>NC_139000.1:65887587-67233096 GCF_964374135.1 Grampus griseus | reverse complement strand
TTGCGGAGAGCAGGGACTTCTCTTTGCTGCATGCGCAGGCTTCTCATTGTGCTGGTTTCTCTTTGTAGAGCACAGACTCTAGGCACGCAGTCTTCAGTAGTTGTAGCTCACGGGCTCTAAAGCACAGGCTCAGTAGTTGTGGCGCATGGGCTTAGTTGCTCCACAGCATGTGGGATCTTCCCAGACCAGGGCTTGAACCTGTGTCCCCTGCATTGGCGCCACCAGGGAAGCTGTCACCACCTTGTTTTTTTTTTTTTTTTTTTTTTTTTGCGGTACACGGGTTCTCACTGTTGTGGCCTCTCCTGTTGCGGAGCACAGGCTCTGGACGTGCAGGCTCAGTGGCCATGGCTCACGGGCCCAGCCGCTCCACGGCATGTGGGATCTTCCCGGACCGGGGCACGAACCCGTGTCCCCTGCATCGGCAGGCGGACTCTCAACCGCTGCACCACCAGTTCTTAACAGCAAGCAATATGGATAGTACCACCTTGTTTTGAACAGCAAGCAATATGGATAGTAAATCAGACATATATTTCTAAAATATCTCCTTTCGAGCAAATATATGTGATATTTTTCAGCAACAGTCTTCTATCAACTTTCTGAACCAGGAGAGAATTATAGCAATACATAGTGCTTAAAAACAATGTGCAAGCAAAACCACTTGAAAGATTTTTAGAAAGAGTTAAGTCCACTTAGTAGAGTCTAAGTTACAAAGAATAGCTATTAAGAACACTTGGGATACTTAATTATATTCCAAGGAGTTGAAAACAGCACTGAATATGTACAACAATAACAAGACTGGTTACAGAGCCCCTGTCAAGTTACCTTTGGGTTTATAGCAGGGAGTGGGTATGATGCATTCCTCTTTTATGTGGGGCTTGGTTTTGGGGCTACAGCCTCCGGTGTGCATTCCCCGATGGTCGATGCAGAGGACCACACGGTACCTGAGGCCCTGGCCACACGTCACTGTGCACTGGAAGGAGAGTGCAAGAGAGGAGACTCATAGGCAAAGCCTTGTTTACTTTTCTTCATTTCCCACCTGAGACTTTTCAAAGGGCTCCTTTTACAGAAGGACTCCTGGTGGCTTTATACCACTTCTTACTAGTCATGGGATCTTTGTTCTATTTGGCAATTTGAGGGTGAAGCTGGCTGAACATTAAATCACTTGCAATTTCTTAGCTTTGGATTAGTCAGTCAGCCTTTCTTAAACACCCACTGTGTGCAAAGTCCCAAACCAAGTCGCAAAAAGAAGGAGAAAAGAAATTATAGAGTGTGCCCGATTTTGATTACCAAGACTGTATGTCAATTTTATTAGTCACTTTGCTAATGACCGTTAGGTCCAAATTATGGGAAATGCCAGCTCCCATGTGGACATTAAAAATTTTTTAACTTCCATCATAGCTAATTTATATCGCTGCACGGCTGATCCAATTGATTATAGTGACGTGGAAAAAAGACGTTGAAAGGAACGGATTCAATGGCCAGATGGAGACAGCACCTCCAGTGGTTCTACATGCCTGGGAACAAGTCTAGATAGGAAGATGTCACAGCTCCGATCTGCTGCCACAAAGGCTAAGTGAATAGCCCTTTGCCATCTCTGTGGCTGTGGGCACATCTTTCCATCTCACCTTTCCATCTCCTGTGCCATTTCACACCTTTTTCCACTAGCAGCCAGGATCCCTCAAATAACATTTTATGCTTAAGCTGCTGCAGTGGCTTCCCTAAGGTCTAGACTGTTTTGGTTTTAATTAATCCCACTTCACCTCCATTCTAATTATGTTGCTATCTTCATTTCATCTTTTTTTCAGTGAATAATATACATAGTTTTCATCTTAATCCACTGAAGACACTTTTTGGACATAGACAAAGTAGAAGAAATAAAAAATGAAACCAAACTTTTGGTCTACTGAGCTTGACCATCAGAACAGCGTACACAGCTTCAAGCTCAGTCATCGGCCTCAATTATGCTTGACAGACATTTGCCTCCTCTTGTCATTTGAGGGAATGTTATGGGGAGTGACAGAGGTTTCTTAAAGTAGCTTGAAGAAAGATGTTTGAAAAAAATATATACATACATTTTTTCCTACTCGTTTACTTTTGGCGGGACTCAATTCGGGGCAAGCCTGCTCTGGGGGCTAAACGGGTAGGCTTCTAGACCCCTCCAGAGGAGAAGCGGGGAGCTGCACAGGGTGGGTGGTGGGGTCATGATGAAGAGAGGGAAGAGTGGACTTACTCTCCTAACGAACAAAGAAAGAAGGCACAGTTACCGGAGACCACTCCTGTGCCAGCCATTTAGGGCAGTCAAAAATGTTGCAGGGCTGCACGATGGGCATCTTAGGGGTGTACATGCATTTCCACTCTTCCACTGAGGTGACATGCCCCTGGATGTCCTCCTCCACACAGGAAACTGCCCGGCTCTGGATGCCCCCCCCACACGAGGAGGAGCACGCGGTCCACGGGGTGGCCTCCCACCTACAGAAGCAAGGGGAGTCATCAGGGCAGACACGCACACTGCCCACCTCCTCAGTGAGCTTTCCCACCAACCCCTTCCCAGTGCCCATCGGGGCGATCAGCTTCTGAGAGGCTACACTCCAGAGGACCAAAAGCCAGCTACGGCCTGAAATCTGACGAGTCAGAGAGGATTCGATGCTGGCAAAAGTGCTCTGTAAGCCTCGAAGCTCTACACAAATGTGAGAAATTACTCTTGGAGAGTGGTCTACAAGGATAACTGTGGGGTCTGTAGCCTACTCAAAAGAGGGCTGTTCATTCCTTCTTCTTACGGCTTCAGTATAGATTCTGAGTGTGTCTGTGTGTGTGTTTGTGTGTGGGTGTACGTGTATATATAATATTTACATTATTTTATAAATATATTTGCATCTATCTAGTAGCTATCTATCTCAATATCTATCTCAAGACTAAAATTGCTTAATCAGTTAACACTAATAGTTTGTACCTGGGATAATACTTTTCATTTTCGATGCAATACTTTATTACTTAGCTTCTGGACACTTTTACATGAGAAGATCAAGAAAGATTCAGGTAAATCAAATACTCTTTCTCCCTTGCTTCTACAGTCATCAACTTTGGGAGTACATGGATTTAGCATAATTCTGATGTTCAAACTGTCTCATCATTAGGAACCAAAATGTTAATATAGGCGTTATCTACTTGTTCCCTAGCTGCTAGGGGCGGGGGTACTGACAGTTAGCACTCCCTAAAGAACTCCTGGAATTGTGAAGAAGTTTGGCTCTGGTTCAAAGGCTGATGGCATTGGAATCTATAGATAAAGTAAAGTAAGGAAAAAAATAGCAATGTTGTCAATAGCACTTAAGAGAATTTCATTGATTCTTCAGATCTCTACGCAGCTCTGGTGCATCTGGGACCAGAGGCTGAGAGATATCTTTGCCCGGTTCTCTTCTCTCTTCCCGTAGGTTTAAAGAATGTCGTAGTTTTTAACAATAAAAACAGGGGGACTGGGCTTCTTTTTCTTGCATATATAGTCTGCTTGTTGATAAGGACTGCTCAAGATTTAAGATTTCTCTTAGAATTATGAGAGATATCATTGTAATGAGAGAAAAACAAAATGTCACCAAGTTGATCCACTTGAATAGTTAAATGTAAAAAGACCACACAGGCATACCGTGGAGACGTGACTTATTCTCTACATGGGATCTCATGTGTATTGTGAGCCTGCTTTCTCCTCTGCAAGAGCCTGGAGAATGTGTGTTTCCCAGTTACAGAGAATTTTCCTCCACATTTTCTCTGCACTGTTCAAGTCTAGGCAACAACTGTTATCTACACTGCCAACAGCCTAAACATGCTACCAAATACAATATTTTCCTATGCATGTTTCCCCAGGAGACACATAAGAAAATGTTATTATGGGGAAACTGAGGTCCTCTGTTTAGCCCTTTCGAGACTCTCTGTTCCCTTTCAAGAGAAGGAAGCAGCTCTGTAGAGAGTTTCTCTTCCAAAGGGTAAGACCAGTTCTCATTTGTCTCCATGTAAATCTCTGGAGAGCTGGAGGTGGATAACAGGTCTGATTCAGACTGAAATTGGGCTGAATGTATACGTACACATTTGCATTAGACTCGATGGGACAGTGAACTGGGAATATGTTTTGAACGGACATTTAATCTCTTAGAACGTTAAGATGCCATAAAAAGAGCACATTTTCTAACTGGTACTCTAACATCCCTAAACTGGACCCTTCTAAAGAGACAGTGATTAATTTCTGTCTCGACACTTGGACCCGATCCATTGTGTAATTTTGTAACCAGTAATAAGTATCCTTTTCAATGTCAGTGATCACAGAAAGACAAATGATTTGAATATTATTCCAAGTATTTATAGTATGGTTCCGGCACTCAACTGTAGTTCTATATGTGAAAAGTTATAATGTGAATCCTTGCATAATAAGAGGATTATGTGGAATTTCAAAGCAAAACATCTCGGTGCTTTAAAGAAAGTATAACAAAAGCTCAGAGAGGGCATCAGTTAGGATATCTTAAAACAGGGACCAGGTAAGTATTTGGAAAAAAAAATATATCCAAGAATCTTGCCCAGGAAGAATAAGAGATGACTTCATATATTTTAACTCCTTTGGCTTTTAATTTTTAAGTACACAGTGTATTTAGTTTAAGAAATTCTCAAAATTAAGGATTATGTGGAAAAGTTGCATATATTAAGTATAAATTAAAGATTATTCATCAGACTGTGTTCTTATATCATATTCAGATATATGTTATAGTCAAAGACTGAAAGCAAGAAAAAAGAATCTAAAAATTCTTTGTTTGTGTTAATGTTGTGTTTTGTATCTACACTTGTGGTCTTAAACCTATTCAAATAATCTCAATAAGTAAAGACTTCTGCCTTGATCAGTAAGTAGCTGCCCTCTGAGAACCATTTTTGAGCCTTAATTCTTCTTAAGAAATGAAAACATATTCGTAGAAATAACTTCCATTTAGTAAGGCTTTATCAATAAAGCAGAATATCTAACTTTCCAATTAGTTTAGGAACAGAAGTGCACGGGGTAAGAAATATAGTCTAATTGCTAGCTGTCTTTTCCCACTGTGATGCATGGACAGGCCAAAGTGTGCAGAAGACAAGGTGCAAATAAACATCAAGGAGGTTCATCTCAACCTCTCATTGAGAATATTGAGCTTCAGGCACTTGGGGGAAATCTGAATATATAAGAAATCAAGTTTAACCTAAGACAGGCATTAGTCACACCACAGAAATATAAACAAGAGAGATCATAGATAGGAAAGAAACTGAGGAGTGCCATTACAGGAAAAACATCAACTTGTTGTTCTCACCCCTGATACCCAACTGTGCCTTTATCTCGAAACCCACGGCCTTCACCCAACCAGATACATGCATCCTATGAATACTTATTTTACAGATACAGGAATTAAAATCAAATCAAATCTTGGTTCAGTTAAATGAATCTTTTTATATTTTCATTCCATTGTTTTTTCGAGTTTGGTTCTGGATCAAACCAGCAAAAGGATACATCAGTAGCATTCTAAAGTCATTTATTGTCTTTATCAATATAGACATAGGAAAGTGGGAGGGAGCTGATGAATGAAGTAACTCCTTAGTGGAAGAACTTTAAAAAAACCCCAAACAATTATATATAGTATTAATCAAGTACCCCTTTCTATATGCTACCATTAGAATGGTGATAAGTGAGTTCCGGGCCAGTCACTGGAAGTATTTAAGTAGAAGCTGGATGACAATTCGTATTGGTTTATACATGTGCGTGTGTGTGTGTGTATAAAATATGTCAGAATACATCTGTAGTAAATACACATATATGCATATTTGTGCAAATACATGTGTTTACGTATGTGTGGTGAATGGGTGCGATTACTGGGGAAGAGTGGGAGAAGGAAGCGTCAGTGGGGAGCTGGACTAAAAGACTTCGAGGTCCTCTTTTTGCATTTCAATTCATTAAGTATTTGAAGATTTTCAATCAAACTCTGCTTTATTTTACAGTTCAGAATAAAATTATTTTCTGGGCTTTGTTTAGTTTGGAATTGCACAAACCACCGTGGATTATTTCCAATTATTTGTGATCTGATTTAAACCTTGGGTTCTAAACAGCAGCTGGCTCCCTGAAGTCCAAATGAGCAAAGAGAATAGAGCAAAGGTCTTGCTTAGCACAGTGGTGGCTTCACACCCAAATCTAACTTCTGCTCTCTGGGGAGCTCTTTCCAATGTGGCAGGCGATACACTCAGTAGCTAGAGTATTTTTCAGCTTCTCCAGTTTTCTTATGAATATATTAATAAAGAGAACAAGTTCTTTTAAAAGTTCCTCAATCACTTTAATGACTTTTTCTAGTTTTAAAAAATACCGTACTTTAAAAAAGCAGCATAGTGCATGGAATTTTATGTTTTGGGAGAAAAACGCAAGAAAAACCTCCCCTCCGCACCAAATGTTCTGAACCATAAGGATATGAAAAAACTGCCTTTTTGTATTTAATTATAATTTCTTTGGAACAAAAAAAGGATATTCAAAACCCCTATGCAGAGTAATACCACATCTGGAATTCCACATTTGTGGTATTGGGATAATAATTCAGGCAGTGTTTGTTTAACAGTTAGCAACAGTGCTTTAATGACTAGGGTCCTATTGCAGAGGAAACATAAAAAAGGACAAAGGGAGTGAAAGAAAGACATAACATAAACCCATACACTGTATCTAATCATAGTGAATTACTGTGTCCACTGCAATGTAATCTGATCGTATCTTAAAATGGTTTTTGAATGACAAGCTTACAGTCTGAGCAGACCAGTGTTATTCAAAAGCAGAGCTCAGGATGGATTGCAAAACATACTATCTACCATCTTATTTTTACAGAGAAACACAAAATCTATAATATATATATATGTATAAAAGAAGCAGAAGACTAATTTACTAATTCTAGCATCAGGATGATTGATTTACGTACCGAGGAAGGGGATGGTAGAGGTCATAAGGCATGATCTGCTTGTATCCGTCACTGTTAGGAACAATAATGCCAACCCTCTGAGTAGAAGGTACACACAATAAAATAAACACTAAATGATTACATTATACAATTTCTTTAGACAAATGCAAAGTAACATTAATAAATTGTCTCTAAAAAACAACACTAAAACAGTTCAAAATCTTTATGCTAGCATCTGTTTGAGGATGGGGCAAGTTCTTTGAAAGGGCACCGTTGACTATAATTAGTTCTCTGATCCAGGCAGGAAATACCAGTGGAAAGGGTGGTAGTAAGAAGACTGGGCACCTCATCATTAACTATGACACAATAAGCTTGTAAATGTTCTTTAATCCCCCCAATTATACATCCTATGAGGTCATTATTATCATCATTATTAATGTTACTTCCAGATGCTCACCAAGCAGTTTTACAGTTACGGTCTCACTTCTGATGAACGAGAGAGCTACGTATAAGAGTAGGTACCTGGGACCTGACAACACTATGTAGCATGCGTTAGCAAATAGGTAATGAATGCACCCTTGGCAAATCCGAGGATTTTAGTAAAATCTGGAAAGCAGCCGCTTGGTTATTTTATAAAGGGAAGGGGAACCAGCGAATATAGTAGGCAACGATCAACAAAAGCGCATTCCCTACTAAAATAAAGGTAGGGCAGTTAAAATGTGATAATAAAGATGAAAGATCTTTTTTTGTGGTCTATAAAACGTGATATGGCGTTAACTGCTATTATGGTGGTGGTTGTGATTGTTCTGACTGTTGTTAGTATACCTGGTGCTCTGGGAAACCCGTGAGATTTAGAGATAAAGACTAAAGGAGCCATAAGAAATGACATTTTAGGCTGTATGGCTAATGGATTCACAAGAAATGATATTATAGGCTGTGTGGGGGTCCCCAGAGGCCTTTAGGACGCCAATAAAGTACACTAACTACCTCACTGATTTCAAGGAAAGCCTCCAATTGGCAAGACTTTCTTCTTGCTGAGTCCCCTTGTTTGTGGGAGATTTATGACTCATGAATCTCGGATAAAAGGGCTAATACAACAGACTCTCCCTCAAGAGTGGGAGACAGAGAGAGCTCAGTTCACGGATGTCATGTATTTGCTGCAGCAAGGCATGGTAGGTCATGAGCAGAAGACACTTATTTTACCACTGACGAACGATAGCAAGTCCTTCTTTTGAATATTGAAGGAACTCATGTATTCTATTCTAGGATGAATGGAACTCATGTATTCCGGGATATTCTGGGATGAATATCCGTATTCAATATACATGTTTGTATTTATATTTAAATAAATACATTAAGACTCACTTTGATCCCATCCTCTGACATAGGATGATACAGTACGTTTTGTTTTGTTTTTTTTTTTTTTTTGCCGTACGTGGGCCTCTCACTGTTGTGGCCTCTCCCACTGCGGAGCACAGGCTCCGGACGTGCAGGCACAGCGGCCATGGCTCACGGGCCCAGCCGCTCCACGGCATGCAGGATCCTCCTGGACCGGGGCACGAACCCGTGTCCCCTGCATCGGCAGGCGGACTCTCAACCACTGCGCCACCAGGGAAGCCCAGTACGTTCTTTTTATATGGCTAGTAAACCTAAGCTTTTGGGTAGAATGAGCAAGGTATACTGTAGAACAGAAAGATAAAAAATAGCACTGGCTGGACATAATGCCCGGTAAGGAGGAAAGAGGGAGTAATAAAAACGGTAGTTCCTGAAGAAATTACTGAAAGGTAAGGGAGAAATGAGAGAAATTAAATTTGAAAGAAAACGAGAAACAAATCTTTGAATACAGATTTCTCTTCCCAAGAGGTACGAACACTGGAGTAGTCATTTGCTTATTTATCTTACATGACTAAATTTTCTTCATTTATTTGTGTGACTAAAGGTATTCATTTATATAACTAAACTTTCATGGTGTGTGTATGTGCATTACTCTTCAGTAACGATGCTCATGAAAACGGATGCTGCCTTTTGAGGAAGTTCAAAATCCCATAGCTCTAACAAACACAAGAATGGGATGAATATTAGCATTAAACTTTTCTCCCTGTTTTCCAAGACAGAGAAACTTCCTATTCTTTTCTGCCTTCTTTTGACAAGAAATTGGATGTGAAAGGTTAATCCAGTCTTTGGTTAGAATCATGGGATCTCTTTCCAATAATTCTTCTGCCTAGTAATTAAGGAAAATTTCTTGCTAAAAGAACTGTATTTGGTAGAATTCCAACCTTCCAAAGTTCTTCTAATAACTTTGGTGGTTAATTAAGGAACACAGACAACTGACTTCGCAGTTGTATTTTAGCGAACCCTAGCATCTTCACTCATGCCTACATCCAGACCTAAATGCAGAAATGCATATCGCTGTCTCTGCACCTGAAAAAATTTATGGCTATGATTTGTCATTCTCAACAGGCGAACGAACTGTTACAGATCCCTGCCAACTGATTTATCAGCTGATGATGTTTAAAATGGAGGCAGTAATATTGAAGGAGACAGGCTAGAAGAAAAGAAGGGGAATGAAAGACGGAGTTACAGAATTCAAGATGTTGGGCTTTGCATTGGACTGATTTAGAAATCATGTTTTTGTTTGAACGAGGAGCTTTAAACCTGGATTCAGCAAAACTATAGCTATATTTGTCTTTCTGTGGCATAGGTCATGGTGAAGACTCATAAAATGACTCTATGGCACCTGTGAAAACAGAAAGATATCAAAACAATGGTGCTCTGTCCAGTCCTGTTAATGCATATTCATGTGCATGGGCTCTGCTCTCTCTTGGGGTTCATGCCATGGCCCTGGCCTTTCACCACATTGTCACAGAGGGGCAGGCAACACTGCCTAAACTTAACTCTCCATTGCTTCCTTTTAAGACACTTAATCTTTTTCTTAGGCAAAGTTTATCTATTGAAGAATGATGGAAAAGGATGCCATTTAGGGACTTGAAGAAATTCTTTCCATGTTTAGGTCTTCATTTTTATGTGTACGTGTGTGCATACATGTTTATGTATGCATTCAGACGTGTCTGAACATACATGCAGTGGGGAAGGAGGCAAAAATAATTTTTAAAAATGATCGCAAAGGGAAATGTAATAAACAGTTGGTTTGGGGGTAAAACTACTCATTCTCCATTGCTTTCACTATTCTGACTGCTCATGCACTTCCTACACTGGGCAATGACTTGATTCCATCTGAAGTCTTTCAAATCAAGGGTCATGGTGGGAAGAAGATGAGGATGAAGAAAGGGTCACTCTGGACTCATGTGACATAAGTAGAAGAAAGACATTGCACATCATCCTCCACACCTTGCTGAACTGTCCAATGACAGGAGAATGCTTCCATGTTATGACAAACTCATGGAGCAAAATATTATGCAGCATATGAACATGAAGTCTTTTGAACTATTTAATGACATGGAAAATGTTCAAATGTAATGTCAACTGAAAAAATCCAATACAAAATAGAATGGACAATGTAATCCACAATACTAAGAAAACTTATGTGTTCATATACCACCTATACAATCATTTTTGTAAAGCCTATATATGTGTCTGTATGTGTATACATATGTGTGTGTGTGTGTATACATGTGTGTGTGTACACATAAATATATTAGAAAAGGACCCAAAACAGTTGTTAATTCCTGGTGTTTGTATTATGGATGTTTTGGGGGGTTTTTTTTGCTTTCTTCTTTTTATATTTCTCTGTTTTCAGGAATTAGAACTTTTAAGTAAAACAAAATTCAAGTCTGAGAAAGCAAAAGACAGAAACATTTGGAAACATGATATAAACGGATGAAATGAGGCTATCCCTTCAATTCCCATGTGTCACTTAAAGATGACTGAGTCTTTGTACTGAAATCATGTCAGAAGCTATTATAGAACAATATCCCTGACTTTAAAAATCAAGCCCTCTTCAGGCTCACACTACTCAGGTGTGAAATTTACATCTTGTGACATATCTCTCTTTCCAAGAAAAGTCTTAATGTAACTAACTTCATGAGCACCTAATTTGCGAGGTTCTGGGTTCTTCTTACAATAGAAACGAATCATAAGGGGTCACTTTCATGGCTTCAACGGTCCCTTCCAGTGCATCTCTCACCTCTTGCCTCTTCTCCAGAGCTGCAGAACCTCATTTCTAACGTCCTGATGGCCGGACGTACTCTCAGTATGTCAAGCTCAGTGGGTCCAGACAATTCATTATCTTCCCCTACAAACTGCTTCTTCTCCTGTGATCACTGTTACTGTTCAGAGCACTGCCATCCTCCCATCCACCCAGGCTGGATACCACGCGGCATCCTTGCTCTTCTCTTTCCTGTATTCCCTACAGACACGGAGGTCTTCCAGTAGTGATGTCTGCCAAATACATCTCTGTGACATGAATTTAGGCCCTTTCGCATGTCTCCTAACAGATTTCCCTGCCTTCAGGCATTGTCTCCTCCAATCCAGCCTGCTCACTGCTGTCATAGCAACAGATACTTTACTTCCCAATGCAGCCCATAACACCCAGTGAAATTTCTTCATCAAGTGCTACCTCTTGTACAGCCTGTCCTTATTTTCCCTCTCAGCATGTAGCCAGACACTTCTCTCTTCCTCTTCCAAATACCCATAGCACTAACTCCCCTCATCACTTTTAACTGCATACTGTCTTTTAACTATGTATACATTTTCTTTAGTTTAACAATATGGGACAAAATCCGTATTGGTTCTTTACTATATCTTTTAACACAGTGCCCTGCACAGAGGCAATTCATAAATAATGAGTCAACGAAATCATGCCATTGATGTGCAGACACAAAAGCAAAGCTACCATCCAGAACGAAAGCGAGCAAACAAACAAGAACAAGGTTAAAAAAACTCCCAAACTGCCACTCGCGGTGCACATCTTTAGTCCCACTCCTTGCCCTTTGCTAGCTCCACCATCTGTATGAGGGGCAGGCTGTTTTAGAGGGTAGTTTGGCTGCTCTGACAAGCAGAGGTGATTGGGTAACCTGGGGCAGAGAAAGGACAGCTTAATGGCAACTGTGCTTCAAAGCTGCTTGGCTAAGCTCTACATCTCTTCCACTGGGCATCTCCCAGAAACAGCCATGACAGTTTTTTAAAAGATCTTCTCTTCCCTGTCTGTCCCATGTGTCTTTTCAGGTATCATGCTGCTTTGTAACTGCACAATTCAACTTCCCTCGGGCAGTGTTGTGGTCCAGACTCTCGTTGGCTTTACTTTGCCTTTGCCATGGTACCAAGCACAGAGCTTGGCATGAGATTGGTACTCAATAAAAAAATGAATGCAATTGTGGGTGGTGGGAGCATTTCTGGCACAGAAGAGAGTGATTCATCTTTTCTCAACAACTTCAGGCCAATAGAAACCAATCTCTTCCCAAGCAACTGTTCAGAATGGGGGAGGAGAGAAGTAATAAAAAGTTGGCAGAGACTCAACCATTTGCTTTTTCTAAAATTGATTTTTTTTTTTTTTTTGCTGTACGCGAGTCTCTTACTGTTGTGGCCTCTCCCTTTGTGGAGCACAGGCTCCGGATGCGCAGGCTCAGCGGCCATGGCTCACGGGTCCAGCCACTCCGCGGCATGTGGGATCTTCCCGGACCGGGGCACGAACTCGTGTCCCCTGCATCGGCAGGCGGACTCTCAACCACTGCGCCACCAGGGAAGCCATGCTTTTTCATGAGTGGCAGAGCACAAAGGATTATAGCATAATGAGGACAAGGACCCCCTGAGGACTTGGGAGATGGAAGGACTGTTCTCTCTGCCAACTCTCTTTCTGTGTGACCTTGAGTGCACTGCATTTGGACCTCTGTGTTGGTCTTCTGCAAAATCTAAGTATTGGATGAAATCAGGAGTTTTAAGATGAAGTAAGAATGGGTGCCTGGAAACCCATCTCATGGAGCTCTATCTTATCTGTCCCCTTCCTAGTGGCTGCTAAGGGCAGAACTCAGAGTTCTGTGGACCACAGATTGAAAACCACTGAACTAGGTAATCATCTCAAAAGCTCTCCTATTTTAAAACTTGATGACTTTACAAAACACCGTAGGTTTCCCTATCATTTAAAGAGGCAAGTTGGACATCCAGCAAATGAGGAAATATTCTGTAAATAGGTTACAATTTTTTTTAAAACACAGTAGCTGCTAGGCAACATTCATTTATCTTTCAGAAATCAGACCAAAAAAACCCTGCTTCATTGTCTAGGATTTGAAAACATTTTAAAGATACATATTCATTTTCTGCTATAAAACCAACTACTGGAGAGTTTTTGATCATTTGATCCAAAATATCATAATTTCCTTATATCTATATTTCTGTGGTTAAACATTTCTGATATTAATGAATGCAATTTCTGAACTGCTTTTAAGTAAATAGGACTAATATTTCCTTGGGCTTTGGTTAGCTTTTCCTGTACTGTTCCAAATGATTTGGTCATTGTTTGATTTGAGTAAACATCAGTATTTACGTTTACATGAAAAAGGCATGCTTAACCCAGGTCTGTGGTCAATTCAGAGATCCAGGGCACCAAACTTTGCATTGATATGGTTGGCAGTTCTGTGCTGGCTGTGGAGGTGTATGGTGGGTTTAAACCAGATCGCACAGGTTGCTGCAGGCATCATGCAGAACAAGGGTACCTGTAGGATATGATGACACGGGGGCAGGTGACCTGAGTTTATGTAGCATAGGAGCTGCTCTGGAAGCGGAGGCACTTAGGTCCATGACCCAGCTCCTGCCTGCCCTGACTTGGTGCAGATCGCATAACTCCTCTGGGCTTCAGTATTTTCATCTGTAAATATAGATGATAAGCCCTGTCTTGCTAACCTCCTGGGGAAGGTAAAACTGGATTGAGATAACAGATGTGAAAGCACTGTAGAAACTTCAAACAGCAGTAACATTGGGCCAGTCATGTTATAGGGTTGGTTCTCAATAACGATAGCTGACTTGCATCGAGCGCTTGGCATCTTGCTGAGAGCTTTACGTGCACCATCTCATGTACTCTCTATGGTTCCTGTCTGACAGGAATACTATACTCATTGGACAGACGGCAAGACTAAGGCCTAGAGAAATTAAGTAAAGAAGCTACTTAGCTGGTAAAGTCAAATTGAAAAATTGAAGTAAAAAATGAGGATGATGATAATATCTGTCCTATTAACTCACAAGTTAATTAAAAGATTGCATATATTTACACTTTTAAAAACTTTAAAATGTAATATATGAAGTGATCATTATTATTAGTGATGAACTGGCTTGGTGGAAGAACAGAATTGTCCCATAACTGAATTAGAGCTGACTGTCTGATACTGTGTGGTAGGTCTATAAACTTGGGAAGGGTACGACCATGCATTCTAAAAAACATCAGAACTCTGCTTTATTCATCTCATCATAAATGCATGAAAGTGCAAATGGGATTTTACGATGGTATTTTTTGTCGCTTATTCATTAGCTACTTAAAGTAGTATATTCAAATGAGGTTGAGCAAAAAGAAGGAAGTTGTTACTTTTCTAAGTAATTTACCTACTTTTATAAAACAAACAGAGCTTCGTGACTAGGAAAACATTTCATTATACTTTAACTCCCAACTGAGAAAACCATGTTCTAGCCCTTACATTGAGTTCTCCTTTTTTGGAGACGGACATGGCATAAACCCCATGCAGATTGAATGGCAGTGTCTCATAGCTGGTTAAGTGGGGATTTTACAAGTTGCTAATTATCTTAATTTTTCACGATCATGATTTTATAAAAATCTGATAAACGTGATTTGCTTTCCTGAAGGAATTTCCTAGGAATTTATGTTTCCTGTTGTGAAAACAGCAAATAGAGAGCTACCTCTCTAGAAGACCCATATGAAATTTTAGAGTTCCAAGTCCTTTCATGGAGGAGATAGCTGATTTCTGGAGAGTCTAGGAGTTTCTCTGAAGTCACATCAACATTATCGTAATGGTGATCTTAGTCATAACAGCTGCAGCCACTCACATTTATTGAGTGCTTATCGTGTCAGGCACGCTGCTAAGCTCTTTAAATGTATTACACCCTTTATTCCTCATGACAGCTCTACGAAGTAAGTAGCTATTATCCTTACTTTGGAGGATGACAAAACTGAGGCTTAGTGAGAACAAGGAATTTGCCGAAGGCTACCCAAACCAGTAAGTGACAGAGCCAGGATCCCAAGCCAGGCTATGTTGTTCCAAAGCTCCCCTCCTAAATCACCATGGTATAGTGATAATCACTGCATCACCACTGGACTAGCTGGTCACCAAGTTAGCGTGACTGGGTTTTATAGGTCCACTGTACATGCTGTCACTCACGGTGGAGATTATTTCTCTTGCATTAGGATTCAAGTTGCATTAGGATTCAGTTCTGAGCTTTTGTTCACACTTCGGTCCCATGGCCAGGGATGACTTATGCAATTTGCTGTCAAATTAAATGGTGCTGGACAAAATAAGTCCACTTGAACTCAAAAGAACTGCCACGTGGGGCATACAAGTTTGGGCATTTGCTTAGGACTGCTGCTCTGAATTCCTTGAGGGAAGGGGGAATCTGTATGGAGTTTCAGCAAAAAACAGATTTGTTGGCTAATGATTGTGACCATGATAGTGTGATGAGTGAGAGCTTTTTTTGCTTCTCCAACCTTTGCCAATTTAAGCCCCCTTCATTACTGCCTTGGAGAGAAAAGCAGAGGTCTGTGCCAAACCCCCCCCCCAAAACAAACCAAAAATAACCTGAAAAGGTGGTTCTCTGATCTTCTCACAAATAATGTCTTGCACAATTCCCCCCAGACAGCCTTAACAGTCTTACCAGTCTCCTAGACTGAGTTACGTAAGGCCAAATGTAGCCTTTTTTACATTGAAAGACACTCTGAAAACATAAGGTACTTATTAGCTGAACTAAAACTATGCCTTTTTAGTTGTTGCTGAACCACAGGTATACATTTGGAGGCTTTCTGGCCACATGATAGACTTTACCCTTCATCCAAGAAGCAATGATGACACAAACCATTGCACCAATCACCAGGTACTGTGTTAAAAAAATAATTCCCCCTCGTGTAAAACAGAAGCTATGATTATAGCATGGCAGGCACGAGGAGGATTTTAAATTTGATAAGATTCCAAGTGTCTTAGCTACCATAGTGTTAAATCAATGAAGCAGAAAACATGTTAAACATGTCCAGATCTCTGATATCCAAAAGGGCCATGCCTCCGGACTTCTGGGTGTGCCCAAGTTGGGACCACCACCAGAACATATACTATACTCTGTATAGGGTGTGTGATGGGACTAGTGATAACATAGCTCTGAGGCACCTGTGAGAAATATTCTCAATTTTAGCTAAAAGTTATTAAATTTTAAACTTCACTTTCTCTTCTGTCCCATTATAAGCATTGTTTTAGCTTCTTTTCTGAGACCGCTTTTGGCCTGGAAACAAAGAATTTTGTCATGTCATAAAAATAACTGCATAAATGCCATCAGTAGAGAGCAATACAGCTTTCTTGGGATGGAACATCTGGCCACCAGGTAAGCTCACTTGTTGGTCTTGTAGTGAAAGGAACTCAAATTCCTGTCTCAGGAAATGTCAACTTACTACATGTCATGGATATTCATTTCAGGCTTGCTTTAGAATAGTGGAAAACGAGAATGCTAAGTCATTGAATTCCACGTGTCTATTATATACAGAATGATTTTACCTATGTATGAGCTATAGACAAAACTGGAAAGAGATATAGCAAAAGCATTAATAGTGATAATCTGTGGGCACTGGAGATTTTTAGTGAATTTTATCATTTTCATTATAGTCTTTTAACTTACCAACATTTCTGAGTTAGCATGAAGAATCAGAAAAAAGCCATGAAAACATGAAAATTATTTTGGAAAGAATAGGCTAGATGTCAACAATCTCTTTAGTCCCAAGAACCACTAGACGAATCCAGCCACAACCATAGAAACCTATGGATGCTGTTGGTGAGTGAAATGAGTAAGTGATGTCATTCATTAGTTCAAATTATTATACAGCAAATTAATGAGAACAGTGAGGCTATTTTGGTAAACAGAAAAATTGGGTATCAAGGATTATGGCTAACGGTTATCACATCCAGTTTATTTCTGATTTGTTTTGGTTTTAGGTGTGTAGTAATGAGAAAATTCTTATCTCAGAGAAGTAGTTGCTAATGGTGACAATTTTTATAGCTCACGTTACAATCTTCAGATATTTATTTTTTAATTAAACAGACATAATCACGGAACTTAACAATGAGGGCAAAAAGTATTTCCTTTGGTAGTGAAATAATTTTACTATTGTTACAACAATTTTTAATTTTAGCTTAGCTTGACCAAGTTAACAATTCGTTTATGTTTGAGTATACTTTTTGTGAGTTATTGTTTAAAGATACTTCAAAATATATAAACTGAAATTTAACGAAGCAACTCCACGGAACAACAACTTCTATAGGCACAGTTGGAAAACCACTAATTTAATGCAACAAATAACCCTCTCACTTCCACTAGTGGGTGAGAAAACTAAGGCCCAGAAGGGTAAAATAATAAACCCAGGGATACAGACTTATTTAGTGCCTTTTTTGCTGTCCATGGTACTTCACAATCTCGACAGGGAATGAACATGGCTATCTAAATGGGATTTTGCTTTCAAATAATCGGCCCAAAACCATAGTCTAATACAGGAAAAGTGAAGAACTATCTCAATGGCTACATAAAATAAATTTCTTTTGAAATTCCAAAATATGTGACTTTGTTCTAAACAATACCTCTTGTGTTTTCCCTTTTAGGGGCTTCTAGGTTTGGGTGCAAAGGTGTTGTTTAATGTCACCATGTCACTCTTGATTTTACTATTAGACAGTTAAATCTGTAGTTAGAAAACAGTTCCTTGGGGGTTTGATTCTGCTGTGTCTGATGAGAGGGCAGACCTATTTTATCGAGTCTCTTCATCTCCTTTTCTCAGACTATGACTTCTTATTTTCTCTAGGAACTCAGGAAGGTTGCTTTGATCCTGGATATGCAAATGAGTTCAGTGAATTTCACAGCAATCCTGAAGTATCTTAACCTCAGACTAGCATATCTACATTTCCTAAAGCAGTTTCCTCTTAAACCTCTTCTACTGCTCTTAATTTTTACAGCTTTCTTTAATTACCTCTGTAATAAAAAAGCAGCTTCCTGACATTTGCTTCTAACTTATTTTTTGTCTCCTTTTCTCTCTCTCTTTTTTAATAGCCACCTGTCCCAACATTTATACATGTGCTGTATTAGATGTTTTAAAATAACATAGACATAGAAAAAAGATACATTTCACAAACTTCTTTCATGTAGGATGGCCTTTTGCTTTTGAATAATAAGAAATAGGCCAAAAATATTACTCCAACAGAAAAGATAGGTGAAAATCAGAAGCCAGAAAAAAAATGAGTAAATTATTTACTGATTAGAAACGTATTTCTTAAAAGTGTTAACAAAATGCTTTCACTTCACAACTGTTTTTCATGGCCATCTCTTCACTGAAGTTTTTTCTGAGTGAGGGAAAAGCTTAAGGCAGTTGTGGGAAGTGAAGTCATCATTTCTCCTAGAAATACACACATAAATTTTCATAGGACTGTGTATAAGACCTTCAAAGTTGCTCTATGGCTGAGTCAACCTGTTTGAATTGGGATAATTATGCTTTTTATGCACTGGTCTTCCTGGCATAGGTATGGATAAAGACGTATAATAAGTAAAATAATTTTAAACTAGGGTTGAATTGCATGAGTTAGAATTATCTTGGCTAAAAATACCTCATACCCTTAATATTTCCAAAATAAAGAGGTCCAAGCAAAATTTTAACACCTCATTTGGTTTTATACCGTATCCAATCTTTAATACATAGTTATCTGGTGTAATATGAAGCAAAATTAAACTTCACCTGAATTATATATTTATAAAATATCTACTCGTCTGTTTCTGTAATGAAAACCTGTTATTCTGAGTTCACTTTTATCAGCTAGGTAATGTGGTGCCTATGAGTAAGTTAATAATAGCAATTTCACGTCACCTGTAGAACTTAGAATTCCTGAATGTGAGGCAGAAAGAGTACAAGAAAATACACTTTTAAAAGGTAACAGCAGAAAACAAAAACTAAAACTGCATTGCCTACAATTCAAAAATAGAGTGAATTTCAGCCACATGGCTCATGTAGTATTTTACCTATTCAAAGTTTTGTTTTATGAATATATAGTTAATAAACTATGATTTAAAAAATACCATTGAGATGTTTCTCAGAAATCCAAGGGTCCTGGAAAGGATTCTCTATCTTTTGGTCTTCATGATGAGTTTTGTAGGATAAGAGTTTTCATATATCCTCTCTCACGTGTTGAGGATGAATAAGCCAAGTTAATAAAATTACCAGGTAGTGTTGCAACTAAAAAGGCAAATATTACACCCATGAAAAGATTCTTGACCTGCACTTCTATGACTACTCATCATCTGAGATATTTCATTCATCAGTCTGATTCTTGATCCTGCAAATAACTGAGGGTCAATTATGGTTTCCCCAAAGCAAACATAGGTGAAAGTGTCAAGTGTCTCTTTAAGGCTCCTAATTAAAAAGACCTTTAAAAAAGAATCTGACTGTTAGAAATAAGTCCTGCTTTCTCTTCAACAAAGGCTGAGTTTATTTAAATGTGGAAGAACTGTTCTAAGGCTGGTTTTGATTCTGGTTAATCGGTGTGGCCCACCATAGGCTAAAATGGGTCAGCTGTGACCCTGAAATATGGTCGGCTCTGATCATCTCACTGATCAGGTGACAGGGTGAAAATGCAAAGAATCCTGAGAACATTGTACCATCACGTTTGTTAAGGTCAGAAACAAGTAACCAGAGGGAAACAAAATCAGAAGAGAAAATGACTCTGCAGAGTGCTTTACCTGTAGCTTTACCAATGGAAAACCTATAGACCCTGAGATGGCATCTTACAGTAGCAAGAGTGAGGGGCATGGGTTCTAATAACACGTGACTAGGAACGGACACTGGACGGCAGCACTTATTTATTTTTAATTTCATTTTATTTTTAATGAACCAGCTTTTAAGAAGCTTATTTGAACTTGATTTATGTTTATGGTAAATAAACTGGTAAATGTGACTGACCTGGCTGGACAAGGATCCAGGTTGCACTCCTGAAGCTTGGGCTTGGGTTTGATGTTCTCGGGGTAATAGTGACAGTATTGGTCAGCAACCACTCGGTTACTCCGAAGATCGTAACACTCAGCCGATGTCAGCTGGTAACCTGCGGTATCAAACCATTCAGGCAAATTTCAATGCACACATCAATGCAATATATTCCCTTAGGCTTTTCTGGCCATCTCATATTAATGAAAATTCTTCCCCAACGCTCCAGTCATTTCCAGGACCAAAGACGGATAAATGGAAGGCTTGCTAATTTTTGCAGGCCTCAAAAACTGTGTTTTTCCACTCGAATTTTAATAATTAAATTATACCATAGGGCTTGAACTACATAAGCGCATAGCTAGATTATAAGACTGTTGTAAGTACTATTCTTATTCATTTCTTTTGTATAATCTAACAGTCTAACACAGAATTCTGTATCCAAAAAAGGTCATCAGTGTTTATTTACTAACCATCTCATGCAAGCATGCAAAATTGCCTCCCTCGTACCTGGGGCCTCAGGGAGAATAAACTCCCAAATTAAAAAAAATAACCCCCAACACCACTCCTCTTGGTCAGCGGGTGACCATGGGACATGACATAGGATTGGGTACTGCTAGCTGCCTGGAAACTTTTTTTTTCTTCTTTGCCTAAATTCAACCTGAATGGGTTAAGCTGAGTAAATGGATGACTAAGACCATCATAAATCTCAAGTTTCCCTACACAACTAAGAAAATACCTCGTACTGTTCAATTTTTGTTTCAAAGTCCTCTACCACTTCTCTTTAATTCTCTAGCCAATATTTCTTTTTTTTTTTACTTTTTTTTTTTTTTGTGGTACGCGGGCCTCTCACTGTTGTGGCCTCTCCCATTGCAGAGCACAGGCTCTGGACGCGCAGGCTCAGCGGCCATGGCTCACGGGCCCAGCCGCTCCGCAGCATGCGGGATCTTCCCGGACCGGGGCTCGAACCCGTTTCCCCTGCATCGGCAGGCGGACTCTCAACCACTGCGCCACCAGGGAAGCCCTCTAGCCAATATTTCTTGATTTCCATGCACAAATTTCCACTCTTTAGAGAATCCTCTTTATTTATTTATTTATTTAAAAATAGTGTTGCTCAGTAATACTTAATTCTACTCATAGTATGTTTTACCTTTCCTACCTACCTCTTTCTTGTCCTGTGGATTTCTGGTGGGATGGTGATGAGGACTTAGATTCTTGGGGTGAAAAATAAATGTATATAGAGTATTTTTTTTAAAAAATTAGGCCTTTTGTATCATTCTAACCCTAATCAACTCCAAAATATATTCCCCATGGGCAGTGGTTGAATATTGTTATTGCTAAATAAGTGTTAGAAAGTCAGATTTAGAGTCGTTAAAAGTCCTGCAAAAGATTTTAGGAGATCAGAAGGAGGCTTCCAAACCAGCTTTCCTGACTTGAAGCTGTGTTGTCAGACCACCCACAAAAATTAATTGTTCACTAAAGACCTAAAAAAAGACCTTTTAACAATTTTACTGTAAAGATGAAAAGCATGGAAAGTAATGGCTAAGAACACATGTTCCATTTAATTTTTTGTCTTATAAGAAAATCAAAAAGCAAAATGGTATTTTACATAAGTAAATATACTTTTGTTTTTCAATTGCATTATACTTAAAGCAGATAATTTGATGACAAGCTAATTATTTTATAAATTTCCAGAAAATAATTTCTACTCAAGGACAGAATTTATCAGGTAGTAAAATGTGGGCACAAGCAGTAAGTAAACACTAAATGTGAGATTATGAGTTTTAAAAATTGTAATTTGTCAGCTAAAAATGTGGCTGGGAAGCTCTTCCAGTGTGTGTGAAATGAAAACTTAAAACACAAATGAAATAAAGGAGCAAAATGGTCAGATAATTGTGTTTTCTAAAGTTTCACAGGGTATTTGGAGTAGCAATTCTTTACACTTAGCGAAATGCTCGGCTAGTTGAATGTGGAACCAGAAACATATAAAGGAATTTAAAGATCATTTCTTCAGCAATTTTCAAACTGTGGTCCATGAAACGTGCGGAAGGCTGGTTTCTACATCTTTCAGGTCTTCACTCTGAACAGTGTTCCTTTATCTGGCTCCCTAGTAAGATTTCCTTTGAAGAAAGCGTTTGATAGCTCAGCACATTTGAGAACTACTGATGGTTCTAATTCTTCACTTAGATGTGAGGAAAATAAAGCCCAAAGAGGTTGGCTTGTATATGAATCTAACATTAATTGCCTTATTATATAGCAAGCCATTATCAACGTTACTGAAATTATATGCCAACAGCAGCTCTATGTGAAACTGACGCAGCAGGCCTCTTACTGAATTGCTACTTCTCACAGAACATGTTTTTTATTTAAAAAGAAAAGAAAAAAAAAAAACTTCCTTAGACTTCTTTTTTCAAAACTGCTTCCTGTGTTAGTCATTAATAGGTGTATCAAAACAACATATTCCCATAAATATCAAAGTAATTGGCACTTTATTTTTTAGCAAAGTGATTTTCCATTCAGCACAGATAGAGCAACTGGAAACACTATTTTACTGAAATGCTTAAAATGGTGAATTAATCGTTATGTAACAACCAAGTGAAAGCACTTATTTTTGACTAAGTGCTTTTAAGGTAAAATTGAACAATGCTCTATAGAACCTCCTTTTCAACAGTTTGTTCACATGATGCAGACACAGGTAACACAGCTGAAGATGAATTATATCATATATTCTTATTGTTTTATGAAAATTAATGGATAATCATTTGTCTCCATTTTGAGGTAATATCCTTCTTTTCTCTTATCAAAATAATATAGTGATACCTATGTGGATTAGCTACTTAAAGTGAGTCAATTAACAGGCGTCCATGAAGCTGCAGCTACAATTTATTTCATATGCTCATTTTTAAAGGAATATACATAAAATTTATACCCATTAAATTACCAAAACTTTTAAAAAAGTGATAGTCCACAAATACTGGCTCAGTTAGCAATGAGACTAAAATATTCATAGACTGCTTATTACCCTTCTGGAAAGAATTTTGGTAATATAGCCACAAAAATTCTGCAACTCACTCTTGTGAATTTAGTCCAAGGAAATAATTTGAAAGGAGAAAAATACTTAGGTATTAAGTTATTCATTACATTATAATAGAGAAGTTTAAATGAACTGAATGATCTTCTAGAGGGATATGGTTAAATAAATTCTTATAAAATAATTCATGGAAATTATTCTGTAGCCATTGTAGTAATTATTAAAGGTGCGGGGGACCTTTTCCAGTAACGCAAAATGCTGTTCATGTTACAGACACGATGGAGCAGAGATGGGAATTTGCCTGGTGACTTTTCAGGAGAGATGTGTTTTCATGTATAAATAAGTCAAGTGGCATTCTTTTTACTGTATGGATGACAGGGTAGAGCTGACAAATAACGGAGCCTAAGTCTATGGTGCAGTGATTTTTTTTTCTGGTAATAAACTGTTTAATTAATCTCTGATTCTCCTTGGATACATCATGCTATGTAGAAGGCCTGATAAACACTCTTCACTTGATTTCTTAATAGATAAGTTCATTCGACCAGAGTAGTTTGTTCTCAAATGAATAGAATCACCTCTAGACCAAGCTGTTGCCTGGGTACGACACAGCTCGTCCTGGACTTCCACGAATCAAGGAAAGGAGGAAAGACCATTTCCTCTGATGGGGCTCTACAGACAGAAAACGTTCCTGGGGCATCTACACTGAGGTATCTGCCTTACAGGAAGGCTTCAGGATTTGGCCTCACTGAGAAGAAAGAATCTGACGCACCCAGCACTTCCATATGCCGAAGTGACTATTTGTATCACAGCTGAGTCCTCCCTCAGAGACGCCAAGAGCTCCTAGACTAAGTGAGCACCATTACCTCCTCCACAGGTTGCTGAGCAAGGAAAGAAATCCGTCTCCCTCCATCGGTGGATGATAGGCTGATAGAAGATGAACTGGACTGTACTGTCTGCGGGCCCCGAGTTGCGGATCTGCAGGAGACAATGGCAAAGCAGAGGAACTAATGTGACAGAGGGGTGCCCTCTGGGCTCCTTGCAGCTTGGACAAGGACGTGTGGTAGTAATGATGGCCTCAGGCTGTGTCCAGGACAGCACTGGGAGAGAAGGGGCAATGGCAGTATCACCCATCTTACCATCTAACCAGCAAACGGTCCTGGCACAAACCATCACTATCATCACCTTCTCAGTTCTGTCACCACAGGACAAGGAATGGCAACGTCTCAACTTGTGATGCTAGCAGGACTGTATCCCAAGCCACTTATTCCATTCCCTCACCCTCTTTTATTTCCAACCTCTCTGGTATGACAGGTAAAATTATATGGATTTTTCAATGTAGGTTCAGAAATAGACAGCTTGTTCTAAGAAAATTATAAATGCAATACGCTGCAAAAAAATTAAAGGTACTGTCATTGGTTAAGAGAAATAAAGAGTTAAAGAATTAAGGAGCCCTTCCCACTCAGAGACATACTTGGAGTTTCCTGGCAATTTAGTGATTCACATATCTTAATGTGCAAAGTTACCAATGGGAAGCTCGCTAAAATGCAAATTCGTGGGTTCCAGCCCAGAGGTCCAGGCAATTCAAATGTAGACAGTCCAAAAATCAAAGTTTGAAAAACACCAACTTACATGATAAAAGCATTTACTTCAAATAAAACATGTGTTTATGGAAATTATAGCTCCTTTGTTTTGTAAAAGGGAGGAATGTGAGGCAATAATTCTTTAACAGTTTAAAAGTACAAGATTGAGGAAACAAACTCAACCTGAAAGAGAAGGAAAAGTATCCAGCAGGAACAACGCCTTGCTTTTACAAAAACAGAATGACGTCATACAACATTTAGACAGTTGGGCAAGGGCGAGGCTCGGGCTATTTCTTATACTAAAGGAAGTTGCATGGACAGCTCCAACTCCATCACAGCAATTAGAGAAGCAACAGTCAGCAGAGTCATGTGGCCTAAGTCTTTGTTAATGTTTTCAAGCCTTAGCACTGTTCCAACTCCCCTTTATCTAGAAGAAATTGATGGATTTGGGCTTCAGATTTTTTTAAAAAGATAGCCTTTTTTTTTTTTTTGCTACTGAGTTTAAAAACTGGATTAAATACCTAGGGTGCAGACGGAAATAGGAACACCGAAGGAACAGGTGCTAAACCCTAGCTCGGTTTTTGGCATTGGGATAAGAATATGAAACGTTCCTCAGAAAATCTGGAAGCGCTGCAAAGGAGAAAGAAGAGAGAAAAGCTACAGAATATCTCATATTATGCTAGGATTCTGACCCACGGAGCATCCAGGTCTCTCCTAATTAGAATAAACAGTGATACAATTCCCTACTTTAAAGCAACAACAGCTGAAGCAATACAGTGTCTTTCACAAAAGGGGAGCATGGCCTACAGATTAATATTTTTCAGTCCTATGTGTCAGACACAGGATATCTAATTGCTTGCTGAGGGAGGTAGTATTAATCACATTCTTTGGAAAGCTTTTTTTTTTTTAAGCTCACAAAAGCCGATTGCTCTTTTGGGATGTGTGATTGTCATGCTGGAAAGCTATTAGAAGAGGACTCTCATTTGAACACAAGCTCCATTAAAAATAAAAAGGCCAGAAAATTTGTTTAGATCTGGAGAGACAGATTATTTTGCAGAGGTCCCTTTTGGGATGCTAGAAATTAAACTAAGCCCTAAGAAAGCGTGTGTGTGTTGGCAGGGGGGTGCGGGAATCAAAATGAGGAGGATATGACATCCAAATACTTGGAGAAACCTTGTTCTAGAATATCTACAGGGTCCGGCTTATCTTCTGGTCTGCTTAAAGAGGCCAAAAATGGAGCAGGTCCTTTCTTCAGCTCCCTGGGAATTACCAAGAAAACCACCACATGCCCAAAGAGAAAGGCATGAATGTCAAGGAGTTTTAGCGTCAAGAGGGAGTGTTAGTAAATACCATGTTGAAGGAAAGAATACAAGCAGCTTAGAAAGAATATTGTTCTCAATGAGTTCAATGAAATGATGCACAATGACCACAAATGCAGAGACTCTATGCCTAGATTTGAAAAGAGACTGGAAAGAACACGGACATCTTATTTCAAACAGATGAAACCAATTACGGTGTATCCAAACCTCTGATCTCATAATTTTGCTTGGTTCCTTCCGCCCTGAAAGCACTCCTGCTTCTCCCTTCTCAATAGTTGCCTTCTTTTAATAAGAACAGCTACAACTACCACAACAACCAGTACTTACTACATTCCTACCGTGTGCAGGGAACATTTTATTTATATTAAATTGAATCTTAAAACTACTCTGCATTATCATCCACATTTACAATGAAAAAAATGAGGCTCACAGGGGTTAGGTGACTAGCTCAAGGCAACACAGCAAGGAACCAGCAGAGCAGGGATTTGAATGCAGGTCTGCCTGTCTCTAAAGCTGCCATTCTAGGTACCAAGCAATCCTATCACTGTTGTGAAGATGTAGACATTTATCTTTAGTGGTATCCTTGTAACTCTTCTCAGTATCTTCTTAATTTTACATTTACATTTTAGAGTAGAAAAAATATTAAAAAAAAAAAAAAGAAGAGGCTAACTGGATGCCTAACTTTGATGGCCTAAATTGTTGCTTACAGAGATGAACCACCGTGTTCCTTTTTCCTGGTTTTATCAATTCTGGGCTGCTGGGACTCTTTTTATCATTAGGTCTGGAGCTTCAAAAACCTTAAATCCTCAAACATCAGATTTGGGTTCTCAAATGTACATTGAAAGCTTCAGTTTGACACATTAGAATTTGGTTTTAGGGAACTAAACCATCTGGCGTATGTAATTTTGACCTCTTCAAGTTAATAAGGAAAAAGAATGTTCCAAACCAAGTTTTTCTTCCTATAATTATAATGGTTCAGTGTTTCTAACTCTATATAATAACTTCTCACATTGAAAGTAAAGGAGAAGACAAAACTGGTCACTTTCCATAAGTTGATCACGCTGTCATGGTAGAGCTGCAGGGCGTACAAATATGTGCTTGGATAACTGGTAAGTTTTAAGTCCACATAAAATCAAAGGAAACAAGGAGAGATTTCAAACTCACAAAAGACATCAAGCACACATAGGCTCTTGCAGATGAAGCACTATGAAATGCCATACTTTTCCTTCTCAGTGGGGAAAAGGGTAACTTGTGAGCCTTGGGATGTTCGCCAACTAGGTTCCTTTCTCTTTCGAATGTCGTAGAAACTTTCGCCCCAGAAGGACTGGCAGGGCAGCGGGCAGGCAGGGTTCTCTCAACCCGCCTTGCCGGCAGTTAAGTTGCTGCTCTGGCATGAGGAGAGGTGGACAAAAGGGAGCTGTGGGCAGACCCACCACTGTGAGTCACTGAGCTGGGACCCCCGGACCCACAATGGTATTCAACTTGGTCACCTGCTCTTAGGGCAGCCAGGGATGCCGCGACTTGGGAAGGCTTGGAAATGGTGGAAATAAATCAGTATGCCTGCTAGGGAGGGAATAAAATGGAAAAGAGGGGAATCCGTTTATTAAATGCCTCAGTCTCCTATATTTTAATTTGGGGCTGTTCTGGTGGCAGATGGTGATAGCAAATCATCAAAAAACTGTAAAAATGTTTTTAAATGCTTTTGTGGGCTTTGAAGAATATGCAACAATAATCATATCTTTCTTATTAGCATTTAGGTGGTTACAAATACTTAATATTGATACAGTTGTTACTCTCTTGCCTTTCTCTTCCTTATTCTGTAAACTCCACGAAGGCAAGTATCACTTATCTTGCTTATTGCTCTTCCTTCAGCATCATCTACAATGTTTAGCACATAGTAGGTGTCCAAACAATTGAATAAATGAATGCATGAATGAAAAAACCAAATGAATTATTTACTGACCACGGTCCTTTCAAGCACTTTTGGAATTGCAAACTATTATTTGTGACAAATTCTTGGAAGTGTTATCTTTTTATATACATCTTGCAGTTTTCTTGAAGATGTTAATAATCATTTCTTGTTGATAAAATTGATTATGTTGATAAATTTTATGAAAAGACGCAGAATTGTTACAACACAGCCCTCACCCCAAAGTACTTTTCACCCTCCTTTGAAGGTTATCTCTTTCGGCAGGATAGTGTAGCGGAAAGGGCTTATAAAAATGCTAGTTATTATTGGAATAAAACATAGACTTCAATTTTCTACTGTGTTAACAGTTGGAAATGCTAAGATTAGAGGTTATTCGGTAAAAATAATGAAAAAAACATTGGTAGCACCCAACTTTACTTTTACACTTCCTATAGAGTTTTCTAGTCGTCCTAAAATGCCAGACCTCAATATTGGGAGATACAGCAGTTCAGCTCATAGGCCCTGGGCTCAGGGTTGCATGAGAGATGTTGGTTATGGATTTACTGCCCAAAGCCCTTGCGTATGGCAGTAGATCAGGGATGCTTCTTTGGAAATAATGAGTGTAATGTTGGCTAAGGAACAAAGAGGTGGAAGCAATGTGTCAGGACGAAGATGCTAGGCAGGGCAAACTAGAGTCTACTGGATGTGTTACAGGGAAGAACAAAATCTGACTACATGTTGGATCTGTTTCTTTTACTTTAATCTTTGCTTCCCGTTGCTTTTGCTCACTAAAAGAATACTGCCTGTACATAATGGCCTGCCTCGGGGAACCCTGCCCCTCTGCCTGAATGTTAAACCAAAGTGCCTTTGTTCAGGGAAACATCCTGACCCCGTCTACCTGTGAATGGCTGCAAGAAAGAAGGAATTAACACATCCCCTCCCCGAGGCTGGCCATTTCAGGAGATATCTGCAAAACTTATGGCCTTTTTACTTTACTTCCCCACCTCCTCCCCCTCTCTGTTCTATTAAAGAAACTGGCATCCAGACCCCCGATAAGATGGTTCTTCAGAGACACTAGTCTGCCATCTTCTCTGTCTGCCGGCTTTCCGAATAAAGTTGTATTCCTTGCCTTGGCACCTCGTCTCCTGATTTATTGGCCTGTTGTGTGGCAAAAAGAGAGCTTAGACTCGGTAAGAGAAGGACTGTCTCAGTGCTGCGATGCAGAAGGAGGGCAGAAAAGAAATGAGCAGAGTGGAGCCAGCGGGGCTAGGATGGGGCAGGGGTCTGCCTCTCTCAGCATCACAGAAAGGTGAGGGGTTGGTTCTCTGACTCTGTATCTTAAACCTAGCTGTTGCACTTGTAGAACAATGTGTGAAAACCAACAAGAAGTGCCGGGTATTGTAATCAGCTCAGTCCTAAACTCTTGGAATCGATTAGCATAAAGGAGCATGTTTATTGGGGGAATGAAATCACTATTTATTACATGCTTCTTTTTTCCCTATAGTTAATTTAGACTTTTCCGCTCTAGAATGTCTAGCTTACAACAATGATTTTCCCTTTGTATGAACATAGGTTGACCAGTATGGGGTCCATCTAGAGACAGGCTGAGTGGCACGGTGAAATCAACTGGGAATTAAACATTTGCCAAAGCTCAGCCTCCACCGGAGAAAAGAGTCGGTGATTTCAATCCTACCTGAGATTCACAGGACGCCCAAGTCTCACAAAGTGTGTGTTCATCACATTAGCTTGTAGCAAGCATCTATAGCTTTTACTATCCATTTAAATTTGGTACTTAATGATATGCACCACTATTTCAAAATTTCCTATTCAGTGTTTTATCTGTCAAATGGCATTATGAGCTAGGAGAGGGCAGATACCATATTTCGAAATCAATCTGCCCCACGCATGAAAGCATCTCTTGAAAGAAGAATATACATGGAAGTTCTATAAACTTACTTGATGAAGTGAACTCTCATAACTTTGCATGTGTGATTTCTGTCCAGGGCCCCCTCCTATTGTGCCCCCTTTAATAAAAACAATTCTGGGGTGTGCTGAATTATGTACAGGGTAATGCTCAAGGCTGTCCAGAAAGAAATATGAAGGCATCAGCTCTGCCTAATGCCCTAACTCTGAGAATAGAAACACTAGCTTTCTATTCCCTAGAGTACTTAGGCAAAAACTGGGATAATGCCGATCTTCCTAACCAAATTCCCCAACTGTGGAAGTGTAATGCATTTAGAAAATTATCCTCTGTAGGAAATACCTGTTCTCTGATTGTCAGTGCATGCACTGTGAATCAGTGTTCTTAGCTTTGAATACGCTGATGGTTTACTATTATGCTGTGTACTTCTGCTACTTTGGTGGCTTAGGTACTCATCAGTCACTTTTCTCTCCAGCTAATATGGCTTTCTTAAATTTTAAAAATGGGCACGAACCGAGTATGTATAAATATACCTTATCTGCTTTCACAAGTAGAGCTAAGTTCAGTGTTCGAATAAAGACTGGCCTATGACCAAAAAAACCCCTCTTCTAATCTGGGAAGGTCCTTATCTTTCACTGAGTCAGTAGCTTCAGAAAAGATACACATGGCTTGGTAAGGGAAGAAGAGTATGCTAAGCCAGACAATCATCTAGCCAATAGCCAATCACCCCTAACAATGAATGTGATTATAGGTGTCACAGCCAGGCTATGCCCACCTCTATGTGTCTTAGAGCTATACCTGCCAAACTGTTCCTGGGTGTACCACTTGTAAATCAATCAGCCTCTGACTATCTTCAGAGAAGCAGTTTTCTGCCATTGTGTAGACAGAGTATCGTGATAAGTCTGACTGGAAGTTAAAGCATTTGAAAGAGATGGAAAGGAAGTCACTTGGTTCTGTTTGCTTTTATACACACTATCTCATTCAATTCCTTACAAAGGCTCTATGGGGGGAGATTTTATCACCATTTTTCAAATGAGTAAATAGGCTCAAGGAGGTGAAACAACATACTCAAGGTCACACCCCCAGTAAGTAGGAGAATATACAAAATTCTAGAGTGTTTATCCTTTTTACCCCTCTACACTAGCATTGCCAAAAATGTATAGCCAGTGTATGAAGTACAAATTTTTGGAAGACATGTTCCCGTAGGAGGTAAGATGAGCGTTTAGTCCATTTTTAAAGGCGGCCAGGAAAAGAGATTCCAAAAATAATTTTGGAACCAATCGTAATATATAAGAATTCTCACTGTGAGAAAATCTTCCTTACGTGCAAAAAAGTCTTTTCCTTTTAAATAAACAAAAATGGTACTTTGGCAATAAACTTCCAAGGAGATGTTGATAAACGACCATTCTGATCCCTATGCATTTCATTTAGAAAGGAAGTTGTTACTTAAATTAATGTATAATGCAAAAGAGATTATACTTTGAATGACACTGAAAACTGAATTACAAACTATGTGTATAATTTCTAAGCACCTAAATCATGAAAGATGGCAAATAAGCAAATGACAATCTTTCATTTTCAGCTATTTCCTGGGGAAAATTAAGGGAGAAAATGTTGCTTTATTATAAATCACTGGCAAAAAAGGTAATTTTCTTCTTTTTCCCTGTATCTCCTTACATTATCTGGCTCATTTTCAAGTTTGAGTAAAAGTATTTAAAAATTATATAATCTATTTTAGAATAACTTTACATTTATTTGATCCTGATATTTTCTAATGAAACCTTAATCTCCTCTCATTTGCAACCTGAACCTAGGTCACCAAAGAGGATATAATGCAAAAGACAGTAAAATGATAGCTCAGCCTGTTTCTGAAAGAAGATACTTACAGGTGCCAAGAATCTAGAAAAGCATCAAAAAGTTCCTCAAAGTTCATTTTTCCTTTAATATGTACATTTATACATAGAAGAAAAAATACCCTCTTAGAAGCAACACAGAATACTAAAAAGGGTTTTGAGCCAGAAGTAGAGACATGATCTTTGGTCCCGGCTTGTCACTGGTGTGAGCTAGGGCACATCACTCAACTTCCCTCAGATTCAGTGTTCTTTCAGGAAGGATAAAGATGTCACAACTGTCCCACTTCAGCAACTGCCATGTGGTAAAAGTCCCTTATTCATCCAGCACTTGTCAGGATTTTTACGGAGATATGAAGACAGATATGATTCTGCCCCTGCCCTTGAGGAACACGAAGAGGGGAGATGTGATGGAAACTGGAATTTGAGGTCAAGTCATAGAATGCTTCTGGAAGGAGAAAGTCCTGAAGTACAAGTATGAGTTAGTGAAGAAAAGATAAGAGCATCGCAGACAGAGGACACAGCATTACGCAAAGGTAATGCGTTATGTGAGTGCAAGATGTTGGGGGACTTGCCAGTCATTCAGTTGACTGAAACAGAGAGGAAAAGTCAAAGCTGAGGTTGGAAAGGTAGACAGAATCCAGATTACTGAGAGTAACAGATGCTGGGCTATGGATTTGCATTTTAATCCCAAAGCAATGAGTGGAGGTGAGGGGCAACGCAGGAGCACGAATAGGGTTAACTCACTCCAGTTTTTGGAAAACTCACTCTGAAGGTAACATGGACAATGGGTCAGAGGCTGGGAAGCTAATTCAGAGCCCATCGCATTAGTTCAGGTGAGAAATTCAAAGACCTAACCTAAGACAGTGGTGGCAAGGATGGAGAAGAAAGAACAGTCTTCAGAGATGGTATGGAGGTAGAGCTGACAAAGTTTAATGTCTAATTAGGGGTGTATAGGAGAAGGGAATTGGTGTGAATCAGAGGTTTCTGATTTGGCTGGGTAAATAGTGTATTGTTCCACAAGATAAGAATTAAAGAAGATGAAGTAGGTTTCTGGGGCTAGACAAGTCCAATTTTGGACACACTGAGCTCACTGTACCTGTGGGTGATGTGCAGAAGGCAGCTGGACATATGAAATGCATTTGACAATTCTGTGAACTGTTCAAATATGTACAATATTACTTGAAATCCATTCTATATTTTCAGTATGTGTATTAACTCTAGAAAATTACTAGGGAAATTAGTAAAAGTGGTTTATTCTAAGGGCTTCAAGAAATTAAAGCATCTCTCATTCTTTTACTGTATTTGTTTGTTCAACTGAAATTATTTAACTACCTACCACATCACTTCTATTGGGAGCTATCTCTGACGGTTTGTGGCTTCTTGTTCACGGTCATGTAACTGGCATCTGGACTGGATTAAAGAGGCTACCATGCAGATGGAGACAGAGGACGGACTCTGGAACCCTTCTTGCATGCAGCCTCACTGCCTATCACATTTCCAACATGCATCCTTACTTCCAGCTGCCATGGGATCATCAAGCCTTAGCTTAAATCAAATGTCCTCTGGCTCCAGATCCTATGATGAGAAATTTATGGAGTCCTGGACACATTACAAGTTCTACAGCTTTACAGCTGAAATCCTTCAGGTCCTTCTGACCTACTGAAGGCAAAAATATGCTTTATTTTTACTGGTATTCCCAAACGGTCTTCTAGTGTGTACATTTTTCCTACAGAACATGTATGTTGCTTCCAGCAATGTGTTTTATATTACCTTGAAGAGTAGGGAAGCTCTGACAGAAGGAAACAACTTGGTATTGCTGCCAGTAGAAGAGGGGAAAAAACCTTGCAACTGGAAGCATGATCAAGCCTATAGATCATTAATTAATCTTTCTCTTTGACAGCAGATACCTTATGTGAGTCAATGACTGTATCCTAAGTTGTTTTAAAAACAGTTTATATCCCTCAACGAATGATATGTTGGCTTTTTGAGTGGGGTCTTTTTATTAACTTATACACACACAAATATATATATATATATATATATATTTTTTTTTTTTCCTAGAACCTTAAAATTTTTGCATGTTCTTATAAAGTCTAGGATGTAGCTCAACACCCTTGAATTAAACATTTCCTGGATAACAAGCTTTCCAAATCTATGTCAAAACCTAAAGTCTCTCTCTCTTCAGGGGATTATAAGTAACACCAGTTGGAGGTAGCTCGAAAACAAGGTACCTAAATGGGCTTACCTTGACAATGAAATCTGCCGTAAGTGGTCCAGCCATTCTCAGTATCTCTTTGTCTGGAAATTTTTGGAAGTCCACAGTAGAATTGTCCACAAGAAAGATGCCTGTAGAGCTGAGACTGTTTTCACCTTTAGCCCCCTGGAGGGTTTTGGTTTCCAGATCTACATAATCAAACACATGAAGAGGAGAGAAAGATGTTCCCAGGGCTACCACAGACCACATGCAAGCACACCTCAAGCAAAGAACTTTGTCAGGGAGAAGTATTACTCTTTATATGGCTGACATAATTGAAATGTGATAGAAACAAAATATATGGGCACCTCTGGATCACAGAGGAATTTATGCAGCAAATGAAGTTATTTTAAAACTCATTAGCCAAGCATTCAGGGCTCCCTGTCAAGAAATCTTTGATTCCCTGGATGACTTCCTTTGGGTACCTTACTTTATCACAATCCTATTCTTTTGACTAAACCGTCTCCCATACATATCTTATTGATTTCAGGCTTTATGGCCCTCCGTCTAGAATACCCTGGAGTTTCCCTTTGCTCTATGAGGCCCAGGGTGCCTCTCTGAGTTCCTTCAGCACTCACTGTGAGACCTGATATTCATGTATTACTTTGTATTTATTTATACTTTCTGGTTACTTATTGAATTGTGCTATTGCTCAAAATAAAGAAACTATGGTGACTTAAGGACAGGGAACTAACTATCCTCTTTACTTCTCTTTCTTTTTAAAATCCTTTTTATTACTTCACTCAGTCTTATACACATATATGATGTTTCACAAGAACTCAAGACAGAGAGAGGAACTTGATCCCTGGAGCACTCCGATCTGAATTTGCCCAATGACAAAGCCTAGGAAGCATCTTTTGTTTTAGGAAGTCAGAGCGTGCTGAGGATGAGGGTAATTATGATATATATGTTTCAAAGTAGGTTAAGTTCTCATGTGATTGAGTATTTTAGAATAATTGCCTCCTGTGTGATGAAAGACGGACAGACTAAGTCTAACGATGGTTTGTAAAACTTGCACAAGGACCCTTGGTTTTGGCAGGGGTTCTTTAGCAGAAAGATGGGGTGCCTGGGTAGGGATCTGGGTCTCCCACCCACATTCAATCAGAATGACTCCCCTCTTATGTGTTTTACAGATTGAGGTTTTGGGGTTAAGGACAATTTTAAGGTCTCTGGAGGCACTAAGGTACCTAATGTATTTGCACGAAATTATTCTAGATGTTGTCTACTTCAAGTTCTCTACTAGAAGGAATACCAACAGGTAGAAAATGCTGGTGTCCCATTAAATGCCCATGCCCCTCAGATGAAGTCCTGTAGCCTTTCTCTGGGAGTAGGTCTGGCTTTCCTCCCCTGTCCCAGGGCTGAGAGGACCTCACAGAATAAAAGGCACATTGAGAGAACGCTGGAGTGGGAGAACCACAGTGGTTGTCATCAGAGGAAGGCAGTAGCATCTCTGTATCTCCTTCCTCTAGCCTTCACTCCTCGAGCTGCCTTCCATGTATTTGCACTCATTTGTGGAAGTATCTCCAGGACATTAAATTAACCTAGTTTTGGAAAACTCTTGGAGGTCTAAGCCTGAGTATCTGATTCAATTTTATCACCAGGCCTCCCAGAAGTACCTCCCAGGTACTTCTGATTAAAGATGAGCTGGACCTGGACAGACGGTCTACTCTTCTCGTTTGGCCCTCCTTAACTCTTGCTGAGGTTGGTCCCATACTGGGCCAGCTTCTGGGAGTGAAGGTAAAAGGGTTGCCAGAGAAACAAGGCATCATTTATTTACACATTCATTTTGCTGAGTTATATTCCAAATACAAAAACAAAATAGCAAAAAAAAAAATAGAAACCTCCTTGGCTATACAAATGTTACCAAGAGTATGCCTTTTGAAGGAAAAAGCAGATTCCATTTTGCTTTTAATCATTTATGACTATCATCTGACACTTTACCTATCAAATCCTTAGAGCAATTAAACCAAACAAGGCCAATTCTTCAGCTTCTCAGTGATCACATAATTAGGAAGTCCGGGAGGCCAGACTAATTCATTTATAAAAATGAATCCTCTTTACTAATTCACAATAATCATAAAGTAAGTCTGGGAGGCTAGACTAATTCATTTATAAAAATGAATTTTCCTCTTACACCTCTTCCCTTGGGTTCTTTCTTTTGCAATGAGGAGTAAGTCGCCCACTTGGTGATGCATTAGTCTGGATGTTTTATTTTAGCCTCTCACTGTGCAGAAAAATACTGTTTCTGACTGAGGTTGTTACACCAGCAGTTAATTCTGTCCAATTCTTAAGAGGAAAAACAAATCATTTGAATGGTAACAGTGTACACACATATATCATCCTTTGACACATGAGCAATATATTTTGGGGGGATGTTCAGGGTTAGAAAAGCACTTGGATCCATGTAACGTGGCTTCTCAGCATCTTTTGACCTCGCCTGAACTGTACTTTACTTATTCCTTTATGTCACATGAACTCTCAAAGCCCACCTTTCCCATGAAATGTACTTATTTTTATTTTTAGAAAGGCTTCTGTCGGCTATCTGAACTTTCACAGGCTCCAATTTGTCCAGTTTGTCTTTTTGGAATGATTTCATTTATAATCCAATTGCCAAAAGATAATGCATGCTACCTAAATTGGCTTCTTAGGCATGTGTGTGGGAGGGAAGAGAGAGCAGAACATGATAGATGGCTTTGGAGGAACCTAGGAAAAATCATAGCAGAGGAGATCAGAAATGCTCAAGGGACCAACTGAAGTGAAGTCTTTCAGTGAAAGTGAATTTTGCAGAAAAAGCTAACATATCCTCTCCTACCCCTTCCCTGGTTAATAGTCTATAATTTTCTGCTTGTAATTTACAGGTCTACATCTAAACAGCACTACATGGTAATAAAAAAAAAAGATGTGGCTGTGTACTGCTGGCTTGCCATGACTGAAGATCAATTCTTGCACAAACTCTGGTGGGACCATGCTACCATTTGTTCTTTGGGGTTACGATTACCCTTCAATCTTGAATTCCAAAAGCTATCTTCAGGACGTTAGGGTCTTGCATTATCTTTACGACATGGGATGCTTAACTAGATCACATGGTTGTCTTCAAATGCCACAGGGTTAAGGCTGTTTGGAGTTTCTGTGTTCCCCTGAATTGATAAAGTAATGGAGCCTAAGAGTAGGAATTAAAAGAGAAAGAATGAAGGAGAGGGAGGGAAGGTTGAAAAGAAGAAGAAAAAAGAAAGAGGTGAGGCAAGGAAAACATTGAGAATGACTGGAGAGGAAGAAGAGAGAGAATGAGAAATAATATTCACAAATCATAAACATGTGCTTAACTCATGAACACCCTATTGGAAACATTAATTTTGTATCTTTCAGGATGACTGGCTGGAGGTAATTACCACAGACGTCTCTGCTGTCTCCTAGGCAACCAAAAGATAAACAGAAGCATTCAAAATACCATATTATGATAGAGGATTTGTATTTCTAAATCTTAATCTTTTCTGGAAACAAAAAATAAATAATAATGATGTATATGTATGACTGATTCACTTTGTTACAAAGCAGAAACTAACACACCATTGTAAAGCAATTATACTCTAATAAAGATGTAATAAATAAATAAATAAATAAATAAATAATAATGACTAAAATTCCCAATACCCAAAGGACAACAGTGGAGTTTACTTACACAAGTGGTCAGGTCCTTTTAAGACAAGGCGAATATGTCTGCTTCCATAGGGAATAGCAACAACTGTGTCGTCCACTAGAGAGAAATGAAGCAGAGTCTTAAAGCACATAATTTTATACAAAATTACTGATTATCTCCTATATAAATGCACTGATATACATACACTCCCAAACAATAATCTTTTAAAAAAGTGTTTACAATGTGAACACCAATATGTGGGAATCAAAATTTCCACTTTCCTCAAAATAAAATATACTGAAAAAGCTGGTCACTGGCTAACTCATGGGGGATCTGGCCTTCGAAAAAATACATGAATTTTGATACATTAAAAATGAATTTGTTGGGCTTCCCTGGTGGCGCAGTGGTTGAGAGTCTGCCTGCTGATGCAGGGGACATGGGTTCGTGCCCTGGTCCGGGACGATCCCACATGCCGCGGAGAGGCTAGGCCCATGAGCCATGGCCGCTGAGCCTGCGCGTCCGGAGCCTGTGCTCCGCAATGGGAGAGGCCACAATAGTGAGAGGACCACATACCACAAAAAAAAAAAAAAAAAAAAAAAAAGAATTTGAAAGTGTTCATTTCTGATTTTAAAACCCGATCTTAAATCCTCAGATTTCTCTAGACTGGAGCAATTGTGTAGAATTACAAAAAGAAAATAACTTTTAATGCTCAAAGAAGGACTTTATTATAACAAAATCTGGATATCGCTCTAGCAAAGTAACTGTCTTGGATGAGCAGGACAGTTAAGAATAGAAGACAACCTCTGGCCCTGCCAAGACCGCGTCCTGCCTGATTTCAGATACTCAGACTCCAACTTCACTTTCATCTATGTTGGTGGACCCAAAAGATGGGCATGTCTCAAATATTTGAGGAGGACTTTCAAGATGGTGGAGGAGTAAGATGTATAGAGATCACCTTCCTCCCGACAAATACATCAAAAATACATCTACATGTGGAACAACTCCTACAGAACACCTACTGAATGTGAGCAGAAGACCTCAGACTTCCCAAAAGGGTCTTGGTGCTCCGACCAGGTGTCAGCTCTGAGCCTCTGAGGTGGGAGAGCTGAGTTCAGGACACTGGACCACCAGAGACCTCCCAGCCCCATGTAATATCAATCAGTGAGAGCTCTCCCAGAGATCTCTGTCTCAATGCTAAGACCCAGCTCCACTCAATGACCAGCAAGCTCCAGTGCTGGACACCCCATGCCAAACAACTAGCAAGACAGGAACACAACCACACCCATTAGCAGAGAGGCTGCCTAAAATCATACTAAGTTCACAGACACCCCAAAACACACCACCGGACACGGTCCTGCCCATCAGAAAGACAAGATCCAGCCTCATTCACCAGAACACAGGCACCAGTCCCCTCCACCAGGAAGCCTACACAACCCACTGAACCAACCTTACCCACTGGGGGCAGACACCCAAAACAACGGGAATTACGAACCTGCAGCCTGTGAAAAGGAGACTCCAAACACAGTAAGTTGAGCAAACTAAGAAGACAGAGAAATACACAGCAGATGAAGGAGCAAAGTAAAAACCCACGACAGCAAACAAATGAAAAGGAAATAGTCAGTCTACCTGAAAGAGAATTCAGAGTAATGATAGTAAAGATGATTCAAAATCTTGGAAACAGAATGGAGAAAATACAAGAAATGTTTAACAAGGACCTAGAAGAACTAAAGAGCAAACAAACAATGATGAACAACACAGTAAATGAAATTAAAAATTCTCTAGAAGGAATCAAGAGCAGAATAACTAAGGCAGAAGAACTAATAAGTGACCTGGAAGATAAAGAGTAGAAATAACAACCACAGAGCCGAATAAAGAAAAAACAATGAAAAGAGGGTAGTCTCAGAGACCTCTGGGACAACATTAAACATACCAACATTCGAATTATAGGGGTCCTAGAGAAGAAGTGAAAAAGAAAGCGTCAGAGAAAATATTTGAAGAGATTATAGTTGAAAACTTCCCTAACACGGGAAAGGAAATAGCCAATCAAGTCCAGGAAGCACAGAGTCCCATACAGGATAAATCCAAGGAGAAACACGCCAAGACACATATTAATCAAACTATCAAAAATTAAATACAAAGAAAAAATATTAAAAGCAGCAAGGGAAAAGCAACAAATAACATACAAGGGAATCTTAAGGGGATTCAGCTTAACAGCTGATCATTCAGCAAAAACTCTGCAAGCCAGAAGGGAGTGGAAGGACGTAGTAAAAGTGCTGAAAGGGAAGAACCTACAACCAAGGTTACTCTACCCAGCGAGGATCTCATTCAGATTCGACAGAGAAATTAAAACCTTTACAGACAAGAAAAGCTAGAGAATTCAGCACCACCAAACCAGCTTTACAACAAATGCTAAATGAACTTCTCTAGGCAGGAAACACAGGAGTGGGAAAAGACCTACAATACAAACCCAAACAAATAGGAAAATGGTAATAGGAACATGTCGATAATTACCTTAAATGTAAATGGATTAAATGCTCCAACCAAAAGACACAGACTGGCTGAATAGATATAAAAACAAGACCTGTATATATGCTGTCTACAAGAGACCCACTGCAGACCCAGGGACACATGCAGACTGAAAGTGAGGGGATGGAAAAAGATATAAATGGAAAATGAAAGAACACTGGAGCAGCAATTCCCATATCAAACAAAATAGACTTTAAAATAAAGACTATTACAAGAGACAAAGAAGGGCATGACATAATGATCAAGGGAACAACCCAAGAAGAAGATATAACGATTGTAAATATTTATGCACTCAACATAGGAGCACCTCAATGCATAAGGCAAATGCTAACAGCCATAAAAGGGGAAATCGACAGTAACACAATCATAGTAGGGTACTTTAACACCTCACTTTCACCAATCGACAGATCATCAATGAAAATAAATAAGGAAACACAAGCTTTAAATGATACATTAAACAAGATGGACTTAATTGATGTTTACAGGATATTCCATCCAAAAACAGCAGAATACACTACCTTCTTAAATGCTCATGGAACATTCTCCAGGATAGATCATATCTTGGGTCACAAATTAAGCCTCAGTAAATTTAAGAAAATTGAAATCATATCAAGTATCTTTTCTGACCACAATGCTATGAGGCTAGACATCAATTACAGGAAAAAAATCTGTAAAAAATACAAACACATGGAGGCTAAACAATATGCTACTAAATAACCAAGAGACCACTGAAGAAGTCAAAGTGGAAATCAAAAAATACCTAGAAACAAATGACAATGAAAACATGATGACGAAAAACCTAAGGGAGGAAGCAAAAGCAGTTCTAAGAGGGAAGTTTATAGCTATACAAGCCTACCTCAAGAAACAAGAAAAATCTGAAACAAACAACCTAACCTTACACCTAAAGCAATTAGAGAAAGAGCAGCAAAAAAACTCCAAAGTTAGCAGAAGGAAAGAAAACCAAAAAATCAGATCAGAAGTAAATGAAAAAGAAATGAAGGAAATCATAGCAAAGACCAATAAAACTAAAAGCTGGTTCTTTTTTATTTATTTATTTATTTTGCGGTATGCGGGCCTCTCACTGTTGTGGCCTCCCCCGTTGCGGAGCACAGGCTCCGGACGCACAGGCTCAGCGGCCATGGCTCATGGGCCCAGCTGCTCCACAGCACATGGGGCTTCCCGGACCGGGGCACAAACCCGCGTCTCCTGCATTGGCAGGCGGACTCTCAATCACTGTGCCACCAGGGAAACCCTAAAAGCTGGTTCTTTGAGAAGATAAACAAAATTGATAAACAATTAGCCAGACCCATCAAGAAAAAAGAGTGAAGACTCAAATCCATAGAATTAGAAACGGAAAAGGAGAAGTAACAACTGACACTGCAGAAATAGAAAGGATCATGAGAGATTACTACAAGCAACTCTATGCCAATAAAATGGACAACCTGGAAGAAATGGATAAATTCTTAGGAAAGCACAACCTTCTGAGACTGAACCAGGAAGAAACAGTAAATATAAACAGACCAATCACAAGCACTGAAATTGAAACTGTGATTAAAAATCTTCCAACAAACAAAAGTCCAGGACCAGATGGCTTCACAGGCAAATTCTATCAAACTTTTAGAGAAGAGCTAACACCTATCCTTCTCAAACTCTTCCAAAATATAGCAGACGGAGGAACAGTCTCAAACTCATTTTACGAGGCCACCATTACCCTAATACCAAAACCAGACAAAGATGTCACAAAAAAGGAAAACTACAGGCCAATATCACTGATAAACATAGATGCAAAAATCCTCAACAAAATACTAGCAAACAGAATCCAACAGCACATTAAAAGGATCATACACCATGATCAAGTGGGGTTTATCCCAGGAATGCAAGGATTCTTCAACATACTCAAATCAATTAATGTGATAAACCATATTAACAAATTGAAGAATAAAAACCACATGATAATCTCAATAGATGCAGAAAAAGCTTTTGACAAAATTCAACACCAACTTATGATAAAAACCCTCCAGAAAGCAGACATAGAGGGAACTTACCTCAACATAACAAAGGCCATATATGACAAACCCACAGCCAACATCATTCTCAATGGAAAAACTGAAACCATTTGCACTAAGATCAGGAACAAAACAAGGGTGCCCACTCTCAGCACTATTATTCAACATGGTTTTGGAAGTTTTAGCCACAGCAATCAGAGAAGAAAAAGAAATAAAAGGAATACAAGTCAGAAAAAAAGAAGTAAACCTGTCACTGTTTGCAGATGACATGACACTATACAGAGAGAATCCTAAAGATGCTACCAGAAAACTACTAGAGCTAATCAATGAATTTGGTAGAGTAGCAGGATACAAAATTAATGCACAGAAATCTTTTGCATTCCTATACACGGATGACGAAAAATCTGGAAGAGAAATTAAACATTCCCATTTACCATTGCAACAAAAAAATAAAATACCCAGGAATAAACCTACCTAAGGACACAAAAGACCTGTATGCAGAAAACTATAAGACACTGATGAAAGAAATGAAAGATGATACAAACAGATGGAGAGATATACCACGTCCTTGGATTGGAAAAATCAACATTATGAAAATGACTATACTACCCAAAGCAATCTACAGATTCAATGCCATACCTATCAAACTACCACTGGCATTTTTCACAGAACTAGAACAAAAAGTTTCACAATCTGTATGGAAACACAAAAGACCCCGAAGAGTCAAAGCAATGTTGAGAAAGAAAAACAGAACTGGAGGAATCAGGCTCCCAGACTTCAGACTATACTACAGAGCTACAGTAATCAAGACAGTATGGTACTGGAACAAGAACACAAATATAGATCAATGGAACAGGATAGAAAGTCAGAGATAAACCCACGCACATATGATCACCTTATCTTTAATAAAGGAGGAAGAATACACAATGGATAAAAGACAGCTCTTCAATTGTGGTGCTGTGAAAACTGGACAGCTAGATGTAAAAGAATGAGATTAGAACACTCCCTAACACCATACACAAAAATAAACTCAAAATGGATTAAAGACCTAAATGTAAGGCCAGACACTATAAAACTCTTAGAGGAAAACACAGGCAGAACACTCTATGACATAAATCACAGCAAGATCCTTTCTGACCCACCTCCTAGAGAAATGGAAAAAAAACAAAAATAAACAAATGGGACCTAATGAAACTTAAAAGCTTTGGCACAGCAAAGGAAACCATAAACAAGATGAAAAGACAACCCTCAGAATGGAAGAAAATATTTGCAAATGAAGCAACTGACAAAGGATTAATCTCCAAAATATACAAGCAGCTCATGCAGCTCAATATAAAAAAAAAACAACAAAACCCAATCCAAAAATGGGCAGAAGACCTAAATAGACATTTCTCCAAAGATATAGAAATTGCCAACAAACACATGAAAGGATGCTCAATATCACTATCATTAGAGAAATGCAAATCAAAACTGCAGTGAGGTATCACCTCACACCAGTCAGAATGGCCATCATCAAAAAATCTACACACAATAAATGCTGGAGAGGGTGTGGAGAAAAGGGAACCCTCTTGCACTGTTGGTGGGAATGTAAATTGATACAGCCACTATGGAGAATAGTATGGAGGTTCCTTAAAAAACTAAAAATAGAATGACCATACGACCCAGCAATCCCACTACTGGGCATATACCCTGAGAAAACCATAATTTAAAAAGAGTCATATACCACAATATTCACTGCAGCTCTATTTACAATAGCCAGGACATGGAAACAACCTAAGTGTTCATCGACAGATGAATGGATAAAGAAGATGTGGCACATATATACAATGGAATGTTACTCAGCCATAAAAAGAAACGAAATTGAGTTATTTATAGTGAGGTGGATGGACCTAGAGTGTGTCATACAAAGTGAAGTACGTCAGAAAGAAACAAATACTGTATGCTAACACATATATATGGAATCTAAGAAAAAGAAAAAGGTTGGGAAGAACCTAGGGGCAGGACAGGAATAAAGCCACAGACATAGAGAATGGACTAGAGGACACGGGGAGGGGGAAGGGTAAGCTGGGATGAAGTGACAGAGTGGCATGGACATATATACACTACCAAATGTAAAATAGATAGCTAGTGGGAAGCAGCCACATAGCACAGGGAGAGCAGCCTGGTGCTTTCTGACCACCTAGAGGGGTGGGATAGTAAGAATGGGAGGGAGACGCAAGAGGGAGGGGATATGGGGATATATGTATACGTATAGCTGATTCACTTTGTTATACAGCAGAAACTAACACAACATTTTAAAGCAATTATTCTCCAATAAAGATGTTAAAAAAAAAAAAGAGAATATATTTGTATTTTTTAAACTTTCTAGGCCAGAAATCATGCATTCCAGTTCTTTAATATACTTTACACCAGTGGTCCTGAACCTTCTGGGCACCAAGGACTGGTTTCATGGAAGAAAATTTTTCCATGGCCGGGCACTGGGAGGGGAGAAAGGTTTAAGCGGTAATGCGAGCGATGGGGAGTGGCAGATGAAGCTTCGCTCGTTCACCTGCAGCTCACCTCTTGCTGTGCGGCCCGGTTCCTAACAGGCCTTGCACCGGTACCAGTCCGCGGCCCAGTGGTTGGGGGCCCCTGCTTTACACTATCTACATCTAATACTATATATAGTGAATGTCCCATAAATGGTTATTAACATTCCCCTGACATTCCCTCTTTATTTCGAAAATTAAAAAAAAATTGACTGATTTAGAGATTATTTTAAAAATTATTTAATTTTCATCCTACTTGAAAACTTAGCCATAATTCAGTGGAAGCAGTCCTCAATTCTACATCTGTTAAAAAATTAGAGGTGTATTACACACATCCCAAACACATCACAGGCATTTTTATTTAGAACTCTACTTGTGACAATAATACCTTATATTTACATGGCACTGAAGAGTTTCACTTCTCCTACAATATACTATTTATTCCTTCACCCCAAACTTGTAACATGGGCGAAGAGGATGCTACCATCCCGATTTTAGGATGAAGAAATCAAGCCTCTGAGAAGTATAATGAGTAACCCAAGGTCAAAGAACAGGGGGGTATTCCAGAAGACGAGGGAAAGCCAGTTATTTTTAAACTCACCAGCATATTCAGAAGCTCTGTGGAATTCTGTTTCACGTATATCTTTCTAATATTATACATTACCATCCTATCACTGGAAGAATTTCATTTAAATAAAGGAATCCCCAAAGCTAGCCAATTTCTCTGAATCTTAACATACTGTCTTTAGGAGAACTTAATTTCAATAAAGGAATTTCAAAAGTTCCTTAACTTCTCTGATCCTTAGTTTCTCTGTAAAACAGGGAAAGCAACACCTACTTTATAATGTTGTTGTGAACAGATATAAGTATGGCTATAGATATGTATACCATATATAGATGTACAGCATGGAACACAGTATTTTGTAAATATCATTTTATCTCTCTATTCCAAGTCTCTTTAAGGATAGGAACTGAAACACCGTTTATTTTTTAAACGCTCCAAGACCCCTAGCACATAGCCAGCTGAATGAGAAATTAGAATCATATGCTCTCAATTCCTTCCCTAAAAGGTTACATTTATCAAGTTTTCTACAATGTTGAATATGCTATACACACTACAACATTTTAGCTGTTTTTAATGTCAGGCATTGTTAAAGAAAAGGTTGAATTTCGGATAGCTAAGTGTTTGTGGCATAGAAGAACATAATACGTAAGGGGAATATAGAAAAGGAACAACAAATGTTCAGACTGGGCTCACAGAGCTTTAAATGCCTTGTATAAAGACATGGGTTTTTAAGTTTACAAAAGCAATTCAAAGCTGTTAAGACAATGGGATTTCTAGAAATAGAAAGTCTTTGTTGATCCACAGGTCAAGTAAAGTGCAAGTAGAAGGAAAGCTTTCTGTTTGGCTCTGCAGTGCTCAGCAGCGGGCTTCTGACCCCCACATGGCGCAGGCAGCCTCCCTCTTGTTCTGCTGAGAAGTGACTCACATTCCACAAGCCGGGGCATTAACGCAAGCTTTTGGCTGACACAGTCGCCTTTGTATACTCCCCGAGGAAGATGGGGAGGAACCTACAAGGTTGTTGAGGGAGGAGGGTAGGATGGAGAGAGCAGGCCAGGCAAGCACGGAATATTTGCAGATGCCTCTGCACTTGCCAAGTCAAAGAGAAATACAGAGAACTTAGGCTGGTGCCAACCTGAACAGTCAGCAGTACACGGCACCAGACGTAGGAAGAGTCACAGCCTATTCTTCTGTGGTTCTATAAAGGGCTAATAGACAACTGGCAGGTCATCAGGCAAGCAGCAAATTCATTATTTTATTCCACAGATATTTTTTGAGTGTCTCCTAGTGTCAGGCTTCACACTAAGTACCACATAATCAGCGACAAAGAAGACAAAGCATCAGCCCTACAAGATGGTTCCTGAAATAGGGACCTGAGATAAAATATGCAGGGAAATACCACACACTATACCCCAATCATGGAAATTCCAAAGCACATTAATTACTATCTTAAGATCCCTGAAACAAAGAAATCCATTTCACTCTATTTAACTGTGTTCCCAATGTGTTTACCCAGGGAAACATTTTCTTACGTATCATCTTTTCACACCAGCTGATACGTCTCAGAATATACTTTAAGATATCGTGCTCTTCATTTGCCAAACAGAAAGAGAGGAAAAAATATATATTTTTATTTGCTGCATGTTGATAAAAAGCCAGTCTTTGAGCTGTAGATTTATTAATAATTGTCTCATTTGATGATAAATTCTCAATGATTAGAGACGGGTTGGAAGATTCTTCTACTTGCCATTTAATACAGTACTGTGCACAGAGAGGTGTTTAAGACATTGGAAAAGAGGGTATGGAAAAAAGGGAACCCTCCTACACTGCTGGTGGGAATGTAAATTAGTGTAGCCACTATGGAGAACAGTATGGAGGTTCCTTAAAAAACTAAAAATAGGGCTACCATATGATCCAGCAATCCCACTCCTGGGCATATATATGGAGAAAACCATAATTCAAAAAGATACACGCACCCCAATGTTCACTGCAGCACTATTTACAGTAGCCAAGACATGGAAACAACTTAAATGCCCATCGACAGAGGAATGGATAAAGACGATTCCAGTATACAATGGAATATTACACAGCCATAAACAAGAATGAAATAATACCATTTGTAGCAATATGGATGAAACTAGAGATTATCATATTAAGCGAAGTAAGTCAGACAAATATCATGTGATACCACTTATATGTGGTATCTAAAAAAAATGATACAAATGAACTTATTTACAAAACAGAAATAGACTCACAGACATAGAAAACAAACTTATGGTTACCAAAGGGGGTAAGGGGGGTCAGAGGTGGGGAATAGATAAATTAGGAGTTTGGGATTAACATATATACATTACTATATATAAAATAAACAACAAGGACCTACTGTATAGCACAGGGAACTATATTCAATACCTTGTAATAACTTATAATGGAAAAGAATCTGAAGAAGAATATGTGTATATGTGTAACTGAATCATTTTGCTGTATGCCTGAAAGTAAGACAACATTGTAAATTAACTATACTTCAATTTAAAAAATGGTTAAAAATAGACACTGGAGAATATTTGAGAGGGCTGGTTTCATCACCTGCCTTCTCAATGATTAATTTAGTTGGTATGGCTGGCAAGGCAGGTGGCTACATTCTCTCTCACCGTGTTGTGCATTCCTTGGGTAACCTTCCAATAAAGGCACACTGCACTATGTTCAAATGAATCTGCTCTAATCTATTCTGGCTTTCTTGACAGAACCATGATGCCAATCATCAAAATATATTTAAAGGTTATTAATCAACAATTCTGAAAGACCTGCTTCAGAAATTAGATAACCCCTTTCTCAGTTAAATGGACAAACTTTCCATGGGAATCATAAATTCTGCCATTTCACATATATGGGATACAAAAGCTCTTTCTCAAGAACACTGTACTCAAGGATTGTACCTAAAAGATTTCCTCAAAAAATCTACAGGTGTATATATATTCCACAACTTTCTATAAACATTTTAGATTTGGTGGGTTTTTTTTGACAAGGGGATGGGATGCTCTTTGATTTTACTTTTCTTCAATTTTTTATACAGTCCAGTTTATTAATTTTTTAATGGATTTTTTTTGACTTGAATAATATATGTATGTATTTTAATACAACAGGTTCGTATCAGTCATCAATTTTATATACATCAGTGTATACATGTCAATCCCAATTGCCCAATTCATCACACCACCACCACCACCCCGCGCCCCTTTCCCCCCATGGTGTCCATACGTTTGTTCTCTATTTCTCTACGTTTGTGTCTCAATTTCTGCCCTGCAAACCGGTTCATCTGTACCATTTTTCTAGGTTCCACATAATATGTGTTAATATACGATATTTGTTTTACTCTTTCTGACTTACTTCACTCTGTATGACAGTCTCTAGATCCAACCACGTCTCAACAAATGACTCAATTTCCTTCCTTTATATGGCTGAGTAGTATTCCACTGTACATATGTACCACATCTTCTTTATCCATTTGTCTGTCAACGGGCATTTAGCTTGCTTCCATGACCTTGCTATTGTAAAGAGTGCTGCAATGAACACTGGGGTGCATGTGCTTTTTCTTTTTCTTTTTTTTTGCAGTACACGGTCCTCTCACTGCTGTGGCCTCTCCCGTTGCAGAGCACAGGCTCCGGATGCACAGGCTCAGCGGCCATGGCTAACGGGCCCAGCCGCTCCGCGGCATGTGTGGTCTTCCCGGACCGGGGCACAAACCCATGTCCCATGCATCGGCAGGCAGACTCTCAACCACTGCACCACCAGGGAAGCCCCATGTGCCTTTTTGAATTATGGTTTTCTCTGGGTATATGCCCAGTAGTGGATTTGCTGGATCATATGGTAATGCTATTTTTAGATTTTTAAGGAACCTCCATACTGTTCTCCATAGTGACTGTATCAATTTAAATTCCCACCAACAGTGCAAGAGGGTTCCCTTTTTTCCACACCCTCTCCAGCATTAGTTGTTTGTAGATTTTCTGATGATACCCATTCTAACTGGTGTGAGGTGATACCTCACTGTAGTTTTGATTTGCATTTCTCTAATAATTAGTGATGTGGAGCAGCATTTCATGTGCTTCTTGGCCATCTGTATATCTTCTTTGGAGAAATGTATGTTTAGGACTTCTGCCCATTTTTGGATTGGTTTTTTTTTTTTTAATATTGAGCTGCATGAGCTGTTTATATATTTTGGAGATTAATCCTTTGTCTGTTGATTCATTTGCAAATATTTTCTCCCATTCTGAGGGTTGTCTTTTTGTCTTGTTTACGGTTTCCTTTGCTGTGCAAAAGCTTTTAAGTTTCATTAGGTCCCATTTGTTTATTTTTGTTTCCATTAATCTAGGAGGTGGATCAAAAAAGATCTTGCTGTGTTTTATGTCAAAGAGTGTTCTTCCTGTTTTCCTCTAAGAGTTTTACAGTGTCCGGTCTTACATTTAGGTCTCGAATCCATTTTGAGTGTACTTTTGTGTATGGTGTTAGGGAGTGTTCTAATTTTATTCTTTTAAACATAGCTGTCCAGTTTTCCCAACACCACTTAATGAAGAGACTGTCTTTTCTCCATTGTATATCCTTGCCTCCTGTGTCATAGATTAGTTGACCATAGGTGTGTGTGTGGGTTTATCTCTGGGCTTTCTATCTTGTTCCATTGATCTATGTTTCTGTTTCTGTGCCAGTACCATATTGTCTTGATTACTGTAGCTTTATAGTACAGTCTGAAGTCAGGGAGTCTGATTCCTCTAGCTCCGTTTTTTTCCCTCAAGACTGCTTTGGCTATTCGGGATCTTTTGTGTCTCCATACAAATTTTAAGATTATTTGTTCTAGTTCTGTAAAAAATGCCATTGGTAATTTGATAGGGATGGCATTGAATCTGTAGATTGCTTTGGGTAGTATAGTCATTTTCACAATATTGATTCTTCCAATCCAAGAACATGGTATATCTCTCCACCTGTTGGTATCATCTTTAATTTCTTTCATTAGTGTCTTATACTTTTCCGCATACAGGACTTTTATCTCCCTAGGTAGGTTTATTCCTAGGTATTTTATTCTTTTTGTTGCAATGGTAAACGGGAGTCTTTCTTTAATTTCTCTATCAGATTTTTCAACATTAGTGTATAGGAATGCAAGAGATTTCTATGCATTAATTTTGTATCCTGCAACTTTACCAAAATCATTGATTAGCTCTAGTAGTTTTCTATGTATAGTATCATGTCATCTGCAAACAGTGACAGTTTTACTTCTTCTTTTCCAATTTGTATTCCTTTTATTTCTGTTTCTTCTCTGATTGCTGTGGCTAGGACTTCCAAAACTATGTTGAATAACAGTGGTGATAGTGGACCTCCTTGTCTTCTTCCTGATCTTAGAGGAAATGCTTTCAGTTTTTCACCATTGAGAGTGATGTTTGCTGTGGGTTTGTCGCATATGGCCTTTATTATGTTGAGGTAGGTTTCCTCTAGGCCCACTTTCTGGAGAGTTTTTATCATAAATGGGTGTTGAATTTGTCAAAAGCATTTTCTGCATCTGTTGAGATGATCATATGGTTTTTCTCCTTCAGTTTGTTAATATGGTGCATCACATTGATTGATTTGCGTATACTGAAGAATCCTTGCATTCCTGGGATAAATCCCACTTGGTCATGGTGTATGATCCTTTTAATGTGTTGTTGGATTCTGTTTGCTAGTATTTTGTTGAGGATTTTTGCATCTATATTCATCAGTGCTATTGGTCTGTAATTTTCTTTTTTTGTAGTATTTTGTCTGGTTTTAGTATCAGTGTGATGGTGACCTCATAGAATGAGTTTGGGACTGTTCCTTCCTTTGCAATTTTCTGGAAGAGTTTGAGAAGGATGGGTGTTAGCTCTTCTCTAAATGTTTGATAGAATTTGCCTGTGAAGCCATCTGGTCCTGGACTTTTGTTTGTTGGAAGATTTTTTATCACAGTTTCAATTTCATTGCTTGTGATTTGTCTGCTCATATTTTCTATTTCTTCCTTGTTCAGTCTTGGAAGGTTATCCCTTTGTAAGAATTTGTCCATTTCTTCCAGGTTGTCCATTGTATTGGCATAGAGCTGCTTGTAGTAGTCTCTTAGGATGCTTTGTATTTCTGCGCTGTCTGTTGTAACTTCTCCTACTTCATTTCTAATTTTATTGATTTGAGTTCTCTCTATCTTTTTCTTGCTGAGTCTGGCTAATGTTTTATCAATTTTGTTTATCTTCTCAAAGAACCAGCTTTTAGTTTTAGTGATCTTTGCTATTCTTTTCTTTGTTTCTATTTCATTTATTTCTTCTCTGATCTTTACGATTTCTTTCCTTCTGCTAACTTTGGGTTTTGTTTGTTCTTCTTTCTCTGGTTCCTTTAGGTGTGAGGTTAGATTGCTTATTCCAGATTCTTCTTGTTTTTGAGGTAGGCTTGAATAGCTATAAATTTCCCTCTTAGAACTGCTTTTGCTGCATCCCATAGGTTTTGGATCATCGTGTTTTCATTGCCATTTGTCTCTATGTATTTTTTGATTTCCTCTTTGATTATTCAGTGATCTCTTGGTTATTTAGTAATGTATTTGTGTTTGTGTTTTTTAAGTTTTTTTCCCTGTAATTCATTTCTAATCTCATAGCGTTGTGGTCAGAAAGATGCTTGATATGATTTCAATTTTCTTAAATTTACTGAGGTTTGATTTGTGACCCAAGATGTGATCCTGGAGAATGTTCTGTGTGTACTTAAGAAGAAAGTGTGACCCGTTGTTTTTGGATGGAATGTCTTATAAATAAGAATTAAATCTATCTGGTCCATTGTGTCATTTAACGCTTCTGTTTCCTTATTTATTTTCATTTTGGGTGATCTGTCCTTGGTGTTAGTGAGGTGTTCAAATTCCCCACTATTATTGTGTTACTGTCGATTTCCTTTTTTATAGCTGTTAGCAGTTGCCTTATGTATTGAGGTGCTCCTATGTTGGGTGCATATATATTTATAAGTGTTATATCTTCTTCTTGGATTGATCCCTTGATCATTATGTAGTGTCCTTCCTTGTCTCTTGTAACATTCTTTATTTTAAAGTCTATTTTATCTGATATGAGTATTGCTACTCCAGCTTTCTTTTGATTTCCATTTGCTTGGAATATCTTTTACCATCCCCTCACTTTCAGTCTGAATGTGTCCCTAGGTCTGAAGTGGGTCTCTCGTAGACAGCATATATATGCATCTTGTTCTTGTAACCATTCAGCAAGCCTATGTCTTTTGGTTGGAGCATTTAATCCATTCATGTTTAGGGTAATTATCAATATGTGTGCTTCTATTACCATTTTCTTAATTGTTTGGGGTTTGTTTTTGTAGGTCCTTTCCTTCTCTTGTGTTTCCCACTTAGAGAAGTTCCTTTAGCATTTGTTGTAGAGCTGGTTTGGTGGTGCTAAATTCTCTTAGCTTTTGCTTGTCTGTAAAATTTTTGATTTCTCCATCGAATCTGAATGAGATCCTTGCCAGTTAGAATAATCTTGGTTGTAGGTTCTTCCCTTTCATCACTTTAAGTATATCATGCCACTCCCTTCCGGCTTGTAGAGTTTCTGCTGAGAAATCAGCTGTTAACCTTCTGGGAATTCCCTTGCATGTTATTTGTTGTTTTTCCCTTGCTGCTTTTAATATTTTTTCTTTGTCTTTAATTTTTGCCAATTTGATTACTATGTGTCTTGGCATGTTTCTCCTTGGGTTTATCCTGTATGGGACTCTCTGCACTTCCTGGACTTGGGTGGCTCTATTTCCTTTCCCATGTTAGAGAAGTTTTCAACTAAAATCTCTTCAAATATTTTCTGTGGTCCTTTCTCTCTCTCTTCTCCTTCTGGGACCCCTATAATGCAAATGTTGGTGTGTTTAATGTTGTCCCAGAGGTCTCTTAGGCTGTCTTCATTTCTTTTCATTCTTTTTTCTTTATTCTGTTCCACAGCAGTGAATGCCACCATTCTGTCTTCCAGGTCACTTATCCATTCTTCTGCCTCAGTTACTCTGCTATTGATTCCTTCTAGTGTAGTTTTCATTTCAGTTATTGTATTGTTCATCTCTGTTCGTTTGTTCTTTAATTCTTCCAGGTCTTTGTTAAACATTTCTTGCATCTTCTCGATCTTTGCCTCCTTTCTTTTTCCGAGGTCCTGGATCATCTTCACTATCATTATTCTGAATTCTTTTTCTGGAAGGTTGCCTATCTCCACTTCATTTAGGTATTTTTCTGGGGTTTTATCTTGTTCCTTCGTCTGGTACATAGCCCTCTGCCTTTTCATCTTGTGTATGTTTCTGTGAATGTGGTTTTTGTTCCACAGGCTGCAGGATTGTAGTTCTTCTTGCTTCTGCTTACATTTGTTTTTAATTTTGTCATATGTGGATTAGTGTGATTTATTGCTGTATCAGAGAAAAATGACAATAATAATTTTTGAAAAGATAGGATTTTGTATTCTTGTATCTGACTTTGTCTTATTTTTAGATCTGTTGGTAAGTTCATGTTTTTAAAGACTCTTCTCTCTAAGCCTATGAGGCTGATACTTAATCTTATTATTATTTTTTAAATGAAAGTACCTTTAAAAAACATAAATTTATTTATTTATTTTTGGCTGCTTTTGGTCTTTGTTGTGGTGCATGGGCTTCTCATTGTGGTGGCGTGTCTTGTTGCAGAGCACGGGCTCTAGGTGCGTGGGCTTCAGTAGTTGTTGCTCACGGGCTCTAGAGTGCAGGCTCAGTAGTTGTGGCACATGTGCTTAGTTGCTCCACGGCATGTGGGATCTTCCCGGATCAGAGCTTGAACCCATGTGCCCTGCATTAGCAATCGGATTATTAACCACTGCCACACCAGGGAAGTCCTGAAACAGCCATTGTTAATACAGTTGGGTACATACAAAAATAGTTTTCCCATGGAAGCAACTTAAATGTCCACTGACAGATGAATGGATAAAGAAGATGTGGAATACACACACACACACACACACACACACACACACACACACACACAGTGGAATACTACTCAGCCATAAAATAAGGAAATAATGTCATTTGCAGCAACATGGATGGACCGAGAGGTTATCACACTAAGTGAAGTAAGTCAGACAGAAAGACAAATACCATATGATATCCCTTATGTGTGGAATCTAAAATATGATACAAATGAACTTATTTACAAAACAGAAACAGACTCACAGATGTAGCAAACAAACTTATGGTTACAAAGGGGAAAGGGGGTGTGGGGAAGGGATATATCAGGAGTCTGGTATTAGCTGATACAAAGTACTATGTATAAAATCTATAAATAACAAGGTCCTACTGCGTAGCACAGGGAACTACATTAAATATCCTGTAATAAGCCATAATGGAAAAGAATATGTATACATATATATTATATACATAATCTGAAAAAAATATATGTGTATATATATAACTAAGAATATATGTGTGTGTGTATGTCTATGTGTATATATCTATCTATATCTGAATCAGTTTGCTGTACACCAGAAAGTAACACAACATTGTAAATCAACTACAGTTCAATAAAAATGTAGTCTGCCAATCTTGAGGAGGTTTGAATGGTATATTTTTTCTCTTCATGACAACTTTATTACTCTTAAAATATATCCAATACACTAATGTGAAATTGAGAATTTGAGTTCTTCAACCCCCCCACCGCATTGTTTATCAGCCTTGCACACTGGAGGATGCATACTGGACAGGCCAAAGAAGGTGCAGCCTCCTCTACAGTTGAGGAACTTCATCCTTACAGTTTCCTAGGCCAAAAACCTTGGAATCACCCTTGACTTCACCTTTACCTCTAATCACTTAGAAAGTCCTACTGTCCCTAGAGTCAACATACTATATTTCATCGATTTTGAGAGCAACAACCTTTCACGTTTTTACATATATAAACTCAGAATGTGCCTCACAATAAATAGCGTTTATATTCTCTCTCGCAGAGGTAGTAATCCTGTCATCGTTTTCTTTGCCTGCAGAGGTGCCAACCTCCAAACAGGCAATACATCAAACTTGCAAAATGGGTGTCAGCAGCTTGGGAGAAGATGCCAAGACAATAGTTCAACACAGTATTTAATCTCTTGAAATCCAATGGCTGTGGCACTTGTAGGGAGAGGAGGAATCAGAGGCATGTAACATTGTTTTTTATATATATGTGTATAACTGAGTCACTTTGCTGTACAGCAGAGATTGGCACAACATTGTAAATCAACTATGCTTCAATAAAAAAAGAAAAGAAGTGCTTAACAACGTTCCCAAAGTGGGAGCCCAAAGGAGGCTACACCTACATAATTGCAAACCTGAATCAAGAACCCAATATCAAGACTTCTGCTTCCTGTCAAGATGAAGGGACGGGGCCTAGGCTTAATCTCCTACCCGAAACAATCAAAAAGTCAGAAAAAATTATATGAAAGGTGGGCTTTTAAGATGATAGATATAAAGCAAAGAAGGACAGTGATTCCTGAGATTCAGGAAACATGAGATGAACCCTAATATTGCCTCAGTCTTCTGCCTTGAAAGACCTCCTAGGCCATCCATGAAAGTGGGAACTTGGATAGAGCCCAGCGGATGGCCTGAGTTGAGGAGACAAAGGTAAGGGTCCAGAGATCAGAGTGACTAGAGTTTGAAGGACAGGTTATTCTCTGTGTCCAGAGAGGACAGAAGGACACAGAGACAACTCTGGAGATTTAAGAGTATTCCCTTTAGGTGTTTAGCAGCACCAACATACTCATCAGTACATGTATGTGAAAAACCAATATGAGGTCAGGAAAAGAACCACACAGACAAGGTCACACAAAATAGAACCCACACATATAGGACTGAGAATAGTATTTTATCCAGCAGCTAGGCTGGAAAATTTAATAATTCATGGGACACTGAGTACTTAGAAGGGTCTTGTCTCAGCAGCAGGGCACATTTATCACTAATCCAAACATGGCTTAGTCCACTCCTTCTTCTGATCTCCCTGTGCTATGTGGCTGCTTCCCACTAGCTATTTATTTTACAATTGGTAGTGTATATATGTCCATGCCACTCTCTCACTTCATCCCAGCTTACCCTTCCGCCTCCCCCTGTCCTCCAGTCCATTCTCTGCATCTGTACCTTTATTCCTGTCCTGCCCCTAGGTTCTTCAGAACCTTTTTTTTTTTTTTTTTTAAGATTCCATATATATGTGTTAGCATACAGTATTTGTTTTTCTCTTTCTGACTTACTTCACTCTGTATGACAGACTCTAGGTCCATCCACCTCACTACAAATAACTCAATTTCGTTTCTTTTCATGGCTGAGTAATATTCCATTGCATAAATGTGCCACATCTTTATCCATTCATCTGTCGATGGACACTTAGGTTGCTTCCATGTCCTGGCTATTGTAAATAGAGCTGCAATGAACATTGTGGTACATGACTCTTTTTGAATTATGGTTTTCTCAGGGTATATGCCCAGTAGTGGGATTGCTGGGTCATATGGTAGCTCTATTTGTAGTTTTTTAAGGAACCTCCATACTCTTCTCCATAGTGCATCAATTTACATTCCCACCAACAGTGCCAGAGAGTTCCCTTTTCTCCACACCCTCTCCAGAATTTATTGTGTGTAGATTTTTTGATGATGGCCATTCTGACTGGTGTGAGGTGATACCTCATTGCAGTTTTGATTTGCATTTCTCTAATGATTAGTGATGTTGAGCATTCTTTCATGTGTTTGTTGGCAATCTGTATATCTTCTTTGGAGAAATGTCTATTTCAGTCTTCTGCCCATTTTTGGATTCGGTTGTTTGTTTTTTTGTTATTGAGCTGCATGAGCTGCTTGTATATTTTGGAGGCTAATCCTTTGTCAGTTGCTTTGTTTGCAAAGATTTTCTCCCATTCTGAGGGCTGTCTTTTCATCTTGTTGATGGTTTCCTTTGCTGTGCAAAAGCTTTTAAGTTTCACTAGATCTCATTTGTTTATTTTTGTTTTTATTTCCATTTCTCTAGGAGGTGGATCAAAAAGGATCTTGCTGTGATTTATGTCATAGAGTGTTCTGCCTGTGTTTTCCTCTAACAGTTTTATAGTGTCTGGCCTTACATTTAGGTCTTTAATCCATTTTGAGTTTATTTTTGTTATGGTGTTAGGGAGTGTTCTAATTTCATTCTTTTACATATAGATGTCCAGTTTTCCCAGCACCACTTACTGGGCATATACCCTGAGAAAGCCATAATTAAAAAAGAGTCATGCACCACAATGTTCATTGCAGCTCTATTTACAATAGCCAGGACATGGAAGCAACCTAAGTGTCCCTTGACAGATGAATGGATAAAGAAGATGTGGCACATATATATAATAGAATATTACTCAGCCATAAAAGACACCAAATTGAGTTATTTGTAGTGAGGTGGATGGACCTAGAGTCTGTCATACAGAGTGAAGTAAGTCAGAAAGAGAGAAACAAATACCGTATGCTAACACATATATATGGAATCTAAAAAAAAAAAAGGTTCTGAAGAACCTAGGGGCAGGACAGGAATAAAGATGCAGATGCAGAGAATGGACTTGAGGACAGGGGGAGGGGGAAGGGTAAGCTGGGATGAAGTGAGAGAGTGGCATGGACATATATACACTACCAAATGTAAAATAGATAGCTAGTGGGAAGCAGTCCCATAGCATTGGGAGATCAGTTCGGTGCTTTGTGTCTACTTAGAGGGGTGGGATAGGCAGAATGGGAGGGACATGCAAGAGGGAGGAGATATGGGGATATATGTATACATATAGCTGATTCACTTTGTTATAAAGCAGAAACTAACACACTATTGTAAAGCAATTATACTCCAATAACAATGTTAAAAAAATAAAAACTAAAGTAGATCTTTTAATAACTACCAAGTAAAATCCCTGAGTGATTAGAAGGCATTGTGTCATCATTTCTTAATTTCAGTGGAGGCTTTTTTTCTTATTGGTGCATAAAATAATGTCACATCTTTCAATCAATGATGTCTTGGACTCAAAGAAATGCATTATACACAGAATGGGATACACTACCATGGTCCAAATCTTCCTCATTCTTGGTCTGGCTTCTTGACTGCTTTTCTTATTTCCACAGTTAGACTCACGATAGTCTATTCTCAACAGAGCATATAGAGTGATACTCTTAAAAAATGAATCAAATGAAGTCATTCCTCTGCTGTGACTTCTCACCTCATTCAGACTAACAGCCAAAATCCTTACAAAATCGTACAGTATCTGTGCCATTCTTCACCCCACCTCACAGTCTTCTGACCTTCATCACTTCTTCTAGTCTTCTTTAAACTCACTTTACTTCAGTCACTTTAAGAAAAATGTCAAGCATGCATCTACCTCAGGACCTTTGCACTTGCTTATCTCTGCCTGGAATTTTCTTTCCCCTATCTTGTGCATGGTACCCTACCTGTATCTCCCTCAGATCCTTGCTCAAATGCCATCTTATCAGTGAGTCTTTTCTTTGTAACCTATTTAAAATTGCAATCCCCTCCAACACCTTTGGCTGGCAGCTCATCTCTATCTCTGGTTCTTTTCCCTCCCTTTCCTTTTTCCCACGATTCCTACCACCCCATGACACATATATACCTTGTTTACTTGTTTCGTCCTTTTGTCTGTCCCTAACACCAGTATGAAAGTCCCATAAGCAAAATGGATTTTTGTCTGTTTTGCTCTTTCCTGTGTTTCCAGCACCTAAAACAGTTCCTCAGCACATAGCAGGTACCCAAGAAGTATTTGTTGTTGAACAAATGAACGAGTGGCTTGTGACTATAGCCTGAGGTCAGGTGCAAGGTGGAAATTTCTTTAGAGTTTTGGGCTTTCTTTAAAAACATTCATATGTTATGTGTTTTATTATCAACAGCCTTTACCTCAAAATCTTTGAGCCAGAATGATAAACCTGGAATACGTTTACCCATAGCCATTATAAATCAGCACAAGCACAGTCTGAGAAGGAAAGCTAGGTATCAGAAGCTTCACTTTATCTTGATATAAATTAGTTTAGCCCTTGACACTCAAGGAAGAGAGAGGGAGAGCTTTTGGATACCCAGGCATTTTCAAAACACGCAGCTACATTTGAGAAGTTTGCAAAGCTGGAGACATCAGATTGATACCATATAGGCTGACTCTGGGTCTAAGTATATTCTGAGTATACCTGGAGAATACATAATATGGTACAAGCCAATAACATGTGTGAGAAAATGAGCCTTTCATTTAAAAAATCAAAAGTAAGTCAATGTAAGCTAAATCTGATTCTTTTCTTCATCATCTTGGGGAAGTAGAACAAAGTGACCAGGAGAAATGGAAAGGCTGAACGCTCTCAGTGGACAGTCTTTTCCTTCAAAAGGGGGCAGGAGTGCCTAGGTCCAGCTCTATTTCTGTTTTCTGCATTTGTATTAGGCAATAATAATATCTTTTAATACAAAGATGGCTTCTTTTTTATTCACCAGCAAATGGCACCCATTTGCTATGTCTCTCCTACTTCTCCTTTTCCTCGGGCACTTTCCACCACAGTCTTTCTCCACTCTCCTATTTTTTCTTTGTTCCCACGAGGCTTGATAACATAAGGGAAAAACTTGAACGTAAGTTCAGAAGAAAATGAGTTCAATGTGGGGAGTATGAATATAAGGACTTTGCAAAGCGCATGTGGCTGGCTTCTAGTGCTTTTTGGCGGAGAGCAGGGGAGAGAGCTGGCAGAACTCCTCCAGGCCTGCACGGGTGGAAAGCTGCTCACCTGGCTCATACACTGGGCCCCGCAGAGCAGCCTAATCTTTCCTGCCTGTGGGTCACCTCACAGTCTGTAAATGCAGGGTGGAAGGTTCTTCTGGGGGTGGAGAAAACATAAGTGAGGCATCCTGTTCAGCATCTGCTATAGATTGTGGTGAGATGCGTGCATATGCTGGGCTTTACTGATATAAATCATTTTGTCATGAGGCATCGTCAGTGCTAAGGTAAATGAATCAATCGCCTTGTGTCATTACGGATCATCATCGGGTTGTGTATTACGTAATCTACCCACTGTTGGTTTGAATAGAGCACTTTTCATTGAGGTATCTATCTACAGACCTAGAGACTGACTTATGGCTCTCAGTTTGCTTTAGTTTCTTCTTTCAGAGCTTCTTCGCCTTTGTTCCAGTGATTCAGGCCCCAAAGGATCCAGATCACCCTTTAAACAGGAGGGTAAGAGGAATATCTATCTGAGCAGAGTGTTTGGGCTTTTCTATGAGGACAGCAAGGCAGGGGACGTGAGAGGGAATAAACGAAGGAATCTCACCATGAAAACACGCCCCAACGAGCTGCCATACAGCAGTCACTGCACGAATGCCAGTCATCTCTTTTTGTGCCTAACAGAAGTCCCTAGATTCCTAGATAATGAACACTGACTCAATTATGTGGCACAAATGATTAGAATGACCTCGACTCTTCAGTATTCCTTAAAGAGCTCTATAAAAGTGACCTTTCATTTTTACTTTTTTAAATAAATATTATAGGGCTTTAATAGATTCTACACTGAAAAAAAATCACATAGTGACCTTTTAAATGTAACTTTTTTTTCCCCAAATATCCTGCCATGACTTCAGAGATTTACAGAAGAATTATGCCTCTATCCTCCTCTAGTTTTCATCTTCTAAATTGTTTAATTTTTCATCTAATAGGGAAAGCTACCAATGCATAACCACAGGAAAAAAAAAAAAATCTCACCTGAATGTACTACATCAATGTCTAACTTATCTCACCCTTCATCATTCTCTCTGCTCGTGTTTTTTTTTTTTCGCTTTTCTTCAGAATAACATTTTTTACTGCCTGCAGGCGTGGTAGAATGGGGAGAGTTCCCTACGCTAGCAGCTCCGATGTTTCACGTGTTTACATGTTCCTAGTCTTTCTTCCTGCCTCCTCTTCTTCCCCAGAGCTTCATCCATTTGGCGAGCTGCCTTTTCCTGACTACTCAGAATGTTCTCCAGCAAACAGTGCCTTTTCTTCTTGACCTACAAGTCCATTTAAAGCCATAAATCCCCCATATGTCGAGTGTTTTCCTCCAGCTAGTCAACAAGTAAAGAGGACAATACCACAGTCAATAAAGACATTCATTCTCATTTCCCAAGCCAGGGTAGACATGTTCAAAGAGGTCCTCATTAAGGACCTATTGGAGCATTCTGGATAAAGGCAAAATTGAGATATTATGCCAAACAAGGTCAAATTATTCTAAAAAAATGCACGGCCTTGACTACGAGGGTTGTTTTATTTCTATCTGCATTTGCTGCAGTGCCTAGAACAGTGATTGTCACAGAGAAGCGTGGATGGTAAAATGGTCTGGATTCCCGGGTGACTCTGTTGTTGGGTCAGGTATCCTGAGAACATATACCACCTACCCTAGCAGAACCCAGCTGGGTAGATATTTGAAGTACCTTGCCTAATCCATGTAACTGCTTTACAAATATCCCGCCACGGAAACAGTCCGCGGGGTTTGGGACAGTCCAGAGGAACAAATAAGTGCTTAAGCTCTGGAATCAGACTCTGGGCTGACATCTTGGGTCTGACATAGTTGTATAACTCTGAGCAAGCCACATAATCTGTCTAAGCCTCAGTTATCTCACTCATAACATGGGGATAAACAGTACCTTGCTATAAGGTTGTTCTAAGGATTAAACGAGATGATCACGTAAAGTTCCCGGCATGTACACGTATAGCAGGCACACATTTATTCAGCTACTATAGAGAGATGAGGGCACAACAGTCAATACATGGCTTCACGTAATCACTGCCCAATATTAATTCTGGAGAAACCTGTGATCAGCACCGACCAAAGGTCACCTTGTAAACGAAGACCACGTGGTTTCACCGTGGTAGGAGAGCATTCGTTCTCATCTTCCCTCTCTCTGCTATTCCACCAGACTATGTATCAGTTAGGGGTCGGGACGCAGTTCGTCCTCACACTGGGCAGCAAAGCTCATGCTTGCACAGAGAGTGTATCTAGATCCAAGTCTAGTTCTCTCCTAACGTGCCTCAAAAGCAAAGGTTTCTTCCTTGGGGTTGCAGCAGGTGACCTGACTTGTCTCACCCAAACGAATCCACAAAACAGGAACATAAATCTCTTCCCACAGTATTTTCAGATTTGCCTTCATTTTGATAGAGGTGTTATTCCCTAGTTGCAAGCCAGGGAGAAGGCCCAGAAATTGCCCCATCTCTGGAGTGTCTTACGTTTGGTTGCAGAGAGCTGGGATTTATACTGCCCTCGGACCAGCCTGCAGGTGGACCCATCTCCGTTGCAGACGCCACAGTTATCTTCCTTGATGGTGCTTCCCAGCTGGTGATCGCAGCCAACGATCTAAGAAGAAAGAGAGATGTGTAATTCAACCAGGTGCCTACTGATATGGGGGGATCCATGGTGAGCTCCATCAGCACCAAATCATCCTCCTATCATCCTTCAGAAGGCTAAGACATGCTTTCCATGACAGGGACTGAATTAAGCTGGAATTTGAATCAGGCTAAGAAGGAAAAAATGTAGCGTGGATAAAGACATTTTCATAGTCCAAATATACGGAAATATACAAAGAGAAAGAAAGATGGGAGGGAGGGGGGAAGGAGGAGAAGGTGAGGGAGGGAGGAAGATCCTGAACTATTAACATAATGGAACCTTAATTCAAAAATAATTCCCAATGTCAATAATTATGCTTCACCCAAATCACAAAAAATACAAGTGTGAGATAACTGTAGCAGGAAAAGTTTTATGAATAATCTCTATGTTCTATATGTTCCTTAGAATGTAAGATGCATAAGGGTGGGGTTTTGTATTTTGGATTCATTGATGTATTCCAAGCAACTAGAACAGTGCTTGGAAAATGGTAGGACTTCAACAAATATTTGCTGGGACTTCCCTGGTGGTCCAATGGTTAAGACTCTGTGCTTCCCCTGCAGGGGGCATGGGTTGCATCCCTGGTCCAGGAAATAAGATCCCACATGCCATGCAGCACAGCCCAATTAGCCAACAGACAAAAACAAGGTTAGCGTGCATGTGTGTGGTGGAAGAGAGGATTGACACAGAGGGCAGCAGAGATAGCCAACAGTGAGTGCCTGCTACTGACTGGCCCTGTCCTGTACCAGGCACAAGACACACATCTCATTCATTCTCAAGACAATCATGGAGGTCACGAAGCTTGCCAAGGGCACTTAGCTAATAAGTAGCCGAGTTCTAAATACATCTAACAAAACATTTGTGCTTCATCCAAATCGGGCTTAACAAAATCACAAGCCTTCATCAATTATGTGGGCAAACTCATTTGTATTCCTAATCTTTTCTTTCCAACGTTCAAGTTAAAAAAAAATGCAAATCCAAACTAAATCAGGTTGTACCTCTATAGTTCTAGTGAAATCTAATATCAAAAGACTTATTCTACTCTCAAACTACTTCAACTACTGTCTTTGACAAAATAAAATGAGACGTGTAGTGACATTTGAAGGGGCTTATCTTCACAATGTCCCCACAATCCATCCTGTCTTTCAAAAGGTTGTTAACATGAACTCTCTCTGAGGCTGGATTTTCATTTTTTGCAACCTTCAACTAATAATTGCAAACACATGTTTAGGCAAAAGTATGAAAAATACAACTGTTTACTATTGTGTTATGTATGTGCTATATTTTAAAAATGTGGTAACATGTACCTCTCCCCTAAAAGCACACAGGCATCTTTAAAAATACGTAACAAAACAACAACTCTTTCAGCAGCTGTACTTGTTTTAAAATGTAAAGATGTCAGGAAAACACAGTGCCCAAATCTTAAGTGGAGAGTGAAGGGGGGTTGGTTCCACCTCTGGGCGTTCACTGTGGTCAAGCTGCAATCGGTCTCAATATGTTCAGAAGTTACAGTGAGGCCACTTCAGAATTCACGTCAGCTTTGTCCATGCAGAGCCCAGCATGTGCTGGCTTCTTTGATGTCCTTCTCTATAACTGCAGTGAAATTATTTTCAAAATTCTTATCTGTAGATGAACCCACACATGAGCTGAGCAACTCTGCATTCATTCTTATATTCCAAGCACAGTGTGAAATGCAGTGATTGAATCCAACCATGACTGAAGTCCTGTTATGAGCCAGGCACTCTTCTAGGAGCAATCCAGTGGTGAGTTCTAGTACATATGGGTCCACCCTCACGGGACTCAGAGTCTAGTGGTGGAGGCAGATATTACTCAAATCATCACACACATGCAGAATGATAATTAGATGAAAGCTATAAAACACAGATACGGGGTACTCTGAGAGCTTAAAGTATGGGTAGATCTGTTTAGAAGGGCCACAGAAGATTTTCCTGAAGAGGAGTCTTTTGAGCTGAATTCTGAATGAGGAGTCAGACTGAACTAGATGAAAGAGAGGTGTTGCCGTGAGGCTTACTGCATCTTTTAGTCATGCCTAGATATTAGCTAATTAGAAAGTATGCAAAAACCAAAGCTGGCAAAAAAAAAAAAAAAAAAATCAGACTGGATTTGCCAACAAAAGCAAAAATAAACAAGGGGGGTGGGCTACGTCAAACTAAAATCTTTATGTACAGCAAAGGAGACAAAGAAACAAAATGAAGAGACCACCGACTGAGTGGGAGGAAATACTTGTAAATCATATATTCGATAAGGGGTTACTATTCAAAATATATTGATATAAAGAACTCATACAACTCAAGAGAAAATAAACCAAACAACCCAATTAAAAAGTGGGCAGAGGACCTGAACAGACATTTTTCCAAAGAAGACATCCAGAGGCCAACAGACACATAAAAAGATGCTCAGCAACATTAATTATCAGGGAACTGCATATCAAAAGCACAATGAGATATCACCTCACACCTGTCAGAATGACTATTATCAAAAACATAACAAATAACAAGTGTTCATGAGGTTGTGGTGAAAAGGGAACCCTCCCACACTGTTGGTGGGAATGTAAATTGGTGCAGCCCCTATGGAAAACAGTATGGAGGTTCCTCAAAAAATTAAAAATAGAACTATCATATGAACCAGCAATTTCATTTCTGAGTATTTGTCCAAAAGAAACAAAATCACTATCTTGAAAGGATATCTGCACCCCTATTTTCACCACAGCATTACTTACAGTAGTCAAGACAGAGAAAAAATCTAAGTGTCAGTTGACAGATGAATGGATAATCTCTATCTATCTACCTACCTACCTACCTATCTGAAAAAGAAGAAAATCCTGCTATTTGCAACAATATGGACGGACCTTGAGGGCATTATGCCAAGTGAAATAAGTCAGACAAAGACAAATATCATACAACCTCGTGTATATGTGGTATCCAAAAACAAACAAACAACACATAGATACAGAGAACAGATTGGTGGTTGCCAGAAGTGGAGGTTGAGGGGGGTGAAATGGGTGAAAGTGGTCAAAAGGTACAAACTTCCAGGTACAAAATAAGTAAATCATGGTGATGTAATGTACAGCATGGTGACTATAATTAATAATACTGCATTGTACATTTGAAAGTTGCTAAGAAAGTCAATCTTAAAATTTCTCATCACAAGAAAAAAAGATCTGTAACTATGAGTGGTGACGGATATTAACTTGACTTATTGTGGTGATCATTTTACAATATATACAAATATAAAATCATTATTTTGTACACCTAAAACTAATACAATGTCAATTTTATCTCAATAAAAAGATATCAGAAGACTAAAGCATCTGATTGCCTTAGTAGGGTTGAATCCTTTGAGAAAATATGGCAATCTTAACTTAGGCAGTATTCAAAGAATCATTGACTCTACTGTTCTTGTTTGGTGTTGAAGAGAGATGACCTTAATCTTATGAGATACTCAGCTGTGTGGAAGGGCAGTGGGCATGGGAACTCATACTCTCAGGTATCTCAAACCTGAGTAGGTTTACTCCTAAAATTAAAGAAAGTTCAAGTTTTTCAAAGGATTTAACTTTCTCTGGAAAAATTTTAATGGACTCTGATATCGCTAAAGGAGCCAGAAAGGAGATAATCATGAAAATCTCTCTCTAATCCTAAAGATTTCCTTTGGTTCCAAAGCCATTTTAAGAAAAGAATAATCCAGCTTCATAGATCCAAAGTAACAGTCATATTAGGAATAGCTAAGTAGAAGGTGACATACTTTAGGGCTAACTTGGCCAGACCACCAACTTAGTGTTCCCAGTGTGGGTTTATGGACCCTAGGATATGAACCAAGTCAGTTTTAACTGGGCTTTGTTTAACTTCAGAATTGAAAAGACAAACATCTCCCTGACACAACAGATATTTTTTCTTTCTGTATCAATTCCCTTTTAAAATGCCAAAATATTTTAACTCAATTATTTTTAAGATGTGGAATATTTTATCATCAGATAAAATGTTCTTATTTTGGTCCAAGTGGAAAATTATTTGCAGTTATATCAGGAAAATCATTGTGGACATGTCTCAACCTGTTGAACTTGAAAAACTATTCATTAAAAATCAGTTAAACTATCACTTAAAGAGTTATCATTAACAATAGAGAAAAAATAAAAAGAAATACAGAAATGGCTTAGTTGGCAGGTGCAATGCCAGACTCCTCTGTGCCTTTACACATGATATTATTTCTGCCTGGAGTGCTCTTTCCCAATTCTTTATTTGGCAAACTCCTATTCATCCTTCAAATTCCAAATTAAGTGTCTCCTCAAAAAAGCCTTTTTCAGATTCCAGAATTATGTACTTTAATGGTCAATACTTCCTCAGCCTTTTGTTCATAATTCCATGTAGCAGAGAGTACTAATTGTCACCTAAAACCCATCTATCCTATTTTTCTCAGTAACAGAACTCCAGTTTTATTTAGTATTCTCATTGGCTATGTCACCAAGTTGTAATTAGTGAAATAAAAGTGGGAGAGTTATGTGGGACTTCTGGGAAGGCTGCTTACAAGAAGCTGACTTAGTTGGGGAGGGTCCCTTTTGCCTGCCAGCCTTCTGTTGGCTCCAGTGGCTTTCTTAAAAAATGAGATAGTCTTGAGAATGGAAGGATGGCTGAGCAGAGAGAGAGAAAGAGCCTGGTTCTGGAACCCCACTTGGACTGGTTACATCTTGACTCTTTTTTGGTTTTTTTTTTTTTTTTTTTGGTGAGAGAGTAACTCCTTTATGTGCTTAAGCCAATATTATTTTGGGGTTTCTTTTATATATAATCAATTCAAACAGCTGTATAATTTATACTGAGTTTAATCTATTAACATGTCTGTCTCCACAGCAGATCATGGGCTATTTGAGAGTCCCTGTTTTATTACTTTCTATTTTGCTGGTTAGCACAACATTTGGCATTTGTGATGCACAATGAATGTTGGTGAATCACTGAAACACACAGCACCAAACATAATGGTTTGCTAATAATTGCAGTGTAGGTTACAGATAGGCAACCTTAGACTGCCGTCACTGATGACATACACGTGTACAAAAATGTGTATATATGTGTGTATGTGTGTTTGCATGTATCTGTGTACACAGAGAAACAGATGTACTATAAATGACAACTAGAAGCCAAACCTAAACCTCTGTCCCGGTACATGAACAAGAATTACTATAAAGGGCTAGTATTTTTAAGACACCCATGTGCACCTGTGCTCATTATTCTAATGGATTTTTGTTTTTTAATTTATTTTTGCCTGTGTTGGGTCTTCGTTGCTGTGTGAGGGCTTTCTCTAGTTGCGGCGAGCAGGGGCCACTCTTCATCTAGGTGCGTGGGCCTCTCACTATCGTGGCCTCTCTTGTTGTGGAGCATAGGCTCCAGACGCGCAGGCTCAGTAGTTGCGGCTCACGGGCCTAGTTGCTCCGTGGCATGTGGGATCTTCCCAGACCAGGGCTCGAACCCGTGTACCCTGCATTGGCAGGCAGATTCTCAACCACTGCACCACCAGGGAAGCCCACCTATGCTCATTATTAATGAAATGTTATGGAAGGCAATTGTCAGGTCACTGAGTTCCCAGAACCACGCCGTTCCGGACAAAACTTTAAAGCAAGATAATGACCACTCATAACCTTGTCCACTGCATGGAATTTTTTGTAAAGGGTGGAAAACTAACTGAGTATTTTGGCCTAATGCAGCTTATTAATATTCTGCTACTAGGTGTCAGCTTGGTGGTCTAACTTCTTCCCCATCCAAAATGACTGCACAGTTTTTTTAAAAAAAAGAGACAAACTTTTTGCCCCAGGTGATATAAAAAGTGAGAAGCTCCAAGATGTTTTTCTTGTTTAGACATCATCGTCAACTTTTGCTTTTGTGTCTTGAATGTATGCTTTTTGTATACACAGACGTATACATGCATACAGACAGGCAGTTCTTTGTCTCTTGAGGGGAGCACACACACTTAACGCTGTTGATTTTTCTTCATTGCTTTTCAGGATTTACTAAAAAGGGGGAAGGGGAAACCCTCCCTCAACAAAAAACTAGAACTATAACATCCAGTCCAAGTTGGCTCACAGACTTTGAGCATGTCATGCAGATTTTAGGCATCAGGCCTACAGTATGTGCTGATAGGGGTTTCTTTCTTCACCTCACATAGTTGATAGCAAGTGAACAAGCAGAACACAAGACTGAAATTCTCTAGACACTGAAATATGTATAATAAAATGTCTGCACCAGGAGCCACAGGAGAAAGAAAGATCACTGGATGGATAATTTGGAGAATGTAAATAAACACAGTCCACAAGCAGATACCATGCCTCAGAATGACATGCTTAGATGGGTTCACGCTGGCCACGTTTCAAATGGTTTCCCGTAAGGACCTCAACTTCTAGCATCAAATACTGAGCCAGTGATGTCAAGCTTTTCTTGATCCAACACCATGAGGTAAGAAATTTTTAAATCCCTTTATTTTCAGCACTGGGCAAGACAAATACGGAAAACGAAACTGCAAATCTGATCACAGCTGCTCTTATTTATAATTATTTAATTCAGATAGAACTTCATGGGGGAAGACTGTGCTCTTACACACATTATAACTCATTTACTATCTACGTTAATAGGGAAACAGTAGAGCTCCAAACTTATCTTTAAAAGATTTAGACATTGATTGATTTGTTTATGCTTTACCTTCTTATAAAATGATTTATAGCATATACACATGATAAAACACAATAAAACTTTTAAAAAACAAAAGAGAAAATGGAGCAAAGAGGAAAAATAAGGGTCAAAAAGGTGAGTTACAGCCAGAAACGAGAATTATATAAATGCACATTGTTAAGTCCTATACATTTTCTAGATAGGGGTCACAGATCTGGACGTGAGCTTCCTAGAAAAGAGGAAAACGTAAGCAGTGACAAGGGTCACAGCATCTACTAGATCTTTTAGATAATGTGTAGGATAATGTGTTCCTTACGGTGGACACTCAATAAATATTTATGTAATGAATTAATGACAAACTGGTTCAGGAGAATCGTAATTACTCAAAGTACTGAAATCCTAGATATGTATCTTCTATGAGTTTTCTGAAAGACAATGCCATGCAACAACGTCTTAAGAACATCTGAGCAAATAAATCCAAGAAGTTTCAAAGAACTGGCTTTTCAATAACCACTGATGAATCCTAATGGTCAGGGAACATTTAGTAAAACCAAACCTTAAGAAACCAAAACAAATCATCCAGGTACAGAGCGTTGTGATGGTCTGACTTAATCTAAGGATAGACTTTCCAGCATTCAGAGCTGGGCTGGCACAAATATGGCACACGCGCAGCTATCTTTCCTACCAGGACCCACAGTGGACATTGCCACCCAGCTGTAGCACTATTTGCCACTGAGATTTTTTTTTTTTTTCCCCGTATGCGGGCCTCTCACTGTTGCGGCCTCTCCCGTTGCGGACCACAGGCTCCAGACACACAGGCCCAGCGGCCACGGCTCACGGGCCCAGCCGCTCCGCGGCATGCGGGATCCTCCCGGACCGGGGCACACACACGTGTCCCCTGCATCGGCAGGCGGACTCTCAACCACTGCGCCACCAGGGAAGCCCCGCCACTGAGATTTTATGTGGCCACAGAACCTCTACAATCTTGTGATCTAGAAGCCATATTCATTAGACTATGGCTGTCTTGCAGGGAGACTAAACTAATTTACTACTCCAGAGTCAGAGAAACGAACTGGCTATCTTCTAGACAATTCTCCACAAATATTTCTCTGAAGATGCATGTTTTCTGAAGATATGAATGATTTCAAGTACAGATTATAACACGAGGTTCAGGGAAGATAAACGACTTCCCCAAGGTCACATGGCTGGTAACTAACAAAACCAAACTTCCAACTTGGGATTCCTGACTATAAGTTGTAGTAGGATGCCTATGAACCATGGAAAGACACACGAGTCAATATTTAATATGGCAGTGGTGATAAGAAGGTTGAATAATGTTATCAAGATCACCACCTCCAGGGCCAGACTTACGCACAGGGGTGAATAGGTGGCTTCAAATGTAATGTGACTTGGAAGCATATTTAGGAAGTAAATGGGAAGGTACCACTTCTCATCTATACTTGTGCTCCACGTCTCTCCGATTCGAGAAAACAGGATCTCTGGTCATTCATAAAGATGCTAGTAGTGGCCCATGCGCTATGTTTAATATTTCCAAAAGCCTAATGAAAATATCTTTACCTGCCATAAAACCACATAAGGTCCTCCAAACCTCAATCAGCTCATTATACAAATAAACTAAATCCTGATCTTTATTGTACTTATTTTAAAATTGCACTCAGGTCTTTAAGGCCCAAAATGAGAAAACAAATTATTGCTTAATACATGCAGTGTTTTGAGTTGATGGAAACTTACAAAACACAAGGCCCATATGAAAAAAAATAAATAAAGGGCTCCTTTGTGTTAAAAAGTTGGGAACTTGGGCTTCCCTGGTGGCGCAGTGGTTGAGAGTCCGCCTGCCGATGCAGGGGACACGGGTTCGTGCCCTGGTCCGGGACGATCCCACATGCCGCGGAGCGGCTGGGCCCGTGAGCCATGGCCGCTGAGCCTGCGCGTCCGGAGCCTGTGCTCCACAACGGGAGAGGCCACAGCAGTGAGAGGTCCGCATACTGCAAAAAAAAAAAAAAAAAAAGTTGGGAACCGTTGCTGTGGTCCTTTGTTTGTTGTCCGAATGCCCTTGGGAGGAGTAACACATGAAGCTGTGGATTACGCTTAAATCAAACCAAATCCACTGAGCATAAGGCATTATGCTGGCTGTTATGGTGCTGCGGGGAGTATACATAAATAATAGGCATGGTCCCAATCTAGGGTGAATGGCTTTAATCAGATCATTTCCTCAGAACAGGAGAGAACAGAAAGGGAGTAAGATCAATAAGACTAAAGGTCATAGGGGTATGGAGGAGGAGAGAGACAGAAGGGAAAGCCTAGAGAAGGGAAAGAAAACTATATGCTTGCTAGACTTAGGTATAATATATATAGTCTCACTTAGTTCATTTTTTAAAAATTGAGATATAATTGACAGTAACATTATATTCATTTCGGATAACAATGATTTGTTATTTGTGTATATTGCAAAATGATCTCCCCAAGTCTAGTTAACATCATTTAATTCTTCTAGTAGCCCTGAAAATTAACTAACTTTATGTTTATTTTACAAAAATAAAACTGGACTCAAAGATTCAACAATTTGCCCAAGATCACATTAGTAGGAACTGGTGTTGCCACAGTTGAATCAATGAGTGATCCCTCTATTCTATGATGTGTGTTTCTCTTAGGGGTTAGAAGGGCAGTGGAGAGACAGGAAGAAGGAGAATGAAGATGTTTCTTTCAGCCATACCTTGTTGCCAAAAGGTAACAAGGGCATTTGAACAACAAACAATGGACTACACCAACAGTTCCCAACTTTTTAACACAAAGGGGTCCTTTATTATTATTTTTTTCATATGGGCCTACCTTAACCTACCGCTATAAGAACTAAGACTAAGCACAAGGCAAAAAGTACAATCTTTTGCATCCAGTAGCTTTGAAAGTATATCTTTAATGGGCAGGATTTCCTTTTCGAGGGAGCAACTGAATTGATTAAAAAAATTAGTTGCTTTTGTTCAGGAGCCAGACACACATGCCACGGGGAAATACTGGTAAATACACACAGGTTATTAGGCTAAACGGATGAGGTGTAGCTCTCCTACACTCTAATACACCACAATCTGGAAAAAGTTTATGTGAAGGCATTAACTCCTCCAGGCAAAGATTTTCGAAAGGGAAACTCCTCGTATGTGGCACTCTCCTCTGGGGTTTACCAATCACTGGTAGGACTTCTCAGTTTCCTTCTAGACTCATGAGAGTCCTTACAATGGCCCACAAGGTCCTGTATCAACATACAGATGGCCAATAGGTACATGAAAAGATGCTCATCATCACTAATTATTAGAGAAGTGCAAATCAAAACTGCAATGAGGTATCACCTCACACCAGTCAGAAAGGCCATCATTAAAAAGTCTACAAACAATTAATGCTGGAGAAGGTGTGGAGAAAAGGGAATTCTCTTACATGGTTGGTGAGAATGTAAATTGGTCCAGCCACTATGGGAAACAGTATGGAGGTTCCTCAAAAAACTGAAAATAGAGTTACCATAAAATCCAGCAGTCCCACTCCTGAGCATATACCCAGACAAAACCCTAATTCAAAAAGATACATGTACCCCACTGTTCATAGCAGCACTATTTACAATAGCCAGGACATGGAAACAATGTAAATGTCCATCGAGAGATGAATGGATAAAGAAGATGTGGTACATATATACAACGGAATATTACTCAGCCATAAAAAAGAATGCAATAATGCCATGTGCATGGATGGACCTAGAGATTATCATACTAAGCAAAGTAAGTCAGAAAAAGACAAATACCATATGATATCACTTATATGTGGAATATAAAATAGGACACAAATGAACCTATCTACAAAACAGAAACAGACTCACAGACATAGAGAACAGACTTGTGGTTGCCAAGGGGGAGGTTGAGTGTGGGAGGGAAGGATTGAGTGTTTGAGATTAGCTGATGCAGACTGGTATATACAGGATGGATAAACAACAAGGTCCTACTGTATAGCACAGGGAACTGTATTCAAAATCCTGTGATAAACCACAATGGAAAGGAATATGAAAAAGAATATATATATATATATATATATATATATATATGCATACCTGAATCACTTTGCTTTACAGCAGAAGTTAACACAACATTGTACGTCAGCTATACTTCAATTAAAAAACAAAAGGTCTTCTCTGACCTCATCTCTCTCTGGCTCTCTCCCTTTGCTGTTCTTCAAACATTCCAAGCACTTTCTCTCTTAGGACAGCACTGGTTGTTGCCTCTGACTGGAACACCTTAGACACCTCTAGAGCAGTTGTCTTGCCATCTTTAAGTCTTTACCGGAAACCCTCACCTTCTCAATAATGTCTACTCTGACCAGACTATTTAAACCTGTGTCCCTCTCCTGACCCAGGTTCTCTTACCCTGTCCCATCTTTTCTATTTATTCTATGGCACTTATTTTATAATACAATATAATTTATTTATTTATAATAAGTTTCTTATTTTCTATCTCCTACTAGAACGTAACACCACAAGGTCACAGTGTCTAATGATATAATGAGCAACTAATAAAAGTTTATTGAATGAATGAATGAATGAATTCAGTATATAGGTAAGGCCACAGGTGACAGGCATAGATTGTGCGTTTCAAAGCATTTTCCTCCTTGTCTTATCCTAGAACATAATAACGGCTTCCATCACTTATATTCTCTGCCGTTAGTTTCCAAAGACCAAAAACAGCTCTCTGTCAAAAAGAAAAAGATCTCTACAGATGTATCATTTTGTAGCACTGTAATCTGAGAATTTACTTCCACTTGTCACTCTGCCTGCTGTGTCTCTAGTCTTCATCCACTACTCCAGAATGGCTTTGAGCTGAGAATGCTTATTATTTTTGAGTGTCTTCCTCTGACCTCTTTTCCACTAGGCATGGTGCTCAGGGCTTCACGCCCTCTCTCTAACACCAACTCTGGACCCGGAAGCTCACTTTATACTTGATCTCCTGAGTGTCTGATTCTTGGCTCTTCCTGAGGGATGTGAGCTTGCACAGACCCTGGCCTGACTCTTGCCATTATGCTGTGTGAGCTCAAGCCCTCTGGCTGGTTGTCTGGCTGGACCAGAGCCACTGTCCTACTCTACCTACAACCCACCCGCCCCCACCTCCAGCAAAGTGTCAGGGCATCAACCTCCTCTGCGGTTAAAGGCTAAAGGAGGACCTGTTTTCATTGGAATGAGATTTTGGCCAGGTGTTCTTTTAAAGGGAGCCAGTTCTACCTTCTTCATTGTTTGAGGTAGAGAGATTTTCCTGGGCTCCTAAGAGCTTGCTTATCCTCTAGAGCAGTTCTGTGGTACTTATCTCTTTATATTATAAAGTAAATGGAAGAAAGGGGGCTGTTGATGTTGGGGGTATGAGACAGCTGATAGGAAGGGCAGTGAATTGATTAGATTGCAAACAGTTTTAAGAGTTTTTGCTGTATTGCCTTTCTTGTGATGAAGAATCGAATCCATCTAATGACTGGATAAACACCCTAAAAGGGAAAGAGAATGACTAACTCTTATTTCTAATATTTATTCAATCTTCCAGGTGCTACCGGACTGATTTTACATTTCTCCTTTCTTATTTATTTTGAGGTCTGGGCCGAATTCTTCTGCAAATTTATGGTTAACAGCATTTGGATTTTTTTTGGCATGTTGTCTTTATTTTTTAATTGAAGTATAATTGATTTATAATGTTGTGTTAGTTTCAGGTGTACAGCAAAGTGATTCAGTTTATATATATATATATATATATATATTCTTTTTCAGATTCTTTTCCCTTATAGGTTATTACAAAATATTAAGTATATTTCCTTGTGCTATACAGTGGCATATTGTTTTTAGTTAAATGTGTCTAGTAGTCTTCAGCAGAAATCCCAAGAATTAACCTAGTATAGACCTTTGTGCATACAGACACTGGAATTCATTCTCAGCATATGGTCAGAGGACTTTTCTTTAGCAGGCTGTCTTCTCTCTCCCCAGCTTCCAAAATTAGGGTGTCTGGAGAATGCGAAACAAAATTATACAAAGGCCTGACCTCTGACCTTGCTTCTGTCTAGAAGACTGTGAAGTACCCAAGAGGGAAAGTGTTGAATTTGGCCTCACTTCACATGGCATTAACTGTAATTCTTTGTGAACTGTGGTGACATCATGGGATACTTTGACATCACTACTCAGCCTCCCTTCTGCTGCTGGGCACACAGTGCAGAGATTTTGTTCCAACACAAGAACGCTTTGTTGAGAAGAAAGGATAGCAGCTGGTCTTCTGCCCTGGTACAAATGTGGATCTTACTGGAATGTTCCTGTTCAGCAAGTCACCACAAAGTAGCCATTCTGCTCTGATGACTAGAACTCACACACATAGCTCTGGAAATTTTAATGGAAATTTACCTCTACGGAGTTCAAAATTCCACCTAGGACCATAACTCAGCAAAATTCTGCATACAATAAAGCTCTCATTTATATGTCTGGGTATGTTACCTGAAGTCCATATTCCAAAAGCAGTAGCATGCTGGCTATATGTGTGTGTCAAGGCTGGAGGTATAGAAAAAGGAATAGTAAGGAGGGATGTATCTGTCTCCCCAAATAGTTCTCCTCCATTATAATTTCTCAAGTGTCTCAGATCCCCAGTCAGGAGGGCTTGTGCCATTCCTTGGTTCTCAAGTCAATTCCTGGTTACTTCCCCAAACATATTACTTTATACTAATTTGAAGCTTTTGGACTATTAGTCTTCTTCAAAGTCAGTCAAAGGTATTCTCAAATGATATATTTATTTCCTTTTCTTTTCCTGGGCTCTCTACTGCCATTTCTGTCTCAGGTAAAGCCTCAGAAAATTGAGCAAAACAGAGTTTATGCAAAAATATCACCTGTAAAATAACTCCACACTTCTGTCCCATGTGGCCCTAATGCTTACATAAGGCAGAAAAGTTTCAGATCAGCTTGAGAAACTAAAGGTTATTAATCTAAGATTATTCTCAGAGGAGTAAGTCCTAGCCCAAAACATTTGGGTGGGATAGTAAACTTCTTTTATTGAAAAAATGTGTATAATTTTTTAATTCTGTCAGAACAAACAGAGCCGTTGCAATACTCAGTTCTACCATGAGCCTTCCAGTTGGACAAAGTATTTTTTTCCCTCTGGAACATTCCACTTAAGGCCAACCAGACCATACTGTCGCATCTTAGCCTTTTATCCACGCTTTCACTTCCCTGGCCATTTCTTACCCTGGAACATCATTATTTAAACCAAGAATCTACATGTTGTACAGCCTTAAACCATGAAAAAGGCAGCATGACCTTGGTGGGGGGGAACAAATGACTCAACCTGGATGTGACGATTTATTACCAACTGCTTGTAAACATCACATGTTTTCGGTGTGTGATTCAGTTCTCTCCTGAGGATAATCAGATCTATTTTATATTGTTGTAACAATTTGAAGTGATACCTTATATAAAAAGAGGCCAAGCACATAACCACTCTGACCATATATCCTGGAATTCCTGAAAAAATTCTATTTCCAAATCTGTCTTATAGTCCTCGTGATTATCAGACCATGTGTCCTAGTCACTTTGGGGGGATACATGGTCATTATGCAAATAGGAGGTATTTGCTGCTCTGTGTGAAAATGTGTGTAAAGCTGTAAAGGGCGACTTAGTGTCTTGAGCACCCGCAGTCTTGTCTCACAGCTCTAGGCACAGGGTCAAGTTTGCAAAAGCTCAGGTCCACGGCAGTGCCTCTGGATTTGACAACAGCACATTTGAAGGAAGGTCACAACCCTTATCCTGTACGGAAATAGACTCTCCTTTATCAGGCAGAACAGATGGAGCTTCACTGGAGAATGTTTTTTTTTTTTCCTTTTTAACTTTCCTCTACCCTGGTGAAGTAGCAAATGAAGAAGCAGCAAGCCAGGGAAATGATCTCCGGGAGTTTTAAGGATTCTATTAGCAATGAACAAAACCTCTCGGGAACTGCTGTGGGGTAGCAAATCATCTCCGCAGCCCGCTCAAATGAGAGGGGAATGCTTAGAATTCTTAAAGTATCCTTCCTTAGATCTCTATTCTAGACCACTAATCTGGAGTTAATTCAGGGCCACTTTCAACTGTGTATAAGCGAGTAACAATCATTAAATGTAAATGTCAGTACAAAATAGAGATTTCCCAAAGTCATTCTTCTAAAATCTGAAGTCTTAGGGAAAGATAGATTTTCAGGGGCTGGAGAAATAGCTCAGTCCCGTTTTCTCCATGGGAGCCTGCACGCACATGGATGTGTTGCTATGACAGCTGAAATTAATGAAAGAAAGTGAGTACTCAGCAAACCCATCTTGGCACAGGGAATATTCAAAATCTATTTGTTTTAAAGAGGAAGAAACCTGGAATCTGAAAGTGCAAGCCAAAAACAAATCAGTTAAATTTTTTTTAAAAAAGGAAAAGTAGTCTTCCTGAAACTGGGAATTTGAATTGCTTATTAATCAGAATTAGCAATAAACCAATCAGACAGCAGTCACAACATCCTACAAGAAAAGAGGACTGACTGATTTTTAATGGGCCAAAAAATTTCCTGAGCCAGAAGGAAGGTTAGCTGCTGGATTGGGCTGGAAGAAGGCTGACAATGATCAATGCTGGCCATGCTTTCAAGCTCTAGACTTGTGGGTTTAGGATAAGCAGTAACATTTTGCTGAATCACTGCAATATTGACAATGGCAAAATGAACTGCTGCTTCTTTCATTTTACACAAAAACAAATTCATTTAAAGGCCCCAAGATGAAAAAAAAAAAAGACTGCATACATTTTTCCCATTCAGAAAGATTAAGAAAATTCCACTAGCCACCCACTCACATACAGAAAAATGAATTCGGCTTCTTTCCTAATTGCAGGCCTAGTTTAGAAAACTGGCTGAAACCTACAAATTTCAAATCTGACAGAATTCAACACTCAGCAGATGTCTAATTCAAAACTAAAATTAAATTCACATTGAAATCTAGAAATACTTTAAAATTCAGGTTTGTATAATAGTTATAATCAGTTTTTTTTCGGTAGTTTTAAAAAACTACCTAAAAAAGTTAACACAGAAAGCTTATATATATGCTATCTTCTAATTTTCCTAAAGGTACCCAAAGGAGCTGCCTCAGTGCCCTCACCTTACTGCTTCCTGGTGGACCATGGGCAAAGAAGAGAAGAAAATTTGTGGTTCATGCAACAATCATAATTTGGCTATACTAAACCAAGTAATAGTTCCACTCCATGTACTGTGTATAAGGCATGTTATTTGAGATAATTGGTTTATATTTTAAAAATATGCAATATGTCTTTATCAATACATCTATGTGAATCCAAACAGAAAAATCCCCCAATTCTGCAAGTCTGGGTCTCTCAAACACCACATTTGTTAGAAAAACATGATTTAACCGCTGATTTTAAGGTTTTCAAGTGTTATTTCAAATGGATTTTTTGCATGGTTTTGACCTAGTCTGCATGTCATTTTTCTACATTAAAATTCCACTATTTAAAGTTGAACTATTTTCTGTAAGTGCAGGTGTGTTACAAGGAATCACTTACTGGGATATATATCAAAGAGTAGATGAAAACATTTGTTAGTATCAGCATGAGGATTTTTTTGTTTTGTTTTGCGGTATGCGGGCCTCTCACTGTTGCGGCCTCTCCCGTTGCGGAGCACAGGCTCCGGACGCGCAGGCCCAGCGGCCATGGCTCACGGGCCCAGCTGCTCCGCGGCAAGTGGGATCTTCCCGGACCGGGGCACGAACCCATGTCCCCTGCATCGGCAGGTGGACTCTCAACCACTGCGCCACCAGGGAAGGCCCAGCATGAGGATTTTTATGAATACAGTGCTCCCCAGAACACCTGGGCATTGAGTTCTCAGATGATTTCCAACCTTGAGTTTTGAATTCTTTCTTATGAATGTGTCAAGAGCAAGGACACATGGGTTTTTCTGAGTTGACAGCGATTGTGTCAGTGAGGTATGGTCTTCCTGGCTGAAGTCCACAGGCCTCCTTTTCTGTGGCTAGTGAGTGGCAGTTGCATCTGAGTTGGCAGGAAGGTAGAAAATAAATACCATCAGCCACCATTATTCTGAAGAGTGAGAGATGAGGTAATCGCAGACTGTGGTAATGGATAATTCCTACTTATCAAATCTGATGTCAAGAAGACACAACAATAAATAAATCATGATGGGGAAAGGGATCTTGATTCTTATGAAGCACCAACTATAGGCCAGGTACTGTCAGGTGTTTTGCAGGGTTTATGAAGCCTGTAAACAAACTCTGTGACCGCACAGATGACAAAACCAAAGCAACTTCCTATGGCACCTACCTGGAAAATGGCAGAATTTGGATTTCAATCTCTTTCTTTTTATTTTATTAAAAAATTAAAAAAAAAGTTTTTATTGAAGTATAGTTGATTTACAATATTGTGTTAGCTTCAACCTCTTTCTAACACATCGTTCCTACTACTCTAGGTCGCTTAATATATCAGAGGACTTTTAAGTCAACAGTGTGTATATTCAAAACACTAGAGAAGCACTACATGTATGCAGCAGCTACTCATGAGAATATTCTGTTCTAAGGGAATGTCTGTACCACTCTGTACATCAATAATATACCCACCATATATCTCGCATATCAATAATGCTCACTAGGTTTGTTTCTTAGCACTCAGCAAAGGGCACCCGAGGGAGAAAGAAGCTCTTGAAAAGCTGTTTCTTGGGAGACAAAAACTTCCGAGGTTTTCTCCAATAGTATGAAAATCAGCCTTCTGCAAATTTATTTTTAAGGCTTGCCTGTAGCTTGGCTTCAGCACTAAGTAAGTTATTACCTTAAACAGTGGGAAAAACAACTCCAGTAGCAGCTGGCAAGACTAAGGAGAAGGAAGAAGGGAGGGGTGAGGAGGGACAGAGTGGAAACGCACTGAACTTAGCCCAAAAGCGGCTTACATCTGGGCGGCTTAACTCGGCAGAGACCTCAGGATCCCTGCCAATGGCCAGCGAGGATGACCTCCACGTGAACTTTTGATTTGCACCCCACAGTGTCAGGAAGCAGGGGGACACCCAGAATGACACACTGTTGATTCTATAGCAACTGACTTGAACCCTCGGTTCACACAAATAGTACCTGCCTCTGCTTCCCCAGCCAGCCTGGGTCAAGGACCAAGGCATGAGGCAAGAATACGTTCCAATATGGAAGCATCTTACACTCACCTCTGACCTTCTCTGTCAAAGGTCAAATAAAAACATTTGGAAAACATGGGAACAGAGTATTTTCATATTAGTTTTTATTTGGGAACCTCACATAGTTCCCCAAAGCAGGGAAATCGGCAGTTTTAGCTCCAACAATGTTCAAGATTACAATAGCAGAGGTGATGCAAGTACAAAATATGGACGATGGGAAGAGTTACGTGAGGAACTCACATCTCACATATATCCCTGAAGGCGCAATTCTGTCTCCCGGCCTGAACTCAAAGTGGTCTCCCCCATTTCTGTTCAAATTTTCTAAAGTGAGGGCAGAACTCACTGCTGAATACAATCATGCATTGCTTTAAAATGTATACACTGTCAGGGGACTTCCCTGGTGGTCCAGTGGTTAGGAATCCGTGCTTCCACTGCAGGGGGCACAGGTTCGATCCCTGGCTGGGTAAGTAGGATCCCGCATGCAGTGCGGCAGGGCCAAAAAAGAAAAAAAAAATGTATACACTGTGAAGCTTATATTCCTGGACCATGTGCTTATCTGATTGTTCTACAAGTGATAATTTCTTTTGCAATGGGATTAGAACTTTGTTTTAGACACAATTAATTTCTCAACAACAATGCTAACCTTTGGGTCTAATTAGATGTTAAGAAGAAAAGGTTCCATTTTGTAAGCAGTCATTTCAATTGCAGATGTGGGTTCAGTCTGCCAAACAGGTACTCACTATCATAAATCAACACCCCCATCCATCGCAGACTGCTACACTGCAACACCTCATTGGTATGCAAAGAGGCACAGCTAGACTTTTATTTCCTTCTTTCAAGACAGCATCTCACTATTTTCATGGTTCTTCTTTGAGCTTGGGAGCAGCAGAAGGAAAAAACGTAGAGAAGAATAAGGGCTAGAGGAATTCCATGCCCAAACATTTGGAAATTGTTTCAATTGTTTCAACGGTGCAGCATCCTGATCTCCATCACAATGAGCAAGTCCCGTACTCAACACTTTTTATAGGAACAGTATTGTAGGAGCTGTTAAAGGATAAAAGGTTGAAAAAGTCACAGCTGCGCTTTAGAGGGCTTTAGAAGCTGAAGTATAGATGTAAGAGTAGGAGGCAGAGCTGGTGAGAATGAAAAATGGTGCAGTGTGGTGGAAAGCAGTATGGAGATTATTCAAAAAACTAAACATATAATTACCATATGATCCAGCAATTCCAGTTTTGGGTATATATGTAAAAGAAGTGAAAGCAACGACTTGAACCAATGTTTTCAGGCCCATGTTCACAGCAGCCTCATTCACAACAGGCAAAAGGTGGAAACAACCCAAGTGTCCATCAACAGATGAACAAAATGTGGTATATGCTGTTAAATTAATTAAACAAAGAGGCCATTAGGCTGAGGTGGCTCTACTTCTGTGGCAGACTATGTAGGCAAACCAAACTCTAAGAAAGTAAATGCCTCAACCTTACAAAATCAAAACGCTAAGGACAACCAATCATAGCCAACTAGGCTTTAAACTGTAGCCAATCAAATAATTTCCTTTCTTTGCTCCTGCACTTTTTCCATAGTCTTTCCCTTGGCTCCTATTGGTGGAGCACTCCAAACCACATATGGTTTGAAGCTACTTGATTCTTAATCAATAAATGCTCAAATAAACTCTTAACATTTTTTTTCAAGAAGAAATAAATAATTTGAACAGACTGATCACTAGAAGTGAAACAGAATCTGTAATTTAAAAAACTCCCTGCCAACAAACGTCCAGGACTGGATGGCTTTACTTGGGAATTCCACCAAACATACAAAGAAGAAATTATCCAATCCTTCTCAAACTCTTCCACAAGATTGAAGAGGAAGGAACACTCCCAAAGTCATTCTACGAAGCCACCATCACCCTGATACCAAAACCAGACAAAGACATTACCAAAAAAGAGAACTACAGGCCAAGATCTTTGATGAATATAGATGCAAAAATCCTCAACAAAATATTAACAAACTGAATCCAACAACACATAAAAAGGATCATACATCATGATCAAGTTGGATTCATCCCAGGGTCACAAGGATGGTTCAACATATGCAAATCAATCAATGTGATACACCATATCAACAACAACAAAAAAGATAAAAAAACACAAGATCATCTCAATAGATGCAGAAAAAGCATTTGATAAAATCCAACATTCATTCATGATAAAAACTCTCACCAAAGTGGGTATAGAGAGAACATATCTCAACATAATAGAAACTATTTATGACAAACCCATAGCCAACATAATACTCAACAGTGAATATCTGAAAGCCTTCCTGCTAAAATCTGGAACAAGACAAGTATACTCACTCTCACCACTTCTATTCAATATAGTACTGGAAGTCCTAGCCACAGCAATCAGACAAGAAACAGAAATAAAAGGTATCCAAATTAGAAGGGAAGAGGTAAAATTTCACTGTATGCAGATGTCATGATACTATATATAGAAAACCCTAAATACTCCAAACACTACTAAAACTGATAAATGAATTCAACAAGGTAGCAGGATACAAGATTAACATACAGAAATCTGTTGCATTTCTTTACATTAATAATGAAATATCAGAAGGGGAAAGTAAAAAAAACAATCCCTTTTAAAATTGCATCAAAAAAAAATAAGATACTTAGGAATAAACCTGACCAAGGAAGTGAAAGACTTATATGCTGAGAACCATAAAACACTGGTATAGGAAATTACAGATGATTTAAAGAAATGAAAAGATATGCCAATTCTTGGATTGGAAGGGTTAATATTGTTAAAATGTCCATACTATCCAAAGTAGTCTACAGATATAATGTGATGCCTATCAATTATGCATGGCATTTTTCACAGAACTAGAACAAATAATCCTAAAATTTATGCGAAACCATAAAACACCCAGAATTGCCAAAGCAATCCTGAGGAAAAAGAATAAAGCTGGAGGCATAACTCTCCTAGACTTCAGACAATACTACAAAGCTACAGTAATCAAAACAGTAGGGTGGTATTGGCAGAGAAACAAGACATATGGATCGATGGAACAGAATAGAGAGTCCAGAAATAAACCCACACACCTATAGTCAATTAATCCTCAACAAAGAAGGAAAGAATATACAATGGAGAAAAGACAATCTCTTTGGCAAGCGGTATTGGGAAAACTGGACAGCTACCTGTAAATCAATAAAGTTAGAACACTACCTCATACCATACACAAAAATAAACTCAAAATGGATTAAAGACTTAAATATAAGACAGGACACCATAAAACTCCTAGAAGAGAACATTCTCTGACATAAATTGTACTGGTGTTTTCTTAGGTCAGTCTCCCAAAGCAATAGAAATAAAAGCAAAATAAACAAATGGGACTTAATCAAACTTACAAGTTTTTGCACAGCAAAGGAAACCATAAGCAAAATGGAAGGGCTTAATTAAGCCCCGACAAGGGCTTAATTTCCAAAATATACAAACAGCTCATATAACTCAATAACAAGAAAACAACAACCCAATCAAAAAATGGGCAGAAGATCTAAATGGACATTTCTCCAAAGAAGAAATGTAGATGGCCAACAGACACATGAAAAGATGCTCAACATCACTAATTACTAGAGAAATGCAAATCAAAACAACAAGGTATAACCTCACACAGGTCAAAATGACCATCATAAAAAAATCCATCTGGGGGCTTCCCTGGTGGTGCAGTGGTTGAGAGTCTGCCTGCCGATGTGGGGGACATGGGTTTGTGCCCCGGTCTGGGAGGATCCCACGTGCCATGGAGCGGCTGGGCCCGTGAGCCATGGCTGCTGAGCCTGCGCGTCCGGAGCCTGTGGTCCAAAACGGGAGAGGCCACAACAGTGAGAGGCCCACATACCACAAAAAGAAAAAAAAAAATCTACAGGAGAAGACCTTCAAGATGGCAGAGAAGTAAGACATGGAGAACACCTCCCTCCCCACAAATACATATACATGTGGAAAAACTCCTACAGAACACCTACTGAACGTGGGCAGAAGACCTCAGATTTCCCATAAGGCAAGAAACTCCCCATGTACCTGGCCGTGTGGCTGACAGGGTCAGGCATGTGCCTCTGAGGTGGGATAGCTGAGTTCAGGACATTGGTCTACCAGAGACCTCTTGGATCCACATAAAATCAAATGGAAAAAGCTCTCTCAGAGATCTCCATCTCAACACTAAGACCCAGCTCCACTCAACGACCAGCAAGCTACAGTGCTGGACACCCTATATCAAACAACTAGCAAGACAGGAACACAGCTCCACCCACTAGCAGAGAGGCTGCCTAAAATCATAAAAAGGTCACAGACACCCCAAAACAAACCACCGGACGTGGTCCTGCCCACTAGAAAGACAAGATCCAGCCTCATCCACCAGAACATAGGCACAGTCCCCTCCACCAGGAAGCCTACACAACTCACTGAACCAACCATAGCCACTGGGGGCTGACACCAAAAACAACGGGAACTATGAACATGCAGCCTGCAAAAAGGAGACCCCAAACACAGTAAGTTAAGGAAAATGAGAAGACAGAGAAACATGCAGCAGGTGAAGGAGCAAGATAAAAACCCACCAGACCAAACAAATGAAGAGGAAATAGGTAGCCTACTTGAGAAAGAATTCAGAATAATGATAGTAAAGATGATCCAAAATCTTGGAAATAGAATGGAGAAAATACAAGAAATACTTAACAAGACCTAGAAGAACTAAAGAGCAAACAAGGATGAACAACACAATGAAATGAAAAATTCGTTACAAGGAATCAATAGCAGAATAACTGAGGCAGACGAATGGATAAGTGAGCTGTAAGAGAAAATAGTGGAAATAACTATGGCAGAGCAGAATAAAGAAAAAAGAATGGGGCTTCCCTGGTGGCACAGTGGTTGAGAGTCCGCCTGCCGATGCAGGGGACACGGGTTCGTGCCCCGGTCTGGGAAGATCCCACATGCTGCGGAGCGGCTAGGCCTGTGAGCCATGGCCGCTGAGCCTGTGCATCTGAAGCCTGTGCTCCACAACCGGAGAGGCCACAACAGTGAGAGGCCTGCGTACCACAAAAAAAAAAAAAAAAAGAAAACAGAATGAAAAGAATTGAGGACAGTGTCAGAGACCTCTGGGACAACATTAAATGCACCAACATTCGAATTATATGAGTCTCAGAAGAGGAAGAAAAAAAAGAAAGGGACTGAGAAAATATATGAAGAGATCATAGATGAAAACTTCCCTAATAGCGGAAAGGAAATAATCAAGTCCAGGAAGTGCAGAGAGTCCCATACAGGATAAATTCAAGGGGAAACACGCCAAGACACATACTAATCAAACTATCAAAAATTAAATACAAAGAAGAAATATTAAAAGCACCAAGGGAAAAACAACAAATAACATACAAGGGAATCCCCATAAGGTTAACAGCTGATCTTTCAGCAGAAACTCAGCAAGCCCGAAGGGACTGGCAGGACATATTTAAAGTGATGAAAGGGAAAAACCTGCAAAGAAGATTACTCTACCGGACAAGGATCTCATTCACATTTGATGGAGAAATTAAAAGCTTTACAGACAAGCAGAAGCTAAGAGAATTCAGCACCACCAAACGAGTTTTACAACAAGTGCTAAAGGAACTTCTCTATGCAGGAAACACAACACAAGGAAAGACCTACAATAACAAACCTAAAACAATTAAGAAAATGGTAATAGGAACATACATATCGATGACTACCTTAAATGTAAATGGTAAATGCTCCAATCAAAAGACACAGACTGGCTGAATGGATACAGAAACAAGACCCATATATATGCTGTTGACAAGAGACCCACTTCAGGCCTAGGGACACATCCAGACTGAAAGTGAGGGAATGGAAAAAGATATTCCATGCAAATGGAAAGCAAAAGAAAGCTGGAGCAGCAATTCTCATAGCAGACAAAATGACTTTAAAATAAAGACAATTACAAGCAACAAAGAAGGACACTACATAATGATCAAGGGTTCAATCCAAGAAGATATAACAACTGTAAATATTTATGCACCCAACATAGGAGCTCCTCAGTACATAAGGCAAAAGTGAACAGCCATAAAAGGGGAAATCGACAGTAACACAATCATAGTAGGGGACTTTAACACCCCACATTCACCAATGGACAGATCATCCAAACTGAAAATAAATAAGGAAGCACAAGCTTTAAATGATACATTAAACAACATGGACTTAATTGATATTTATAGGACATTCCATCCAAAAACAAGAGAATACACTTCTCAAGTGCTCACAGACCATTCTCCAGGATAGATTGTATCTTGGGTTACAAATCAAGCCTTGGTAAATTTAAGAAAATTGAAATCGTATCAAGTATCTTTTCCGACAACAACGCTATGAGACCAGATGTCAATTACAGGAAAAAAATACAAACACGTGGAGGCTAAACAATACGCTACTAAATAACCAAGAAATCACTGAAGAAATCAAAGGGGAAATCAAAACCTACCTAGAAACAAATGACAATGAAAACACGACGACCCAAAACCCATGGGATGCAGCAAAAGCAGTTCTAAGTGGGAAGTTTATAGCAATACAATCCTACCTCAAGAAACAAGAAACATCTCAAATAAACAACCTAAACTTACACCTAAAGCAATTAGAGAAAGAAGAACAAAAAACCCCAAAGTCAGCAGAAGGAAACAAATCATAAAGAGCAGATCAGAAATAAATGAGAAAGAAATGAAGGAAACAAGAGCAAAGATCATAAAACTAAAAGCTGGCTCTTTGAGAAGATAAAAAAAAAAATCGATAAACTATTAGTCAGACTCATCAAGAAAAAAGGGAGAAACTCAAATTAATAGAATTAGAAATGAAAAAGGAGAAGTAACAACTGACACTGCAGAAATACAAAGGATCATGAGAGATTACTACAAGCAACTCTATGCCAATAAAATGGACAACCTGGAAGAAACGGACAAATTCTTAGAAATGCACAACCTGCCAAGACTGAACGAGGAAGATACAGAAAATATAAACAGACCAATCACAAGCACTGAAATTAAGACTGTGATTAAAAATCTTCCAACAAACAAAAGCCCAGAACCAGATGGCTTCACAGGTGAATTCTATCAAACATTTAGAGACGAGCTAACACCTTCCCTTCTCAAACTATTCCAAAACATAGCAGAGGGAGGAACGCTCACAAACTCATTCTACAAGGCCACCATCACCCTGATACCAAAACCAGACAAAGATGTCACAAAAACAGAAAACTACAGGCCAATATCACTGATGAACATAGATGCAAAAATCCTCAACAAAATACTAGCAAACAGAATCCAACAGCACATTAAGAAGATCATATACCATGATCAAGTGGGGTTTATCCCAGGAATGCAAGGATTCTTCAATATATGCAAATCAATCAATGTGATACACCATATTAACAAACTGAAGAATTAAAACCATATGATCATCTCAGTAGATGCTAAAAAAGCTTTCAACGAAATTCAACACCCATTTATAATAAAAACCCTCCAGAAAGCAGGCATAGAGGGAACTTACCTCAACGTAATAAAGGCCATATATGACAAACCCAGAGCCAACATCATTCTCAATGGAAAAACTGAAACCATTTGCACTAAGATCAGGAACAACACAAGGATGCCCACTCTCACCACTATTATTCAACATGGTTTTGGAAGTTCTAGCCACAGCAATCAGAGAAGAAAAAGAAATAAAAGGAATCCAAATCAGAAAATAAGAAGTAAAGCTGTCACTGTTTGCAGATGTCATGATACTATACAGAGAGAAGCCTTAAGATGCTACCAGAAAACTGCTAGAGCTAATCAATGAATTTGGTAGAGTAGCAGGATACAAAATTAATGCACAAAAATCTCTTGCATTCCTATGCACTAATGATGAAAAATCTGAAAGAGAAATTAAGGAAACACTCCCATTTACCATCACAACAAAAAGAATAAAATACCTAGGAATAAACCTACTTAAGGAGACAAAAGACCTGTATGCAGAAAACTATAAGACACTGATGAAAGAAATGAAAGGTGATACAAACAGATGGAGAGATATACCATGTTCTTGGATTGGAAGAATCAACACTGTGAAAATGACTATACTACCCAAAGCAATCTACAGATTCAATGCCATCCCTATCCAACTACTAATGGCATTTTTCACAGAACTAGAACAAAAAAATTTCACAATCTGTATGGAAACACAAAAGACCCGGAAGAGCCAAAGCAATCTTGACAAAGAAAAATGGAGCTGGAGGAATCAGGTTCCTGGACTACAGACTATACTACAAAGCTACAGTAATCAAGACAGTATGATACTGGCACAAAAACAGAAATATAGATCAATGGTACAGGACAGAAGGCCCAGAGATAAACCCATGCACCTGTGGCCACCTTACTTTTGATAAAGAAGGCAAGAATATACAATGGAGAAAAGACAGTCTCTTCAATAAGTGGTGCTGGGAAAACTGGACAGCTACATGTAAAAGAATGAAATTAGAACACTCCCAACACCATAAACAAAAATATATTCAAAATGGATTAAAGACCTAAATGTAAGGTCAGACAATATAAAACTCTTAGAGGAAAATACAGGCAGAACACTCTGTGGCATAAATCACAGCAAGATCCTTTTGACCCACCTCCTAGAGAAATGGAAATAAAAACAAAAATAAACAAATGGGACCTAATCAAACTTTAAAGCTTTTGCACAGCAAAGGAAACAAAAAATAGGACGAGCAGACAACCGTCAGAATGGGAGAAAATATTTGCAAATGAAGCAACTGACAAAGGATTAATCTCCAAAACATACAAGCAGCTCAAGCAGCTCAATATCAAAAAAACAAAACACCCAATCCAAAAATGGGCAGAAGACCTAAATAGACATTTCTCCAAAGAAGATATACAGATTGCCAACAAACACATGAAAGGATGCTCAACATCACTAATCATTAGAAAAATCCAAATCAAAACTACAATGAGGTATCACCTCAAACCAGTCAGAATGGCCATCATCAAAAAATCTACAAACTATAAATGCTGGAGAGGGTGTGGAGAAAAGGGAACCCTTTTGCACTATTGGTGGGAATGTAAATGGATACAGCCACTATGGAGAACAGTATGGAGGTTCCTCAAAAAACTAAAAATAGAACTACCATATGACCCAGCAATCCCACTACTGGGCATATACCCTGAGAAAACCATAATTTAAAAAGAGTCATGTACCACAATGTTCACTGCAGCTCTATTTACAACAGCCAGGACATGGAAGCAACCTAAGTATCCACCAACAGATGAATGGATAAAGAAGATGTGGCACACATATACAATGGAATATTACTCCGCCATAAAAAGAAACGAAATTGAGTTATTTGTAGTGAGGTGGATGGACCTAGAGTCTGTCATACAGAGTGAAGTAAGTCAGAAAGAGAAAATCAAACACTGTATGCTAACATATATATATGGAATCTTAAAAAAAATTGTTCTGAAGGACCTAGGGGCAGGACAGGAATAAAGACAGACGTAGAGAATGGACTTGAGGACACCGGGAAGGGGAAGGGTAAGCTGCGAGGAAGTGAGAGAGTGGCCTGGACATATATACACTACCAAATGTAAAATAGATACCTAGTGGGAAGCATCCGCATAGCACAGGGAGATCAGCTCAATGCTTTGTGACCACCTAGAGGGGTGGGATAGGGAGGGTGGGACGGAGGCGCAAGAGGGAGGGGATATGGGGACATAGGTATATGTATACCTGATTCTCTTTGTTATACAGCAGAAACTAACATACCATTGTTAAGCAATCATACTCCAATAAAGATGTTAAAAAAAAAAGGGAATGAAATTTTGACACATTATACAACAGAGATGAACCTTGAAAACATTATGCTAAGTGAAATAAACAAGACACAAAACGACAATTGTTGTATGATTCCAATTATATGAGGTACCCAAAACAGTCTAATTCAGAGAGACAGAAAGTAGAAAGGTAGTTATCAGGGGCTGAGAGGAGGAGTTATTGTTTAATGGGTATGAAGTTTCAGTTTGGGAAGATGAAAAGGTTCTAGAGCTGGATGATGGTGATGGTTACACAATAATGTATATGTACTTAATGTCAGTGAACTGTATAACTAAAAACAGTTAAAATGCTCAATTTTATGTTATGTTTATTTTACCACAACCAAAAAAGAATAGGAGGTAGGAAAGCAACAGACATAACTAATGAACAGAAGGAGCACACAGATGCAGTGGAGTAAAGACACACATACATACAAATAAACGTATGTTATGATGTTTTTTGTTGTTGTTGATGACTTTAACTTCAGCTCTTCCTATGGTCTCCTTCTATCTGTACATGGACAAAGTCGCATGTGTTTGCATCCCCTGTTCTACCACTGAGCAAGCTTTATATGGACCTAACCACACTACATGGTGAAGCGCAGTATAGTATAGTGTGGTATAGTCTGGGACGGGATGGGGTAGTGTAACTGCTTTGGAGCCCAGTGGATCTGAATTTGAGTACAAGCTCTGTTACTTATTGACCTTGCCCATGTTACTGCATCTCTTATGCCTTGGTTTCTTCTTCTGTAAAATGGTACCAATCAAATCACACCTCCGAAAGCTGTTGTGAAGATTCACCGTAAGAAGGTATAGCTCCCAGAATTCACTAATAGGAGCAGTTCTTATTACTATTAATTACAACAACAAATACAGCTATGGAAGTTGAAGAAATGAAAAAGGAAGTGGATGCTAATATGTGTTTTTGTTTTGTTTTGTTTTTTTCCTGTGGTACACGGGCCTCTCACTGTCGTGGCCTCTCCCGTTGTGGAGCACAGGCTCCGGACGCGCAGGCTCAGCGGCCACGGCTCACGGGCCCAGCCGCTCCGCGGCATGTGGTATCTTCCCGGACCGGGGCACGAACCCGTGTCCCCTGCATCGGCAGGCGGACTCCCAACCACTGCGCCACCAGGGAAGCCCTAATATGTGTTTTTAAAATTATTCTCTGCTGTTCTTTAAAACTCAAATGTGGAACTCTCATTTTACGTTAAAAATGATTATTCATTATTCAAATGATGTAATTTGCCCTCTCAAAAGTTGCCTGCTGATCTAAGGAAGAAAAATAGCATTATTCAGAATAAGTATCAAAAACTCAGAGAGAATCCACCATCACAAACACGTTGCTTGTGCCCTTAGTCAGCTTTCTAGTCCTGCTGCTTCTCATGTCCAACCTACTTATCTCCATGTGACATACACCTCTCCACGAGGAAGAAAAGTCTTGACAGCCCACATCTAGTAACAGATCATCTACGGGAGCGTACTCCTTTATCAATACGGACAACTGAGAATTGTCTGTCTCTATGTGTTTGAATGGGAGAAATGAAAGGGTCTTCTGTACTAGATTTGGGGTACAGATGGGGCTGATTTCTCATTAGTCCAGGAAGGGTTGATGGAAGAGGTGAGATGTGAGCTGTGAATTAAAGAATGGCAGCCATACTTTGGAACAATAAAGGCAGGCTGCCAAGTCCCCCATCCCGCTTCCCAAATCGGAAGCAGACTTCAAAGGCTGGTCTGGGGTTTGAATCTAGGTGGGTCCTGATTCCAGGGCTGGTACTGTGCTAGACACATTCCTTTTGGCTGCAAACCAGAAACTTCTTTCTTCCAGCCCCATGAAAATCTTGCTGGAATCCATTAAGACATTGTTTGAACCCTGGTGAACTTTTGGCTGAAGAAGAGAGAAGGCTCATGTTTGCAGCAGAAAGTTCATCTTGTCCTAGCAGAAAAAGAGTTTAGTGTGAACCAAAACAGGGGTCTCCACGGCTGGTCTATCAGTGTTAACTTCTGAGCATTTCCAGCCCATTAGACTCAACCACCAATGGATGGAAGATGCACCTCACTGTCCAGGGAACAGAAGAATGTTTCAAGGTGTAACTATTCTCGCATAGGCAGTAGCAAAATCACATCCATTTCTTAACCAGGAAGACATTCCTTGTGCATGAGTCCACACTGCAGTGCCCTGTTACAATTACTAATAATCCTAAAGGTGATAGAATGTTAACGCAACTTGCAAAATGACTGCCTCATTATTAAGTTATTTCCCATTACAGAAAAAGATCTGGGCTACTTCTCAAACTGAATCTCTAAACAACTAAAATGCTGGACTGTTAAAAACTCTAAGAACCTTCTGTCTTTTACCATATTTCACAAAAGCTACGCACACTCAAATCTTCTTTTTTTGTAGATAGAAGCCTGATTTAGATATAAACGTATAAGAAAATTAAAAATTACAATAATCACAGTCACGTAGAGCATCCCTAAGACGTTCCCAGTGGCCATGGCTGTGTTAGTTGCTCCATCCCCTGGTCATGGCTAATCAGTGCCATAGTAGAGACACCTAGACTAGGCCAGATTGTCTTCCCTGGGAATTTGAAAACAGACTGGAGACAGAAAGAGACAGGATATGGTTGCAGCTAAGTTACCTTTTGCCAGATATACACACATGTGTGGCTGAGGACTCAAACCTGCCAGGATTCCTGTGCTTCCCAAAGCCTGGCCCTCCAGCTTGCTCTATGCTTCTAGTCACCAGTAAGTGTTTTTCCTAACAAACAGTTGATGTTCCTGTCACTGATCCCTATCCTTTCAATAATCCTCCCTTTTGAACGTAGGTTGAACACAGTACATTTCTATTGCTTGTAACCAAAAGAATCTTAACATTGAGCATATGTATTTTGCCAGGAGGGGCATTATTTTCCCACCCTGGGGCTAATTGTAAGATGTATATATTTTCAGTGTTTTTAAAGGGAGAAGGTGAAACCAAAAGAATTATTTTAAGGTTTTGAGAAATCTAGAAGAAAAAAACTGAAGTGAAGGAGAATAATGACAAAGGAAAGCAATAGAAAATCTATAATATTCTGGATTTGAAGAGCAGTAGACTTTAAAGATAGTATATGCCTGGAATGAAGGGAAAGGAAGGTAACATAAGTAAGATATTTCATTCCAAGAATAAGACCTTTAATTATTTTCCTTTAAAAAGAACTACCTGCACAGGTTACGATTTTGTATTTACACATCTTAAGATTTTAAAAAATTTGAGTAGTTGCTCCTTACCTGATATTCAAATGTGTTTTAAAAAGCCTTTCATGTGGCTTCAAATTGACTTAGAATACATTATCACAAGAGTTCCTTTTACCCAGGAGAATGGCTGTGTGCATTAATACCTAGAGCTGTCCCTTAGCTGGAGGATAAGATGTGAGCAGAAGAAACCTCCCCAAGTTTTCCTTTTTCTTCTTCCTGAAAGAAACTAGAAAACCAGTGGCCGATAGAATACCCAATTCTTAGCATCCAGTTGTAGATTCTTATAAGCCTGAGATTCAGCAAGGGTTATTTGGGAGGGAGGAGTGATTCTGAGAGGGAGTATGATAAAATGAAAAGCACAGGCTTTAGAGTCCAACAGACTAAGTTCAAATCCCAGCTAAGCAACTCACAAGCTGTATGACCTTGGACCAGCAAATTAAACTTTTGGGCTATAGAAAGTGTTCCTGTGAAGTTTAAATGGTATGCCAAGTGCCTGGCATAGCGTCTGGCATGATTAGTGCTCAATATATGAGGTGGATTATTTTATTATTCTTATCATAATTGTGACGATGATTTTGACTCTTTCTCTTTCCTTTGAGAAATCTCTAGCCTACGTATACTTTGGGGAAGGGTCAGGAATGCAAACAGCTACAGAGTCCAGGCTAGGTGGGTAACAAAGGAGGCTTGAAAGTGTTGGCACCATCTGGAGGTCTCAGCAACTCTTCAGCTCTGTCAGACAGCTGCCATGCTGGAGCGCAGACCAAATGTAGCACATCCGATTTTTTTAAAGGCTATGTTGTGAATTGGGATTTTTATTGGAGGTAGTGTATTTAAATCCTGGCAACCAATTCAAATTTCCACAAAACCACACTATGGGTACCAGACAAAAGTTGTCAGTGGGATATATTTGGTTACTCATTTCCAACATCTGCTTTAGAGCCATGAAAACCATTAGGGAGAAAATGAAGAAAACTGTACGCCAAATTATAAGGAGAAACTTGGAGAATATTTGGAAATAGGCTGGACCGACATAGCCTTGATGAAACCATTCTACATATACGCTGCCTAAGACAGCGTGTTTCAAACAACCGTAAAAATATTTCTCTGGACTGATAAAAAAAACCCATGTGGATGAAGAGACTCAGCTCCTCTGGCCTGGTGGGACCTTGCCCCTTCTAAGCCTTCATCCGCTCAGCACTTGCCATGTATGCCTGTCCCTGGGCCCGCCTTGGGGATGGGAAAGTCAGGTGCCAGGAGAGCTGCACCCGCTTCACCATTGAGTGTGTCTTTGCCCTAACTAACCAAATTATATCCTTTACCCAAGCAAAGGGTATCCTTGCTATTCCTATTCAAAAGAAGAAAAAGAAAAAACCTTTTATCTCTAGCTCAGGTCACATAAAATCAAGAGTGGAAATGGCTGCACAGACATTATATTGTGTTGCTCAATAAAAGACTTTTGCCTGGATGGATGAATCAAGAAATTAACCATCTTCCTGCCAATCAACAGTGATACTGAGGTTTCTGCCGTAGAAGCTGAGAGTCATCCAATGGGAGGAATTCCTCCCCCACCAGGGGAATCCCAGAGGACACAGGGAGGACAGCAGTCAAGAAGAGTTGAGAACTTGGGGAAACAAAACACTGGCTACGTTCTTTCATTTTAATGTGACTCTGGCCACTTTTTCCCGAGCTTCCCTACCCCCCTCCCCTTCATCTGAAATATCTGTTTGGTTTATATTTAAATCACCCATAATTCGGCTGGCAAAGAATCTAAACTGGTATGCAAGTGCAACTGTAAACTGAAGTGCTCATGGGACTAGCCAGCCACCAGCTCCTGGCCACTGAGTGGTTGCTACAGCCTGCAGGTGCTGTGGGGTTGCAGTTGGCATTTCTGCAGGAATGAACGTGGTGCGCATTAAGTTTTTTTAGAATGTTTATTGCTCGCAAAGTTTTCCACTTGTATTTTCTTTTATAGCACAACTATTTTTAAGTGAATAGAATGTCCTGTGACACTTTGGCCATATAGGAGGGAAATTTAGCTGCGGGAGTGAAATGTACTTAGTAATGGTGAAAAAGACTAACAAAATGAATAAATAATCCAAATCAAAAGAAAATACTTTAAACTCTAAAGGTTCTTGAAAAACACACACATGAAAAGCGTTTTCACGTAATACAAATTAAAGAGCACCGGATTTGGAGCCGGAAGACTTAGGTTTGAGTCTTCTTGGCTGTGTTACTTGCTAGTTGGGAAACCTTGGGTAAGTCACATGCTCTGTGCTCCGATGTTTTGTGTCTTCAGAATTACAATGAGGAGACTCAGTTGGTGATCTCCAAGGTCCTTTTCAAAGCCATCGTCTCATGATTAGCTTTGCAAAGAGATTCAACATATCTCCTGAGGCCTCTGAATTTGTCTTGGCCTCTGTGTGCTATTAACCACACAGATAATTTCTTGCCTTTCTCTCTAGACTTCACAGATTCTTAAGCGTTCTCTTGGATCACAGGTAGTTAGCCCACAGCAGTAACACTTTGTTCCTTCCTGATTTGAATTCCTCAGGGGCAGTCCAACTGAAGAGGCAACAGAAAGGATGGGGGGGTGGTGGTTATTACACTAGTTTTAGGTGCTTGGGTGGATGTTCCTGATGCTGGCAAGCGGCCCTTCCTAGGAATGTTCTAAGAGAGCCTCTGGCAACCATGAGTGTGATAAAATTTGGGTAAAGTTATGTTCGTGACTCAAAATCTGGAAGGTACCTGATGCTTTAAATTGTTTTTATTAAGGCTTTTGACAATTAAAGTAGCTACAACATAAAAAAAAAAAATTATCCCTTCACCTAACTTGATATTGCCTTCAAATATGCCAATTAGCCAAAGGATAATTACTTACTAATTGCCTTTCATATTTGGATTTAATTTTTAACATTAAAAATAATTATATGAAGTGTCTTAAGATACCCAATTTCAAAAAGGCTTCCTCAATTCTACTTTTAAAGAAATTTAAAACATTTCTTTTAAACTTAAGGCAAAGTTTCAAATCTCTCAAATTTCTGATATACTTAAACCTTGCATTTCAAGTTTTGGGGAAGACCAGCATTTTATGGCCCCAAAATTGATAACCATATTAATTACGGAGAGAGCTGGAGTAATTAAAATTATGTCTAAAGATCATCTAATTTATCCATGGAATATCCTGCAGAAGCAAACCATCTCCAGAGCCATTTTCGAATATACACTTGGGAAAGAAACTACGTCACACTGGAATCCTGATTGATATTTATGGCCTTTGGAAACTTAGCATTTTGTGAGTTTAATCCCAGGAAGGATCTAATGGCTTCAGCAGTGAGAGCTCATCCAGAGAATCTGGTTGATATACTAAGCAAACCAACAGTTATCTTGATGGAGAAAGTTCTGGGTTGATCTGAGTCATCTCCTAAGCCATGGTAAAGAAAGAGGAGATTGCAGGAGGCCTCCGATTCTAAATTACTTCTAGCCTAGTATCATAAAACAAAAAAGGTGAAAGATATAAATGGACTTTGTTTCACAGCCTGAAGGAAATGAGAACAAGGCCCGAATAAATTAAAAGATAAAAAAGGCATTTAGGATGAAAAATTTACATGATTTAGAGACAATGCGTTTATCAAAAGACAAAAATAGTCAACAGAGAGATTTATTGATTTGTTGATCATTCCATGCAAGAGTCTTTTTTTTTTTTGCTGCACACAGACCTCCCACTGCCGCGGCCTCTCCCGCCACGGAGCACAGGCTCCGGACGTGCAGGCCCAGCGGCCACGGCCCACGGGCCCAGCCGCCCCGCGGCACACGGGACCCTCCCGGACCGGGGCACGAACCCGCATCCCTCTATATCGGCAGGCGGACTCCCAACCACTGCGCCACCAGGGAAGCCCAATGCAAGAGTTTTAAGTTGAGTAACTAAATATATAGAAACTAAAGATGAGTAAGTACAATACAGTCTCTGCCAGTAAGGAGGTCTCAATCTAATGGGCTAGTTGATTAGGAAAATAAATATAAGACAAAGGAAACAAGATGAAAAACGGGTGCAAGAGATAGAAAGGAATATCAGTTCCTCTGTGGAGTCTCACTGAAGGACTGTGAATGTGAGGGAGGAGGGTGACCTGAGACACAAAACCTTCCTACCTGCCCAGAACTGAATTAAAGTGCTCCTCCTAAACGCTCCTCCTACCCGATCCCATTGCATCCTGGACGGCCAGCTGCATCCCTAGTGTTTAGCATAATGCCTAGCATTAGTAAATGCTCGATAAATATTTACTGAATGAATGAATCAACAGTACTTAATCTCTCTAAGCATCATTTCCCTCCACTATAAAAATGGTTAGGGCTTCCCTGGTGGCGCAGTGGTTGAGAGTCCACCTGCCGATGCAGGGGACACGGGTTCGTGCCCCGGTCCGGGAAGATCCCACATGCCGCGGAGCTGCTGGGCCCGTGAGCCATGGCCGCTGAGCCTGTGCGTCCCGCAATGGGAGAGGCCACAGCAGTGAGAGGCCCGCGTACCGCAGGAAAAAAAAAAAAAAAAAAAAGGTTAAAACATAACCACGTGTCGGTTCACGTAAGGATTAAAGGGGATAACACGTTAAATGCTAACACAGCACAGTGTATGTCAGAGTGCCAGTGCTCAATAAAAATTAGCTCATTATTATTACTAATATTAGGTATCGTTACCTCTATTTTTGATGAGAAATGAGGTTTAATTAACCTGCTGAATTAGCCCATGATCACACAGAAAGGAAATTTGGAAGTCAGACTTCAAACTTGGATCTGCCCCAGTCCCAAACTGAAGCTCTTCCTCCCATCTCACGCTGCTGCTGATTATCGTTATTTGGGTTTAAGCCACGTCACCCACAGACTGGGAGCTGCTTGAAGACGGGGATGATGACATGTACTTTCATATCCCCAGAGAGCCTAACTCCAGACCACATGGCGGTACTATTTCAAAAACTGAACTTATCTGGATCTCAAACGTAAAATGGAATGATTCAACTGCAAGATGTCAAATTCCCTTTTCAGTTTCAAAACTGTCTTCTCTGAAGTCACTCAATGAATGAAGTACCAGAGTTAATCTATAGTGTAGCTAAATGCATAATGCTTTATTGAGAATTTACTAAAGATCTTCTCAATCCAAACTTATTCCGCGCACCCCCCCAAAGTTGAAAGATGTTCAACTTTCTGCTTGATATCACTATCCATTCACTGTAACATATTAACGATGTGTTGGTTTCCAAATCACTTTTAATGTGTAGAAATACTTACGGCTCTAAATGACTTCTTGCAACCATAATGAAGGGGACACCCACTTAGTCATATTAACTGTGTCAAAGAGTGAGATCAGGTCACTCACAGCTAACACAACCTTTAGATTTAGTGTACAGACTTTTGAATCTTTACACTACATTTTAAAAACACCTTTTTTTTTGAGAGATAATTCACATACCCTAAAATTCACCCGTTTGAAGTACAGAATTCAATGGTTTTAATATGTTCACAGAATTGTGAAAACATCACCAAAATCTGTTTAGCATGTTTTCATCACTCCCAAAAGAAACCCCGTGCCCGTCAGCAGTCACCCTCCCACCCCATTCTACTCCAAGCCCCAGCTCTAGGCGACCACTAATTCACTTTTTGTTTCTACAGATTTGCCTATCCCGGACATTTCATATAAACGGAATCATAGAATATGTAACCTTTCGTGACGGGCTCATCTCACTTAGCATAATGTTCTGCAGGTTCATTTATGTTATAGCATGTACCAGTATTTCATTCGTTTTTATTGTGGAATAATATTCCATAGTATGATTAGACCGTATTTCATTTATCCATTCATTAGTTGATCCACATTTGGGTTGTTTCTGCTTTTTGGCTATTATGAATACTGCTGCTATAAACATCTGACTACGGTTTTTTTGGTGGACATATGCTTTCATTTCTCTTAGGTATATACCTAGGAGTGGAATTGCTGGTTCACACAGTAACTCTATGTTTAACATTTTGAGGAGCTGCCAGGCTGTCTTCCAAAGCAGCTGCACCTTTCTGCAACAAGAGTCAAGAGTCATACCCACACACAAAGAACGGCTAGTTGGTGTGAATGTTGTTGTAATTCTCATGGAATCTTCTCGTAGGTAATAAGGTGATTCTCCAAAGTTAGAGACAGTAAATGAGGGAAAAATTGGGCACTATTTTTTCTTTAGCTACTAAAACTGAGGCTATGGACTCCTTGAGGGGAGGGCTTGAGTCCTATTCACTGCTACATACCCCAGGGGATAGCCTAATGCCCAATAGTAAGCATTAAATATTAACTGAATGAATAAATAGCTTCAAAAAGGTACTGTGTGGTAAGGGATATACTTTGCTCAAGGAGAGGTCTGGCCTTTGCCCTTGGTTCCTGGGAGGCAATTTCTAAACTCTTGTCACTGACCAGTAAGAGTATCTTTGCTTGTCTGGGGCCTTGGGCCATGCCAGAGAGTCCAGGTTAACAATGTGATTTACGATGAGGGCTTTGGGCCTCATGGTATCAGCTCAGCCTCTGGAGGGGCTAGAGACGAAGGTCAGCCATGCGGGTGCTCAACCAAGTCTATGTGATGGAGCCTCAATAAAAACTGTGGATACCAAGGCTTGGGTGAGTCTTCCGGGTTCCGTACATATTGTCACACACTATTGCTGGGAGAGGTAGGTGCTATCCACACCACTCTTCCAGGAGAGGACAACTGGAAGGTCTGCACTTGAACTCTTCTGAACCGTGCTGTATGTACCTCTTTCCCTGGCTGATTTTAATCAGTATCCTTTGGCTATAATAAACTGTAACTGAGTACAACAGTACCACTCAGCTCTCAGTGAGTTCTCTCTGTCCTAGTGAATTATCAAACCTGAGAGTCGTCTTGAGGAGCCCTGAATTTGAAGTTAGTAGAAGAAGTGAGGGTAATTTGGGGAAATCCAAACTTTTTAGTTACTAACAGTGCTGAGACAATATTAAAGATAATTTGGTAAAATTCAGCATGTTCATTATTTCTACAAACAAGTGTCCCAAAGACTCATTCATGAGACAAAGCATCATAGGATGAATCAAGAAAGCTGCCAGATCTTGGTGCAACTTTCATTGAACAGAACACAGAATTCTGAGGCCAGAGGTCCCTGACTCAGCTACACACGCTCATACCCCTGTTAACAAAGATGTGTGCTTACTGGTACTCTGCTTCGTTCTTAAAATATCTTCTCAGAGGAAAGGTGACATATAATAGAAATAATAGGATTCGAATCGTAGCTTTGCCTTTTTCTAGTTGTATGACCTTCTATGAGTCTACATCTCCTCATTTATAAGATGGAAATAATAAAGCTATTCCCCAAAATTGGTACAAGAAGCACATGGTGATATGCGTGGTGCACTCTGCAAACTATACAGCACGAAAAATAACAACATTTGAAAGTTTTTTCTAAATTAGATTCACACTGCCTTCATCTACTTCACTGAATCTCTTTGGGAAAACAAAATCCGTGATTTTGTCTTTCCCAGTGCACACTGAATTTCAAAGGAAAAATTAAATAGATATAACTTTCAAAAAGGTTTTCTGTGAAAGCTGTAGAAAGAAGCGTTTATGTATCTGTGTGTTTGTGACGTATGTTAAACAATAAACCTGTAAAAGTGCTTATTTAAAAAACAACAAAAGAGCACAAAAAATAAAGTTATTATAAAATTTTTCAAAAGAAGGGTTTCTGTCCCACAAATTGAATATCAAGATGAAAAAAATTCTCATATGGCAAAGAAATTCTTTCCATGAGCAGAGATGATACATGAATAAATAAAGGACCCAACTGGGGTGGCAAGAAGGAGATAGTTTGAGATGAATGAATCCTTCCGGAGTGTCACTTTCTCTATCTCTTAGCTATTCAAATAGAGAGGATACCTTAAGGAACTACAGTCATCTGACTTCAGTTTTTCCTAAAAGTGACAAATGCTTAAGTTGACTTGTTAACTAACTAGCATGTGATCACAGAAAAGGTTAACCTGATAAATTTTTAATCATACATAAACAGGACAGTGACCATACCAACTTGATGGAATCACACCATTCACTTAAGAAGACGTAACAGGGAGGAAGAAAGGATATGAATTCACTGAGTGACAATCACATGGCAGACAGTGTGCTATACATACAGTATCTCCTCATCCCTCGTAGTGCCCCAAACCAACGCCTGGCCCTTCTCTTATGTTCTACACCCCAGTGAACAGCAGCAACATGCTTTGCTCAAACTAGAAACCAGAGCATTGTCTTCAACTCTCAATTTTTCTCTCCTATTATATTTCATCAGTCGCCAAGTCCAGGGATTCTATCTCCTGATTTGTTCTGAAATCGCCCCTTTTATTCCCACTACCAATTTTGTGTCCTTTCTAATCCATTGCCCTCAATGCAGATAGAGCACTCTTCCTAAAATACATGTCTCACTTTATCTGGCATCTGCTTGAATTACTTCACTGGCACTCTTTGTCTCTCAATATTACAAACCCCAAGCTTCTTAATATAGCTTATGTAGCTCCTCATGACACAGGTCCTGACACCCTCTCTAGCCCTTTATTTCTTCACTCTCCTTCAATTCTAGGCACTACTTAGGTCTTTCCAGCTATCTCTTCCTCTGAGCATTTCTTGATTCCATGTTTGGTCAGATATTCCTTCTACTTATGACAGTCTAAATTTCTCCCACTCTGGCTCCTACAAACTATTCAAAATTATATGTATATATGTACATGTATGTATGTATGTATATGCATATATGAAAATGTACTATGTACAAATAAACTGGGATGTGTGCTATTGTGGGTTGCAGTGTGTCCCCCAAAAAAGGTATGTTGAAGTTATAACCCCCAGTGCTTGTGAGTGTGATCTTATTTGGAAATAGATCTTTGCAGATATAATCAAGTTAAGATGAGATCATACTCGGGCTTCCCTGGTGGCACAGTGGTTAAGAATCTGCCTGCCAAATGCAGGGGACACGAGCATTGGCAGGCAGATTCGAGCCCTGGTTCGGGAATATCCCACATGCCATGGAGCAGCTAAGCCCATGCACCACAACTACTGAGCCTGTGCTCTAGAGCCACAACTACTGAGCCCACGTGCCACAACTACTGAAGTCTGTGCTCCTAGAGCCTGTGCTCTGCAACAAGAGAAGCCACCACAATGAGAAGCCCACACACTACGGTGAAGAGTAGCTCCTACTCGACGCAACTCAAGAAAGCCTGTGTGTAGCAATGAAGACCCAATGCAGCCAAAAATAAATAAATAAAAAAAAAAAAAAGATGAGGTCATACTCAATTAGAACTGGCCAGAAGCCAATATCACTGGTGTCCTTATAAGAAGAGAAAACAGGGACGTCGGGAGAAAAATGCCATGTAAAGACAGAGACATACACAGACCCAGAGGGGAGGAGGCCACGTGAAGATGTAGGCATAGATTGACAGCCACCACTAGAAGTTATGAAGAGGCAAAGAGAGATTACACTCAGAGCCTCAGAGGAAGCATCACTCTGATGATACATTGATTTTGGACTTTTAGTCTCTAGAATTGTGGGAGAATAACTTTCTCTTGTTTCAAGCCACCCAGTAAAGAAAGCTACCATGTAAAGAAATTTGGGCTTTCTTTATCCTGATGGTGATAGAATGCAATTGAAATGATTCAAGCAGATAAGAAATAAAGTCAGATCTGTATTTTAGAAAGGAAACTCTTGTTTTCACTGTAAACTCCTGTTCACAGTTAGGTGAATAGAGTATAGGGGTAATAGTATACTTTCCTTTACACTTGGCTCATCTCCCCTTAGAGTGTCAGTTCAGGGAGGGCAGGGACTGTGTTTTTTTCCTGTCCATTCATGTATGTATTAGCACACTGCTAATTCTTAAGTAAATATTAAACAAACGAACAAACTGAATTTTTCACAATAGCCCTACAAAGGTACCATTCCTGAGGGATGATATTTAACTCTGTAAGCTCAGTACCCACCAGATTATCGGGAGAGCAGATAAACAATGTTCAGAAACTAAGTAATTTGTTAAAATTCAACTAGTAGGCAGTAAAGCAGTTCATTTCATCTTTACTGTGTCACGCAAAGGGGAGAAAAAGAAAGGTGATGCATTAAATCTCTGAAGCAACGCCATGCTTCCACGTGGAATTAGAGTACAAAACACAGAGAGAAAAACCGCCAAGTCCATGTTTCTGACATCACTACCTTTAGAATACCTGGTAGACATTTGATAGTAGTGACTTAGGTCACAGACAGAGATGGAGAAATAAGCATTCCATTCAATTCATTTCAAACTACTCACCGTAGGAATTATTAAAAACGTAAAGAACTTCTTTGTTAGAGCTGTGGTTCATTTTAGTGTCACCACAGTATAAACCTCAAAACTCCATGATCCAATTTATTGCTTATTTCTTTATTGTATTATTCATTTTACAGCAACATTATATAAGGCATTACTGGAAAGGAATTCACCTTTTCATTTTCGAAACGCCTTGTTTTCTGACACAGCACTGTGCAGTACTATAAATATGCAGATTCATTAAAAAAGAGCCGGCTTATAATTGCACTTTGTCTTTTGATGTAGGTATGTTAGGTAACAACCGATGAATTTCATTAATTATGAAAATAAAACACACTTTTCTGTATTTGACTTCAAAATAACCTCAAAATTATTTTTAACAGCAGCACATGTTCTATCTGTAAATTTATGCTACTCTTTTTTTATATTTAAAACAGAAACAGGCTTTGTGCTTTATAACAAATATAAATGGGGTAATTTGGATAATGAAAATAAATGAATAACAGCGGCACTAATAGAGCTGATCCTATTTGCAATGGCTCATTAACTCTGTACAGGACGCAATTCACTGCCCTGGATCAGGAGTTGATAATGGTGCAGCATGGAGCTATTAGCAAAGAACGGTGCAATAGGAAATTAACAGAAGGTCTGTTCATTCGCTGGCAAGTCAGGATCCCCTTTAGCATGTATAACCACTTTAAACCATGTGTTCAAAAAAGGCCATAAAGAGGGAAAAGTCAAAGAAATAATTTGAGGACTACTCCTACCGCAAGCTAGTACTGATCAAGCTCATAGTAAGCACTTCAGTGCAGTTGATAACTTAACCCTCACGGCAATCCTATCAGGTAGTTCCAGATATTATCCTCATTTTGCAGATGAGGAAACTGAGCCTCAAGAACTTGCTCAAAGTCATACATTAATGAGTGGCGGAGCTTAGATTTAAACCCAGGCATTATGACTCCAGAGCATTCGCTCTTAACTCTTCATGGATGACAAATTGCCTTCCTGGCTCTGCTTTATCCCCAACTTCATCTAGAATGATCTAGAGCAAATAAAAATCCCAGTGTCTCTCAGTCTGAGATGTAAGGTGGGGAGACACATCAACACAGCTACCTCTTGGGGACAATGCTCAGATTCTAGTGGGGATGTCAAGGGGAGGATGTGGTTTGAAAAGACATTCACTAAACCTATTGTCTCCATGTGTAAATGACAGAATTAAAGCTGGACAAGGTTTTGGCCTGTGGGAGAGGCTGAAGAAATAACACAGGGGGCATAGTTAAAAAATGCTGATAAACAGTGACATTCTCTGACCTCTAGTCTGCCATTAACTAGCTGGAAGATCCTGGGAAAATCGCATAACCTAGCACAGCAATATTTCTCAGGGCTGGACTAGATGATCTCAAAGGTAGTGCTTTCACTCTTAGTAACAATTTCTGTGCTCTGGAGAAAGAATGAAAAATAAGTACAGGGTAGTAACTTTCTCATAAGGCAAACAATATTCAATTTAAAGGTTTGTCCTTCATTCTGAAATCAGGTTCTTGTTGCTTTCTTGTTATTAAAACTTCATTTATGAAACGATGGTGAAAGTACATGATAGAAGGTCTCCTTTTCTTCTTAGCAGAATAAGAAGTAGGTTACTTTATCTCATTCTATAAACTTTTTTGAACTGTTACAGCGTTATGAAGTTCCACACAGGGAACCACTACATTAATATATTTTGCAGTTCAAAATGTTCAGGGTACTCTACTTTTCCACAGCACTTGACAGTTTATTAAGCATTTCATATGAATTATCTCACTTGGTGCTCTGCAGTCTGCAAGATAATCTTATTTTGCAGAGTAAAAATAGAATTTAGGAAGGGTAAGCAACTTGATCAAGATTACACAGATCATTAAAGAAAATCCAGATTGTAATCTGTATCTTGTGACTTTAAATGCTATCTGCTTTCTAATTGGCGAGTGGTTCATAAATCTGGCCAAACACTAGGGTCATAGGGAGAGTGTTTGAAAAACATCAAATGGATAAACCTGAATTTCTGGAGGAGGGCCTAAGGGTCATACCTTTTAAGAGCTCTCCAAGGGATTCTGGAGGGCAGTCAAGTTTGGGAACCAGTACTCAACATCACACTGCCTCTGTCCAGCTAGCCTCACCAGGAAGAATAAGGGCTTTGGAGTCAGAGCTGGGTACTTCTGAGCGAGTCCTATAGTATACCTGAGCCTCAGTCCTTCATCTGTGAAATGAGGATAATGCCACCTAATATGCAGAGTTGTAAATATTTAAAAAAATATACGTAAAGTGCCTAGATATGGTAGTTACGAAAAAATGGAGGATATTTTATTATTATTATTACTACTACTATTACAGTGAATATACTGCTTAATACAATGCCTAATATTACCAAATAAGGTATCTCTTATAAGTAGCAATGATCCTAGAATTTTCCTGAAGCAAATTCACGACAGATAACCCCCTCATTTACGACTTTTGGAACTGTCTGCAGGTCCCAGTTCCCTCCTCTGTGAAATAGTTATATTTGTAAATTGCTAAGGTACCTTTTGACCCTAAAAGTCAAAGTCTCCATAACTTTATTTAAGAGTTAAAGCCTCAGATGGTTTTGAGGAAGTGGATTTTAGTTGAGTATTAAACAGGCATAACTGAAATAACTGGTACTTAAAAATGACAAATCTCTTAGTTACGCTGCCATTTTCTGTCAAGGTAAGACTATATCCAAAGCTAGACATTTGCTGCTCTACAGTTTATAATTTATATCTGTCTAGCATCAAAATTATTTGAAGCAGCTTACCAACAAAAAGTGATAATAAGACAACAATGAAGCCAGTAAAAGAGCTGAGAATTCCCCCAAAATGGGGTAGAAATGGAAGAGAAGGGAAAATGGGGCAGAGGAGATGACTTTTTTCAGGAAGCCAGGAGAAGCTCTTTATAAAAACTGTACATTTAAGCTAGCATTAAGATTTTTGACAGTGTTTTTAAGATTATGAACATATGACTTCTTAATGTTTCTTACCAAAGACCACAAATGCTAATCACTGATATACAGATGCAACCTAAATAAAGGAACTTTTTTCTAAGTAGGATGGAATTTACGGCTGTCCACTCTTTCAGGGTAGCGGTGAGTGCTTTTCTTTTGTTGACTAACCTCACTCTTGCTCTTCTGAAAAAGTATATACTGCATTTAAGTATTCCATCGTTATTCCGCTATCATTTTTTTGTGGATAAGAAAAATTTTTTAATTGTTTTGATAACGTCAAACGTATTATTGGCAAAGCCAAGTAAACCTTTAGGATTGTTATCCATTTGGGAAAACTTCTATCATATTCCTCTCTCACCTTGCTGTCTTTCTCTCACATTGCTCTCTTTCAGCTCCTTCCCTCCTCTTTAAAAATCAAGTAGTTTTTAATCATAAAAAAAGGCCATTATGGTAATGGTAGCAAGGATCTAAAAATGATATCACTTACAAATTCATATTAAGTGGTCGTTTTTGATTCCCTGAGCATGAGTGATTTGATTTTTTTTTTTTTTTTTAACAACTATTCCCCTGCTCTGGTTATAGTCAAAATGAAAACTCCTTCTTGGTTTTAGACATTGTTTCCTTTCTGTTCCCGCTGTCACTGGCCTGGCCCAAGGTTCATGCTTCTCCTCACTTTGGCTGCTCTAAGAGCCTCCTTTTCAGCTGGTCTCTTTGCCTCCGGGGTCCTGAAAGTGGTCCTCACTCCACTTCAAGCATCCTGTAACTGCAGCTATATTCATCTTTCTAAAGCAGAGCTAGGGTTATGTCTCTTCTCCACTAAAACTCTTTCTTGGCCACCCACTGCTGATCATGGTCTTGTCTGCCATTTCAAGACACCATGATTTTCTCCCAAAATACCTCTCTCTCTCCTTACTGAGTACCTGGGGGGTATCCTGCTCTCTGGCCAAACTACTTGTTAGAATCTAAATGCAATCTGAACTCTTCCATCCCTTTACCTTACTATTGCCTCTAACAAGACAAATAAATGAAGAAAAGAATAATAACTAATTACAATTTCTATGTACGTCACCATTCTATTCAGATATTCTCTAATTTACACTTGTCCCCAAATCTAACAGGTCACACTTATAAGAATCTAAGTTGAGGAGGCATGATTATTCTTGCTTCAGTTGCCAAGTTACATGAAGCCATTTGGCGGGGTTAGTTTAGGAAAAAAAGAGGCCACATTGAATTCCCATGCAGCAGAAACAAATGAAACCTAATTTGCAGGCCAATCTTGTTTATTTTGGTTCATTCATCAGTATAATATAGTACCCACGACTCTGGACTAGATATCAGGGAACCTGAAATTTAATCCCATTTCTTCCATGACCAACCATATAACTTTCAGAAAATCACACAACTTTTCTGGTCCCTGGTTTTTTCTCATTTACAAAATGGAAATCTGTTTGTTTTTTTTTTTTTTTTTTTGTGGTACATGGGCCTCTCACTGTTGTGGCCTCTCCCGTTGCGGAGCACAGGCTCCGGATGCGCAGGCTCAGCAGCCATGGCTCACGGGCCCAGCCGCTCCGCGGCATGTGGGATCTTCCCGGACTGGGGCACAAACCCGTGTCCCCTGCATCGGCAGGCGGACTCTCAACCACTGCACCACCAGGGAAGCCCCTGTCTTTCTTTGTTCAAACACTACACATACTTAAGAAATTATTATTATGTTTATTTGCCATTCCCTACAACATAGTCCCTTTCTGTATATATTTGCTTTACAATTCTCTGTCATTCCCATAGCTTTTGTAGATTCCATAATTACATCTCAACACCACTGAGAGTTCTAGAGAAGGAAGCAAATACCAAGTATCACAAACGGTTCAAATATACTGCTTTTTAGGATGTTGATTAGATCACCTCTTAGGCCTTTCCTAGCTTTAAAATAGTAAAATAGTTACTGATATGTAAACATCACTCCATCCTCCTATCCAAGAAGTGCTTGGACTTGTCACAACTTATTTGTCTCATGACTCTAGACCTCATGAAGGTTTAGTATGTCTGTCTCTCTCTCATCTACACAGAACCTCGTAGGACGCCTCATACCTCTTGCAGTCATTCACACTACAACTATTCCTTTTACATCTGAAGACAGATTTAGCTTTTAAATAAACATGTGAATTTGAAACAACAAATTACTGAAAGACATTTTAGGTTTATTCTTATACGGCTAGTTGTGATATCAGAAATTCTGAAGAGAGAAACATTTCAACCAATGTCTTCTTGGGAGAGGCAAAGATTCTCAAATTGTCTACTACGTGAAATTTAAAAGTATAATCGTCAAGTATAGCACACAGGAAACGGTAGCAACTGCTTGCTCCAAAAACTAGGCTGGTCATTCTAATCCAAAGCCTAGACTTTGAACTCAAGATGGCAAACATTAACTCTCCCTCACCTTACTAACTCCCCACCTAAAGTAGACATTGAAAAATTGATACCAGAAACCAAATCTCTTTGCTCTCCCTGTTAAAGATTTACCTGGCTGAATTCGACCTAGTTGACACTGCCATGCCTTTTCCTACAATTTGTCTAAATTTTCAGCATAACTGTAGTCACGATAGAGAAGCAACAAGTTCTCGTACAGTGTACGTGGAGATTTTAGAGCCAGTCTCACCTGAGCGATTCTGAAGCTCTAAGTAAACGAAAGTTGATGCCTCTGAATACAGATAAACACACACACACATCCCACGTTATTTCAGGGACAACCAAGGTAGAGGTCATTTCAGAGTCTAGTACAAAAGTGATACACAATGTGGAAGAATTTTGGTTCTTCTATATTGAAGTGAGACTCAAAGGAAGAAGAAACTCTAGTCCACTTTTCCTTAACACATAATACAGCTCTTGTAGCTTTAACTGAAGCTGAACCTCAATTTTCAAATGGGTCATCGTTTGTAAACTCTAGAAAAAGTACCACTGATTCAGATAGCAGGACTACTCAAAAGCTACTGACACAAAACCCTCTGGAAAAATAGAATGAAAAGAAGCCAGCACTTACTTGGCACAAACCGCTGATGCACATATCCAAAGATTCTGTGTAGCAGCGAGTCCCGTCTAAGACTTTAGGTGCAAGTTCAACAACCAGGGCTGTTCCTTTGGCCTGGCACTTGAGGGAACATGGGTTGTCGGGGTCGTTAGACACAGGAAGCCATTCATAAAACTGGCCATGGTGCTTGACATCATTATGAGCTGAGCACTGCTGCGCTCGGAAATCACCTGCTTCTGGTGGGCAGTCCTGGAGAAGACAAAGAGGGAAGGGAGAAGCACAGGTTAGGAGAACAGCCTCAAACAGAACACTAGAGCAGCTATGTGCTCCAGGTCTTAGGAAACAAAGCAAATGTTCTGTCGTTACAGATGGACCCTCCCGTAGCATCTGAAAGGTTATATGACTATTTGGCCCTCAGGAGGTAGAGATTTGAGAAAAGTCACCACCTGGAAATATATTTTCTGATAGAAGTGAAATGGGAAAGAAACCAGCTTGAAATAGATCTGATGGATACTAGTTAGGAAAGTAACCACCCTGAAATATATTTTCTCAAAGATGTTTATTTGTCCATGGAGTCCCTCCACATTGTAATATTTTTGTTTCCTTGTAATTTAAGTAGAACTGAGTATAGTCACAGGGTTAGTTAAAAGTATCACTGTCATTTTCAGTTCTGATACCAAAAGCTATGACAAAATGTTATTTTAGCAACTAGGAGCAAAAAGTTATGATGATTTCGTTCAAAATTTTTTTGTGGGGTTGTTTGTGAGTTTTTTTCTAAAGCAGTATACTTAGGCTACACAGTATCCAGAATTAAACAGGGAGACCAAAAGAGAGAAAACAGCATTTACACCTGAATTTCTTTGGCTTCAGGCAGCATGGCTGAATGTCTTGGACTCCCTCCTCAGATGGGAGTTGGATGCAATATGGTGGGTCTCTATGGGCCTATGTTTCCTTGTGTTTAGAACAGAGGCAATGATAATACTCAGCTCTCAAGGTCATAGTCAGAATTTCATGAGCTTTTGTTGGCCATATACTGGCACAAGGAAGACAGTACATGGTAGCTATTATTGTGATTATTTAATGAAGCCAGTGAAGAGAAAGTGTTGTTGGAGAATTAGGAAAGTCTCTGAATTTGAAATCACACTGTATGAGACCAGCAGAAAACAAGAATGTTTTACATGTGTGTGTGTGTGTGTGTGTGTGTGTATATATATATATGTTTTTTTTTTTTTTCCTCCTGTACGCGGGCCTCTCGCTGCCGTGGCCTCTCCCGTTGCGGAGCACAGGCTCCGGACGCGCAGGCTCAGCGGCCATGGCTCACGGGCCCAGCCGCTCCGCGGCATGTGGGATCTTCCCGGACCGGGGCACGAACCCGTGTCCCCTGCATCGGCAGGCGGACTCTGAACCACTGCGCCACCAGGGAAGCCCTACATGTATATTTTATAAATGGAATTTTAAAATGTAAAACCATAACTAACCATGGCTATTATCTAATAAATGATAAACTATAGTGAAAACAATTATGATTTAATTTTAAAAAGACAAATATCACCTATCCCTCGGAGAAGCTGTTTGATAAGTAGGTCTATTTTATGGTACATGCATTCAGATTAGGATTTATTATGGAAGATTGTAGAATATCCATCTACAAGGATGGATATTAATGACAGGGAAGACTTTCATTAAAATTTTTTATCTTAAATAATGAATTTTCATGTAGCCTTTTAGCAGTTCCTGATTACTACATTATCACTTTTAAGAGTTCTCTTTTACAAGGTTTCTTCCTCTGAAAATCTATTTACATTTAAATAAACATTGTGAGAATAACATTATGCTATTTTATAAAATGAAATCCTGACTCTTTCCTCAAATTTCAGTGTTACTATTAAGTAGCATATAAGCCTTTAATATTTCAGAAAGCATTAATTCTTCCTAGGCAAAATGGGTGTAAACAATTACTTATTTCAGTTGAAATTAAACTAGCTCAAAATACAATATAAATTCTCGGGCTTCCCTGGTGGCACAGTGGTTGAGAGTTCATCTGCCGGTGCAGGGCACGCGGGTTCGTGCCCCGGTCCGGGAGGATCCCACACGCCGCAGAGCGGCTGGGCCCGTGAGCCTATGGCCGCTGAGCCTGCCCGTCCGGAGCCTGTGCTCCGCAACGGGAGAGGCCACAACGGTGAGAGGCCCGCATACCGCAAAAAACAAAAACAGAAACAAAAAACAATATAAATTTTGAAAGGTATTTTATTGTTAGTATCATATGTGTTCTCAGAGTGAATACAATGTAATACTAAAGGAAAAGAATAAATTTTATTTATTCTTTAAATAAATAAAGTATACATGGGTACCCAACAAGGCTTAAGTGATTTTGAATACTGTCTGAAAAAAATTTAAAGATCATTAAACCAGTCAATAAGTGTGTGTTACACTTTGTTGTGATAGTTGTTTGTTGTAAGAAATAAAACAAAACTCACAATCTGCAAACCTATGCTATAAATCACAAAACAGGTAAATTGTATGATGCAACACAAACTATCTGAACTCAAATGTTTAACCCCATCTCCTTTCAGACGATGTGTTCCAAGATAAGAACACAAACAAACTTAACATTAATTATTCATGAACTTATGTTCCAAAGGCAAGACCACAGCTTGCCCAGTTTACAAATCCTATCATTCTCCAACTAGACCTCATTTACTAGCTTCTGTCCTGAAATAACCCTGTGATTAACTACAGCCCCAAACTCTACGAGTCTTCTTCCCTAAATTCCCCCATCTGAGAAACTACCGGCTGTCAAGGTGCTTCTTCCCCTTGTTCAGCAAGTTTAATAAAACCAGCTTTATATGATTAACACGTTTCCCTAGTGGCTGCTGCATGGGGGCTTCCACAGTTGAACTGATAGTTTAATTAATAAGTTTTAAATAAAGTGTTTTCAGTTGCATAATACCTGTCATTCCAAGAGTCAGCTGATTACTCAGTAGAACAGAAGAAATACTGAAGTGGACTCAATAGAGCAGAATACAGAGCAAACTGTTTAGAATGGTCCCAAACTTCCCTCATAATTACTTTTACCTTCTTTTTCTATAAATAAAAGTGAATCAGCTATAAGGGAATTTCAGGGTCAGGTTGAATCACCTCTGCATTAAGTAAGAAGGATAATATATAATTAAGAGACCTCTGAGTATGAACCTGAGATACTTTTCTGTATTTATCCAATTGCAAGAAAGGAGTGTCAATTACATTTTAAAATTGATGTTACATCACCTTAGTACAGACATAAAACTCCTACAGAGTCTCTTATGAGTCCCCGCTGTTCAACAAAATGTGTTGAGTCTTCCCACCTTTACTAAAATAAATAAGACTGAAAGTCAGTCAAAAGTAAAATTACTAAAAAGTGAAGCTAAACTATTAAGACTTTTTGGTTTTCTTTTCAGTGACAAAAAAGTAGACATATCTAAACACATCACAGAGAATCAACAGGCAGACAGATGTTCCTGTTTGCCATTCACCTATATCTACTAGCTCTGAGAACACCTGCTATAGGTTTTTATAAACTTTCACAACCGGAGAAATGTCTCTGAGAATAATAATGCTTGCGAACACCTTTACTCACTTTTATCACTATGGTCTTTCCTCCTGCCCCTACTTCTGTAGGGGTGGGAATATATATTTTGCTAAATTGAGAATGCACTTAAAACCTGGAGTTCAGAGTTGGAAACTGAACTTGAACCTTCTTAATGTTTGAGTTTATTTGTACTTGGCAAAATGCAACTTCCTGTTTTAAGAAAAACGACTCAAGAAGGCTTATAAAACAGGTTCAGAAAGCTTCTTGGACATCAAATCGCTCTTACAAAATAACATTTTCATGATTTAAGTGTAAATGAATCAGAAACATATGAATCAAATTTCCCTTGAAATACACATGTTTAAAAATTAAGGGAAGAAAGATTTGGCAAACGCTTCTTTTGTTGAACCCAAAACATCTCAAGCATAGTTCAAGACACTCACTGAACTCCTGATGCATCTGGAATCACCCAGCTGCAGGAGTGGAAACTCAAGCAAAGTCATCATAGTTTCTTGTCCCACAAGTATCATAATAATAATGACAATAACCCTTACTTGTATACAGATTCATCATGTACAAAGTTTTTAGTTTTGAATTATAATTTGATGCATGAAACCCACTATAGTTCTTGATCCTCCTAAAAGTTAGATTTAGAAACTGATAAACCTAACTGCTTTGAAACATATTTAACATCCTATCCTGGGCATCAGCTTTGAAATATCTCATAGGTACTAATGATGAAGACAAATAAAATTGCTGAAAATTCTCATAGCTATCTGAACTAGACACATCCCCCACCAAGAACCTGGCAAAAAATAATAGTGTGGGAAAGACGCTCTGGACTAAAGACCCCCAGCTTTCAGCCAGAAACACTGTCCAGTAGAAACAGAGCAAGAGAGAGCAAAGGAATGCATTTCTTGGCCTTTTGTCTATTTCCAACTAACTGTAATGCCTGACGATTGACAACTCTGTGTCAGGCTACTGAGCTAGGGCTTCCTCACTCTGAAAAAAAAATATTTTATTTAACATAGTCAGATGATCCCATGAATTACTGCAGTTAGCCATTTAATACAATATAATACTTTTTCTCTCCAATTTTAAAGCACTCAATCCTAACCGTGTCAGAGTTTTCTTCTTTAAAAGCACAAAAATAAAAGCTGACCTTTAATGTACTCCCATTATAATTCATAAAGTCCGTGGAGTTCTGCCATAAATGAATCCAATTCAAAACATTTTCTGGTTAATTAACTAGCCAGTGGGAAAGATAAGATGGATCCCAGATGTCCCCTGACGATGACAGGTGGATCAGATTACATTGTGGGACAAAAGAGGGTCAAGCTTCCCAGAGTTTACTCACTGGGTGAAATGTAGAAGATGATAATCTCAGCAGCTAAGGGTGGTAGCATCAGAACGGCTTTTAAAATGGTTCTGAGAAAATATAGATTCAGGGTCAGGAGAAACGTAACTTTTTCTCTTTTTCAAGATGACATTTTCCTCCCTGAGGGATACCCTTCTGCTCTACCCCTATCCTTAAGTATTTGGTGGTTGGCCTTTTCTCCTAATTTTGCTGTTTCATTGAAATTATTATATGAGTGCCATGGTAGAGATGCCATATTCTGATTCTTTGGTCTTATTTATAAAGTCAATATTAATACCTGATAGTATCAAGAAAATACTGGAAATTATATTTAGGTGACCGCTTGGACTGTAGTAACTGAAGAAATCTATCCTTCTCACTGCATTTCCCTATCTCGTAACTGTTCCTCCAAATTCCGTGTCTCCCCTCCATCCTGTCCTAATCACTCACCCTCCATAAAAATTACTGTGCAAGAAAACAAAATTATAATTGCTTAATAAGGTGTCTATTCTATCCTCCAGAAATTTGAGATTGCGACTCCATGATGAAAACATCTATGGAAATTTATCAGCTACTTGATGACTTCAGAAAATTTTATTAGTGCTAAGTTTTACCCTCAGAATATTAGGAACCCTCAGTGGTCTGATGGGAAAATGGGAAAAGATTACCATAAAAGATTCCTGCACAGTAAGTAGATGGAAGCTCTGAAGAATATGCACCCTAAAGTTCTCAAATCTCAGCACATGAGTAGACACCTCTTTTATATACTTTGGCTTTACTACTTGGCTTTCTGCCTCTTTTATTTGAAGTTGAGCTGAGACTACTAAACAGTAATTATCCACTGATGCAATCCAATCTAATACGATATTTTATTCTCAGAAACATAATTAATGTTTCAATTTCTATTTCCAACTCAGACTCCCTTCTCCTGAACTCCAGTCTCATATATACAACTGCTTCCTCACCATCTGGATGTCTAAGATATCACAAATCATAATGTCCAAACTTGAATTCCCAATCCCCTCTTTCCTCCCCAGAATTTGTTTCTTCTGAAGCCTTTACCATCCCAGTCAATGCCAATTCCATCCTTTTCAGGCCCCAAATCTTAAAGCAGCGGTTCTTACACTTGAGTGTGCATCAGAATCACCCGGAGGGCTTGATCAAAATACCAGATTATTAGGGCCCCATCCTCCAGAGCAGGGGAAACGTGCTGCACGGCAGGAGGTGAGTAGTGGGTGAGTGAGCGAAGCTTCATCTGCCATTCCCCATCACTCGCATTACATCCTGAACCATATCCCTCTGTCCCCCAACCCCCATGGAAAAATCGTCTTCCACGAAACTGGTCCCTGGTGCCAAAAAGTTTGGGGACCTCTACTCCAGAGTTTCTGATTCAGTAGATTTGCGGGGGGGGGGGGGAAAGGAACTGGCATTTTTAACAGGTTCCCCAGTGATGCTGATATTGCTGGTTTGGTGACCACACTTTGACAACCACTGCCCTGGAATGATCCTTGACTTTCACATCCAATCCATCAGGAAATGCTGGTTCTATACATAAGATTATACAGAATCTGACCACAAATTCGGCCAAGCCACCGTCGTGTCTTGCCTGCATTATTACAATAGTCTCCTAACTGATCTTCCTTCTTCTACCTTTGCTTTCCAAGAGACTTCTGTCAGAGCAGCCAGAATGACCTTATTAAAGCAGAAAGCAGATTGTGTCACATTTCAGCTACAACTCTGCCGTGGCTCCTCACTTCACTCAGATTAAAAGCCAAAACCCTCATCACAGACAGAGGTCAGGATGTGGCCCCATCACCTCCTTCTGTCTTCCTTATGCCCTTGGCTCCAGCCACACGGATTCCCACTACGCCTTGAACACTCCAGGAATACACTTACTTTAGGACACATGCGTTATCCATCCCTTCTGCCTAGAATTTTCTTTGCCCAGATTCCAGGTGGCTAATTAACCTCAACCTCTATCAAGTCTTGCTCAAATATCACCTTCCCAATGAGACCTACCTTGACTTTTCTATGCAAAATTGCAATTCCCACTACTGATTCCTTTTTATCCTCTCAACTTTTCCTTTTTTCCTTCACACTTAATGACCTTCAAGTACACCACATAATCTACTTATTTATTATGCTTATTTTTTGTCTGTGTCCTTCCACTAAAGTATAAGCTCCAGGAGGATGGGGATCTTTGACTGTTTGGCTCGCAAGCTATTATATACCAGTACACAAAAGAAATTTTTTTGAGAATGAATGACTAACACATCAAATACATAAAACAGAAGTCATGTCTTTCATTGTAGAAACTCCTATTCTTAAAATCTTGTAGGGAATCTAAATCTTGATAGTTTCCTAATCAAGGAATCTTAGAAAATCTTGATGAAATATCTATTTTTTCTTCTTTTTTTGAAATACAGATTTACAAGAATACTTTTTATTTCAGACACTAGGGAAATTGAGTAGGGATTCTTGCCTACTTTCTGAATAGGCAGATTGATGTTTCCTCCAGCATGTAAACAAACTTAATAGGGCAATATTAAGAAACATAAAATGTGCTGAAATAATTTATTATTCCATAAATCGACAGTTGTAAATTTTATATAACATTCACTGTTATATGCATGCACTATAAAGCACTAATGTTAAGGTATCCAGCTTTATACCCAAATTTTGGCCACCTGCTTATACTAACATCAACATCATCATCAAAAGCATTTATTTGTGCAAGACTGCTAGCTGCTATGAAAACTGAGATTAAACATAGTCCCTGCCCTGTCTAGACAGTCTATATGGAGACAATTCTATTATATTTCAAGAGCATAATATTTAAATCTCAAACACACCACTATCAGTGCAGAGAACAGAAAATGGGGTCGATTTTGAAAGAAGGTGGTGTCACCGCAGGTAAAGGTCACTCTTGTCTCATTCTTCCTCCTATTTGAAAATACCAACAGACTTTCTTGGGACACTATATTTTCATGTATAATATATAAGACATATTTAAGAGTCCTTTGTTTTGTTCCTTTTTTTTCCTGGTATAAAAGATTTACAGATTTTCTTTATTTTCCTTCCAAACCATCAATACTTCTGGAAAGTAAGTGCCTATGAAAATGAATCATTAACCATTTTAACGCCTTACTGTGGATCAGGGTCGGGCCCTATAAAATAACATCTTTACAGATTTGTGACCCTGTAAAATAATACGGAACGCTTAAGTTTATTCAAGCTTTGGGTGTGCCCTACTCTGGGCCCACTAAGTGAATGCTGGTTACAGGTATATTAAAGAGCTCTAAACCAGTCCAAATGTGTTTATCCAGGTCCAGACATAAGAGACTCAAAATATATCACACAATAAATCATTAACCCCACCCTACTTACTTGATTAGAGCTTGTTATCTGAAAACAAATGCTCTGCTTGGCTAGTTTTTAATGTCTCCGGGCATTTGAGAGCTGATCTAAGTAAAAACATTTAAAACATTTCATTTTAAAAGTTCGTTTTTCTCCTACCCCGTTTGGGTAGCTTTTATTTCAGTGTGGTTCTTTTTTCTCCTTTGAACAATGCAGACTTTTGGAATCCAATTCCCTTGAGGGATTTGTAGGACTGGTTGTTGTTTGTCATATTAGACTCTTAAAATTCTCTCCATTTTGAAAATATTCATTTCCTGAGGGCTTTTATTGTTTTTAGTCCCTTTCTCTGAATTAGCTCCAATTTAGCAGTATCTTTTCTTAAATCAGCATTTCTGACTTTTTACTATTTTTTATTATTGTCTAAAATCAATGTTCTCTCCCTCCCCAAATTAACATATTTGAAGTGGTAATTTGTAATCCTTTTTGGAACATGGCATACAATTTCATTTTAAAAGCATTCAAGTCTACAGGGTTTTTTTGTTTGTTTTCAGACTGTATTTACCAAAATGTTTGTGGTGGACAGTCAGGTTAAAGGAAGGACTCATATAAGGGAAATATTTTAGCATGTAAACACTTAAGCTGTTACTACTGCTGGGGCCTGCTGCATAACAAGTTCTTTATGTTTCTATTTATAAGTGGGAAAGGTAATAAAGCTTGATATATGACAAAGGAGCAAATACGGAGGCTGAAGTTGTCTTCCGGTGCTTATGCCAGCTGCTTAATGAAAACTGGAAAAAGATACCATCCAGAGCAATTCAAAGATAAATACAGTCATCCCCCGCTTTTCCAAAGTTCACTTTACGCCATTTTGCTTTTATGAAAGACCTTACATTAATACCTGCTTTTGCCAACCAAAAGAAATCCGAAGAGGATTTTTGCTTTTACAAAAAGAGGTGAAAAGCAAAATAATGTCCAGTGTTTATTTTGCAGCAGGCCTAGACACCCACCCCAAGCAGGGAAAGTGGCACCACCAAGCTCCTTCCCCAGGAACTACACTCTGCATCTCAGCATCAAGCCTACATTTGAACGGTGTCTATGAGCATCCGTGCTTTAACTCCATTTATTCTGTGCATCTGTTAGCAAGATGCATCCTAAGGTAACTGCTTCTTTGTTTTATGCCACTGCAACCTAGAAAAGGTTTCATAGGCATGCTCTACTTTCAGATAGGGGAGAAACCTGTACCATGTTAGACAATTCAGAGAAGACCATAGTATTCTCTTCTCCTCTTCTCCATCCCAGTCTATAACAAACTGCCTAGTGTTGCCTGCAAGCTTAACTTCTTTTCGGCTGTCACTGAATCCTGACTGTTGTCTGTTTTCCTGGCACTGTATCTAATCAATGCTCTTTTTTGGAGGCATGTAATACAGTACCATGAACACCTCTTGAAATACCTCTGTCCTTGAGTTCTTGAAATACTTCTGGGCACTCGATAGGTACGTTTTTTGAAGCAAGCAATTTAAGGTTCCCGAGTTAGTTCCTACAAAGCTGACATCAGGCTGCTATTTGAATTATTATCCAGTCAGTTCAGTGAAGTTTATATTAGGAGTGAAGCTGCTTCCCAACTTGGAGAAGGTTCCAGGTCAATGGGTAGAGGAGAAAGACATCTATTCTCCAATCAGTGGAATGGAATAGTGCCTCCTCTCAGCCAGATTCCTGTTTGGATGGTAGATTCTAACCCTGACCACAAATACAAGTCATCCTGGCAAGAGACAGGTTTCCAAAGAGAGGAACTCAGATGTCCTCAGACTGTACATGGTACCAGTGAAGATTAGCTGAGTCTTTCCTTGTAGACTGTGGAGTGAGGGGAAAGAGTAAGATTACCATGGATAAAACGATCAAGAGCTTAATGACGTTCTCTTCCTTCCCTTGTCTCTTCCCAACTTCTAGATCAGAATTCCTATTCCAGACACCCACGTTCATGATTTCCTACATAAACTGACCTTTTAAATGAAGTATTCTCAAGCGGCTGGAAGCTTCATCATGGGTATGGTGACAATACTTTCCACAGCAAATGTTAGAATTCATGCTTGATAAATTTGAGGATACTTATGGCAACACCAGGGAAATCATTGAAAGTGGGATTATCTTAGAAAAATTGGGTAGCCATGGAATCAGAACAAAGCAGAAAGTAAAACAAGCAGGGTGGGGAGTTTCAACTCAATTGGTGTCAGGCAGTGGTCCTGGGTAGAAGGGAGACCCCCTCCCCCATAGGTTTGCTGTAGGGTAGAGTAAAACCTTCCCAGAGAAAGAGTCCACCCTTCCGTTTACTGTGGTCAAGTGGGACCTAGAAATTGTTTGCTATCTTTCCCCAGTTCCCTTTCTAAATTTCCTTATTTTCTCCATTCCTAGGAGCCCAGGACCTACATGCTGTCACAAATCATACCTCTGCCTTCTCTTTTCACATCCCAAACCTCCTCTTTACCCTGCACGAGAGGATGGGTCCATCACTGCTCCTTTAATGCTTTTCTTACCAGCTTCCAAATTGGCAGCTATAAATTGGACAGCTAGGCACTCTTTTCAGAACACAGTGAAATGCGTCAGTTCCTAAAAACACCCCAAAAAAGTCTATCCCTCTGAAGGATCTCAATATTCACCCTGGCATAAAGGGGACTGGCACTGTCACGGTGGCTCTGTAGGCAAATGGGACAGAAATGAGTTAGTACCAGTAAAACGTTTAAATCAGCATTGGCACATAGTAAGCACTCAATAAATGTCAGGTATTATTAATATTACCAACACCAGGGAGGGGAGCATTATACAGCTCCTGGGGGCTTCAGAGGAGCCTGAGACAGTGCTTGTTTCACCTAGCTTTGCCTTCCCCATTGCCTTGCTGCCTCTAGCACTACTTTATTTAGTTGTTTTCACATAATTTTAATTAAAGGGACCTAAATGAATGTCTTAACATATGAGTCTAATCAAATACTATCCTGTGCCAAATGTATTGGGTTATAAGTTTGATGGATGACAACACTCGACTTTGTTTATGTGCGCTCATGCTTCTTAGTTTGTTGATCTTGGACTATGGACATATTTTAAGAAACCAAAAAAGAATTAGAGAAATATATTTCCTGACCCCTAAAACCCAGTATTTTCAGGTTGTCCTCTGAAGCCTGAAGCACTTCCCCTGAGCCCCAGTCTCATCCTGAAGAGCCCTTGGCTTCCAAGTTGATTTTCCTCTCCTCTTCCCCTAAAACTTCCATTTCCTTCCGTGGGCTGTACTAGGGAAGAGGGACGACGAAAGCAAACTGATTCAAGCTATCTACAGTCAGGTTTGGATGAATCACAATGCTTTCTAATTAATCACTCCCAATAGCTATGAATTTCCATGTGTTCACAAAACACGGAGACACTAGCTGAGCACTAGGCTAGAGTGAAAGGTCAGATATTCTCCCTGCCTTCATGATTGCTCACAGTTTAAAGGGGGAAGATAGGTATTGTGATCATAAATCAAGCTTTTATTCTAACGATAGAATTACAGGCAGAATGACAGACAATTCAAAACTGGAGGATAAGTTTTGGACAGAAGTCACCTCCCTTCTTATCTGGTCTCCTTTAAGGCTGAATCTGAAAAAGGAGTGAAGGAAAAGGGCCGCTGAAACTGTTTTTCCCCCTGAGTGTCTTCAGTTTTGCTATGGGGTCAGTTTGCTTTCTCTCTTCTATATGGTGTGACAATACAACAAATACCTCAGCAGGTTTCTGAAGGGAGCTGACCTAGCTTTACCCATTCCATGGCCTCAGATCTCCCCTCTTCTCTCCATCCACCCCACACCTTATATCAGAATAGCTGCCATTCCCTCAGTGCTCTGCTGCTCTGGCTTACATTATCCAACATGGCCTCCCTGTAGTCACCTGGCTGAGTCCTTAAAGCTTAAGTATCACTTCCTGGTTTCCTTCTACGACAACAACTTCTTATCCTCAGGCTGAGAGAGGCAGCTCCCTCTGACATGCCGTAGAATCCTATACATACCTTCATCCTTGGACTTAACACACTATATTATATTCTTGGTTTACCAAGGGCCTAGTAACAGCCCGGCACAAAATCAATGCTAAATAAATATCTGTCAAGGATTGAATTAAGGGACTTCCATATGCAACAAGATATAGAGCCAGATATTTTGACAAAGCTTCCCACTACAGAACACCTAAAAATTCTACATTCAAGTAAAAATAACATTTAAAAAAATGTTATACGCACAACTGAACTGGCAAGGAAGTTTCCATAGAGACAAAAAATTTGAGAAAGCATAAATTCACAGAGGAAATTGATGGCTGTCCAAAAAGGATCTGTTGGTTTCTGGTGGTTTACAACTTTCCATTTTAGTAGGCTATAAGAGCAGGAGACAATGGATAAAGTGTATAGACTGCAAGATGTGGAAGAGGATCAGATCCCCTCATAATGCCAAGACCCTACGCAAAACCCTCAGAGAAAGAGTAAACTAGGAAAAGAAACAAAACACTTAGCTTCTGGAAAAGGCCAAAAAATGTAGATAGTAAAAATATTAGTGGTTTCTGGGTATGGAGGAGGGAGCAATGAATAGGCAAAGCACAGAAGATTTTTAGGGCAGTGGAATTATCATATTCTCTATAAAACTACAATGGTGGATACATGTCATACATTTGTCCAAACCCATAGAATGTGCAACATCAAGAGTGAACTCTAATGTAAACTATGGACTTTAGGTGATAATGATGTGTCAATGTAGGTTCACTGACTGAAATAAATACACCACTCTGGTGGGGAATGTTGATAGTGTGGAAGGCTGTGCATGTGGTGGGCAGGGGGCACATGAGAGATCCGTATTTTCTGATCAGTTTTGCTGTGAATCTAAAGCTGCTGTAAGTTTATTTAAAAAAATAAAACGGGCTGATATCAACAAACCAAACCAATTCAGCTTCATGAAGGGAAATAATAAGGAAACTTGCCTATCTCAGCTTGGCTATGGGTTAATAAGGATGGGGCTAGAATTCTCTTTCAGAATTCCTAACAATGGGACTCACGAGAGTTCAGGACACAATTCGCACAACACGGACAATGGAAAATTTAGTTTAAAATGGTCTTGATGATCTTGAGAAAGAAAACTGGAGCTGGAGGAATCAGGCTCCTGGACTTCAGACTATACTACAAAGCTACAGTAATCAAGAGAGTATGGTACTGGCACAAAAAGAGAAACATAGATCAATGGAACAGGATAGAAAGCCCACAGATAAACCCACACACCTATGGTCACCTAGTCTATGACAAAGGAGGCAAGATATACAATGGAGAAAAGACAGCCTCTTCAATAAGTGGTGCTTGAAAAACTGGACAGCTACATGTAAAAGAATGAAATTAGAATACTCCCTATCAAAAAAACAAACAACCTAATCAAAAAATGGGTGGAAGACCTAAATAGACATTTCTCCAAAGAAGACATACAGATGGCCAAGAGGCACATGAAAAGATGCTCAACATCACTAATTATTAGAGAAATGCAAATCAATACTACAATGAGGTATCACCTTACACCAGTCAGAATGGCCATCATCAGAAAATCTACACACAATAAACACTGGAGAGGGTGTGGAGAAAAGGGAACCCTCTTGCACTGTTGGTGGGAAAGTAAATTGATACAGCCACTGTGGAGAACAGTATGGATGTTCCTTAAAAAACTAAAAATAGAACTACCATATGACCCAGCAATCTCACTACTGGGCATATACCCAGAGAAAACCATACTTCCAAAAGATACATGCACCCCAGTGTTCACTGCAGCACTATTTACAATAGCCAGGACATGGAAGCAACCTAAATGTCCATCAACAGAGGAATGGATAAAGAGGATGTGGTACATATATACAATGGAATATTACTCAGCCATAAAAAGGAAAGAAACAGTACCATTTGCAGAGATGTGGATGGACCTAGAAACTGTCATACAGAGTGAAGTAAGTCAGAAAGAGAAAAACAAATAGCGTATATTAATGCATATATGTGGAATCTAGAAAAATGGTACAGATGAACCTATTTGCAGAGCAGAAATAGAGACACAGACATAGAGAACAAATGTATGGGCACCAAGGGGGGAAAGGGTGGTGGTGGGATGAATTTGGAGACTGGGGTTGACATATATACACTACTATGTACAAAATAGATACTAATGAGAACCTACTGTATAGCACAGGGAACTCTACTCAGTGCTCTGTGGTGACCTAAATGGGAAGGAAATCCAGAAAAGAGGGGATATATGTATACATGTAGCTGATTCAGTTCTCTGCACAGCAGAAACTAACACAACATTGTAAAGCAACTACACCCCAATAAATAAAATAAAATAAAATGGTCTTGGTTAGTACTGATCACCACCTCATTCCAATATCATCGTCCTCAAAAGCAAATGTAAATTCTCCCAGAAAGTACACATGTAAATCCAGGCTACAAGAAACTCTCTCTTAAATGCCAACAATCATGAAAGCACATAGAAATATCACAACATATATGAGGAAACAAGGTAACATGAGACGATAGAAGCAAGAAAATCAAACCGACAGAAAGTTACCATAGTTAAATTATTAGACACAGGATACAAAATAAGAAAATACAATGTACTTAAGAAAAAATTTTAAAAAGAATGGTGAACATATAACCAAAGAAAAGTGTAATCAGATATACTTTAAAAAGAAACAAATAGAACTTAAGTAAATGACAAATATAAATGACATTAGAAATTTGATATGCGGAATAAAAAGCATATTAGTCACAGCAGGGGAGACGAACTGTTCAATGGAAGAAAGAGTTGAACAAATTATACAAAATCCAGGACAGAGAGACAAAGATACAGAAAATATGAACAACAGAATAAGAAATATGGATTATATAGAGCAAATCATTTCCTGAGAATTTTCCAGAAATTATTAAAAATACAAATCCCCAGAGTTAGAGGCCAAATGAAAATCAAACAGGATAAATAATGATCTGTTCCTACACAAACTATAGCCAACTGAAGAATGCCAATAATAAAGATAAAATCATAAAAGAAGTAAGAGAGAAAAGACAAAGGAAGAAGAATTAGAATGACAGCTGACTTCTCAACAGCTACTGTGGAAATTAGAAGTCAGTGGACAATTATCTTCATGTTGAGAGAAGATAACTGTCAACCTAGAATTATTTTCACAGCAAGAATAAATTTTAAGAGAAATAAATACAGATATTTTACATAAACAAATACAGAAAACAACTAAGAGAACTTATTTTCACTGAGCCCTCACTAAAACACCTCCTAAAGGATATACTCCAGATTGAAAAAAATAGAGCCTTGAAGAAGATCTGTGATTTAAGAAAAAATATGGATCAAAGAACATGGAATATTTTCAAGTATACCTAAATAAACAATGACTATATAAAGTAATCTGATAATAAAGGTGAGCTGACTATATAAAGCATTGATTGTATAAAATACTAAATCTGTGAGGTTAATAAAAATAGAGCTAAAACACATGACAACAAAAGCTCATAAGTCTGAAGGAGGGAAATCAGAGTTAAAGTGTTCTAAAAGATTTAAATTGTTTGATAGGCAGATATAGATGCTACTTAACTTTGGTCTTCAAGTATGCACATTAAAATTTAGAGTATCCATAAAAGAATAGAAATTGATGTATAACTTTAAAACCAGCAAAGGGAAAGAGTAATAAGAAAAAGTCTCAATAGTTCAAAGAAGGCAAGGAAGATTAAAAAACCACTGGAAAAACAGGACAAATAGAGATTACAATATAAGATGGTAGAAATAAATCCATATTACCAGTGAACACAGTGAATGCAAATAGAGCAAATAAAGCAAAAATCATCAGATTGCAATTAAAAATTTGTTTACATTAGATCCTCATAAACTTAAAGATAGAGAAAGGTTGAAAGTAAAAGAAGAGAAAAAAATGTATGAGACAAACCTAATCAAATGAAAGGTGGATTGGCTATATTAATATCAGATAAAACAGATTTAAAACCAAAAGCATTACTACAGATAGAGATGATCACTACATTATGAATAAAGGTTAAATTCCCCAGAAAGATAAAACTATTTTAAAATATATATCTATCTAATAAGACAGGTTTGAATTATTCCAGACTACAAGGTGAAATTGGCAAATTAACCATTCAAGTATAATAGTTTTAAAATCCTTCTCTCAAGCAGGTTAAAAAAAGAATTCATTGAAGATGTAGGAGATTTGAAAAACACATTCAAAATGCTTGACATAAATAGAAGTTTACACCCTCAGATCAAGGAATACATGTTCTCTCCAAAAACACATGGATATTAGGTCATAAAACAAGTCTCAACAAACTTCAAAGAAACAGAATGCAAAGATCATTTTTAAAAACTCACAATGCAGTTGTTAGAGATTAATAAAGAAAGATAATTTTTCAACTGCCGTATATTTACAATTTAATAAACAGGCTTGTAAATAATTTATGACTTGAAGGGACCATAATGGAAATTGAAAAATACCTAGAACTGCATGATAATGAAAAATCTCCTTATCACACCATGGGAAGCAACCAAAGCAGTACTTAGTGGAACATTTACATGTGAAAACAAGACAGGCTGAAACTTAATACACTGAGCATCAAACCTAAGGCATTAGAAATAGTACAGTAAAATAAGTCCAAAGAAAGTAGATGAAAGAAAATAATACAAAGACCAATGAAACAGAAAAAACAAAACCATAGACTCAACAAAGCCCAAGAGTGGTTATTTGAAAAGACTAAAAAAATAAACTTCTGACAAACTTTATTCAATGATAAAATTAAGAAAAAAGAAATCCCAAACATACACTATAACTGATGCAAAAGTGGAGACAGCTATGGATTCAGCCAAAGTTAAAAGATAGTTACAGGGCCTTCCTGGTGGTGCAGTGGTTGGGGGTCCGCCTGCCAATTCGGGGGACACGGGTTCAGGCCCTGCTCTGGGAGGATCCCACATGCCACGGAGCGACTAGGATCGAGCGCCACAACTGCTGAGCCTGCGCTCTAGAGCCCACGAGCCACAACTACTGAAGGCTGTGCGCCTAGAGCCCATGATCCACAACAAGAGGGGCCACCGCAATGAGAGGCCCACGCACCACAATGAGGGGTGGCCCCCACTCGCTGTAACTGGGGAAAGCCCACGCATGGCAGCGGGGACCGAACGCAGCCAAAAAATAAATAAAATAAAAATAAAAAAATTTAAAATATATATATAGTTACAGAAAAAATATGGCCAACTTTAAGCCAAAAACTTTGAAAACTTAGTCTTAGAAAAATAATTATTCAAGAGAGAAAGGGAATGATTCAAGAAGAAGCAAAAATAATAACAATAAAAGTAAATATGTACATAGAATTGACTATGTATCAGGCAGTGTCCTACATTGTTTATGTATACCCCCTCCTTTAATCCTCACAACAACCCTATGTGGCCCATTTTCAGATCAGTAAACACAGGCACAGTGAGGTTAAATGACTTTTACACAGCTAATAGGTCAAAGTTGAGATTAAACCTAGATAGTTTGGCTCCAAATTTCATTCTTTTGCCCACTATGCTATGTTTTGTATGCCTTTAAAGAAATTCAATCGGTTAATTAAAAAATCATCCTACAAAAAAACCCCAAAAAACCTCACTCCTGATTTTATAAGCAAAGTTTACTAAACATGCAAGGAACAGACAACTGTATCTAAAATAAACTCTTTCAAAGACTAGAAAAAGAGAGAACATTCCCAATTCATTCTATCAAAACCAGATAAGGATTGTGTAAGAAAGAAAATTACTCATAAACATAGAGGCAAAAGTCTTAAACAAAATATTAGCAAACTGAAACCAGATGCTATGCAAAAAAATATACATGACCAAGTTGGGTATATTCCAGAAGTACACCCACAAGATTAGACACAAATTAAAAAGTCATATAATATCAAGCACTCGCAGGGGTATGGAACAAAAACGTGTACAATTCTGGTGGGAGTGTGAATTGAAGCAATCACTGTAGAAAACTTTGGCATTACCTTGTGAAGTCTGAACAAGCACTAGCTTGCTTTGTATTTGTTTACTGTCCTGATTATTTTTTCTCTAATTTCTATTTAATTGGTAAGATTCTCTTTATTTTCTAGTATTTCTTCTTCTTGTTTTGAAACTAGAGATATTTCTATTCTTTTAATGGGTATTTTATTTCTTTTTAATATACATTTCAACTTAAATTTTCTAAAATTCTAACTTTATTTTGTTTCTATCATTTTCCCAAAGGAAGGAAGGATTCTAATACGTGCTAAACACTGAGAAGCTATTAACACACAAACATGAAATAAAAACAAAGCTAATGGTCAACAGTTGGTTTACTGACTGTATTCATTTTCTATTTGCTGCCTTAACAAATTACCATAAACCTAGGTGTTTAAAACACAAATTGATTATCTCACATTTCAGTAAAACAGAAGTCCAGGTACATGGCGGCTCAACTGGGTCCTTGGCCTAGACCTTCTTTCACAAGGTCAAAATCAAGGTGTTGGAAGGGCTAAGTTCCTTTCTAGAGTCTGGAAATGAATCCACTTCCAAGTTCATTTGGGTTGTTGGCCAAATTCTGTTTTATGGGATCGTAGGACAGATACCCCTCTTTCCTTGCTGGCTGTCAGCCAGAGGCCATACATACTTCCGGAGGCCTCTCTCTGGTCCTTGGCTGTTACCCCCTCTACCTCAGAGCAGTAATAAGTAGCACATGAAGTCCTTCTTGTGCTTGGAGTCTAATTTCTTTTGCCACATATTTTCTGCCTCCAGTTACAGAAAGTTCTCTGCTTTTAAGGCTTCACATGATTATAATCGGCCTACCTGGATAATCCTGTCTACCTTTCCTGTCTTAAGGTCTATAACCTTAATCACATTGGCAAATTCCTTTTCACTATGTAGCATAGTACATATTCACAAATTCCAGGGATTAGGGCATGGATATCTTTGGGAGACCATTCTGCCTACCACACTGACTATAGCTGTCAGGATAGGTTAGCTGATTCTGAAAATACAAACCTTTGGTTTACCAGCACAAAGGTTTATTTTTTACTCATGCAATCTTAGACTCTCCAGAGCAGCTGTTATCTATAAGGTAACTGAGTGACCCAGGCTGAGAGAGGATGTCCAATAGTGCTTCTCAAACTTTAATGTACGGAGGAGTCATCTGGGGATCTTGTTAAAGTGAAGATTCTGATTCTTCAGGCCTGAGACAGAACCTGATTCTCCAGTTCTCACACGAGTCCAGCAAATGCTGATGTTGCTGGTCCCCAAACAACCTTTTGAGGAGGGTTTCAGAACACAGTTTCCTTGGTCAGTACTACAAGGGAAGACAGAGCATGGAGACCATCAAAGTGACCTTAAATGGTTTCATCCTGAAAGTAATATACTCACTTCAACTCACACTGCAGTGGCCAAAGCTACTCATATGGTCATGCCTAGCTTCAAGGGGTTAGAAAAGTTCACTCCTCCCATATGCTCATTAGAAAAAGAAAACCAGGAATATTAGGGCAGGGCAGAAATGTAACGTGTGTGCATAGACAAGACACACTGTCACACCACTTTGGCCTCATCATTGCTTTCTTCTATGCCTACCCGTTTTAGGGTCCAACTTTTTCTTTCTGAACCACATCCTACATTAACTATTTTAGTGAAAGTCTGTGGGTGGTAAACTCTCTTGTCGTTGTACATAAGAACATGTTTTGATTTTGCCTACACTCTTGATTGATAGATGAAAGTACCAAATTCTACGCTGACAATTATTTTCCAGAACCACTCTGAAGATATTTAGCTCATTACCTTCCAGACTCTTCTGACTGAGAAGCTTCTGCCATTAATCTAATTTTCATTCCTTTGTGGGTCACCTGCTGTTTCTCTGATAGCTTTTAATATTTTCCTCTGATGTTAATTATGATATGTTTGGATGTGTATTCTTATTTTTCCTGCTCAGCACGTTCATTGCAATTCTAGTCTGAGGACTCTTGTCTTTTTTCCTTTCTGGAATATTCTAAATGTCATTCCCTCCATTCTCTTCTTTGGAAACTCCTTTTACATGCATGTTGGAAGCTTTTATTCACTGTCTATCTCTCTTAAGGTCTCTTTCATATCATGTTTCTCTGGAATTTTGAGCTGTATTTTGGATAAATTTTTAACTGCTCTCTTCAAATTCACTGCTTTTCTCTTTGCAACCAGTCTAGAATTTATCTTATCTCTTGAGATTTTTATTTCAATTACTACATTCTTTTATTGCAAAATTTCTAATAGTTTTTTTCTTTATCCATCTATATATTTCTTCATTTCTACCTAGTTTTCCTCTCTCATTTACTGTTTATTTTTAATGGTTACTTCTCAATGAGTTTCTTTTAAACACACAGCTAATTCTCCATACTCGTGGTAGTTACGTTCTATAAAGTTGACACAAACACTGAATTGGTGAATTGTGAACCGCTGCTCCTAGGAGAAATACAGTTCCTGTGTGTTACTGGTCACAACACTTTAGTCAACAGAGCAATAAGTAGCCTTGCATTATGTGTGTTTCTATTTAAAGACATCTTATTTAAAATACATTGATGATTCATTAACATTGAACTCACAGCCAACAGCACTCTGAAAACTGAATAAAGCTTATCTAACAGACTTTTTTCCTCCATAAGCACTTCCCAGCCTTCTTGAGCTTAGAAACACTAGGCAGCACTTCAGCTGGGGTTATTTTAAACAGTGAAATCACCAAAAAAAAGCACAAAGATGGGAAACGCTTGGCGCTAAATAGACTAAATAGAAAGGAACACCTGTTTACGGTCTGAGAGCCGAAATAATAAGGCAGCATATCACCTTGTTCCACCTCAGCTGGGAACGTGCTCCTTGGGCAACTCAAAATTTGGGTCCCTCTGCGCATGTCTGCGAATGACTAAGGATAGATGGACTTCAGAAAACTGGTGAATTCACAATGACTGGAACCCACAAATAATGAGGATCGACTGTACCCATTTTAAAGTTTTTGTCAAACTGTTTCAGATACTTTTATCTGGAGTGAATGTTAATTTTGTTGGCATTCTTGGTACTGTATTTCTTGCACGTGCTTTGGAATTTTTCTTTGTAGGCTTATTTTTAATGGAATGATTTGGCTTTTCTTTTTTTCCTCTCCATCCTTATCTCTTCTAATGGTTTCATGATTATGTCCACATGGTTCACACAGCCCCCAGTTCAGAATCTCAAAACTTGGATTTTGGGTTTTAATCCGTAATGAGGAAATTGCAAGTACATCACAGAGCTAAAGTGTAGTTTGGTAGGTGCAGTCCGTGAAGTCCAACAGTCTCTTATCAACGTCCACCAGCCTTTCTAGACTCACAGTTTCAGATAAGCACTCATCCCAAGCAATAGGTCATGATACTTTTAAAAAATATTCTTTAATTCTCTCCACAGACATGCCCTCCAAACTCCTGACACGGAGTTCTCTACCTGGCTTTGGTGCCCCTTACTCTATAAAATAAGTTCAGTCCCTGTTATCCCACAGGAGTTGAACTGCTGCTAATCTTTGCTGACTTCCAGTCACGGAGCCAAAAAGCCTTTGATATCAGCCCTGTTCACCATCTTGCATTTTGCTTCATTTTTGGTCCATGGACATTTTGATCTTGCTTTTGAACCTGGCTATGTCATTGTTTTATCACTTTATAATTTTATCTGACATTGCTGCTTGTTTGGAAATGGAAGGAATAACAGATTGATTAGAAGCCCGCTTAGCTCTTTCCTTATATTTTTTTTTTTTACAACTTACCTTCTTCTACACAGGATTAGAAATATCTGCATTTGTGTCTTTTTGGTCTTCCTGCCTCCAATTTCAACACATTTGAAAATAGAAACTGTCTCACATAAATCAAGTATTTGCACGCTTAGCAACCTATGCCTGGCAGCTTGTTTAGTTTCATTCCACGAGGCACTCTGCCAGGGGATGAGCTGCAGTAGTAATTTCTTCCTAAGTCTCTGTCACATTCCCGCTTCAAGCTTCTAACTGGGTCGCCAGAGACCAGCATATATCTTATGCAATTCAGAAACTGGGACTTGGGAAAGTAGATTTTAAGGAGTTTGACTCAATAAATTTATATCCTCTTGACAGGTGGAGAAGCTCAAAGGGGAGGGAATTTGGTATGTTTTCAACAAGAATTTTTGGGTTTGCCTTTTCTGTTGTATTTAATTTGCACATTGAAAGTCCTTAACAGTTCATATACTTCTATCCTTGAAGGATGATAATTGCTACAGTAAACTTATTTGACTGTTTTCTTAAAAGGAGAAACATGTTGGAAGAATGTTTGACCTTTTAAACTCTTTGTATTTCCGTTTTGTTATTTGCTAAATGAGAGTTAGTCTAGATCGTCTGTATAACTGATTGTGTTACGGGCTTTGGCATTGTTCAAAACACACAGCCCCACTCCTAGCATCATCTAGATAAAGTATCTAGTGTGACCTAGATAAAGTATTTCATCTCTTTAAATGGTCAAATTTCCTTATCTGTAAAATCAGGATAATACTCACTTTTCAAGGTGGTGGTGAGAATTGAAAGAATTAGGGAGTGGAAGGTCATTAGCACCATGCCTGGCACATGACAGATACCCAAACTATACTACTTTCTTTCTAATTCTACCATCCTATAAGTCTATGACTTTGCCAGGATCCCTTTGAAATGTATGACCAATGTTCTAGTCTTTTTCAATAAGGAGGATTTGGCACACAGAGGTTAAAGCTGTATGCCCAAGGTTGTGGAGTTTGCTGGAAAATGGGGCTCAGAGCAGCTATTCTCAATCTAATAAGTCCTGACACTCTATAAAATGATGAATTCAGCCTTCAATCCTCTTCATCAGTTGAGTGATGAAGGATTTTTCTTTCCTCCAAAAGTCTATTAAGCCATTACTGTAACATTAATAATGAGACACACACCTGACAAAAGGTCCAGCTGAACTTTTTCCCTAGAAAGTTTCAATATGGCAATGGATCATGATAATATTGAAGGAAACAAATTCTGGGTTGACCAAGTAGGCCTTCTGTTCATACTAATAGCCTTAGGAAAACAGCTGCTTCACACTGTCTATTCACATTGTCACACTGTCATGAAAAGAACATGGCTGCTCTATGAGGCCCTTTGATTTCTAGTCAGTCAGCATCACATGTGTGAACTGGAACTCCGTGTGTGACTCTTCAGTTCAGAAAAGCCAGCTCCTATCACTCAAAGGCCATTTACAAGTATTTCCAACACTCCTTCTGACTTCTCCATGAGACGACGCTGGCTTAGAAAAAACTAATTATGATCAACTTAGGGGAAAAGATCTCCTATGATCTTTTTTTTTTTTTTTTTTTTTTTGCAGTACGCGGGCCTCTCACTGTTGTGGCCTCTCCCATTGTGGAGCACAGGCTCCGGATGCGCAGGCTCAGCGGCCATGGCTCACGGGCCCAGACACTCCGCGGCATGTGGGATCTTCCCGGACCGGGGCACGAACCCGTGTCCCCTGCATCGGCAGGCGGACTCTCAACCACTGCGCCACCAGGGAAGTCCTCCTATTATCTTTTAAGTATACCAGAAGGATGCCAAGGAGCAGAAGTCAGTCGTCTCAATATATTTCTCTTTATATCTTCCCCACCAAATCGGAAGCTCTTTGTATTACCGTGAGTTATGGAAAAGAGGGAAAGTGTCCTTAGCTGGAGAATTCAGCTGTTCTGGGATAAAGCGTTTAATGCTGTTGGGATGCTGTGAGCAGCTGTTTCACTAGGGCCCTGTGTTCTATAAGACCATCACTTACTTATCTTTGCCAAAAGAAGGTGGAAGAAGGAACTAAAATTTCTTGAGTGTACCCCATGTATTTACATGATCACACGGATTCCTGGAAAGGAAGACTCTAAAGTGACTATTACTCTTGCTTCCACTTCATACTTGAGGAAACTGAGGCAATGGGAAATTGAAGAGCTGGCTCAACCACAAAGTCAGTAGCAGAGCCCCAAGCCTGTGTTCTGTCCACAGAGTCGTGCTTATCTCACAGCACTCCTGGAGCATAAAAGGTTGAGGCAATTGTAAACGGCACTGCAATGAACATTGGGGTGCGTGTCTCTTTTGGAATTATGATTTTCTCCAGGTATATGGCCAGGAATGGGATTGCTGGATCATATGGTAGTTCTATTTTAATTTTTTAAGGAACCTCCATACTTTGCTGTACACCTGAAACTAACACAACATTGTAAATCAACTATACTCCAATATAAAATTAAATTAAATTTAAAAAAAAAAGGTTGAGGAAGAGGATAAGAAACTGAGAACACATTAAGGAGAAAGGAAAAAGAGAGAGACTTAGGAGGGGTCCAATAAAGACATGTCAGAAAAAGCATTTAAAAAGAAAAGAAATGTGTACAGCAGTCAGGAGAAGGCCTAGGGGAGAAGGAAAGCAGAAGGGCCCAACCCACTGGGGAGGAAAAAACCCAAAAACCTTGGCTGGCTGCCTGGCAAAGAGCACGGCAGAGAGATCTATATCCACCAGATCCACCAAAGGAAGGAATCTGTGAATCATTAAAAAAAAAATGTTTATTTCTTTATGCCACAAATGATAAAACAGTCAGTCATAAAATGTGAGGGTATTTTTTCCCAGAGTAAAATTACTGCAAATATTTTTAACCATTATTCTGAATGCTCAGTGTTTCACTCTTGAGAAAGAAATGGTGTGTTTTGAACCAAAATCAATCTCCAGTTATCCCCATGGCATGCTGTATACTTGCATTTAGAGATGAATTCATTTGCACGACGGCCAAATAAAGCTTAGTTAGCATAGGTTGGAGAGGGTCTCTGTCCTCAGAGAAACAATAAAAGTCATTGATCACTTCTTACTTCCTAAAAGTTATTTTCCTTGGTTATCTAACTTCAGCATAAACAGAACTGGGGCCCAAGTCAGGGAAACATGGATTTTTTGAAAATGTGTTCCTTAAAGAACATCCTTTTGTTTCAGCAAAGTCAATCCTTCTCAATGTTAAAAGAGAAAACACACACACAAACCACAAAGCCCTACAAGTAGTTAAGTCACATTCTACATTTGTTCTAGCTTTGTGGTAAGCTGGACTTGTTATGGGGGATATTGATTGGTCCCCTGGGATATGTTTCTGAGAATACACAGCAATTCCAACCAAGTATTTGGCCAAAGAACAGCCAAGCTTTATCACTGCCAGAGACCTAACTGTCCAGCCTAAGGACTGGGCAGGGTATAGAAAGTCTGTTTTTCTATAGTTCCTGCAAAGGAAGGGGCATTATAATTCTGCAGTTCTGCCAGAGATGAGGTCTGATGTTTTTGTTGTAAAAGACCTGGAACCTGTTACTTAGCAAAATAACCAGAAGTTCCCCATGATACCATACAGTAAGGCTGACTTTCAGAAATTTAAGTGATCGGATTTTCACTTTTTTAAATAGTGTATTCTCCTGGAAAGGGTACTTTGCCATAGAAAGGGGGAAGTTGATTAAATAAAAAAAAAAAAAAAAAAAAAGGATTGAAGGAGGGCAGAACCAACATTACTGAGTCAGGCACCAGGCTGAGTGATTTCTAAGCTATTTTCTCATGTAAAACCCCTGTGAGATGGTATTTTTTTCAGTTTCAAAAATAAATATATATCCAATGACTTTTAAAATACTTTAACCCAACCTCATTTTTGAGATAGTTTAAAATTTATACCAATCACAGAATACACGTTCACTGTAAAAAAAAACCCAAACTCTACAAAAGTATATAGAATAAAAAAGGAAAATCCCTCTTAAACAGTTCAAATTCTCTCTCTCTGCATCACATACACACATAACCACTGTGATCAGTTTGATGTGTGTCCTTCAAGACTTATGATATGCCAGGTACGTTTCAGTTTAGGGATTTTTTTTTTTAACTGACTGAGATCATGTTAAAGATATTACTCCACAACTTGCTTTATTTCACACTTACTATGTCTTGGAAGAACTTTATTATAGGTTATTACCTAGAGATCTATCCTATTCTTTTTTTTTATTGGAGTATAATTGCTTTACAATGTTGTTAGTTTCTGCTGTACAATGAAGTGAATCAGCTATATGTATACCTATAACCCCTCCCTCCTGGACCTCCTTCCCACCCCCTCCCGCATCCCACCCATCCAGGTCACCACAGAGCACCGAGCTGAGCTTCCTGTGCTTTATAGCAGGTTCCCACCAGCTATCTATTTTCCAGGACATGGAAACAACCTAAATGTCCAACGACAGATGAATGGATAAAGAAGATGTGGTACACTATTCTTTTTAATGATTGTATAGTGGTCCATGGTATGGACATACCACAATGTATTTAATCAGCTCCCACTCCATTTGTTTCCAATTTTTAAACTACTATAAATATCCAATTAACAGACATTCTTGGTACATATATAAGAAGGATATTTTTAAAGGTAGGAAAGCTGAGATTGAAAGAGGTTAATGAATTTTATTTGAAAGCACATAATTACTAAGTGGCAGGACTCAGAAAAGCCCGTGTACTTTCTGCTCTTCTTTGATGCTTTTAGTTCTCTGCATATGTGGGATTAAAAATGAAGAGTGTGTCCTTTGAACCACTCTCCCCTCCCCCTCCCCCTCCCCACACATCCTGATGGCCTCTTAGAGTCTGCTCAGATACAAATGCATGTGGGATCTAAAACCCAGGAGAGCGTGGCCCCAACTTTGTTATGTGAATGGATGTATATGAAGGAACAAATGAAGTCCTAATAAAGTTACTTGGAAAAGACATGTCCTACTAGACCTCAAAATGAGAGCCCTTTCCTTTTCAGTGAAGATTACAGTATAAGGAAAGTTCCTGCTTTTCAGCTGGATGGATCAGTAAGGAGGGAAGTGTGGGTAGATCGGACAAGAAGCCCATTTCCTGGGTCCACTGCTGGAGAGAGCTGAGTAGTTAGCCTCGGGGAGAACCGCCCAGGAGATCCACAGTGCCCCTGGGAAGCCCCCTCTAGCAGGTGGTGAGTTTTGAACATTTGTTAAGAAGAAATGAACATCTTTCCCTCAGAATTGCTTTACTACTTAAGACACTTCTACTTGAGGTTAAGAACTCCCTCTACTGCCTTTCATAGGTCCTAGTCTGGGGTTGACTGGCTCTGGGCCTGGGAGAAGAGGCACACACCCAAAGGGGTAGTCAGAGCAGCCGGCTTTCTGTCACCCTTCTGGTCCTCTTCCAAGCAATACCTATTAGCCTAAGGGCTAAGAGTGTCCCTCACAAAATAACATTTGGGGCCAAGTTCAGATTCTTCAGCACAGATAAATACCTCCTTCCGCACAACATACCTTGTAACGCATCTCATAAAATGACCCGGCAGAGCCTAAACCAAGCAGGGCTACTTCAGGTGCCACCCTTCGCACATACAACTGGGCCCCAACGTCATCTCAGAAGGAATACACAGCAGCCTCCCTCCGTCACTCTCATTACCCTGCTTTGTTTCCTTCATTGTCTTTCACTATCTGAAACTGTCACACTTTGCTCCATTTACTTGTTAATCATGCTTTCTCCCACTAGAGTATAAGCTTCATGAGAACAGGGGTCTTCTCTTTCTCTGTCACTATTATACCCCAGGGCCTAGAAAAAGTGACTCGTACATAGTAGGTCACGGTAGAAATTGCTGAATGAATTCCATTCCCGTTTTCCATAACATTTTCTCATTGGAACCCATTTTCTTGAAAGGCTTAGCTCAAGTGTCACTCTATTTAGGATGTTATTCACTCATTCACTATATGTTTTGAATGCCTACCATGTGATAGAGGTTGCCAAACCTCACCTGTTCACAGTCCTTTTAATGTCTCAGTAATCTTTTTTATGGTGCCTTTAGGCAAAGCGAAATACCTTTGGTTCCATTCATTAAGTAGTTAGGTCCAAAAAACTTAACAGGTATTTGTGTCCTAACAACTTAGTGGCCATTGGAAAAACAATACATGTGACTTGAAAGAAAAATAATATTTTATTTCAATCGTAAGTAACCATGCTTTCTTACTGGTGGGATGTATTTACCCGTTGTGGACTGCACAACTTCTCAAAGTCTGAAATCAGACTGGAAAATGCCACCCTCATTTCCTGTCCCATGTTGATTTTCTGAAAGGACTTGCTTTTTATCAAAGCAAATGCCAACTTTCCAAAGATAAGACATCATATAAAAAAATACAACATGATGTGGTAGTTTGTACAGTGCCCATCAGATGTCAAGTACCGCTGTGTTTCCCTTGAGTATTTAAAACATCCCTCTGCAGCCCTGGGACCTTGCTGTGCTTCCTGTGCAGAGTTTCAGAAGCATGGTGTTTACACTTCATGCTAGGCAATTGGTGTACAGCAGTGAGAGAATCAGGCGTGGTCCTTCCGTGACCTCTTAGCATGTTGTGTTTACCTCCACACTGATAGTGTTTATCATACATTAATTCATTATGTGTTTGTGTATTTGTTTTTCCTGCTAGACTCTGGATTTCCCTGAGGACAAGTAGCCCGTCTTTTTATAGATAGCAACAACTCCTAAAATCCCTAACGCAGAATAAGAGTTGGGTGCTCTATAAATGTTGGTTAAATAAATGAACAAGTAAACAAGACAATGAATAAGCGAACAAGTGAACAAATGAACAGCCCTGACACACAGCACGATGTCTAATTTTCAGCTATTGAATAAGGACTTGATTATGAGAAAGTAATCCTTCTTCCTATCTTAGACATGCCTCTTGGCTGGAAAATGACCCAACGTGCAGGCGCACTGACTCCTGAAGTTGTCGTTATTTACTACAGCATCTGTCTAGACTCTAGGGGTATTTCACGGGTCTGAATGTTATTCCAGAAAGTTAAAAGAAAATTCTGGCCAAGAAAGGCCTGTAGCAGAATGTTCTTTCCTTCCATGAGTTACTATTTGACTCTTGACATAAAGCACCAAATGTGCCCTGATTTTATGCCGTACAAAGACCTGATGAGAAAAATGAACATGGGGTCAAATGGAAATTGACCTTAGATTGACCATTAATAAACATGTGAGCGACTTTAGGAAAGCCATGAAACTTTACAACCTCAGGGATAAGAATCACGGTTAAGATGGATGATCAAGGGCTACAGCAAAGACAGGAAACTTTGCTTCTACTGTCCACATGGGGTCACTTCGATCTGACTCTACTTTAGTGCTGGCTGTAAATCTGTTCACTACAGTACTGCCCGTCACTAAACCAACATAGATATCTTCATGGGTCTGCATTTAGATCCAAATCTGCTAGAGCCCAGACATTAAAATTTTTGAAGAATTACAGAATTTTAGAGCTGGAAGGGATCTTTGAAATCATTTAGTTCAACCCCCTCATTGTTTAGGTGTAGAAACTGAGGCCCCCAAAAGTTATAAACTTGCCTAAGATCATTCTGTCCTCTCTGGCCATTATAGCTGCTGCCTTTGTCTCTTGTCAGAATGCTGCACGTAAGGCATTCCATAGCAACGATGCTGGAGACCATAGAAGTGGATTGTATCAAGTGGCTTAGGAAAAGACATTCTCCCTCTCAAACAGCTCACATCTTCCCACCAGTGCCTACTTAGTCTAAGCATCCATTAGTGCTCATGGAAACTACTGGAATCGCTTCCTAACTGGCATTGCTGCTTCCACTCTCTTCTTTGCCATCTATCTCTAGAGTGATCCTGCAGCCAAAACTATTTTTTAAAATCGTAAGTCCAACTCTATTTTCCCCTCCTTAAAATTCTCAGTAGTTCCCCTTGTGCTTAAACTATAACACTTTATGACATCTAGCACGATCTAGCTTCTGTCTACCTGCACTTTTATTTTTTTTTATCTTCTAATACTCTTCCTCTTGCACACTATACTGGGCTTTCTTCTTTGAACACACCACGTTCCTTCACTCTTCAGAGCCTCTGCACTAGCTGTTCCTTCTCTCTGATTCACTCTTCCTTTGGTGTTCCCAGAGCTGATTTCTTCCTGTCATTCAAGTGTCACTCACCAAGTGGACTTCCCCAACCTTCCAATTTGAAGTCGCCACTGATCACTTAATTCTCTGCAGAGCACTGATCACTACCTGATATTGTTTCCTTTAAGTAACTTGTCTGTCTACTGGTTTGTAATCTGGTTTCCTCCATTAGAATGAAAGCTTCAGGAGAACTAGGTTTTGGTCTTATTCACCAGTATACCCCAGTCCTGAGAACAATTCTTCTGCTCAATTATTCTTGGAATGAATGATGTTTTGTCTCCATGTGCTAAAAACGCTTTTAGTTGTTTCAACCATTCCTCAGAAGACAGAAATCCCTGCCCACTCACCTCACACCCACTTCTGATTACTCCCTGAGAGTTTTAGAAGAGATATGGAAACGTGGTTTCCCAACTGTAATCTTGCAAATGTATTTTTTTGAAGAACAGTAAAGTGTTGCAAAATACTGTGATAAAGTGTTAATGAAGAACATGAGAGCGCCATCAGCTACCACAGGCATCTTGGCCTAATAGGATGCTAATCGTGGTCACTGTCTCCTAAATCTCAACTCTAGCGAAGATTAAGGACAGTGACTGAAGAAACGGTTTGTAAGAAACACAGCATTTCTCTAAACACATTGAAAGTCAATTTTAAATGCCTAATTAAGATCAAGGGGTTCAGATTTGAGGCTATTTGAATAAACAGGAAGATGAGACCTAAGGAGACCTTTGTGAGGGGCCCCAGGGAAGGTCTGAGACATAGTGAGCCACTTGACTGGTTTGCCGGGTTCACACCTACTGTTTCTCCCAATGGTATCCTTAGCTTTTTCTTTCAGAAAGAGAGAGCCTTGCCACATTCCTAAAAAAGAGAAGGGACAGTCCAATGGGAAAGGTTGGATGAACTATGTCCTTATGAATGAAAATAGCCTACTTAGACCAGCCAGAAATGATGTTAGAAAGCACCATGACTCCGAGAACCATGCAAACATCATGGGAACTTTAATTTTCTTATACTGATACACTCTGTCTATAGAGTGATTAACAATAAAATCTTAAAAGTACATAAACTGATATTTCAGTCAAGCCAGAAAAATTGGGAATCTAAGGAGATGTTTCCTCCCCCTCTTGTTTTGGGGAACAAGAACCTAAAGAAATGTTGTATGTAGCAAGTACAAAGAATAGAAATAGACGGTGAATCTCTGGAGAAGCGGTCCAGAAGGGCCGTAGGAACCTGTCCAGGGATTAAGGAGTGACGCTGGAGGCTCATCTAACAAGAGGCCCTCAAGTTTTTCCCAAACAAGCATCTAAAAGGGGAATACTTAAATGAAGTGTTCAGAACTTCTTAGTTTGAAAAATTGGAGCGTGATTATGAAAAGATTCTTTCTTGTGAAGTTTTTCGTTTTTTGACAATGTTGCCTCTGTCGTAGACAAAAAGCCAGAAAAAGAGCATCGAATTACTTGAAGACTCTAGGTTCTCATAAAAAATTCAGTGTCAGTTTGATTCCACAAGCTGTAAAGAGTTGGCTGGTGCTATGGGTTTTAAGTAGTGTTAGGTCAGTCTTAGCCTGCATCTGTCCATGGAACCGCTCATAATGATAGCATGGGAGTTGGGGGCTGTTTCTGAAGAGCCTTAAGGAAAGAGCAGGCAGACGTCTGCTCATGATGCTTTAGGCATTCATCTACTTAGGATAGTTTGGACCCATTCTACTATCCTAAAAGTTAGAGAGAAAAGGAATGGAAGTTAAAGAGATTCTTTACTAACATCATGTGTTTTTTTTCATATTTCATGATTCATTTAATTAAAAATTTTTTTTGCATTGTTTGTTTTTCTGTGGTTTTGTTTTGTTTTTAAATTGGAGTATAGTTGATTTACAATGTTGTGTTAGTTTCAGGTGTACAGCAAAGTGACCCAGTTATACAGATATATATATATATATATTTTTTTTTCATATTCTTTTCCCTTATAGGTTATTACAAAGTCTAGAGTAGAGTTCCCTGTGCTATACAGTAGGTCCTTGTTGGTTATCTATTTTGTATATAGTAGTGTGTATATGTTAATCCCAAATTCCTAATTTATCCCTCCCCTGCCTCCTTTCCCCTTTGGTAACCATAAGTTTGTTTTCTATGTCATGTGTTTTTAAAACCATGATATTTATATATCACTACAATAAAAGGGATCACAAAGAAAACCAAGGAGGTACAGTATATTTACATCCATTTTTTTTCTTACTATTACTACAACAAACTGTCGATACCATTTTTTAAAAATGTAAAAAGGAGCACTACAGCTATTTGATCTTTTTAATCAATCAACAGTTGAGTGAGGTATGTGTGTGTGGTGAAGAAGACAATGCTATGGCTTGTGGCACCCAGTGTCCTATATGGAAATAGGGAAAAAAACTAGGCAAAATTTTCTATTGAACAATTACTTCCACTCCCAATTATCGAGGCTTTTAGTTCCTTACGCTCTCCCTGGTCAGGCATTTAAAAATATATACTGTTCATTCATTTTAGTCTTTCTCATCTCATCTGTATTCTGGCCAGGGGTCACCTCCACTGTCCACTTTCTTTTTTTTTTTTAATTTTTTATTGTAGTTGATTTACAATGTTGTGTTAGTTTCAGGTGTACAGCAATGTGAATCAGTTATAGATATACATATATCTATTCTTCTTTAGATTTTCTCATATAGAGTATTACAGAACATTGAGTAGATTTCCCTGTGCTATACAGTAGGTCCTTATTAGTTATCTATTTTATTTATAGTAGTGTGTATATATTAATCCTGATTTCCTAATTTAACCCTCCGCCCCCTTTTCGCCTTTGGTAACCATAAGTTTGTTTCCTACATCTGTGACTCTATTCTGTTTTGTAAATAAGTTCATTTGTACCATTTGGATAAAGAAGATGTGGTACATGTACACAATGGAATATTAGTCAGCCATAAAAAAGAATGAAATAATGTCATTTGCAGCAACATAGATGGACCTAGAGATTAAGTGAAGTAAGTCAGATGGAGAAAGACAAATATTATATGCTATTGCTTATATGTGGAATCCACTCTCCATTTTTCTTTTGTGCATCTCAGTATTGCCAGACTAAGTCCTAACACCCTCCTGACCACATACTCTGTAAGGGCAAGTTCTCTAACCTCAGTTGAACCCTCTCTGCTACTACTAACAGTTCTTTAATTTTGCTTTGCTGGCTTCCACTCAGTTTCCCCAGTGGCTATGCTAGGCCTTCATGCTTACTGTCCCAAGTCCAACTTTCCTCCTTCTCTTTCAGCAGAGGACTTAGAAGACTTCTCTATAGAGAACCTTGAGCTTGTTCATCACAAGTAGCCTCAACTTGTCTAATCTTCAAAAGCTTTCTATATCCTCATCCCTTCTTTCTCGATCTGTGTCTGTTTTTTTAAGAATAGAGTGTATGTCTTTTTCCTTTATCAAGAGTCCTTCTCTTCTTGTCACCCAATGTCTACTTTGGGACCTGTGGCATCCGGTATACCCTCACCTGCACATATCATCAATCTCTCCCTTCAGATCAACTCATCTCTTAAGGGGTCTCTTATTTTAACAAACAAACAAAACAACACGCCCTCCCACCCTTCTGTGACTCTACAAATGATGAAGTGTCTCTGTTAACACTTTATAAGAATAACTTAGACCTATTGATTCCATTTCCTCATTAATATGCTACACCCACTGCCATCCTGATTCTATTCCTAATACACTAGAGAAACTGCTCCCCCACTGGCCTTTTTTTTTCAGAATTCGACCTTCTGGCAACATTTATCCTATAGAACATCTTTAAGAATTCTCTCTCGTTTCTTCTGCTACCTCTTTCATGATGCTTTTTATGGCTTATCTCTTACTATGTCCTCTTTCTTCCTGAGTACAGACATGCACCAAAGTTCCGAGGTTCCCTTCTCCCATTATTCTATTTGCTCTACCTACAAAAACTACTGCCAAATCTTTAAATTCTGTATTTCTTGCTTTGTGCTTCTGTCTCTTGAGCCCCGATCTCTTTCCTCAGATCAGATTCCCCCCTAACCTAGTTGAATATAACACCTACAAGTCCAGCCTGCATATCAAACTCAACAGTGTCCCTAAATCAAATTTACTATTTTCCTCTCCGAAACCTCCTCTCAATATTTGTACTTCTGACAATGACATTCACTGTTCTTCCAGAAGATGGGTACTCATTTTGTATTCAACAAATATCTACCTCAGCCATAAAATATTACTCAGCCATAAAAAAGAATGAAATAATGTCATTTGCAGCAACATGGATGGACCTAGAGATTAAGTGAAGTAAGTCAGACAGAGAAAGACAAATATTATATGATATTGCTTATATGTGGAATCCACTCTCCATTTTTTTTTTTTGTGCATCTCAGTATTGCCAGACTAAGTCCTAACACCCTCCTTAATATACGTAAGTCAGCCATTCTAGGCACTGGGGATGAAGGAGTGGACAAGGTGGACGAGGCTCTATCCTCATGGAGTTTACATTCGAGAGTGGGAAAGCAGAACACCAACAAGTAATCAAATAAGATAAATTCTGGTAGAGATAAGACCTTTAACAAAAAAAGTAAAATGTGGTTGATTGACTATTGTGAGGAATGGGGCCAGGCAGTGGGACCACCACATTAGATAAGGTGGACACGGAAACCTCTTTGAGGAAATGGTATCTGAGCTGAGATCGGAATAAATAAGATGCCCATCATGCAAATATCAAAGAAAGAGCTTTTCCAACAGAGGGATCAGGGAGTGCTAGAGCTCTAAACACACATATGCCTCTGTTTCCTTTATTCCCATTTCAACTCATCACTCTCATTTAAATCACTTGTTAAGTTGTGCAGAGTGACCTTAATTTTGTTCTCTCCTATATCTATTTCCTCCTGGTTTCAGCCCTCATTACTTCTTGCTTCCCACCTGTTTCCTGTTCCAGTGCAACCCTCATATCACCACAGAAATAAACTTCCTAAAGTGGAACTCTACAATATCCTTCTCTCGGTCCACAATCTCTGGTGACCCTCCATTACTCACTGAACTAATATAAACTCAGAAGCTTAACATTCAAATCCGGTCATGGTGTAACCTCAAAATACCTTTCAATTCTTCTCTTCCATACCTCTAAGCACAATCCTACCCAAATTCATGTTCAGAATACACCTTCAACATTCTTGTTTCCAAAGTTGTCCATTATGTCTCCTCCATTTGGACTGGTTGTCATCCCCTCCCACCCAATCTGAGCCAGTCACAGCGCTCCTAGCCTTCTTAGCCCTACCTCAAATCACCTCCTCCTTGAAGGCCCTTCAGATTTCTCTCTGCTTTTAACCCACAAGAACTTTATCCCTTTCTTACTACGTTTGTCATATTTTGCCCTAGGATGTGGTTATGTGCACATCTGTCTTCTCTTTCTACATCCATTACCGTAAAACAGATGTTTTAAGACAGTGACCACATGCTATTTATCCTTGTAGTAGTGCCGTGCCTCACACAGTTGGCATTGAATAGTATTTGCTAAACAAATGAATTTGGCAAATCTGAGTTTGATTAACTGATATTTATTTCATGATGCCCAAGTGGTTTCCCTTTTATCATTCCTCTTATTTGTTCTCAAGAGACCTGGATGTGAAAAGCCAGAAAGCAGAGAGGAAACAGAGATTCCTTATTCTGAAGTTTCAATCTGGCCAAATGATTAAAAGTTTGTATTGAGGAACATTAAAAATACCTATTTTTTTGATGTGAATAATCCATACACTGTGAAATAACTCTTGCTGAAATACTACTTGGTTGATTTCTGCTCAGGATACATGAAACTCTTTAGCATTAGTCAGTGCTTAAAAAAATACCTTATCACCTGGGCTCCTTGGTGGGGCTAATGGTGGACTCTGGGAGGGCTCATGCCAAGAAGTACTTCCCAGAACTTCTACTGCCAGTGTCCTTGTCCTTACGATGAGACACAACCACCCCCTGACTCTGCAGGAGACCCTCCATTACTACCAGGATAGCCTCATCCACCAGAGGGCAGAGAGCAGAAGCAAGAAGAACTACAATCCTGCAGCCTGTGGAACAAAAACCACATTCACAGAAACATAGACAAGATGAAAAGGCAGAGAGCTACGTACCAGATGAAGGAACAAGATAAAACCAAGAAAAAACAACTAAATGAAGTGGAGATAGGCAACCTTCCAGAAAAAGAATTCAGAATAATGATAGTGAAGATGATCCAGGACCTTGGAAAAAGAATAGAGGTAAAGATCGAGAAGATGCAAGAAATGTTTAACAAAGACCTAGAAGAATTAAAGAACACACAAACAGAGAAGAACAGTACAATAACTGAAATGAAAACTACACTAGAAGGAATCAATAGCAGAATAACTGAGGCAGAGAACGGATAAGTGACCTGGAAGACAGAATGGTGGAATTCACTGCTGCGGAACAGAATAAAGAAAAAAGAATGAAAAGAAATGAAGAAAGCCTAAGAGACCTCTGGGACAACATTAAATGCAACAACATTCACATTATAGGGGTCCCAGAAGGAGAAGAGAGAGAGAAAGGACCACAGAAAATATTTAAAGAGATTACAGTCGAAAATTTCCCTAACATGGGAAAGGAAATAGCCACCCAAGTCCAGGAAGCGCAGAGAGTCCCACATGATAAACCCAAGGAGAAACACGCTGAGACACATAATAATCAAACTGACAAAAAATAAAGACAAAGAAAAATTATTGAAAGCAGCAAGGAAAAAAGGCAAATAACATACAAGGGAGCTCCCATAAGGTTAACAGCTGATTTCTCAGCAGAAACTCTACAAGCCAGAAGGGAGTGGCATGATATACTTAAAGTGATGAAAGTGAAGAACCTACAACCAAAATTACACTACCTGGCAAGGATCTCATTCAGATTCAATGGAGAAATCAAAAGCTTCAAAGACAAGCGAAAGATAAGAGAATTCAGCACCACAAAACCAGCTCTACAACAAATGCTAAAGGAACTTCTCTAAGTGGGAAATACAAGAGAAGAAAAGGACCTAAAAAAACAAACCCAAAACAATTAAGAAAATGGTCATAGGAACATACGTATCGATAATTACCCTAAAGGTGAATGGATTAAATGCTCCAACCAAAAGACACAGGCTTGCTGAAAGGACACAAAAACAAGACCCATATATATGCTGTCTACAAGAGACCCACTTCAGACCTAGGCACACATACAGACTGAAAGTGAGGGGATGGAAAAAGATATTCCATGCAAATGGATATCAAAAGAAAGCTGGAGTAGCAAAACTCATATCAGATAAAATAGACTTTAAAATAAAGAATGTTACAAGAGACAAGGAAGGACACTACATAATGATCAGGGGATCAATCCAAGGAGAAAATATAACAATTATAGATATATATGCACCCAACATAGGAGCACCTCAATACATAAGGCAACTGCTAACAGCTATAAAAGGGGAAATCAACAGTAACAAATTAATAGTGGGGGACTTTAACACCTCATTTAAACTAATGGACAGATCATCCAAAATGAAAATAAATACGGAAATAGAAGCTTTAAATGACACAATAGACCAGATAGATTTAATCGATATTTATAGGACATTCCACCCAAAACAGCAGATTACACTTTATTCGCAAGAGCACACAGAACATTCTCCAGGATAGATCACATCTTGGGTCACAAATCAAGCCTCAGTAAATTTAAGAAAATTGAAATCATATCAAGCATCTTTTCTGACCACAATACTATGAGATTAGAAATAAATTACAGGGAAAAAAACATAAAAAACAGACACACATGGAGGCTAAACAATACGTTAGTAAATAACCAAGTGATCAGTGAAGAAATCAAAGACGAAATCAAAAACTACCTAGAGACAAATACCAATGAAAACATGACGATCCAAAACCTATGGGATGCAGCAAAAGCAGTTCTAAGAGGGAAGTTTGTAGCTTTACAAGGCTACCCCAAAAAACAAGAAAAATCTCAAATAAATAATGTAAGCTCACACCTAAAAACTAGAGAAAGAAGAACAAACAAAACCCAAAGCTAGCAGAAGGAAAGAAATCATAAAGATCAGGGCACAAAAAAATGAAATAGAAACAAAGAAAACAATAGCAAAGACCAGTAAAACTAAAAGCTGGTTCTTTGAGAAGATAAACAAAATTGATAAACCATTAGTCAGACTCAGCAAGAAAAAGAGGGAGAAGACTGAAATCAATTAAATTAGAAATGAAAAAGGAGAAGTTACAACAGACACCGCAGAAATACAAAGCATTCTAACAGACTACTACAAGCAACTCTATGCCAATAAAATGGACATCCTGGAAGAAATGGACAATTCTTAGAAATGTATAACCTTCCAAGACTGAACAAGGAAGAAATAGAAAATATGAACAGACCAATCACAAGTAATGAAATTGAAACTGTGATTAAAAATCTTCCAACAAACAGAAGTCCAGGACCAGATGGCTTCACAGGTGAATTCTATCAAACATTTAGAGAAGAGCTAACACCCATCCTTCTCAAACTCTTCCAAAAAACTGCAGAGGAAGGAACACTCCCAAACTCAATCTATGAGGCCACCATCACCCTGACACCAAAACCAGACAAAGATACTACAAAAAAAGAAAATTACAGACCAATATCACCAATGAATATAGATGCAAAAATCCTCAACAAAATACCAGCAAACAGAATACAACAACACATTAAAAGGATCACACACCATGATCAAGTGGGATTTTTCCCAGGGATGCAAGTATTCTTCAATATATGCAAGTCAATCAATGTAATACACCATATTAACAAATTGAAGAAGAAATACCATATAATCATCTCAATAGATGCAGAAAAACCTTTTGACAAAATTCAACACTCATTTATGATAAAAACTGTCCAGAAGGTGGGCATAGGGGGAACCTACCTAAACATAATAAAGGCCATATACAACAAGCCCACAGCAAACATCATTCTCAATGGTGAAAAACTGAAAGCATTTCCTCTAAGATCAGGAACAAGACAAGGATGTCCACTCTCACCACTATTATTCAACATAGTTTTGGAAGTCCTAGCCACGGCAATCAGAGAAGAAACAGAAATAAAAGGAATCCAAATTGGAAAAGAAGAATTAAAACTGTCACTGTTTGCAGATGACATGATACTATACATAGAGAATCCTAAAGATGCTACCAGAAAACTACTAGAGCTATTCAATGAATCCGGTAAAGTAGCAGGATACAAAATTAATGCACAGAAATTTCTTGCATTCCTATACACTAACAATGAAAATCTGAAAGAGAAATTCAGGAAACACTTCCATTTACCACTGCAACAAAAAGAATAAAATACCTAGGAATAAACCTACCTAAGGAGATGAAAGACCTGTATGCAGAAAACTGTAAGACAATGATGAAAGTAATTAAAGGTGACACAAACAGATGGAGAGATATACCATGTTCTTGGATTGGAAGAATCAATATTGTGAAAATGACAATACTCCCCAAAGCAATCTACAGATTCAGTGCCAACCCTATCAAACTACCAATGGCATTTTTCACAGAACTAGAACCAAACATTTTACAATTTGTATGGAGACATAAAAGGCCCCGAATAGCCAAAGAAGTCTTGAGGGAAAAGAGCAGAGCTGGAGGAATCAGATTCCCTGACTTCAGACTATACTACAAAGCTACAGTAATCAAGACTATATGGTACTGTCAGTAAAACAGAAATACAGATCAATGGAAAGAGATAGAAAGCCCAGATATAAACCCACACACCCATGGTCAGCTAATCTATGACAAAGGAGGCAATGATATACAATGGAGAAAAGACACAGTCTCTTCAATAAGTGGTGCTGGGAAAACTGGACAGCTACATGTAAAAGAATGAAAATAGAACACTCCGTAACACCATACACAAAAATAAACTCAAAATGGATTAGAGACCTAAATGTAAGACCAGACACTATAAATCTCTTAGAGGAAAACAGAGGTGAACACTCTTTGACATAAATCACAGCAAGATCTTTTTTGATCCACCTCCTAGAGTAATGGAAATAAAAACAAAAATAAACAAATGGGACTTAACGAAACTTAAAAGCTCTTGCACAGCAAAGGAAACCATAAACAAGAAGAAAAGACAACCCTCAGAATGGGAGAAAATATTTGCAAATGAATCAACGGACAAAGGATTAATCTCCAAAATACATGGACAGCTCATGCAGCTCAATATTAAAAAAACAAACAACCCAATTCAGAAATGGGCAGAAGACCTAAACAGACATTTCTCCAAAGAAGACATTAAGATGGCTAAGAAGCACATGAAAAGCTGCTCAACATCACTAATTATTAGAGAAATGCAAATCAAAACTACAGTGAGGTATCACCTCACAACAGTTAGAATGGGCATCATCAGAAAATCTACAAACAACAAATGCTGGAGAGGGTGTGGAGAAAAGGGAATCCTCTTGCACTGTTGGTGGGATACAGCCACTATGGAGAACTGTATGGAGGTTCCTTAAAAAACTAAAAATAGAATTACCATATGACCTTGCAATCCCACTACTGGGCATATACACAGAGAAAACCATAATTCAAAAAGACACAGACACCCCAATGTTCATTGCAGCACTATTTACAATAGCCAGGTCATGGAAGCAACCTAAATGCCCACTGACAGATGAATGGATAAAGAAGATGTGGTACATATATACAATGGAATATTACTCAGCCATGAAAAGGAATGAAATTGGGTTATTTGTTGAGATATGGATGCATCTAGAGATTGTCATACAGAGTGAAATAAGTCAGAAAGAGAAAAACAAATATAGTATATTAACGCATATATGTGGAAGCTAGAAAAATAATACAGATGAACCAGTTTGCAGGGCAGAAATTGAGACACAGATGCAGAGAACAAACGTATGGACACCAAGGGGGAAAAGCGGCGGGGGTTGGTGGTGGGATGAATTCGGAGATTGGGATTGACGTGTATACACTGATGTATATAAAATGAATGACTAATAAGAACGTGCTGTATAAAAAATAAAATAAAATAAAATAAATACCTTATCACAATCATAGAACCTTAATACTTACCACATTACTGCATGTTCTATATCGGATATTTCTTCCCTCACAGCTCCTAGAAAAAAAAAAAAAAAAAAAACTCATTACTACCTATGAAGGGCCCCAAATTTGAACTGTTTTGTTACAAAAACCATTTCCTCTCAGTACCAATATAAAAGCCTCTCTTTTCTTCTGAGTATGCTCTTAGAGGAATTAGTATCAAATGTTAAATTGAGCAGACCTCAAGGAGTTGTATACATAAATTGATTTCTCTATAAGGGTTGAAACTAAGCATTCATTTTGCTTCAAAAGTTGTCAAAGTAAGTACTTGTAATGAGTTCTTATTTAATCAAATAGATTTAATGCAAGGTTTTCTGATAAATATTAATATTAAATGAATCCTCTGTTAATTATCTCTGGTATAAAACTAAAGATAGGTTTCACTAATATGACAGATCTTACATTTAGAATATGATAAAAATTGGACTTAACATTCAACATGGCTTTTAAAATTACACATCTAAGAATATGAAAGTCATAATTCTTAAAGAATTATCTTCATTTCTAAAGTACATCCTCATTGTGGAGGTTTTAGAAAAGAAAGATGATGCAAAAGAACGAAAATCCCCCATAGCTGTCTCATCTAAAGATAATCACTATTATTTTGATTTATTGATTTCTTTCCAATGCAGAGGAAATAACGTCACTTATACAATTTTATAGCTTGCTTTTCTTCCACGTAAGAATTTTTGGAGTTATTTTTCCACACTACTAAATAACTTTAAAGACATCATTTTGAGAGCTACGTACTATTCCATCAAATGATATAACTTGTGTAATCATTCTTCCATTTCTTGTCATTTAAGTAGTTTCTAATTTGGGGTTTGGTAAGTGATCATGTGATAAACCATGTCCATGCGTATGTTTTATCCAAGTTTCTGACTATGTCTTTAGGAGAGATAAGTTTCTAGAAGGGGAATTACAGCACTAAAGGGAAAGAACTTTTATAAGGCTCTTGATAAATATTGCCAAATTGCGTTCCATAAAGGTTGTACCATTGCATTCTCCCACCAGCAATATATGGGAGTTTCCATTTTACTGAACTCTTGTGAACAAAAACAATCAATTTTTTATTAAATGTTCAATGATGACACTTAAGAACAGCAGTACTCTGCTCTTTCAAAATGAGTCACACTTATAAAAAAACAAGTAAAATATGAAATTCTGAGAGAATTATCATACTAATAACTAATAGTTATGGAATTCCAGGTATATTTCTAAGTTTGTTATATGTATTAATTTATTTACTCTTCTCAAGAACACTGGGAGACAGGGTACTATCATTATACCCATTTTACAGAAGAGAAAATGTAAGCTTAGGGAGGTTAAGTAACTTGCCAAAATCACACAACTATTAAGTAATAGAGCTGAGATTTGAAACCGAGCCATTCAGAGCTTACACTCATAACCGTGATGCTTTACTGCCCCCTAATTCACTTGTTTGTTCAGCACACGCTCATTGAGCTCCTATTATATACTGGGCAATACATTTACTTCCGGGAATACAAAGAAGAATGAGCATGACTTGGTCTTCGCTATTAAGAAAATATTCATATAATTCAGTGTAAAAAATGCTAGATAGTATTTGTGTTAGGTCTCAAGAATGTCATCAAAAAGAAAATGTCACCTGAAAATACAATTACACAAAGGCTATCTTAGAGAGATAGAAAGGTCCCAGGCTTGAAGACTTGACTGTAACCAGACTGACTATATTAATATGCACTCAACAGTAGAATGTAACAAAGGAAAAAAAGGGCTGGCCAGAATCATAGAAAAAAAGGAGAATGGAAGAGATACTAGGTTGCCAGTGCCCAGCCCAGCAATGTCCCAGGCTAAGGGCCAATGAACTTCACGTCCTCCTGATCCCCTTGGCTAGGCTGTTGCTATCACAGTCCAGATGCCTCACACTAACCTAGCTGATGCCAGTGAATTTTTTGCTCATCTCAGAAATATTCTTCATTACAATGCCATGTTGATCAAAGCAATTTGCCAAGCGTGGTCTGTTTTTACATGACTGCTAAGAGGCAGAGGCACTGGTCATGCTGACATGGGAATGGTCCATGTTATGGACAGTTCTACTTCTCACTGTAAGTTAATAAATTGGCATTTTAACTTGAAATATTAACCTCACAGGCCAAGTCATTGCAAGTCCACCTCCAAGAGAAGGATTTGTTCTTGGTATGACTGCTGAAAAATATCAGGTTTCTGAGTTTAAAAAGATGAGAGCTAGGCTCCAATTGATGGTAAATTTACAAGGTAATTAATGCTATGACCTGGACGCCTTTGGTAGCATGCCATGTAGACATCAGTGTTGGCTGAATGTGATATGTTTTTCAATTTTGAAATTCCTAGTGCATATGTGACATACTGTAGTGGTTAAGAGTACCCAGTTTGACAGCAGAACCTTCTTTCTGGAATCCTGATTCCTTAGTTTCTATACCTCAGTTTTGTCATCTTTAAAATAGGATAATATTGCTTATCCCCTGGGATTATTATGAGGAGTAACTGAGTTAATATTTGTGAAGCACTTCAAACAGTGCCTCACACATAGTAAGCATTATATAGACATCTAACAAATAAATTAATTATATAATAGATGTAAAAATATAATAGATATTAAAAGAGGGTGATGGATACGTGGAGAAGAAATCATAGGCAAAGGCATAGAGGAAAGAAAAGATATGGTGTGTTTGTACATTTTCAAGCAGTTTGGTTGTGTAGTTTTGGGTGTATGTGGGGAACTGAAAGAGATTAAAAAAAGCCTTCTAACTGTGAACGTTGCAATAGGCAGAGGGGAACCACTGAAGGTTTTAAAACAAAGGAGATCCAATGATGACTTCTTGCCTTAAAAAAGTGAACTCTGGCATTAATCATGAAGATCTTAAAATGCTATGTTTTTCACCCTCCTTTTATTTTCTTTTCCTAACCTTATCTCCCTGAAAGGAATAATGGAAACACATCTGAATTAGGAGTTTGACAATCTGAGTCACAGATTTTGAGACTTTGCTCTTCCCCTTGCGTAAGCCTCTTGTCCTCTCAGGGTTTTTGCTTCCTCATCTGTCAACTGGATATCACTGTATAAGGAAACAGCAGTGCCTGAAGTTGTGATCACCAACTGAGATAACTCACAAAAGTTCTATCCAAATGTCAATGGGGTTATTAGAGATAATGCTTACTAAAAAAATTAAAAAGCAGAAAAACATCTAGTTCAATAATTTAAATGAGCCTTTTCCCAGATATTTTAAACTATGAATACCTACTACGTATGTTCTAAAAGCATCCTTGAGATGGACCTAGAGATTATCATACTAAGTGAAGTAAGTCAAATAAATACAAATAGTATACAATAGCACTTATATATGGAATCTAAAAAAATAATATAATTAAACTTATTTACAAAACAGAAACAGACTCACAAATATAGAAAACAAACTTATGGTTACCAAAGGGGAAATGCAGGGGAGGACCAATTAGGAGTTTGGGATTAACATGTACACACTACTATATATAAAATAGATAAACAACAAGGATTTACTGTATAGCACAGGGAACTATATTCAGTAGCTTGTAATAACCTACAATGGAAAAAAATCTGTAAAAGAAAACATATATATAGATAGATACAGATATATAGATATATAGATACAGATATCTGAATCACTTTGATGTATGCCTGAAACTAACATAATATTATAAATCAACTATAGTTCAATAATTTAAAAAAAGCATCCTTGGGTAACAGGAAAAGTAAGCATATAATGTAAAAGATTGAATTAAATGCTTCTCATTTAGCAAAAACAAAACAAAAACAAACGGCGGTGGGGGAAGAGAGGGGTTCCCATACTAGGAGGGGCCCACCCACAGAGTGGGGATTAGCAGGGACAGGGAGAGACCTTCGGGGGGATCAGGGGATCAGAGGGGAATGCGGATAGCATTTCCCCCACCCACTCGGGCCTGGCAAGCCTACTGAGGTCCCAGACCTGAACCACCGTCCTCCAGGGCCCCCTCTGGCCATGCTGAGCCTAAGCCATGCCCCCCACCCCACCCCCAGGGCCTTTTCTGGCTGCACAGTTCCTGATCCCCAGCCCTGCCCTCCCTTGCCTACCCCCCCGACCCCCACCAAGGCCTTTTCGGGGTTTTTTTTTTTGGCCGTTGTGGTTCTGTTTTGCCTTCTTTCTGTTGTTTCACTTATATTTTTATTTTTTGTAATACATTTTTTATTTTTCTAATTTTATTGTATTTTTATTCTTTGTTATTGTTCTCCTCCTTTTTGTTTGTTGCCTTTCTTTTTTTTTGCCATGCTGCACAGCTTGCGGAATCTTGGTTTCCAGGCCAGGGGTCGGGCCTGAGCTTCTGTGGTGGGAGCACGGAGACCAAACCACTGGATTAACAGAGAACCTCAGGCCCCAGGGAATACTGATCAGTGTGAGGTCTCCCAGTGGTCCTCATCAGGGCACCAAGACCCCGCTCTACCCAGCTGCCTGCAAACTCCAGTGCTGGACGCCTCAGGCAAAACAAGCAGCAAGACAGGCACACAGCCCCACCCATCAAAAAAATGAGACAACAAAAGAATATGTTACAGACGAAGGAGTAAAGATCAAATAAAAGACCAAATAAATGAAGAGGAAATAGGCAACCTACCTGAAAAAGAATTCAGAGTAATGATAGTAAAGATGATCCAAAATCTTGGAAGTAGAATGGAGGCACAGATTGAGAAAATACAAGAAATGATTAACAAGGACCTAGAAGAACTAAAGAACAAACAAACAGTGAGGAACAGCACAATAACTGAAATGAAAAATACACTAGAAGGAATCAATAGCAGAATAACTGAAGCAGAAGAACAAATAAGTGAGCTGGAAGACAGAATGCTGGAAATAACTGCTGAGGAGCAGAATAAAGAGAAAAGAGTGAAAAGAAATGATGACAGTCTCAGAGACTTCTGGGACAATATTAAACGCACCAATATTTGAATAATAGGGGCCCCAGAAGAAGAATAGAAAGAGAAGGGGTCTGAGAAAATATTTGAAGAGATTATAGTTGAAAACTTCCCTAACATGAAAAGGGAAATAGCCACACAAGTCCATGAACTGCAGAGTCCCAGGCAGGATAAACTCAAGGAGAAACATGCCAAGACACATATTAATCAAACTAAAAAAAATTAAATTCAAAGCAAAATATTAAAAGAATCAAGGTAAAAGCAACAAATAACATACAAGGGGATCCCCATAAGGTTATCAGCTGATTTTTCAGGAGAAACTCTGCAGGCCAGAAGGGAGTGGCAGGACATATTTAAAGTGATGAAAGGAAAAAACCTACAATGAAGATTACTCTACCCAGCAAGGATCTCATTCAGATTCAATGGAGAAATCAAAAGCTTTACAGACAAGCAAAAGCTAAGAGAACTCGGTACCACCAAACCAACTTTACAACAAATGCTAAAGTAACTTCTCTAGGCAGGAAACACAAGAGAAGAAAAAGAACCGCAAACCCAAAACAATTAACAAAATGGTAATAGGAACATACATATTGATAATTACCTTTAATGTACATGCATTAAATGCTCCAACCAAAACACACAGACTGGCTGAATGGATACATAAACAAGACCCATCTATATGCTGTCTATAGGAGACCCACTTCAGACCTAGGGACACATACAGACTAAAAGTGAAGGGATGGAAAAGGATATTCCATGAAAATGAAAATCAAAAGAAAGCTGGAGTAGCAATACTGATATCAGATAAGATAGATTTTAAAATAAAGATTGTTACAAGAGACAAAAAAGACACTACATAATGATCAAAGTATCAATCCAAGAAGAAGATAGAACAATAATAAATATTTATACACCGAATACAGGAGCATCTCAATACATAAGGCAAAAGCTAACAGCCATAAAAGGGGAAATCTACAGTAACACAATGAAAGTGGGAGACTTTAACACCCCCACTTAAACCAATGGACAGAGCATCCAGGCAGAAAATAAATAAGGAAACACAGGCTTTAAATGACACATAAGACCAGATAGATTTAATTGATATTTACAGGACTTTCCACCTGAAAGTGGCAGTTCTTCTCACATGCACATGGAACACTCTCCAGGATAGATCACATCTTGGGGCACAAATCAAGCCTCAGAAAACTTAAGAAAATTGTATCAAGCATGTTTTCTGACCACAACACTATGAGATTAGAAATCAATTACAGGAAAAAGAAAACTGTAAAAAACACAAACATATGGAGGCTAAACAATACGCTACTAAATAACCAAGAAACAACTGAAGACATCAAAGAGGAAATAAAAAAATACATAGAAACAAATGACAATGAAAACACAACAACACAAAACCTATGCAATGCAGAAAAAGAAGTTCTAAGAGGGAAGTGTGTAGCAATTCAATCTCACCTCAAGAAACAAGAAAAATCTCAAAAAAAAAAAATAAATAAAATCTAACCTTACACTTAAAGGAACTAGAGAAAGAAGACGACGAACAACAAAATAACCCAAGGGAAAGAAATCATAAAGATCAGAGTAGAAATAAATGAAATAGAAACAAGGAAAACAATAGAAAAGATAATAAAACTAAAAGCTGGTTCTTTGAGAAGATAAACAAAATTGATAAACCTTTAGCCAGACTCATCAAGAAAAAAAGGGAGAGGACTCAAATCAATAAAATGAGAAACGAAAAAGGAGAAATTACAACTGACACCGCAGAAATACAAAGGATCACAAGAGACTACTACAAGCAACTATATGCAAATAAAACGGACAACCTGGAGGAAATGGACAATTCTTGGAAAGGTACAACTTTCCAAGACTGAGCCAGGAAGAATTAGAAAATATAAACAGACCAATCGCAAGTAATGAAATTGAAAGTGTTATCAAAAATCATCCATGAAATAAAAGTCCAGGACCAGACGGCTTCACAAGTGAATTCTAACAAACATTTAAAGAGCTAACACCTATCCTTCTCAAACTCTTCCAAAAGAATTGCAGAGGGAGGAAAACTGCCAAACTCGCTCTACAAGGCCACCATCACCCTGATACCAAAACCAGACAAAGATATCACAAAAAAGAAAATTACAGACCAATATCACTGATGAACATAGACATAAAAGTCCTCAACAAAATTCTAGGAAAGAGAATCCAACAACACATTAAAAGGATCATACACCATGACCAAGTGGGATTTATCCCAGGGATGCAAGGATTCTTCAATATATGCAAATCAATCAATGTGATATACCATATTAACAAACTGAAGAATAAAAACCATATGATCATCTCAATAGATGCAGAAAAAGCTTTCAACAAAATTCAACGCCCATTTATGATACAAACCCTCCAGAAAGTGGGCATAGGGGGAACTTACCTTAACATAATGAAGGCCATATATGAGAAAGCCACAGCAAACATCATTCACAATGGTGAAAAACTGAAAGCATTTCCTCTAAGCTCAGGAACAAGACAAGGATGTCCACTCTCACCACTATTATCCAACAGTTTTGGAAGACCTAACCATGGCAATCAGAGAAGAAAAAGAAATAAAAGGAATCCAAATTGGAAAAGAAGGAGTAAAACTGTCACTGTTTGCAGATGACATGATACTATACATAGAAAATCCTAAAGATGCCACCAGAAAACTACTAGAGTTCATCAATGAATTTGGTAAAGTTGCAGGGTGCAAAATAAATGCACAGAAATCTCATGCATTCCTATATACTAACAATGAAATGTCAGAAAGAGAAATTAAGGAAACAATCCCATTTACCATCACAACAAAAAGAATAAAATACCTAGGAATAAACCTACCTAAGGAGGCAAAAGACCTGTATGCAGAAAACTATAAAACACTGATGAAAGAAGTCAAAGATGACACAAACAGATGGAGAGATATACCATGTTCTTGGATTGGAAGAATCAATATTGTGAAAATGACAATACTCCCCAAAGCAATCTACAGATTCAGTGCCAACCCTATCAAACTACCAATGGCATTTTCCACAGAACTAGAACCAAACATTTTACAATTTGTATGGAAACACAAAAGACCCTGAGTAGCCAAAGCCATCTTGAGAAAGAAAAATGGAGCTGGAGGAATCAGGCTCTCCGACTTCAGACTATATTACAAAGCTACAGTAATCAAGACAGTATGGTATTGGCACAAAAAAAGAAATATAGATAAATGGAAGAGGACAGAAAGCCCACAGATAAACCCAAGCACCTATGGTTACCTAATCTATGACAAGGGAGCCAAGACTATACAATGGAGAAAAGAGAGTCTCTTCAATAAGTGCTGCTGGGAAAACTGGACAGCTACATGTAAAAGAATGAAATTAGAACACTCCCTAATACCATACAAAAAATAAACTCAAAATGGATTAAAGGCCTGACACTATAAAGGCCTGACACTATAAAACTCTTAGAGGAAAACATATGAAGAAACACTCTTTGTCATAAATCACAGCAAGATCTTTTTTGACCCACCTCTTAGAGTAATGAAAATAAAAACAAAAATACACAAATGGGACCTAATGAAACTTAAGAGATTTTGCACAGCAAAGGAAAGCATAAAGAAGACGAAAAGACAACCCTCAGAATTGGAAAAAATATTTGGACTAATTTCCAAATTATATAAACAGCTAATGCAGCTCAGTATAAAAAAACCCAAACAATCCAATCAAAAAATGGGTGGAAGACCTAAATAGACATTTCTCCAAAGAAGACATAGAGATGGCCAAGAGGCACATGAGAAGATGCTCAACATCACTAATTATTAGAGAACTGCAAATCAAAACTACAATGAGGTATCACCTCACACTGGTCAGAATGGCCATCATCAAAACATCTACAAACAATAAATGGTGGAGAGAGTGTGGAGAAAAGGGAACCTTCTTGCACTTTTGTTGGGAATGTAAATTGATACAGCCACTATGGAGGACAATATGGAGGTTCCTTAAAAACCTAAAAATATAACTACAGTATGACTCAGCAATTCCATTACTGGGCATATACCCTGAGAAAACCGTAATTCCCAAAGACACATGCACCTCATTGTTCACTGCAGCACTATTTACAATAGCCAGGCCATGGAAACAACCTAAATGCCCATCGACAGAGGAATGGACAAAGAAGATGTGGTACATATATAGAATGGAATATTAGCCATAAAGAAGAAAGAAATTGGGTCATTTGTAGAGATGTGGATGGACCTAGAGTGTGTCATACAGAGTGAAGTGTGTCAGAATGAGAAGAACAAATATCATATAATAATGCATATATGTGGAATCTAAAAAAGTGGTACAGATGAACCTATTTTCAGGGCAGGAATAGAGACACAGACATAGAGAACAGACGTGTGGACACAGCAGTGGAAGGGGAGGGTGGGATGAATTGGGAGATTAGGACTGACATAAATACACTACCATGTGTAAAACAGATAGCTAGTGGGAACCTGCTATATAGCACAGGGAGCTCAGCTCGGTGCTCTGTGATGACCTAGATGGGTGGGATGGGGGAGGGGATGGGAGGGAGGTCCAAGAGGGAGGGGATATATGTATACATATAGCTGATTCACTTCGTTGTACAACAGAAACTAACACAATATTGTAAAGCAGCTACACTCACCACCACCACCCCCCACAAAAAAAAGCTGAGCTGGGGGAGTACCGTCATCCCGTCATCTCGCTCATTCGAGATAAGCCTTAAGAAGACTCTCTGATTCCCAGGAAATGTGACTCTTCGTTCCTGCCGTCTACAATTTGATGTCTTCCAAAAAAATTCTATCCCACACACCAGTCTCCCAATCCCAGAGAATCCAAGTTTATAAGGGCAATCATAAGGCAGACAGGTACACCCTTTCAATTTTCTGTTCCCACATTGATTTGCTGTCCTTCAAATACTGGCACTTTTCAAAACTACAAAATCACCCTCATTTTAGATAAATGTATCATATTCTATATAAAGAAATGTTACTTTCAATCTCAGTTGGACTTTAGCCACTTTTTGATCAGTGGTTCCTGCAGAAATAAAACTATTAAGACAAACAAACAAACACAAAACATAGCAAAGAAAAAACCACTTGCCACCATTTCCAAAGTACATCCTGTAATTGTCTAACACCTAATATTGATTTGCAAATAATTTAATTCTGCTCCTGAGTTAAGTCTTCCCTTCACTGTATTGTATTACTTTTTGAGTGAGAGCTTATTTAATTTGAGTGAAATATGATAGTAAAGTGGTAATGTTTGAGTTTGGAAAAGTCCTTGTTATTAAAAGACACTATCAAATTGTGGACAATAATATTAATACTAACGTCTACTATATATTGAATGTCTGCTACAGGTATCTGGTCCAGTATTAGGTATTCTGTACACATTATCTCTAAGTTTCCAACAACTGGAAGGCTTTATTATTCCCACTTAATAGGTAAGAAAACTGAGGCTGAGAAAGACTAGGAGGCTGAAAGCCATATACCTACTCAGGAAAGAGAGAACCAGGGATTGGAACTCAGGTGTGTCTAACTCTAAAGCATATACAACAACGATAATAATACAAAAGGAGCAAGATGTACTCAAGACGTGGAAAATCCTAACACTAGATTAAACCTTGGAGGCTGAGCCTGGGGGTTAACTGCACCTTATTTTCCACATCAGTACATAACCTGCTTCTCAATTCTGCTAAAGCCAGTAAGTAAATGACATCTAGATACACCCTGTACATTGGGAACAACTCCAAGAGAACCACACTCATCAGTAAAATGTAATGTGAAAGAACTTCAGGGCAGGAAAGTTTGTATTTTTTGAAAGTTCAAGTTTGTTAACGCGGAATGTAAATTTTACTTAAATAACAAAGTGACTATTCCACCGCAAGGATTTTAACTCTTGTCAAGCATGAATTTCTTCATTGAAGGCATTTATCTAGGCATAAAAGCCTCATCTGAGAATTATGCAGTAAAAAATATTTTCTTCTGTTTTTAAAAAAAATTCTTAAAAAAACAGTTAACATAAAACAGCTGAAAGATTTTCTTCACATTTTAACAAAATAAAATTCACCGCTGGAAATGAAAACAAACATTAGAAATTTCAGTCCAAAATGGTTTCTGAGGAAAACTGTAGGCCACCAATAACAAAGGATTTAAGTAAGTGCATCTGCTCAATGAAAACTATGAAACAGCTACAGGACTATATTTAGTGAGTTAAATATTGTACCAATTAATAAATCAGAAACTGGTTCAAGTATAAAAAGAACAAAATATAAATAAAAATATATTTTAAACCAAATTTGTACAGAAATTTCCTTATTTATATCAGCTCTTTACTCCTAACCAGTCATTTATTAATTTTGGCTTAGTTCCTTGTCTCAAAAAAGGAAATCACCTAAACATCAAGCTATCATTTGTGAATTATTTTAATTCACTTATAATGAGGTTAGTATAGGCTTGAAGCATACTTTATTGGTCTCTAATTAACACATAACAAACCATCCAAACTCTTCCAATACTTAACATCCTGATGTTATCTTAGTTTCTATTACCATAATTTAACAACCTTAGAAGAGATGAATTGCCATGGAAAATTAAAAGCTCTCTTTCCAGGCTTTAGCCATTTGTTGGCTTTTTTCCTCCCTGCTTACATAAATCTTTAAAAGAGGAAGGTATATTTGACTCATCTCTCATTAAGAATAAAAGAAGGATCTGGTAAATACATCAATTTAAATTAAAAATTCTTCACATCTCCTCTCTAAGCAAACAGATCCTTCTGGTGACGCAACCAGACTCATCCTTGGTGTTAGTGAACCGTTACAAGAAAATCTGATAAATGTGTATATTAAATGCCAGAGTTCTTAAGGACAATTGCACCTGTGTTAGGCTCATGAAGCTTTGCCTTTGATTTTCAAAAACCAAAGGGTGCTGTTAAGTAGGAACAGGTTACTGTATTTCTCTGAGTACCTCCTGCCTTTCAAATACAGACTCATGGGCAAAGAATTTTGAAGTAAGACAGTCCATCTGCTTATCTCTCTCTTTTTTTGGTCATCCAAAAGGACACTCTGAGCTTTTTACAAGAGAACAGACATAAAACCATGTCAGCAATTTACGCCAGAAGGACTCTGGGTCCTTTAGACCATGGGTCCGAAAATGATCATGAATTGGACAAGACCAGCAGACTGAGAGCCTCAGCTGGGACTTCATGGAGTATTGGAACACTGTTTTCCTCCTTCACTTCAAGCGAGACTTTCAGTACTCACGGGAGCCATAGTGCAGGAGGGTGTCCCTAAGGAGCCGGTTAAAATATTTTGCCATTTCTAGGGCTTTTTACAAAGACCTCAAGAGGAATAACAAATTCTGAGAACACCCAAGAGAAAGAAGTGCAAATGCACTGCTGGGCTGCTTTTCACGTTCCATGACATATTATCGTAACAGTTTCTTTCGGGAAAGAAAACTTGATACCAATGAACTTGGTCATTAAAAAGGAAGCTATGTGAACCTGCGGACATGGTGTGTAAAGCTATCCTCAGATGCTCACTACCCTAATCTGGGGGTCAAACTGGATGCTGAAAACCTAGGGGCTAGAACTGGAGTCCGTTCTGGAGCACCACAGATGGTTAGTAGTGGTCTTGCTTTGCACAGGGAGAAAAGGAGTTAGAAGATATGCCATCCCTGTGCGTCTCCTAAGTCCCGAGTTCTCATTTTCCCCTTAACTCTCTCTGTCTCACTCTTGTGCTTAAAAAAGTCATTCTTTAATGCTCTACATTTTATTCCATGTTTAAAATAATTATTTAATTCTAATTTAGAATGTCTTTCATGAGAATCAAAATGAGCCTTTTTCATGTGGAAACTCTGTGTGGCACTTGGTCCCAACAGGATGAATCGATTCAGCACTGTCCCTTCTTCAAAAAGTAACTACGTAAAAACAGAGAGTAGAATGGTGATTACCAGGGCCTCGGAGGCATGGGAATTGGGGAGATGTCCTTTAAGGGTATGAACTTGCAACTAGTAGATAAATAAGTCTTGGAGATTTAATGCACAGCCTAGTGATTACAGACAACAAGACTATATTGTAAACTTGAAAGTTGCTGAGAGACTAGATCTCAATTGTTCCCACTACAAAAAAAGAAAGAATAATTATGTGACATGATAATAGCATTAGCTAATGCTAAAGTGATAATCATATTGTAATATATACATGGATCAAATCAACTCACATGCCTTACACTTACACAATGTTATATGGTCAATTATATCTCAATAAAAAAGTATCTACACATGACTATGCTTATATTGTATATTCATTATATATCTCTGAATAATTGGAGACGTCGTAGTATGCATCCCTACTTATTTATTAACATTAATAGATTTGAAGTATTTTTAACAAACATTTAATGAATGTATATTGACTCTGAACATGAATCCCATTCTACCCACACCCATCCCCCTGAATAGTCACGTGCTCCCAGACAACCACCTATGTCAAATAAGAAATTTACTTACAAGAGTCTACATAACAAATAATGTTTAATCTGGTATCACTTGCCTATGAAAAACTGATCTTAAATGTTAAAGGTGTCTTGGACCTTCTTCCTGGTAAACTTCAGTTTTTTTCCATTTAAGGTTAAAGCTCCTTCATTAGACAAAGCCGCCAAAATTCTAGGAGTAACGTATCCCCAACACACATACGACCTCCAGTGGAAAACTGCCTTTGAAACAAGGAGACAGACATCTTTGGTGCTATGGGACTTACAAAGGCAAGCATAAAAAATATCTCCCTTCTTAAGCATTTAGTTGAAAGGTCCCTGAAGGTCATATAGGGTGCCTATTTGTTTTGCACTGCCTCTTCTGCATGTGATATATCACGTGGCTCAAACAGATTAGCGCTAAGGGAGAGTTTTGTGTTTTTTTTTTCTGGCTAGATAGATAAGCAAGCCAAACTATTATGACAACTTGATAAATGCAGCTTTTGAAAATGCTTTCTGTTGTAATAATACAGCAAACAACAAGAAGGCACGCGGCCAGGCGTCATCCATCAGTAGGTGAGCTGGCGGGGAACAGACCAGAGCCTGGTGTCACACCAGTTCTTCCTGATCTGCTAGGGGCTCTAATGTGGCCTAAGGACCCAAAAGAAGAGTTGGCCTGAAAGCTGAATTTAAGAAGCAATTTTGAAAAGAAGAACGGAATCCCACACTGAAAAACGATGCCATAAATTGTTTCTTTGGCATAGGTAACGTATTTTTGTAACATGAGTTTTACAATTCAACACTTCTGCTCTATACTGATCTCTCATTATAAAAAACATTCTGAATGCTGTGCCCGCTTGGAGACTCTGATCTGTGTACACAGAGAGTTACTAAAACTGAATGTGTAGACCAAATCCAGTCTAAATGGAAACCACACAGGTTTAGGAAAAACATTCTAAGATGACATCTTCTCTGTTGTTTGATCTTCTCTTGACCATAGGGAACTGTACTTTTACAGATTCCTGAGCAGCAGCTTAGAGGCTGCAGAGCTGTTCAATTAAAATATAGATACACATGAGGATACTACAGACTGAAGTTTGGAGTTTGGCCTGTGAGTTTCAAATTGGTTTATTTGCTATTATGAGTGTCTGGTATGTTCTAAATTACAACTAGAAAAACCAGTGCCAATTTCTTTTCCCAAACAAGTATGATTTTACATATCTCTGCCTGTTCTTCAAAGACAGACATGCTACAACAAAGCATTGAGTTCTCGCAAATATCGGCTAGGGTTATGACAATGAGGAGGGTGCTCGTGTAATCAAAAGAGAAGAAAGCAAGAACGACGACACTGGAAACCACAGTGATCATGCCCAGCTTCTAATAAAACCAGAAACTGCCCCGAGCAGACTGCTCAGATAATCTAATGAGACAACATACAACACGCAATCTCGAAGTGAAGATGAGCCCCTGGGCAGGACGTTCTGGTTCACAAATTCTGCTGGAATGCTTTGTGATTTACAGTCACTTCACACATTTATTGAGCATCCAATCGGAACCAGTACTAAGCCAAGGCACTGTGAAAGGTACAAAAATGAGGACTCCTCTGACCCTTCTCAAAGCTATCATTTAGTTGTAAAAAAATCCACAAGTCCAAGGAGAACACATATCGGTATAATGTAGCATCAACAGCTAATGGGCGTGGTCTGGATACTAAACATGGAGGTATTAGACAAAGGGACCGACCGATGAGAGACAGAAGTAACTTACAAAGGTGATATCTTAGGAGGGGTGTCCTGTACGGGCCATACAAGTCCCAAGAGGGTGACGGGAGAAAGGAGAATTCAAAAGACAACCTTCCCTCCCGGCTCCTGCTTCCTAAAGTACGGCAGTAGGTTACTGGCCCCCATAGTCCATTCGGTCAATTCACCCAGCACTGACTGAGTACCTGCTATGCAAAACAGGAAGACATAAAGAAAAGCAAGATAAAACCTGTGCCCATCGTGCTGACAGTCTAGTGGGGGACAGGGTCTTATAAATAACTATAACACAAGCCAGGCTAGGTAAAAGTGATTAAAAGTGGTGCAAACATAGTGCCTTAGAAATATAGCGAAGGGAGACTTGGGGCCACTGCTGGAGGTTACTTTAAATAACACTGAGGGTTTGTGGGCATGGGCAGTGCGAGGCGTTGTAGGAAGAGGGCTCATCAGGAGGAAAGGCACAGAGTCAGCAGCATGGCCATCAGTTGAAAGGATCAGGACACAGGCCTGCAGCCACCCAGGATACTTTTCACTTTTAGAAAATGTATTTTTGGTTACTTGCTTTTCTCCTTTGCAGTCCCTCCGTGTGATCTCTGAGCTCCAGTGCCCAGTGAAGCATGGTTTACTGTTAGCATTCCACAAGCATTTATTGAGAAGTGCAAGGAAGGAAGGAAGGAAGGAAGGAAGGAAGGAAGGAAGGAAGGAAGGAGGGAAGGAAGGAAGGAAGGAGTAGAACAGAAGGAAATGCTATAAGGATAATTTCAGGTTGCAAAGAATTTTTGGCCGCATATTTGCTCCAATTTTTCAACCTGAAACCCAATTAAAATCTTTCTACAATAAACCAAAGAGGAAAAGTTTAAAACGAAACTAAATAGCTACCAAAGGAAAGAAACTTTGGCTCTTTTCTACAGACATGTTTATTTTCACATATTTACTCAAAGTTGTATTTGTCACTGCAATGCATTTGTTCCCTCTGAAAGAGGGCGAGGGGTGGGGGCCCTGGGGATTGCTGCCTTTGGCTAGAGATCCACCAGCAGGAAGGACATGTACTTTATAACACATACACACATGCCATAAGATTTGCAAATGATCTTACATTTGCTCGGTAGCCAAAAGAGGCAAAGAATGAGAATAAAAACAAATGTGTTTTAGCAACATCAAGTCCAACTTTTCCATCTTCCCCATGAGGAAAATGTGTATTATGAAACTCTAGGACTCTCACAATCTCACCCCATACAGCCCTGGAACTGGGAATTTATGAATTATTTTGGCTAGAGACAAAAGTTCTTCAATCTGCCCGTATCACCCAGATGTCCACTGCAAAATGAGGGCCTGGAGAATCATAACATTTTTCTTTAAAACCATTCATATTCAGAGCAGTTTTAGACTCCTCTTCCTCCCTAACAGCAAAATGGGGCACACATTCGATTTGGAGTTGAAGGGCGCCTTAGACATTCTTTCAATATAAACATTTATTGAACACCTATTCTGTTCCAGGCACTGTCCACTTGACATCGTAGATGAGCCCCACCTAAATCCCAGAGAAACTGAGAACCTAATCCTACGTCACACAGCTAGAAAAGAGTGGGGTCAGTCTTCAAAATTAGTAGTTTGATTAAAAAAAAAAAAAAGGGATAATCCACAAAATACGATAAAGTTTCTATCAGAGGCAATGAAACACACGGTTTTTCTTAAGAGTCAGGTTCCCAAATAGGTGACTGTTTCCCGTAGGAAAGGATCTCTATCTTGACTAATGAGTCCTACCCCAAAGCCAAGGTGGAGCTTGGCCCTGAAGCTATTTGAGCTTGGCATGTGTAGTAACGGGCTTCAGCTGATGATCACACATAAATAGGATGTTACTTAGCGTTCTGTACTTATTTTTTTCTGTCTCTAGGTAAAGTATCCATTCCCCAATGTATGTAATTCTGGTATCTTTTTTTTTTTCCTCTTAATATCTTGTGTTCTTTTATTTCAATCTCTCTCGCTCTCACAAACACACACGCACGCACACACGCAGGCGCACACCCTTTCGTCCCTTTATCCCGCACCCCCCATCCCCAGTGGTTGAAACTAAGGAAAACAGAGTTAGATAAACTCCTCTCTTCTATTGTACTGATACAAACTGGGATCAAACAGATGAAAGAGAATTCAAGGAAGTCTTTCTTTTTTTAGGGGGACAGGGAAAATGATAGATGCTGAATTGAAGGTGGAAAGTTAAACTCTATGGTTAAGAAATTCAATGAAATTGAGGGGAAGCTGATCTCAGAGAATTTGCATAAACCACCCCAGTCACTGGGAACTAACTTAGTTAGTCACTAACAACCTGGAGGTTTAAAGGGTCATATCTATAAGCTTAATAATGGAATGGAAGAAAATTTCAGAAATCATGAAGTCTATTCACCACTTAGGGCAAGGTTGATCTTGAGTAATACTAGACAAGTGGAGAACTACACAGAAAGGTTATTGCTGTAGCTCACAGGAGTACAGAGGAAATCACTACTTTTATTGTCCTGACATGCTGGTGTCCATGACTTTTCCTCCCACACTGCAGATTAAGTCATTCTATAAAAACCTGAAGGAGGAAGTTAAACATAAAGAAATCTCTTTATCAGAAAATATCTTCTTTTCTTCATAACCCCAACCTCTAAATTCTCAGAAAGCTGGAGACAAACGTCATCATTTCACTATCATGCCCTCCAATAGAGCAGCAATTCTAACACTGGATACACATTAAAGTCACTTGGAGAGCCTTTACAAAATTACCGATGGCAGGGCTCCAACCCCAGAGATCCCAATTTAATTGGTCTTCAGTGGAGTCCAGATATTTGTATTTTTTATAAAGCTTTCCAGGTGACTCTAAAGTACAGCCGGGGTTAAGATCCAGCGCTACAGATGTATTACCTATTTACAGAACTGGGGGAAATTCTCTTAGTTCTTAAAATATCTTGCAACTATAATCAGTAGAAACTCAATATAATCAGTAGAAACTTAATAATATGATAAATTCCCAACAGCAAATTCTTGTCCCTTGGGCTTTATATCCTTAGTTACACCTAGAAATTTGCCTAATACATAGTAGATGTTCAATAAATATTTATTAAATGAAAGCATGAAAACTGAGATTCAGTCTTAAAGATCATATGTTTCTGAGAATTTATTCATTTTTTCTAGGTTATCCTATTTTTTGGCATATAATGGTTCATAATAGTCTCTATCACCCTTTTAATTTCTGAAGCATCCATTGTAATATCTCCTCTTTCATTTCTGATTTTATTTATTTGCAGCTTCTCCCTTTTTTTCCCCTCAGTCTGGCTAAGGTTTTGTCAATTTCATCTTTTCAAAAAACAAACTCTCAGTTTAGTTGATCTTTTCGATTGTTTTTCTATTCTCTATTTGATTTATTTTTGCCCTAGTTGTTATTATTTCTTTCCTCTGCTAACTGTGGGCTTAGTTTGTTCTCCTTTTTCTAGTTCAGGCCAATAACAAACAAAAAATATTGAAGTGGTAATCTAAAACTTCCTGACAAAGAAAAGCCCAGGACCAGATGGCTTCACAGGTGAATTCTATCAAATATTTTAAAAATAATTAATGCCAATCTTTCTTAAACTCTTCCAAAAAAACAGAAGAGGGAATACTTTCAAACTCAGAACGTGAACAAGAAAAACAAAGCTGGAGGCATCACATTTCCTGATTTCAAACTATATTACAAAGTTATAGTAATCAATATACTATGTTACTGGGACAGAAACAGGCATATAGACCAATGGAACAGAATAAAGAGCCTGGAAATATACCTGTGCTTATACAGTCAACTAATATTTGACAAGGTGCCAAGAACACACAATGGTGAAAAGATAGTCTCTTCAATAAACGGTATTAGGAAAACTGGATAGCCACATGCAGAAGAATTAAACTGTACCCTTATCTCGCACCAAGTACCAAAAATTAACTCAAAATAGATGAAAGACTTAAATATAAGTCTTTAAACTGTAAAACTACTAGAAGAAAACATAGGAGAAAAGCGCCTTGACACTGGTCTTAGCAACAAATCTTTGGTCATGACAGCAAAAGCACAGGCAACTAAGACAAAATTTGACAAGTGAAGTTGCATCAAGCTAAAAAGCTTCTGTACAGCAAAGGAAACAATCAACAGTGAAAAGCCAACCTACCTAGTAGAAGAAAATATTTGCAAACCATATGTCTGACAAGGGGTTAATATCCAAAATATAGTTTTTAAAAACTCATATAACTCAAGAGTAAAAAAAAAAATCCCAAATAACCCAATTTTAAAAATGGCCAGAGGACCTGGATAGACATTTCTCAAAAAAACACATACAAGGGGCCAAAAGATACATGAAAAGATCTTCACCATCACTACCATCAGGGAAATGCAAATCAAAACCACAAGGAGATATCCCTCACATCTGTTAGAATGGTTATCATCAAAAAGATAAGTGGGAGAGGATGTAGAGAAAAGGGAGCCTTATGCACTGGTGATGGAAACGTAAATTGGTAAAGGCATTATGAAAAGCAGTATGGGGATTCCTCAAAAAATTAAAACTAACTAGTATATGACCCAGCAATTTCACTACTGGGTATATACCCAAAGGAAATGAAATCTGGGTCTCGAATAGGTATATACCTGTGTTCACTGTAGCATCATTCATAACATAGCCAAGATATGAAAACAACTTAAAGGTCCCTTGATGAATGAATGGATAAGGAAAATGTGGTATGTACATACAATGGGGTATTATTTAGTCTTAACAAAATGGGAATCCTGCCCTTTGTGACAACATAGATGAACCTGAAGGACATCATGCTGAGTGAAATAAGCCAGACACAGAGAGACAAATACTGAATTACCTTGCTTACATGTGGGATCTAAAATAGTAAAACTCATAGAAGCAGAGAGCAGAACAGTGGTTGCCAGGTGCAGAGGAAAGGGCGGAAATGAGGAGATGTTGGTCAAAGGGGACAATGTTTCAGTTATGCAAGATGAATGAGTTCTGAAGACCTAAAGTACAGCATGGTAATGACAGTTAACAATGCTGTATTGCATACTTGAAATTTGCTAAGAACATAGATCTTAAATCTTCTCAACACACACACACACACACACACACACTAACTATGGAGATGGGACGGATATGTTACTTAGCTTGATTGTGGTGATCTTTTCACAATGTATACGTTTATCAAAACATCAAGTTGTACACCTTGAATATATATTATTTTTACATGTCAAAGATACCTCAATAAAGTAGTTTAAAAAAAAGAAAACTGAGTAGAAATAAAAAACTTCAGAAAAGCTACTGAACAAACCAAAGAAGGAATTTTTAAATAAACAGAAAAAGACAGCCAAGAGTTCTAGATTCCCAATATGGCTAGTAAAGGTTATGGACACTAAACACATTTCCACCATCTTTTATTTCAACAAACAGGTTTATGGGACAAACCAGGCCATAAATTGGTCCCAAACATTCAGTCATTGGCCTTAGTGTATTTTCCTCCTGAAAGAACATCAGATCTTGGAACAAAACATCCCTCTAAGATATATGACCTGGAATATTAGAAGTCCTGGTAATACATTTAGAATAGGCTTTGACCCAAAAAGTTAAATGAAGGCAACTGCAAACTCTTAAACATATATCCAAAAATGTGAAATCTCCTCTAACACAATGAAAAGATCACCTCATATAAATGACATGACTAGTCGGACTCATTCTGAACTTGTTTATCTTTCTATTAAACAAAACTCAAACATTTCCAAGGAAAACAAGGCTGATAACACACAACATTTGATGACGAATAACAGATAAATCTTGCTTTGGGGCTCACTTGTGCTGGAAGTCCTAAAACCTCTTAAGTCTTGTGAACCTTAATTGGATGTTATGACAGAGATGAGGTGACTTTAAAAGAAAAAACATCTGTTTAAGAAGCCAAATCTTAACATTAAAATTTTCCTTTTGGTATTTATTATTATATACCAAATCTTAAAATATTTCTTTCAGTATTTATTGTTATGCAGTGTATAAATTATTTGCTAATTAAAGCTTATATTCATGTAAGTATCAATATTATTATGGGAGAAAAATTGTATTTGCAATTAAAAAAAATCAGAGGAGTTAGCTTATTTTCCCTTAGCACAATTATTATGAAATGACAAGTTTGAATAATCTCCTCCATTCCTGTGAGATAACCTTCCTTGGGATATTTATTTTAATTTTTTTGCACTTATATTGATAACATTCTGGCAGCCACATCCCTTTGGAATAATATCACAATCTTAACTTTTTTAGGCACCTCTATAGTGTGATGATTTTTATCTCTTGTTCATCTAATAATTTTGTTCAACTCAAAAAATTTTTATTCAACTCAAGAATTCAATTCAAAATTTATTAACTTTTTACAATGTTTTCATCCTTTATAGGTTTGCCTCTTTTTTTTTGTTATTTGGATATCTATGAAGTCAACAAGTATTTCATTTAATCAGTTGGGATTTAACAAAATATTCGTACTGTTAATGTATTAAATACCTATTGTATTAATTTATTAATCCATAGTATTAATTAGTCTGGAGATTAATCTGGCATTTCAGAAAGTGAAAAAAGGTCATAAAAGACCTTTAAATCTTCTTCAGCCACCAATGCAAAGGCTGACACTACACTTAAGAGTATCAGCTGACTCACTGCTATCTTTTTTTTTTCCTAAAAGATATCTGCACCACCATGTTCAGTGCAGCATTATTATTTTTTTAAACATCTTTATTGGAGTATCATTGCTGTACAATGTTGGGTTAATTTCTGCTGTATAACAAAGTGAATCAGCTATACATATACATATATCCCCATATCTCCTCCCTCTCGCGTCTCCCTCCCACCCTCCCTATCCCACACCTCTAGGTGGTCACAAAGCACAGAGCTGATCTCCCTGTGCTACGTGGCTGCTTCCCACTAGCTATCTATTTTACATTTGATAGTATATATAAGTCCATGCCACTCTCTCACTTCGTCCCAGCTTATTCGTCCTCCTCCCTGTGTCCTCAAGTCCATTCTCTACGTCTGCATCTTTATTCCTGTCCTGCCCCTCGGTTCTTCAGAACCATTTTCTTTTATTTTAGATTCCATATATATGTGTTAGCATACAGTATTTGTTTTTCTCTTTTTGACTTACTTCACTCTGTATGACAGACTCTAGGTCCATCCACCTCACTACAAATAACTCAATTTCGTTTCTTTTTATGTCTGAGTAAATGAGCTGCAGTTTACACCTTTGACCTTGATCTTGGCACAGACCTGATATAGGGGTACATGTGATGTTAGACACATTATTCTTAAGTGCCTTACGCATCTGGAACTCCTTTCAGGCAAAAAGCTAAATGACCTGGCTGAAGACAAACCTAGAGCTCTCAGAGACACATCTTTAGTATCAAATTTTTTAAAAATATGCTTAAGTCATTTAGGTTGCAGAAGGATCATTTCCACTAAACAACACACCATATTAGGTCAACCAGACAAATGAATTTGCTAAAAGTATGATTTCAGAATATTTAGTGGGAGAGGTGGAAAACTGGAGAGAGAAGAAGCAGCTTCTCAAGGTAGTTGGTACATTGTTTAATTCATGTGTAATAAAACAAAGGACCATCATAAAGTACAAGTAGGTAGAGTCTGTTTTTTAATTAAAAAAAATAAAAGCAGACATTATATACCACTTGGTGATTAGCAACAATTGCATTATCAGAGTTACTCAATGAAACCTAATGGAATCTTACAGAAATTATCAAAAGTTGTAGAAGAAATTTTATACAGTGCCTTCCTTTATTGCTCAAATCAAATTTGCAGCAAAAGGCAATAATCAATGTTGCAATATCAGAAATCGGGAAAATCAAGCACTGCTTACTTCCTGTGAGCCTAGAAAAAAGACAGGGGAGAAGCCAAGGAAAGGATTCTGCTCAGTATCTCCCTGGGTCAGGGCTGTTTTCCCAGCACTAAGTACTGCCAGTTGAGAATGAAGGATTTTATATTTAACGCTTGTTTATATTTTCACTGTGCTTTGCCTCCACTGATTTTTTTTTTTTCCCCAAAAGATCACTCAGAGAAGATGTTCTATACTCAGGGGATTAACCAAGCCTTCTCCAAGCTCCCAATCCATCAGGGAACATACTTAACTCCAGAAGTTGAGCCACTGTCATCTATTCCATAAAATCTGACTATTTTAGCTTCCATTACAGTTCTATCATATTGGGAATAGAATTATTATCTGATATCAGACCTAAATGTGGCCTGTGAGATCATATCACCAGGGCTAGAAAATAGGCCTGGCAGGTTAACTCGGCAGGTGGATGGGAGTTACTTGGGCTGAATTGGAATGCTGACCATTACATTACAACACACATTCTAGTTACCAGCTGGGCCTCTAAAGACATATACATTCATAACCTCTGACCTTTCCCAAGAGTTATAAGGTGACTAAATTGAATTTGGATGCCTAAATATGGAGTGGAGAGATGAGAGAAAACTTACTAAGTCCATTAACCATTAGAAATGAATTGCCACAGAAGACCATCCATGGTAGATTGCCAAAATGGTCCCAATTCTTTACCTGCCCTACATCGCATGGCTTTCCTTGTAACATTTTTGCTCTTGCACATTGACTTTGGACTTGGCTAGCTAACTTACTTTGGCCAATGTACATCTTTTAAAAAAATTATGACAGGACTATTTATCTGCTCCCGACATATATTTTGACACCATTCTTCAACAGGGCTTGTGTTGTGAAGTGACTTTATGCTGAACTGTACTGATTCCGGTTCTCTTGAGAAAAACAACACATAGGTTGATTCAGCTGTGCAGTCACTTCTTTTATTATTTCTTTATGTTCTTACCAGATCTGAAAATGCCATCTGTTTGAAGATTTTTTTTCTTTTTCTTCAAATCCCTAAAGAATAGGTGGTCCACTTCTCTCCCCATTCTTTTTTTACTTCCTATCCACACCAGTATGAGTTTACTGAATGTGTTTTTTCAATATTTGAGAGTCAAATAGAGACATATATACATTCATAATTTTAGAATTTACATTCTACTTTTTCAGTTCATTATAAATAGATGACAGCCCTGACCCAAGTAGATGACACTGATACCTCCCATAGTATCTTAATAAAATCCTAACGACTGGAGCCTTAATTTACTAGGTGACAAAAATGGTAGTTTTGAATATCACAGGACATCAATATTTGATGATTTTCCAGACGACAGACTTTCACTTGTGGTTTTAATTCATTCCTGAGGTTGTTTCTCACTCAGTACAAGGTTTTCACATCACTGAGCCAATGTGAAAGTTCCCATACATTTCTTACCAGCTTTGTGAAACACATGTTTTGGTTCATCCCTACAGAATATTCAAGCATGCTTACTTGGGCAAACTACATAATAGGAACATTCCAAATTTGTACCTTTTGGCTTTACTGATGTGTGTTTATTATCAGTTATGGCCCAAAGTGCTATCACCATGTAGCATCATGTAGTACAGATTTAGGAAGTTTTTGATACTCATGATTAAGAGAACAGGTGAATCATTACGATGAAAGGTCTATTCTTTCTTATCGGTTCACAGATCTGGTTTGATATGAAGCTGGCCTCCAATGAAGACAGACAAACTCGCTAGTGGATTCAACCAACAGACTGATCTTCAGTGTAGACCCAAACACCACAATGGCTAAATACCAGAATTGATCTGGGATCTTTCAAGATATGCCCATTGGCCATTTTCCCCCTGGGTATGTTATTTCCACTGGGGCCTCTCTGGAACCAAAACGATACCTAGTTATCAATGGATTCAGTGAGGAAACATCTATTGAGCTCTTAATATCTCTCAGACCCTGTGCAGACCTGGGGGATACAGAAAAAAGTAAGACCTGGACCCTGATTTCAAGAAATTCTCACTCTTATTAGAATAAGTTGACATTTTCCTGAAACTGTATCTCACCACTTTCTGCTGTTCATGTAAAGTCTAGAAGAATCAGCAGATGAATAATCTTTCCTTCTTCTGTTTCATGTTTTATTTATAATATATAGTAATTTTGATCAAACCTCTTCCTTGCCACATACAACACTTTTCACTGTCGAATAAAATCTTTCATTAAAAAAATATTACCATAGTACTTTGTATTTTATAGTTTGGAGAAAAATCTAGTCATAGACCACACAGTTCAAGAAGCACTTTTGAATTATTATTATTATTCTAAGTAAAGACTTTCCATTCTAACACCTCCAGCCTTTTCCTTTCAGCTTAGGAGCTGTTAGCCACTCTCACTTCCCTTTTCATCATCTCTCCCAGTGTTCATGCCCCAATTTCCACTGCAGTTTCTATTCTTCCAAATCTCGTAATATGTAAAACTCATCATTCAGGAAACTGAATGACCTTGGGGAACTTCTGGTCATTATAACATCTAAAGAAACCAAATCAATATATCCTTCATTTGCAAACTACTTGGTAACACTGGAATCCAACATAATATGCTATTAATGTTAACGTTAATATTTTTGTTACTATTGTCACCATATGGAGCTATAGATGCTAGATCCATTTCTAATAATAAATAATAATAAATAATAAATAATCCATTTCTAATAATAAATTTTCCTTCCAGTTCTAACATGAAAACAGATAAGAAAATTTGCTTGGTGAATGAGGTAAACTCTATATTGCTTATCATATAAGAATATCTAAATACTTAGCTGGAGATGGTCATATTTAATTCTTTGCACCTTCCTTTCATTCCTTCATCCGGATTTTTGTGCAACAAAATGCTCTGCATTTCTCCAAAAGTATGCCTCCAACCTGCGCCCTTGGGGTCTTGCAAAAGCTCCAGGTTGTGGGTTCAGGACTTACTTGCTGCTGAGGCAGCGCCTCAGCGAGTAGGAGGCCCCTCCACCGCAGGTGCGTGAGCACTCACTCCACGGGCCCCAGGCGTCCCACAGGCCGTCCCGGTCCTCCTCAGAGCGTGCGGTCCTGGAGCTCTGTGAGGAACGAGAGGATGGTCAGTATGAGTCCTCAGTGAACGGGGAAATGTGCGCTCTAAAGCGTGGGTCGTCTGTGTGTCTGTACATGCTGGCCTTGCTGAGGATGAAGATGGGCTCAGATTCTCAGATTCTTTCCAATTTAATACTGTGCATATGTTTAGGGAGAGGGATATTTGAGTTCAAGGACCCTGGGCTGTGACTGAAAAGGGCAAGGGACTGCATTTATGGGAGTGAACAGAAAAAGGTGGCCAGAAATAAGAATCTGGGTCAGAGGAAGATAGATTGCACTGAAGTCACAGTTTTGCCCAGGGTTCATGAGTCTACTCTTTTGTTGCTTTGTGAAGAGAGAAGCTGCACTCAGAGATGTTTCTGCTCTGAGAAGACTGACATATGCATACCAGCACTGCTTTCCAAAATTTAACGTTTTATACAACTGACTTTTCTTTAAATGAAGCAGCATCATTCCTAGTTTTCAGATGTGTTAATGAGAATAATTGCATGAAGTAACTTCAGTAATGCAAGGATTGGCTCCAGACAGACAGATTTGCTTGTTATTGACAGACTCCCTAGTGAAATCTGCATTTACTGTAAGGAAAATTGTTATGTGTAGGTCCATGTAGTGCTTCACATTTCTTAGAAGAGTTAAAGAGAAAATTTGTGCCAGTTACATAATAGAATAATAACAATAGTCAATAGAACAGATTCTGAAGTTAGAAACTGCCTGGGTGGGCTTCCCTGTTGGCGCAGTGGTTGAGAGTCCGCCTGCCGATGCAGGGGATGCGGGTCCGTGTCCTGGTCCGGGAAGATCCCACATGCCGTGGAGCAGCTAGGCCCGTGAGCCATGGCCGCTGAGCCTGCGCATCTGGAGCCTGTGCTCCGCAACGGGAGAGGCCACAACAGTGAGAGGCCCGCGTACCGCAAAAAAAAGAAACTGCCTGGGTTTGGATATGGATTGTTTTTTAAGTAATTATATGTCCTTGTACAAGTAACTTACCACCTCTTTACACTTCAATTTCCCTTTCTACAAGATGGGGATGATATTATAACCATAACACTACATCCACGTGTGTGTGTGCACACACACACTGTAGAAAGACTAGTTATACAAACTAAACTTAGGACTAGTTTCAGAGTAAATCACAAATAAATATTACCTATAATTATTATGTTATTATAAATTGAGAATGTGTCACATATGTACGTTCACAGTTGTATTAGTCTGCTCATGTTGCCGTAACAAAATACCAGCCTGGGTGTTTTAAACAATAAAAATTAATTTTTCCACAGTTCTGGAGTCAAAGTCCAAGACCAGGATGCCAGCATGGTTGGCTCCCAGTGAAGACTTTCCCTTTGGGTTGCAGATGGCTTCTTTGTCACTATGTGGTCACATGACATCCACTTTATGTGAGTAAGAGAGGGAGAGCAAGCTCACTGGTGTCTCTTGTTAGAAGGGCACTAATCTCATCATAAGGGCCCCACCCTCACCACCTCATCTAACCCTAATTATCTCCTAAAGGCTCCATCTTCAAATAACATCACATTGGGCAGGAGGGCTTCAACATATGAATTTGGGGGGGATATAACTCAGCCCATGCCAAGAGTTCTACAAGTAGCTAGTGTAAACTGTGGCCAAGTTACTTTACTGAATAAACCAAGTGACACCCGTATAGTAAAGGTGGTATCGCTCCATGTCAATAACATACACATGACAAATGTTAAAATTTCAAAACTATTTATATTTGGAAAAAGCAAACTGTAAAGAAAATGTGCATGATAGGCAATATGACGGTTCATCTTCAGTTTTTTCTCTAAGGAGAGAGCATAGGCAGTGTATAATACTGGAAGAGCATGGAATACAGAGGCGACAGGAGGGTAACCTCTTATAAAGCACTGTGAGAACTTGAGATGATGCAAGTAAAACGACCAGCGTATAGTAGCCTCCATAAATGGTAGCTCTTAAAGACTTTCTCACGCCCTATCTAGTTATACTCAAGGCTATATCATCCAATTAGGAGGAGCTCCTGAAAAAGAAAAGCACATTGTTTCACCCCTAGAAAACTATTTATTTTGCAGTAATGGGATTCTTTATAAAGATGTTGCTATGGGGCTCATCTGTCAAATTGACTACTCCTTGGAACTTTTACTGCCGGCATAAATGGAGCCACAAACCTGGCTTTAGAGTATTATATCAAGGATTGTCTAGCTGGTGCATGCTATATTTAGAGTCCTAAATCATTTGAAATGAGCAGTGGGATAGATAGTGGTTAGAAGTAGGGACTACAGACGTACTCAGCCTGGAGTGGAATATTGGCTCCAGAGCCTCCCAGCTGTGATGTTCTCGTGCTTCACTTTTCTTATCATAGAATGGAGATAATAAAACTATCTACATCACTGAGACATTGTGAGGATTAAAATAGTTAATATATAAAAAGCACATAAGACAGAAATAATCCAAATGTCCGGGGGGGGGATGAATGGATAAACAAAATACGCTATGGTCATACAATGGAATATTATTCAGCCTTAAAAAGAAAGGAAATTCTGACACATGCTACAACATGGGTAAACCGAGGACATTATGCTAAGTGAAGTAAGCTAGATACAAAAGGATGAATATTATATGATTTCACTTACAGGAGGTACCTAGAGTAGTCAAATTCATAAAGACAGAAAGTCGAATGGTTGCTAGGGGTTGGGGGGAGGGGGGAATGGGGAGTTATTGTTTAATGGATACAGAATTTCAATTTGGTAAGAAGAAAATAATTCTGGAGATCGATGGTGGTGATGGCCGCATAACAATGTGAATGTATTTACTGCCACTGAACTGTACACTTAAAAATGAGTAAGACAGTATATTTTATGTTATATATATACTATGCCACAATAAAAACAAATACATATGCACATTTTATAAAGCTCATAGGGCCTAAATAATAAATACTATGTAAGTATTTGAAGCTATTATTAACATTATTATTTAATATTACTTATTAACATCATGGGTAGCGGTGCTTTTTTTTTTTTTTCTGCTGAGCTTACTTGAAACACTGCACTATGTAAGGTTCATCTTTCTTAAAACCCTGACTTTCCCACAGCAGAACCTTCCGGTCTCCTGCCACAGGACACTGACCTGGTGATATGACCTGCCAGGAGCTTGAGGTTCCTATAAAGTGCAGCATTGAATAGGAAACAGAAACACATTGGTTACCCCCAAACTTGTCCTTTCTAAAGGAAGTATTTACTGAGCTCCAAAGCCTGGTTTTTAGGGTTAATAAAGCCAATCTCTAATCACAGCAATACGGGGTATTCTGTTTCCAAGCTTAATAGGCTAGTGAGGGAGGAAAGACCCTTTGCCATTTAAATATACACACCGAGTCTCTTGCTCACCCAGTAAATTCATTCCTCAGATTTTTAAAAAGTTTATTGTGCACCTCCTGGCTCCCGTTTTGTTTGCTCTGTGTGATTGGAAGATGGTTCTGTTGAGAGAGTATTTGCCTGATGCAGTAATTATTTCCATGACACACATGCATTGTACAATGCAATTTCCCTTATTCTATTAAAATTCAATCTGACTGAGATGAAAACCAGCAACACAAATGCTAGCCTGCATGAAGTAATTAAACTAAGCAAGATGAGTGATTACAAATTATGATACTATCCAATTACTACAACTGAAAAAAAAATTCCACATGCGGCATTCACATGTGAACTCTACTTCCATGTGAGGTAAGAACACCAGAATGCCAAATCCTGCAGCAGTTTCTCTCTGGCAGCTCTCTGGATAAGATATTTAGGAAATAATGTATGGTTGAGATTTGGTTCTTCTAGAGAAGCAAATTGTTTCAAACTCTGTGCTAAAGTTGCTTGATATTTTTCATGTGCCATGTCTGGAGAGGCACTAAAATGGCTCTAAGGTGAGGGTTCACTGACTAAACATCTTACCTCATCACCAGTTACAAGTTTCCACACAACTAGACATACTAGGTGCCCACATTTCTCTGAAGGACGTTGCACACTAGCCCAGAAGAAAGTCATGGACCTATTCCTTAAACTGGAACGAACTCCGACTTTTCTTTTAACCAGCAGAATAAACATAATTCATTTCAACTGAATTCATGTTTAATGTTAGAGAAAGTAATTTTCCTCCTCTTTAACTGTGCCAGATTTTTACATCTATAACCAGAAATGACATTTCAGCAATGCCTTGCAGGTCATTTATGACATAGAAGCATTTGCTTATTACAGTTGTTAAGAGGGCCTTCATTATAAATAACTTTCATACTTAGTCCAGGTGGGACTCATGTTTATTACTCTTATTGTGGAATGTGCATTCCACTTCACTTCAAAGTAGCATTTTTTAAAAAGTGTAAACTTTGAATTGCATGTAGGAAGAAAAACTGAAGCAGAAGCAAACAGGAATAGATAATGAGTTGCCTAGAGGCAATGCTGATTGCTTCTGAAACCAAAATTCTAAGCTTTCCCATTACATCCCCACCAATGTTTCTTGATTTGATTCCCATCACATAAACCTAATATTTTAATGTCAACATCTCAGAAACAAGGTCATGAATGTTATAAAAACACAGTGATCAAGAGATTATTCCTGACCACTGCTAGAAATTTCAGCAACAGTGTCAGGTGAGATGATGGTCTTTAGCTACTAATTGACAGAGGACAGAAGTGCAACCATTAAATTCTGTTTGTAAGCCAGGATTCCACCAATAGGAGGTTTATCAGAAAAGGTCAAAACTGCATCTAATATTGAACTTGAGGGGAAAGCCCATTTGAAATTTCCTTCTTAGTATAGCACTTATGTTTTTCTATAGTCACTGGCTGGGTTAGAATGGATAACTGGCACCTCCTCTGAGTTGACATTTCAGAAATCTAGCGAACACTGAGAGGAGAGAGGCCTGAGTCTTGGTTCTACAATCCTACGAAAATCAAATACTTCCCATGAGTTATTCAATTTAGAAAAAGTCTAGCTATTTCTAGATCTTTTGTGCCACACGATGACCTTTGAATATAGCACTGATGACGACTCCTAAATCAACTACAGTTGACCCTTTAACACTTGGGGGTGAAGGGTGCTGACCTGCACTCAGTTGAAAATCTAGGGTAACTCATGGCCGGCCCTCTCTACCCGCAGTTCCTCCATATCCACAGGCCATGTAGAGCTGCAGTCTTTACTATTGAAAAAATCTGATATAAGTGGAGCCACGCACTTCAAACCTGAGTTGTTTATGGGTCAACTGTAGTTTCGTTTTAGAAAATTCAGCCATCAACTTCTCAGTTTCCATACACCCTTGTTCCTGGTCAGTTAAGTGACTCTAAGCCTCAGTCCATGCCAACTGCATGGAATATAGACTGTGGCCGACATCACTGTATACATCCTAGCAATATTCGAAGATTAGAAGAGCTTCTCTAAATCCATCAACCTCAGAATGGTGTCATTTTCTCGCTATTACTGCTTATCTAAACATGGTTTTCATCTGATCATTTTGTGGTTAATTTCAGAGGCAATTGCAGCAACCAAGTCTCAGGTGAACAGCTTTAAGCCTGACAGCTACAAGTAATTAACACAGAGTAATCACATGAAGCAAGTTTCCCTGCACCTCACAGCCCAATAGACACTTAACCTCAGAATGACCTCCTATGTACTTCCTTAGCCAGAACCCTCTTCCACTGGAACCTGAACAGGTTATCAAAGACTTAGGAAAGATATTGTAGGACAAAGCACAAATTAGCAATAAGAAGACAGAATTATATCTACTCGGAGATACATACACAGAGTATTGGGAAAATATTTTTTCCAAATGTTGTAACAAGAGGTCAAGTTATACAGAACAAAATGAAAACAAAAGTAGGTTCTGAGGAAATGGATGACAGGTTTTTGTAGAATTGAAGTCTTATAGCAAATGAAGTTATCTTATAAGCAAAGTGTTTTTCAGACATCAACAGATCCTCAAAAGTAGGAAAATGGGTAATGGGATGAATGGAAGAGCGGTTCTTACTCTTTCAAAATCAGCAAGGAGGTTTTCCTCTTCTCCCAGACAGACAGCATTTAGCTTAAGCCATCTGGACCTGTGTATGTGACTGTACTAAATGGATGTTACACACCTCGAAATTAAAAAGTGGGGGAGCAACTCCTCCAGTGATGAGAGAACCATTTTTCCTGTGGTGTGCCCATGCAATGTGGAGAAATCTATACACAGGAACATCCCATCTGTGTACCAAGCTTTGGAAACGAATTTGCAGACTTCACTTTTAGCTTCCCTACATCAGGTCCCTCTAAATCTTACCTGATCCTTGGCTTCTTTAAGAACTTGGAATACGGGTTCTGCCGCCAACTGTACATGGTAGGAGTTGTGATGCTCTGCTCCTGAGAGCTTACAGACGTTAAGCAGTCACTGGGCTCTTGTAAAAGTCCATTAGCTTTTTGACGTACTTTCTTAAAGAGCAGGGTGTGTGGATGGATACTGAGGCATGCGCCTTCCCAGATATTTGCTGCTGGCTTTGCTGAGGAAATCTGGATCATCTGGTTCTTATCACAGCTGCACTGCTGGGGTATATGATGAGCTGACAGTGACACAGTGCACAGTCTTTCAGAGGCCACTACGTGAAGCCTGTCCCTTGCTACTGAGGAGAAAAGTCAGTTCTGTAAGAGGGTGGAAAAGCTATCTAGGCCACAGCAGGACTTTTGGGTACCTCTTCTCCTTTTCCTATTGCTGTGTCCATGCACGCACACACAGGTGCCCCTTTCACATTGCTGTAAGGGCACTTAGCTGCGCCTAAACCTAGGAGGTGGGTGATGAGGGCAAAATGCTGGGATTTATTAAGTACCTGTGTGCCAGGAAGTATGCTAGAATTTACATGGATGATCATATTTAATCCTCAAGACGAGCCATGTCAGGTAGGAGAAGTTTTTCCTATTTTACCAATAAGAAAATTGAGGCTCAGAGAGGTTGAACATCTTGCATCAAGGTACAGGAGAAAGAGTACAGGCTTGGTGGTGGGACAGACCTTCCTAGACATATGTTAGTAAACTGGACGAGAACGCTTTGTCAGATCTCTTCGAGCCTGGGTTTCACCATCTGTGAAATGGGGATATTTATGCTTCTTTTCCTAGGGTGATGGTGAAGATTAACTAGGAAATCATATGTAAGGTGCCTAGTGTAGTTTCTAGCACGTAGATGTTAATTATTTCATCTCTCCACTCAGGTCACAAACATTTGTCCCCCTGCCCCACTCCCCTCTCCCCTTGCCAAATCACACAGCTAGCTCCTGGTGGGACCACGCTGGTTTTTTTTTTTTTTTTTTTTTTTAACATCTTTATTGGAGTACAATTGCTTTAGAGTGTTGTGTTAGTTTCTGCTGTATAACAAAATGAATCAGCTATATGCATACATATATCCCTATATCCCCTCACTCTTGCATCTCCCTCCCACCCTCCTTATCTCACCCCTCTAGGTGGTCGCAAAGCACCGAGCTAATCTCCCTGTGCCATGCAGCTGCTTCCCACTAGCTATCTACTTTACATTTGGTAGTGTATATATGTCAATGATACTATCTCACTTCGTCCCAGCTTACACTTACCCCTCCATGTCCTCAAGTCCATTCTCTACGTCTGCATCTTTATTCCTGTCCTGCCCCTAGGTTCATCAGAACCAAGTTTTGTTTTGAGATTCCATATATATGTGTTAGCATATGGTATTTGTTTTTCTTTTCCTGACTTATTACACTCTGTATGGCAGACTCTAGGTCTATCCACCTCACTACAAATAACTCAACTTCGTTTCTTTTTATGGCTGAGTAATATTCCATTGTATATATGTGCCACATCTTCTTTATCCATTCATCTGTTGATGGATACTTAGGTTGCTTCAATGTCCTGGCTATTGTCAATAGGGCTGCAATGAACATTGTGGTACATGACTCTTTTTGAACTATGGTTTTCTCAGGGTATATGCCCAGTAGTGGGATTGCTGGGTCGTATGGTAGTTCTATTTGTAGTTTAAGGAACCTCCATACTGTTCTCCATAGTGGCTGTACCAATTTACATTCCCACCAACAGTGTAAGAGGGTTCCCTTTTCTCCACACCCTCTCCAGCATTTATTGTTTGTAGATTTTTTGATGATGGCCATCCAGACTGGTATGAGGTGATGCCTCATTGTAGTTTTCATTTGCATTTCTCTAATGATTAGTGATGTTGAGCAACCTTTCATGAGTTGGTTGGCAATCTGTATATCTTCTTTGGAGAAATGTCTATTTAGGTCTTCTGCCCAGTTTTGGATTGGGTTGTTTGTTTTTTTGATATTGAGCTGCATGAGCTGCTTGTAAATTTTGGAGATTAATCCTTTGTCAGTTGCTTCATTTGCAAATATTTTCTCCCATTCTGAGGGTTCTCTTTCTGTCTTGTTTATGGTTTCCTTTGCTGTGCAAAAGCTTCTAAGTTTCACTAGGTCCCATTTATTTTTGTTTTTATTTCCATTACTCTAGGAGGTGGGTCAAAAAGGATCTTGCTAGGCTTCCCTGGTGGCGCAGTGGTTGAGAGTCTGCCTGCCGATGCAGGGGACACAGGTTCGTGCCCTGGTCTGGGAAGATCCCACATGCCACGGAGCGGCTGAGCCCATGAGCCATGGCCGCTGAGCCTGCGCGTCCGGAGCCTGTGCTCCGCAACGGGAGAGGCCACAACAGTGAGAGGCCCATGTAACGCAAAGAAAAAAAAAAGGATCTTGCTGTGATTTATGTCACAGAGTGTTCTGCCTATGTTTTCCTCTAAGAGTTTTATAGTGTCTGGCCTTACACGTAGGTCTTTAATCCATTTTGAGTTTATTTTTGTAAATGGTGTTAGGGAGTGGTCTAACTTCATTATTTTACATGTAGCTGTCCAGTTTTCCCAGCAGCACTTATTGAAGAGGCTGTCTTTTCTCCACTGTATATTCTTGCCTCCTTTATCAAAGATAAGGTGATGGAGTCAAGATGGTGTATGAGGAGGATGTAGAATTCGTGTCTCCCCAAAACAAAGGCACCTACCAGGCACCAGTGGGGGACCATGCACACCTAAGGGGATGGGAGGAACCCCAAGAGACCGGTGATCTCTCCTTTTGGCTTGTTGCCCCCCACTCTTTTTCTTTTTCTTTTTTGTTGTGGTTTTATTTTACCTTGTTGCAGTTGTTTCAATTATAGCTTTATTTTTCTAATTTTATTTTTTATTCTTTGATATTGTACTGCTCCTGTTTTCTCTTTCTTTCTTTCTTCCTTTTTTTTTTTTTTTTTTAATAACCATGAAGATTGTGGGATCTTGGTTCCCAGGCAAGAGGTCAGGCCCCAGCTCCTGTGGTGGGAGCTCCGAGTCCAAACCACTGGACTAACAGAGAACCTCAGACCCCAGGGAATATCAATTGGAGTGAGGCCTCCCAGAGGGCCTCATCTCAGCACCAAGACCCAGCTCTATCCAACTGCCTGCAAACTCCAGAGCTGTACGTCTCAGGCCAAACAACCAGTAAGACAGGAATACAGCACCACCCATCAAAAAAATGAAACATCAAAAAATATGTGACAGATGAAGGAGCAAGGAAAAAACCTACAAGACCAAATAAATGAAGACAAAATAGCCAAACTACCTGAAAAAGAATTCAGAGTAATGACAGTAAAGATGATCCAAAATCTCAGAAACAGAATGGAGAAAACACAAGAAACATTTAACAAGGATCTAGAAGAACTAAAGAGCAAACAAACAGTGATGAGCAACACAATTACTGAAATTAAAAATACTCTAGAAGGAATCAATAACAGAATAACTGAGGCAGAAGAACGGATAAGTGAGCTGGAAGACAAAATGGTGGAAATAACTGCCAAGGAGCAGAATAAAGAAAAAGAATGAAAAGAATTGAGGACAGACTCAGAGACCTCTGGGAGGGCATTAAACTCACCAACATTCGAATTATAGGGGTCCCAGAAGAAGAAGAGGAAAAGAAAGGGTGTGAGAAAATATTTGAAGAGATTATAGTCGAAAACTGCCCTAACATGGGAAAGGAAATAGTCACCCAAGTCCAGGAAGCACAGAGAGTACCATATAGAATAAACCCAAAGAGAAATACGCCAAGACACATATTAATCAAACTATCAAAAATTAAATACAAAGAAAAAATGTTAAAAGCAGCAAGGGAAAAGCAACAAATAACATACAAGGGAATCCCCATAAGGTTAACAGCTGATCTTTCAGCAGAAACTCTGCAAGCCAGAAGGGACTGGCAGGACATATTTAAAGTGATGAAAGAGAAAAACCTACAACCAAGATTACTCTACCCAGCAAGGATCTCATTCAGATTCGATGGAGAAATTAAAGCCTTTACAGATAAGCAAAAGTTAAGAGGATTCAGCACCACCAAACCAGCTTTACAACAAATGCTACAGGAACTTCTCTAGGCAGGAAACACAAGAGAAGGAAAAGACCTACAAAAAAACCCCCAAAACAATTAAGAAAATGGTAATAGGAACATATATATTGATACTTACCTTAAATGTAAATGGATTAAATGCTCCAACCAAAAGACATAGACTGGCTGAATGGATACAAAAACAAGACCTGTACATATGTTGTCTACAAGAGACCCACTTCAGACCTAGAGACACATCCAGACTGAAAGTGAGGGGATGGAAACAGATATCCCATGCAAATGGAAATCAAAAGAAAACTGGAGTAGCAATTCTCATATCAGACAAAATAGACTTTAAAATAAAGACTATTACAAGAGACAAAGAAGGACACTACATAATGATCAAGGAATCAATCCAAAAAGAAGATATAACAATTGTAAATATTTATGCACCCAACATAGGGGCACCTCAATACATAAGGCAAATGCTAATAGCCATAAAAGGGGAAATTGACAGTAACACAATCATAGTAGGGGACTTTAACACCCCACTTTCACCAAGGGACCAGGTTTTATACTCATAATCCGACCATCTTTTGTGCTGCCTGGCTTCCAATTTTGACCTTCCTTTCCATTTTAGACAGAATTTTATCAGTACACAGTTTTTTTAAATAGAATGACAAGTACTAACGTTGTTGCTTTTCTTGTGAAAAATGATTTTGTCCTCAGCATCCTTTCTCAATCTAGGAATAACAACTTGGAGATGGAATTAAGACAGCTTCATTACTTTTTAGGAAATGAAAGCCTGCCTCTGCTCCATGTCAAATGCTTCAGGAAGATTTTCATTTCAGAATGAGTGTAACTTGATTTGTTTGTATCCCATCCAAGGCCCAGGCTGGATTACATCTCATCTCGGAAACTGCTGAGAAACCTCTGGCCATTTTGGAAGGCTCAACCAGACACAATTTCACAGCCAGCTGAATTCAAATCAATAATTGCTGATATGAGCAAAGATTAGTATTCAGGATATTTGTGACTGGTCATGGAGTATTTTGAGCCAGTTTATCTCAAGGAAAGGCCTAGTAAAATATTCTATCACTGTCAGTTTCTACTACTTTAAAAGCATAAACTTCACAAATAGACTCTGCTTTGTTGTAATGCTGATAGAATATTAACATAAATACTACTATACATTTCTTTTTCTGAGAGAGATTTCAAACAAGTTTGGATGAAAACCTATATATATATATGTATATTTATGTGTATACATATATGTATATGTATGTAGATTATGTATATAATACACATATACATATGTGAGTGTATATATATGTGTGTGTGTGTGTGTGTACATATGTATAAATCTTCCAGACACACTCTCTGAGAGAGTCTGGAAGATTTAAAGAGATTTTCTACTAGAAAGAGCCTGTCAGTCTGGTTTTCTTTTTTCCACTGTAATAATTTTCTTTTTAATAACAACTGTAGCAGCCAAACTCCTAAACCTAGGGGCCGCTCAATTAGGAATAGAAGGCTGAAACTGGTAATTCCATTTCTTTTACAAAACAAAATTGGACAATAGGAGAATTGTATGCTGTAGAAACTGCAGTCATTTAAAAAAAATCATCTATTCCCATGTTTGCACTGACCGTCATTACTTCCATGGCCTTTGCACTGTATGGATAGTTTGAAGACATTCTTCTATTTCTCCTCAAATGTGAAACTTAAGCCATTTACCTGGAGTTCTAAAACTGAAGCTCGTCTTCCTGGTTGCTGTTTTTTTCTAAGAAAGAAAAAATCTCCAGTGCAAAATAATCTATAAGCCAAGTACCAAGGAAAGCAGTGATGAGTCATCTCCTGGGACGTCCACACCCCTCCACTCCCCAAAACAGGCGTATTTGAAAAACCCCCTCAAATGAAATTCCTTCTTCTGCTCTTTTTGTGAATTCCTGACTTCCTGGTGAGCCAGTTAGAAGTTTCAGTTTCCGTTTCCATCTCATCTAACCTGAGCTCTGTCCAAACTGCAGCTCCCATCAGCCACACTTTCTGCAGCACAGACAAATTTTGCTGCAATGCATTTACAAAACATCTGTAGAACTAATGAAACATCAGAGGCTCTGGAAAGCACATGTTGGGGTTTGGAATCAATGGAGAAAGAATTCCTGACAGAGAAAACACTCACTTTGTGATTCCCTGAGAAAACTGGAAAGTTAATAGATTAATATGGCTTAGAGTTTGCGGAACAAAAACCCCAAACTGCAATTGATAATAGAGAAGCTAGAAGAAATGACTTTCACTTCACGCCACAATCAAGCCTTTGGTTTTAGGAGAACTTTCCTAACTCTTCTTTGGTTGACCATGGTGCCATCTGAGCCAAGAAAGAAAATTTGCTGAAATGGTTCTGAATGAACTTCCAGAGGACTTTGGGTGTGTAACTTACGTTCCTTTCCGACGCTCATGATCGGGTCCTTTCTCTCTCAAGTGCCATTCAGATACTGCGGGATGAATGTTTGGAATCGAAATCTAAAACATTCTCTCTGACGCAATGTTATATTTTCTTCTTTCCTATATTCTTTTTTCTACTTTTGCGCACATTAAATTCCCTTTACCCAGAAAAAGTATTAGAATGATAAGCGCTTACTATCTCAATATTTTAATTTGCAATTATTTGATGTTGCATCCATGCACTATCAATTTGCAAGGCTACATGAAACCAAAAACAAGACTTTGTAGCTCTTTAGGGTGATCATTTTACATAACAATGATCTTCCCAGTTAGACTGTAAACTTGCTGAAGGCAGGAATTATGCTTTCTATTTTTGAACTACCTACTGTCGGCACTGCAATAATTCCTATGCATGCCGTTTAGAAGAAAATGTAATAGATGTGGACAAATATTTAAGAGAGGGTGAAAGGCTTTGGAAGTATGTTTTGTTTTAAATCTTAGATTACTCATTTACTTGTCATCTGTTTCTTAAAAATGTACATAGGATATGCAATAAGCACAGGAGTGGGGGTGGGGAGGGGGGAGAGAGGGGGAAGAGAGAGAGAAATATCTAGTTACTTAAAATTTCCAAGTGGTCTCAAGTTCTGGGACTTTATTATTTTCTTCAGTGCAAATGCATAACACCACCCACCCTCCTCCACACTAGGAGATAAATTTTGTCAAAACACTGCACCTATGACTCAGATCCTTTTTTTTTTTTTTTTTTTTTTTGCGGTACGCGGGCCTCTTACTGCTGTGGCCTCTCCCGTTGCGGAGCACAGGCTCCGGAAGCGCAGGCGCAGCGGCCATGGCTCACGGGCCCAGCTGCTCCGCAGCATGTGGGATCCTCCCGGACCGGGGCACGAACCCACGTCCCCTGCATCGGCAGGCGGACTCTCAACCACTGCGCCACCAGGGAAGCCCTCAGATCCATATTTGTTTTTTTTTTTTTTTGCGGTACGCGGGCCTCTCACTGTTGTGGCCTCTCCCGTTGTGGAGCACAGGCTCCGGACGCGCAGGCTCAGCGGCCATGGCTCACGGGCCCAGCCGCTCCGCGGCACGTGGGATCTTCCCACACCGGGGTACGAACCCGTGTCCCCTGCATCGGCAGGCGGACTCCCAACCACTGCGCCACCAGGGAAGCCCCTCAGATCCATTTTTAAAAGCAACAGCTCAATTACCATATCTCTGTATCTTCAACAGATAACATTCCCTCTAGTTTTAACCTGTAACTGTAGCTATAGGTAGCAGTTTGAATAACTGGAACAGGTTCACGAGTTTTGCAGGATGGCAGTAAATCATTTTGAGGGTCTACTTATGGTCCTGATGATCCTTTTCCATCATTAAAGTAAAGCAAACCAACCCGGCGTCCCAGCAATCCAGAAGCACCATAATTGCTTAATGTACATTCACGCCAATCATCAGCAGATTTCCTTCGCATCTATACCTGACTAAACACTCAAGGACAACACTCAACATGGGCCAGGAAGCCTTGTAAGCAAGGCATAGGTGGTAACCAGCAAGTTAACTTGCTGCTTTGAAATGACTGTCTCCCATCCACGTGTACCAATTTCAACAGCTCCCTATTCGATTCTCAGCGTCTCCCAGTAGGTATCAGCAGAGCTCACTACCGCATAGCCCTCTGCTTCTTGGCTTATGGAAGAACCTGTTGCTTTCTCATGGATCGTAAGTTCTAATCCCACATGCTTATGTTTCCTTTATAATCTACTGAGGAAGTGAGATAAACAACAACAACAAAATATCTGACTCCTCAACATTCTCTGCATTTAATCAGATACCAAGTCTCATCACTTCCACTTCTGAAATGTCTCTCTTCCACTCCCACCCTCCCCAATCCCTACTTTCACTGCCTTAATTCTGGTTCCAGCATTTCATGCCTGGCGTTCTGCAATAGGCTTCCCATCTGATTTGACCTCAGCCTCTCCACCCACCAGTCTGTCCTCCACACTGCTGCCAGTTACCCTTCTAGAATGCAGAGCTAAAGTTCACTCCCTAAGGGGGTTCTGTGGTTCCACTACCTGCCTAGAGCTGGTGGCATCAAGTAATAGATTTCAGATGGGCTGTGAGGACTCAGAAACTGTATGCAACATTTTTGGTGTATGTGTGTCATTATCAAGCTTCTGGCAAGAGGATCTATAGCTTTCATCACGTTCTCCAAAAAAGGTTAAGAACCACCGAGTATAAGATAAAGTCCAAGTTAGAGTGGCATACAACACCCTTCCTAACTTGACCCTAAATCAACGTTCTAGACTCATTTCTGTTGCTCCTGGTCACTCAGATCCTCGACACTCCAGTGACAGGGCACTGCTGCTCAGTCAGACAAGCTGCTTGGGCACCTCTGATATTCCGTTCATGAGCCTACTGTTGCCTAGATTGCCTTCCTCTCCGTGTTCCTTGCATCCTTTTCTTTCTTCGACTTGTATACTTCTGCTCCTGCAGCTCCCACGCCATCTTCTAGTGCAATGTTCTCTAATCTCCAGGTAAAATCAATCACTGCCTCTCCTGTACACTCTGAACATATTGCTAGGACTTGATACGCATGGCTATTTTAGCATTTGTCAGCCACTGTACTGCAGTTACTTATTTATACATCTATCCCAAAGAATGGACAGTGCGTTTCTTAAGGGCCATGACAAAGATGAACATGCCTTTGTACCCCCAGTGCCTCGTAGAACACCGGACATGTAATCGGGTTCAGTGCATATTCATTGAATGAATAATTAACGCAAGGCAGGCCAGGACAAGTTGTAGTTGAGTGTCTAATTAACAACCGATGTCAGCTTTCCCTCTCATTTATACACATTCAGATTCTCTGAAGACAGAGGGGGAAAATATATATGCAAAAACTGCAGATAAGTAAGGAAATGGAAGAGGAAAAAAATTAATCTGACGCATGGAAGAAAAAGATGATCACATTCCTGCTTCTTCACGTGTCTTTTTATGCCAACTTGAAATTTACCCAAAATGTTAAAAGCTGATTAACCTGTCACATCTTGCCTTAATTTAGCCTAATTCAAATCCTAGATGCTTATCTGCCAAAGAATCCTCATCACTGCGTAAACAATAGCAGTCCTTCGGCAACACCTGGGAAGCAGCACTTTGTGGAGATGAGTGTGCTGGGTTGAGGAGGGAACAAGGATGGGTGGGTGAGGGAGTCCTGACTTGATCAAAGGCATAGGCCTCTACCAATAGAAAAGTAAAAAAAGATGAATTAAATTGTATTGTCATTAATTGAATTGTATTGTCATTAAATTGTATTTTCATTAATTAAAGTGTATTTTCATTAAACTGTGACAAAGGGAATTCCCTTTGACACCCCTAATTTCTAAAACAGGGCTTGATACAGAGATCAATGTTCAATGGATGTGTAGTGTTTAACTGACTTTTTTGTGAGCAATTTTAATTTTACAATGCATCACAGAACAGATATGGATAATACTGATGGCAAAACTTCTAAAGAGGGACACAGGCTGAGGGTCAGGACTTGGCCATTGTGGGATTTGGGGCCAGATACTTTCTGAAACATCCCTAGCCATAAATATGTCTACAATTCTAAATGAGCATACTTACAAATAAATTTTCTAACTTGGCGATGAGACATGAACATTTGCTCAATTTAACTCAGGATTGCTATAAAAATTGTTTAAAAAATAAAAGTTCTAAAATACGAAAATGTTGACAGTACTAAATTGCTAAATGAAATTCAAGTAGAGATGATCCTACGGCTTCAGCTGTTAAGAATCGTTTCATTAAAAGTAATTCTTGAAACGAATCTCTAATGGGGACTCCTTTACAATACAATTATCAGCATTCAGAACCTCTGTCAAATCATTGTGACTCCTGAATAATAAAAAAAGCTAAACTATACACTGTATTTTTGTTGATAAATATGTATTATTTAATTATTTAAAAATCACTAAGTACTGGTAAGCAAAAATTTCCCAAATGATGAGATAAAAGTTAGCTTTATATGATGGTTTTCAGTTTCTATATTGACTTATTTCCTATCCAGGTGGTAAAGAATAATGGTTTTTCATTTTATGCTGTTTCTACTAATGGCTATATCAGTAATTTTCATGACATAATTTATTTTGTATCAAAACAGAAACTGCTATTGTGGTTCTCTATGAGTATAACTTCTAGTGGTTATTTAAAAAGATATTCTGATTTCTAGATATATTTTCAACATATTAAGTCCTTTATCAGTAACAGTTGAGAGTCAGTAACCTTCATACAGCTTTCGTTGTCTTAACTACAGCAATGAGGGCAGACGTTCCCTAGTGAAACGATGCTGTCTTTCATAAATAGCCTACAATTTTTCTGTAATATTGTAGGGAGTAGACTGTAGAGTAAGTCCCTTATTTTAAATCACTGCAAGAAAGACTTTGGTTTTCTAAAAGGACTTGTCTTTCTCAGTCAGTTATAGTTTGTCATTATTTGTAAACAATACTGATCTACTTAAACTGAGATGGAATATAATATTGGTGATTAAAGACGTATATACCAGTTGTCTCTTTCTATCTCCCAGTCAAGTTCGTGAAAAGTATTTGCGTTTCTGAGCTGGCTAAATTCCCTGTACTGTTAGCATTTTGAAATCATAGTTGAAAAATATCAATCAGTATTGTATACATGGGAAGTAATGCAGTCTTTCATTTGTAAATTAAATGACAATGTCTAGGAGCCATTAGTGAAACCTTTTATAAATGTTTATTAGCATATGAAACATAATATGGTTTCTGTGATTCTCGTGAGCACTTCTCTGACCCTCAATGCTTGATAAAGTAGAAGCAAATACAGTTTCCCTGAGAATTCATAAAACTTAATTTTTGCTTTCAATGTTGCAAGCATTTTGAGTCTGTCATTTTGTTTTCAGCAAGAGGAATTATTTTTCCTGCAGCGTCATTCAATGTTATTTAATGGTAGGCATGCAATGCAATGTATGCATTGCATTAATCACGGTTAGTAATGTGAAAAGTTAATAGGCTGATGCTTCAAGTAATGTTATAATCACTAAAATGCCTCAGGAATATATGAAAATGGATCTTGGCCACGGACAATATCAAGATTGCCGAGATGCACCACAGGCATCTTTTTTAAAGCCTGTTTTGTAATAAGCAGAGAAAGCGAAGGTGCTAAATCATGGTTTACCACCCCATTGGCCTCACAGCCTGTCTGTCTCTGGTGCTGGGCCTCAGAAATCAATTTCACACACGGCTGCTATCAGCATTCTTCGAGCCATTAAGACGAGAGCACTTTCTCCTCTTTTTATTAAAACAAGCTCACTTTTATCTCACGGCTCCAGCTTTGTGCTTTCCTGCCTTTACTTTCCACTTTGTTAGTGGTAAGCGTTACATTGTCTTCTGCCTCCTTTCCTTTCACTTCTAGACTTCTTGAAAGGCTAATCCACGCGCACGGCACCCACTTCCTCAATACCCTCAATTTCTTTAACGCTTCGTCATCTGCCTTCTGCCCTGCCACTTGAGTGATGTGGCTCCTCTGAAATTCATCAGGAGCCTGTAACTCACCACATCCGAGGACCTTCCCTCAGACCTTCCTGTGGGACGTGATACCCTGGCTTTGCTGGCAGTGACTCCTGGCCGGTTCCTCCCCTACCTTTTCTTACTCACACTGACTAGTAAATGCCGGAATCCTCAAGATTCTTTCCTTGGGCCCCTGCTCTTCTTTCTACCCTCCTGTTGATCTCACCCACTCTCCCTTGCCTGCACTCTTCTCTTTGCAGATGAGAGACAAAAACGTCTCTACCCCAATCTCCAGGCTTCTGTTTCGACTCACCTGGACGCCTCCGTAGTACCTTAAACTCAACATGTCCAAAACCAAACTCAATATTTGGGTCCCCAATCCTTCCTTTAGCAGTCCTTCCTCTTAACCCAGTTACAGATATATAAACATTTCTATAAAACATTTCCCCTACCTTCAGCCTCTCCATTCTCCACCTCAACCCAGCCTACCCATCCACCCACACACATATACCCAAACAATTACCTGTACTAGATATTTTACTTTGGTGATGTACCTCCTTTCTGTTCCCTCTTTTCCATTCCAGCTGCCAGCACCCTAAATCAGATTCTTCTTACTGTCATCTATATAATACACAATTGGTACCTCAGTCTGCTTCCAGTCTGGCAGATCAGTTCCCCTGCAGCGTGGCTCTCCGTGTGTCAGAACAGCCAAAGACAAGGTTGGAATGGTGGTCTGGGAGAGGGCCTTGAGTTCCAGCTGAGGGATTGCGCCTTAAGTAGACTGACAGCTGAAGCCAATGAAGGCTTTTGAGCAGGGCATGATATGATGGGAGTTTTACAGTTTTCAAAGTGCTTACACATATTTGTTTGATCCTTATAATATCCCTACAGCAGGCATAGCAGGGTTATGGGCATTTTAGAAAGAAAGAGACTACTAAGGTTGGCAGATAGAGAGTGCTATAAAAAGGATAAGAGAGAAATCCACCTTACAACCACTTCCCCAACAGGTAAGAGGACTTTAGAATCTCTTTATGTCTAAGTAAGTGGGATAAGGAGAGATAAGAGTCAGTCAGTCATCTGGACAGGAATTAAACTTAGCTGCTTGAGGAAAGCTGGGGAACATAAGATCAGATACTTAATCTATTACAGTGGCCATCCAGAAAAAGAAAATAAAGAAAATAAAAGATTATATGACTAGTATATGCAGAAGACTGGATACCCTCAGAGCATCTGGGTTTTTTAAATTTTATTTCTTCAAATCGGGCTCAGAAAGGTTCTAATTTCTATCTTGTACAAAATGTGCATGGTTCCTATTTCTGAATAAAAAATTTATGCATTCAAATGGCTGACAGATTAGACTTCAGCTTACACTACACCCTATTAACTGGAAGAGTTCCAGGTCTCTTTGTGCATGCTACCTAACATAATAGGAAAATCATCTTCCTATTATACATCATAATCCTCCCTTTCTCTTTTTCTTTGTGTCTCCCTCACATACACACACGTATTTACAATTTACAAAGTGCATTCACGTCAACTGTATGAGTTATTGGAACTGGTATAGCATCTCTGTTTTAGGGAAGAGGGTCTCCTAAGATTTTTTTTTTTTGAGGTGGAGAGGGTTCTATAAAATATCTTCAAATAAGAGACAAATCCCCTAACAGGTGAGAGGTGTTTAGAATCTTTTAAATATGCAGTTGGATCAATGGCTATCAACTCTGACTGCATACTCGAATTACCTGGGAACTCAAGAAAAATCGCCCGTGTCTGAGCCCTACCCCAGACCACCTGAATCTGAATCTCTTGTGTGAGGGAGCCTGGAGGCTGCCCAGACATTTTTAGTTCTCAGTTCCTACAGTGATTTGGATGCGGCGGGAGGGGGGTGGGGGGGTGGGTTAGAACCCTGAACTAGGCAAGCGTTTACAAGTGAACTCACAGCGTGACTTTTTTGAACCTACCTTTATCCTTATTCTGTTTTATACTCCCTGGTTTCAACAGACTCCAGACCTCCCCCTGCTCATTAAAAAGGAATCTTAGTTTTTCTTCTCAGTCCTCTTCTTTGAGATAACATGGGAGACTCGAGTTACCAAACAAAGCTGTCAGCTGCCCTGAATCTAGGAAAAGATGAGATTGGTTTCTGGGAATGAGATAGAAAATTTCAGCCTTGTAGGAAGGGAGTCATGAAACGTGATGTTTATTGGGCACTTGCTACATGTGTTAGGCATTGGGCTGAGTAGGTTGCATGGCTCATTTGATTAAATTTCACAATAATCCTTTGAGGTAGATGCTGTTGTTGGTCCCTGTTTTGCAGATAAGGAAACTGAGACACAGAAAATAACAGGAAGGTTACACTGGTGGAGCCAGGACTCGAGTCCAGGCAGTCGGGCTCAAGAATTCCTGCTCTCAACAAACTCGTGTTTATCAGGATCACCTGGAGAGCTAAAAACACAACACAGAGGCCCAGGCGGGTTGAAGTAAGCAAGAGAATCCTGGGCCGTCATAATTTTAATAGGTGCTCAGCTGATTCTGATATTGACCAAAGATCAGCAACTACCACATTATACTATATTGCTTACAGGTGAAAATACTGAGGCACATTTAGATGAAGAAGAAAAGAGATCTTCGGTAAGGGGGTTTGACCTTTGTATGGGACAGAAGTAAGTTGAGCTTAAGGTACAAACTCTCAATGTCTCACACTGGCAAGCAAAGACAGGAGCCGTCTGCATCAGAGGATTGTGAACGGGAGGAGAGGGTCGGGAGTCCATAATCCTATTTCTGTAACTGAATCTCAAGCTTTGCTCCCATCATTCGGACACTGGAAAGACCCTGGTACACCCTTCCACCGAATCCAAGATGACACAGATTGAAGTCACATTATTTTATGTACCATTAAGAATAAAAAAAGAGCCACCCATTAAACAGTGACCTGCTGTCAATGATAAGACGCGTCAAAGTTTCTAAAATCAGAAAAATTATGTATCTTAGGATCCATGAAATACGGTACAAGCAGTGAACTCTGAAGAATTTGGTTCTGAAACCGTGGAAATCACTCAGCAAGTTGGGGAGGCTCCTGCTGACAGTCCAAATAACATAGTTCCAACAACAGGGAAAATATTCTGTGCTGCATATTTTAATATCATTTGTTTGCTATAAGAATTGAGTACGTGTACACTAAACGTAGAGGAATTCATGCCACCTTTTAGGTTTTAGTACTCAGTTTTCCTATCTATACGAGGATGTGGTAAGGCTTCTCTGAGATGACATATAGAAACAAGTAGCACAGTACCTAGCACACAGGAAGACACGAAAAATCACATTTCCCCCTTTGCTAAGTCTGACGAGATTTCTGTGTTGTTTGCAGTCAAGTTGGGGGAAGAAGGAAGGAAAGGAAAAGTGGTAAATGTCGAAAATTAGAATGAAAGTCAGAAGGACCATACGTTTTAAAACATAAATACCTGTTTGATGCTGTTCCAGAGTAAGTCTACTTTATGTTATGAGGCCAAGCTATAATCAATTCTGTACTAACGCTGAGTAAATTGGAGACTATTCCTAATTAGGAGAAGAAGAAATGATATACCCACAGGATTCCAATGGCTGATTAAAAATCTGATACCTTAGCAACTGGATTCATAAAGAAAAAATATAAAGAATATAATTATGTGACATTTAACTCACACTTTCTTTAATAAAACTTGTGGGTTATTTTGTTCAGTCGCATTATGCTTTTAGTACAAAATGATGAATTGATGAATTTCAGATATGGCTTGATTTTTTTCCTGAAGACCACGATTACTATTCCATCAGAGCAGCTAACTTAAATTTAGACACTGAATGCAGCATCTTTTACTGGAGTTTCAGTTGCTTTCAAAGGGAACTCCGCATGTGGAGCCCATTTTAGATAATGTGGAGCGCTGCAAGAATTAGGGCAAAGATATTTGCTGGCTTCCCGTGGAAAGATTCATGACTGTGACATGAATAAGAGTTGAATAAAGCACTGTCTGGTGAGAAATCAGATAAATAACCACAAGTGGGAAAACACTGCCGTCTCTGAGGACAATAATCACCCCAAAGTACAAAAATGACTCCCCACGACAGCCTTTGTGTTACGTGAGGTCATACAGCTTTCCAAAAAGTGCAGGAGTGCCCCTTTGAAATAGCCTCTATGTATTTGGAAAGGTTCACTGAGAGTGAATAAAGGGTTAAGTCACAGCAGTGTGGCAGTCTCTTCAGAAAGGTTGAGCCTGAATTCTCTCTTTCCTGAGAGAATGACAGAAAGTTCTTCAGGTTTTAAAGACGGAGACATTTGTTACTCCAGAAGGCCTTTTATAATTTAGTAAAAAAAAAAAAAAAATCTCTGACTGTAGGGAAGGGATTGAACAGGGAAGCCTCGAATACAATTATTCACTCCGCGCATTCCTTCTGCATACAATTGAGCACCTACTCAGTGCCAGGGTACAGGCTGTCTGCTGAGCAGGGGGACCTAAAGAGTACACAGCTGGTGCTATAAGAGCCTCTGAGCCCAGAGGACCACAGGGCTTTTTCCTGCAAGTGACTATGTAGCCGTATAGGGGGATCTTTCCCCCTCTTTTCCATCACTGGGGCTGCTGCCGTCTTCATGGTTTCTCACTATCAGTGGTGTCATAATCAAAGGGCCTTCCAGCCTCCATTCTCGGGGTCTCTCCATTCTGTGAGGCCAGCACAGCTGTCTTTCTAAAACACAAACTTGGACCAAAGCTCCCAGGCCTGGCATGCCAGGCCCTGCAGGAGCTGTTATGCTCTAGCCACTGGGATTCACTCACGGCTCCTTGGACTCAACTTTTTTTCCTTCTTCTGTGCCTCTGCCCGTGCAGGTCCCTCTGCCTAATGCCCCCTTTCCCTCTCTTGTCTACCTGGTGAACCTCCATTGATCTCCTAAGGCTCACTTTAAATGTCCCATCTTTTAAGTCACCCTCACTGACCCACCTAGAGGCCGAGCGATTCTCTGCCTAGCACAGAGCCTGGGGCACTGCAGCAAATAAATGCCAAATTCCTTCTCTCATTTTCTTCCTTGTGCTGCTGTGGCATCTTATATCCTCCACTCAGCCTCAGTCTGTGTTACTTTTTTTAAAATAAATTTACTTATTTTATTTATTTATTTTTGGCTGCATTGGGTCTTCCTTGCTGCACGCGGGCTTCTCGTTGCGGCGAGCGGGGGCTACTCTTCATTGCGGTGCGCGGGCTTCTCATGGCGGTGCCTTCTCTTGTTGCAGAGCACGGGCTCTAGGCACGCGGGCTTCAATAGTTGTGGCTCGCGGGGTCTAGAGCGCAGGCTCAGTAGTTGTGGTGCACGGGCTTAGTTGCTCTGCGGCATGTGCGATCTTCGCGGACCAGGGCTCGAACCCGTGTCCCCTGCATTGCAGGCGGATCGTTAACCACTGCGCCACCAGGGAAGCCCTGTGTTATCTTTTTAAAACTTTGTTTAGAATCTGTGAGCGTCCTCGGGGGCGGGGCTGTGTCTCGTTCATCTCTGTGTCCCAGGGAAATTGTCTGGCTTAGAGCAGGTCAGTCTAACAAAATTTTTCACTGATATGAAGAATAAGGAGAGCAATAAGGTCCCTGGTTAGTTTTCCATAGAGTTAAATGTGTTTAGTTTCTCTTCTGAAATTATATACTTGAAACTTTGGGCTTATTCAAATAACCTTTCATTTCTTGCACCGCTGGTGAAACAAAATGGCATTGTTGGGACAAGAGTGAACCCTGCCTGTGTTCAAAGCTGCACTCCGTCACTACTAGCTGAGTAACCAAAAGCAAGTTATGTAATTACTCTGTGTCTCAGTTTCCTCATCTGTAAAATGGGAAAAATAATTATAACTACTTCCTAGGGTTGTTAGGACAATTAGATAACTTAATATATGTAAAGTACATCTCACATTGAAGCAGGCACTCTCTATAGTATTAACTATTATTACTTCAGTTATGAAACAGGTGATAGAACTTTATTTTATTAATGTCCCTACCTAATAAAATTAAAACATTAGAAACTTTGTTTTCCATACTTCCCGCCTGCCTGCAAACACAATCTTATTTCTTTTTGAAATTTTAATGGTCTACGACATCCAAGGTCTGGGAATCACTTCTTTCAATTATCTAGAACTCTAAAATGGACATAAAGGACTGGGTTTGAGTCCCAGCACCACCAAACTGAAGTTAGCAAATTTAGCAAACTACCAGGGGTAAGAATGCCTGCCTTGGACTAAGGCAGGTTAGGACTGGTCATAGGGACATGGCAGAGGTGTTGGAAAATCAGAATCCCTCCTAGCAGAGAACTGAGAACATGCTGACTGGTTGCCAGGTGATGCTCAAAGGTTTCTAAAGGTCCTTCATACTAATGGTTTCCATAGAGCAAGCTAAACGTTTTGAGGAAAAACCTACTGTAATTAGTGCTCTATATGCTGTTGACTGGTCTTTTATTCACTTGAATGAGGGGCTGGTGTAAAGGTTTCCCTGCTTGGGCATATTTCTAAGATGGAAAAGACAGGTGTTTATGTATCAAATAAACAGAGACCAAGTAATACACTCATTAAGCTTTGGTTTCAGTATGACTAAAAAAGAGGATTCCAACAAAAAAAGAAAAAAAAGGCATAGCTCAAAGAAGTGATCTTAAATATAAACCTTCAGAGTTTTAGAGTTTTTCTAACACATTCTTTCTGGAATCACTATAAATAGTGAATTAATGTGTCTATTTCTTTAGGCAGAGATGCCCTTACATAAGCAATAGTTAAGTATACAGTTTAAAGAAAATTATATCATGACAGCAACATAAAACCAATGGAACGTACTGGCCAGTTAATGCCTGTCTTCCCCAATCCCGATCTCAAATCCTTTCTGATGTTACACGTAGAAAGACCCAGCTTTAGAACCATGTCTGTTTTGTTCAACACAGTATACCCTGTACCCTGCACAGGGCCTGATATACAGCAGGATCTCAATGAATATACTATTTTGCACTGGGGGATGGGAAGGAAGCTAACACTTCTTGGAGACCTACTATGTGCAAGGTCCCCCATGAAGTCTTTTTCACATCACCATTTTGTATTTCACATTCACACTGTTCATTGATATGGAAAGCAATAGAAATGAAGCTTATTGATATGTTGTAAGTCTAGGGTAAGACAAAAACTTTATAGACTTCAGTCCCCTCTTCTTGCCACGTCACCCCAATGTTTATAAACCACCAATGATCCTCGAGTTTTAACTCAAGATGATTTTCCATCAGCTTCATTGCTTCCTCGGTTTCCACTGCATGTGACATTTCAACATTTCAACCTTTCTCTACCAAGGCTGGCTCGGCTGACTCTTATACAAAGGTCCTCAGGGGCCATACAGTATAACAGAAAGAGAATGAACTTCTCAAAGGAGTATGGACTCAAAGGAAAGAGATCCAGATTCCAAGCTCTGGATCCTACCTACTAGGTGTTCCTGGCAAATACGTCTCCAATCTCTTTGCAAACATTTATATGTTAAATTCAATTATCTGTGAAATCAAAGGGCTGGAATAGGTGATAAATTCATTTATTCAAACAACAAACTTATATTGAACATTTTCTGTAAATCAAACTCTTTGTCCGGTGCTGGAGATATAAAGATATCTAAGACAAAATAAAACCAAAGTCCTGCCTTCAAAGAGATCCCAGTCAACTGAGGTCACATTTTATGCTACCTCAAAGATTCTTTTTAATTTGAAAACACAATAAATCTATGTCCTGGGAACCCAAATGTCAATTAAGCTCACTCTGTAACAGTAATTTCAAAGCATGTTTGCTATCTTAGACCAGGTACAAGCCCCAAAGTAAAAGTGTATGGCACCTGGTCTGCAGAAGGACTTCCTATTGTTTCCATCACCCTTTTTCATTTCTGGTTCTACTGATGAAGTAGAGTATTTGAACAATACTCTGGCAGACTTCAAATGGTGAAGTGGGCTGAGAAATCAGACACCCTACCATACTTTACTAAGGGAAACAAGTGAGGTCTATTTATTTTATTGGACAGTTTGAATTTATTATAGGTTGCTCATAATTTCCTGTCTCATTTCTTTAGTGCTCTTGGAATTTATGTCAGGATGTCTTAGGTTATCACTCTCCTTCCCTCCATTGTCCTAACGTTTACGCCAACAGACTGAACTGACTTAGAGAAAGTCCCCGGACGAAAATTGAAGGGGAAAATACCCAAAAGTTTAGTTGGAGAAGGGCAGAACCTTTGGAAAAAAATCTGAAAAAGCAATGAAGATGAAAATGGAAACTCTGTGAAAGTTAATGTAGTGTAGAATTGGCGAACATACCACTTATTCCTTTAAACAAATAGAAGAAAGAACCCGCTTATGACGTGCACCCAAATAATTCACAGGTGGTGAAACCATTAGAGTCCTGCAATTTCTTGCTTCAGAAGTGGAATAAGTCTCCAGTATTATAAATGGCGTACGCTCACAGGCATGACTTCTCTGCTATTCCCTTTCTCTGAACTATCCCCCCCTTCCATGCACAAGGCCTTTTGGGTTTTTTGTAATTAACTTATTTTAATAAGACCTTTAGATAAAAATCTAGTGAGGTAGGGAGATACAACCTACTATACTAATTGCACTTACAGAATTATAATTCCAAATGGAATATGCTTATTTTTTGCCTGGATTTTGGTTATTATAAAATAAGCACAATGGAATAGAAACTAGGTAAGATTGAAGCCTGCCATCATGATGCCCCAATGATGCTGGGCAGATGAAAACTCCCTAGATGTTGGTCGCACACAGTTAATGATCATTCTCGCAATGATAAATATTTGCTTTGAGAAAAGTTTCTTCCCAAAGAATTTATCTTAACTAAGACACTGTTATAGTGTGTTCTGCTGCACGAATTGATATTCTGAACTATAGAAATCGGAAAAAAATTTAATGTTTGTTTGAAGTCAAATACTGACTGATAATATCCATGAAGATAATACACTGATAATCTGTGGGAAGCCATAATTTACATTTACACACGGATGAGAGGATTAAATCGCCACTGCCTAAGCAGGAGGGGGAGAGCAAAATGAGCCATCTTGTGGGGTAATTGAAAGTAATTATATACATCACAAAACTATTCCCTACAGAAGAGTTTTTTGAAAATTAAAAAAAAAAAAAATTGACAACAGAATGTCCAGCAACCTTCCAAGCTCCTCACTGCAAGGACTGTGCCTTAAATTATCTTCCATGGAGCTTGGCTCTGTGTTGGGTATACAGTTGGTGATAGATAAGTGATTTTCACACGAATGAAAGTAATCACTTGAAATTTTATAGTACTTTGGAGTTGACAAAACACTTCAACATCTAATGTTGTGTTTTCCTCTCAAGGTATCCTGGAGAGTTAGGAGAGATGGACAATTGTGCATGGATGAAGAGACAACAGCTTCGGCGAGTTATGTGACTGGGCCACGATCATAGGGCTGGAATCAGTGTTAGAGCCCAGATGGCCACACTCTAAAACCGGGGCTCTTTCCTGCCACCTGGACACCTCCTAGAAAAAAGTATCAAAGATGATTGAGACTAGATATACTCAAGAAGTGTGTCTTACTTTATAAGTTCTGTTTGTTTGTGTGTGTGTGTGTGTGTGTGTATGTGTGCGCGCGCGCGCACGCGTGTATGAGTCTGTTCCCCTCTCTGTCACTTGTTCACTCCTTTATCTTCTGACATCTCTGGAGCTGCATTGGTGTTGTGCCTCAGTTTCTGCTTCTTGGTATCCTTTTCTGTTTTCTTTGCCTTCCCCTTGGGTCTGTGTGGTTCTGTGTCCTTGGCCAGGTTGTGTGGTCCTGTTCCGCTCCATGGGATTCCAACTGTTTACCACAGCCCTGCCTTTTCCACCCCCCTTATTTCTTACTGCTCCACCTACTCCTGGATTTTGTTTGAAAAAAGGATTTTTCCACATACCTGCAAGTACTTAGAGAACTCTAGGTATACAATAAGTTGCAAACCACAAAGACTAAACCACCATTAGGGTGACATGGCATGTCCTTATTTTAATTTTTTCATATAATAAATGGAAAGTGGTATTGGTACTTACTTATAAGCATTCATTTCATCTAAATGTGAAGCAATGTTATTTAAAAAGGTTTTCAGTATGACAAAGAACACCTTCCCGCAACTATCAGTGTTTTAACACAACGAGGGTTTATTGCTTGCTCGTGGTTAAGCGAATGTTCACAAATGTAATTCTGTGAGACTGGCTGGCATGGCGGTGTGGGGCTCTGCTCCATGCAGCCATTCAGGGAGGAGGCCTTCCATTCGGTGGCTTGACTATTTCCTAGAGTCTTGAAGTTCTTTACTGGATTCTCTGCATCCAGCAGGTGTATAAAGAGAGTTCTTGCTTACTTGGAGGATTATGTGGGAGATGTCAGGCCTAGAAGTGCCTTATGTCACTTCTAACGACATTCCATTGACCAGAACTCAATCATACTGCACCAACTAATTACAGAGAAAACTGTGAAATAAAGTTTACCTTCGTGCCCAGTAGTAAAGAGAAATGAATTTTTGGTGAATCCACAACATTATCTCTGCTATAATGAGAAACCTTCCAATTTTATAAAATTGTAGCTAATATAAGTATCATTTTCTTCCTGAGGACAAATTTTGTAAAAGGAAAAAATACTTGAGAACTAAATGGATTTAAAAAAAAGATATGAAACCTGCAAAATTCATTCTAATTAACAATGGCAGAAAGGATCTGCATTCAATTGTTTTTCATTGTGTGGAGAGAAAGAAAAACAGAGTATGTATCTTCTCTTTTGAATGTATTAGGCTTATTGATTTGGTCTTACTAAAACCAGAATTGGTGAAATGCTCCACATGTGAAATGGATGTTCACATGTTCCCCTTGCTACTTGTGCTTTACCCTTTTCTTATATTTTCTTACCAAGTCATTCCTATTCATCCATTTATTCATTCATTCAACAACATTTACTGAGACCAGGCATTCTGATAAAGGTAGGAGAAACACGTCACTCCCTCTGCTGTCACCCACAACCTTGTTGACTAGACAAAAACCTAAGTACAGTATGAGAAATAAATACAAGGAAGAACTAGAAGAAATTACATTTAAAAATATTGTCAAGAATACAGTGAATTATGTACGCCTCTGACAAACAACTACTAAATACTGACTATACACTGGTGGAATTTAGGGTGGGGTATTTTCTTCAAATAAAGGTTACAATAGTTACTGAGATAAGATATATTTCTATGACTGGAAGAGAGACTATTAACAAGTATAGGAAACTATTCAAACTGATTTAGAAATACTGAGCTTCTGGAAATACAACAAACAAAAAGCCAGAGGTCACTGTTGTCTGCAGACTACTACCATTGGGACATCTACACACAGCCAGAAAACGTCTAACTGCCCTACATGCTGGGTGCTCCCAGTTAGCAAAGTCCCTGGGAGAAGAAACCAGAACAGTTACGCTTTATTCAACGTAGTTTTTAATCTTGAAGTTCAGGAATTGGGGAGATTTAGTCATTTATTTTTGAGCTCATGGAAAGAAGGGGTTGATAGCAACAGCATACCCAGTCAGCAAGCAGGTTCCCCACACAGCTCTGCTGGCCTATTTCAATTAGGATCCTTTCGGACTTCCATCACCTCTGCTATGCCAGTCCTAAGCCACTCATGGGCCAGTCCCGCCAATCAAGCCAAAATTCAACCACATGGTATGGCTTTTATGATGCAGACAGAAGATGACATGAACTTGTCTCATTCTGGTGAAAACACAGTCTGAAGCCAGCTCTCTAGATGAAGAAAATTAGTAAAAACAGCAAGACTCTCAAACTCGATTTAGACACATTTTCCTGTGATTATCTCAACATGCTTCACCAGTAGGTTATTCATGATGAGTCAAGGAATGCTCTCACTCAAGAAGAGACTATGGTCCTCCTGCTACAAAGAGGTCACTTCTGGGTCACTCTACCCAGGAGACCACAAGAAACAGTAGAATATGCACAAGGAGGGAAGGGTAGATTGAAACTTACAGAATTAGACCTGGAACCTAAAATAGACAAATTAAAAGCAGAGCTGTCACTTGACCAAAAAAACGAGATCTATACATGAAGTCAGAAAACCCCGAACATGTGGAGAATTAGAGAATCATGTGAGTCTCTTTACATCCTTTGCTCTCTGAGTTTAGTTCACAAATGGTTACGATGCCTGTATATACAACACATTCTACCGGGTTCTGGGGGAAATGCAGAAATTCACAGGACTCTGTGTTTTTTCCTGAATGAGTTTAAGATTATATTTTGATTAAGCCATAATAAAGGGGAGAACCAAAATACCAAACCATGTTTCAGGCAAACATAAATCCTGTGCAAAATGGACCAACAAACTGGGTTAAAAAAGGAGTAGCAAGGACGGGGGTTAACCACACTTCACTGATTAAAATTGCACAGAAAATTGCACAATGTTATAAAGATATAAGAATGAACTCTGTGCACTCCTAAGTTTGAATAATAGCCTACCATGTGGTCTGCTAGAGATTTGCTTTCCATTTTATTCATACATATTGGTAAAGGGGGGCCAACATGTATTAACACTCCTATAAATGCACAAATACATTTATTTATTCATTCTTTCTTTCAAAAGTCTTTAATATATCCACAGAGTCTTTCAAGGAAAAACTTTCCTGGTGTAACAGGATTCTTTTGTAGTTCACTAGTGACCACTATTGGACATACTTCCCTCAACTTATATGAAGCCATAGAACTGGTTCACATGACAATAATAACGGGGCCCAGAAAGTCGTCCTGAAACGGACTGAAATGCTAAAAACAGGAGAAAATAAAAATGTAGCTGACCATGTCTAGACAAAAAAGTCACAAAAACATGAAGTAAATAATAAATAATGTTTAAAGAAACGCCTCACTATGTTCTCCAGGTGTACATGAAATATCCTTAAGCTTGACTTAAAGACAATGTAGGCATAAGAGTAAGAAATCGATGTAAGCAGTTATAGAAAGGTGTTTGTGCATGCACATGGACGGACACACACACACACACACACACACACTTATTGGAGCAGGCCACAGTCTGCTGTAAATAAGGGATTTAACATTCATTCCACAAGCTAATGGTGCTTCTCGCCATCCAAGATAGATCCACTTGGATAATAGTGGAGGAGAGTGCCAGAGCGACCAAAGGAATGGGCTATTGTGTCTGACTAGTTTCCACGTATAAATTAGTGCAGAGAAGAAAAGGAAATTCAACAGAAAAACACATGTACTTTATTATAATTCTGAGTGCTACCCTTGCAACCGCCACAATAGCAGGCGAAGCAGCTTAAAACCACTTAAAAGAAACAAAAAGCAAATGCAAATTTGATTAAATGCTTTTCTGACAAGAAGTGATTTGACTTCAAGTTTGGATGGACACATATGTCAATGGCCGGTCATGGTTTTTGCCACATTCCTTTTGAGCTAAACAATTGGGACAAAGGAGGGAGAAGGGAAAAGGGGAGCAGGGTGGGGAGATGGGGAAGGTTGGGTTATGTGGCTTACTTTGACCTGAATATCAGAATAAAATCTCTTGCTCAGCACTACTGTCCTACTGTGTCCGGAGTAAAAAAAAGAAGTCTACGATGTTTGAGCTTTGCATGAAAATGTGGGTGGTGACCAAAAATAGATATAAAAGACACAGGCACTTCATTGTCTCAGGAGTAATGCTCCAGTGGGAAAGGGTTTTGGGAAAACTGAGGGTGAACAGCATGCAATATTTGTATACACTCAGGAACAAAGTCATGATACAGACGATTCTGCTATCAGTGATATGAAGGCTGTTTTGAAGTAGAAACTGGGCTTTGCCACTAAACAAACAGGCTGTTTTCCAAGTAAGTAAAAAGGAATCTTTAAAAATTGCTTAAATTAATTCTAAGAGTAGACAGACTCTTATAATGTATAAAACAATTATAGGAAAAACAAGCCACCCAGTTCAATTTCCTGATCCAGACAAAAGGTTGAGCTGAAAATGTCACACTTCCGGTTCTAAGTCAACTACTGATCAGGCTAGACGTCACTTTCTCTTGGGCCAATAATTTACTTTTGGCCCAAAAGCTAAATGGGACAGTGAATGAGCAAGTGTGACAAGTGCCCTTAATGCTGTACACATCTTTATTGGCCAAGATGAGGCAAAAAGCCTAAATACCTCCAGCAAAGACTACAGACCAACCTGTGTCATTTCTTCCATCACTGCTAAACATTTTACAACCACAGTACAAAGCAAACAAGTTATTTTCTCTCCATTATTTCACCTTTGAGTTCAAATATAAGCTGTTTTCCTTATCTGTAGAATGGGTTTAAAGATGCTTTATTTGCAAGGTTATCGTGAAGATTCACTGTAATGCTTTTCAAACAACTGGCCTCGTGTTTGGCACATTCAGACACACAGTACATGGCAGGTACTACTAAAGCTGTTATTACTCTGCACAGGGATGTATCTTGGCGCTCACCAGGCAGTTCTTTCTTTTCTAGCCTAACTCTCAGAATCCAAATTCATTTAAATACAGGTATAAAGCAAACCTGGGTCTTATTTCCTTTTATCCTCATAATACAATTATTGTAATTTAAATGAAATGTTTTATGTTTCAAATCTGAAATAAGCAAACACTCCTTCTTATCCATATAAGCGTCATTATATATTCAAACACATATATGAATATTCAAGATATCAAAGAGAAATATAATGCAATTTACCCAGTGGGTAGCAAAACAATCTATTCCTGAATGGGAAAGTTTTTCCAAAGTATAATGAGATCATACTTCTTTATGAAGATACCAAAAAAGTACTGTGTACCGGTAATTTGCTTCATGACGTAATTAAATGCGAAAATAACCCCTGCTTTTAAAAAAATACAAAGAGGGAAAGATGAGGCAAACCAATGGCGTGTATATAAGAAACACGTCCCATATGGAAAAAATGAGACACCTTTCATAAATTGCTTGCCCCACTCGTCATAAAGCACACCTAAACATTCTGCTTTTTATACTCCTCAGAACAGCTAAAAACGTACAGTCCATTCATACTTAAAGTTCAGTTTGCATTTAAATTTCTATGAGAACTTGAAAATATACTTCTATATTTACAGCTTTTGCAATGCAGCATTACGACTTCTTGGCTACAATGATGCAAATCAGAAGTGGAATTGTTAACATATTTAATCACTCTCTGATGATGAGCCTTCCTGGAGTTTTAAAATCTGTGCTTAAATAGCTTGCTCCCCTTCTTCAAAATTATAGTGCAGATCAAATTTGTCAGAGTCTAATCAGAACAAACATCCCTTCATCTTCGATGAATCAATGCAACCTATACATGCGTTGCATTTTTCCCTTTTTCCCTTCTTGCCTGGTTACCTTCTGAGGAAGGGCTGGCTCTCCATACATGCGACAGGGAGAGCTACAAGCACGTTTGTTTGGACTCAGTGTGTGCAAATTTTGGAATCAAACCTTCAGATGAGGTTTACGAAGCTGCCTGCCCAGAACACTCTGGTTTTAAAAAAATGTGCATTGCTATTAATATTTTGAGTGTAGATTTTTTTTGGACAGTAAAGTTTCATTTTCTGCCCATAAAACCAAGTATGAGTCACAACGGAACATTTACTTCGAGTCAAAAATGCAGTGTGTGCTGACGTTCCAGAGCAGAGCATCTTACCACTGTGACTGTGGAAAGACGCTGCACAAAAAGTCAGCACTTTCTTCTTCTTCAAAAGCAGATCTGACATCAAAGACCATAATCCTCAATTCATAAATACTAGCATTAACTTGTATCCGCAGATGACTTGCCGTAATTATGAGCTATAATCTGGGTTGGCCACAGAGAGGCTTTCATTCCCTCTTTTACCTGTTTCCCTAGCGCATGTGCACAGAGGAAGGAGGACCCATAAAAGGTAGTGGGGGAAAGCCCCTCACAGCCCATCCTTCAAAAATATTCCAGGAACACTTCAGTGAGTGAGTTTGATTTCAGGACATCTGTTACCTAAATTCCAAGCATGCCCACCACCATTTATACAGCCCTCAGCTCACAACCTCCATGCAGTATGTCCCAAAGTTCATGTCTCAGTATGTCTCAGTATTCCTAGTTACCTCTAACGAATCCCACAAAGTCTTGCAGACTTTATTTTGCTTGGGAAGTTGGGGTTAAAATTCTGCAAGAAGCTTTTTTTTTTCTTTAAATCATGTAAATTATTTTACCTGGCGTTTGAAGAGAAAGATATACACAGGCACACACACTCACATACACACACGTACACACCACCACAACAGCACCCAGACTAAATGGCCATAGCGATGTATTGAAATGAAAAGGCATTTACCAGGAGCAGGAAAGCCAGAAAGAGGAGCGGTGTGCCAGGAGTTGCCCGACGGCAGCATTCCATGCTTGGATCCTTGCCGGAATCCGAATCGGACACTGAATAAGCTGCTAAGTGCTCCTCTGCCTGCTGTCACATCCAGTACTGGTGCTAACACTCCAGTCCTGCCTATCCGCTTCCATCAGCCCCGCTCACATTTCCTGACTGAGGGGTGGGTGGGTGGGTGGATGGGTGGGGGGTAAGCTGAATGGAATCTCTCTCGGAGCCGGCAGCCAGCCAATCAGGCTCCTGCTAATCAGACATGCTGAATAACAAAGCCAGGGGGACAGAGAAAGTGTAACAGTGCGAGCGAGAAAGGGAGGAAAGGACGAAAAAGAAACGAGAGCGGAGGAGCGCGCAGCAGAACCAGAAGAGAAATGCAAACGATGCAGAATTGCAAAAGATGAAGCAGAGCCCTGTGCTGTTAACTAACCTGGTTAGTTCTCTGTGAGATACATTTCTATTTGTGCCGTTTGCTTGTGCTGGTGCCTGTTGCTTTGTAAAGTACAGTAGCTCCCTGCGACTCTGTATTGTTCCATTCAGGAGAGAAACTTAATCCCTGTCAATATATAACATATGCCATAAAGGGAAAGAACCAGAGACAAAAACTGACTTAATGTGCCCTTTAAACGTGTTCTGTACAACTGCTCTATGCCTCTTCCATAAAGTTCCTCTTTACTTTCCCCCTTGACTTAGAAAAGGGAGACTGTATAAAATTTTGAAAGTTCCTCACTAAGCCTAAATAGAGGCATAAGTTACTTTGTGTAGTAACGACTTGATCTGAAGGAGAAGAAAAAAAGCAGGTTACTTCTTTGTAAAGTGACAATTTAAAATAGCCCAGGTTTACGAAAGCTCAAGGCACAATTAGAAATTTAGATCCCCTGTTTAAAAAGAAGCCCTTAGCAAAGACTCTTGAGATATGTGGGGCTGAAATTTGGGGTTAAGGAACAGCCTGGTCTTGACACAGTGCCAACTCTCAACTATCGGCTTTAGCAGGAGGAGGGAAAGAAAGGGTGAATTAAATCCTCAGTTAATCCCTAAACCTTCTAACCAACAGTTTCAGCCTTCTCCTTATCCACGTCCTTTATCAGAGCTGCTATAATATAGCAGAAAAGGCTGGAGGGAGTTTTGCCTCCTTTTCCTTCTACTGTTGCGAGAGCTTGGATGAGGAGATGACCGTCCCCATCCAGTCCAGCCCTGGAGGAAGTACTGATGATCAGTGAAATGATGACGGGGCCAGGCCAGCAACAGCAAAGAGAAGGTCGGGAAGCTTCTGAGCCTGGTTAAACCACCAGCAAGCAAGATTGAATTCTAATAGAGGGGGATTTTATTATAGCTTTAGAAAAGCGTCAAGTGTCAAACAAGGATGGCTTTCACCTTATCTGTTAAGGAAATCATTGAATTTTTGAAAGAATGAAATAGCAAACTTGGCCTTACATTTCCACAGGAGTGTCACCAGGAAATTCTTCCTTTGTAGATCTCCTGATAGCCCAGAAATATACAGGGTGAAGGTAGAAGACATTTAGAATTAAGGTTCTTTCCTTTCATTGGTTAAAAAAAAAATACTGACAAGAGGCATGAAACGCTCAAATATGGAAAACCTGATCAAGCCATTACAGGCATGTGAATACAGGCAGCTCTGCTTCTATACATACCTGCAGTGCTGCTTTTCAAAAAGGTGGAGAAAAGCAGGTTGTTCAACTTCAGGTTACAGACTTCATATGGAATATCAATGAAAGACAGAAGAGCTTTAAAAATCCCATTTTCAACCTATTAGGAAAGTCAGGGCATATAAGGACCCACCTTTTCCCCCACCTAGAAAGATGGATAGTACAAATCCACAACAAAGAGATCCTACTCTTGAAGTATGCTTTTCCCATTCAGAAAGATTAGTTTTACAAATCTCTCAAAAACTAGCTAATGCTCACAAGCTAAATCAGGAGGAGATGTAAAAATGCTTGACCGGCATTATCTGAAATCCTCATCCTATTAAAAATGGCTTGATTCAAATAAACTTTCACACATAAGCTGTGTTATATATCTCTCTTTTACACACTGGAACTTTCTGCCACGGGTTTTCTTCTTCTGTCAGTGTCAGTGGCTAAAGAGTTTCAACTCGTTCTAAAACATGGAATATTTTATCTAATACCACTTCCTCCCTCTTCACACATAAACATCATTCATCAGGAGGATCCGAAGGGAAGAACAGGTGGGAAAAGCAAGGGTAGCAAGAATGATTATGATACAGTGCCATTTGTAGCAGAATAGATAACAAGTTACCATGGTCAGAGAATAATCGGTAGCCACTTCTATGCTAGTCTAGATTCCTTCCTGCTTTGGAAATAAGCACTGGCTAGATATTTTGAGTCAGAGATTTCTGCCTTGGAGGTTTGATGAACATGTCAATATCCAGCAAGATAGTCACCTTAATGAAGTCACTGAATAGCATATTTTTAATTCAAGCCCTCAGCCATACGTTGAATGCTCAGAGGATGACCGCCACAATGTGTCAAGCTTCTGGCCCCTTTGTGAGTAGCGTTTCCCTTCCAGAGAAATGAGGAAAAGCAACTGTACAGTCAAGCACTACACCCTGCAGTGCAAATTCCCTGCTGACTGTAATTTCAGAAAAAGAAGAACAAAATCAAGTTGCGTTATGGTGATTGGGATAAGTTTGGGGGATGAGTTAATTCTGATAAATTTCCAAAGTTTATGCACTCTCCTTAAAGTTTACAAAATGATTTTATACCCACAATCTCATTTGACTTTTTTTTTTTTTTTTTTTTTTTGCGGTACGCGGGCCTCTCATTGTTGTGGCCTCTCCCGTTGTGGAGCACGGGCTCCAGACGCGCAGGCTCAGCGGCCATGGCTCACGGGCCCAGCCGCTCCGCGGCATGTGGGATCTTCCCGGACCGGGGCACGAACCCGTGTCCCCTGCATTGGCAGGCGGACTCTCAACCCCTGCGCCACCAGGGAAGCCCTCATTCGACTTTTCTGACTACTTGCGAAGTTGGCTAAGTACTCACCCAATTTTCTATATTTGGAAACTGAGGCTCAGAAAAGTTAAGTGACTTACCTTGGGCCTCACTGGTTAGAAATGGCCTTTGAACAGGGTCTTCTGACTCTAAATCACTTTCATCTCATATACATATATGTAAATATATATGTATATATGTATGTATGTGTAGGTGTGTATGTGTATACTGTGTGTGTATGCAGATGTTGACAGTGGTGTCCTACTGGTTGGAGGGGGACGTTTACAGTAAAGGCAAAAGAATGGAAGGCAGGCTACCCAGGTTTTATGGTGGGTATATGTTACCTGACAATGGAAAGTCTCTTATTTTAGTCTACAACTCCTTTGTCTCCCATCTTTGTCGTTTCTAAAACCGTTTTCAGTGCCAAGGAAAAATAACATAAAAGCCTAGGTAATCGAGATCCCTACTGCAGCAGCCTGGGAAGGGCCTCTTAGGGCATCTGAGCAGGGCGTTGGCCACGTTCCTTTTTTCCTCTCCAGGTATCTAAATGAGAGCCGTCTGCCGGCGTCTGAGTACCGGCAGCAGCCGCCGCAGCAGCAGTGGTGGCGGCCCCAGCTGCTGTAATACTGGTGACGGGCCCCCTGCACAATATATTAGGTGAAACGAAAGCAGAAGCAAGAGAGGGAGTATCAGAGCTGTCTGAAGCATCATTCCAAATGGTATGGATTTAACAATACTTAATTTAAAAAACACCAGCTTGGACAGGAGCAAGCTGTTAACATTCAGTGTGCTTTATGGCAGGAAAGAGTGAGCTCAACTCTCGGAATTTCTCTCCCCGGGGAGAGTGCCTTACAGCGTTCACTCCGGAGCCACCTGTCTCTTCCTGAGGCTGGGCCTTCTCGCTTGGCCCTCTAGTTGCAGTGACTGTGGTCAAGACAGGGCAGAGGGTCTTCTGGAAAGAACTCAGGGGTGGGAAGTGATGGCGAGCTGGGTAGGGCCTCATCTCCCCTCTTGAAGGAGGTGGCTACGGCAGCACCCAAGTCTTACTGTCCTCACGGGCATGTGTGGAAGTGGTTTGATTCCCCTGACTAATTCTGAAAATTAAAGAGAGAAGAAACAGAGTGAGGATGAATGAGATCAAGCTACTGGAAGCCGACTGCTAGTCTCAGGGGCAGAGCTGGGACTTGAGCAGGGGTCTGTACGATTCACCTAATAGCCATTTAACACCCAAGCAACTGGAGCATTCGTTACCATTTTCAAATCATCTTTCACACGTGACCTAACGCGATATGAATAGAAACTCTATCAGGTAGAGAGTGATTACTATCCTCAATTTATAGATGGGGAAACTGGTGCCCTTCTTGATAAGTGGGTTCATCATAGTTACTTATTAGCAGGTGGGAAATTGGAGCTCTATCTAAGGTTGTTTGACTTTCCTCTGGACAACTCTCTGAGAAGTTGACGAAAACAGCTACATGTATTGAGAGTCTCCTACATGCCAGGCACTGTTCTAAGTACTTTCTATTTATTATTTCATGTAATCCTCACAAAAACCCTATGAATAGGTACGCATTATCCTCATACGGATGTTATTTCAGGTAGATTAGCTGTCAACATTCATCACCCAGTGCCTTCTTGAAACGCAGAGGCCTGAAACCTAGAAACTACATTCCCCAGACTCCCTTGCAGTTAGCATACCGGATGCAGTTTTTTTTTTAAAAGGGCAAAACATCTATACAATTTGAGGAGAAACCAGAGTATATGGATGCAATTTAGATTTGGCCACTCGGAAGCACTCCCATTAAGATTTGGAAGGCGGAAGTGAGGCAGAGACCATGCTTTGCTCTCTGTACTTGTAAAAATGGCTACAGAGCAATGTGGCTTGCCTGCAACCACGCTAATCAGTCATTACTTTTGTGGGTGTCAAGAGGCAGGCCTGGGACATGCAGTTTTTTAGGTGGATCAGAGAAGGGGGTGTGTGGCTATGCAGCCCTTGCATTTCCACTGAGCAGGTGACTTCCTGGCTATGGAAGAGGCAGCAGCTCCCTTGGTAAACTTCAACTGCACAGTAGCACGAGAATCTTCAGAAAGCTCAAACTAGTCTTTTTCACTGACAATTCCAATTTTCTGTGAGTTAACTAATACCTTATAACACTTCCTGCTTAAATTAGCAAGAGTAAATTCTGTTGTCTTTACAGAAACCTAGACCGATTCTTTAACAGAGGAGAAAACTGAGGCATGGAGAATTAAATTACTTGTCAAGATCACATACCCAGAGAGGGGAAGGCCCAAGATCTGAACCCAGGTCATCTGTGTTCATAACCACTAGACAGCACTGCCTCTTTGTAGAGCAAAGGGCCACAGGAGTTCAGAGAAGGGAGAGGTCATTGCTGGTCTGAGGACTCAGTGAGGAATAAGAATCCAAATGGAAAAAAATAGAAATTGAAAAAGACCTTGAGATCTAAGGAGACTTTTAGGGATGCAAAGAAAAAGGGAAAGGCTGTGTAAGCGAAGAGAACACGGTAAACAGAGAGAAAGCAGGGACACAGGAGACCCATGCTTGACTCACGCTGACCCGCTATTTCAGGCTGCTTATAGGGTAAAGATACGTTTTTTAAATTCTTTGTCCCATTGTCTCAGATCCCATACTCAGTGATCTCCCCCTACAAAGTGTCTAGCACTGCATGTTACATATGGAAGGCGCGCGACGAAATTTAAAATTTGATTTGACTCACCTCTCGCTTCCTGAAGCACTAGGAGCCTCTGCTTACATCTCTTCCTATTGTCTACAAGGCTTAATTCAGGGCTTCTCACACTGTAGGGACTTGGTTAGAATCTGTGACCCTGGCCAGCAGCAGAGAAGAACTCTAGTGGCTGCTTTGTGGAGGGGAAAGAACCCAGAATTTGGAGCCAGACGGTCCCAGCTGTTCTAGTTACTACCAGCAGGGCTCTAAGGACATAAATTGTTGAAAGTCCCTGAACCCACTTTGTTGTTTGTTTGGTTTTTGTTTTAAGCTGTTAAATGATGAGACTACTGTTCAGGACTGCAGGGCTGTTGTGGGCAGTGGAGCGAGGGGTTTGCAGAGTCTGGCTCAGAGCTTGGTACTAAATAAGAAATCGATAAATCTTTACCAAGTTAGGTGGTGGCTATATGAGTATCCATTGTACATGTCTTTCAACTATTCTGTGTGCTTGAAAATTCTAATAAAATTCTGGGATAAAATCATTATCATAATTTAGATTCTAATTCTAGGACACCCTCCTCCCTGGAAAAAACAAATAAACAAACAAGCAAGCAAACGGATTAACAGAGCACTGAACTGCATTGGGAGGATGGAATTATTCATCACCTTCAAACTGGTGGTTCTTGTTCTTCCTTTTTCTACATTGCTGGGGTTACATCATGGATCTCAGAGACTTGTTATTGAATTAGAGTCAACAAAACACTTATTAAGCACCTACTGTGTGCAAGGCATGATAAATAGAGAATTCTGGCAACAGACAAACTGTCTTTCATCGCCTTCTTGACATAGAGAGACATCAGTTTAATCTTCAAGGTTTGAATTATGGTTTTAATAGTCACATATTAAACCCAAGTGTAATATATAAATCCAAGGCCCTTGATTCTTAGTTCAGTACTATTTCCATGACATCATCCTCTACAGATAAAATAATTATCCCAGAGCCAGACAAGAGGTGAAGGGGTGTGAAGAGATTTATAGACAATATAGAGACAGCAGGATTAAAATGCAAAAGCCAAATTCCTCAGCCTGGCATTCAAGGACCTCCCTGACCTGCTTCCTGTCCCAGGATAATAGAAAGTCATGCTCCAGACCAATTGAAATACCTGATTTACTCCAATACTCCAAATCCTCCCACTTCTGTATATTTGTTCATCCTGTCCCTTCTGCCTGGAAGATCCTTCCTGCCACCTCTGCTTCTCTAAAAATCCTTTTTATTCTTTAAGGTGTAGACAATGTCAGCTCCTCCACAAAGCCTTGTACATAATGGGCATTAGATAAACATTTGTTAAATTAATACAGGCATTAATTAACATATGCTATGTCTACAGATACGGTAGCAGGAAAAAAGAAAAACAAGAGGAAGAAAAGCAAGCAGAATTACAAAAGAAAAGAAAATATAGTCTCTAAAATCTAAGGGAAAATGTAGATGACATTTGAAATAAAACTTGAATTTCAGAACAGCAATTAAACTATGGAAAATCATAGAACTCTTCCTCTAAAATAAAATAGATCATTGTGCAGCCTTCAATTTTATTCCCATTATATAGCTTGCTGACACCAGCTAGATGCATAGTTTCTCTGTTAAGTTACAAAGATTATCTCCTATCACAATGATAAATACTGTCAAAGAAATATCTAAAACTATCATATAGTGAAATACAAAAAAAGAGCCTCTAACTGAAAATAATTTATAATACAGTTTATTTTTTCAGTTTCTGAAAAGGACATGAGGTTTGTGGGTAAAACTGGATGTTTTCTCTTTCCTACTTGAAAATGTGGTAGGCCTTTCTTTGGAAGACTTTCATGAGGAATATGGAACTTGGTAAGCATAGCCAAAGGAGAAAAAAAAGGATAACAACGTAGAGAATTGAATACAAGCCAACAACAACAAAAACATGACTAAAATGCAGGCGTCCTGAGGGGAAAATCAGAGGTGTGATTGGCAGAAGCAGGTAAGAGAATTCAGAGATTTATCTTTTTCACATGTGCATTTCCTAGAAGTTAAAATCCAATATTGGTTTCCCAGCACAGAAACTAGTAGTTATGGAAAGTATAGGGTTCCAAGGCTAAAGGGGAAAACCCCCCCTCCTTAGACATGATTGTAGAGTGGAAGCCAATCACAGAAGCCTTTGGGAGCCGCTGGAAGGCACACAAGTCCTGGCCTGGAGGTATGTTTGCATTTAAGGCCAGAGAGCGGAGGAGGGAAATTTGCTACATATCACTTGACAATACTCTGAGGAGTAAGGCCAGTGGGGGCACATCTAGGATGTACAAAATAAAGAGGCAGCAAGGTCCAAGGCACACGACTATGCAGGTTTTGTCATGGTCTGCTCTAGAGAGGTACATTCTAATCAAAATGGTCACACAGTCCTAGTTTTGGGTTTTGGTGTTTGGTTACATGTCTTTCCTTTGCCCCCCGCCCCAGCTCTCCTTCTGTGGCCCCCTCACTTTCTATCAGTTGGACTGGGATAGAAACACTCTTGCCGGGGACTTCCCTGGTGGTGCAGCAGTTAAGAATCTGCCTGCCAATGCAGGGGACATGGGTTCGAGCCCTGGTCCGGGAAGATCCCACATGCCGCGGAGCAACTAAGCCCGTGCGCCACAACTACTGAGCCTGCGCTCTAGAGCCCGCAAGCCACAACTACTGAAGCCCGAGTACCTAGAGTCTGTGCTCTGCAACAAGAGAAGCCACTGCAATGGGAAGCCCGCACACCACAACAAAGAGTAGCCCCTGCTCGCCGCAACTAGAGAAAGCCCATGCACAGCAACGAACGGATAAAGAAGATGTGGCACTTATATACAATGGAATATTACTCAGCCTTAAAAAGAAACGAAATTGAGATATTTGTAGTGAGGTGGATGGACCTAGAGTCTGTCATACAGAGTGAAGTAAGTCAGAAAGAGAAAAACAAATACCGTATGCTAACACATACATATGGAATCTAAGAAAAAAAAATGTCATGAAGAGCCTAGGGGTAGAACGGGAATAAAGACACAGACCTACTAGAGTATGGACTTGAGGATATGAGGAGGGGGAAGGGTAAGCTGTGACAAAGTGAGAGAGTGGCATGGACACATATACACTACCAAACATAAAATAGATAGCTAGTGGGAAGTAGTCGCATAGCACAGGGAGATCAGCTGGGTGGTTTGTGACCACCTGGGGGTGGGAGGGAGGGAGACGCAAGAGGGAAGAGATATGGGAACATATGTATATGTATAACTGATTCACTTTGTCATAAAGCAGAAATTAACACACCATTGTAAAGCAATTATACTCCAATAAAGATGTTAAAAAAAAAAAGACCCAACACAGGCATAAATAAATAAATAAATAAAATATAAATTAAAAAAAAAAGAAACGCTCTTGTCAGTAGCATTGTAAATAGAATGGCTTTGAAGCAGAATGTTTACTGTAATCATATACATTTACTTCCGCTCTCATCATCTTGGTTTTTAAACTCTAGCCTGTATTTTAAAGGAAAGAATATTTTAAATAACCTATTTGCGGCAGAAATATTAAATAATATCTGTCATTCTTTTTCTGCTTTGGTAATGAATACACAGTACCACCCAGAAAAGAGACATTCTGAGCCTCTCTTGCAGCCATGTGTGACTATGTGACAACATTCTCATTAAGGAGATGTAAATGGAGGTCTTGGGTACAATTCCAAGTAATGTCCTTAAAGAAAAGAGCATTTCCTCCTTCACTCTCTCCTCCTTTTTGTGGCTGGAATGATGATGAGAAGGCTGGAGCAGCCATCTTGGACTGAGATAACCTTAAGTGGATGTGATGCCCCAGAGACAGGGTCCTGACAGCCCGACACTCTGGAATATCACAGTGCTCCTGGATTGCCTACCTCCAGACTTCTATGAGAGAATGTGTTTAATACAACAGGTACGTATTAACATAACTTATGGAGGGCAGGACTTTGCAAAACTATCAAACAAACAGAGGCCAAGCTATACAGTATAGTCCTCTGTCAGCTTAGACCATCAGAAAGCTACAAGCCTGGCCCATTTCATACTGGTCTCATTCAGAACTGCCTTAACAGTTCTCTGAATAAACATTATGCCCCTGGATTTGACTAATGGCTAACATAGAAGTGTGTATATGTGAAATACTCTTGAGATCTTGTAAAATTATCTAGGACAGTTTTGCCTATATAGATCAATTATATAAGAATTCCCATGGCAAATTCTCAGCACATATTGGTCAAGTACAAAAAGCATGTCTTTGACAGGCTGGTAGGTTTTATTTTTTTGTTAATGAGAGTAATGTAACTCCCTGAGTTTCCATCTTTGCTTTAGCTACTAGGAAGCTCAGAATAAAAATTTGGCCTTAGGAGCTAAATCTTTCCTCAGCCTATGGTTTTATCTTTTTTCCTTGATTTTCACATTTTAAAAAATCTCATGTAAGTGGCTTGGGTTTTGTTTTGTTTTGTTTTACACTGCAATTTTATTCTAAACAACTTTTCAATGTGTTTGGGAGCTGGCTATGCACCACTCTGAAGGAGATGGTGGAATAAGAGAATGATTTTGTGATGATGAAAACACTGTTTTTCCTTATCCTTATGGGGACTAAACTCATTTTTGTTACCATCATGATTTATTAAGCTTTCCAAGCATATTCTACCCTTGCTAAGGTTTATATTTTGCTATCTTTAGTTATTTGGAGGAACTTTATAGTTATTTAAGAAAACTTATTCGAACTGTATTATTCTTTCTTATATGTTACTTCCATTGGTATAATGCCATTCAAATGGAAAAATTAGTTTCCCCCAAATCAAATTTAATATCTTAGTAGAATTCATAGAACAATACTACAATTTCATTTGTAGAGGTTCTATTAATCAAATTTTAGACTTAGCTGAAATGATTTTCTACTATTACAGACAATGCATATGGGGGAGAGGTTGGCCATGTCCCAAGTCACCTGATTTACTGGACAATGTACTATTTCCATCTGGTTCTAGTTGACTCAGTTGCTCAGAGCCTCAAGTTAGTGAAGCTTGGGGTCATGGGGGCACTCTTGCCATACACTGTACAAATATATTACTGGTCTCAAGAAGGCTAGGAGAAAGTTAATGAATCAATTCCAAATCATCACTACAATTAAAAGAAAGAACAACAGCAACAAACTACTCAAACTAGACTGTAAGCCTTGAAAGCAATGTCTGTGTCGTGTTTGTTCATTCCCAACGTTTGGCACAGCTATCTGGCACACAGTAGGAGTCCAATAAACATTTGCTGAATATATGAATTAAAAAAGCACAAGTTTGATTCCTCAAAAAATTAAACATAGAATTACCATATGATCCAGCAATTCTACTTCTGGATATATACCCAAAACAAATGAAAACAGAGACTCAAACAGATACATGTATACCCATGTTCACAGCAGTGTTATTCACAACAGGTAAAATGTAGAAGCCGCCCAAGTGTCTGTTGGCAGATGAATGGATAACCGAAATGTGCTTTTCACCACATTTACATATATACATAGAATTTACATACAATGGGATATTGGATGAACCTTGAAGACATGACTGATTCCACTTATATGAGGTACCTAGAGTGGTCAAATTCACAGAGACAAGTAGAATGGTGGTTGCTGGGAGCTGGCAGTAGGGAGGAAGTGAAAATTAATGTTTAATGGGTATAGAGTTTCAGTTGGGGAAGGTTAGAAAAATTCTGGAGATGGATGGTGGTGATGGTCACACAATAATTTGGATGTACTTAATGCCACAGGGCTGTGTTCTTAAAACATGGCTAAAATGGTGAATTTTAGGTGATGCATATTTACTACAACAAAAATTTTTAAGGAAGAGAAAAAAGAATATGAAAGAAATATTAATTTACCTGTGTAAAAGCAATCCCAATGAAAGCCCTGATATGAACTCCTAATCCTTATAACTGGGAGTCAGTGTGACCATGGATATGTTGAACCCTGCCTGATGACTAAATTTCCTATAAGTTAAGAAAATAAAGCGAGCACAAGCTTTACCAAAGCTACATCAAAAATGCCACCCTCACTCCAAAGGAAAGCAAATATTAGGGAAGTATTTCTCTGGACTAAGTTTTCACATATGTAGATTAGATTTGGTTCTCTCAGTTTAAATGTAAACGAGGCTGGACTCCCAGGGCCTCTGCACTCCCAGGGCCTTTGCACTCTTCCTGTTGTCTCTCGAACGTTCTCCCTCTCATTCTTCTACTGATTCAACTCCAAGGGTTCCTCACTTTCATCTTAAAAGTTCCTCAGAGAGGCCTTCTTAGATCTGTCAGTCTAAATTGGCTTTTCCTGTTGTTTGTTTTCAATGCTTCTGGCACAGGACCTATCACAGTTCACAGTTATTATTCATTTGTATTTAAATTTATTTGTGTGATTACAATTTTAACGTCTCTCTCCCTCATTAGATTGTAAGCTTCATAAGGGCAGGAACCATGCCAGTCTTGTTAACCACCACATCCTAGTATCTAGTACAGGGTTGAGCACATAAGTAAGGGTTCAATAAGTCCTTGTTGAATGAATCAATTTATTTCTAAACAAAAGTCTTCAAAGACTTTGGTACCACTCAATTTCTTAAGCTGAGTAATGGATAATAGGCACTTTTTAAATACTTTATACACATACACATGTATTAATTTATACCTATATTATGTATACCTTAAACACACACAGACTTTTTATATATGTGTGGATTTATAAATTTACTTTTATTTTATTTATTTATCTTTACATTTATTTCCCAACTGTTAATCAATGGGCCAAGGAAGTTGAATGTTATTTCCTTGTGTCTACTCCCTTCCCTGCCTGCTATCTCAAAGACCATCATTGTGGTTCAGCATCTTGTTCTAGTTCTCCCTTCTCTCAGTCCTGAGGTCTGTGTTTGACAGGTTAAGACAAGTAGCTCATTGCTTTGCAAATGAATGCAATTTCATTTCTTCTTTCATTCTGGGATACCAGTTTAATAATGCTACTGGTTGGGTAGATTAATGAGAAGGCAAGGAAAATTCATCTACTTCTACCTTATATATGGACAAAAATGATGTACTGAACATGTCCATGAGTAATGATATAAGAACCAAAACGATACAGTTTGCTCTCCAAATCAAAGAGAAAAAGATGATGCGCATTAAGTATTTTTATCATAATATTTTTCGATATAGGTTAAAATCTGATATTTAACAAAATTTGATTCTGATATTTACTAAAATCTGCACATTTGTGTATTATGTTTCTTAGAACTAACATTTATTTTGCTTATTCATTATGTCACTCTTTTTTGAAACACAATATTCCCTTTGAGGATGCGGTATAGGAAGACTTGTTTTAAAAGTTATACTTACTAAAAATTCGATTGGAAACAAGTATTTAATTTTCCTTGCAGAATGACAATGTACGATACCTTTAAATGGCCAATATTACCACTCATAGGCCAACATAATGTTTTTAGGAAAAGTTGGCAAAAGCAATCCGTGGTGCCATTTGCTTCAGGATTCTATATTCCTCCTTCTCTGGAGGGTGATTTCCATTGAAACGTGAGTTTGCTCATCGTAGACAAGGATGTCATCCACCATGTGTGTTACAGCCGAATAGGTCTGCTGTTTAGACTTCAAAGGGTTATCCTGGAGACTTCTGAGGATGATCCGAAGTAGTATTTTCACAGGTCTGTTCAAGGAAGAGCTTACTTTTGCAAAGAATGAAAGCCATGAAAAGAAGCTGGGGGTAGCGATGGTACCTCGGTGTAAAACCTGCATGTATACCTAGTAAAATGTGGAAACTGAATTCATTCTGCTTCCGATTTCATTTTACCCCCTATTAAATCAAAGTACGACACAGGCATCACAAAATCTGCCATAAATAATTCTTCACAACCGTCTGCTTCACTTCGAGTGCCCTGGACTCTCTCCAGCCATAAAACGTGGATCTACTTTTACCACTAAAGAGGATAGTTCCCCCTCGGTTAGGCCCGAAGAAGTTGAAACTGAAAAGGAGCTTGTTGTTGAAGCAGTTACTCTGCGTGCCACATCTTATACAACAAACAAACAGGAGTTTCACCGTGGAGCTAGGCAAGTCCTTGAAAATCTTGACAAGATTTACAAATAAGACACGGTGTTTATTTATTACTTTAAAAACTTTCCATTGTGCTCTCCTTGGTAATGTAATATGATGTATATTTTTGCCAAGAATAGGGTGTGGTTGCTCCGTGGCTTAGCCGATCATGAAATGTCATGCTTAAGACTTGAGTCAGAACATCAAAACAATGCAACTCTGGAAGGAGAGTGCCAACAGTCTTCCCACTTCTGCTAGATTCAACTCTATTCGAGTTGGGAGCATTAGAAGGTTTTCTCGTTACTATGTCTAGTCATGACTCCAAAAATATTCTCAGCAAAGCTGGAATATGGTACTTGCTTGCTTGTGCATTATAAGGATATCTTCTCTCCCTGCAGCCTGATATCCTCCCACATTCCTTCTATTCCTCTCTTCCATCCTTGTTTCTTTGTCAATTATTGCTGGTTAACAGTATCATTCTTGCAGGGGTTAAAATCAAATGGGGAGAATCATACTTAGGGACTGCTCTTCAAAACACCCAGCAATGTGGGCTAATGAGCTCACAACTTTTTAGATAACCCAATGAATCCAACTTCTTAAACATTCATCTCCTTAGTTCTGTTGGAGATTTGGGAATCAAATTTTTTCTTTTTTAATTTGACATAGTTCAATACTTTCCCAAGGAGTCTGATGAACTAAGCCAGATTGGGGGGCGGGGTTCTCTACTCATCATAGGCCCTCCTGGTATGTAAGTTCCCTGAGTACAGAGACTTGGTTTTTCCCATTCACTTCTGTAACTTCAGGGTCTAGAATAGTGCGTGACAGAGCTAAGGTAGTCAGTAAATATTTATTGAATTAATGAATAAAATAACTAGTGAGGTAGGGTTCAAAGTACAACAGAGGACTTGAAGTCAAAAGGTCTAGGTCGATGCCAAGAAACTACAGCAAATATGTCCAATAAAACACTAATAAAGTCTATCCAATGAAATACAAAGGACGCATTGTTTATGAGGTCTGATTTCCTGGATAACATAATTTGTAATATAAAAAACAAGCATTTTATATTTCACGATAACATAAGCTGCTTGAAAGCAGATACTACATTCTCAAATAATATTTGACGAATGTCTAAATAATGGAAAATCCATGCCCACAAGACTATTGTCTCAGGCAGAAGCGTGTAAGGCTTCTACAATTCAGTTATTATTTCTAGTATTTCTATAATACTAAAAAACTTAGTCCTGTGTTACTTCTTAAAACATAAAATTTCTGTTTGTTTAAAATATATCTGCTCATGGCAGCAAATAACTGTTTTTTATAATATTGTTGATAAGGGAACGAGACTCATGCTCTGAACTCCTCAGAATGGGCATGGGAATATTTTTGTCATAAAATCAAAGGGCTGGACTAGATTTGCTAAAGTCTCTTCCAGCTCTAAAATTTTATGACTCTGGATTAAAAAAAAAAAATCACCCATGGGGAAGTAGTGTCTTGGTAACTCACTCAGAATTTTCATTATCGTTGGACAGATACTCCTCACTGATTCAGCCTATTCTGGCTCAAGTCTTGTTCATAGTATGTTAAGCCTCGATAAAGTCTTTATCTTTTAAGGATGCTCTGGAAATCTTGTGAAATAAGCTGAGGAGAGCCTATCATGAACCATAACTGAGTCTGAGAATTGATGCCCCAATAAAAGAAGACACCAAATGTCATGAAAGGTTAAGGCCAAACTATGTAAAGCGATCAGATCCCATGTTCAGCCTTCTGCAGAATGGTTAAAGCATTATTTTTCAACTGGGGGTAGTGATTCACTAATAAGTCATGAAATCAATTTAGTGTGTAACAACCAGCATTAAATATAAAGGGAAAAAAAAGCAGTTGTTCAGAGTAGAATAGAAAATATTGAGTGTATCTCCTATAGTAAGGGTAAATATTATTTGGTGAAACTTTTATTTCAGACGGGTGTGTGTGTGTGTGTGTGTGTGTGTTTCAGTGTAGGTGTATGAATACTAGGTCACCAGGTACAATGTATTTCTTCCTGTAGGACGCATTCAAAAAAGCTTGAAAACTATTGGTTTAAATGGAAACAGCCTTTTAAAGTCTCTTCAAATGCTACAATTACTTCTATGAAATCCTGAAGATCTCATGGGCATCCTTCGCAATCACAGAAAAGAGGTAGAGTTTGAATAGAAAGGTTTCTTTCCTCAGAGGAAAGAAGTACCAAACTAACCCACTGATTTTGAACACCAGAAGCCTAGGTCTATGACCAACCTCTTCCATCTAATGGATCTGACTGGAGACACAAGCGCATCCCCTGTTTTGTCCCTGTTGGACGATGGATGTTGGCTACGCCTGAGTGTAATTAAGCCTGAGTTAGAGTACAGGCCAGCCAAAGGATTTTTTAAAAACCATTTGGTGGAAGCATAATATTCATACAGAAAAGTGCAAATAGGAAATTGTTTTCCATCCTGAGAGGAAAGGAGAAGCCCTGTAGCTTTCTCCCACTCCTCTTTCTCCTTTGGCATCCTGTATTTCTGTCTAAAGGATTTCTCAGAAGCCACAGTGGCTTCTGGAGGACAGGGAGGGGTATTCTAGCAGTGGAAACACCTCCTCTGGAAATTTCTCTTTTCTTCTAGGTGTATGTTTATATGTCTATAAAACTTTTTTTCTTTTAATTCAATTTTACTTTAAGTGATGAGTCAGTATTTCCATTTCCTTTTATTTATCAAAACTTTTTTTTTCTTTAAAGTAAAACCTCAAAGTTAGCTCAATAACTGGACAGTCCACAGCACCCTAACATAATAAGTAATTGTGTACATGAAGTATATGGAAAAATAAAAGTTTTTCATAAGGACATGGAGTTTAAAGATTGCGAAGTGTGGTAAATAGGGGATGGGACAGTTTCTTTTAAAAACCATACATACAAAACACATGTTTACTGAAGGGCTAGTGTATGTCAGGGACTGTTTTAGATGCTACAGGATGAATGAGACCAGCAGATAAAATCCCTGATTTTGCAGTGCTTACTCTAGTCAGGAGGAAAGGTGTGAAAAAAAAAATAAACAAAAAAAATGAACGGGGTAATTTCAGATAGTGGTAACTGTTATGATAAAGAGAAAGCAGAAGTGACCTCATGGTGGAGTTGGGGCACAGAACTGAAATTTCACTGGTCATTGAAGGGACCTTTGAACCAATATCTCAATGAACAAGAAGGTAGCCAGAGTTTCCAGGGACATTAAAGCAAGTAGGCGTGAGCACTGATATTTAGTTAGCCATTATTTTAAAAGTCTTTCGACTTGAAAAGAAAATGAAATAGACATGTATTAACTGAAGAAAAGAAATCTAGGTAGTAGAAGTTGCTCAGAGATGTTTATTTTAAATGGATGCATTAGGTACTAAGGGAAGGGCCTCCACTTACCATCGTACAAGCTGTAAACGATGGCCCCTGGAGTTCTGGAAATGATACGGCTGAAGAGTGCAGCTTGCAACCTTGGTGGGCTGCTAAAGAGATATCATGTATCCCAAAAGGAAAGTCTAGTTGACCAAGCAATCAAGAGTACCACGGGTGAAATCTGCAGCAACTTGTTAGCGCAGGATTTCCAACATGGCAGGAAAAGGGTGCACCCACCAAGCTCAGGATAGTGGGTTTGTTAAGCAGGAAGGCCTCTTAGGTAAAACTTTGCTACTGTCTGAGGAATAGTTATAGGCTCCATAATCTCAGAGGAGTATGGAAAACTTGAAGACTATTCAGAGGAAGTCAACCAAGATGATTAAGGATTGAATAATAGGGCCTCTGAGAAAAGGTACAGCCAAACTGGAATTACTTAGCTGAGATTATTTATCTTGGTGAAGACACATCCAAGGTGTGGCTTAATATGGCCTTCAAGAATATGAAAGGTAATTGTGACTAACTGTTCTTTATGACCTTTATGAAGAGAACAATTTGAAATGGGAGGGCTTTTAGTTAGAGACAAGAATTTTTAGGTTATAAACTATCCAAAACAGAGTGAGTTACCTAGCAAGGATTTGGGGTCTCTTTCTTTACAATAGGGGCTATTTCAACCCCTTCCACATGGATGGGTTTGGTGATCCTTGCCAAGTTCAATGTAAAATGCTGTGGGTATATGTATACACATGAACATTTTTTTTTCCTGGGAAGAGGATTGGTAACTTTTATTAGATTGGATCCATGCCTAAAAATGCTTTAAAAAAATCGATTATATTCTCATCTGCTTGGATCAGTTGAAGGACACTTTGTCTGAAGAAGGAGAGTAGGCTAGATGCCCTTTCAGCTTTGCCTAGCATCTTATAAGCTGCTTAGGAGACTTGGAGACCTGCATGCATGACTGCTCTAAAATTTTTTTTTTAATTAGTAGTTTAATGTTTGGTTTTAAAAATTACCTTTAAGTGAAAAATGCACTTAGGAATAAATATAGGGATACTTGTCATAAAACTAGAGAGTAAGTGGTACTTCTCAGGAATACTACCAACTTAAAAAAGGTTTGCAACACAGGAACAAATGGGAGAAAGGTATTCTGTGGAATATTTAAAACATATGGTTTTTGTTTGTATTTCTTCCAAATGTTTGAGAAAAGTGAACAACTTGTACCTGTATACAATCGTGACTATGAATGCACTATTTTGTTTTAACAAAAAATGTATTTATAAGCAAGCAGTAAAACACTGAAAGAAATCATAATGTTAATAAGTAGAAGGCTATCAGGTTCCGTATTAAATTTCTCATACCTAAAGCTTACTTTGCAAAGAACAGTCATTTTAACTTGATGGATTAAACAGTTTTCGATATAGCATAAATTTCAGAGATCCGCAAGAAGTGATTAACAAAAATCCTAATCAATCAGGGATGGAGATAATATCCACACACACCCATCCTTATGAATTATGCAAACAGGAAAAATGGCAGCATCACTGAAACAGGTGAAACGCAAATTTCTATTTTGTTCTTACCTCCATGTTTGAAGCAATAATAAAAGGTAGAAAGTTTATGAGGCCTAAAAAAACTCATGTGTGTCTTTGAAGTACATGTGGTTGATTTTGCATAAATTTGCCATCATTTTTTATTTGATCATCAGTAATCGTTTTCTTGTATAAAATAATTATTTTATGAAACACAACGAAATCTTAAATTCTCATTCGTTCTGGCTCCATTATTTTAAAAATGGGGAATAGTATACAGACTAGCAGAAAAATGGAGAACCAGAAATAATGAGAGAGAAGATGGGATTAGAACTCTCTTCTCTGGATTCTTGGTCTGGGAGCACAAAGTGTGAGCCTGAGTTGACAGAGTAACAGCAGAGAATGATAGGTACATATACTCCTAGGGCATATTAGACACATTTGCAGCAAACCTTTGGCCTCCATCCTTTTCAGACTTAAAGGAGAGTTGCATGCAATAAAACAACAAGTTCAGATACAGTAAATTAATAACACATGGAGCTGAAAATTGTAAGGTTTCATTTCTGGGGTAGCTACATAAACAGATATATTTACGCAAGAGCTGTTTGAGTCATACAAATTTTAAGCTAGTACTTATGGAAGTGGCAATAAGCTTTTCTGAAAGCTGCTCGAATAATGGTTTTAGTAACATAACTCCTTTTTCCTACCCATTCACATCACCATAACGCAGGTACACATAAAGAAACTCATTTAGACAGTACTTCATTTTACAGGCATAAAATCAAATGGCAATTACAGATATAAAACCATCTCTAAACTGATGAGCTAGGTTAAAAAGATGTACACATATTGGGGGGGGTAAATTGGAAGATTGGGATTGACATGTACGCGCTACTATACATAAAATAGATAACTAATAAGAACCTGCTGTACAGCACAGTGAAAACTCAGTACTCTGTGGTGACCTATATGGGATAAGAATCTATAAAAGAGTGGATATATGTATATGTATAACTGATTCATTTTGCTGTACACCTGAAACTAACACAACATTGTAAATCAGCTATACTCCAATAAAAATTAATTTAAAAAATAAACTAAAAAATTTAAAAAATAAAATAAAATATGTAAAAAAGATACATACATATATATAAAACGACAGTAAATTATCATGTGGTTCTCATACTATAAAAATTGATGCACTACTGTGATCTTCATACTGGGGCACCTAAAGCCTTTACAAGGAATACACAAACATGATTGTTTTAAGGGGAAGAATTTCCATATCCTTAACTTCTATATAGACTTTTTTCCTAAAACTGAACTGCGGGACAATGCACATGCAGTTGTGGTGTTCTGATGGTTTCCTATCCCTGTTTCCATTTTTAAAGTGCTCCAGCTTTTCAAAAGTACCTGAAACTTAGGTGGCTGTATTACCCCGGGGCATAAAACTAGGGGCACTGAACAAAAGAATGATTCAAAATACTGGTGTCAGTGAAGTCTTAATTAATTAAGGCATCATCATCACACAGCAGAGTTCCTGTCTTTCCCTGCTTTATGCAGTTTTCGCTAAAGACAAAGCATGGTTTAGGAACAGAATATCTGGGTCTATTTAAAGCTATTCTGAATACAGATGTACTGCAGAGTGGGCAATGGGAGTGACAACAGTTTTCATTCAACCATTATTGCCTCTTCCAGTCTGGTAAGGAATATTAATGGGGCATCGACTTATTTTATCCAGGAAGCTCTTTGCCGTATGCATATATACATGTATCTATGTATGAATGAATGAATATATGTATGAATCTGTCTTCTCAGAATTAAAGTCATATCATTTTCATGCAGCTAAGTATTAACATATCCATTTTCACTGAAAATGAAGTTAGATATTTTCTGACTTCGCTGATTAAGTTACATGGCAAATATTTTTTCCCATTGAGTTAAATCTGCAGCTACAAAATGTTTTGTTTTGTGTTTTATTAAACATCAGGTTTATTGAGGTATAATTTGTATACAGTATCATCCACCCGTTTTAGGTATACAATTCTATGAGTTTTGACAAATATATACAGTTGTCTAATCACCAAGATAATCAAGATATAGATTTCCATCACCCCACGTAGTTCCCTTTGTAGTTAATCCTCACCCTACTTTTTATCACTGAAAATACATTCGTTGTATGAATGTATGATAATTTGTTTATCCATTCACTGTTTGATGACCATGTGGGTTGTTTCCAGTTTTTAGTGATTATGAATAAAGCTGCTACAAATATTCCTGTACATATAATTGCCTGTATATATATTTTCATTTCTCTTGTAAATGCCTAAGAGTGGGATGGTGGGTTTTATGGTAAGTGTGTGTTTAACTTAATATAAGCGACTGCCAAAATGCTTTCTGAAATGGCGGTCCCACTGTGCATTCCCACAATATAAAAGAGTTTCAGTTTCTCTGCATCCTTGTAGTGTTTGATATGGTCAAATTTTAAAATGTTAGTTACTCTGCTGGGTATTAACTAATAGATCACTATAGTTTTTTTTTCCTTTATTTTTTATTCTATTTATTTATTTTTAACATCTTTATTGGAGCATAATTGCTTTACAATAGTGTGTTAGTCTCTGCTTTATTTTTTTCTATTTATTTTAATTTTTAAATTTTAATTTATTTTTTATACAGCAGGTTCTTTTTAGTCATCAATTTTATACACATCAGTGTATACATGTCATTCCTAATCGCCCAATTCATCACCCACCACCCCCACCCCCCAACCCCCGGCTTTCCCCACTTGGTGTCTGTACGTTTGTTCTCTACTTCTGTGTCTCAACTTCTGCCCTGCAAACCCGTTCATCCGTACCATTTTTCTAGGTTCCACATATATGCATTAATATATGATACTTATTTTTCTCTTTCTGACTTACTTTACTCTGTATAACAGTCTGTAGGTCCACCCACATCTCTATAAATGACCTAATTTCATTCCTTTCTATGGCTGAGTAATACTCCATTGTGTGTATATATATATATATATATATATATATATATATATATATATATACCACATCTTCTTTATCCATTCATCTTTCGATGGGCATTTAGGGTGCTTCCATGACCTGGCTATTGTAAATAGTGTTGCAATGAACATTGGGGTGCATGTGTCTTTTTGAATTATGGTTTTCTCTGGGTATATGCCCAGTAGTGGGATTGCTGGATCATATGGTAATTCTATATTTAGTTTTCTAAGGAACCTCCATACTGTTCTCCATAGTGACTGTATCAATTTACATTCCCACCAACAGTGCAAGAGGCTCCCTTTTCTCCATACCCTCTCTAGGATTTCTTGTTTGTAGATTTTCTGATGATGCCCATTCTAATTGGTGTGAGGTGATACCTCATTGTAGTTTTGATTTGTATTTCTCTAATGATTAGTGATGTTGAGCAGCTTGTCATGTGCTTCTTGGCCACCTGTATGTCTTCTTTGGAGAAATGTCTATTTAGGTCTTCTGCCCATTTTTGGATTGGGTTGTTTGTTTTTTTAATATTGAACTGCATGAGCTGTTTATATATTTTGGAGATTAAACCTTTGTCCATTGATTCATTTGCAAATATTTTCTCCCATTCTGAGGGTTCTCTTTTCATCTCGTTTATGGTTTCCTTTGCTGTGCAAAAGCTTTGAAGTTTCATTAGGTCCCATTTGTTTATTTTTGTTTTTATTTCCATTACTCTTGGAGGTGGATCAAAAAAGATCTTCCTGTAATTTATGTCAAAGAGTGTTCTTCCTATGTTTTCCTCTAAGAGTTTTACAGTGTCCGGTCTTACATTTAGGTCTCGAATCTATTTTGACTTTATTTTTGTGTATGGTGTTAGGGAGTGTTCTAATTTCATTCTTTTACATGTAGCTGTCCAGTTTTCCTGGCACCGCTTATTGAAGAGGCTGTCTTTTCTCCATTGTATATCTTTGCCTCCTTTGTCATAGATTAGTTGACCATAGGTGCAAGGGTTTATCTCTGGGCTTTCTATCTTGTTCCATTGATCTATGTTTCTGTTTATGTGCCAGTACCATATTGTCTTGATTACTGTAGCTTTGTAATATAGTCTGAAGTCAGGGAGTCTGCTTCCTCCAGCTCTGTTTTTTCCCCTCAAGATTGCTTTGGCTATTCGGGATCTTTTGTGTCTCCATACAAATTTTAAGATTTTTTTGTTCTAGTTCCGTAAAAAATGCCATTGGTAATTTGATAGGGATTGCATTGAATCTGTAGATTGCTTTGGGTAGTAGAGTCATTTTCACAATATTGATTCTTCCAATCCAAGAACATGGTATCTCTCTCCATCTGTTGGTATCATCTTTAATTTCTTTCATCAGTGTCTTATAGTTTTCTGCATACAGGTCTTTTGTCTCCCTAGGTAGGTTTATTCATAGGTATTTTATTCTTTTTGTTGCAATGGCAAATGGGAGTGTTTCCTTAATTTCTCTTTCAGATTTTTCATCATTAGTGTATAGGAACGCAAGAGATTTCTGTACATTAATTTTATAACCTGTTAGTTTACCAAATTCATTGATTAGCTCTAGTAGTTTTCTGGCAGCATCTTTAGGATTCTCTATATATAGTATCATGTCATCTGCAAACAGTGACAGCTTTACTTCTTCTTTTCTGATTTGGATTCCTTTTATTTCTTTTTCTTCTCTGATTGCTGTGGCTAAAACTTCCAAAACTATGTTGAATAACAGTGGTGAGAGTGGACATCCTTGTCTTGTTCCTGATTTTACTGGAAATGGTTTCAGTTGTTCACCACTGATAACGATGTTTGCTGTGGGTTTGTCATATATGGCCTTTATTACGTTGAGGTAGGTTCCCTCTATGCTCTGGAGAGTTTTTATCATAAATCGTGTTGAATTTTGTCGAAAGCTTTTTCTGCATCTATTGAGATGACCATATGGTTTTTCTCCTTCAATTTGTTAATATGGTGTATCACATTGATTGATTTGCGTATGTTGAAGAATCCTTGCATTCCTGGGATAAACCCCACTTGATCAGGGTGTATGATCCTTTTAATGTGCTGTTGGATTCTGTTTGCTAGTATTTTGTTGAGGATTTTTGCATCTATGTTCATCAGTGATATTGGCCTGTAGTTTTCTTTCTTTGTGACATCTTTGTCTGGTTTTGGTATCGGGTGATGGTGGCCTCATAGAATGAGTTTGGGAGTGTTCCTCTCTCTGCTATATTTTGGAAGAGTTTGAGAAGGATAGGTGTTAGCTCTTCTCTAAATGTCTGATAGAACTTGCCTGTGAATCTATCTGGTCCTGCGCTTTTGTTTGTTGGAAGATTTTTAATCACAGTTTCAATTTCACTGCTTGTGATTGGTGTATTTATATTTTCTATTTCTTCCTGGTTCAGTCTCTGGAGGTTGGGCTTTTCTAAGAATTTGCCCATTTCTTCCAGGTTGTCCATTTTATTGGCATAGAGTTGCTTGTAGTAATCTCTCATGATCCTTTGTATTTCTGCAGTGTCAGTTGTTACTTCTGCTTTTTTAATTTCTAATTCTATTGATTTGAGTCTTCCACCTTTTTTTCTTTATGAGTACTATAGCTTTAATATGCATTTCCCCAATGACAAATGATACTGAACAATTTTTCATGTGACAATTTGCCACTTTTCTCTATTCTCTGGTGAAATGTCTGTTCAGATCGTTTGTCCAATTTTGGGGGGTTGTTTGTGTTCTTATTACCACGTTGTGAGAGGTTCTTATATACTCTGGACATAAGTTCTATATCAGATGTGTGTTTTGCAATTCTGAGGTTTTGATAAAAAGTCCATTTAAAACATGGGATGTGATAATACCATTTTATCAAAACATTGTATGGGTAAAGGTATATAGTAAGTTGACTATATTTCAGTTTTCCTAATTCTTCCTGAATATATTAAATTAAACAAGGTGTCTCTAAGAGAAAGAGCAATAAGTATGATTAATGATCATGTGATAAGTCTCGGTAAAGCAGAAACAGAGAAGGTAAGTGGCCCTAATGATTCTGTACAAATCATCTTGCTGGTCAAGCCATTTATATTTCTTTGCTTTCAAGTGATATAATTAAGCTGTTAGTTGATAAACTATTAAAAATAAATTTTGATGGGTAATCACTAAGTGATTTTTGGCATATAACTCAGAAAGAGTTGAAAGAGCTGAGTTATATTATAACAAAATTCCTTCCTTCAACCTCCAAATTCATTCTTTTTATGTAATTGATGTTCTTTAGCATTTATATGAATAAACATGAACATTAGAAATAGGATTTATGAGTAACCCTGTCTCATTTTGGCAATAAATAATGCTTATCCACAGACAGATGGGCTACTTATGAAAAAAGAAAGCTTCGTATATTTTATTTAGAGAAGTAGTTTCAATGAAGCATATTATTTATCAAAATCTGTATTATATATGTTAGTACTTGAGTGCTGATAATAACTGAAACAATATCATCACCCAGAAAAACTTTTTTCAAACCTAGAGATGTGTGAACATAGAAAATTTAACAAAAATTAAATTTCATTTTATACACATATTTCTTTTTTGCATATTTTTTCTTTTGTTGGTGATCATAATTTTGGTTCTTTTTTATTTTGAAATATTAAAGGGGGAAAACTTTCAATCATAAAATACATTAAGATAATATGAGTTCAAAGAGAAAAAATAAATGTCCAGTACATATTTGTAATGGCTAATTATGAGCGTCTAATTGGTATAGTTTTAAGCTTCCAGTAGAAACAGCTAGAATTGTCAGTTTTATAATTCTCTAGGTATTATATCCTTTGCAACTATTTTAACTTATAATGACAAATTTTAAATATTAACTTAAAAATATGCCTCTGGGGGCTTCCCTGGTGGCGCAGTGGTTGAGAGTCTGCCTGCCAATGCAGGGGACACGGGTTCGTGCCCCGGTCTGGGAAGATCCCACGTGCCGCGGAGCGGCTGGGCCAGTGAGCCATGGCCACTGAGCCTGCGCGTCCGGAGCCTGTGCTCCGCAGCGGGAGAGGCCACAACAGTGAGAGGCCCGCGTACCGTTAAAAAAAAAAAAAAAAAAAAAAAAATATGCCTCTGGTAGACAATTTTTCTAAATTCTTTTAGGGAGTTTGAAATAAAAATTTTGAAAGGTAGGTCATGGCCTTTATAATTCTTTCCCTTTTCTCCCTGGCAGTTGTGACATTGGCCCTGATCTCATTGTTCTAGTTTTTAAGCTTCTTAGTTTGCCATTACAATAGCAATAATGTTCCCTGCACACCGAGTGGATGACAAGCTCATCCAGTACCCGCGTCCTTCCCACGTTGGCTGGCAGCAGACCCCTAGACATCAGTGCCAAGCTCCTTTCTCCAGGGCTCAGCCTTAACATTCTTCCGTTCAACTCAACAAAAGCATCATAAAAGAACAAAACACCCAGAGTGATTCTTAACTGGGTATTCAGAACTTTATAAAAGGATTTATTATTGAGGCTTGAGGTTTTGTTTATTAATTGGTTTTTGTTCTCTCTTGTTTTCTGGTCAAACAAATACTTTGTGCAGGAGAAAGAGAGGGAGAGGGAAAGGGGGAGGGGGCAGAGAGAGAGCGTGAGTGAGTGAGTGTGCGCCTGGAAAATTTCCTGTTTTGTTGGAGTCCTGAAAAGTGTTTTCCAAAATTTTCAAAGCTTGGGACAGAAGCTTATAAGCCAAGCTGAACTGCTCACTTCCCACAAATGCACAGCCCTGTGTACTTGACACCTGCAATTTTTTTATACATCAAAATTTGGGCTCTTCTGCATTCAAAGAGCTCCAGCCATCAGGCCTCTGAGGGCCATGCCTGTGGAGAAGGGAAGCAAACTCATTTGGCAGACTCTTAGGAGGAAGGTACTCTACTTCAAGAAAGAATGAACAGAAAGATGTCCAGGGAGGGTCTAGCAGAGTGTCCCACGAGAACACATCTACCCCCGTGTCCTGCTTAACTCCCCAAACACACAGTTAAAACTGTAGGACATTTTGTTTTGCATCAGGTGAAACAACAGCCTGATTCCCCTATTAATGACCCTTAGGACAATGCCATTGCTTTTCTTTCTTTCATGGGCTCTATTTTTTCCCCTTTCTTTTAAATACCAAACTGAGGTCTGTGTGGCGTCCCCCCCTCCCCTCCTCCCCCTAGGTTTGGCACTCGTTTTCCCCGTTATTCCAATGAGTAATGACACCAAGGGCATGGAGCCAATCCTACCCGCTTTTTACACTTTCTTCTTTCTACAAAATAAAAGAGACCCAAAGCAAACACAACATGCTGCAACTTTCAGCTGCAGGGATCGTGACTAATTTCTAAGCTCTCTGTGCTCTGTAGTAGAATCTGGCTGTCATTTGACATTTGGCTTTTTTTCACAGAGCCCTTGAACAAACTTTATTTACAGCACACACTGACTTTTATTACTACATAATACAGAAAATATTTGCTTCATTATGAAGCCAACTTTTGATTTTTGTTCCTTGTGGTAAACAAAGTTCAAAATACTCTCTACTACCATTGTTCCAAACTAGTCGCAAACTATGTAAACAGTCAGCAGAGTGATTGTGTGGCCCAGATCTTGTGACTGCCTCACCTCCCTTTCCAGGAAAAGGAAAATTTCGTTTAAGAAAAAGAAGTTCAGGTCCATTTTAAATTTTCAAGCAACTTTTGCCCCTCAGGACTGCCTTTTAGTCCATTCTGGTGGTTGCCTTTTATGGGAAGTCACCTCACAATGAAGTCTTTTCAAGGTACTTTTGGAACTAAACCTCTTTGGATCAAGTCCAAGGGAGGCCTAATTCTGCTCTAAGACAAACACTATTGCCCCAAACATCAAGTGCTAATATTTTAGGTAATACCTAGGTAAGAACGTAAGTTGTTAGAAATATATGAGTGTACTCAGATGCATTTTATCTCTATTTAGATATACTGTACTGGCTTTGCTGATTCCATTTAGTTCTAGAACCAACCTGCCTTGTGTACCTTAATTGGCTTTAAAAGATTGTCCAGACTTGAAATGGACCCATTTGGCTAACTTTATGGTTTAGTTTCTGCATATGCACATTACAATAAACATGTCCGTCCAGACTGCCTGCATCTGAATCCTTGCTCTTGGACGTTCTGTGATTAATACTTTTTGAAATTTGGTAGACTTTTGACTGATTTTAAATCCCACCTATAAACCCCATACCAGTTTATTTTACCAGAAAGATAAACCCAGAGTGGAAGAATATTTTTAGTTCCTATCGTTAAAGGCTTTCAGAAAATCACGTATGCCAGCACGAATCCAGACAAATATTTATATCAACATTTCTCCCCCTGGACATACCTTCTCACTGAGAATTTGGGAGTGAGATTTAGTTTCTGTCTTAGACTTAAGCCCACATCTAGAGTTTCTGGAACTTCGATCCTAACAGAACACTTCAGAGTTGGCTTTTTCCTTCCTCTACTCTATAGGACATTTATAAAACTTCTGCCTTCCTGCTAATGGCGCCCACACAGTTGCGCTAACGTCAGTGCTGTACTATAAGGAAAAATCTTGGTTTCTGGGATCAGATCTGGAATCAAACCCTGGCTCTACTATTTCCTGGATGTATGATCTTGAGCAACTTACTAATCCTCCCAAACCACACTTTCTTTTATAATAAGGAAAATAATATCATAAGGAAAATATCATAAGGTTACTAAAAGAATTAAATGTAATAATATGTAAAAAGCACCCAACACAGTATAGTGTATATAGTTCACACTGGCTCCTCATTATTCTTAGTACATTGTTCCGATTATTCTGAGTAATTTTTTTAATGTAGTTTTAAAACATATTGGACTTCCTATGTAGATGCAGAAAAGGACAATCAAAGACGTTATATAAAAAATGCAAACAATTTTCAAGATGTCTCCAAACAAGTAGTTTGTCACATACTGTCAGTATTTTGTATACGAGTCTTGGTTAGTATTTTCTGCTTTGGTATCCATTTGGCAAACTCTTTGTTTAGAAAGAATCTCCTAAGTCTTCAGTTTCCCCTTCAATAAAACGGAATGACAGAACTTTGAAACCTTAGAATAAAACAAGTACCAAAGATTACTATTGACTGCCTATTTCGTAAATAATGGGATGTTGAAAAACTATTTTACATATATATACTGTGATTAAAGGGGCACCACAAGGACATCATTTTTTTTTTTTTTTTTTTTTTTTTTTTTTTGCGGTACGCGGGCCTCTCACTGCCGTGGCCTCTCCCGTAGCGGAGCACAGGCTCCGGATGCGCAGGCTCAGCGGCCATGTCTCACGGGCCCAGCCGCTTCGCGGCATGTGGGATCCTCCCGGACCGGGGCACGAACCCGTGTCCTCTGCATCAGCAGGCAGACTCTCAACCACTGCGCCACCAGGGAAGCCCAGGACATCATTTTTATATTTAGGAACTTAGACGAACTTCGAGGGTTCAACATTCAATTCATTTTTGTATATTGAATCATGGTCAAAGCATTTATTATCCATGATCTTAATTTTTTCTCCTAAGGATTAAACATATATTTGACGCTTAATAGTAGTGGCAGATTGGTGAGCTTTGGAACCAAAGTTTTTACTTTTAGGGACCACTGAACCGAGCCAGTGAAAAGCAACTGGTTATCACTGCCGGAACAATCCCATAGGAACTTCAAACTTGAGAAGGACCCTTTCCCACCAAGGACAATGAGTATATACATTTATTTGACTGAAGAATAGCACAGTGTTTATGAATTGGACTTTGAAATATAAATGACTGCGTTTGGATCCTGGAACCAGAATATTCTATTTAATCTTAGGCAAGTTCCCTGAACTCTCTGAATTTCAGTTTTCTCGCCAATAAAATGGAGCTAATCATAGTACCTACCCTACTGGATTACTGTGAGAAAATTAAATAAGACATGTAAAGGATGTAGAGAAGTATCTGGCACAAAGAAAGAGCTCAGTGTTAGTGGTTGCTGATGTTATTAGTCCCTTGGTAAAATTCACAGACTTTTTATTTTACTTGGTAGAAGGCAAGACATTAAATATGGCATTTTTGCATTTGGATGAAAATTTTAAGGATGTTTACCTACACTCATCACTGAGTACCATCCGCTGTCACTTCACTCGCACTACCATTACCACCTGCATCTGTTCTCCTTTTTTCCAGTTATTTAAAGTAAAGCAAAAGACAGAACCCTGCCTTTGAGGAGTCAATACTCTTTCAACAGAGAAAAGGTACTCACAGGAGAAAAACCGGGAATCTGAAGGCTAGTCCTCAAAGCTTACATTTTTATCCTTCAAAGCTAAAAATCAAAATAGTGAAGACTGGTAGAATTTTACATATACATAATATGCATTTTTTTCGCAGGTAATACAATGTTGGAGGAGCATAGATTTTGGAATCAGAAAGACCTGAGTTCAAATCCCATCTCCACCACTGAGCAGCTACATGAACTTGGGAAAGTTCATTGGTCTCTCTGCGCTTCCATTTTTTCGTCCGTAAAAGGGAAATATTACCTGTTAGCTCAAAAGACCAAGGTGAGGATTAAATGAAATGGCACGTGCAAAGCACTCAGCACGTGCATCAGTTCCTGATCCTTAGTAGGTTCTCAATAATTTTCCTTCCCCATTAACTGCATAAACTAACAACATGAAGATTCTAGGAATTCTCTTAAAACCATGAAGCCATTCTCCTGTATTCTTGATACCATAGTAAATCCTTGCAAGCTCTCTGTTGTCCATTTTATCCTCCAAGTAAAGTGGCTTCTGGACACACCCCCTCATCAATACCAAGATCGTTCCGATAGTAGAGGCCACACAATTGTTCATCTTACCTAAATTTAAAAATAATCTACACCTCTGCCATTAAAACACAAAAGGACCTCCCTCCTTTTCACAACCACTTGTGTCTACTCAACAATCAATTAATGAAAAAGAGGTCTTGACACTTTAGATTCACTTCTGCTTGTGGCATATATAAACGATCTATTCAAATGGCTACTGGCAATATTAAACAATCAACAGAAAGAGAAAGTGCTAGCTTTTTTCCTTTAGGATACCAACTTACCCCCCCTCTGATGATATGGAGCTGTGAGGCATCCACACTGAATTCATGATTTGGGCCGCAAGCATACAGCAGAGCTCTCCATACCCTTATTGAGAAACTAAAAATCAGTATACATCTATGCTGAAAAAGAACTGCAAATTCACCAGATCTTTGATTCACCCCCAAGCTGGTTTGTGAAGTCATTTTCTCTCCCATAATCTCCAGCCTTCATCTGCTTACAAACACTCCCTCCCCTCCACCTTCCAACTTTGAACGAGTTCTATACTTAAAACCTCCATGGCTGATGAAGGAGCAAAAGATAAAATCCTAGGAAGAACATCTCACTGGCTTTGCCTTTCAATCTACTTCTAAGAGGTTCAGTTTTCTTTTGCAGCTAATTCTTTAACGTTTACACAGCACTGGTATTCATTATACACTGAAGGAGAAAGACAAAAGTAATGATCCTCAGCTAGATCATAAAAGGCTGTCAGCTCATCAGTGACTTCCTATGATGTCATCAGCAACAAGAAAGCTAGAACAGTTAAGCTCCAAAAAAAATGAAGATGAAATTACAATTTTAGGATTGACTCGGTTACATGGCTGAGTGTGTACATCAGAGCTGAATTTAATATATGTTTCCTTATCCCTATAAAATACATCAAAGGCCAGATTTTCAAAGCCCCGCACGGCTGGCCATTTGGAAAGAGGTATATCCAGGCCCCCAAAGCCTTCATTTTAAGCAGATGGAAGGGGCAACTGCAAGGTTTGAAAGTGCAAGCTCAGGCTCGTAAAGACACTGCTTAACACCAGCGTTGACTAGGGAGCGGCTGGCACGGAGAGAGCCGGAACCGCCGTTCAGTTCTGTAAAACCAGGTACTGTGCTGACTTGCGGCAGGTAGCAGAAGGCTGAGTAGAAACTCATTTCCTATTTGCTTTTCCCTAACTGGTCTCTCTCCTGGAGTACAGCACAGAGCAAATGACTGGAAGGCCACTAGATGGCGCCCTCTTGTACACCCAAGTTAATATGTGATGGCAAAGCCACCTGTCAGGAGCTCTATCTCATTAAAAAGTTTAAACGGAAAAGAACAAAGTGTCAGGTTCTCCTCCTCATCACAGCAGCTGGAGGTAAATTATTAAATCCGTTTTGGACTCCTGTGGTTAAGCTTCTCCTCTGGCACTGTAGAAACAAATATCTAGCACATTTGGGGGATTTAATAAATTTTAAAGAAAAAAACGAAACTGAGGACCCAGGTTTATTTGTTTGATTTTTTTCCTTTTTGGGAGAGCACAAAACATACATCCAACTGAGCTGCTAATGTCTGGAGCCATTTGAAAAGGCAGTGTCTCCCAACTTTGAATTTCAATAACTTCCTCTGAAAATCTGCATAGAAGACATGAATTAAACCTTTAATAAACACTTGGCAACATTTCAGAGAATAGCATATTTTATTTGTTTTCTCTCTCTCATATTTTCCTCAAACTCAGGACATATTACTACAGGAAGACTGAAGCCGAAGGTCTGCTATGTAGATAAAAATACATATTTATTATACATCCTAGGCTACTTTGAGGTATAACGTTCCATTTAAAATTTAAACCAAGCTCTTGGATATAATGGTCCTTTTAGAATAAGGCTCTAGCTTACGTCTTCAGAGGATACTTTGAGTCTTGGGTATGAAGGGTGTTAAAGAAGTGGCGACTTTTAATATGCAAGGCCACAATGAAAATCCAACAGCCATTTTCCTATAGCCAAAACTGTATTTACAATCGGTGTGTGTATATCAGCATAATAGCCATTATTGTCCAGCCATTCCAAAGTAGCCATTTACTGGGTTTGGTTTATTTGGCATCAAAATGTATTATATTTTTTGCCTTTTAAATATTTGTATACTTGTGCAGCACCAAAAACTTAGTTAAAAATTGAACTGAGGACCTTTTGTTCCAGGCAACATAGCTCAAAACTTTATGTTCAACCATTTGGAGAAACTGCACTTCAAATGTTATCCCTCCCAGGCTGAGATCATTACTCTCTAAGCCTCTTGGGACACACATATCTAAAGGTTTTTTTGGTCTTCTTAACATCTCCTATTATAGAAAAAAATGGATTCCTTTCACAAACTTAGCAGGTCTTTGAAGAGGCATCATGGCATTCTTCATCTCCTGACATTACACATGAGGCTTCAGCTTGCTTGTAATTTTCTGTAGTCAATTCTTTTCTTTCCCTGCAAGTCCATGGTGAATTCCCCAGATCTTCTATCCCCAGCAGAAGGAAAACGCTGTCTCTGAAATCCTGTAGAGCAGCCTTGTGACTAAGAACTAATATTTGCCAGCCCACACGAATCTCTCTCTAGTCTGGGTTTCCCCACAGAACACATCAGCTATTAGAAGAATGAATGGAGTCAGCATTTTCTTTTCTCTTTAAAAATCGAGACATAATTCACATACTACAAAATCCACTCTTTTAAAGTATGCAATTCAGCAGTTTTGACTACGTTCACAAAGTTGTGCAACCATCACCACCACCTAATTCCAGAACATTTCCATCACCCCAGAAGAAACCCCATATCCATGAGCAGTCAGTCCCCATTCCTCCCTCCCCCCAGCCCCTGACACTGATTAATCTACTTTTCGTCTCCTTGGACTTGCTTATTCTAGACATTAAATATAAATTGAATCATACAATATGTTGCCTTTTATGTCTGGCTTCTTTCACTTAGCATAATGTTCTCAGGGTTCATCCACGTTGTAGCATAATCAGTATGTTACATCCCTTTTTATGGCTGAATAACATTCCGACATTTCCTCTTCCGATTGTCCATGATAAATTATTGCTCATCTTGGGTAAGTTGCTAATTTGGGTCTTTGAATAGCCTTTGAGGAGAACTTATGCTACATGCAAAAATATTAACAGCTCAATGAAATAGATTTTGAAGTCAAGAAGTTCCTGGTATCTGGTAAATTAAAGGGAAACAAAATTTCTTTTGATTTTCCCCTCTCCTGCTTTCACTTCTCAATAATGATTGTTGGGAAAAGAACTTTTCACTGGAAAAATCTTCAAAATATGATCATCTCTTCCAAAATATTAAATGTGTGACAATTTTCAAGAAAGCCTACTTATAAACTAAGAAATATTTGACTTTGAGTTGAAGAGATATACATTTGAAACAGTCTATTGACTAAAGTGTCAGTTTTATTCATCCAAAATTTTAACCTAAAATATTTTTCATGAATCAACTCTGTTAGACTGATCACTGTATCCTAATTCTCAGCATGGTGTTTGGCCCAGAAGAGGTGTTTGTTGAGTGAATGGATAGATGCATGAGTGGATGGATGGCTACTGATTCAGAAATCAAACTATCTCCTTTTCTAACACTAAGTAATCTTTAGAGATGATATAGGATACGTTCTGTCATGGTTGGCACATTTTTGTTAAGTCATGCTATATGCAAAATACAAAGCTAAAGTGAATTTAGGAAAAACATACTACTGCTAACACTTGTAGACCTTCTGAAGCAAGGACTCGATTATTTATCAGAGACAGTTATATAAATGATATATAGTCAACTATGTATATACTGCTTTATAATAATTAAAAAAAGAGTAACATGTACATCTGTACGTTCTTTGATGAGAGAGGGAAATGCAAACTCATGTTTTGCAAATGTAGTCCGTGCCAGGCGCTGGGAATGTGGAAAGTGTAGGGCAGCAGTGGGAAGATGGAAAGAATAAGATATGTTCTTTGCCCCTCTAATAATTTACCCTCCTAGGGGGAGGAAGAGTCTGCTGTTCCACCACTGCAGGATGGTTTATATGCAGCTGGTGAAGGAACGATGTCAGAATCATAAGGAGGTTTGCTGGCTGATACACGATTCCTCCACCCCTTGCAGGACACGGGTGCACACTGCCCTGGGCCAGCTGGGGAGGACTATGGTGCTGTGCCCTGTGCCTCGCACTCCCTCTTCTTCTCAGCTACCAGGCACGTGCTCTGCTGGCAAGTGTTTGTGGCTGGTTCTCTCATCTTGGTGCATTTTGTTCTTTCCTCCATTTACTCAGCAGTTCTCCCCTTCTATTAAGTGACTTCTACCTTTTGTTTGAGTGGTGAAGTCCTATTCTTCTAGCAGTATTTGCTAGGAACCTAATACACCCTTTAACCGGTGCTAGTGCTTTTACAGGTTATTGTTTTTGTGGGCGTTCTGCTCCCAACGTTCCACGAGTGTTTAATGGCCCGCCCTGATCTAATTTCCTTATAAATCCTGCTAGTTTTAGTGCGTATTTCCCAGGATGCAAGGCTTTTCAGAAATGCCTACCACACAGTAGTAGAACTGCTTGGATATGTAAAAGCATAACGCCAAGTATAATGGGCTACATGAGAATATAATAAGAAAACTCTAAGCAGGATCTGCAGTGGTTAGCTGGCCAATGCTACAGAGAAGATATCTGAGGATTTGGGGGGAAATTAAAAATTGAATACAGACAGCAAGTCACTGAATTGTATGAAGCCGTGTAGTGAAATAAGAGCCTAGGCTCAAACCACACCGGGGGTCAAAGGGACTTTCTTATTATACGACCTAGGGGACACAGATCATCCTCTACGTCTCCATTTAATTATCTGTCAAATGACAAGACTGCATGAAGATGAAATGCGATGGTAATGTGATGTGCTTAGCACACTGCCTGGCATTCATTCAATGAGACCTGATGAAGCGCCTGGGAGCCAGGGGACTCAGGATACAGTTGCAAACAAAGTACAATGTGAGTATTCAGTTTTTTAAAGAAATGGTTACTATGATGGTGTTTCTCATTTCCTTATATCTGCCATATATTTCTAAAAACTGAATCTCTTCAGTAAGAAATAACCATGAGCAAATCCAGTTGTTAGGAAGTTATGTATTCTTTACTGCATTGCTGGAACACATCAGTAAAGGAAAATGAAGCCAAAGGCACCAGGGGTGACCCTGTTGTCTAAGGGACGTGGGACTTGCCAATGCTGGATATACAAGTCCCCGGCAGGGCGGTTGGTCATGACCTAGGCAAGAAGACTCTAATGTTTCTTAATATGCTTCTAGAATGCAATGCACAGGGAGCTTCCAGAAGGAACTTTGCAGAATACCAATATGGAATTATTTAAAAAGAGTAAGGAAGAAAAAGACCTGCCACCCCCTCATCACGTACAGCAGGGCAGTGTGTATAGATGGGGGAAGGACTACCATGGCTCTGGAAGGGAGCCCTGGCGGCTGTGTCCGCCGGGGAGCTGGGGACCATGCACATTTGGTGAAATGTACATTTGATGAAATGCACAGACTGGATTCAGAACGCAGAGGCGGGGGCGGGGCTCGGAGAGAGGGGCTGCCCGGCATGTCCAGACTCTCTCTGCTCCGGCTTGTCTGTTTGCGTAAGCCGAGCGCAGGGTCCTTGCTGGCTGCCGAGGAGCTGGCGCCGGGCAAGGGACTTGCAGCCAACAACAGCAAATGGTGGCGGCGGGGAGGAAGCCTGCGGTGCTGCAGCCCCCTCTAGGGTAACATTCAGGAGTGCAAGAAGAGAGCCAACGAGAGGGCAGCTCGGGAGGGACAGGCTTGAAACCTGAGCGAGGGGACGGGGCCGGGGGAGACGAGGAGGGAGCCAGTCGTGGTTCCAAAATACTGCAGTCAGGTCCTGCTGACACCAAAGCAAAAACATCCCTCACCACCCAAGGGGCTGGAGGCTGAGTTCAACTGCTGGGGGGTGCTGCCCTGGTGGTGTTGGGGTCCCTGCCAGAGATCAAAAGGCGAGCTTGCTACACTTGAAGCAGAACTTGGCATATGCACTTTTCAGAGAGGGGCCCTGTTTTCACCAGAAGTTATCTCTCTTGCCCCCTTCTTTCCTTCTCTGGCCACGATTAAGACCAGAAATGTGCAATGAACGCCTTCCTGTCACATAAGACCAGTGAAGAGAACTTATATTCTGCTTGATGTTATCCTGCCTGATGTGGAGAAATAAACAAGACACAGCATATCGCCACCAGGCACATGGTGGCAAGAGTCCCCACTGCCCCTCATCAACTTGGGGGTGACCTTGCCTCTCTCTTGCCTATCCCAGCGGGCGGCCTGGATTAGCAAGCAGGGCTGTGTAAGTGCCCAGGGAATTGTGCCTGATCTTGGCATTGAGAGTGTATCAGTGTTAACAGCTGGGTGCATACGTCATGCTCAATAAGGATTTAGAGGCAACATGTGGTCTCAGATTAGCGCAGATAGCAGGCGGGGGCTGTCTTCCTGCCAAGGCTGGGCAGCTCCAAAGGTCACGTGACCCCCTGGGATTAATACTGCCATTTAATGAAATGCCTTGCTTATCACTGTTCTGGGCCAAAGGCTTTGTTTCTGACTGAGAAGAAATCACTTCCAAATATAACATGATCTAGTGTGTGGGTTGCCTTCCTAAACTCTCAAGAGTTGCCTCTGTACATGACTCTTGAGGGTCAGTTAGCTAGGAATAAGTATTCACGGGGAATTCAGAAAGGGAGGGCGACAACAGGAAAGGCAGATCAGGAAAGGGCTTTTGTGACATTCTAAGGAGTTTAGACTTGACCTCGCAGCAGTGAGAAGGCAGTTAAAGGATTTTAAACTTTGTACAAAACAGAGTTGTAGACTGCAGGATGCCATGACTGGAAAAAGACGCCCCACCGAGAGAAATGGGAGTGAGGAACGAGGGTCTGAACCTACTAAGTGTTAGCAGCAGAAATGGAGGGAAGGGAAGGATGAAAGAGATATTAAGGAGGTAACATTTATAGGCCATGGTGACTCTTTGCAAGTGGGACATGAGGGGAAAGAGAACATGTCTGGCTCTAGAAATCCAGCTGCATGGGTGCCGGTACCATTAAAAAAGATGGGGAATTAAGAAGTAGGTTTGCAAGAGTGTTGGAGCAGAGGTAGTGAGTTCAGTTTTGATGTGCAGAGTGTGAGGTCTGCATAGCAGCGAATGGCCCTCAATGGGAATCCCTCTCAGCCACAGGGAATCGCCTTGCCAAACATCACAACCCTCCCAGATGGTGGCCTGTCGCCAGTGACTGCCTGATGCCTGGATACAAAGGCCCAGCCCCCTGGCTTCAATTCGGGACAATTCTGAAGGGTTATTCCTGCTCTAGAGCTCCCCTTAGGCTTGGCTACAGCCTCCTTGTGGGTCAGCTTTTCCCTCTACCCACGCCTGTCTTCTCTCTTCCTTACAGGTGTATTCCCCAAGGGTCCTCCCCAACAAACCTTCTGCAGGTAACTCTCCACCCCCCAGTCTGTTTCCAGGGACACTGTACAAGAGTGTGGTTAGAGAAAAGGGATTCCATGAGGATGGCCCAGAAAATAGAAGAGATGCGGTTCTGAAAACTAACGGAAGAGGAAGTTTCTGGGAGCAGACAGGAGTCAGTAGTATTGAACACCATAGAGTGATGTGTGGCGAACAGCCAGGAGGTGGGCCATGGATACCCTTGGCAAGGGCAGTGTAAAGGAGCAATAGTGTAGAAGACACGTGGCAGAGGGTTGAAGCCTCAATGAGCAACATGGGCAAGTGGAGAGGGTCAGTGTAGACTGATGTCTGAAGAAGCTTGTCTGTAGAGAGAAAGAGAGACCAGGTGGTGGATGATAGGGAAGGATACAAGATCAAGGCCCCTGTGAAAAGAACCGACTGAGGCAAAATAGCCAATGGAAAGAAAGCGGATGATACTGCTGGGGAAAGAGCAGAGCACGAAGGTAGCGCTGTACTTGAGAAGCAGGGTAGGATGCCATCCGGGCTATGTCTTTCGGCCACACCGGCAGCAAGGAGGTGTGGAGGAGGGAGGCGAGCATGGCTGTCCACTATCTCTGCATCAATCCTTCTCTGAGCACTTATAGTCTTGCACAGTCTTCTTCAACTTCTGTTTCTGTCCTTGTGTCCCACTAATCTCCTTCAGGCTTGCAACCGTCAAACCAAGCCAGACCACTGCAAACCCTCCAAGGTCCTCCCAATTCTATTGCCACTAGACCTCTTCTTCCCATTTCCTTAGCCTGCCCTTCTGGATTTACCCAGGGTTATGTGTTTTTAAACTTCTGCCTGTTCTTTAAAGTAGAAGGTGAAATACTATCTAACACGTTCCTCTTTTGTCTCTGTCCTGGCCTCAGTGACCATTGCTCAGGTCTATGAAGTGGACCTGAGAAGTGAAGCTCACTTCTGCTTCTGACTAGCACACTCTCCCTCAGAGCCCTTCCCTGGACTGTGGGTGGATGGATCAGATGCCCACTCCCAAGCCCCATTATACAGTCAAAGAGCAGTGCTTTCTTCCATAACACGTATCACAGTGGCACTTATGTATTTGGGTGAATATTTGACTAAGCCTGGTTTCCCCATTAGACCATAACTTTGTAAAGTCACGGACTCATCATGGAGTAGCTCCTGGCACGTGTTTTGGTTGGATAAATAAATGAATACTTGCTATAATCTCCCTTAGAGTTATTTCACTTATGAACAGCCTAAACAAGATACAAATTCCTTAAGGACAGAAGCCAGGCATTTTCATCTTTTTATTTCCTAAATGTCTAGTACAGATCCCTGTACCTGATAGTTACTCAAAATACCTTAGCTGAGTGAGAATCAACAGTTTTTAAACTACACTTGAAAAAAAAATCACTAGACCCTGTGATGATGGAGCTGACTGGTAAGGGGAACTGCTGTGCACTGGTATCTGAGATCCCTGCATGGCCCTCTCAGGCATTAGCATCTATCATGTACCAGAAGTTGTGCCAGGTGCTGGGGATACAGTGGTGAGCAAAACCAAGTGTGGCCCCTGTCCTCATGAGGCTTCCAGTCTACTAGTGGACTCAGACACCAGTCAAAAGTCATGCAAATAGATGATAAATTCCAACTGATTATGAAGACATAAAAGCTGAATACTTAATGGAGTGATGGTAGCACACATGGCAGGGTACAGAGAGGCAGGTAGAGCCAGACCTTGCAGGGCCAGCGGGTCACGTTGAGGATGTAGACTTGGTCCTCCGAGCAAAGGGGAGCCATTTGAGGCAGGGTGGGAGAAGCCTTAACCAACTGCATTTCCAAAGTAGACATCCCTCACAGAATACGTGGCTACGCCCCCAATCTACAGGAACTGTCCAGGAACGCCATCAGATCACCCTGTCTTCTTTTCATTAAAACCTTTATCAGTAATGAACATTTTCTTTCCTTTTTCTAATTTTCTGTTCTCCTGTGTCCCAGCCTCCTCCTGCTGTAGAATGGAGGCTTCATGAAGGCCAGGAATTTTGTTCTCCCTTGTTCTTTACTGTAGAATGTGTAGAATTGCTCCTGGCATGTAAGAGGTGTTCATAACATTTTGCCAACATTGAATTTTAATTTCTGTCGTTGGAAGGTTGCACGGATGGGACATGTTGCTGGGCTTCTGGGAATAATATTTCTTCTTTACCAATTTAGCAGAGTCTCCTAGTTCTTCCATGAAAATGGGCTTACAGGACTTGCCCAAAGGTTTTATGATATTAAACTCTTTTAAATAAGGGGATGTTGAAGACTCCTTTTTTTTTTTTTTTTTGGCGGTACGCGGGCCTCTCACTGTTGTGGCCTCTCCCGTTGCGGAGCACAGGCTCCGGACGTGCAGGCTCAGCGGCCATGGCTCACGGGCCCAGTGGCTTCGCGGCATGTGGGATCTTCCCGGACCGGGGCACGAACCCGTGTCCCCTGCATCGGCAGGCGGACTCTCAACCACTGCGCCACCAGGGAAGCCCCTGAAGACTTCTTAAAAGCTCTGTCTTTATGGGACCAACAGTGGGGCTAAATGTAAATGTGCACCCCTGTCCGTGATTATTCTTTTCTAAGCTACTAAAGGTATGATCTACCAACTACTTTTCCTGAGTTGGAAATGTTATATAAAGGTTCAGCGTTTCCCTGCCAGACAACTTGTTATCATAACCAACATGTGTGAAACACTAAAATTTATAGTTTCTAACATTTCCTTGGGTGGTGGAATGATATGAGAATTGCAATTAACACCCCCCCCCCAAACAGCAAAGCATTATGTGGACACATTTTGTATTGAATCCAGTGGAAATTCCACATTCTCTATGTCAGGACATCCACAAATTATGGACCAGGTTGGTTAGCATTTTATGAGTTATTCTGTTGAGACTTGTGGAAGTATTTGAAAGTTCTCCTAGTCTACTGTTATATGTGTAGTTTAGATTCTAGCCAGTATTTAGGCTTAATTAGTTTTGTGTGAATAAATTGAGTTTTCTGCTCAGATCTCTGGGATTAATATAAAACTGGTTATAAAATCATGGCTTCCTTTTCAAATTGTGCCTTTAATTTGACCTGTATGGGTAGCTGCCTAGTTTTCTCTGAGGTGTATCACCATCTTTACACACAGCCAGATCAAGTCTATTAAAAGTGATTTGGTTTCCCCAATTTCAGCATCATCGGGGAAGTTTGAATGTTTCGTAAAACGGCAGCATTAAATGAAATCAATTCATTACAGTTTCTGAGAAATTTCAATAATTTCTATTATATTCCATGGATAAAATTCTCCAGTTCAGGCCACAGGGAATAAGGAATAATTTGTTATATTTTATTTCATAAAGGTATTTGTCTTTTTAGGGGAACTAAATACAAACATTGGTATCATTTTGCTTATTATGGGCCTTCAACAGAGTCTATATAAAGAATTAATTCATGGTTGTTAAAATTGTTCATAACCTTCATGTGACGAAGTCATACAAATGAAGTTTTTGTTTTTGCTTTTTAGTTGTAGTCTGCACGGTAAGGGTTTATAAGGGCCTACTCAACTATTCCCATTCTGCATGATTCGTGCTTTGCTTTCCATTCCTTTTTAAAACAAAACTGACAGGAGGTTTTGTTGCTTAAAAAAATCTATCCAGAATTATTTTAAAGATTTAAAATAGTGTATGTGTCCACAGTAGATGAGAAAGATGAAAGTGTTTTCTTCTAATCCTGCTGTCTACTAAACAGTGTTGCATAGTTTAAGTAAACGCAAACAGAAACTAAATTTTCCAGCACAGTTAAGGTTTTAAAAGCTAAGTCAAAATAGGAAGCAAAGAAGGTAGGGACTCCTAGTCCTTTGTGAGCATATAGAAAAATCAAGCAGTGATCACTAGCATCTAGCATGGCTTCATTAAGGACAAGTGGTATTAAATGCATCCTATTTTTTTTTAATCTACGTAATATTACACTGATTAGGAGATCAAAGGAATGGCATAACAGAATCATAAGCACTAATGTTTGTGTAGTTAGGACATGGTAATTTATAGACTATCTTCATGTATATTATTATAGTTGCTCTTTACAATCACTGTATGTGTAACAGGCCAGATAATAATAATTCTCATTATTATTATAAATAATACCTTATAAGTGGAAAGACAGTGGAAACAAAGACTAAAAATGATTACTTGAGACTCACAGCAAGCAAGTACTAGAATCTGGGTCTACTTAGTCTAGTGTGCTCATTTCTATTATACGGCAGTGCTTGATTTTAGCAAAGCATTTGATAATCTTCGGTGATATACAATGGGCAAGAGAGAACAATATGAACCACATAAGATTCTAACTGAACAGATGGCGGAAAACCTGTACATTCAGTTCAACACACATTTATTGAGCAATTACTATGTACTGGGCTCCCTGCTATGTCTAGTGAAACTAGGAAATTAATTCCAGTATAAAGAGTGAGGTGAAAGATGTGATCTTTGGCATTTTCATCAGTGATTTGATTAAAGACATGGAAGATATTTTTTATGTAATCTGTGCTTAGCACCTAGCTCAGATGAGTAGTTTAAAAGAATTTTGAGGAACTAAAATAACAGACCAAAGTTAATGAGCTGACCTTCTTACAGGGATCTATATGTTAGATTGTGAATTTAGATTAAAAGGGAAAATCTATTATCCAGTATGGAATGGGGAAGAGACCATGTTTTGCCATTCATTGTTCATGAGGAAGTGGGTGGCTTATTAGTTTTTCTATAAACTCAGTAAAAGTCAGCAGGGTCATGTGGCTGGTGGGAAAAGCGTGCAATTTTATGCCACATAAATAAAACTAAAACCCCAGCCTATAAAGACAATAATTCTGCTTATCGGCATCAATTTGATCACGTTAGTATTGTGCTCAGTTCTGGGGATAATATTTTTGGGGTGTAGATCATCTGCCCATTTGGGTGGGTAAGGGTGGGTCATGGGAAGAAAAGGTGGAGGAACTGGGGCTATTAAATTGAAGCAGGGAAGACACTGGAGCAGCTGAGAGATTTTCTTCAAGGTGGACGAAGGTGGAGACATCCTTTATGGCTCCGTATGACAGAAATAGGACCCATGGGTGGAAACTTAAGAAAGGCATATTTGGACTCCATGTCAGGGAGAATGTTTCAACATTTGGAGCTGTCATTAGGGGATGGGTTATCTCGAAAAGTGGTGTGTTTCCCATCCCTGGAAAATTTCAGACAGAGGCTGAATGACCATCTGCTAAGGAATGCGGCAGAGAGGATTCCAGCTTTGAGTGGGAGTTTGGACTAATGACCTCTAATGTTGCTTCCAACTCTAAGATTTGGAGTTTCTAGTATAGTGTCCTGTGCACAAATCCTTATGCCCTGTGAAATTTGTTCTAAATCTCCGGAATCTGGGCCTTTAAACATCTCAAAGGATGTTCATAATTGTCTTTGAATAAACATGCACAGGGCCCGGTATTTTCTGTAAACATCTTTGCAGGAAGCAGTTTCCCACACAACTAATTGGCTGTAGGGCAATTTTGTCATAAAAGATAAAATAACTGGTTGACAGGTTGGGTTGACAGTTTCAAACAGGTTTTATATTATATAAATCTTAGGCCTCATAATGGTCCATACAGTGACCAGTAGATGTGGCGGTCTTAAAATAGTGGATGAAGACGACTACATATAGTGACTTGATAGAAAGTACGGTGATAAGAAAATTTACTGGAAGTAAGAAATAAGAGAATGTAAGACCAGATGGCATACTATACTAGAAAATGATAATGTATCAGTTTGCAAATCCTTTGTTGAGCACAGTGACCCTGCCCCCCTGTCAAAACTAAAAGTTTATTAAGCTATGGCGAATATAAAAGAGGCGGGTAATCATTCACGACAGTCTTCAAGAGGTTTAACTATCAATTCTGTAGCTAATTTAGATACAACAGCTCGTTCTGTAAGGCCATTTTTACCAAATTTATCACTCAATACTAGAAGTTGGAAGCAAAGGAAGAAGCAAGAGCATCCCAGCCCCCAAAAAGAAATAGTTCTGTGATTCATGATGAGTATAAGTTTCTTGAAACTGGTGATTTTTGTTTTGTCTTGTCTTGCTATTTGATGGTGGAGAACACGATGTGGATAGAATTTTGTTATTTGGCACAGAATCAGACTTAGATAATTTGGTGAAATACAAGGACTGGGCACGTGGTGGAACATGTAAATGTATTAGTTCAGATATGTACGAACAGTTATATAGGTTACATATATTGATAAGAAATACCAGCGTCCCTCGTCTGTTCTATTTCCAGGGACACATGAAGAGACTTACAGAAAGGTTTTTTTCTTTTTATATCATAAAGAACTTACATTAGACTCTGAATCCTTAGTGACTGACTTTGAGAAAGGGAGCACCATTGCTCTCTCTAAGATACACTCAAATACAACTATAACTGAATCTACATACATTTTAAATGTATTTAAATTTCTTTTCTGTACTTTCATTTTTCACAATAAAAGCTCCTTAAACTTCTGTTATTAATGTTTCATGTTCCATCATGTCCTTTTTAGTGACCTACTTTTATTTTGTTTTCATTATTTTATCTTTTAATGGCATAATGAGCCACATCGATACTCTTTTAGCTTCTTCCACAAATGGGGTATTTTATGTGATTTGTTTCTGACAGCGCCAGGCTCTTGGAAGTATCTAAGGAGCACTCACATGCGTTCGTATTCTGGACTTATAAATTCAACACCTCAACAAATAAAAACACCTCTGGGACATTTCTGAAACCGAGCTACATCTATCTTGACTGAAATCTCCTTTTTCGCTATTGTCCAGTAGGGGCTGGTGGCACAGGTGTGGCACAGGTGTGGCACAGGTGTACACCCAGTAGGGTGCAGGTTACAACTGTTCTGCATACCTGGACACACAGTCTGTGTGGCATTCAGTGATTAGTGCATCCACCTGGAGAGCTTGGCACCATTTCCCCACCGTCTCTGTGGGGACCTAAAATACGCAAATGTCACGTGACTCATTTGGTCTCCTATTATATGTCTCTATAGATAATTTATGGCTGAATCACTAAAGGGCTCATCATTTTAACCCACCCCTTGCCCCAACTAAAAGTACTTATAAGTAGTATTGGTTAGTAGTACAAGTGGCCTCAACTTCTTTCTCCTCTTACTCAAGTTCATTCAGCAAACTTATATTTCCTCTTTTGAGAAGCACAATTTTCATTCCAGTTGAAGGGGTGTAAGCCTGGTACAAGGGGTTTTCTGGGGACTAGGGCAGCTGACAGAGGATGGATTGGCTTTGCCTCAGTATCCCTGGTAGAGAGGAGCTCACAGAGCTGCTTCTAGATCTCTGATGCTTGGCAGTTGGGGAAAGAGTAGAGGTCAGTGGGATGGGACTGCAGGTGTCACATTAAACTCATTTGCATGTGTCCATCTAAAGCATATTTTAGTTTTCTACCCACAGCTAGAACATTCTAAAATTCTGTACAAACACACACCTGGAGAAAGGTTAGAACCAGCTCAATTCCAAGTCCCTAAGGTTTATTGGAACATTCCTCTGGATTGGCGACTTCTAACATAAGCATTGCAGAGAGGAAGAAAGGCTGAACTTGGCATGAGAAGGAGACCTCAGGCAAATATATCCTAGGAAGCCATTGTGGGGTCACAGAAAAATAACAGTATTGATGAAGGCTTGCAATAACACCTGCTTACCGATACTTTAGCATCGTGCTTTCAAAGCATTATCTTCAGCCCAGCAGCAAGGGTTATTGTTAAAAAGGCAGCATATCAGGCCCCACTCCAGACCTTCTGAATCAGTCTGTTCAAGACCCTCCCATGAGGCCTATGTGTACAAAATGTTAAGAAGTCCTGCTTTAAAACTTACTACGATCAGATCAATAGAGAGTTAAAGTGAAATGAAACTTCACTTAATGGAAAACAAAAACAAAAACCTTTGTGTTTTAAAAGCGGAAACAAAAAACTTTTAGACCCCCTCTGCCTAAAGGGGAATGATGAATTAGTAAGAGAACTATTTAAGCCTAATGAATAAAATTAATGACGTTCTGCATTTGAAATTAATGTTAATCTGTTTTTCCAGGGTAAAGGGACTTCTGAAAGCATTGTTCTGGGTGATTCAACTATAATTTAATTAGTGACTGGAGAAGCAATGGAGTAAAAATTTTCAGTTTAACTTAAAGACACTCCTTTATTTCACCTCTCCGATTTTCTGCTCACCCTAGCACACCAACTCATGAGTCACATCCAGATCCCAACACCAATCAGAAACCTAAAGCATTTTTTTGGGGATATCGTGACAAGTCACTTTTTTTTTTCCCCCCTTAACCGCACAGAGCTCTTTTGCAATCACAATAAGGTTTTGCAAAAACATGGAGTGAAAGCTATAAAAGTCATGAAGTCATTTTTAGATTGATTAAAGGGTTATGAATTCCAAGCAAAGAGAGTAATGTTTCCAAAAATAGTGTGGCTGACCTAGTGGCAAAGAATATGCCATTATGAAATGCAAAATTTACAGATGCAAATACACGTATGTGTGTATGTGTATTTATGTGAGGATACAAACTCTAAAAATGTTATGAACTAATGAAAATAGCAATTGCTGGTGGGGTTTGCAAAAATTCTATAATTCAGACACACACCATTAAAAAACTCACTGATAAATCATTGGAACTCATAGCTGACTTTTGATTTATTCTTGCGCCGACTGTAGTTGTGACTCCAGGGAGATGTTTATATGCCGACAGTTTCAGTGAGGAGCGGCGGCAATAGCTAATCTGCTCAGTTTTTGAACTCTAAGAGTTATGCTTTGAATTAAAGAAGATTTATGGAGGGAGCAATGGCTTTTTATGGATTACATGCTAAAGATCAGAATGAGTAAGAAAGAAGACATTCAAAAGAACTGAGGCTTTTTATTTACACACATTAAAGAAAAATACAGTTGAAATGGTCAAAAATCATGTACATTGCCTCAGTTTTATATACAACATAATTTGCCTTCTCCTGTTTACATGCTACTGTTTGATCATGTTCTGACTTATGATGTCTTGCAATTGTTGTATATGTATGTTTTTTTTTTTTCTGCCAACAAGAGAGATCCTTGCAATCTTTTCTGTTCTCTTTAGTGCCAAGTACAATGCCAGGTACGTAACAGATTTTATAAAAGCCAATGGAATTTTGTGGAAAAATTATATAATGATCTAAAATTGCTTTACCATGCTTGGATGACTAAGATCTTAATATAAAAGGTAAACCCTCAAGAAATAACACTGTTTCGGGAGGGGACAGGGGAGGTGGAGAAGGAGGGTGGCAAACTGCCTGACAGCTCCAGCATTGCAATACTTTGCAACATTAGACATCAAAGACCGGGACCAGGCACAAAAGAAGGTGTTCTCTGCCACATACTAAGTGCAAACCATATCTACTTTAACGCAGTCACGGGGAAATAAGTGGGGATCGAGTGGGTTTCATCATCTCTGAATTCACTTTGAACGGCACGGCAGGCCCTGCCCCTGCTTTAGAATAAAGACCCAACACTTAGCCGCAAGCTTAAGCAAAACTTTTGAGCTAATTGAAAGGTTTTGAAAATGTAGGGCTTTGTGCTTGCCTTTTGAAGCTTCAAGCCTCAAGGCAGGTCCTGGGCTCCTGCCTGAGCATGAACAACTCTAAAGATGTTAAGAGAGCAAGAGAAGAATGAGGACAAAGCTAGTCAGCTTCTCTAGTTCAAGTTAAAGTGCACTAAAAGAAGGGCTGTAAGGCAATAGGCATAAAACTGTTAAGATTTTTTAAACTATTTCTCTTTACCATATACTGTCTTATTACCTCTATCATTGAATATTCACTCATGGTAACTTTTATTATTTGCTTTGATATAAAAGTAATCTCACTAATATTTTAGCAACATACACCTATAAAATAGATTACCTGTTTTTGCTGCCTATCAAATTGCTTTCATCTCCCAAATACAGAATGATTCACGGAAAAATCCACTGAAAGTGTATTTAACTGAGTATATCCCTATTCAGCAGTTTAGTGAGTCAATTAATACAAACATAAACTGAAAACTTACTCACCAAAGCTGATAATTACTAAATCTGTTCTTAATTAATGAAGACTTGTGTGTACTGGGTTTTAGTTAGATTTATTTAATTCCAAGTTTTCCCAGTTTGCTTTAAAATACGTCTTAGATGACTAGACAATCAGGTGGAAAAAAGCCATTTGGGGACAATAATCACCGAAGCTTCAATATAGCTATTCTGCTTAAAAGGTTTCAAGAGAGCTGTAATTTCAAAGTAAGGCTTTATATGAGATATATACATCAACTGATAAAAATGTTTCCAAGATACAACAATTTTCCAAGCCCGGTAATAAAACCTTTGATAATATTGACCTGATTCATTAAGGAATAGCCTCTTTGGAAAAATAAAGAGGTCCATTGTTCCCTATTCTTCATTTGGTTAAGGGCTATAGATGCTCATTTCAGACTAACAGCATAGCAATTTAGAAAGTGTGCAAGTTCTGGATTCTGGCCCAAGTGTGAGTCCAGCTTGTGTTACCTTGGGCAAGTAGAAATATCTCTGGGTCTCCGTTTCCTCACAGGAGACAGCATGACCTGTGTTTGAGTGTGGGACCTCCCTGGGATCAGAGCTTGGTACCTGCACTAACTCTATGACCATTGGCAGATTACCTAAATTCTCATCATTTGAGATGTTATTAGCTCAGAAGCAGACAATGTGTTTAAAATGCGTGGAAACTCGTAACCATGGTAAGCACTCGATAAATAATAACTATTATTAGTAACTAATTTCATAATTATGATTGCCACCAGGAAGCCAAGCAGCTGAGTCTCAAAATGCAAAAGAAATACTGAATTCCTTACTCCTTTGACCGTGGTCTTTTCTTATATCTAGTGAATTATTTGCCAATCTAATTTAAGAGAAGTTGAAAATGCAGGTATCCCTTTAGGCAGGGGAAGTAACTTGAATGCAACAGAAAAAGGTGCTATTAACATGTTTTCTTCTACCCCGGTCCTCTGCTGTCTAGGTCATGTAGATTTCCTGGGTGTAGCATCGCTGGCCAGTGGACTGACCCCCTGGCAAGGATTCTTCCTCCCATCACTGGGTTTTTGTTCTTGACCAAGTAGTGCCATGAATCAGGCTATCTCATCTGATCTATTTATGATTCTGAGAAATTTAGTGGTCAGTGCCCCTCCACCAAAGAATTCTAATTAGAATTTCTATAGCTACATCTTTGATGGAATAAACTGAGTATATTAGGGGAAAAAACAGACATACCCCACGCTCAATGTTGAGCTCTCTCAGATGCGTAAGAATTTTTCTGGGAAATTTTTCATTGATGGTCTCCTCTTCCAGCAATATCACTTTCCCCCCAACTCCTTTATTACTTAGAATCTCTAAAGTTTTCTTTTTTAATCGACACATAAGTATTGCTGTGAAACTAAGAACTATACTCAACCAGTGTCAGGACCATAGTGAAGTAAGAAGTTGGCTTTTTTTTTTCTTCCAAATTCTCACAGGCATTGGAAACTCTCTTGGATACTTTAGCAACGTTCGGGGATTAATAAATTTTTGATGTTTGGCTAAGGGTATATTTTTGGGCAGCATGTTGGAAAAGAGAATTCTTAGAGAGGGTAGCAAATCTGGTTAAGGGATGGCTGTGGTAAGACTGAAAGTGTACGTTTAGTACACATCTTACCCAGGTTGTTCCACTCTACTATGGGAACTCCTGTAATGCCAATCATTTTACAATTCCCTGTTTTAGGTGAGAGAAAGCGAGAGAGTTAGTAAATGCCCACGTGAACCCCTAGAACAACACTGTAATGCAGATATTATCAGTTCTCAATTTCAGCCCCCATCCCTCCTCTTGGTGCTTTCAGTAGTGTTTGAAAAGTGTAATTAAGGCCTTTAACACAATGGACTATTACTCAGCCACAAGAAAGAATGAAAATCTGCCATTCGAGCAAAGTGGATGGACCTAGAGAATGTTATGCTTAAGGAAATCAGAGTAAGACAAATACTGTACTATATCACTTGTGGAATCTAAAAAATAAAACAAACAAATGTATAATATACAGCAAAACAGAAACAGATGTAGAGAACAAACTAGTGGTCTCCAGTGGGGTGGACTGGGGAGCGGGGAGACAGGTGTATGGGATTAAGAGATACAAACTACTATGTATAAAATAGATAAGCAACAAGGATTGACTGTATAGCACAGGGAATTATAGTCTTATAATAACTTTTAATGGAGTATAATCTGTAAAAATACTGAATCGCTATGCTGTACACCCGAAACTAATATTGTAAAGCAACTACAGTTCAATTTAAAAAAAAATCCTTCAGTAGTTCAGCCTTGTTTTCAGGCAGTTGCCAACTAATATCCAAGTTATAGGTGGTCAACCGCTTTCTGAGGGGATATTTGCATAAAAGTTTATCTGAAGACTAATGTATCTTGAATGATGGAGGATGGTGGAGCTTCAGATATCACGACAGTGCACTAGAGTATGGTGGGTCAGAAAAGGCTGGCTCCAGAGCACCCCACAAAAACTTAAGATTCTGCTTGAAAGTAAAGCCCACTAGGCAATACATGAGACAAGGTAGGTGCATCTGAGTGGCTCAACCAAGACCACCACCAGAAAGACAATCTAAAGCACCTCTTTCTGGATCAGAAGTGAGTTAATCATCTTAGTTCTTCGAAATAAACAGGAAAATGTGGGTAGGGCTTTCCTCCCTTCATATATGCTTAGTATTTTGGTTCTTCTATTTTTCTAACCTTAATATTCATTATTCAATGTTGTCAAATGTCATCATTTCTGTGCAAACTTTTCTGGGGAATTACCTTTTCTGGAGAAATCCCTCACAGTAATTGTTTCACTTCTCTCGTGAGCTTATTAAATTAAGTCTTTTTTTTTTTTTTCGGTACACGGGCCTCTCACTGTTGTGGCCTCTCCCGCTACTGAGCACAGGCTCTGGACGCACAGGCTCAGCAGCCATGGCTCACGGGCCCAGCCGCTCCGCAGCATGTGGGATCCTCCCGGACCAGGGCACGAACCCGCATCACGTGCATCGGCAGGCGGACTCTCAACCACTGCACCACCAGGGAAGCTCTTAAATTAAATCTTGACTTAAGGCAGTGTCCACTCCTTGTTGCCTCGCTAGGCCATGAGCACTGTCATGGGGACTGTCCAAGACCCATCTTTCCAGTCCCTCAGCTTAGCACAGCACTTAGTGTCGAGTACTCACTGAATGAGTTGCTAGGCGTGGCATGAATCTTCTCATAGCACGAGTTCAACAGGGCAGTTGCCTTCGGCCTCACTTGCTTGTGCTTTGATTGGCTGGAAGGGTCATTAGAGAGTCTTGGAAACTGAAAGTCATTAATAGCTCAGCTTCTTGTTCCCTTCCTCACCACTAAGCAAGGCCGGATCTAAAACATCCCAGACGGGGGTGGGCGGGGGGGGGGGGTAAGGGGGTGGGGAATTGATCTTATTTTAGAAGACATTCAGAGATACCAATAAAGTAAGAACTTCTTTGAGGTTTAAATTTAGCATATCTTTGCAGAACTAGCTCAAATGTTGTCATGTTGAGCTACCTTTGTGCCCTTTACTCAGAAACATTATCTACATTCCAAAACCATACCCATTAGCCAGTGGGGTAAAGACGTGGAGGATAAATGCTATTAAGGGATATGTTTATCTTAACCTTACCCTGGAAAACTGAAGACATGAAATTTACGACTGAAGATATGAATACATTTTAAAGCTTTAAATTCTTTTAACAGGCCATGGAAACCATCCCATATTGTAAATAAGATGTGGATCCCTTACTCATTTTGCAAGAAGACTTGGTTTCAACAGCCAATCTTCTATAATGAAGCTCAGCAAAATGTGTCTTCCCTTTCCTCTGTTCTCCAAAAGCACATCCTTGTACCTCTCATCAAGCATTAATACCATTTTAATTTTGTTTCATAAGTGTTTATCATCTTGTCAATTGGGACTATATTGTTCTCAAGGAACTGCATCCCTCTAAGTGCCTAGTACAGTGCCTAGTACAGATTCTCCATTAAGTACCTCTAACAGATTCTCCATTCAGTTTTGTTGAATGAATAAATAATGTATTCATGTAAGCTACTTCCCTCTCAAGAAATGTCAAAGAAAGAGCAAGACTGAGTGTGTGTGTTTACATGTTTAATAATTAATGGGGCTGGGGGTAAGGATCTAAGGGGGTATCAATCGGACCAGAGACTATAGGGTAATCAATTCTTTGTTGGCATCTCTTAAAATGCACATATCCTACACAAGTGACCTATGCCATACAACAAGTTTAAAGCCCTCTTTCTTAGTTTCTGGTTAATTTATGATTTTTTCCATTATTATCTAAAACATATATAGAAATCAAATCCAGTTTAAATTGTCCAGAAAGTAATTTCTCTCTCTGAAGCAATAAAACATTTTTAGGCTCAAAGCCAGGTTAGTTCCTACACATGTAATCCCTGGGGGTCTTTAGGTCACTAGCAAAAGGATTTGGAAAATTTAATTAAAGAGATTTCCAGGAAGGGGAAAGAAATGAAAGCAATTGGCCACCACAACATGAAGGAGTTTTTATATCCTACACAAAAGGTCTTACAAAACAGGACACACCAAAATCTGGAAAACACAAAGGGGGATCTTCCAGAAGATTCTACAATGAACACTATTTAATAATTTAGTGCTACTGGCAACCCTGAGAAAGAACATTAGGGGGCAAGGTATTCTATTTGGTCACTCAATGACATTTAAGTATTCTTTGCTCTGTTTAAGACACTGTCATAGTGTTAGGGATGCAAAAATAAGCAAAATAAAGTCTTTATCCACATGGAGGTTATCTTTAGGACAGATAAACAGGAAAGCAAAGAGTTACTGAACAATATGATAAGGGCTTGTGATAGAGGCCATACCAGACACTATAGGAACAGAGAGGAAGAAAGCTCCGCATCCTTTGATGAACCCATGGGCAGGCTTCCCAGGACATGCCTTGGTTGTATCTTTCACAAAGATCAGACAAGGAAAGATATTCTTTGTAGTAGGGCAAGATGGGAAATGACACAGAGGAACGAGGGGCACACTGCATGTGAGGAACAAGGAGTCAGAGTAGCTGGAGCACAGTGTACATGCGGATGAGAAATGAGGTTCAGGGAAGCAGTGACAAGATCATGGCTTATACTATTAAAAAGAGGGATGATAGGGCTTCCCTGGTGGTGCAGTGGTTGGGAGTCTGCCTGCCAATGCGGGGGACGCGGGTTCGCACCCTGGTCTGGGAAGATCCCACATGCCGCGGAGCAACTGGGCCCGTGAGCCACAACTACTGAGCCTGCGCATCTGGAGCTTGTGCTCCTCAACAAGAGAGGCCACGATAGTGAGAGGCCCGCGCACCGCGATGAGGAGTGGCCCCCGCTTGCCACAACTAGAGAAAGCCCTCGCACAGAAACAAAGACCCAACACAGCCATAAATAAATAAATAAATTTTTAAAAACTATTAAAAAAAAAAAAGAGGGGTGATAGAGAAACCACATAAATACAACAAGGAGGATGTGTCTGAATGCCATAGGAACATGGCTTAACATTATTCAGAGAGAAGTCAACGTACATTTCCTGATCTAGAAGAAGGGAATTCAGTGATGTATGTGAAGAACTCACAAGGGATGCCAGATAATAAGATCAGAGAGACAGAGAGAGACTGTTGTGACGTGACTGAAAATTTTAGGGACCTCACCAAAAACTCAGAAAATGGCAGGTATCCTAAATGCACTTTCCAGTGGTTAAGGCTGCTTGTGTGTGTATAAGATTTCATTCAATAGCCAGAATATACTGCACTTTTAACTCAAGAAAACCACCAGGGAGAGTTTATAGGAGACGAGGGAGAAATGAAATGGAGATGAGCCGGATGCAGTTGTAAGTTGTCAATTTTATGACACTGTTTAACAGATATAAGCAGTATAACATTTAAATGGCTGCCATTATTTTACTGAGTTCTGTATCACAAAGCTATCACCAGTTCCCGCCTTCAGATAATTAACACTAAAAGTACTGCTAGCATTGTATAGCAAACTCTGATGAAAGAAACATCTTGCGAATATTACAGTCTTAAATCCTTGACCATTTGTAATAGTCTACTTCCATAATAAAGTAATAGCCCATTGGTAAATAGAGTATTACACGTATTTTATTACACACTTCACCTGTATTATTGCAAAATTCTTACAAGTTATTATGATTCTATTCTTAAAAGTGAGAAAATCAGCTCTGAGAGGTTAAGAAAGTTATCCAATATCACACAGCTAGGAAGTGGTAGAGCCAAGATGCAAAACTAGGACTGCAAAGTTCATGCTCTTTCTGCTATCAATGGCAATCTATACGTACCACATTAAATGAGTCTATGTAAGTTGGTGTGGAAAACAGTGTGGAGGTTCCTCAGAAAACTAAAAATAGAATTACCATATGATTCAGCAATCTCACTCCTGGGCACATTCCCGGACAAAATTATAATTCAAAAGATACATGCACCCCTATGTTCATTGCAGCACTATTCACAATAGCCAAAACATGGAAACGACCTAAATGTCCATTGACAGATGAATGGATCAAGAAGACGTGGTACATATAGACAATGGAATACAACTCAGCCATAAAAAAGAATGAAATAATGCCATTTGTAGTAACATGATGAAACTAGAGATTATCATACTAAGTGAGGTAAGTCAGAAAGAGAAAGACAAATACCATATGATATCACTTATATGTGGAATTAAAACATGGCACAAGTGAACCTATCTACAAAATAGAAACAGACATAGAGAACAGACTTGTGGTTGCCGAGGGGGAGGAGGCTGGGGGAGGGAAGGACTGGGAGTTTGGGATTATCAGATGTAAACTATTATATAGAGGATGGATAAACAACAAGTTTATCAGTCCTGTATAGCACAGGGAACTATATTCAATATCCTGTGATAAACAGTGATGGAAAAGAATATTAAAAAAAGAATGTCTCTATGTGTATAACTGAGTCACTTTGCTGTAGAGCAGAGATTGGCACAACACTGTAAATCAACTCTACTTCAATTTAAAAAATTAAAAATAAAACAATTTTAAAAATAATAAAATAAATGTGTCTACATAAAATAGCTATAGCCACATTTCCCACCCAGCCCAGCCCAAAGGTGGATAGAAATTGGAGAGAAGGCCAGGGAAGGAATTCTGGTGATATGTGACCTCTCTCTCTGCATGTCCTCTTCTAGGCGTTCATCTTTTGGTAAGGCTTCCACTTTCACCTTTGCTGATAAGGTCCCAGTCGCCAGCCTGACCTCTTCCTCAGCTTCTGCTTACCCTCCTGTTCTCACCTACTGCTGCCATTCTTTCTCCCTTGATCTAGGTAGACACTGATGATTATGCCCAGTACATTTTCTTATAGAACCCAGACACAACCTCAAATTACTACTCAACCCAGAGCTCCAAGCAGCCATTACCACTCAACTGGAGTTGGCATTCGAGATGAGAGTTGTCTGTCTGCAGTTAGTTATTTCTTCTGAAGCACCTTAAGGAATGCTCCATTACAAGTAACCCAAAAGAGTTTCATTGCTCCCTCCATTCAGCAAACTGTAAAGAACTTTCTGTGTGTTGGTTGTGAATGCCTCATCCTTTCTCTCAAATCCTCACCCATTCAACAAGTCCACTGCTTTCGATGATACCAGCAGAGTATGGAAAGAATATATACCAAATAACCTAGGTGAGTGGATGCAGCTCCCTTACTTCCTCACAGAGGCATGCCCAAAGTTGGGAGGTCCTGACAGCCAAAGAAGAAGAAGAAACCCACCAAGTCAGAGAAACTCAAAGCTGTGGGCTTGTTGCCTTTCTTACCTGGAAAGGAGGGGAAGACAAGTTAGTGCCCAGGAGTCTATCCTACCACTCACGTACAAGTGATTCCATGCCTGACCCACATACTTCTAATGCTAATCTTGAGTTACAGTGGCCTGGTCATAGCCAATATGCCACTCTAGTTCAAGTGCTTATCATCTCACATATGGATAACTGTAATTTTCCAGGTCATCCTGTAATTGTCATAGGTTAAGCATTCGATATTTATTAATAATGAATGAAACACATGGACGTGTAGTCAAATGATTAGTCTTGAAACACTACTTCTGTTCCTTGCCCCCAAATTAATGGTTTTCCAGCAAGTAGTTCAGATTTTATCACTTGGAATTTAAGTCTTAACAATCTTGATCCAACTTACTCATGATATTCCTTCTTCTGTTCCTCCTTAGTTCTCAGTTCCAATGAGCACAGTTTCTTTAGTCTCCTCCCTACCTCCCCTTCCTGCTCTCTGCACCTCTACCCACACATGATGCATCTTGCCTTGAACTATAAAGACCATCTCCCACCCCTTGGGAAGGTCTACCTGTGCCACCTGTGTGCTGCATCTGACCCACCCATTTTGAGAGAGAAATAAAAATGCTATTGCCTCATTCTTTGAATCATGCATATTTCTTACAGTAGGCATAGCTGTGATATTAGTCATTTATTTTTTATAACAGCTTTATAGAGGTATATTGACATATTATACATTTTAAATCAATTCTGTAATTTTTTTGCTGCTACCCAAAGATGTTTGCAATAAATTGTTGCATTATAAGATTATAAAATAACCTATATTTCATGATCCCATTTATTTTGTAAAGAATGTGTATACTGTATATAGCGGGAAACCTATTAATAGTGGTTACCTCTAAGTGGTGGATTTTAGTTACTCTTTAATTTTTTAAAAAACCTGATGCTTTGAATTATCGTACAGCAAAAATGACTTTTTGACATATAGTTCTATGAATTTTAATACATGTATAGATTTGTATAGCCAGCATCACATTAAAGATACAAAACAATTTCTTCATCCCCCAAAAGTCCTTCATTCTATCCATTTATGGTCAAATTCCACCCCTTACTCCTAACCTCTGGTAACAACTGATCTGTTCTCCAACACAATAATTTTGTGGTTTTTTTAAAGAATATCAAATGAATGGCATCACAGATTGTAACTTTTTGAGACTGGCTCTTTAACGCAGCACAATGCCTTCGACGTCAATCAAAGTTGTTGCATGAATCAGTAGTTTGTCTCTTTTTATTGCTGAGGAGTGTTCCATGGTACACATGTACCACAGTTTGTTAATCCACCCCTCTGTTAAATGTATCTTGGGTAATTTGGGGCAATTATGAATAGAGCTGCTATAAATATTCCAGTCCAGGTTTTTGTGCAAATGTAAGTTTTTATTTCATTAACATAAATACCCAGGAGTGGAATTGCTAGGTTATAGGATAAGGATATTTATAAGAGCAACACAGTATTTTCATTTTGATTAAGTCCATTTATTAACCCTTTTAAAAACAGATTGTGCTTTCAGTATCATGTCTAAAAACTCTGCCTAGTCCTAGGTCACAGGGATTTTCTCCTTTGTTTTCTTTTAATCTTTTATAGTTTTGCAATTTATAGTTAGATATATCATCTATTTTGAGTCAATTTTTATATAAGGTATAAGATTGAGGTCGAGGTGGCTTTTTTGCATATAAATGTCAAATCTTTTTTCAACAGAATATCCTGAAAAGAGTATTCTTTCTCCGTTGAATTGCTTTGTAACTCAAAAATCAATTGGCCATATTAGTGTGGATCTATTTCTGTACTTTGCATTCTGTTCCACTGATCTACATGTCTCTCTCTGTCAACCCACAGTGTCTTGATTGCCGCAGACTTATAGTAAGCATTCAAACCAACCGATGTAATTTTTCCAATTATTTTTTTCCAAATTTTTTCATTTTCAGCTGTTCTGATTCCCTTGCCTTTGTACATACATTTTAGAATCAGCTTGCCCATATATCCAAATAATTCTCCTTGGATTATTACTGGAAATGCATAAAAACTATAAATCAATTTGGGGAGAAATAACATCTTTACTATGTTAAGTATTCCCGTCCATGAACAAGGTATGCTTCTCCATCTACTTAAGTTTTATTTGATTTTATTCATCAGCATTTTTTAGTATTTTTGCAAACAGATGCTGTACATGTTCTATCAGATTCAACTGCATTTCGTTTTCACTCTTTATCTTTATTATTAAAAATATTACTGGTTTTTAATTTCAATTTCCAATTTTATATGACTGGTATATAAAAATACTATTAATTTTTGTGTGATCATCTTGTATCCTACGACCTTGCTAAGCTCACTTAAACTTTTAAGAGTTTTTAAAATAGATTCTTTGGGGTTGTCTTCATAGATGATTATTAACCATGCCTTCTGCAAATAGAAATAGCTTTACTGCTTCCTTTACAGTATGTATTGTATGTTTCAAAATTTCTTCTCACTTTATTTCACTGGCTAGGACTGCCAGTACAATAAGGAACAAAAGGGGTGATAATATATAGCCTTGTCTTATTCCCAATGTTAGGGAGAAAAGAGTCAGCCTTTCACATTAAGTATAATATTACCTGTAGGGTTTTTGAAGATGCCCCTTATTATGTAGAAATTCCCTTTTATTTCTAGTTTGTTAAGAGATTCTATCATGAATGATGTTGCATTTTGTTGAATTTTTTTTCTGTATCAATCGATAGTCTATTAATAGTTCTTGAAACTATTAAGGTGGTGGATTATTCTGAGCAATTTTTAGAAAAGAATAATGTATCAGCTTTGCATTTCCAGGTTAAGCTGAACTTGATTGTATTGTATTATTCTTTTTCTATTTTTTGAATTTCATTCAAATGCTTAATAGAAGCTGTTGATGTTGAAAAAAATACAGAAGTAAATTAATCTATTATCTGCATATAATGGAAAAATTCTCATTTATTGAAAGATCATGTTTCCACTACAGTTAACACTTTAGAACCAATCAATAGGGAGAATATTCTATATATTCCAGATGTTGATAAATGCATTAATCAGCATATTTTATGTGACATCTCAGATTTAGTTTCTTTGAAGCATAAACCTCTTTTGAAGAATTAGAATTTAGAATTGATGAAGTGATAGAGTTTTATGATACAAGCTTTAGAGACTTCATTGCACTCACACTTAAACAGCTGACTACTGAGAAAATATCTTTTGTAGAACCAATTAAAAATGCCAGCTGTATCCACCACCTCACTGCCCTTGATCAACTGGCAAGTCCTTTTGCTTTACTGCCACTCACTATAATACTCCAGCAATTCAGATTCTATAATTTTACAAAATATTTAGTACTTTAGACAGAATTATGCCATTTTGTTAACCAGTACTTGAGAAACTGAAAATTTAGCCAGGATATCATACTGTGGCCAATCTTCCATTTTAAAGCTCTGTTGGAAATCCCATAAACGTGTCTTGAATAATTCTACCATGATGGAAAGCAAGAAAAACGGGACAGGAAGTTGTGTGAGGAAAGAGAGTTTACAACCAATACTTTGAAGGTACAACAATTCAACAATAAAAGGGAATGAAGAGTTAGGCTCTGGGGTAATTGAAACTTCTTCTTCCATCTTTCCCTCACTTAAAATAAAATCATAAGTCAATATATTGTACCAGATGTGCTGAGATAACTCTCCCTATAGAAAACATCTAAAAATGTTATGGAAAATGTTAAAAATTACTTATTTACTTTAAATCACAGTTGAGCTGGTGGTAAACTAATTATTAAAGAGATAGAATCAGTAGATAGATATGTTTTCACAGAGAAATCACCATCCTGAAAAGGATTAGAAGATAAATACGCTCAGCATTTAAGGAACAAACAACTCCACCCTTATACAAATTCTTTCCAAGTATAGAAAAAAAAAAACAGAAATCACTCCTTAAATTTTCTGTGTGGCTACTAAATCATGACAAAACAAGACAGTGTGTGTATGTGTAAAAGATCAATCTCATTCTTGAACACAGATGCAAAAATCCTATACAAAATATTAACAAACCTTACCCAATAAAAAGAACCAAAGCTTCTTGAAGAAATGGCTAAGTACACATCTCATGAAGGAAATAAAAAAGGTTAGTCCAGGAAATCTTGTGTCAGAAAGGAAGGAGGCTTTTAAAGATGAATAGAATCATGTCAAAAGGGCATAGGATAAAATATGAAGGGGCTCCCACTGGTATAATATGAGACAATCTGAGAAGAGAAACACTCACTCTATTGTACTAAAATACATCAAAAATATAAAATGCAGGAGATTGGTTCAAGATGGTGGAGTAGAAGGATGTGCACTCACTCCCTCTTGCACTGGAATCACAACTAACTGCTGAGCAATCATTGACAGGAAGACACTGGAGCTCACCAAAGAGGAGGCCCCACATCCAAAGCCAGAGGAGAGGCCACAGTGGGATGGTAGGAGGGGTGCAGTCACAATAAAATTGAGTCCCATAACCGAAGGGTGTGTGACTCACAAACTGGAGAGCAATTATACCACAGAAGTCCACCCACTGGAGTGAGGGCTCTGGGCCCCGTGTTGGGCTTCCCAACCTGGGGGTCTGGAAACAGGAGGAGGAAGTCCCAGAGAGTCAGACTTTGAAGGATGGCAGGATTTGATTGCAGGACTTCAACGGGACTGGGGGAAACAGAGACTCCACTCTTGGAGGGCATGCACAGTGTAGTGTGTGCATCGGGACCCAGGGGGAAGGAGCGGGGACCCCAAGGGAGAATGAAACAGACCTACCTGCTAGTGTCGGAGGGTCTCCTGCAGAGGCAGGGGGTGGCTGTGGCTCACTGTGAGGACAAGGACACGGGCATCAGAAGTTCTGGGAAGTACTCCTTGGGGTGAGTCCTCCCAGAGTCTTCCATTAGTCCCACCAAAGAGCTGGGTAGGCTTCAGTGTTGGGTCACCTCAGGCCAAATAACCAAGAGGGAGGGAACCCAACCACACCCATCAGCAGCCAAGCAGACTAAAGTTTTACTGAGCTCTGCCACCAGAGCAACACCCAGCTCTACCCACCACCAGTACCTCCCATCAGGAAGCTTGCACAAGCCTCTTGGATAGCCTCATCCACCAGAGGGCAGAAAGCAGAAGCAAGAAGAACTACAATCCTGCAGCCTGTGGAACGAAAACGACATTCACAGAAAGATAGACAAAATGAAAAGGCAGAGGACTATGTACCAGATGAAGGAAAAAGATAAAACCCCAGGAAAACAACCAAATGAAGTGGAAATAGGCAACCTCCCAGAAAAAGAACTCAGAATAATAATAGTGAAGATGATCCAGGACCTCGGAAAAAGAATGGAGGCAAAGAACGAGAAGATGCAAGAAATATCTAACAAAGACCTAGAAGAATTAAAGAACTAGAGGAATTAAAGAAAACACAGATGAACAATACAATAACTGAAATGAAAAATACACTAGAAGGAATCAATAGCAGAGTAACTGAGGCAGAAGAACAGATAAGTGAGCTGGGGACAGAATGGTGGAATTCACTGCCACAGAAAAGAATAAAGAAAAAAACATGAAAAGAAATGAAGACAGCCCCAGAGACCTCTGGGACATTAAACACACAAACATTCACATTATAGGGGTCCCAAAAGGAGAAGACAGAAAGGACCCAAGAAAATATTTGAAGAGATTATAGTCGAAAATTTTCCTAACATGGGAAAGGAAATAGCCACCCAAGTCCAGGAAGTGCAGAGAGTCCCAGGCAGGATAAACCCAAGGAGAAACACACAGAGACACATAGTAATCAAACTGACAAAAATTAAAGACAAAGAAAAATTATTAAAAGCGACAAGGGAAAAACAACAAATAACATACAAGGGAACTCCCATAAGGTTAACAGCTGATTTCTCAGCAGAAACTCTACAAGCCAGAAGGAGGTGGCACAATATAGTTAAATTGATGAAAGGGGAGAAACTACAACCAAGATTACTCTACCCAGCAAGGATCTCATTCAGATTCGACAGAGAAATCAAAAGCTTCGCAGACAAGCAAAAGCTAAGAGAATTCAGCACCAGGAAACCAGCTCTACAACAAATGCTAAAGGAACTTCTCTAAGTGGGAAATGCAAGAGAAGAAAAGGACCTACAAAACCAAACCAAAAACAATTAAGAAAATGGTCAAAGGAACATACATATTGATAATTACCTTAAATGTGAATGGATTAAATGCTCCAACCAAAAGACACAGGCTTGCTGAATGGATACAAAAACAAGACCCATATATATGCTGGCTACAAGAGAGCCAATTCAGACCTAGGGACACATACAGATTGAAAGTGAAGGGATGGAAAAAGATATTCCATGCAAATGGAAATCAAAAGAAAGCTGGAGTAGCAATACTCATATCAGATAAAATGGACTTTAAAATAAAAAATGTTACAAGAGACAAGGAAGGACACTACATAATGATCAAGGGATCAATCCAAGAAGAAGATATAACAATTATAAATATATATATGTACCCAACATAGGAGCACCTCAATACATAAGGCAAGTGCTAACAGCTATAAAAGAGGAAATTGACAGTAACACAATAATAGTGGGGGACTTTAACATCTCACTTACACCAATGGAAAGATCATCCAGACAGAAAAGTAATAAGGAAACAGAAGTTTTAAATGACACAATAGGCCAGATAGATTTAATTGATATTTGTAGGACATTCCACCTGAAAGTGGCAGTTCTTCTCAAGTGCACACGGAACATTCTCCAGGATAGATCACATCTTGGGTCACAAATCAAGCCTCAGTAAATTCAAGAAAATTGAATTCATATCAAGCATCTTTTCTGGGCACAACAGTATGAGACTAGAAATAAATTACAGGGAAAAAAAGGTAAAACACATAAATATATGGAGATGAAACAATATGTTACCAAAAAGCCAAGAGATCACTGAAGAAATCAAAGAGGAAATAAAAAAATACCTAGAGACAAATGACAATGAAAACACAATGATCCAAAACCTATGGGATACAGTAAAAGCAGTTCTAAGAGGGAAGTTTATAGCAATACAATCCTACCTCAAGAAACAAGAAAAATCTCAAATAAACAATCTAACCTACCTAAAGGAACTAGAGAAAGAATAACAAACAAAACCCAAAGTTAGTAGAAGGAAAGAAATCATAAAGATCAGAGCAGAAATAAATGAAATAGAAACCACAAAAACAATAGCAAAGATCAATAAAACTAAAAGTTGTTCTTTGAGAAGATAAACAAAATTGATAAATCATTAGCCAGACTCATCAAGAAAAAGAGGGAGAGGACTGAAATCAATTAAATTAGAAATGAAAAAGGAGAAGTAACAATGTACACCACAGAAATACAAAGCATCATAAGCAATTACTACAAGCAACTCTATGCCAATAAAATGGACAACCTGGAAGAAATGGATAAATTCCTAGAAAGGTACAACCTTCCAAGACTGAACCAGGAAGAAATAGAAAATATGAACAGACCAAACACAAGTAATAAAATTGAAACGGTGATTAAAAATCTTCCAACAAACGAAAGTCCAGTGCCAGATGGCTTCACAGGTGAATTCTATCAAACATTTAGAGAAGAGCTAACACCCATCCTTCTTAAACTCTTCCAAAAAAAATTGCAGAGGAAGGAACACTCCCAAGATCATTCTATGAGGCCACTATCACTCTGATACCAAAACCAGACATTGTGACCAGATGTCACAAAAAAAAGAAAATTATAGACCAATATCACTGATGAATATAGATGCAAAAATCCTCAACAAAATACTATCAAACAGAATCCAACAACACGTTAAAAGGTTCATATACTATGATCAAGTGGGATTTTTCCCAGGGATGCAAGGATTCTTCAATATACGCAAATCAATCAATGTGATATACCATACTGACAAATTGAAGAATAAAAATCATATGATCATCTCAATAGGTGCATAAAAAGCTTTTGACAAAATTCAACACAGATTTATGATACAAATCCTCCAGAAAGTGGGCACAGAGGGAACCTACCTCAAGATAATAAAGGCCATATATGACAAACCCACAGCAAACATCATTCTCAATGATGAAAAACTGAAAGCATTTCCTCTAAGATCAGGAACAAGACAAGGATGCCCACTCTTGCCACTATTATTCAACATAGAGTTTTGGAACTCCTAGCCACAGCAATCAAAGAAAAGAAATAAAAGGAATACAAATTGGAAAAGAAGAAGTAAAACTGTCATTGTTTGCAGATGACATGATACCATACATACAGAATACTAAAGATGCTACAAGAAAACTACTAGAGCTAATCAGTGAATTTGGTAAAGTTGCAGGATACAAAATTAATGCACAGAAATCTCTTGCATTCCTATACACTAATGATGAAAAATCTGAAACAGAAATTAAGGAAACACTCCCATTTACCATTGCAACAAAAAGAATAAAATACCTAGGAATAAACCTACCTAAGGAGACAAAAGACCTGTATGCAGAAAACTGTAAGACACTGATTAAAGAAATTGAAGATGATACCAACAGATGGAGAGCTTTACCATGTTCTTGGATCGGAAGAATCAATATTGTGAAAATGACTATACTACCTAAAGCTATCTACAGATTCAGTGCAATCCCTATCAAATTACCAATGGCATTTTTTACAGAACTAGAACAAAAAAATCTTAAAATTTGCATGGAGACACAAAAGACTCCAAATAGCTAAAGCAATCTTGAGGGGAAAAAACGGAGCTTGAGGAATCAGACTCCCTGACTTCAGACTATACTACAAAGCTATAGTAATCAAGACAATATGGTACTGGCACAAAAATAGAAATATAGATCAATGGAACAGGATAGAAAGCCCAGAGATAAACGCACACACCTATGGTCAACTAATCTATGACAAAGGAGGCAAGGATATACAATGGAGAAAAGACAGTCTCTTCAATAAGTGGTGCTGGGAAAGCTGGACAGCTACATGTAAACGAATGAAATTAGAACACTCCCTAACACCATACACAAAAATAAACTCAAAATGGATTAGAGACCTAAATGTAAGATTGGATATTATAAAATTCTTAGAGGAAAACATAGGAAGAACACTCTTTGATATAAATCACAGCAAGATCTTTTTTGACACAGCTCTTAGAATAATGGAAATAAAAACAAAAATAAACAAATGGGACCTAATGAAATTTAAAAGCTTTTGCACAGCAAAGGAAACTATAAACAAGACGAAAAGAGAACCGTCAGAATGGGAGAAAATATTTGCAAATGAATCAACGGACAAAGGATTATTCTCCAAAGTATATAAACAGCTCATGCAGCTCAATATTAAAAAAAGAAACAGCCCAATCAAAAAATGGGAGGAAGGGCTTCCCTGGTGGCGCAGTGGTTGAGAGTCCGCCTGCCGATGCAGGGGACACGGGTTTGTGCCCCGGTCCGGGAGGATCCCACATGCCGCGGAGCGGCTGGGCCCGTGAGTCATGGCCGCTGAGCCTGCGCGTCCGGAGCCTGTGCTCCGCAACGGGAGAGGCCACAACAGTGAGAGGCCCGTGTACCACAAAAAAACCAAACAAACAAAAAATGGGAGGAAGATCTAAATAGACATTTCTCCAAAGAAGACATACAGTTGGCCAAGAGGTACATGAAAAGGTGTTCAACATCACTAATTATTAGTGAAATGCAAATCAAAACTACAATGAGATATCACTTCACACCAGTTACATGGGCATCATCAGAAAATCTACAAACAACAAATGCTGGAGAGGGTGTGGAGAAAAGGGAACCCTCTTGCACTGTTGGTGGGAATGTAAATTGATACAGCCACTATGGAGAACAGTACGGAGGTTCCTTAAAAAAACTAAAATTAAAATTACCATATGACCCAGCAATCACACTACTGGGCATATACCCCAAGAAAACCATAATTCAAAAAGACACACGCACCCCAGTGATCATTGCAGCACTATTTACAATAGCCAGGTCATGGAAGCAACCTAAATGCCCATCAACAGATGAATGGATAAAGAAGATATGGTACATATATACAATGGAATATTACTCAGCCATAAAAGGGAACGAAATTGAGTCATTTGTAGAGATGTGGATGGATCTAGAGACTGTCATACAGAGTGAAGTAAGTCATAAAGAGAAAAACAAATATCATATATTAACGCATATATGTGGATCTTAGAAAAATGGTACAGATGAACCACTTTTCAGGGCAGAAATTGAGACACAGATGTAGAGAACAAACATATGGACACCAAGGGGGGAAAGCGGTGGGTGGTGGTGGTGGTGGTGTGATGAATTGCGAGATTGGGATTGACATGTATACACTGATGTGTATAAAACTGATGACTAATAAGGACCTGCTGTATAAAAAATAAATAAAATAAAATTCAAAAAAATAAAATAAAATCAGAAAACCATAATGACACTAAAAACACCAAAACAAAAACAGAACCACCTTATTGGTCATCAATGGTGGTTGCTAGGACAAAAACTTGTAGTCTGAAAATTGAAAAATAAAAGGAAAGAATAAAGCATTTATCCCTATTTTTCTGTATGGACTCTATTTTATTGTACCTAAAAAGTTGATGAGACAGTTCTATGAAAAAGACTTCAGTTAATAAATGCAAAATTAATGATACAATTAGATCATCATTATTTTACAACATCAAATGAAATAATACATGCAGGCAATAATCGCAGATGCTACAATCATTAGGTAAATGATGATGAGAACATCTGCAATGGATGAATTAGGCTGACCCCACATGAGTCCACCGATCAATCTGAACATCACTAAGTGTGGGACAATTGGGTATTTTGTTCCTCACAATGTGATGCAATAGGAAGGACACAGCACCACTATGAATTATTCCTGCCTAAAAAACTACCTAAATTCAATAATGCTCCTAAATCTGAATTTCAGTTAATAGGAAAAGTGTAGTCTAGAAGAGTAAGTGAAATGACACCATGAAGAATGTGTCAATTGGCCAAACCCAAAGAATGTTCTGGAACAAATAACCTAAATTTCTCAACAACTCAACGTCTTGAAAAACAGGGACCACGTGTGTGTGTGTGTTTGTGTTTGTGAGGGGAACTGTTATGGAATAAAGGAGACTTAGACATAATCATGATGTGCAGTTTGCAATGTTTGGATCTCATTTAGGTAATGAGTTGGAAGGGAACAAAATAATGTATAAGGATACCTTTGAGAGTCTCCTGGCAATACCGATATAAAATAGGTATTAGATTATACTAAGGAATTCCCATTAATTCTGCTGGATGCGATACTGGAATGGTTGCTGCGTATTTTAACAATACCTTTATCAGTTAACGATGCATACTGAACTACTTATGGGTGAAATATGATGTCTAAGATTTGTTTTTAAAGAATCCACCCTAAAAAAAATTGGGGTTGAGAGAGGGATGGATAAAGCAAGAAGAGGAAAATGTTGATAATTTTTGAAGCTAGGGGATGATAGCATTAAGATGTATATTACTATTCTGTCTCTTTCAGTGTATATTTGAACATTCCGATAAAAAGTCCAGAAAGTACAAAAAGATAGTATATTATAATCAAGGTGAAATGATTTAAAATGTTTAAGGTCTGTTTCACATCAGAAAATCTACCAATGTAATTTAATGCATGAGTAGATGAAAAGATTTAGGGATCCCATTAGATCCAGGAAATATCATTTAATAAAGTCAACAACCATCCATACTAACACACTTTAGGGATAGAAGAAAAGGTGTTGAATGTAATGAAGGGCAGCTAAACAATGCATATAACTATTAAACTCATTACTGAAATATTTTAAAAATTGCATTTAAACTCAGGAAGAAGACAAGGATATCTGTTTTCAGTATTCTATTACAATGCATGTCCTAGCCAGTACAATTTGAAAAGAGTAAAAGAAGCACGATACAGAAATTGGAAAGAAAGAAAGAATTTCTCATTATTTATGTGTGTATATTATCTATGTCTATTTAGAAAACCCCAGAATTGGCTACTGAGAGTACTGGAATGGAACATGTTCAGACTAGAAATACTGCAGGGAATTGGTAATAAAAAAACTTTACCCCTATATCATAAACATTTTCCTGTTTCAATGACTGCATAATATGCAAATGGGAGCACTGGATTAGACTTGCAATTTTTTTTTTTTTTTTTTTTTGCGGTACGCGGGGCTCTCACTGTTGTGGCCTCTCCCGTTGCGGAGCAGAGGCTCCGGACGCACAGGCACAGCAGCCATGGCTCACGGGCCCAGTGGCTCCGCGGCATGTGGGATCTTCCCGGACCGGGGCACAAACCCGTGTGCCCTGCATCGGCAGGCAGACTCTCAACCACTGCGCCACCAGGGAAGCCCCCTGAATTTATTTTAAAGCCATATCCTGTGATAAACACACTCACATTTTATTGATTAAACCATCCAAAGATATTTTGTAGGAATTCAATAAGAAAATTCTAAATTATGTAGATACCTATGCTATATATAAACATAAAAACATGTTCCAGTTTTTCTATTTGGTCTGAAACATCCCCAGCAATAGTTTTGTCTTCTCTGGTTACAGCCCTATACAGTTTTCTCTTTTCATGGTCTAGCTGCTGGAAATAAGCATCAACATTCCCTCGTACACTTGGAACCTTGATCCTTCTTCTCTGACCCCATCTTGCTCTTTCTATTCTCAGCTAACAGGGAGCAAGTACTTATTATTGTCCCTTTCAGACTTGCTATTCACACCTCAAAACATCAAGATAATGCTTGTGGATCTCTTCCTTGATCCTCACTCAGGTTATTAAGGATCTCTGGGTTCTTTTAATCCGTTGGATACATTTAAGACTTTCTCTTGCTTGATCTCTCAGTTGTGCTTGATCTCACTGTTGCCGTTCCCTTCTTAAAATTCTCTCCCCCATTAATTTCTAAAACATGAACATGACTCTCGTCTGGTTTTCCATCTACTTCTCTGGCTGCTTCTTCTCATTCTGTGTCTCATTATCATCTTTTATCCCTCTGAAACCATCCTTAGCTCTCATCTCTCATTCCATCCTGGATTCCATCACTTCCTATATGATGATACCTCCTAAATATATCTTGCCAGTTCAGATCTTTTTTCCTCAGCTCCAGATTATAAATGTGCCATGTTTCCTCATGCCTTTGTGTCTGCACACATTCTCTTCCTTCTGCCTGGATCAATTCCCACCGCCTGTTCATTGGGCAAAATGTCACATATCCTTCCATTAGCCCCAATGCTTATTTCCACTGTATCACTTTACAACTTCCCCATCAGGTCTGAGTTCTTTGCATTTCCTGCGCTTTGAATCCACTTTAATTAAAGCAATTATCTCATTGTTTACATGTTTGTATCTGACCTCTCCTGGATGGCAAAGTGGGGTAGAGATGGGTTTCAATTTCTACTTTTATAGTTCCAGTACTTAGGACAATGCTTGATACCTATTAGGACCTCAATAAACATGTTTGTTGGGGGAATAAATAAATCTCTTGTAGTTGTTTTAAAACTGCTTCTCACATTCATTCTCAAAGTGAATTCTCACAGCCTCCCCAAGAAGTAGATACGATTATTAAGACCCTTATTTTACAAATGAGGAAAAACAGCACTTTCCCATGAGTACATATTTATTAAATGGCAGACAAAGGACATGAACCCAAATCTTCACTCTGTCTCCAGGGTTCTAGTCACTGGACTGGGGCAAAAACACAATTGGGCAGCTTGAGTAGAATACAACAGATACTGATGTTAACAGCTTTTGCTTCTCTGAATCAGTTAAAAGCTACTGATTAATAGAAACAGATGAGTAGTTTTTCATTGAAGAAGGAAAAGTTCCTTACAGCAATGAGCCCTGTCATTTTACTTCTACTTCCATAGCAAGTTCATTGAACAGGGTATTCTTCACCAAAGGCTACATGATTTCTCTCCCTGATCATGCTTTCAGAAATGGAAAATGGGACTGCTCTTTAGACCTAAACCTTCTTGAGTTGGCGAAGACAAGATGTGTTGGGGAGAATATCTAAAACATGAGCAGATTGTTTTCAATCTGCATGTCTTGCCAATTTGATAATGGATATATAATTTGTTCAAGACTTAACATTCCCAACAAGAGCTAAACAACCAGGTTTAAAGATATTTATGATAAATTAGTTGGGTAACTTTTCTGTAACGTTCTCTGCTCATAATCCTTTAGAGGAAGCAGAAACATTTTGCAAAAGCAGCTGTTTTTCAAAAAGAAATAGAGCCAAACCAAGCTATTCAGGGCCATGAGATTGTCGGGCAAGGAGGAATACCCATGAGATTAGATTAACTGACACAAGTGTTATTTTGCCTCGTTTTTTCTCTCTTTTTAGTCTCTTTTATCTAAGCATAATACACGGTTTTGTAAAATTTTAGCCACTACTAGAAATGATTTGCAAATTAACTGGTAGGACTATGTTAGTTTTTTTTTCTTTAATATCTTTATTGGAGTATAATTGCTTTACAATGGTGTGTTAGTTTCTGCTCTATAACAAAGTGAATCAGCTATACGTACACATATATCCCCACATCCCCTACCTCTTGCGTCTCTCTCCCACCCTCCCTATCCCACCCCTCTAGGTGGTCATAAAGCACCGAGCTGATTTCCCTGTGCTATGCAGCTGCTTCCCACTAGCTATCTATTTTACATTTGGTAGTGTACATATGTCCATGCCACTCTCTCACTTTGTCCCAGCTTACCCTTCCCCCTCCCTGGGTCCTCAAGTCCATTCTCTATGTCTGCGTCTTTATTCCTGTCCCGCCCCTAGGTTCATCAGAACCTTTTTTTTTTTTTTCAGATTCCATATATATGTGTTAGCATACGGTATTTGTTTCTCTCTTTCTGACTTACTTCACTCTGTATGACAGACTCTAGGTCCATCCACCTCACTACAAATAACTCAATTTTGTTCCCTTTTATGGTTGAGTAATAATACTCCATTGTATATATATGTGCGACATCTTCTTTATCCATTCATCTGTCGATGGACACTTAGGTTGCTTCCATGTCCTGGCTATTGTAAATAGAGCTGCAATGAACATTGTGGTACATGACTCTTTTTGAATTATGGTTTTCTCAGGGTGTATGCCCAGTAGTGGGATTGCTGGGTCATATGGTAGTTCTATATTTAGTTTTTTAAGGAACCTCCATACTGTTCTCCATAGTGGCTGTATCAATTTACATTCCCACCAACAATGCAAGAGGGTTCCCTTTTCTCCACACCCTCTCCAGCATTTATTGTTTGTAGATTTCTTGATGATGGCCATTCTGACTGGTGTGAGATGATATCTCATTGTAGTTTTGATTTGCATTTCTCTAATGATTAATGATGTTGAGCATCCTTTCATGTGTTTGTTGGCAATCTGTATATCTTCTTTGGAGAAATGTCTATTTAGGTCTTCTGCCCATTTTTGGATTGGGTTGTTTGTTTTTTTGATATTGAGCTGCATGCGCTGCTTATAAATTTTGGAGATGAATCCTTTGTCAGTTGCTTCATTTGCAAATATTTTCTCCCATTCAGAGGGCTGTCTTTTCATCCTGTTTATGGTTTCCTTTGCTGTGCAAAAGCTTTTAAGTTTCACTAGGTCCCATTTGTTTATTTTTGGTTTTATTTCCATTTCTCTAGGAGGGGGGTCAAAAAGGATCTTGCTGTGATTTATATCATAGAGTGTTCTGCCTATGTTTTCCTCTAAGAGTCACTGTGTTAGTGTTAAATAAAATTGAGCCATATGTAACTCTTTTTTCCACCCTTCTATTTTTCCAAGTTTTCCCCTTTCTTCTCTCCAAAGAGAACACTTGGAGGACCATGAGGGTGGCATGACCTTTTCCCCTCATCTGAGAAGGATCCTCCCCTCTCATCTCATCTCTTGTTTGGCCTGACTGGAATTGGCAATCCCAGCACACAGGGTGGCCCAAGGCCAAATCTGTAAAGTTAATTCTGGAATTTAAACATGTTCATAGAGGTTTGGAAAAGTGCCCCTGTCATCTGCTGCCTGACCGTCCTGTGTCATCATTATCATTTTCCATTTCCAGCCTCTCAAGAGATTCAGAGTTTGGAAGCATCTTAGGGGCTGCCTATCAAGCAAGTGGAGAAAAAACAGATGTGTTGAGGGTGAGGAACAGATGCTTAAGGGCAGTGAATAGAAGGTGTTTGCTGTAGCTGACATGATTGGAAAGTCAAGGGATTCTTTCCCTTCAGAAAAAAAAAAAATGATCTGCTTTGCTGTACTGTGCTTTGCAGATACTGCACTTTTTAAAAACTGAAGGTCTGTACAACCCTGCATCGCGCAAGTCTATCAGCACCATTTTTCCAACAGCATTGGCTCACTTCATGTCTCTGTGTCACATTTTAGTAATTCTACAAATAGTTCAAATTTTTTCATTATTATATTTGCTATGGTGATCTGTGATCAGTCATCTTTGATGTCACTTCTACGACTCACTGAAGGCTCAGGTCATAGCATTTTTCAGCCATAAGTATTTTTTAATTAAGGGAGAAGATTTTTTTCAGACATAATGCTTTTGTACACTTACTAGACTATGGCACAGTGCAAACATACATTTTATGTGCACCGGGGAAATCAAAAAATTTGTGCAACTCGCCTTTATTGCAATATTTGCTTTATGGCAGCAGTCTGAACAGAACCTGCAATATCTCGGAGGCCTGCCTCTAGTTGGAACTGGTACCATAAGGAAAAGATGCAGCTACTCAAGTTGAACCTCAAACCCTATCTCGTGAGGCTGGACAGAGGCAAACACTAGAGGTACTTAGGGGCTGGCGTGGAAGCTGAGCTCTGGAAAGAGACGAAGAGGGAGAAAAGAAAGTTGCTGGCCAGAGTTAAGGCAGACTGAATCCAGGGACCAAAGGGAGGGAGGCTGAAAGACGAATCAAAGATGGGGAGTAGGGTACATGGAGTAATGGGAGATAATCAGGAAAAAGGGAAAATGGAATCAAGACATGAGTAATGGTTTTCCTTTCCAGGGAGTCAGGAATGCTGAAAACACCTAGTTTGTTGAGCTTCTGTAATGGGAGACTTGGCAACTCTCAATGGGGGCACCTAGGAATCTAACAGAAATCCCACTGCTGAGCTTAAATGGAAATTTACTGTTTTGTCCTCCACTAGGCCTAATGCTAGGGTCCTGACAGGAGAGGTGATGAGAGAGGAGAAAAAGTGATTAAGATACTCTGACTATTTGTTGAAAGACGCTTAGGTGGATTGAGAGAAATGTAGCTGAAAATGAAAGCCTGGGTGAATTCATCATCTGGCCATTCTGAAAGAGATCAAGATTAACAGGGCACCTCCTCAGAGGCTGACATGAGCCTGGTGAACAAAACCCCAGATATGATTTAGATCTGCGTTCCTGTGGGTTCAAAGCAACTAGAAACCCATTAAATCTGCATTCTTTGAGCTAAGGGAGAAGGAGGCTTTTTAGATTCAAATATTCATAAAATCCTTTACAACTGTTAACTGCCGTGATTATACTGCATTGTTTGGTGGTACAAAAGGAAAAAGGCTTTGAAGTATTCAAGAGTTCATCATACTAATTAAAAAGTGAAGGGTGAGGCAAAAAGATAAAATGTGTCTATAAAATGCTGACTTCAAAAATGCATAAGCTCATCTCAGATACTCGATATAAAAGTTAGTTGATTTAGATGTAGAGAAGCTAGATCGTGGTAGAGTAGAACATATTCTTGAAAAAAGTTCTCTGAGAAAAGACAGAATAAATAATCTTCCCCTTATGAAAAGTATACAGCATTATTTTATTATAAGCCATAAAATGATGGAACTGGAGGCCATAACCTCATCATTATTTCTTTCTATTGATCTTCCCATGTGAAGCTACATTTGAGAAATTCCTTGGAAGTTTATTTTTACATGAAAGACTCATTCATATATTACAACAGTTCTTCCCTCCGTCCCTCCCTCCCTCCCTCCCTAAAGAACAAAGACACACTTAAAGTTAATACATGTAAAAAGACATAATAAAATATTAATTTAAAATCTTTTTGAGTGACATAATAAATGTTCTTAAACTTCAGATAAAGAAAGTAAAATGTCCGAAGCAGCTCAAGGGCGAGGTTGTGTCAACTGACTAGAAAACAGAAATCTGAGGTAGAGGGGACGGTATAGTAAGGAGAAAGGAACTGTACCTAATACAGATCTCTATGTCCATTAAATCAATGTCATTAGAATGCTAAAGTCATGAGCTCATCAATTTATTTATTCACCAGTCAGGCATTAAACCCATTTTTAGAGATAGCTTTCAGTGTATTAGGCTCTGTGCTAGGTGCTGCTGAGATACAGACATTGGGCAAGGTCTCTTCCCTCGAGGATTTAGCTCAAAGTAAGTTTGAGTTTCACTCCATCCTAAGGAGTGAAAAGGTAAACAAATCAACAACTCTTCTCAGATCCATAACAGAACAGTCACAGGGCAAACCGCTACCCCCAATTTGGAGAGACAGACAGGTGGATACAGAGTATCACAGCTTAGTGGGACAGACATCCACAAGCAGAAACATTCATGGGAACCAATGTCAGGGTAGGAGAACCTACCCTGTAAATAAACTGTAATCGATGAATTGCTAGAGGCCCTGTGTGAACAACTCTGAGAGTAAAGAAACTCCAAGAGGACCTAGGGCATTCTCCATACTTTAGTGAGTTTTACGTCTCGGAGCTTAATCAGGTTCTCACAGTAAACAGCAGAGAAAAATCTCCTCATGCTTTGGCAGGGGGAGAGGAAAAGGAACCATTTTGAAATACACCTGAACATTCTGTTCTTCTTAACAACGTCTGCCCTTAGGAGAAATTATTTAACCAGAGCCTAATCTGCCAGGGTTTTAGCAAAACTTAACTGACCTGGAGGAAGGGAAATACCCAGCTCCAGCCCACTCTAGCCATCCTGTCCCACGAGGTGGGGGAGGTCTGAGAAGCACACGTGAAGTTCACAGTCCAGATGCACAAGCCCACTAAAAGACAGAGACCTCATCTCAGGACTGTGAATGCTTCCTCTCCCCTACATCTTACTACCACATTACTAAAGGCCTATGCAGAGTAGTTCCTCTTATCCAGTGCAGCATATCTACCTTCTAACAAAAAATTACAAGATATACTAAAAGGCAAAAAACACAGTTTGAAGAGATAGAGCAAGTTTCAGAACGAGACCAGATATGGCAGGGATACTGGAATTGTCAGACCATGAATTTAAAACAACTATGGCTGATGTGCTAAGATCTATAATTGAAAAAAGTATATAGCATGCAAGAAAAGATGGGAAATGTAGGCAGAGAGAAGGAAATTCTAAGAAAGAATAAAAGATAAATGCTGGAGATCCAAGACACTCAAACAGAAATAAAGGATACCTTGAATGGACTTATTACTAGACTGGACATAGCTCAGAAAAGAATCTTTGAGCTTGAGGACATCACAGTGGAAATTGCCAAAACTGAAAAGCAAAGGGAAATAAGAATGAAAAAAAAACGGAATAAAATATCTGTTAACTGTGGACCAACTATAAAAGATGGAACATGTGCATAATGGAAATACCAGAAGGAGAAGGAGGAAAAGGAAGAGAAGCAATATGACTGAGCAAAATAATGACTGAGAATTTCCCCAAATTAGTATCAGACACCAAACCACAGAGCCAGGAAGAAGCTCAGAGAACATCAGGCAAGATAAATGTGAAAAAACAAAAACAACACAAGACAAACATAAGAACTATACCTCTATACCTACGCATATCATATTTACATTGTAGAGAAACAAATATAAAGGAAAAATCCTGACAAGAGCCAGAGGGAATAAAAGCACCTTATCTATAAAGCAGCAAGGATAAGAATTATATCAGACTTCTCCTCAGTCAGTGCAAGCAAGGAGAGAGTTAACTATTTAGTATTAATTTATTTTTTATTGAAGTATAGTTGATTTAAAATGTGTTAATTTCAGGTGTACAGCAAAGTGATTCAGTTACATATATATATATGATAGATTTTTCAGATTATTTTTCCATATAGATTATTACAAAATATTGAGTATAGTTTCCTCTGTTATACAGTAGGTCTGTGTTGTTTGCCTATTTTATATATAGTAGTGTGTACATGTTACTCCCAAATTCCTAATCTATCCCCCCCCCACCTTTCCCCTTTGGTAACCACAAGTTTGCTTTCTATGTCTCTGAGTCTGTTTCTGTTTTGTAAATAGGTTCATTTGTATCATTTTTTTTTTTAGATTCCACATATAAGTGATATCATGATATTTGTCTCTTTCTCTGACTTCACTTAGTATAATAATCTCTAGGTTCATCCATGTTGCTGTAAATGGCATTATTTCATTCTTTTTTACGACTGAGTAGTATTCCATTGTATATATATATATACCACATCTTCTTTATCCCTTCATCAGTTGATGGAGTGAAATATTTAAAGTGTTGAGAGAAAAAAGCACTCACTAGAATATCGTACCCTGAGAAGTTACCCTTCAAAAGTGAAGGAGAAATAAAGACTTTCTCAAACAAAAATTGAGGCAATTTTTGAAGTTCTTCAGAGAGAAGGAAAAGATACAGGTCAGAAGCTCAGTGTGGTACTGGTAAAAAAAAAAAATAAACAAATAGTTCAATGGAAAAGAAGAGAGAACTCAGAAATAGACTCACATAAATACAGTCAACTCATCTTTGACAAAGGAGCAAAGGCAGTAAAATGGAGCAAAGACAGTCTCTTCAACAAATGGTGCTGGAACAACTGGACATCCACATGCAAAAATATGAATCTAAGTATAGAGCTTATACCCTTCACAAAAATTAACTCAAAATGAATTGCAGACCTGAACGTGAAACGCTAAACTATTAAACTAGTAGAAGATAACATAGGGGAAAATTTAGATAACCTTGGGTGTAGGGATGGCTTTTTAGATATGACACCAAATTCATGATCTATGAAAGAAAGAACTGATAGACTGGACTCCATTAAAATTTAAAACTTCTGTTCTGTGAAAGACATAGTGAAGAGAATGAAAAGACAAGCCACGGAATGGAAGGAAATATTTGCAAAAGACATAGTTCATAAAGGACTGTTATCTAAAATATACAAAGAACTCTTAAAACGCAACAATAAGAATATGAATAATCAATTAAAAAACCACCCAAAGACCTTATCAGATACCTCACCAAAGAAGTTATACAGATGGAAAATAAGTATATGAAAAGATGCTTCATATAATATGTCATTAGGGAAATGCAAATTAAAACAACAATATAATACCACTACATACCTACTAGAATGGTCCCAATCCCAAACACTGAAAACACTAAATGCTGATGAGAATGTGTAGTAACATAAACTATCATTTACTGCTGGTGGGAATGCAAAATGGTACAGCCACTTTAGAAGTCAGTTTGGCAGCGTCTTACAAAACTAAACATATTCTTACCATACAATCTAGCAATCATGCTCCTTGGTATTTACTCAAAGGAGCTAAACTTATTTCCACACAAAAACCTGCACATGGATTTTTATACCAGATGTATTCATACTGTCAAAACTTGGAAGCAACTAAGATGTCCTTCAGTAGGTGAGCAGATAAACTGTGATATATCCAAACAATGGAATATTATTCAGTACCGAAAACAAATGAGCTTGAAAAGATGTGGTGAAATGTAAATGCATATTACTAAGTGAGATAACTTGATCTTAAAAGGCTACCTACTGTATGATTACAACTATATAACATTCTGGAAAAGGCAAAGGTATGAAGACAGTAAAACAATGAGTGTTGCCAGGGGCTAGGGAGTGAGAGGAATGAGTAAGTAGGCAGAGCAAAGAGGTTTTTTAGGGCAATGAAACTATTCTGTATGATAGTATAATGGTGAATATATGTCATTAGACATTTGTCCAAACCCGGAGACTGTACAACACCAAGAGTGAACGTAAATATAAACTATGGACTCTGGATGATAATGATGTATAAATGTAGGTTGATCAGTTGTGACAAATGTACCACTCTGGTGGTGGATGTTGGTAATGGGGGTGGCTAAGCGTGTGTTGGGGCAGAGGGCACATGGGAGATTTTTATACTTTCTCCTCAATTTTGCTGTGAATCTAAAACTGCTCTAAAAAAATAAAGTCTACTATAAAAATCTTTTTAAAGATTATGGCAAGCGAATGTGATGAATGAGCAGCTATTAGGCTGAACTTAATAGCATTAGCTTTGGAATCCATTAGATCAACTCAGGCTAAAATCACAGCTCTGCTCCTTACTGCTTACTGCCAGTGTCATCTTGGGCCAGTTCATTGACCTCACAAAGCCCCAGCCTCCTCACCTATAAAACGGGTAAATTAATGAAGCTAATCTCATAACATTTTGTGAGGATTTAAATGAAAGAACAGATATCAAGTACAGAAACCAGCATCCAGTAACTGTCTAATTCTTATTGGCATTAGCAATAACAATCCTGTTGGTGATTATAGCCCAATAGCAGATTCAGAATCTCTAATTCAGACTGCTGGGTAGAGTCTGAGGTCAGGATGGGCTTTCTGGAAGGAGTGTTACCTGAGCTGAGTAATGAAGGTACAGTAAGGTGTTTCAGGAGGAAGTAACCAAAAGATGCAAAGACCTAGGGACAAGGAAGTGCATGGCACGTTTAATGGACTGAAAGATATTAAGAATGGCTGGAGAAAGTTTGAAAGCGAGGGCTGAAAGGTATCACCAAGAAATCTGAACTTTATCCTGAGATCCTAAACAGAGGAAGGGCAAGAAGAGATCAGTGATTTAGAGAGATGATTTAAGTAGTCATTTTTTAAAATTTAGACCAGAAAGGAGGGAGGTGAAATGGGTTGGCAGAGTGTTGATGCCTTAATTCATCATGAAATGTTGAGGGCCACGTCAATGATAGTGGCAGTGAAATGGAGAGAAGTGGGTGGATTTGAGAAATCTTTAAACTCAGAATTGATGGATTTTATTAACCAATTAAGTGTGACAGGCGAGATATAAGTTAAGTTTAAAGGGGTTCTCTATTGTCATGGGCAGCTGGTATGGACGAAAAGTGGTGGTATTCACTGTGAAAATAAATAATGGAACAAAGGCAGATCTGGAATAAGTCTGGTTTTAGACAAATGGATCTTCTGGATAGTTTCATAGGAAGCTCAGAGGAGGATGATCTGGGGGGGGTGCAGAAATTTGGGAGATGATCTACAGGAATGAGAAGACTGAGAAGAAAATAAACTTTCACGTATCGCCAGATAGCTCACAATAATACCGTTTTCATTCAGAGATAACCAACTCTGCAAAATGACAAATCCTACATTATAAATGTACATTTCATATTTAAATATTAATTTGTCCCAGAAATGCCAGTCGTGGGTCCTACTTCTCCCCAAACCCTTTTATGTGAGAATGATCTTCTCATACGTTGCATTAAAGGGAAACCCCCCAGAAGCACATCTGCGATCAGGGGAGCAGGTTCCTCTGCCTGAACACATTCTCCCAAAGTGGTGTATTCATAAGCATTTTAAAGGTACTCTTATCAAAATTCTGATGAAAAGGATTCACTGTGATGGAAAGACGGTGAGAAACCTAGTAATCAAGAGGTGGTATTCCTTTAAATGTAATCTCCCCATCATTAAGCAAGAGTGGTGATCTCCTCATCCAGCTGGCCTAGTTCCTTGACTCACTTTCCTGCTGTCTTAATGTTAGAACCTGGTGTTGCCTCAAGGCAGTCCTCTTCAGAGCATGTAATACTGTCCCCTACTCTCCCCTACCCCTGTGGTTATAGGCACCTATTCTAGGCATTGGTACTTAAACCAAAAGCAACCACTCCTAGAGGGAAAACAAAAAGTAAGCAGTGAGAGATTAAGCTGAAAGGCCACAGTAAAAGAAGTTAGAAGGTAGAACTGGGCTCCATGGGAGTCAAGAGAAACTATGAATAAGAGGAAGGAACAGAATAGGAAAAGGTATAGTGTGGATAGAAAAAGCCCAAGTCCGTTGGAAAGAAGAGAAAAATGGAACTCAGAGGTAAAAAGCTAATGAAGTTTAAGCTTCAGACTCCTCGACTGCATGAAGACCTTCCAAGACCCTGGGAGGGGCCCTACCAATGTGTTGTATGAGCACAATTGGTACAATAAGATTGGAGAAATAAACTATTTCAACCACAACTGGTTAAGCCTGCTGTCTCTCTTCACTTCAATTTTGCCTTCATTATACTTTATCTCTGGTCAAGTTTCCCCGGAGTGATCAAGAGCATTTTTGAGATCCAGCTAAGGGGAAGTTGAAGTTGGGGTAGATTCGTTTGTACTTAGGGAGGGGTATTTATGTTGTTTACAGTTTGCTTATCGCTAGTTGTTCTGGTATATGAATGGCTTCCAGGAATACTCCAACTACCCCCCGTGTTGACTCGCCCAGTGCCATGACACAAAAGTATAGGGCCAGAGGTCCTATTGAAAGTTACCCTGATGTAAGGGGCACTTAACACCAGAAGTATGTGGATAATGAGTAAAAACAAGTTTTGAAATGTATGGAACTAGAATCTGGTCTGTGGAAACATTTTCCATTCATTGGACATATAAAATTTTAAGCTGAGGATTTGGATTTGACACCAAGTCAAAATGGAAATTGACTCCTGTAAGAAACATATTCTATATATAATTATAAACAATCATACATTTTTACGGGGAGTACAAAATAGAACTTATTTGAATTCCTGTGTCTGGAAGGCACAGACTTACCGTAGTTCTACAAACAGCAAGTATTCTATAAAAGCATATTGTGAAAGAAACTTGATAAAGGTTTTCCAAATTGGACAACAATCCTAAAAGCTTGAATGGTATTACCAATGTTGAGAAGCTTTTAAAAATATCAATAAAATTGTTCTGATTAACCAACCATACTGGAGGAAAGACTGAATTATGTTGCTATGCTTGCTATAAAAAATTATTAGTACCAATTCGTTGAAATATTTACAATAGGATGATCAAAGAATATACAGCTCACACATTCAGGAAAAAGTTTTCTAGAGGTATGTCAATAATTTAGAATATTATTTCTTTGTCACAGAAAAAAATGCCATAACATAAAGGCTTTGAAAAAGAGGGAGTTGCTAGGGTTAGATGTGAGTACAAGAACATAGTGAAAAACACCATCTTGAGCAGCAACAGCTAAAACACACATTCCGAGTAAAGCACTGTTATTGATCACCACTAACTTACAGTGCTACAGTGCATCTGATTAGGTTTTCTGGTTGTTGTTATTGTGAACAGAGACCCTTCCCCAAGTTACTTTCTATAATCAGGGAGTTTATTTTTAGAACCTGTGTGGACTGGAACTGAAACTAGAAATCTGTCAGGAACCAAGACAACCCCAGAAAACCTTGGTTTCTCAGTCACAGAGCAAGCCAGCTCCATGACTATAGCTTATTTAAATTTTCTTTTTTATGCTTTTCCATAATCTTTCATGACGAAATACATTATTTAGTAAAGCTATGGCACAGTGTATTCTAAAATGAGAACATACACATATTAGGTCAATTGCTAAAGTGGATAATGGAACTACAGAAATGTACAGTCTCCTTCAATCTTTAAGTTCATGAATTGTCTCAGGGCAAAGAAAAGACTGCTGTGCTTTTGTTAGTTCTTGCTCTACAAATGTGTGTGACACTTGGCACCAAACAGATGTGATTCCAACCACAAGCTTATAGGCTCCCCAGCAGCCTGGAACGTACTAGATCCATCTCTGCAACTCCTGGAGGGAACAACGGTCTAGCACGTAAGTGCTACGTAGTGAATGTTTGTTGAATTGAATTTTCCCACCATGACACCTCTCTGACATATTATCTTAAGGTTCTGGCCCTGGTGATGACCATCATGCCATCATTTGACATCTCCCATCTGCTCTACCACTTGAGTCTCATTCTTTAGCATCTAACACGGTGCCTGACATATAATAGATACTCACTGAGTATTTGTTGAAAGAATGAGCAAATGAAGGAATGAACACTTTATTGATTAAGGGGGTTTGATTTCTTTATCCCCATGGCATATCAAATTAGATCACTCCCTTACCTAAAACCCTTCAGCGGATTCCCATTAAAACTCGTCTGATCTGCCTCCTCCTTATGTCTGTAATCACTGCTAATAGAGTCAAAATGAATAATAACAATCTAGATCAGCACCTTAAACTGTGTAACATGAAGAAGAATAGATTTTATGTGAAAGACATGGCTTCACGGTAAAATGGCTGTGAAATTTTGACTAGGTTTCCTTACAACAGAGCTTCTCAGAACATTTAATATTCAATTGTGTATCGTGACTTTTTAAAAGGGGAATAGAGTGTGCAGAATTTTCCAGATTTAATTCATGTTAATCATTGGACTAATGTTCCAGAGTAAAAAACCCTGATCCAGATCAAAGTAGAGAAAAATCTGCATATATCTAGTATTTGATAAATACGAAAGTTTCCAAGTCATTCTTAGTGTAAGGAGGAATATCTTAAGTTATTTTAACTGAATATGATCTCATACTTCTATTTTATAATAATGACATTATTTTGTCTGACACCATGGGAGGATATATGGGTCAGTAACAAAATAATTCAACCACACATAAGTCACATGAAACATCAGGGTATTTCTTGAGGGTCAACCATTCAATGTAAATGAGAAGTTTGATCCCACTTAATTTGAGAAATTTAGTGAGATGATGGCCTTTTGTGCATCTGATGGAAAGAGAGTGTTGAAAACCAATACCACAAAGCCAGCTTTTAGACTGAATATATTTTTACTGTCATTTTACATCTGACAATTGCATTGTGATGTACATTGCCTTAACATAAGACAATACTGCATTGCTCCAGAGGCCTTTAAAATGTACACACCTCATTTGGACATTAGCCTCTAAAATGTTCCATCTTGGTGGAGGCTGGGAGCAAACATCAATTTGAACCAGAGAGGCTTATCCAGTGATAAATGACCTTAAGACATCTGGAAATCCAGTTTGGAATAGAACAATGAGGTATATATGCTTATCTAAACCTTTTAGAAGTTAAGAAAAGACAGGCAAACCTATAAACACCAACCTCAGTTTAAATTAATTCCTCTCATTGATTCTAAAACAAACTTCTTTTTCTTACATATTTCAACATCTCTGAAATTGAGATATGTCTTATAATCCAATAGCGATTTACAATCACTTTTGTGAATTCAGACTGCAAAGCTGTGTTTGCACTGGATTTTGGCTCAAATAATCAGGGGAGGCTTTTGTTTTTTCCTTCCTCCAGCCAGTGCTAATATTGAGAAATGCATTTTCTGGCTTTTTCTACATGGTGGTTTTGTTTATTTGTTTGTTTTTTCATTTCCTCATATAGTAAGGATGTAGCCCTCATGTGCAATAAGCTTTTTTATACTATTAGATTCTCCTAGATTATAGACTATATTAGATTCCTTGTCTTGAGCCTTTTTCTTTTGTGGATGCACATAAAACACTGGTGCTTTTTTTCATCAAGGCATTATGGATTCAAGAAATATAATAGTTATAAAGCTCAGAGAATTTGCCCCTTTCTCCTCCTGGAAAGAGTAATACAAAAAGGCAGGATTCCCTTTGGGGTGATAATATCATATTGAAAAGGAAGCAGAGTACTCTCTACTCAGGCTAAGTTCATAACTTAACTTCATAGACTATTGGGAAATCATTCAAGAATACCACTTACAGATAAAAGAGTGGGGAGAGAGAAGAAATAAATATTGGAAATAAATCCAAACCCAGTGATAATGTCTAATCTATGCAAATGAGTTGAAAAATAAGAGATCCCAGGATAACAGTAAATGGCATGGGGTGGAGAATAAAAATAATTATCAGGGACTCTGTTAAGAGTCAGATCAATATTAAGATGCAAAGAGGCATAGTGCAAATAGAATCAATACATGCATTTCTTAGGAGCCCTCTTCAGGAATGTGCTGAGTTCTGATGCTTACAAGCTTAAAAATGACAAAATGAACAAAAGAGGGTTTGAAAATTGCCAGGAAGTGATTAAACCTTGCCAACTAATACCATCATGGCAAAACAAAGGTACAGTCTTGTGTAGGGGGAACAATTTTTAAGTAGATAAAGGCTTATATTCTATTTTCACTGAACAATGTTAACATAAAACCAAAAACTGCAGCATCAGAGACTTAGTTTTTAAGGAGTAACAGCAAACTTCCTCTATCTAAGCCAGAGTCTAATTTTGGGTAAGGTTTGTCCCAGGACTCACCCTGACATTCAAGGATTCCGTCAACCTACTGACTACTTCCATATTGAGCTACATTTTCTCAGCCACGGGCACCAACCATCTTAGCATCACCTGGGACTGTGCAAAGGCAGAAACACCTGAGAAGCAGGCCACCAGCTTAATGAGAAGGACAGGAGTGCTTTCAAGACTGAGCAAAGTACAATCCTGCCTGCCTCATGGGTTGCATGAGAAGACCCATGAAAGATTTTCTCAGAGACAAGATCCAGCCTTATGAATCCTCAACTTCAATCATCTAACTCAAATGTCGATTAGCATCAAAGGTTTCCTTCTCGAGAAAGGCCAGTATGAAAGGGAGTCACTTCAGGAACATCTGGAGAGCAGAACAGCATATTGGGATCTTGCATTTCCTCTTTGATGTACACATCACCTCCGCAGAGAAATGGCACATTAGTAAATTTTAGTTTAGCTTTTAGCATACCACGCATCCAATAGGCATCTGCATCACAGACCCGAAGAAACTAAAATGTGTCCCACTTAATCCAGGCTGAATCAAGATCAGTTAAACTACCCTTCCCACCATCGCTCAGTTCCAAATTCACAGGCTCAGAGCCCTTTGCTCACTCACAGTTGAGCCATACAGGTCCGGATGAATCCAATTCAGGATGTAATTTGGTCTAGGATTGCTCCAGAAACTACAGAATTTCTTCTGCATTGACTCTCCCATTTATTTAATATTTAATATTGCCAAATTCAAATAAAGTACCCTGTTAGAAAATGGGTCAGTTTCCATCATGTCACTTAAAGTACGAATTTCAAAGTCTTCCTTTTGAGAAAAAATAGGTATAATCCACTAGTCATGTTGCTAAATGATCTCATTCCTCAATGGGTGAGATTTCCAAAAAAAGCATGGGAAATATATATTTTTTTAAACAGGAATTTTAGAAGTCCATTTATTATTTATTTATTTACTTAACATCTTTACTGCAGTATAATTGCTTAACAATATTGTGTTAGTTTCTGCTGTATAACAAAGTGAATCAGATATACATATACATATATCCCCATATCCCCTCCCTCTTGCATCTCGCGCCCTCCCTCCCTATCCCACCCCTCTAGGTGGTCACAAAGCACTGAGCTGATCTCCCTGTACTATGCAGCTGCTTCCCACTGGCTATCTATTTTACATTTGGTAGTGTATATATGTCCATGCCACTCTCTCACTTCGTCCCAGCTTACCAATCCCCTTCCCTGTGTCCTCAAGTCCATTCTCTACATCTGTGTCTTTATTCCTGTCCTATCCCTAGGTTCTTCAGAACTATTATTATTATTTTTTTTTAGATTCCATATATATGTGTTAGCATATGGTATTTGTTTTTCTCTTTCTGACTTCACTCTGTATGACAGACTACGTGCATCCACCTCACTACAAATAACTCAATTTTGTTTCTTTTTATGGCTGAGTAATATTCCATTGTATATATGTGCCACATCTTCTTTATCCATTCATCTCTCGATGGACACTTAGGTTTCTTCCATGTCCTGGCTATTGTAAACAGAGCTGCAGTGAACATTGTGGTACATGACTCTTTTCGAATTATGGTTTTCTCAGGGTATATGCCCAGTAGTGGGATTCCTGGGTCGTATGGTAGTTCTATTTGTAGTATTTTAAGGAACCTCCATACTGTTCTCCATAGTGGCTGTATCAATTTACATTTCCACCAACAGTGCAAGAGGGTTCCCTTTTCTCCACACCCTCTCCAACATTTATTGTTTGTAGATTTTTTGATGATGGTCATTCTGACCAGTGTGAGGTGATACCTTGTAGCTTTGATTTGCGTTTCTCTAATGATTAGTGATGTTGAGCATCCTTTCAAAAGCATGGAAATTTAATTCTATCCTGCATTGCTACGCCCTTCAGGTCAAGATATGGCCTAGCAACAACCAGTACTCATGGATTTCATTTTTTTATCTCGAGTGGAAAACACAGGATTTAAAGCCGCCACTGGTTGAACATATACCTCACTTTTTAAAACCTAAGTAAATTCAGTCTGGCTTTCTGTGAGTACTGTTTGGAAATGCAGTTTACAAATCTTACTTTTCCATGACATAATATAGGAAAACTGAAATAATACTCACACACCTGGAAATGGCTTAAGGATAAAGCAGGAGTGAAAGGGGGGCAAGAGAAAACTCCCTGACAGACCTGCCCTGAAAAATGCACTATTTACCAAGTTGGTACATCAAACCTTAGACTAAGTGATAGACAGAATTTCATAAAACCAAGGTTTCCCAAAGTCTTTGTGAGTTACTCTTTGCAACAAATGCTGCCTCTATAACACTTTATAAAACAACCAAAGTCAACAGACACAGGTCTACGGTCCTTTCAGCTTGCAGATACTTTTCCCACAGCTCTATTTATAACTTAATGTAATAGGAAGTTCTCTTTTGGCAAAAGAGCTGATTAAGTGTTCCATTTAACACTGTAATGGAAACAATGCTTTCTTTTGCTTCAGACTTGCTGTTCTCATATTGTCTCATGCTGTCGAAAATGGAGATTTAGTAACTATTTTCTGTGTTGGTGTGCCTTTGTGATGAGTGTAATCTGGAGACACTGAATGAATAATTAAATTCATGTTGAATTTCTAATCACTTTCTTTTACCTACCCTCAAGGCCATTATTTTAGCCTGCTGTCTTTGCAGCTTGAGAATATAAAATGGACTTTCTGTGGTAAGTTTAAAGCAGAATAGTTTATCACAAATTTCTCTCTCTCACAGAATGATCCCCTTCGTTTATATTTCTATCTTTGTTGATCTGATCTGACATCTATAATGTCAGGGATATTATATCCATTCAACAAATAACATGTGAAAAGCAAAAAGGGACTTACTGAGGTGTGGGACCAAAAAGGAATGCTATGAATAGATTCTGCTATTGGAGTCAGGAAGAGTCCAGGCACATGGACTTTAAAAGTTTTTACTCTTTTTACCAGTCAATGTGAGGAATTAAAATAATGCAACCCCAGATGATTTTGATTGTTCAACTGTCCATCCAATTATTCCACCTTCCTCCCCTTTTAAAAAATTATTTTGTCCCAGTTGTACTTTTAAAGCTGAAAAAAGCATCTGTTAGAACTAATAAATGAACTCAGCAAAGTTGCAGGTAACAATTAACGTACGAAACCTGTCACATTTCTGTACATTAATGATAGATTTTCAGAAAGAGAAATTAAGAAAACAATTCCATTTACAACTGCATTAAAAATAAAAAACTTGGGAATAAATTTAACCAAGGAGGTGAAAGACCTGTACTCTGAAAACTCTAAGACACTGATGAAAGAAATTGAAGAAGACACAAATAAATGAAAAGAAAAACTGTGTTCATGGATTGGAAGAACTAACATTGTTAAACTGTCCATACTACACAAAGCAATCCACAGATTCAATGCAATCTCTACCAACCTACCAATGGCATTTCCCACAGAATTAGAATAAATAATCCTAAAATTTGTATGGTACCATGAAAGACCCTGAATAGCCAAAGCAATTTTGAGAAAGAAGAACAAAGCTGGAGGTATCATGCTCCCTAATTTCAAACTACACTACAAAGCTATAGCAATCAAAACAGTATGGTACTGGCACTAAAACAGACACATAGATCAATGGAACAGAATTGAGAGCCCAGAAATAAACCCCTACATATATTGCCAATTAATCTATGACCAAGGAGGTAAGAATATACAATGGGGAAAAGATAGTCTCTTCAATAAATGATCTTGGGAAAACTGGATAGTTACTTCCAAAGGAATGAAAGCACAACACTATCTTACATCATATACAAAAGTAAACTCAAAATGGATTAAAGACTCGAATGTAAAACCTGAAACCATAAAACTGCTGGAAGAAAACATAGGCAGTATTCTCCTTGACATAACTCTTAGTAATTTTTTTTTGATCTGACACTAGAGACAAGGACAACAAAAGCAAAAACAAACAAATGAGACTACATTAAACTAAAAACTTACTGCACAGCAAAGAAAACCATCAACAGAATAAAAAGGCAACCTAAGGAATGGGAGAAGATATTTGCAGAAAAGCTTTTTAAAATAACCTACTACTGTGTTCTTTTTACCAGTACTGCAAATCTGGGTTAGTGCCACCTTACAAACTACATGCTGCTAATAGCAACATGTTGGCAGCATTAAATGTTTTCACACATACATTACATCATTTTGGTCCTCACAACAACACTGTAAGGTAGTGGGACTGGTATTACTAATTATATTTGTTATTGATAAACTGAGACTCAGATCATTTAGGTGACTTGCCAAAGTAAACTAGGAATAGTTGATCCAGGACTTGAACCAAAAATCATTTGAGTCTTTAGTCAGTGTCTTTTCTGCTGAACCATACTCCATTTCTAATCAAAGGTTCTTTTTAAGAACTAAAGAACATTGGTTTTTAAAACAGAAATGTACTCCCAAACATTGATTTTGGAAGAGGCATGAAGTATTAAGCATGTGAGTAATTCCTGTGCCAATGAATATTATGCCCAGAGAATCCCATATTTCAATTATTTATATGGTTTTAATATGGTTTTTTTAATTGGTTTTTTTAATTTAAAAATATAGTTGTCTTTTTAATATGACTGTCTTACAGAAAATGTCCCAACTTTCTTATCCAAGCCATCGAAGGATGACTTTTCTTTCTGGAAATTTGAGTAAAATCCTGTTACTATTTAAGTTTGGGAAGGAATTAAAATATTTCTAAGAAAACAGTACTGGTTTTATTAAAGGAAAATAGACCTGGAGTTTTTTTTTTTTTTTTTTTGACAACTGGATTTTATTTATTTTTTAATTTTTAACAACTTTATAGGAATATAATTGCGTTACAATGGTGTGTTAGTTTCTGCTGTATAACAAAGTGAATCAGCTATACACGTATATATATATCCCCATATCCCCTCCCTCTTGCGTCTCCCTCCCACTCTCCCTATCTCACCCCTCTAGGTGGACACAAAGCACCGAGCTGACCTCCCTGTGCTATGCAGCTGCTTCCCCCTAGCTAGCTATTTTACATTTAGTAGTGCATATATGTCCATGCCACTCTCTCACTTCATCCCAGCTAACCCATCCCCCTCCCTGTGTCCTCAAGTCCATTCTATACATCTGCATCTTTATTCCTGTCCTGCCCCTAGGTTCTTCAGAATTTTTTTGTTTGTTTGTTTTTGGTTCCATATATATGTGTTTGCAAACAGTATTTGTTTTTCTCTTTCTGACTTATTTCACTCTGTATGACAGACTCTAGTTCCATCAATCTCACTACAAATAACTCAATTTTGTTCCTTTTTATGGCTGAGTAATATTCCATTGTACATATGTGCCACATCTTCTTTACGCATTCATCTGTCGATGGACACTTAGGCTACTTCCATGTCCTAGCTCTTGTAAATAGAGCTGCAGTGAACATTGTGGTACATGACTCTTTTTGAATTAAGGTTTTCTCAGGGTATATGCCCAGTAGTAGGATTGCTGAGTCATATGGTAGTTCTACTTTTAGAATTTTAAGGAACCTCCATACTGTTCTCCATAGCGGCTGTATCGATTTACATTCCCACCAACAGTGCAAGAAGGTTCCCTTTTCTCTACACCCTCTCCAGCATTTACTGTTTGTAGATTTTTTTTTCTTTTTTTGCGGTACGTGGGCCTCTCATTGTTGTGGCCTCTCTCATTGCAGAGCACAGGCTCCGGACATGCAGGCTCAGCGGCCATGGCTCATGGGCCTAGCCGCTCCGCAGCATGTGGGATCTTCCCAGACCAGGGCATGAACCCGTGTCCCCTGCATCAGCAGGCGGATTCTCAACCTCTGCACCACGCAGGGAAGCCCTGTTTGTAGATTTTTTGATGATGGCCATTCTGACTGGTGTGAGGTAATACCTCGTTGTAGTTTTGATTTGCATTTCTCTAATAATTAGTGATGTCGAGCATCCTTACAAGTGTCTGTTGGCAATCTGTATATTTTCTTTGGAGAAATGTCTACTTAGGTCTTCTGCCCATTTTTGGACTGGGTTGATTGTTTTTCTGATATTGAGCTGCATGAGCTGCTTGTGTATTTTGGAAATAAATCCTTTGTCAGTTGCTTTGCTTGCAAATTTTCTCCCATTCTGAGGGTTGTCTTTTCATCTTGTTTATGGTTTCCTTTCCTGTGCAAAAACTTTTAAGTTTCATTAGGTCCTATTTGTTTATTTTTGTTTGTATTTCCATTTCTCTAGGAGGTGGGTCAAAAAGGATCTTGCTGTGATGTATGTCACAGAGTGCTCTGCCTATGTTTTACTCTAAGAGTTTTATAGTGTCTGGCCTTACATTAGGTCTTTAATCCATTTTGAGTTTTTGTGTATGATGTTAGGGAGTGTTCTAATTTCATTCTTTTATATGTAGCTGTCCAGTTTCCCCAGCAGCACATATTGAAGGGGTTGTCTTTTCTCCAAGGTATACTCCTGCCTCCTTTATCAAAGATAAGGTGACCATATGTGCGTGGGTTTATCTCTGGGATTTCTATTCTGTTCCACTGATCTATATTTCTGTTTTTGTGCCAATACCATACTGTCTTGACTACTGTAGCTTTGTAGTATAGTCTGAAGTCCAGGAGCCTGATTCCTCCAGCTCTGTTTTTCTTTCTCAAGATTGCTTTGGCTATTCGGGGTCTTTTGTGTTTCCATAGAAATTGTGAAAGTTTTTGTTCTAGTTCTGTGAAAAATGCCAGTGATAGTTTGATAGGGATTGCATTGAATCTGTAGATTGCTTTGGGTAGTATAGTCATTTTCACAATGTTGATTCTTCCAATCCAAGAACATGGTATATCTCTCCATCTATTTGTATCATCTTTAATTTCTTTCATCAGTGTCTTATAATTTTCTACATACAGGTCTTTTTTCTCCTTAGGTAGGTTTATTCCTAGATATTTTATTCTTTTTTGTTGCAATGGTAAATGGGAGTGTTTTCTTGATTTCACTTTCAGATTTTTCATCATTAGTGTATGGGAATGCCAGAGATTTCTGTGCATTAATTTTGGATCCTGTTACTTTACCAAATGCATTGATTAGCTCTAGTAGTTTTCTGGTAGCATCTTTAGGATTCTCTATGTATAGTATCATGTAATCTGCACACAATGACAGCTTTACTTCTTCTTTTCCGATTTGGATTCCTTTTATTTCCTTTTCTTCTCTGATTGCTGTGGGTAAAACTTCCAAAACTATATTGAATAAGAGTGGTGAGAGTGGGCAACCTTGTCTTGTTCCTGATCTTAGTGGAAATGCTTTCAGTTTTTCACCATTGAGGATGATGTTGGCTGTGGGTTTGTCATATATGGCCTTTATTATGTTGAGGAAAGTTCCCTCTATGCCTACTTTCTGCAGGGTTTTTATCCTAAATGGGTGTTGAATTTTGTCAAAAGCTTTCTCTGCATCTATTGAGATGATCATATGGTTTTTCTCCTTCAATTTGTTAATATGGTTTATCACATTGATTGATTTGCGTATATTGAAGAATCCTTGCATTCCCGGAATAAACCCCACTTGATCATGGTTTATGATCCTCTTAATGGGCTGTTGGATTCTGTTTGCTAGTATTTTGTTGAGGATTTTTGCATCTATGTTCATCAGTGATATTGGCCTGTTGCTTTCTTTGTTTGTGACATCTTTGTCTGGTTTTGGTATCAGGGTGATGGTGGCCTCGTAGAATGAGTTTGGGAGTGTTCCTCCCTCTGCTATATTTTAGAAGAGTTTGAGAAGGATAGCTGTTAGCTCTTCTCCAAATGTCTGATAGAATTTGCCTGTTAAACCATCTGCTCCTGGGTTTTTGTTTGTTGGGAGATTTTTAATCACAGTTTCAATTTCTGTGCTTGTGATCGGTCTGTTTATATTTTCTATTTCTTCCTGGTTCAGCCTCGGAAGGTTGTGCTTTTCTAAGAATTTGTCCATTTCTTCCAGGTTGTCCATTTTATTGGCATAGAGTTGCTTGTAGTAATCTCTCATGATCCTTTTATTTTTGCAGTGTCAGTTGTTACTTTCCCTTTTCCATTTCTGATTCTCTTAATTTGAGTCTTCTCCCTTTTTTTCTTGATGAGTCTGGCTAATGGTTTATCAATTTTGTTTATCTTCTCAAAGAACCAGCTTTTAGTTTTATTGATCTTTGCTATTGGTTTCCTTCATTTCTTTTTCATTTATTTCTGATCTGACCTTTATGATTTCTTTCCTTCTGCTAGCTTTGGAGTATTTTTGTTCTTCTTTCTCTAATTCCTTTAGGTGTAAGGTTAGGTTGTTTATTTGAGATGTTTCTTGTTTCTTGAGGTAGGGTTTTATTGTTATAAACTCCCCTCTTAGAATTCCCATAGGTTTTGGGTCATTGTGTTTTCAGTCATTTGTTTCTAGGTATTTTTTGATTTCCTCTTTGATTTCTTCAGTGTTCTCTTGGTTATTTAGTAGTGCATTGTTTAGCCTTCATGTGTTTGTATTTTGTATAGATATTTTCCTGTAATTGATATCTCATCTCACAGCCTTGTCATCAGAAAAGATACTTGATACGATTTCAATTTTCTTTAATTTACCAAGGCTTGGTTTGTGACCCAAGATATGCTCTATCCTGGAGAAGGTTCCATGAGCACCTGAGAAGATAGTGTATTTTGTTGCTTTTGGATGGAATGTCCTATAAATATCAATTAAGTCAATCTTGTTTAATGTATCATTTAAAGCTTTATTTTCCTTATTTATTTTCATTTTGGATGACCTGTCTATTGGTGAAAGTAGGCTGTTAAAGTCCCCTACTATGATTGTGTTACTGTTAATTTCCCCTTTTATGGCTGTTAGTATTTGCCTTACGCATTGAGGTGCTCCTATGTTGGGAGCATATATATTTACAATTGTTATAACTTCTTCTTGGATTGATCCCTTCATCATTATGTAGTGTCCTTCTTTGTCTCTTGTAATAGTCTTTATTTTAAAGTCTATTTTGTCTGCTATGAGAATTGCTGCTTCAGCTTTCTTTTGATTTCCATTTGCATGGAATATCTTTTACCATCCCCTCACTTTCAGTCTGTATGTGTCTCTAGGTCTGAAGTGGGTCTCTTGTAGACAGCATATATACAGGTCTTGTTTTTGTATCCATTCAGCCAGTCTATGTCTTTTGGTTGAAGCATTTAATCCATTTACATGTAAGGTAATTATCGATATGTATGTTCCTATTACCATTTTCTTAACTGTTTTGGGTTTGTTTTTGTAGGTTGTTTCTTTCTCTTGTTTTTCATGCCTAGAGAAGTTCCTTTAGCATTTGTTGTAAAGCTGATTTGGTGGTGTTGAATTCTCTTAACTTTTGCTTATCTGTAAAGGTTTTAATTTCTCTGTCAAATTTGAATGAGATCCTTGCTAGGTAGAGTAATCTTGGTTGTAGGTTTTTCTCTTTCATCACTTTAAATATGCCCTGCCACTCCCTCTGGCTTGCAGAGTTTCTGCTGAAAGATCAGCTGTTAACCATATGGGGAATCTCTTGTATGTTAATTGTTGCTTTTCCCTTGCTGCTTTTAATATTTTTTTCTTTGTATATAATTTTTGATAGTTTGATTAATATGTGTCTTATTGTGTTTCTCCTTGGATTTATCCTGTATGGGACTCTCTGCGCTTCCTGGACTTGATTGACTATTTCCTTTCCCATGTTAGGGAAGTTTTCTAATAATCTCTTCAAATATTTTCTCAGACCCTTTTTTTCTCTTCTTCTGGGACCCCTATAGTTCATAAGTTGGTGCATTTAATGTTGTTCCAGAGGTCTCTGAGACTGTCCTCAATTCTTTTCATTCTTTTTTCTTTATTGTGGTCTGTGGTAGTTATTTCCACTATTTTATCTTCCATGTCACTCATCCATTCTTCTGTCTCAGTTATTCTGCTATTGATTCCTTCTAGAGAATTTTTAATTTCATTTATTGCATTGTTTGTTTGCTCTTTAGTTCTCCTAGGTTCTTGTTAAACATTTCTTGTATTTTCTCCATTGTATTTCCAAGATTTTGGATCATCTTTACTATCATTGCTCTGAATTCTTTTTCAGGTAGACTGCCTAATTCCTCTCCGTTTGTTTGGTGGGTTTTTACCTTGCTCTTTCATCTGCTGTTTGTTTCTGTCTTCTCATTTTGCTTAACTTACTGTGTTTGGGGGTCTCCTTTTTGCAGGCTGTATGTTCATAGTTCCCATTTTTTTTGGTGTCTGCCCCCAGTGGGTGAGGCTGGTTCAGTGGGTTGTGTAAAATTCCTGGTGGAGGGGACTAGTGCCTGTGTTCTAGTGGATGAGGCTGGATGTTGTCTTTCCGGTGGGCAGGACCACGTCCAGTGGTGTGTTTTGGGGTGTCTGTGACCTTATTATGATTTTAGGCAGCCTCTCTGCTAATGGGTAGGGTTGTGTTCCTGTCTTGCTAGTTGTTTGGCATAGGGTGTCCAGCACTGGAGCTTGCTGGTCGTTGAGTGGAGCTGGTTCTTACTGTTGAGATGGAGATCTCTGGGAGAGCTTTCACCATTAGATACTATGAGGAGCCAGGAGGTCTCTGGTAGACCAATGTCCTGAACTTGGCTCTACCACCTCAGAGGCACAGGCCTGAATGGCTGGAGCACCAAGACTCTGTCAGTCACAGGGTGGTATTTTTCTTGGTAGTGGAGATGGCAGCAGTTTTGGTTTCATTTGGGGTTTCACTGTTGTATGTAATTTCTAATGCAAAGCTTATGAGTTGCTTTCGCAGCCTGGTTCCAACTTCTATGACCACTCATCAGTTCTTCACAGGAAATTCTCTGGGCGCTGGTGGCGGCGGCCCCGCGCTCCTCCACACCACCACCAGCGCTCCTCTACGCCTCTCTTTATCTGCCTCCAGTAGCCCGCACCATCGCCGCCTCCCCCCTGTGTCTCCACCGAGTCTCCGCCTCCCTCCGCCACCGCCACCCTAGACCTGGAGTTTTAAACTTCTTTCTTAATGCCCATCAAGTTAAAGTTTCTAGTAAAACTGGTATGATGAAAGATTTCAGTGGCCAGTTCTAGCACGGCCATGATGAAGCTCTTTCTATTTGTCTTGTGAGGGTACCTTGATTAAGGTTTCATGAACAGTGATGTGTGAAAGAAAGAAATATCTTGTTACAGGTGCCCCGAGTTTACACCCAAGTGTAAACGAAATGTTGACATTGAATCATGCAAAAATAATGAGCAAGAATAATTTCTCATAGGGAGTCAAGAAAACCACACTTAGGATCTCCGCTGAAAAAACAAACAAGGAAGCAAAAAGACCAACTATACTCTGTAACATCTTGCTTAGTACTAACAATTTTAACCAGAGATTGTAGAGTAAATTAATACAATATAATCTACAACATTTAGCAAACTATGGCAACAAGATTTTAATTCCCAGTAAAATAATTTGTCTCTAGTAATTTTGAAGAACTATATTGAAAAGATTTTTTAAATCTGAAAGGGCAAAGAAAGTAGATTTTAAAATATCAGAGTTTTGACAGGGAAAGGGTGTGAAAAAGTAAGTCTAAATATCAAAAGTGCCCACGATGTTTGAGATCCAACAAAATAAATGAGATCCTCACCAACAGGGCAGGGTTTTACTGTGATTAATTAGAAATGGTGTGAATCCACAGGAGACCCAGCTTTCTCATGCCTGCCAGGAAGAAGGGCTTGTGTAGATTACTCGTCTTACAGCCAAAGCAATCGTTTTCACTAGATGACACCAACATCTAGCCTATAGTTAACGACTATGAACAAATTAACACCCCCAGTTATCTCAACATACATTATGAAACCCTGTTTATCTTGGAGAGCTCCCTTAGGCAGGCTTACTTACATTAGTAAAGGTTAAAGTTCTGTGTGTGCTTCACTGTGAATCTTTAAAGGTTTTTTCTATGTTTACCTGTGTGCTGAAGTGAACCCCAGGTTGATTCCTTAGAAAACATTCGTCCTGAACACAGATATCTTGGTTTTCCTCCATGGGGAAGAGAGTAAGACTCCTCCTTAGGTATTCCGGTTGGGAGTTTGTCAACAACTGTGAGAGGATGTTGGCCAGACCCCTCGCAGCTGATTGTTACAGCCTGTGGTTCCACACTGTCACTAACAGTCAGAACAGCCTGTGCTCCAGATGCTGTCCATGGGGTAAACAGTCTCATGCTGACTGCCTGGTGGTACCCGAGCAAAGGTCGTCCGAGAAAAAGTAAGTTTAGGTTGGCTGAACGATAGTCCAACGAATCAGATCACTTTAGGACTCAGTACCACAGACCGCCTTTGTTGATTTATGAAGCCACTTGTCTACCCTGGAAATGCCCGTGCATCTCATGGCAGAATTTTCTGTGCTAGTTGTCGAGATTATTGTGCCGAACATTTCAGGGCTTCGTGACTACCCAGATAAAAAAAAAGTTTTTCCAGTCTCTGTCTCAGAAATGGTATATTTCCCTGAGTGATTTTCTTTACTCTTATGGACACTATGAAGCATATAATGATCTCCCCCAACCCCCTGTGCATTCACTGCTAGGGAGTCTAGAGCAGCATTTGTTTCTCGCCTCTACTACACATATAGGACATAATGGCAGATATTCTTGTAAATTCTGGCTTAAATAAATATTCTGATTTTTAACCAATCCAAACTTTATTACCTACTTTTTAAAATTTATTTTACTTCAGTGCACATATTCCTTTATATGTACATAAATTAAAATATATATATATATATATATTTAAAGCCCTTTTGGAACAATGCAAACAGCACACGACTAACATCAGAGCTATTGCTGTAAACAAGCAATTTGTGCCTCTCTGTGGGAGTCTTCAGCTATATATACTCTTAAAAATATATTTTTAATATATTAAAATATATTTAATATTTTAAAATTAAATATTTATTTAAAAGTCTCTATATACTCTTAAAAACTATTATAAGATTATAATTTCAATTATTTTTCTTCTTACGGCATTTACTTTTTATTTTAATAATAATATAGGGCTCTCATCTGTATTTGCAAAGTCCTTACTAAAAATTACCTCCTGTGTTCAGAATTTAATATATGGATGAGAATGTGAAATCTGAAATATTTTTTTCCACGAGTGGGCTTGCCAAATTTTATTCCTACACATTGCATATTAACCTCCAAGACTTAGGATCCAGGACACTGTTGGAGACATGAGAATTATGAAGCTCAAGATTCCTAACAAGCCCTACAGTGCAATTCAGATGTGGCTGAACCAAGTCTCAGTGAAATGATTTCAGTAATTAGAATGTAGGATAACTATCTTGATAGGACAGTTAACTAGATGAGCATCTTCCTTACATTCCTCAATACATACTGGACACCTCTGGAAATATACTCGATGCTCAATTCAAGTTTTTAATTTGATGACTGGATTGAAATTGGGTTATAGACATTAACCAGTTTACATCTCCTAGAAGATACATAGAAAGCAATTCTTAAAAAAATTTATTGACATGGCCAGTATAGAGCCCTGAAGATGTCTTTATACTTCAATAATTAAGCAAATAATTTAAATCTCTGTTCATTTTCTTAAAAAAAAAAAAAAAAGGAGAAGTAGAAGTACAAGTGATTGGGGTAAAAAATAAATCTAAGGTATTTGTATTGCTTGGGCAAAGTGTAGAAATATTAATTTTTAAACTTACTGAAATCAAATATGTGTTAAAATTTAATGTTACTCAACAAAAAATTGAAATAAAATATTTAACTTCCAAATCGGTAGAGGGGGGAGAAAGGAGAATAGTGAAAATACAGAAAAAGTGCAGAATACACTACAATTCAAAATAAAATGCCACAATGTGAAGAAGAAATATTGAATTGGATCCTATTATGAGCCAAGCATCTAAGAAGTAAAAGCAATTTCAGATAGAGTTAGGCAAAACTACTGAAAGAGCTCAGGGGAACAACTATCAAGAAAAAAATAAAAGGAAAAGAGAGGCCCCTTATTAAACAAGGAAAATCTAAAGATTCTCTGAAGGGAGAGAAATATTTTAAAATTTTGCATGCGGAAGTCTGATAGCAAATTTGTGGGGAGGCACACTGCTAGCTTGGAATGGAGAAATAATTCTGAACCCTAGTATCTCAACGTCTTTAATGTGATATAGTTCCCAGTTATGCCTGGCTCCAGTAATTACCTCACCACTAACTGGTATGGTGGAGAAATCATGACTCATGGAGGGCTGAAAAGCTGAACCATGTGGAAGGGAAGGTTCAACACTCAGCAATTTGTCATTTTGTTGCCATTATTTTGCAGTGGTAGACTGGTGATCATTTTCCATGAACCAACACTGTATTTTCAACTTTGTTTAAAAGAATATTTTTCAGCACTCTTTATCAAACAGCTATTTTAGACAGTGAATCCTAAAAGACTCTTCCTACAACAAAGAGGGAAGCAGTTAGAACTAAAATAATAATATTTTACTGATTTTTAAAAAAAAATAGCTAAGCACAGATATCATGAATTAATGGTTTTTGGATATTTATTTTATTATACATTCTTTGACTTCCCTGCTATTTATGTACTGCCATAAAATTATTATTATCATTTTAGTGGGGAATAGAAAGGATGCAGGTGGGGGGAAATCTACTTGAGAAACAGGAGGGAGTAACTGACATTCTCACATCGTTTAAAACAAATCCTGCCACCAGTTGCCTATAACTCCCTACACCATGTGTTGCTAGTTTGGGACTATAAATGTGACAAGTATTAAGTGAAATGTCAGCCAGATACTATTGGAGGAGGGAAAACCACAATTCATCATGTATCAAGGACTTAAAATTTAATTTTGTGCCTTTTAAAAAGATGGCTGAATTTTTAAAGGTGGATAATTATTCTTTTCATTGTTGAAGTTAAAACTTAACATTCGTTTTACAGCTAACATTACTAAAAACTTTTGGGACTCCTGTATGGACACAGTATTGGAAAAGGAAGAGCTAGAAAGAAGCTTTATTCTTTATTATTACATATTCTTCAAAGTCAACGTAAATCAACATAAAATATTTATAAAATCATTATAACAAAGGTGTTATTCAAAGTAAATTCAAGAACTAACATAAAAGTAAGGCAAAGTATTTCAAGCCTGTAGAAAATAAATTCCTCATTGCTTACAGAGGAGACACTTAATCATTTCACCATAGAATGAGTCATACCATTCCTGCCCTCAACTGATGTCTGAAAACACTACATCTTGGAAGCTAATGTGGGAATCTGGATAGATGATAAAGCCAGAGGCCCAGAGAATGGTCCAAGAAATGCGGGCAAGAGGTCAATTCTTCGGAAGAATTTAGGTGGAAAAGCTGTTGGGTCGTATTTTCTATGGTGGGTAAAAGAGAAAAATTGCCTAGAATCTCCATAACAGCATCATTTCAATCCCTTTCCCCTCCAAGTTCTGCCAGCAGGCTGTCCCCATTTGACTGTGTGCTACTAGGGGGCAGGACTTATGTCTGTATTCCTGGTGAGTCTGGCACGATAGGAGGAGATCAATGAAAGTTTATCACTGAGTAGACAAAAATACTGGGAGATAAAGTCCCAAAGCATAGATTTAGAAGATGTACCTAAAGGTGATTCTTTGCAAAATGTTTACAAGGAGTGTAGGAAGGGAATGGGAGATGGTAGAGGAGATAAGGAAAGAATAATGTGACCCAAGAGATGTGTAAGCAGAATCAGGAGAACTCAGTAAGTAGAACATTTCAAGAATAAAGAAATGGTCAAGAGTGACAGATGGAGCAGGAATGTCAAAGAGAGGGAGAAGTGGAAAAAATAATCCTATTGGGTTTGACCTGAAGGACTACAGAGATCAAGGCAGTTCAGTGGGTGGCAGCTGCAGTCAGGAGAAAGGAAAGATGTCCCAGTGGTGAGGGCAAAATGAGGGTGTCCTCATTCTCGATGAATATGAGGGCGTTTGTGGAGTCAGATCTCTCCATATGAGATTTCTTGGGATGAGAGAGATGAGGACGTCAAAGGAGGAAGGAGGTGACATGCGCTGAGCGTCATCTACCATGATCAGCATTTGGTAAGGCAAAGTCTCACTACTCAGAGTGTGGTCCACAGGGCAGCGGCATCAGTGTTCCTTGGCAACTCAGTAGAAACGCAGAATCTACAGCCTGACCTACTGAAACAGACTCTGCATCTAACTAGACCTCAGGCGATTCACACGCACACTCAAGTTTGAGGAGCACTGTTTGAAATTTACATTAAAAGATATTCAGAAGCATGGGAGTATGATATTCTTCATCCCTCCGTACCAGAACTTGGCCTCATCACAAACCTTCAAGTTCCCACCTGGTGGGAACAATAACTACTTTACATGTGTCACTTCCACTTGGGGCAGCGTCTTTCAGTTTAAAAGTCATTCTGGGGCAAGTATGTCATTCCTTCAAGATTCAACTTCTGTCAAATGGGACCATCAGGGCAGTTCCACCATCTCAGAAATCTCACATCTATTATTTATTGCTCAGTGACAAACGACCCTGAAACACAGTGGCTTAAAAATAACTATCACTTGTGAAAAATTTCTGATGATTTTCTGGATCAGCTGGACAGTGTCTGGTCTAGGCTGGCTTGACTGATCTCTGCGGTCAGCTGATGGGCCCCACCTCTGCCAATGAAAGTCAGAATTTCAAGGCCTTAAACACGTACTTAACGTAGAAAAGTCTTTGTGCTAGGGGGATTATGACCTCTTATCAGCCCTACCCACCACTCCCTCTACAGCCAAAAGCAGCTCGTACAGAAAGCTGCCAGAAGAGTGAGGGAAAGACGAGGGATAGAAGAAAGTCTGGGAGAAGAGCGACATTTTTTAATGTTTAAAAATATCCATTGTATTTATAATTTAAGACATCTTATTTAATACACACACCCCCAAAACTCTACCACCCTGTACTATAGATATTAACAGATGAGGGAAGTTCATCTCAGTGTATTTAAGGAACTTCCCACAGGGACACTACGTATATGGCGGGGCCAGGAATGGAACCTAGTCTAGCTGTTCCTTTCTACCTCAGGTAAGGAAATGTCTAAGGACGGAACACAGTGTTACTATTCTGTATTCACCCTCAGCTATGTTCTAAAGTTTGATGTTCCATTTCAGTGTATGCCTATGGCCATTTTCACACGCTCCCTCCACGTACTGGCCATCCTTCTATTTGTCATCTGACTGTTCTTTGGAAATCCATCCTATAAAGAGGTCCAGCCTAGAGAGCTGTGTTACGACGAGCACTGTCCGTCACTACTTAGACCTCTGTTAGTGGGAATCTCTTCCCAGTAGGTGTTCAGCAGGGCTGGGTGGTAATTTCAAGGAAACCTCAAGAAGTACACTGTGATGTTGTTCCTAATCCAGTCTCACACATATTCAGGATGTATCCTTGAAGCACTGGTCTCCTTCCTGCCCTTAACATATCCCTAAACAGGCTCTGGGCTTTATGGCACCTTTGTTTCTTTGGAGATACTGGTATTTCTTTCCTTTCTGTACTATAAGATTCCATGTGCCTGGAGAGGTTCTCCAAAACAAACATTCCTCCCAATCTAAAGCAGTTTTCACTATTAAAAAAGGAAAAAAAAAGAATGTCTTTTCTCTTACCACAGTTGAAAGGGAAAGTGGCTAAATTTAGACATAAGTTTTGGAGTCATCTCTCCTGCCAGGATTTCAGCAACATTAAAATTTCCAAACAGTTCTGCACTAGAAAGTCGCATACATAACCAACAAGGACCTAATGTATAGCACAGGGAACTCTACTCAATATTCTGTAATAACCTATAAAAGAATCTGAAAAAGAATAGATAAATATGTATGGATAACTGGAATCACTGTGTTGTACACCTGAAACTAACACACCATTGTAAATCAACTATACTTCAATTTTTAAAAAAAACAAATAAAAGAATGTATTAAATAATAAAAATTGGAAAAAAATTTAAAAAAGGAAGTCTCATGTGGTACAACTGGGATATGTGGCAGGAGGCTTGACAACTGGCAATATAAGCCTCCCTGGAGTCGCGGCAGGAAGATAGCTTCTCCACCAGCTTCTTAAACACTTAACCGTCTCTGCACTTGAGCTGTTCTTTTCTATTTGCCAGCCTAGAAAACACATTCATGATCATGAAATGTTCTTAGTTTTAAAAGCCAGTCCTTTTCCAAGCCACTTTGCAAGGAAGAGAAAACTACCTACCACCTGTCAAATGTCTCCAGCGGCAGGCTGAATATCTAAGCCATCACTGAAGGAATCTGGTTGATCGCCTTTGGATGCCAGCAGTCATTGGAAAAGCAGAAATCCTCAGGAAGGAGCCGAGATAGAGCACAGGAAAAAATATTTCCTTGAGCTGTCTAGAAAGAGTATTTTATTGGCGATGGAAGGGGAAAAGGAAACATCTAAAATCACTACACTTCAAATAAAAGGTGCAAACACTAGTGTTTTTTTTCTTTCATCCTTCAGCTGTCTTTAAAATGATTCTCACTGATTATGGTGAAATACTTCACCGGGAGAATATGAAGAGGGTCAAAGTCTGATTCTCTCCTCTACTGCTCTAAATAAGCTCTCAGTGATATATAGTTTTTAAAATGGGGTCAGTTTTCTTTTTCTTCTTTACAGAGTCAGTGACACAATGGCCCTTCATCAAGTGTGAATTCCAGATTTCTGCAGACATTTCATTAAAAGAAAATTTTCATTCTGCATGAGAGAGAAGAACATTCTTTCTTCTCCAGGTGAAGCCTTTTGCCCTCTCCACCCACTATCACCCAGCAACCTGGGATTATACCACTGAGAGACAGCGTGCAGTGGACAGTCCAGGATTCAATATGGCTCTACTCCAAACAGGCATGTCACCCTGGGGTAGGAAGCTTAACTCTTCCAAGCCTCATAATTTGTAAAACAGAACTAATAATATCTGCCTCAAAGAGTTGCTCAAAACCCAAACATAAAATATCCAGAAAAGTACCTGGCACAATGTAGGTGCTCAATAATTGGTAGCTATGGTTAACACTACTATAATACCTTATGAAAACAGATACAAAAAGCTACTAATTTTTCACAGCAGAAACAAAGTAAGTCTTTACACTTGAGGGAAAAGATGAGTGAATGAATGGATAAACCAACATAACAATTTATTGATTAGTCTACACACCTTTTCTATCTTTTTCACATATTAAAACCACTTCTTTAAAGGTCTAATTTGCCTTGGGTCAGGGGGTGGCATGAAGGCCAAGCTCTAGAAAGAGTTTAACCACTTGAAGATCAGTGTAAGCTTTCATTATTTTAGTCCAATGTATGAATATTACAGTTCATTTCAGTTATTTTCACCCACTCAGATGCATTCCACTTGCATGATTTCAGCCAGGAAGAGAACTGAAAGATCTAGAGAAAATAAGAGAAAACTAAATAAATACTGAAATATGTCAGCACGCCTTGTGGGACAAAGGAGCTGGACTAGCAGGAACCACCTGCTATCCACATGGGTTTTCCATCAAGTCTGATGGGAGGGTTTTATGGCTGTTTCAGAATAAAGGGTTCTCCTTGGTGGAGACGACCCACTCCTCTCACTGCATTTTGTAATGGCTCATGTGCATGTTCCTGTGGCGTGGATTTGCCTGAAGCACTGGAATAAGTGAGAAAAATAAGATGGATAGAAATGGAGGTAAATTCAGCTATAATGAGAAAAACATGAAAATTCATCTTTTAAAAAATTAAGCGCTAATACATAAAATGTGAACTCTCCAGATTGACTGAGTCATTTGGAAGTTTATTCGTAAAAATGTGCACTTTCTTCCTTCCCCAAGTTTTTTATTAAACGGCTCTTTGCTTCAGTTAAAAAGTAGCAACGTTTTATGTTCTCTTCCCAGAAGGCATGACCAGAAGAGTAAAGTCAACAAGTAAAAAAATATTCATAACTGAAAACAACTGCTAGGGCTATTGGTGTGGTATGGAGGAAACAGAAAATCCAAATTTGCTTTATAGTATCCGTTTAAAGTACTATAAACATTCCTTTATTTTCTCATTCCCTTATTTTTTATTTACACCTTTATATCAGATCTTCTTCTATTCATTTTGTTTCTCTCTCATTTATTGTATATTCTCTTTCTGTTTAATAAATTGTGTATTCATTCTAAACCTTTCAGTTTCTCATTTAGTCAGTTTCTTACAGTTCTCTGTCTTCTGTAATCCTTCTTCCCTCATGTTCTTTCTAAGTTCTTATACTAACAAAGTCAAGTGAAGAGAGAAGCTTAGGGAATTAATAAAATGGAGGAAAGGCTGTTACAAAAATAAATAGTGAGAAATCTTAAAATAGATACAATGGATGAAGAATAAGAACATAGGAGGAAAAGGGAACAGCAAAGATAGAAAGAGCATGAGAAAAAAGAGAAAGTAGGAAAAGGGTCAACATTTCTATTTTAACAGCCCCCAGGTACTCCCCAAACTCAGCTACCCCATTCCGTATGTGCTTTATTTCTTTATGCCCATGGAATGGGAAAACAGGAAAGGGGACTTGAATGAAAGCACTTAATCCCCAATGGGATGATGGAGTAAAGGAAATGGCCCAAGGATGCAAATATGGGAAGTGCTGCCCATGTCCTAATTTCCTTATTCTCATTTACACCTCTTTGTAGTAGTCATGCCTTTTATTTTTTGTTCCATGACACAGTTTATCTTTTATTACTTTAATCCCATATTCATTATGTTCTTATCATCTCACCTCTTAGAAATCTATTTTTCCCTTTCCCTGTTCCTGAACTTTTAAGGCAGCCTGTAAATTCTCTGGCAGCCGTATCAGCTGTCTCTCCCATGCTAGCCACGACTGTCCTGTCATTCCAGCCCTTCCTCACCAAGCATCTCACCTCAGCGACCACCATCCTTACTCTCAGAAGATGAGCCTGCCTCTTTCTTCATAGAAAAAAACTATCGGTGTTGGTCAGGAGCTCCCTCAAGTTCCTGACACTCACATGAGCATCTGCTACCTCACTGACCTCTGTGATCAAGTGTTCTGTAGCCCAATGCTAATTCTTTCACCTGGACACTCAATCCCATCCTTTCCAAGGACCCTGCTTCATCAATTATTTTCACCCCCAATCCTATCTTGATACCACTTGCCTTTGTAATGCTAAATATGCATATATACATATACATACACACACACACACATATATATATGGGATAGGTCAAAAAATGATGTTAAATTAATTAAACAAGGAGGCCATTAGACTGAGGCGGCTCTAATGCTTTGGCCACCTACACAAGCAAACCAAAACCTAAGCCTGTAAATGCCTAAAGGTTAAGAAATTGAAACCCAAGGGCAACCAATCACAGCCAACCAGACTTTAGGCTACAGCCAATCGAATTCCCTTTCTTTGCTTCCACACTTTCTCTAACTCTTTCCCCTGGCTCCTGTTAGTGGAGCATGCTTAACCCCTTTGGTTTGGCTTTGCCTGATTTGAATAGAGTTTTGCCCCAATAAACTCTTTATAAAAATTTTAGTAGGTTTTAGTTTACCTTTCAACAATGATATGACCAGAGAGGAAGAGGAAGGAAAGAAGACTCTCAACCACTGCGCCACCAGGGAAGCCCTCATTATACTTTTGAAAAAATAGCTCATAAGAGTTACCATTTATCATTTGTTTACTATGTGCCAGACACCTGAGCTTCACATACATTATTTCCTTTAGTCCTCAAATAACAATCCTTGCATTTGAATGTGGTTAAAGACTTATTAACTAGGCCAAAGGCAGAACTAAAAGCAGGTCCTTCTCCTTTCATGTAGTGGCCTTACAGATATTGCCGAGCCAGCAGATAGGAACAAACAAAAGCCATCTTTATTGCCTCCCCCCTCCACTTTTTTACTCAGAAGAAAAAGAAAGGGAAGAAATAAGGTGCTTTCTCCCAGGGAAATGACGTCATGCTCTCATCACTCAGGGAGTCACTGTAGATTGAGGACCAATGTGCTGGTAAGAGTACCCACAGCAGCCTCCAGGGTGCTAAGAAATATCTTGTCCACCTCATCTCATGAGCACAGGAATGGAATTCACAGCTGTGCTGGCCATGCATACCTTGGTATGGAATAGATTGGAAGTTTTGATCTCCAAATGCTCCCTTGGTTCTAGAAGATCCCCTGTTGGCAACGCCAAGGAGGCTAACAGAATACTATCACAGAGGACAGTGAAGGCCTGAGAATCAGCTGGTAGATTTCTGATGCCTCTGCTGACTCCCAAGGCAAAGCTAAACCACCAACGCTAAACCACTCAGATACTATTTGGGGAAGAAAAGGATTAGAGAATATCTAAAAGGAGATGGCTAGAAGATTATCAGGCAAGCATAAGTTTCCCCATGATCCATCCAGCAGAGTAGGGGACTTATGATCAAAATTAATTTCATAAAATGATGCTACATTTTCTTTGCATGTATGTATTAGGCTAAATTCCAGACTCCACAGGAAAAATGGAAAGCTCTTTAGCTAATGCTTAGTCTAAATTCTTTTTTTTTTGGCTGCAGGCTGCATTGGGTCTTCGTTGCTGTGTGCGGGCTTTCTCTAGTTGCGGCCAGCAGGGGCTACTCTTCGTTGTGGTGCGGGTGCACGGGCTTCTCATTGTGGTGGCTTCTCTTGTTGCGCAGCACGGGCTCTAGGGGCACAGGCCTCAGTAGTTGCGGCACGCGGACTCAGTAGTTGTGGCTCACGGCCTTAGTTGCTCCGCGGCATGTGGGACCTGCACTGGCAGGTGGATTCTTAACCACTGCGCCACCAGGGAAGTCCCTAGAGTAACTTCTTAATAAATGGCAGCTGAGACAGTTAATTCAGAAGTCATTTTGTGTCATAATGATTAAGGATCAAAGTTTTTAGAACGGGGAGGCTCCATTAAAGGTCATTGCATCCTAGAGTTGAATGGAAAGGGACTCTAGAAATAATCCAGTTTAATTCTATAATTTAAAAATCTCAGCAGCAAGTTTCAGAAGAGAAAGGATTCCCTGAGGATCATGCAGATAGCTTCCGTCAGGCCCTTGCTGACAGCCTGGCCCACTCGCACTTAGTAACCACAGCGTGCCCAGGGCAGATGTGATTTATCCTACGCTTCCCCGCCCTCCCCACCCTCCACGTCGCCCAAGCATTGTGAGGGAGTGGAACCATCCGCAGCTGGCTGCTTTGTCCCATTTTTGCTACTTTTTCTATGGTTATGATTTTATTATGATTTGTCCCGTATTTCAATCTGGAATCAGGAAGTGGTTGTGTGTACAGAAAGCCTATATTTTAGAGAGCCCCACATGTAACCAAACCCTTCAATACTGTATTATATCTATAATAGATGGAAACAAGCCTTCAACTGAGAGCCACGCCAAAAGACCTTGATGATCCAGCTTAGTGATTATGTGTTTTCATAGTGTTGGTGGACATACATTAAATCGAGGAAAATGAGACTTGTGAAATTTGGAATCAGGGTGTGTGGTCATGGAAAGGGTCCTGGACTAGGGGTCTGAAGACTTCTGTTCAAGTCCACTACTCAGACCTTGGGCCAGCCTGCATCCTCTCTTTCTCCCTCAGTTTTTTCTCAGCTATAAAATGTAGATGATTCCTGCTCTACTTCTCCTAAGGTGATCGTGGCAATCAAACTAGGTACTTACTTTAAAGGGTTTTGTAAACTGTAACAGCTAATCAAACATGCAATGCTAGTATTCCAGAAGAGTCTAGTCATGGCATGGTATTCACCCTTCTAATCATCCACTAGTGTCCTTCCCTAGGCCTCTTTTCTCCTGTTTTAAACCTTGGTGATGACATTTAGTAATTTTCTTTTCTTTTTTTGGGCTGTGTTGGGTCTTTCTTGCTGCGCGCAGGCTCTCTCTAGTTGTGGCGAGCAGGGGCCACTCTTCGTTGCGGTGCACGGCCTTCTCACTGTGGTGGCTTCTCTTGTTGCAGAGCACGGGTTCTAGGTGCGTGGGCTTCAGTAGTTGTGGCTCGCGGCCTCTAGAGCGCAGGGTCAGCAGCTGTGGCACACAGGCTTAGTTGCTCAGCGGCATGTGGGATCCTCCAGGACCAGGGCTCGAACCCCTGTCCCCTGCATTGGCAAGCGGATTCTTAATCACTGCGCCACCAGGGAAGCCCATTTAGTGATTTTCTTGCTGGCGTTATTTAGTCCTGAGAGCTGCCATTTCGAAGTTAGTTTCCAGATTATTTTATTATACATTCCCTCTTGTTTTAGATGCTGTGTGGCAGACACATCTTATTTTGCTACTTCTAAGCTCCTAGCTTTTGGTCTCTAAATCAAGTGGGGAAGTGCAGTTAGAGGATTCCCTATTGACTTTTAAGTTGCTTTGTCATCCAGGCCTATTATTGCACTGATTAAAAATTCCCATTGTCTATAATGTATAGATATTTGGCCTGTCTTGGAAGTACCTGGAACATCAATCCCATTGTGGTGCCCATTGGTGAGAACAGATCATGTATATTCAGAGATCTAATACCAGAGCCCAGCCCAGAGCCCTTGAGGGGAAAGGGCTTTATTTACATAACATATCTACCTTTCAAGTTCTAAGTTTCATCAGAACTGCATCTGGCTCCAGAGAGAGAGTCTAAACTGAATAAGATTTGCCTTCCTACATCCTACTGCCTACATTTGTGATTGTGAAAAACACTTTCAAAATTCAGGACATCATACAAAAAACACTGATACATTTTATAGTGCCATGTATTTTGCGGTTCTAAAAGTCTGTTTAATATAATTTCACTATCCTTTTGTGTTTAACAATGTATGTTTAAAGAACTATATAAAACTATCACAATAATAAAACTATTATGCTTTAGCAAACATATATTTATAAAGCAAATATAAATACCCAGTAAACCTAAGAGTAACAACTCAGATAATATCAGATTCCACTAAAAAGAAAAACTTCCCTCTTGCGCCCAGTGTATTTTTAAGGTTTGGCAATATACGCAGTTTGCAATGTGATATAAGTTTCTGATGTACCCCACCCTTATTAAAATACCAATTGCAGGAGAAAGACATTTGGTGTATAGTCATAAAGTATTATTCTAATGATGGAATGCATGATAGCTATGCTGAGTTTTATATCAAAAAACAAACCTAAGTTGAGATCTTTTAACAAGGTCAGTGTGGATAATGTACATACACATCCATGACTCAAAATACAAAGCATCAGAACATGAATAAAATTTCTATGAGCACTGCAAAATCAAGGACCTTATTCTATCTGAGACGTGCATTGCTTAAAGCAAGAAATCACTTGCTAAGTTTAGAAAGGTTGTTATCCAAGTATAGCAAATAAAATAGAATCAGACGTAAAGGTCAACCAAGAGTTCCTATAAGAGGCATTTACTTTCTTAAGCAATGGCTTTCAATGTAGCATCTTCTATCAATCAGAATACATGCCAATGTTTGAAAATGGCTCTATCTAGAATATTTACATCTGAATATCTCCCTGAACTCACATTCTAATTTTATGAGGTGACGTAATCACTTGAGATTACAGGACCTCAATTTATCCATCTAAAAGACAAAACAAAACAAAACAAAACAAAACAAAAACCCCAAGAGCAGTATCCTTTGTCTCCATCTACATCCAATTAGTTAGAAAATTGTGCCTGGCTCATAGTGGCTGAATTCAATGTAAAAGTGCTGTGCTCTCTTTTAAATAAAGATGTTCTATAAACACATATAAACACAACTTATTTACATTTGAAATACACACACACACACACCCAAAGAGGAAATACTGCTTAGATATGCAGTAACAATAAATAAAATAAAAGCTATAGCAATTTTTCTCATTAACCTTATCAATGTGAATATCAGCTGCTGTCATTTCTTGAGCCTTTAGCAAGTATGAGGTACCATGCTAAGTGCTTTTCATGGATTGCACCATTTAATACAACAACCCCACAACATAGTTATTATACCCATTTTACAGATGAGAAAAGTAAGGTTTAGTGAGGCTAATTACCTTGCTCAAGATCTCATGAATAGTAAGTGATAGAGGTGAGATTACCATGGCAGTCTGACTCAAGAGCCCAAGCTCCTACCTAGTGAATAGAGTATGAACTTTACCCCAAATGTGAACCCTCCTTTAAAAAACACTAAATTTAGCAACTCCTTTTTTCTATATAAACTATAGTTAATTGATCAGTTTCTAAATTATCCTATAATATTACACAGTTCTAGCTCCTCTCATCATATTATCATATTTAGACATTTTTTTCTTTTTCTAACTGAAGAATGGTAACTCCAGAATGGAATCCTTGTCTTGGGTATAAACAAAGTTTACCAAGAATCAAAGCACAAAGAATACATATTAGTTTGAATGATTAGTGAAATATTGTTTTGCGCTTTTCCTACAAAAATTTGGACCAAATAGTAGCACCTTAAGGTCTCAGTAGTAATTATTTTTATCCTACTTGAAGTCTACAATTTTATTATATCTGTACTCAATGAATGTTACTGAAATGATCATAGCACGGCTTATATACTGATCTTTACTGCAATTTTATTGTATCTGTACTCTGTGAATGCTGCTGAAATGATCATAGCATGGCTCATGTACTGATCTTTAACAGAATCAAACACATTTATCATCCAGAATTTCTCCTTCCATCCACAGACCTGGTCTCACTACAGAAGGCAGCTCATGTACATAAAGACAAACTTCAGAGGCAGCTGATGGATTCTGCACTTCAGTCCTGCCTCTGCCACCTAAGAGATGTGAGACACTGGGCAAATCTCTTAGCTTCTCTGAGACTCAATTTCCTTTTGTATAAAATGGTGATAATAAAATCTAAATAAAATATGTAGTAAAATGGTCACACTGCCATATGTTGTGCTCATGCCACAAGTACAAGTTCCATTGCTCTTTCTCCCAGTCATGGACCATGGGCACCTCTACAAGGACACACTCTTTGTGCCACAGCAGACAGCAGGGTAGTGGTTCATTAAATTATTGTTTTAAAGTACGATTGTTAGAGATCAAGAAACAGACTCAGATGTTAAGGCTTTGGCAAAGTTTCACAGCTACTAAAGGGCAACCTAGAGCTGGGAACCCAGGTAGGTATTTTTTTCACGCCAAAGTCCATTTCTCCCCATTATGCTTTGCCATCGCTCTGAAAAAAATTCTTATCTTCTGTTATCTGAAAGATAAACCTATCCAAAATACTAGAATTCCAAGAGCTAAATAATTATGGTTCATTATAAATGGACAAACTTGAACTTCATGCATTCCTGGGGACTCTGTCTCTTTTAAACAAAATTCTATGTTTATATGTGTTATAAATCAATTATATCTCCCTTTTTTGGCTGTCACCTCTGTCAGTTTGGACACTGGTAGAAACCTTTAAATAAGCAGGTTACGCTGGTCAGTGAAGAGAGAGTTTTTCCAAGTAGAGTAGAATGAACAGAGGGTTAAAGAGGGAAGTGTCAAAAAGCAAGGGCTGCTTATATGAGGAAATGTTACCATTTTAATATTCACTGAATTCAGGGAGGGAGAACGTATTTGCCTACACCTGAATCAGACAAAGGAATAGGAGTTAATTATTGATTTTCATATTTTTTTCCACTCTAAATGCTTGTTGATTTAAGAGACACCATCTTTTTAAAAACAAAACTTGGTTTGTTTTTTTTTTTGGAGGAGAAACTACTATGCCACCATAAAAGTATGTGCTTTCAATCTTCTGAAGAGCTAGAATATGAAAAACCTGTGTGTCTCAGAAATAAGGAAATAAGGAAAGTACATAATGATACTCAGAAATGTACATGTAAAGGAGGATTAAGATGTATGGGACTAACGAGGAAAGGAAACAGAAACAGGATGAATATAATGGAATATGATGACATGGAGCATGGTGATGACTTCAGTTATGTATATATAAGCAGCTGATAGAAGTTTGATTTTTTTCTTACCATGAAAAACTTATGCTGCAAACACAAAAAGAAAGGCTGTAACCTGTGTAACTCCGATCTGCCTTGCTTCCTGCTTGGTTGCATTCAAAGAAACTTCACTCTGGCATCCAAAAATAAATAAAAAGTAGATTACATCATTATTAGTATCTCTCAAGAAAATGCCAAAGGGAAATTATACTCAAAATATGCAGCAATACTCTAGATCGACCCGCATTTTCTCTCTGACTCTTATCTGTTCCATTTCAAGACCTCCAAATTCTTCCTCTACCTCAGCCTAAATCCTGTTTCTTTTGCCTTTCTTCTAATTCCTATTTGCTTTTGCTTATTATTGTGAAACTACCATGCATCTGAAGAATGTATACAATGTACACGTATGACGAATAAAGTTTGAAAAATAAACACCTCTGTACCTCCACTCGGGCTTAGAGGCTTCTCCAAGATTTTCCTCCACTCTACTGAATTTTGTATTAATAAATCCAGTGTTTTTGTTGCATGCATCTCTAAATAATGTGCTGCTTTTGAAATTTATATTAATAGAAACATACTCAATATAGTTTTCTACGACTTGCTTTTTGTCCTCAATGTTTTTGATATATAACCATGTTCATAGGCGTAACTATAATTCATTAAATTTTAGGACCTCCATTCAATAAATACACTACACTTTACTTATCTGGTCTACTGTTGATGGTAATTTTAGGTTGATTCCAGTTCGGAGCTATTAAAAAAGCTGCTGCTTTTGATATTTTGTACATATTTCCTAGGGGCATATGCCAGTGCCTTTCTAGAGTATATATATGGGTCATATAATAAGGGCATGCTACTCTGTACCTGACAATTTCAATATCTGTAGGTTTTTGAGGGTCTGTTTGTATAGTTTTCTGTTTTTGCTTATTATACTTCATAAAGACATACATGGGTTTAAGAAGCTTTGATTGTGAACTATTTCTTGGAGTTTCCTCTCTAGGAATTCTGTAAGGTCAGAGACTAAATTTTATTGTTTGAGAGAGAATTTGGGCTTGCTTTTACTCGGAGTCATTACCAGCATGGACCACTCTCATTCAAATTGTCACTTGAGTTTTTATTTGGGGCCCTACACTTGTGTTTGTGAGTAGACATCTTAGATTCTCCCCATTCTTTTTTCTTTTTTTAAATAGGTCTCTATTGGAGTATAATTGCTTCACAATACTGTGTTAGTTTCTGTTGTACACCAAAGTGAATCAGCCTTATACATACATGTGTCCCCATATCCCCTCCCTCTCGAGTCTCCCTCCCACCTCCCTATCCCACCCCTCTAGGTCATTGCAAAGCCCCGAGCTGATCTCCCTGTGCTATGCGGCTGCTTCCCACTAGCTATTTTACATTCTGTACATTTTATTTATATATGTCGATGTTACTCTCACTTCGCCCCAGCTTCCCCCTCCCACCTCATGCCCTCAAGTCCATTCTCTATGTCTACTTCTTTATTCCTGCCCTGCCACTAGGTTCATCACTACCATTGTTTTGTTTTGGTTTGGTTTTTTTCCTCCCAATTCTATTCAGAGTCAAGGCAAAGACAAGGAGAATTAAGGTGTCCCTTTACCAAGTGGTTTTTTCCCATGGAGGCTACTGTTATTTGGGTAAGCGGGGGGTGGTGGTCCCAGATTTAAGAAGGAGTCTCTATTCCATCTCCTGCTCCTTTCTGGCCCTTGGGCTTTGTCTCTTATTCGAGTAAGTATATCACCATCAGGACTTGACAGACGGCTCCAGCCCATGTTTTCCTCTCTGGATTCACACTTTTTCTTCATTTTAAGAACTTCTTTTAATTTATAGCTCAGATATGCTTTAATAATGTGATTTTAATATTTTAGTCAGGTTCTTCAGGTGTTCTGTATCTAGGATGTTTAGACCACCGTGTTGCTAGCAACTATGCTTCTTTTTCTATTTCTGGTGGTTTTAATCCTGCTACTTCTCCAACTATGGATTCCAGAGGACACCTCTGCATTCTCTTTACCTTGCTTTTTAAATTTCTTCACCACCGTCTTCTTTAATTTTCCTTTCTCGTTTGCCCTTGAACCAATGCAGCTAGGTATTCCTTAGAGCTGTAACATGTTAGAAAGGAGGAATTGTCAGCTCTGATTTTCTCCTTCCTCAAGCATTAATCAGAAGAACTTTGTTATGCATTACCTTACCTATAATACAGGCTCACCACAAGTACCGTAGCAATATTTTAAAGATCTTCTGTAGTACTTGCAGCTATGTGCCTATCTATGTTAAGCGGTTCACCAGCACTGCTTACTAAAAACATGAAGAATTATCTATTCCTATTTTATGAATGAATAAACCAAACCACAAACACTTAAGTAATTTAATTTAAGGTCACACAGCTTGGAAGAGGCAAATCAAAACTGAATGTTAATCTAACTTCTAAGCCTAGGGTCTTTCTATGTTGCCTCCCAAAGAATTAATTAATTCCTGTATATGTTGGTCAGTTTATAACAAGCCAATAAGAAATTAGATTGCCTACCCAGCTGAGTTTATGACTGTTTCTTTAGGACAGACCTCAGAAGAATCCCATTAGCTATCGCCACCAGTTTGTTGGGGCGTGCCTGAGCGGTGAGTTGGTGGGAGTGGTGTGAGCCCCTCAGTTAATACTTCATCTAGATGGGAAGGGTGCTGATTTTCCCGGGGAAGATGGCTAGAGCTCCCACTCCACAAACTGCCTGGCGATATTCTTGATGGGCTATTCCCATCATCAGCTGCTCTGTCTCCAATATCACTTTCAAGTATGAGACTGGAGAAGAAGTTCTCTTATCAATCTATGCACCCCTGGCTAGCTCCTGTCCTTTTGTTCTTAATTAGAAAGACAATCTGTTTAATCGCCATGCCAGAGTTTCTTGGAGTAAGAGCTGAAATGGCAACGTTGTGCTTATTTGGGTTATTGTCCTTCGGCTACTTGTTGGATTTCTTTGCTCACATTAATCAACAGTTTGTTGGTTTTCAGTCAGTTTTAATTAGTGATAATGCAATAACCGCGGGCTATTTTAGGTTATGTCCTACTATCAACAAACTCTAGTCCCGGTATTTTTGTAAATTTAGCCACTAATATGGGACTCATTCAGAAAAAGAAATACCAATTTATCAACAGCAGAACTTCCAGGGTGGATTCACCTTGCCACCCAGACTTAACTAATGAATGACACTGGATGGACTCTTACAGCCCAGCCCCTGATTATGGATTACGATTATTTCTGCAGGAATCAAATTATTTAGTCTTATACACAGTGATCTTGTCAGTAAAATGCCAACTCCTTAAGAATTAGAACACAAAGCAAGGAACATTTTGCTGTTCAGCATACTTCTCTCCAAATAATTAAAACAAATCCAAGTTGAATATATGGAATGTGAGAGGGATGGACTATGGAAAGAAAAAGTTAATTGCTAGAATTTTCATTTCCTGAGTTGGCCTATGTTCAATCAAACAATTATTGTGCATTACTGCAATACTAGAAATATTTGAGATTTCTAGAGATTCACAATGTTTTTGTTCCAACTTATTAGACACCTCATCAAGTCTGTGAATTTTTTCCCTAACTACCTTCTAAACTGATTTTGCATCCTTCCCTATATTCCAGGGTTAGGAGAGTAGAAAATTTTCATGGATCTTAACTCACTTGTGCCAAGTGTAGCTGGGAGAAAATCTATATGCCCATTAGTGTTGGAATTATCAACACACTTTGTCTGAATGAAGATTCTAAGAGTGAGGAATTTCAAATGGTAAGCACAGTTGATGTCCAGTATCCATTTTTCACTAGAGTTTTTGTAATCAACAATATTTCTACCCCATCCCTTTCCATAGGTAACACAACCTTGACCTGAGAGAACTGCTCCCTCTAGGCACAAGAAGTATTTTATTCTCCACTTCAGCCCCAAACAGAGGGCTTCTCCTAAGCAGGGATTGGAAATTGTGCCAAATTGTACATAATTGTGCATGATGAATTTGTAATGCAGGCTAAAACTTGCTGGAAACTCAGCTGAAACCACCAAAATCATTGAATTGGGTTTGGTTGGAGGCCAATCCTTTATTCGCTAAGCTACAAAGTCTCTAGAGCTTTTATTTGCTCACAAAAATATCTGAATCCAGTACTAGAATCTTTGTCTGCACGAAAACTAAATCAGTTTGATGTTGCTTCTCAGTTATGCTCCTTGAAGTACTCTAGGGGATTAAAAATTGGAAAACAGAAGTGGCTTTGGAGTAGAACACAGACCACTCTAGATACTAAAAAAATGAATTTTCCTTTTTATTTGTTTCAAGGAGCAACACATCATTAAGTTCAAATCATTTCAAGGGAGGAACTTAAATGTTTCCCACTAAAGCCTGCAGCCACAAAGACATTTATCGAAAAATAATTTCCAATTTCAAAAGGAATCATATAAATATTAAATGGAATGTTCAGTGAAAAACTTTTGGTGAAAAATTGATACTATATCAAGTGAAAAAATACTAAAAGGAAATACACCAACATTTTAATAGTGGTTATTTTGGGAGTAGAATGATTATAGATGATTTCTCTGTTCTTTTCTCTATTTTCCAAGTTTTTTATAATGCAACTTTAATATTCTTTATAATAGAAAAATACCTTTATTGGAAAAGAACCCTAGATACTTTACAGATGGTTTTGTTTCTTCTCATGCCATTCACATACTGCTATAAATGTAAACCTGTCGACAGTATGACTTGTATAGGCCCCCAAATTCAGAGAAAATAATACCATCTTGTATTTTATGTAACTCCTGCACTCCAAAGGGACGAACACATGTTTAAGAAGCCTCCTGTCATGATTCCAATCACTTTTTTTCCGAGATACATTTTTTATCAATTATTAACTCCTGACATTTACTCAGATGCAGATTTATTTATTTGGCGGCACAGAAAACAAAATATGGGAAATTTAAAATTAGATAATTTTTTTATCCATTTTTCCAAGGAAAAATAAAAAGATTAGAATTGTGCCCAAGACTTGCTAGTAACAGAACACAGGAAGGGAGACCCACTTCCTACCATTCAAATCCACGTATTAATCAGTGGGTATTAGTGTGTATTGTCTAACTTTTTCACGTCAGATGTTAGATTTTTCAAAATATATTCATAAGGTACAATGTTTCTGAATAGTAGTGCTACTGGCATTTGGAACGAGCTAGTCCTTTGGTACGTGTGTCCCACACTTCAGAGTGTTGAGTGTCCCTGTTTCCGCACCCTGAGTTAGCAGGGATGCCCTCTCCCAGTCATTGGGATAATCCAAATCTTCCCACCAACTTACAGTTGCCTCCCTTTGCCCATCATTAATATAGAGTATCTTACTTATTTACACTAGAACACGCAGTCATTAGTGCAAATGCCATTAGTTCCATCTCTCAGAAGAAATGAAGATGAATGAGTTTAAAAATCTTGCTCAGACTTCTATATACTTCGGAAAGGACAGAACCAAAACTGGAACCCAGGTTTCTGACTTCCTACAACCCAGTACGTAGAAACCATGACAGGGAAGCTGCTCAGGGATCGGGGAGGTCAGAGCATCTCCTAGGAAAGCTACACCAGACACTGAGCCCTCCATGGATGGGCAGGGCCTGGGAAACCACATTCTGGCTTCTCCTCACAGGGAATCACAGCAATAATAAAAGTTACTATTTACTGAGCACTAATTAAGCGCTAGACACTTTGCTAGATGCTTTCATCTTAATCCTCACAATCATTTTGGAGGATTTATATTATTATGATGATTGCTTTAGAGCTAAGGAAACTGAGGCCTAGAGAGGTTAAGTAACTTTTTCAAGGTTATATAGCAAGACTTGAGCCCAGGCGTATCTAATATCAAAGTAGGGTGTGTGTGCCCATGTGTGTGTTCGTGTGTGTGTGCGCACACGCGTGTGTGGTAGGGGGTGGATATTAACACTGCTGGGTGGAGACTTTTGGTATAATGCCAATACTTTAATGGGAAACACCGTTAGATTAAAAATAGTATGAATTCCGCTTAATCCATATCGTACATGATCTAAATGGCTGAATGCACAGAGAAGATAGAAAAAGACATGAAAACACAATTCTGTTGCATAAGAAAGCAAAGTGTGTAGTCACCTCCCTGATGAAAAGCTGTGAACGCTGGCAAGGATCCTGATTCAGGTATCTCTCTGGTGAGTAAAATACCATTACTAGTAAACGTTGTCCTTACTCTTTGTTCTTTAATGTGGAACTATCTCTAGGGGGGAGAAAAAGCACACTGTTGAAAAATAAATCACCAGTGAATGATTTAATCACATAACTGTTCATCAAAGATTACGGTAGGCCAAACATCCTCAGAACAGCATGGGATTCTGGGTGCAGAGGAATGGAAGAGATGGGGGACGAGGAATCAGGAAGGTCCCACGTGAAGGGAAGGAGATATTTTCACATACAAAACTCCTTAATATCTGAGTCCAGGACGAGCCTTAATTTGTACTAGAAAAGTCACTGCAGCCCAGTGGGTGCATGGATGTGTTTGTATGTGTACCATATAATTGTATATAGTATTATAAAAATGAAATAACGATTGAGTTGAAATTTACCAAAGTTTATTGGTTAAGAGCATGGCAGTATAACTGATTGTGACATGTACTCTAAAAACAGGGAGAGGGATCAAATTTCCTTAAGTCACAGAAATTTAATAACTACACCCCCCCCCCCCCGCTGTGACTCTAAAAGTCTGCTTTAGACAGTGACAACAATCTCTACTACTTAACACATGCTATTGGGAATAGAATTATTAATGATTCTAATTGAAAACATGTTCACACAAAACTTACACACGGATGTTCACGGCAGCATTAGTCATAATAGTCAGACAAGGAAACAACTCAAATGTCCATCAAATGATGGAGAAACAAATGTAGTATATGCATACAAGGGAGTATTATTCAGGCATAAAATGGAATGAAGTATATGATATATCATATAACATGGATAACCTTGAAATCATTATGCTACGTGAAAGAAGCTAGACGCTAAAAGCCGTGTATTATGTGATTCCACTTACATGAAATGTTCAGACTAGGCAAACCCACAGAGACAGAAAGTAGATTAGTAGTTGCCAGGGGATAGGGGGAGGGGAGGAATTGAGAGGGACTGCTTAACGGTTATAGGGTTTCTTTTGGGGTGATGAAAATGCTTTGGAAGTAGTGGTGATGGTTATGCAACATTTTGAATATACTAAGAACTACTGAATTTTACACTTATCATGGTGAGTTTTATGTGAATTTTATCTCTATTAAAAAACTACCAAGAAGTGGTCCTGACTTTCCCATGGAGGGAACAAGTAACGGGAAACCCATTGAAGCCAACTATCATTTCCTCCATATTCTATTCTTCAACACGTAGGAAAAACAGTTCTGAGGTTAACTAGCATTCATTAAGCTCTTCCGTATGCCAAGCACTGTAACGTGCCTCATATATTTCTCATTTAATTCTCACAACAACCCAAATGGGCTACTGGTAACCTTACTGTACAGATGAGAAAACTGCCTAACTGATATGACTAAGGTCATACGTCTAGTAAATGGAAGAGGGAAGATTTGATCTCTTTAGGCCTATTTAGTCCAAAGCCTAATACTCGCATTCACTATTCTATCCCTTGGAAAACAGTGTGAGAAGGAGCTTTAGACTGAGCAACAACGAAGTAAAATATATTCTTCTTTGGAGTCTAATCCGTTATGGCGGGGGGGGGGTGCGGATAGCACGATCATTCTAGTCAAATAATAAACTGAGAGATGAAAATTTCAAGATCGCAATGAATGAGAACTCTTCTTCATTTTCATGTTTTCCTATTCGAGGTTATGGAAAAACAAATGAAATACATATTCTACCTTGGAGCTGGCAATACTTATACAATTGTGCTTTTGGCATTATATTTGACTCTACTTAGGAAAAAATACATAACTGAAGGATAAAATTCAGATGAAGAAAGAGAATTAGATTCAGATTCTGAAATGTTATCCTTATGGAAACTTGAAATAGTGAAAAAATGAGGAATGTCACAGGAACACTTAAAGCTAATCTCTGGTTACAAAATACCCCAAAGAACTCTAGGAAGCATTTTAGATATTCTTGGATTAGAAAAACCCTGATCTAGAACTACTTGCTCTCTGGGAATCCATGGAGATGGGCACGGGAACTCAATCCTTATCCTTTTTCAATTTTCTGTTCAAGTAAACTGGAGTTTGTTAATATTACCTCTACCAAAGAAGTTACCAATGGTGGATCTTAACATATTTTTAATTAAAGTCTTAATCAAAACTTTCAGTTTTTTCCAACAGGATTCTTCTGAATTAACTGGGAAAAAAACGAGAAAAAAAACATCGGTCTGGTGGCCCTGCTTATATTTTCAGTCAAGAGCATCCAAAGGTGAGATTTCTGATTAGGACATATACTCTGGGGCCCTTTCTATTAAAACGTATCCCCTTATACATTTCATACACTCAATACCTTACTGTAAATTTGGAGAGAAAAATGCCCTGGTGTGGCTGACACATATATAGGCTGGGGAGATGGGGACAATGACAAATTTAAAGTCCCTCAGCTTTGATAACATTGTTTAATACCTGTTCAAAGAGCTCCATGTAAACGTTACGAAGAAACTGTTGCAAGAATCACCAGGGCAAGCTGTGCTGGGGGTGGCGGATTTTTAAAGTCAAAGTAGAACTCAGCACAGATGTCTGCAATGTGTCTAGTATGTGAAAACTTTTATGATTTTTGGAACATAAATTAATGGGATACAGATCTTTTCCTTTTCTATGAGGCCAATTAGTAGCTTGTAGTAAATTCTTCACCCTCTCAGATCCACTCCTGCTACCTTATCTCTCTGAAGATAGAGCTTATTCCTTACCTCCTGATACATATCAACTTTACTGATTCATTTTAACACTTTCTAAAAGGAGTGCAAAGCAGAATATGGAAGATTTTTTTCAAGGGAAATAGATATTGAGTAGATGCATGAAAATTTTAGGGTAGAGATAATATAATTTTTTTAAGTAAGACTCATTACTTAGCATAGTCAGGGAAAATCAAAGAAATTAAGCCTGATCCAAGCAACCCTTTTAAAGTCTGGTGCTACAAGGTGAGCTGACAGTGGAAACTCTAACATTTACTGAATAAGCTCAGGGACACGTCCCCTTTTTCAGAATGTTCATAGACTGGTCTAAAATAAAATGGAGTTTTGGATATTATACTACAAAAATATATCAACATAGCTTTAGAAACATACTCTCGTTTATATTTGAAAAGAGATTTTATGATACTAGGAATTTTTCTTGCTATGGAATGACAAATGAGATGGATGAAAACACCACCTCCAGTTTTCAAGCCAGCTTAATGTTCTACTGGCATTCCTAAAATATACATATTGAGAAATCCTTAGTCATTTGATTAACCTGTTTTAGATTGTTCATAAAAATTAAAGAATGTACTTTACATTACACCTTTCTACCATTAAAAATTGCTTCTAGACGTTTAAGGATTTTCAAATGACTGGTGTTTGGTTCATTTTTATGACACTACCTGAGAAAGATGGCAAAGTGCTACGACATTACAAAGAAAGAAGCAATCCCAAAGAGGTGAAACAGAGGATCCAGAGGCCTCATCAGTGAGGGTCTCCCAGGCCTGACCTCTAAACCAGGGATTTCCAAACTCAGGCCTCCTGGAGCTCCATGGAACCCAGCACGGATAGTGGGGCAATGTCAAGGTACCTTGTCTCTTTCCATAGTCTAAATATCTACTTAAAACCCATAACCACGTTAGACACACGCCACTTCCCACCTCCTACATCTGTATTGCCTCCTCTTAGCACTAATATCACTTTTTATCCTTCCTATTCCTCTTTAAAAATGGAGAGAGGAATAATGAAACATTGAATCTACAATACACCGATGACTGTGTCAGGAGAAATGAATTCTCATTTAAAATAAAAAAGAAGGGTCTATTGATCATAGCAGCAAAGTGTCTGAAATATTTCTCCATAAGAAGACATAAATTTACTTATGGAATGTGTGGTTAGTAGTTGTTGAAGAACCTAACAACCAAGTGTATATAAAATAACCAGAGATATGGATAAAGATATATGTATACTAATTATTTATTTGTATTATCAAAACCTCTATATCTAAAAGTGTATCAGTAGAGGATTTGTTAGTTAAACTATGGTATATCCGTACCAGGGAACCCTATACAACTATTTTAAAAGGTGATGTAGATATTTATTTATAACAGGAACAGATGTGCATGATTTATTTATTGTGGAAGGAAAACTGTGTAGAATATGATCCTATTCTAGCAAAAAAGAGAAAGTAATATTTATAGTTATATACAGGTATAGAAAAAAGTCTGGAAGGATATACACTAAACTATTAGCAGTGAATTCTATCTTTGTGAGGTTACATCATGACTCTTTTTCAATATTTCTTTATATTTGACCACACCTTCTAAGTTTTTCTGCAATAGGCATATATTACTTTTATAATCAGGAGAAATAATAAGGCTATTCTGATTTCGGAGGAAAAGGCGATTGAATTTTATTCGTACACACACATGTACACACACACACACACACACACACACACAAAGATGGCAACCACTGGTTTATGTCTTATAACCTGTGAAAATAGAAGCCATGGCTATACTTTCAGTTGCCCCCAATGAAGCAATATAAGAATTTTAAGGCTGTCGTTAGTAGCTAAATTTAACCCATGAAATATTTGAATCCAAAGTCAGATCAGTGATAGCTTTATGACCAAGGGAATGTTTGCCCATTTCATCCTAACCTAATTTGGTGGATTAAGCTAAGAAACATCTCCTTATCCTCAATAAACAATTGGGGATGTCCGTGAATTTACCTAAAACTTATATAAAGCTATCAATCCTGTTCACTTGGAGGTAAATTCCTCACACCAAGGTATGTTAGGCCTTTAGATCTGCTCCAGGTTTGGTCACTGAAGAGAAAGAATACAAGTTCAGGATTAAGGCTGATTTTACTTTAGTTTAAATGAGTGAAGAAAAAGTACATACTTGGAGCCATGTCTGGTACAATCCAAGAGCCAGATACTATTAACCACTGTACTGCTACTACTATTTTTACATGTGAGATAAAGAAGCCCTGCAAAGGATATCCATGAGATAAGAGTAAAAATGAATTGAGTTCCTTGGTGTCTCCCTGTTCCCTTATTACAGGCATGCCTGATATTATTATGTGGTCAAGGATGGCTACATGGAGTGAGATATGACTGCATCAGAGGAACCCAGAATGGAGGACTTACTTTTCTGGGAGTGCCTGGTGGACACATCATGCTAACACTCAAGGGTCTATACTACTACCATGTACAGAATTTTCAGCCTGCCATATTTTATTTCTCACTGCATTAAGGGCCAATGGTGGGCTTGGTCATAGCCTAGCAAATGTATATATTTGCTTTGGTATATATAGAATATCTCTGGGAGATAGTCATAAGAAATAAGATATCCAACGGAGGTTGTATCCTGCTAGGGAAATTAGGTGACTGGGGAATAGGGTGGAAGCTGACATTTTTTCCTATTTACCCTTTGTTACTTTTATATTTTGTACCCTGTGCATATATTACTAATCAAAAAGAAAATTAAAACTCTTGATGGCTTCCTATAGGGAATCCATTGAAACTGCTTGATACGGAGTACATTTTTAGATGTGGTTGGCAAATAGAATAATATATTACCAGAGTACAAAGGCAGAGGGACACAAACACTTAGGAAGTTATCCTAAGTACTGGGATACAGAAAAAATTTAAACATAATCCCTAACCTGAAAAAGTTGACAGTCCAAAAGGAAGGCAGACACTGTACCAGTTATATACCGTGTGATGAGGTCCATAACAGGGTAGAACAGATGAGGAAATCACCTGACTTGGCATGTGCTCTCTGGATATTGATCTGGGAGATGGGTAGAAGGAAGAACTAGAACAATGTCCCCATAGAGTATTTATAAAGCATTTCAAAATCTTACAGTATCTACCTCTGAACCATTTCTCCTACATCGTAATATCTGCAATCTTGTAAATTTCACTGTGCATGTCCTCTTCCAAACACTTCTTATAATATTAAAAGAAATTGCTGTTAACATCAGTCTCTATAGTATGCTATTTGTCTCTCTACTCAAAGATGCACTAAAGATAATAACATAGAAAATATAACTGTATTTTTAAATAAGAATTTAAAAGAAAGAATAAATATATTTTATAGGCTTAAAACTTGAGATGAAAGAAAGAAAGTATTTTGGTCTTGTTTTCTTATCCATTCAGCCACTCTATATCATTTGATTGAAGAGTTTAATCTATTTACGTTTAAAGTAATTATTGAAAAGGTTAGTTTCTTTACCAAATGGTTGTGGGAAAACTGGATATTCACATGCAAAAAGAAGAAACTGGACCCTTTTCTTACATCACACACAAAAATCAACTCCAAATGGATTAAAGACTTAAACATGAGACCTGAAACTATAAAATTCCTAGAAGAAAAAACAGGGGGAAAGTTTCCTGACACTGGTCTTGGCAATGATTTCACGGGTCTGTCACCAAAAGTACAAGCAATACAGCAAGAAAAAATAAGTGGGATTACAGCAAACTAAAAAACTTCTGCACAGCATGGGCAACAATCAACAGAGTATAGAGTTAACCTATGGAATGGGAGAAAGTATTTGCAAACCATATATCTTACGAGGGTTTTAATTTCCAAAATTTATTTTATTGTATAATATTTTATAAAATATATTTAAATCTCTAAAACATATAAGGAACTCCTATAACTCAACAACAAAAAAACTAATAAACTGCTTAAAGATGGACAAAGAACTTGATTAGACATTTCTCCAAAGAAGACATACAAATGGCCAATGGGTATATGAAAAGATGCTCAATGTCACTAATCATCAGAAGTGCAAATCAAAACCACAATATCATCTCACACCTGTCAGGACGTCTATTATCAAAAAGCACAACACAAGTGTTGGCGAGGATGTGGAGAAACTGGAACCCTTGCACACTGTTGGTGGGAATGCAAAATGGTGCAACTGCTGTGGAAAACTGTACGGCGCTTCCTCAAAAAAATTAAGAATAAACTGCCATGTGATCCAGCAATTCCACTCCTGGGTATTTATCTAAAAGAACTGAAATCAAGATCTTGAAGAGATACTAGCACTCCCATGTTCATTGCAGTTCTATTCACAATAGCCAAGATGTAGAAACAACTTAAATGTCCACAGACATATGAATGGATAAAGAAAATGTTACATGTATATCTATATACATACACACACACAAAATGGAATATTTACTATTCAGCCTTAAAAATGAAGAAAATTCGGGCTTCCCTGGTGGCGCAGTGGTTGAGAGTCTGCCTGCCGATGCAGGGGACGCGGGTTCGTGCCCCGGTCTGGGAAGATCCCACCTGCCGCAGAGCAGCTGGGCCCGTGAGCCATGGCCGCTGAGCCTGCGTGTCCGGAGCCTGTGCTCCGCAATGGGGGGAGAGGCCACAACAGTGAGAGGCCCGCGTACCGCAAAAAAAAAAAAAAAAAAAGAAGAAGAAAATTCTGCAATAACCAACAACACGGGTAAACTTTAAGGACACAATGCTAAGTAAAATAAGTCAGTCACAGAAAGACGGCATGATGCCACTTACATGAGATAACTAAGCCAAATTCGTAGACTCAAAGAGTGGAATGGTGGTTGCCAGGGGCTGCGGGAGGGGGGAGTGAGGAGTTACTAATCAACCAGCAGCAAGTTTCAGTTAGGCAAGATGAATACGTTTTAAAGATCTGCCGTTCAACAGTGTACCTACAGACAACAGTAACGTTTTATACATTATCGTTCAAAAGTTGTTATAAGAATAGATCTCATGTTAAGTGTTCTTACCATAATAATAAGAAAAAAAGTTGTTAAATCTTACCAAGTACACAGGTGCTAGGACAAGAAATCCCATCTATTACTTTTCATAGCTCTCAAAGGAGCTACAAAATACACAGTGATTATAATTAAACAACTAGGTCATCCTTGATATTTGAAAACATTATCTCTGGCCCCTAACTGCCAAGTGAAATATAAAAGAATATTTACATAAATTTTTTTCTCTAAAAAATTGCTCTAATTTTCTTGTGACAAAGTTACCCTACACTACATTGGTCGCTTTAAAGAATGTGGTGTCAGGAAGATCAGCACACACATTTTTAATGCACAATTAATACAGAAACTGTTCTTTTTCAGAGGATTTAACTGAGCCACAGATGAAATAAGTCTGATCCAGTATATCCATGGCAAGTCTAGAACTAGAAGGAGCTGATAAGGAGGAAGGTCAAGTTTAAGCTTTCCGGGAGGTCTGACCTCCGTTTCAGCCAGACTTCTTTCCCCTTTCGGTCTAAACTTACTACATATTTGTAATTATATTTAAAAAGTATAATGTGCTATTACATGCCAACACTCCCTGGCCTCTGCTTGAGAACAGGTATTAAGTGGATCTTCTCTCATCACATTTCCCGATACTCTTAGACTCAAACACTAATGATAAAAACGCGTTCTTATTTATGTGTTCCTCCTCTAGTCAAAGATATGACTCAGCAAGCCCTGAAAGCAAATCATTAAAATGTTATGAAAACCATTACCATGCAGCTTAAGCACCTTCGGCAAACTTTTTTTTTTTTAAAAAAAGAAGAGGCTTGAACCACACATAGATTTTTTTTTTTGGTCTTGCAGCTTGAAAGTTACTTTTTCGTCCTCCCAAGGAACCTGACCTGCTTTAAATCTTCCTCTGCCAGGTGATGTAGTGTCTTGCATCACCTTATTAATCTAGATGCAAGGCATTTGTTTCAATCTGTGTTTAGGCAGGCTGCTTATTATTTAATGTCTTTTTTCAATTTAGTTATTTCAAGGTAATGAGGATACAAATGGACTAAGAAGTCCCATCCCACGCGAGATACAACTTGTTTCTCTATTGCTAAAAGGCACATACAAGAAATTTAATTTCATATATACACACATACAGTATGGTGCTCTTCCAAGGCTCCTCAGACAAAATTTTATGAAGTTCTCACCACCTTTTCTCCTTATAGAAACTGTTGAGACTATCACAGACTGCATTTTGCCTTGAGACTCATAAAGTTTTCCTGCCAATTCCACAAAAGAGTGAGGTGGAAAACTGTTCCCTCCAATTCACTCATGTCTCTAATAATGTGACATCTCTGTCTGGCCAAAATAAAACATATATCCTCTTCAGGTGAAGGAAAAGTGGAAATTCCAGAATTTACCATTTTGTTATGATGATTTCCAGTGTGAGATAATTAACGCCAAAACAAACTCTCCAGAGCTTTCTTTATTTCTACAAATCCATATGTGGAATCAAGAACACTCCCGACTTTCCGTTCTGGCAACTGTCTTGTATTTCTAGACTTAAACTCCTGGGTTTTTGAAGAAATAAGTTTTCTCCCTGTTCCTCTCCTTTCTCAATAGGCAACCAATTTACCTTGACATTTATTTCAGGCTGGGGTGCAGGCTGGTGGGGAGGCAGGGGGGAAGAGATGGCTTTGCATTTTCTTAATGGGATTTCTTCCTACTTTCTGATGTTTTTCACTGGGACCAAATTCCTCAAAGTATACAATTTCTTCCCTTCCCTTCTCTTCCTTCCCCCCTCCCTCCCTCCCTCCCCTCCCCCCTCCCATCCTCTTCTCTCCCCTCCCTTCCCTCCCCTCCCTTCCCTTGTCTTTCCCAGTAGCAGACCTCTCTTCAGGCACCTGAAAGAATAAAGCCATATTGTTCCAAGGTGGGCAGCCTGGCTCCCACTGCGCAGGTCTGGTCCACAGCAGCAGCATGAACAGTGTTCTGTGGTTCTTACACACCTGGGGACCAGGTGGGGATGTATCAAAATAAACTAGGAGTGTGTGATGGACCATTTACCACACTAGTTAAAACTCTCTTCAAATCTGCTCCTCTCTTCCAACTCCTTGGAGGTCTTTTCCATTTGGGTTGTGCTGGGGCCCGGGTTGCCATAGGTTGCTATAGCACGTGCAGTGGGCTTTTTTTGTCTTCAGAGGTCTAGGCTCAAAGGAAGTTAGAAAGCTTTCCTCAGATTAAATTTGGGCCCAGTGTCCTTGTGAAAGCTAAATGCACTGAGGAGGCTGTGGGCAGCCACTCTCCCCTTTAAGTCAGCCCCGTGAGTGGCTCAAGGTCTGCAGTTCTCTGCAGGATCTGTGCCCCAGGGCAGGCTGACCCAGGAATAACTGAATTTTACCACAAATATATTCCAACCTGAAGGAAACGGGTAAATGTGTTGCTGGGTTTGATTTTTCTGAAGCTGGTAGAAGAAACTAGAAAAGTGTACCCAATCATCACTCTCCACTTTCCTCTAAGACAGAGGCCTCCTTTGGGGACCTCTTATGCACCAGGGAGTTGCATTTACACCTTACTAAATCCAGGCAAAAATACTGGAGGGTCACCCTTCTCACTTAACAAAATAGGTAACCAAGGCTCAGCCAGGGTTAAGGACACAAGTTCAGCCTTCTAGAAAGACAGAGAGGTGGGATCTGAATGCAGAGCTTCTGACAACTGAACTTACGATGTTCTTTGTCAGCTATAGCTACCTGTATCCTCTGGGCACTCGTTTAAATAAATCCATAAACTGTGATGAACAGGATGTGGCTGTCCAAGTTTAAAGTTCTTTTGTGACGTGCTCTCATTGTTTTTCAAGTTGCCTATGGAGATAAGAGCCATTAATCATGTGTGTCTCATTTACTTAGGACGACTGTCAAACACAGTCAGCATGCCGGTTAAGAGGGCTGATTCCAGAGACATACTTCCTGCATTTAAACCCTGCCTCTGCCACTGGTAAATGTAGGACTTTAGCAAATTATTTAAACTCTCTGCGCTTAGCTATCCTCAACAGTGGAAAACAGGTACAATAGTAGTACTTACCAAACAAGGACATTACAAGGATTAAATGAGATAATAGATGTAAGGATTTAGTAGAATGACTGGCAAACAATACTTGCTTAATAAGATGGTTATTCTTTTACAGAGCTGTGATAATAATCACAGCTATAATATTGTGAATTTTATATAGCTATAAAATAATTATTTTATAGTAATTACATTAAAATAGCCTTATAGCTTTACAGCTGTAAAATAATTATTTTATAATAATTACATTAAAAATAGGCTTATAGCTTTATACAGAGTGGCTTGGATGGAGAGAAGACAAGGACCTGGGTTCTCGCCTTGGCTCTGCAGCTTTTGGGTCACATGATACCAGGAGAGGCATCCTCTTTTATCTCAGTTTTTCAAGCGTAAAATGAAATAATCTCTTGATACGATTTCCAGATCTTTCTAAGGATATGCAACTTAATGTGTCCATGACATAGAGAATTTGTCTGCTATGTAGCAAGCATTATACTTTACATGCATCTGCTCACTTAAATGTTACAAAAACATTCCCATTTTACAGATGATGTCAGTGAGGTTGCCTTAGAGGTATTAAGCAATGTGCCCGCCATCCTAAGTTCCCAAGTGGCAGTGCTGGGAGTGTGTTCAGGTCTGACTGACTCCGTGTGCAGGTCCTCATCACTGTGCTCTGCTCCCAATCTGTTCAGCTAGGGACCCATTAATAAAATAACAATGGTCTCTGTTTTAACCATCCGAGTAAGTCAAAGTCCATTATAAACAGAAAATCAGTTCCCTATTAGCCACAATGGCCATTTTCACTCCTAAAAAGATTAATAAGTGTGAGAAGCTCAATTTAAATCTACAACTGGCCAGAGATTAAACTAACACAGGTCTGTTTTGGAAGGAAGCTTTTAAAAGCCAGAACTCAACTTTTCATGTTAACGGGACTCAAGCTTTCAATGCTTTCCTTTCTCCTTCCCTTTAACTAAATTCAACTTTGTATTTTTCATCTTGTTTTTGGAGTCATTCCAAGTCACCTCTGTTAAGAAACACAAGGCCTTGGCACTGAACTTCTGGGAATGTGCCCACATCTGCCTCTGGATGTCTGCTTGCCTACCTTTGAGGCTGCATTCAACACCTAAGTTAAAACAAAGCAGGGCTTGAAACAAAAAGCTACTCAGAGAATGGTGGATCCAGCTCACCAATCAGTGGCCTCAGTGATAGATATCATGAGCAAAAGAGGCCTGAAAACCCCCAGATAGTTCAACATTTCAAGGCAGGGCCAACCGACTTTCATTTAGTGGAGGAAAAAGAGCACTGCTACATTACAGAGGAAGAAAGGAAAAAATGACAGTGACAGCCATGCTGATTCATTGTTTTTTAAAATAATTCTGAAACATCCTAACAATGTTGTCACATAGATCCTTCCCAGAGTTAAAGAGGCTTTGTTCCTATGCATATATGTACTTTTATTTATAATAAGGTTTTCATTTTGACATGATAACTCCAATTTCAAATGTGAAATTCTACTTCGCTTTAGTTCTTTAGAATCAAATATGTCATTCATCATCTTGGTGGTTCCAGTAAAACTGCCCTGGAATTTTCATCCCAGTTTTCAATAGTTACGCATCCATCCATATGGTAACAATATTACCGCAACCAAATTCCTGCTACCAGAGACATCAAATAGTTCAACTTCGGCCCCACACCCAGGAATATTTTCATGTCTCTAAGAAGGAAATTTCAATCTCTAAATCATCAGAATAGAATAAGTATGATATAAACTAAAGTAATATGTTCTATTGAATGTACCCTATTGTCTCTTTAGAAGAGAGGGGTAACCACTTATATATATGACAGAAAAGGCAGAAGAGACTGGAGTGTGTTTCTGTTTCACACAAGATGACCCTCTACAAAGCTGGGAAGAATTGAGTCAAAAAACCACTGCAGCTGAAAAGCAGGCTGCTGCAGAAAGGGCTCGGCCTGTTTGCCTCTGAACAATGGCATTCTTATTCTAGGATCCTGAAGGGAGAGGGAGAGGTCTGAGAGCAGGAGTTACTTCTACCTACCGGAAAATGAATGGAGGTAGAAGAGTGTGCCTGGGCCCACAGGCCCTGACAGATCATCTCCAGTCTCGAGCTCTGTCACTGTCGGCTTGAGCCCCTCAGTACATCAGCAGTAGCAAGGTGTGACAGTGGAGAAAGACTCAGGTAGGAACCAGGTAGCCTCAGTTCTTTCCCTGTCCTCTTTTTAATTAGCTAGATGACTGCAAGAAAATCTAGAGTTTTCCAGGCTTCGGTTTCCTCTTTCAAAAAGGAGGGAATCCCTCTCGCCAACATCTAAGGTCACTTTCATTTCTAAACTTTCTGCTGGGTGCATTTAATCCAGCGGGACTTTTTCTACACACCTAGCTGAATCTGAGCGAATAACAGTAGCTATCATTTCCTAAATGCTATCTGTTCCAGGCGCTGTGCTAGAGCTTTCCCCGTGTGATCTCTAACCTCCCAAAGCCTTCTCAGGTCAATACGATTCCCATTTTACAGATGAGAAAACTCTAAATGGCTTAAAGACACTCAGCTAGTAAGTGGCAGGCCTGGGATGGAACCCAGAGGATCCTGCTCCAAAAGCTCAAGTTCTTTTGCTGCCACACAATGGTCACCGTCCAACCTTGCTCTGAGGGAGCCATTGCTTGAGTACAGGTAATGTTGACACTCCAGGTCCTCAACAGGCTATCCGTATACAATGTCCAGGAACACGAAGAACCACAGATGGGGACAAGCTCATCTATAAAGTGAAGTAACAACAGGACTGCTTCTTAAATGCAGGACTTAAGATTTGTAAAGTGCTTAGATCCGTATGTGGCACACGGTAACATAACAACTACAGATGTGTTTGTTATATTAGTTCAAATAAATAAGAACCTCCAAGAAGTAGGAGACGAATGGATGTTCAGTCTTAAAGGGCCAGAGGGGAGCAACAGATTGGAAGGGATTAGAATCTGGGAACGGGGCAGGAGAAGACAGTTACAATAGGAGGAAAGTGGGAGGGCCAGGCCAACTGCCATCTAGTAGCCTGAAGTCCCTGGCTTGTTTGTGTTGTTTTTTTTGTTGTTGTTTTTTATTGTGGGTTTTTTGGGGTTTTTTTGTATTCTGGGTATTTTTGCTGGACATATTGTACTTGGATGGGTGTCCTTACTCTTTTCCTCATCACTGACTTGGGGTCTCACCTGCCACTTGGGTTTAAGGATGGTCAGGGGCCAATTCTGCAGCTCAGGGTTCTGTGTAGTGACAATGGAACCTGCAAAGTGGAACCCAACGGTAGCTGCCACGGAAGCAGCTCCTCTCACCTCTGAGATGCACGTTCATTAACTTCTGTGTCTTCCTGATTTAGGCAGCAGTCAATATGCTGTCTGACCTGTGAATACTCTTGACAGGGACCTGAATCCACAGGGAGAACTAGGTCAGAGTGAAGTCATTCATGAGGAAAGTACTGCACTGTCTGTGGGTGATCAGACTCGACTCCAAAGGATGGGAGAGGAAGGTCTGAGTCACCTGACTACTTTCATCATATCTGTCAGAAGCCAGGGCCATGCCTTTGAGTCTAGTAGAGACATGTCCACCAGGCCTCAGAAGAGGCCCTCCAGAGAACTCTGCTTAAATGGCTCCATCAGAATGACTAGAGAGTTTCCAAACTCTCCTGCTGAGCTTCCTCCCGAACCCCCTGGGCTCTGAACTCAGATCAAGTCTTAGACGTTAGTTTTCAAGTATGTGATGTGGTCAGACTTGGCACCTGCTGCTATTCGTGTCGTTCCCACCCCTACATCACTGTTGTTCATTTACCCAGCCTTGTGGATCCACTTACCCCTTCTCTAGGATTGTAACTTGTTATTTCTGTATCAGTGTTAATGGCCAAAGGGAACTCTGGGCTTCAACTCCCCATTCCCCATCACCCCAAGTACTCAGGATGGGTTCCTTTTGTGTGGAATGACAAAGTTTCTTCTATCATTATTACCAACAAAACCTATTTGTGAATCTCACGTGTATATTATGCACTTAAAAGGTTCCAAGTTTAAAAGACACATGTAGACTTGGTTCCGAAGATGTCAATAGAAATAATTAAAATGTTACAAAGAGCAAAAGTCAGGAAAAGTTAGATTAGCCCTTTGAGGATCTAAAGAGTTATTATGAGAAGGAAGCAGGGAATAAATGAAAAATAACTCAACTGGAGCTTAAGGTATTTTGGTTAAAAGAATTTCAGCACTTGGGGGGGAATCCGAAATTTCAGTGATTAAGACATTTTCCACACTCACGACAAGGAGAGTAGGTTCTAGATTGCATAGACATTCTTTGAGACTATTCAATGTTTCCTTGAAATAGATGAAGTAATTCTGGGGAAAAAATGGACGGTTTAGTACTCTGTACTAAAGATGAAGACATAAAGTTGGATTCCAGCAAGAGACATTCTACTAGACTTCAAGAGAGACTTTCTTACAAGGAATTATGAACCTTGTTTCCCAAGAGAGCAAGTATGCCTATCACAATCTTCAGAGGTAATGAGGTTTTAGTAACACACTGAGTTTGGAGTAACTGCACTAGAGTCAAGGGCTCAATAAATGAATTTTTTTCAAACATAAATGCCCAGGGATCCTGGGCTAGATCAAATGTATCAGAGGTTTTTTTTTTTTTTTTTGCTTTTATGGCTTTCAGTTAACAGAACTAAAATGCTTAAATTTTTTTTTTACATCTTTATTGGAGTATAATTGCTTTACAATGGTGTGTTAGTTTCTGCTTTATAACAAAGTGAATCAGTTATACACATACATATGTTCCCATATCTCTTCCCTCTTGCGTCTCCCTCCCTCCCACCCTCCCTATCCCACCCCTCCAGGCGGTCACAAAGCACCGAGCTGATCTCCCTGTGCTATGCGGCTGCTTCCCACTAGCTATCTACCTTACGCTTGGTAGTGTATATATGTCCATGCCTCTCTGTCGCTTTGTCAAAAAAAACACAATGTGAGAATTGCGAGGTTTTTTTGTTTGTTTGTTTGTTTGTTTGTGTTTTGCGGTACGCGGACCTCTCACTGCTGTGGCCTCTCCCGTTGCGGAGCACAGGCTCCGGACGCGCAGGCCCAGCCATGGCTCATGGGCCTAGCTGCTCCGCAGCATGTGGGATCTTCCCGGACCGGGGCACAAACCCATGTCCCCTGCATCGGCAGGCGGACTCTCAACCACTGCACCACCAGGGAAGCCCTGTATCACAGTTTTTTACATCTTCTAAGACAAATTCTAAGAAGCTTAAGGATCTCAGATGGTGTTACCTATTTACTACTGTAAAAAGTTTAAAAATAAACTTTCATCTCCTCCTTCTTTAGCCCAACTGTTTACCTGTGGCAGAGACATGTAAGAAGATAAAAATCCAAGGGAGGATTTAGAATTAAGGACTATTTTAGTTTCATTGCACCGAATACCAATGACACCAATATATTCTTCGGGAGTAATCAATCAGGATTATTATATATTCTTTTGGTTTACCAAGAAACGTTGATTTTAAGCCAAGCTGGCTCCTGCTGGATGAGTGCTTCTAATTGCTACTCACTTCATTGATCTCTGCCAGGCTCAGATGGAGGAGCGGGAACTTCATTTATAGATATTAACATGCAAAGAAGAGAGGGAGAAGGAAAGCAAAGATGTAAGGTTTAAGATCAGGTTTGAAAAATGAAAGGGGGCAGAAACATTCTTTAAACATTTAAGAGGGGGGAAGCTTTCCTAAAAGAGAACTAAAATCCAGGAGCCCTACAAAACCATCCACTTAGCTGATATACATATTAAAGAAGAAACTTTAAAAAAAGAAAAATAAAAAACATTCAGTCTAGTGAGAGTTATGTTCACTCCCATTAAATTGAAAGTGTAGCTTGTTACCTGTACTCCAGTGACATTATTAAAGGAAGTATTGATAAGCTAGGGCTTGATGGTAGTGAAAAGTTAAGAGATAAGGAGCTTGGGATGGAATCTTCCTTGAACCCAGTTCCTTTTCAGCTCAGGACAGGAAGAGATATGGTCCTCAGTCGATATTAGATACAGTACTGGGAGTAGAAAGTCCTGAGCTCTGCCTTTCTCAGTCCTGGACTTTCTGTATGTCAAGGCTTGAGCCAATTTTAAGTATTTTAACTTAATGCAAATGAAGGCTCTGGAAAAAAACATTCAGGACACACATTTTCAAAGGTCTCAACTTCTCCAAACATGTACAATCACTTGGGAAAGAGAACAGTTAGGCAGGAGTGGCCCTGTTTGCCACCTCCTTACCCCACCAAATATCTTTCTAAACCATAATCAGGTTTAAAGGTTAAAAGGTAAAGTCTAAAAGTTTAAAGTATAGACATATAATTTTGGGCTTCCCTGGTGGCGCAGTGTTTGAGAGTCCGCCTGCCGATGCAGGGGACGCGGGTTCATGCCCCGGTACGGGAAGATCCCACATGCCGCGGAGCGGCTGGGCCCGTGAGCCGTGGCCGCTGAGCCTGCGCGTCCGGAGCCTGTGCTCCGCAACGGGAGAGGCCACAACAGTGAGAGGCCCGCGTACCGCAAAAAAAAAAAAAAAAAAAAAAAAAAGTATATACATATAATTTAAGTAAAAAGTGATGGTGTTTTCTAATATGAATATCTAAAGTAGAGAGATGCAGCTAAAATGAGATGAGCTACAAAAACTAATGGATCCTCCTCATGGTCCCTTGTACCATACTAATCTGATTCTTCTTTGCCATTTCTATAGCCCAAATGGTTACTACCATTTGAGGTGATACATGTGAACAGTGTCTGAAACTTACTAAACCAACATAAAAGTCATGAAATAAGAATTAAAGGAAATGATCTATGAACTGCCTGAACAGTTATAAAAACTGTGCAAAGGAAGATCAAAGAAAAAAATTCTAATTTTCCCAGGTTGTAATTAACTTGTAATTTCACTGGGCCTGTGCCTTACCTTCTCTCTCCTTTACATTGGAGACTAGACCTACGTATCTATACTGGGGTAAAAAGACTTCCATAGGAATGGAGGGAATGGGAACAGGATTGGGCTTGGGAGCAAGGGGGAAAGTATGATAGAATGAAATTTTACCTAAATAGGAACTGAAATGGTCAATTTTGTATTTCAGACAGATTATCCTGACTGCAGTGTTGGAACAGACCATAAGCACAGCAGACAGGTTAGGAGACTAGTGGTTAGTCATTTGAGAGATGGTGGGAGTCTGGTCTGGGTTAATGACAGCAGAGGCAGTGGATATGGAGAAAAAAATAGACAGATTTGAGAGACAGGTAAGTAGATTTGACAGAACTTGGTGAACACTTGGGTTATAGGAAACACAAGGAAGAGGAAGAGGGTTTAAAAAGGTAAGAGAAGACTATGAGTCCAGCTTGGGATGTGAACATGCCTCAAAGTTGGATTTGAGTTTGGATTTGTAATTCAGGATCAATATCTGGGTTAAATATATAGATTCAAGAATAATAAGCACATAGATAATATTTAAAGCCTTGATAAAACTGACCCAGGTGTACACAGTGAGAAGAGAAGGTAGCATATAACAGAATGTGAGAAATGTCAGAAATGAGCAAAGAAAAACGTATCTGTCAATAAGATGAGAAAAAAGCAACCAGAAAACCAGAATAAAGCCAAAAAATTAGTGGTGTTGGAAAAGCCTCACCTAACCTCAAAAGGTAAAAATATAAAGCTTCTAGTAACACCATAGAAAAAAATCTTGAGTATCTTTACGGTTTGAAGTAGGCAAATCTGGTCCAATATTTACATCAACTTGCAAGTACGGTCAAATGACTTCACCTATCTATGAAGATAGATCTCAGGCTACATTAAAAATTAAAAATTCTACCACATAAAAAACTGAATCACTGTATAGCACAGGGAACTATATTAGTATCTTGTAATAAACTATAATGGAATAACATTTTAAAAAAGACAATAGATACATACATACAGATATAACTGAATCACTCTGCTGTACACCTGAAACCAACACAATATTGGAAATCAACTATACGTCAGTAAAATAAATAAATAAAAAATATAAGACTGCATCGTGTGCAGAATTTGATATCAACCACATGGTTCTGCTTTTAAATAGTCAGCCATGCAGATAACTTCTTGAATATTATACACTTTTACACTGGCAACTCTAGAGCAATTTTATTACTTAAAAAAAATTGAAATATGTAAGTATCTTTATTGAGTAACTTCAAATATCCAGACCATTAAAAAAAATTTCATCCTAGATCTTTTCATCAGTGCACAAGGCTGCTAGGTCTTTGGGTAGAAAAATTGGTGCCTATGGTAAAAAAAAAAAAAAAATGTGAACGTGAAATTACTACTTCCTCCTAAAAGCAAAATCTTTCAAGGTCATCATTAATCCTTCCAAGCAGCTATAGCCTGTCTTACAGACAAAAATACCTTTCCCAAGGCAACTCTAAGTTTTTTGCTAGGTCCAGCAACCTGGAACACAAACTCTTTAGGCATATCGCTAGAATTTATTTAAACTCTACAGCATACGTTTTGGTATGAAGTTTAGGTAAATTGTTAAATTCCAGGTAATTGTGCTATATGCAGTGTAATAAAACCTGAACTTGTTTACTCATATGAGACTATGCCTTAGAGACTTGCTTCAGAGTCCCTCCCACTAATGCCAGGTTGATTACTCTCCCCTATAGACTACACATCTATAGTCAATTAAGTCATTCCTACAGATGCTAAAATCAGGGCACCTGAATTTTCTTTTCTCTTTGTGGAAAAACTTCAATAACTTCCCAAATTCAATTCAGCAAGCCTTCAAATCTTAAACTGTCCTATTACTTTATGAAAGTCTGAAGGTACTAAAAATAAACTTTTAAAATACGGTAGTAACTCCAAATACTTTGAAAGTCTAACAGTATTGATATACTTTTAATATCAATTCATATAGATGTGGCATCAATAGTTCAGATTTTCATTTTTGAAGGTTTGTTTTTGGAATACATGATTCTAAAATGGGAAAGCTATGAGGTTATATAATGGTGATAGTGAATAGTAAGATTGTCTTGAATTGGGCTTTACAATGTATGAAGTACCTAGAAGGGGGAACAGAATCTGCTCTCCTTATTTTGGGGTCATCTATGCTCAGAAAATTTGGTTACATTCACCAAAACCACAGAAGACCCCTGTATAGATTATAAAATGTGGCAACTCCATTATGAAGACTGGAAAACACTGCCTTCCCAGTTTGGAACTAATCAATGGCCAGTAGTACATTATTAGGAAATATAGAACCAGAGAAAAAAAAGAGTTTAATACCTGCTTAGGATATTTTCACTGTGCTGTAGTAGCTTGTCTTAAGCCAACAACTTCAGGAACATTTTCAATACAAAAGACAAACATGTAGATATGAGGCCCCTTTCCCATTTGAATTGGAGCCCTATGGATAAGATGAATATTTCTTTTTTCCATAGGTCTGTTATGGCAATCGGCCCTTTGATGGTCATTACATTGAGATGCTGACATATTTCACAATGTATTATTCAACAGTCAGCTTAAGGGATCTAAATTATCAAGAGCTTTTATTATATATTATATATAAATAATTCTTTGAGAACTATAGATGGTTATGTGCATGCGGATTTGTCTTGGGTAATGGAACAATAGAAAATATTCTGAATAGAGAACTGGAGAAGAGAACACTTAGCAGTGGTAGCTTTAAATAAGAATAAAGGAGAATAAATTAAAAATAAATCAGAGGGAAGTAATTTAATTCTATTGGATTTCTGTTTTTTCCAAGCCTCAGTCTTGTGACCTAAATTGATAACAGACTCTAATTTGTTAAAGATTATTCTGTCTACCATATAAATTTGGAAGAAAGGCAAAAATTAGCTAGATGAATTGGCTTATTTAGAAAATGATTCGTAAGTATGTTAAATGTTAAAAAAAAATACTGTCTGGATAATACCACTATTAGGACTAAGAACTTCAAATTTACAAACTAGCTAACGAGGTAATTTCAGAATTAAAGTAGAAATAGCAGTACTTTAAACAGGCAGGAGAGAAATAATTTTCTGTATAATTTTTTTTATGATTCACAAAGTAATACACAAGGACTAAATCTGTGCGTGCTTGTGTGTGTACGTGTGTGTGTGTGTACACGTGTACAAGCATTTGTGAAGGAGGTGAGAGCTCACAAGCATCTTTCCTGAGGGATCTCCAGCAAAAGACTGCATGGAGCCTAAGTCAGGGCTTTACAATACACATTTGTACTGTGCTTAGAAAATGAACGCCACGGCACTCCTGGGACCAGAGACAGACTGGTTAGGCACATTCCCCTCCCTTTCCTTATATTTTATTTCATGAAATGCCCACGAACACTCTAAGAAGTGGGTACCTTTATCCCCCCTCCTTTTTCTTTTTTTAGAATGATTTGAGAGCTTAAGTCAGCTTGCCTAAGGCTTCAAGGGAGAGTAGGTTACAGATCTGGGTTTGAACCTAGGTTGGTTTCACTTCAAAGCCTAGGAAATCTCCACCCTACCAGTGTCTTCCCTGGGTTGCTTATGAAGTTAGTTGATTCTTAGAGTGAAGACCTCCAATCTAGGATCTGCCCAGATCCTGTGTATATCCTGCTGGCTTGGTCAGGACTAACCTGGAGTTGGAGTCCTAAGGGTATGAGTTAAGAATATCACCCGTCATATTAAAAGCAACAGTGCCTCTAAATAGTCCCAATAAAATTACCCCAATAAGAACTGTTTTTGAATACCAGGCAAAACTGTCTCCTCTGATGAATTGTTGTCTTTGTTTTTTCTTATAATGAAAGCTACGTAGAATGGAAATTTCCAAGGAATTTTCCTTGGCCAAAAATTACACTCCGCTACAGTAACTAGGTTAGAATATTTGGTCCCTGGTTCCTTATCTTTTCTCTCTACTATCATTTTTACAAGCTTACAGCAATTGTCTTATTTGGAAAGCTGTCTCAAGTCATCTTTGTAAGAATAGCATGTTATAAATATATGGCAACAGTAAAAAAATAAATCACACCTGAAGCCATGAAAAATCCTTAGTAAACAGATCCCTTCCTTGCTAGATAATGTTTGATATAAATTTCCTGGCATTCTGTCCACAAATAATTATATTCTGAGATGGAAAAGAGAAAGGAAGATACGGGAAAATAATGCATCATTGAGCTTCTGCTAGGTGCCAACTACAGTGGGCTGCTTATGCACATAATCCCATTGTATTCCTCACAACTTCACAGATGATGAAAGAGACTCTGGTATTAGCTAAGCCCGTGCAACTCGTCAGTGCCAGAGTTGGGATTTTAAATTCAGGTCTGTCTGGTTCCTAAGCTTATGCTCTTTTCACTCTGCCAGCAGCCTCCTGATAGAGTCATGCTGAACTCAGGTATTCCAATGGGCCAGAGCATATAATGCCTTTCAGCTTTGCTTATGGAAATAACAGTATAGGCTCTAATTTAAAGTAACTTTACTTACAAATAGGTAGTCCTCAGCAAACTCTGCTCATGCTGAATGTCCATATTGCAGCAATTTATCTACTTATTTTTTTGTAAAAGAAAAACTGGACTGGTACTTATCAAAAAAGATAGCAAGAGAGAGTAAAACTCATCATATGTGACAGCATGGGGCATGCAGTTTTTCCTGCTACTTGTTTTTGAAGAACTTCAGAACCAGCATATCTATTTATACGTAATACACCCACTTAAAATATGAAACCATGAAAATTTTATAGGGCTCCCACACTTTTCCCTAGATATTTTGTAAAGTGTGTGTTTACACCTAGGCAGGATACATGAGCTGGCTGGGATCCAGTCATGAGTCTAAAGATACAGTGAGGAGTGTGCCTTTTGTAGTTATATGATATATTGAATTTGGGCTTATGCGAGAGGGATCGTTCCTTGCCTCTAGCTCCTGAATTTACTACAGCTGCCAAGCACTTCCAAAACCTCTCAGTCTCAATCCCAGGCCTGGAGAAATTCCACAGCACTGGGAGATCAAATTTCGCATCAATATTTTGGTGGGCTCCATGCCAATGTCTTATCAAGGAAAAATATAATTATAGGCGAGACTGCAGCAAGCTGATTCTATAATATTCTCCCCTCCTGTCTCAGCTGCTAAAATATAATGTAATAAAAGTGATATAAGATACTGCATCTGCCCTTTCCATAATTCTATTTTCATTTTAGTTCCATGACTGGATTGAGGAAGACTCCAAGCCACGCCAGAGCTACTGATGCTTAGCTCCTAAAACTCTAACATTTAATTTAGGAAAGTTATATCTTAAAATGGAACTCATGATAGAAAGAAAAGATGGCAGTAGGGGAGAAAATCTGGGGTCTTGTAGCCAATGGGGCTTTCTTGATTTTCTTCCTAGGACTGCTTTAATGAATAGCTCAGCTTCTACATCAGAGATAAAATTAGCAGAGGGACCCCAATAATTCATTCCTATTGTTTACGGGTCCTGGGGGGCATATTCTTTATTACCACGTGTAGCACATTAAAACACCAAGCCATGGTTTAGGGCTCAGTTCTATTGTTCATTCAGATTAAATATGCCCAGCTTTTACCCATGGCAGACCCAGGAGGAAGGCATGATTTGATCCGTGGTATCTTAGAGACCATAAGCTAACACAATGAGGTTAAATGATACTTAGAGTCGTTATTTTATTTTTATGTTTTCCAGCCTCATTGAGATAAAATTGACATGTAACGTTATGTAAGTTTAAGGTGTACAGCATAACGGTTTGTAGAGGATATGTCTATTTTGCAAAAAGACAACCACAATAAGGTTAGTTAACATAACCATTATCAGAGTCATTATTTTAAAATTCAGACTTTTTATGGCTGCTCACCAGTTATAGGCCCAAGTCCAGATGCTTCTGTATAGCATTAAAGACATTTCTACCATCTTGCCCCACTCCAACATTCTTCCTTAGCCTTATCTCTCATTCCTCTCCATGATTATTTTGTTCTATCTAGCCACATGCTTTCTCACAGTCCCTTCAAATGACTCCTGCATTCTCATACCTTTGTCACCTTGTCATGCTGTTTACTTTTATCGTTTACGCACCTTTCCTTCTCTCTCTGCCTGTAAAACCTGCTTGAAAAACGTGCCCTGACTGTGCCATCCCCAATTCAGACTGAACTCAGGTTCATAATCACCTCCTACTGCCCCCACTTCCCCTTCCTCATTTACATGAGTGCCTTTGGACAAGATCACGCCTATCCATCTCCCTATACTGAGCACCTAGGAAGTCACCACCATGCAACTAGTGCTCCACAAATATTGGTTAATCAGTGATTTTACTAATCTGTTTCCAGGAAGTCCATGTGTTTCTTAAAATACAGTCCCTAACGATTTGCTTGCTTAGGGCTACACCTAAGGGTTGAATTTCTTTACAACTGGGATTTACCTTGTCTGTAGGGAGTCACTAGATATTGGATTCCGCAGAAAGAGTTCAGATCCCAGATTCACCACTTTCAACTCTGTGAATTTGGGATAATATTCCACCTGTCTATAAAATGGAAAAAATATTTGCCTTGCAGAAATATTATAGGGATAAAATACCTCGCACACACTGGGTACTCAACAAAGGAACCAGTAGGATTCATCCCTGGGATGATAACGTCAGGTCTCTAGCACCCACACAGAAAGCAGGACCCCAAGGGGATAGAATGAGGGACACTGGTTTTCACTGGGAAACCAAGAAGCTACTGATGGAGTGTGGAACACTAACTGGGAAGGTACACCTGGACTGTGGGGCTGCAAGGGTGACTGAAGGGCCGGGGAAGGTTAATGAGATGCAGGGAGTGGCGCGGCCACAGGCAGGAAAGGGAGGAGTAGAAGGAGGGTAACCTAGGAAAGCTAAGAGTCCTAATACCTGATTCCTGGAGAGCTCAGGATTCTAAAAATACCAGTCAGCATTTATTGAAGACTAAACTCTGTCAAGTGATTTATAAACTCTCTCTGGTCCTCAAAAATGCTCTCCAAAAAGCAGGCATGATTTGCCTCTGCTTAGAGATGAAGAAAATGAAGCCCAGGAAGGTTATGTAACTTGCCCAAGGAGACATGTTAGTATGGGATGTTATCTGAATTCAAACTCAGATGTTATTCTCTGAAAAGCCACATTCCTTGCACCATGCCAGACTGCCTCCTAAAACCAATCAAACAGCCAACTGCTCCAGCCGCCACCATGATCTCCTGTTAACTGACCAAATACAGCATTCTATTCTGAGTTAAGTTTTTACATTAAAAAGGGGATTTCGTGTACATTAAGTCTCATTTCAACATGTGAGAAAGGCCAGGTCACTATTTAACCCTGTTATACAAATAAGAAAGCAAGACTCAGTAACTAAGAGCCTAAGAATTACATGTGACATAAAAGTCTACTCACTAAGACACATGTTTATATATTGACACCACTAAACTGTAAACTCCAAGAGGTCATGGTCTGAGCCTGTCTGTTCACCACTGTACCCCCTGCCCACAGCCAGTCTAGGCAAAAAGGAAGCAAAGAACAGTAAGGCTTCCAAATGAATGAATGTATACATAAACAAGGAAATGAATAAATGAATGAATGAAGAACACATTCAAGGGAAAGGCACAAAGCTTTGGATTGAGCCAGACCCTCGGGTGTAGGATTAGATGAGTATTTCCGATAAAGACAGGCTACTGCCTATTTCAATGAGGGATTTTAAGCACTGCCTTCATTTTGAGTGCTTTAATGCCCTCTGAGAAAAATAAGTACATAAATGAGTTATTTTATAACACTTAAAAGTATAAGTTCTACATACTTGTAGCAGACACATTTTAGGGGACTGCTTGGGCCACAATCCATTCTCTGGGAAATGGTCTCTTTTCCTCCCTTTGTACCCATGACATTTCTCAGTAAACTTAATACTTGAACAAGTTTGAGGGGTTTCTATTTCTTGCAAGGAGCTTTGACTAGACAATCATCCATGCTAAAATATAGGCTGTAACTATAGGACAGAACAGAGAGACGATTGAAAGCCTAAAGGCATCCACAGACTGGGGACACATTGCCATTTCTGGGGGGATATCTGTGTCCTGTATCCTTCAGTGTCAAATGACTTTCTGGAGTTGCTCTATTAATGTTTGCATGAATCCTGACATACCCTTCCAGAAAATTTACAGTTGTAAAAATTATTCATCATCTATGTGTTCAGCTAGCCAGTGATACTAGCCAATGTCAACCATTATTTTAGGTACAAATGATACTAAGATAAGATGCAATACAGTGGAGGAATTAACACATGAGTTTTAGAGCCAGACTGCCTGTTTTCCTATCCCAGATCTGCCACATATTTCCTTCTGGATATGTTTCTTAAATTCTTCACGCCTCAATTTCCTCATCTGAAGCACAGAGTAATACCTATGTTATCAGGTTAGTAGGGGGACTACGTGAGTTAATATATAAAAAGGACTTGAAATTAAAAATCATACTCAGTATACAGTAAGAGCTTAATAAATGTTGGTTATTAAGTCACCATCCATGTTCTCGGGGTCACAGAGTAGAGAAAGAGAGACAAATAGGAAAATAACTGATTATAACACATTGTGATTAGAGATAGCTCTGATGGTTAAACATACACATTTACAGTAAGAGAGTTCACTATAGACTGCTGAGATGAGACACGTGTGCTCTCCAAGGGAGTGAAAACTAACAAATTGGTTAACTAGTTTAACCTGACACCCAGGAAAGCCCTTGTTAAAAATAAGACTTGATTTTCCCTAGGTATTCAGTTTGCTTCTCAAATTTTGCAGGATCATCTTAATCAATGATGATCTTTTGCACATTTATTGACTTGTTACACCTCTTTCACAGACGTGTTCTGTTATTTGAGTCTCATACTGTTACTTAATTCAAGTTTCCTAGCGTGTATAGTTTATCCTTACAACTAGATCCTAAGTGACTTTAAAATAGGAAAATCATCTTAAATAATTTGGAACTCCCACAATCTAAAACCATGCTCAAAATACTTGTTGAATAAATGAATAAGAAGCCAAGTTGATTAGATTGATAAGCAAGTTATATTTCTTCCTCACAGGTATTTTCCGAGTCGGATTGCTTTGAACTCAAAACATACCTCTTTTCCCTTACCTATTAATCTCTGGGTCAGGACCTTTTGTAGTGATTATTTTTTTCTTTTTTTTAAATTAGGTAAAGATTTACTGATATTTCTTGGAGTGCATTTATTTTAGAGTTGTTTAATCAAAGTAAATTGAAGATGTTGTTAAGACAGTGTGGGGCTCCACCACAAGAAAAGTTCAAAAACTGGCTTTAACCATCTCAGATAATCAGGGTCACTACTTTTTTAAATCTAAAGTTAGAGAGCAGGGACTATAGTGCCTATGGAACTACTAACCCTCCTTTATGGATTTTCATATTTTAAAATGTTGTTCTCCATACCTATTGAAGCTAATACTACATTAGCATTATATTATAATAGTCTATATTTAACTATACAAAAGCTTACAGTTTTTTGATTGCATAATCATTAGCCCAAAGGCACTCATATCAACAGACTATAATCCATTTGCCTAACAAAAAGAAACATTAATATGTTGAAGCAAGAATTGGGAACTTGAGGTGTAACTGTTGCCTCTCTCTGCCTCATTCTGTGGCTTTGGAAACCCCTGACTGCCCTTCTGTTCCTTAGTATGTGCATCTGTGAAATAGGAAGACAATTTCTAACGTATTGCTACTTTCCATAGATAAGGGGGAAACAACACATACATGGGCTGATTGCCTTTCAGCTCTACAGAGGAAAGAACCCAAATTCCCTTGCTTTGAGTTGGAGGGTCAATTTCTAAAACCCCAAAATAAAAAGAGAAGTATGTCCACAGGGTCTGACTCTACATGGGGTCATGAACAGGTCTCTTCAGTTCACTCTTTGGAGCACGTCATTTCAGTCAAGAAAAACACAATCACACTGACATCATGCCAAACACCCATAAGTCTAATTCCATTTATGTTTCAGTTAATTTTGTAAAATGCCATACCAGAAGAGCATAGGGTTTTGCCCAGTCACTTATTACAGAAACAGGAGTGTCACTGCCGTTTAGAAAGAAGCTTCATATAATTAAAAATGACCTACTGTGAAACTCAATAAAAGTAGAAGATCAGTAATTTGAGGTTTTTATCAGCTTTTGCTAAGTTCTCTCTACTTCAAACCAAAAAACCATTTCCTTGTTTGCTAAAAGGGTCTTGAATATATTTATTGGCTCTTTTTTATTCCTTTTTATTGGCAAAAATAGGGCTTTTCAAAAAATATTTAACTGGCTTGAATGTTTTGTTCATGGTTGACTTTGCATTTAAATCAGTTGTAAGCAACCGGTCATATTTCACTTAAATAATGGCAGGTAGCTCTATATTAGAGACATTGTTACATAAAAGTTCCACAGAAGGAAAAATGCATTCTGAGAAATAATGAACTACCACAAAGAGGTCAAGTATGTGGAAAGTGGAGCTCTGATTTGCAAAACATTTCAATAGCCTTCATTCATTCACCAAGGTGGAGGGGATGACTGGGGCCATGCAGGGCCAATGTGCAAGGCCAACACATTCCTCAGGAGAAATATGCTAACACTTAAATGCTTCTAAATCAATTTTTAATTAACATAGAAGATGCCTGATTTACTTAAATATCCAATATATAAGATATATATATAGAATATAATGTATTCTATTAGAGTAAGGAAGATCTAAAGCACACTATGACCATTTTTATCTAACAACCAACCTCAAATTACTGCTCCCTTTTTTTTGAGGTTAAAAAATTACATGCAGGAAAAGCACACACATCTTTAGTGCATAACTGGATAAGTTTTGATAAAAGAATTCATCCATATAATCATCACCCCAATTGATACAAATTTCTATCACCCCAGAAAATTCCCTTGTGCCTCCTTCCGGTTAAGCCTCCCCTCAGAGGTAATCACTGTGGATTTCTATCATTATACATAAGATTTGCCTATTTTTGCACATCATAGTTGGTATCTGACTTCCTTCACTCAACATAATACTCGAGATTTATCCATATTGTTGTAATAGTAGTTCTTCTTTAAATTGCTAAGTAGTATTGCCTTGCATGAATATATCACAGTTAGGTTCTCCATTCTACTACTGATGGACGTTTGGGGTGATTCCAAAATTAGTCAAGCTTGAATAGCTGGTGTGAACATTCCTGTATATACCTTTTTGTGGATATTATGTTTCATTCCTCTTGGGTGAATACATAGAAGTAGGATTACTGGGCCATAGGTTATGTGTATGTTTGATTTTATAAGAAACTGTCAAACCTTTTCCAAAATGGTTGTACCAGTTTACACAATCATCAAAAGATAATGATTCTGGTTGCCCTACATTCTTGCCAACTCTTTGTGTTGTCAAAATCTTTAATTTTATCCATTCTACTGAACGTACAGTAAATTTTATATGGTTGTAATTTGCATTTTCTTCAAGAATAATGATGCTGAGAACTTTGTTTATTGGCCACAGATATTCCTCTGTGAAGTGTCTGTTCAAGTCTTGTCCATTACAAATATTGAGTTGCCCCTTATTGATTTGCAGGAGGTCCCCAGTATGTGGCTTGCTTTCACATTTTCTTAATAGTACCTTTTGATGAGGATGAATTCTAAATTTTGATATAGTTTGTTATTTCTTTTTACATTTAATACCATTTGTGTCTACTCTAAGAAATTTTTGCCTACTTCAGGCTATAAGGACCCTCAAGATTTTCTTCTATGCTGTTACTAGAAGCTTTATATTTTTACCTTTTAAGGTTAGATCTATTATTCATTTTGAATTACATTTTGTGTGTAGTGTGAGGCAGTAATCAACGTTCATTTTTTTCCCCCTTATATTCATGCAGGTGTTCCAGTATACCTGTTAAAAAGACTTTCCTTTCTCCACTGCACTGCCTTGGCAATTCTGTCAAAGGTCCATACATATGTGGGTCTATTTCTGGTTTCAATTCTGTTTCATTCATCTAGTTGTTTATCCTTGTACAAACACCACACTGTCTTTATTATTGTGGCCTTATTGTAAGTCTTGAAATCAGGTAGTGTGAGACCTGTTTAATCTTGTTCTTCTTTTTCAAAATTCTTTTGGCTCTTCTGGGCCCTTTGCACTTTTACATAAATTTAAGAATCAGCATGACAATATCTACAAAGAAGCCTGCTGCAATTTTAAATGGTATTGCACTGAATCTATAAGTCAAATTGGGGAGAACTGGCATCTTTAGCAATACTGAATCTTCCAGTCCAGGCACATGGCATATCTTTTCATTTATTTAAGCCTTATTTGATTTCTCTGAGCTATGCATGTGGTTTTGCACATATTTTCTTAAATGTATTCCTTATGTATTTCATATGTTTAATGCTATCATAAAAAGTCTTTTTTAAGTTCAATTTCCAATTTTTCTTATTATATAGAAATACAATTGATCTTTGTCTATTGAATTTATAACCCGTGACCTTCCTAAATTCACTTATTAGTTATAATAAGTGTTTTGTGTATTCTTTAGGATAAACAACTATGTTGTCTATGAATAGAGTTTTACTTTTTCCTAATTCTTTTATCTTTTTTTTTTTTTTTGGCTTATTGTACTCAGTAGGTCACATAGTAAAATACTGTATATAGAGGTGCAGACATCTTGATTTAGGTGCAGATCCCTGATCTAAGGGAAAAAGTATTTAATATTTCATCATTAATAATGACACTAATTTTAGGTTTCTTATAGGTGTCCTTTATCATATTAAGGATGTTCCCTTCTCCTTTTAATGTGCTGAAAGTTTTTATCATGAATGGGTATTGTATTTTGTCAAATGGTTTTTATGGATCTATTGAACTAATTATACAATTTTTCTCTTTTATTCTGTTATTGTGGTTTATTACAGCAATTGATTTTAAATATCCAAACATGTATTATTGGAGATAAATTATATGCTGATATTGCATTAATCTTTTTGTAGATTACTGGATTTGATATGCTAATACATCATTAGAGATTTTACACCAATATGTGTGAGATATATTTTTACATATTTTCCTTTCCTTATAATGTCTTTTTTTCAGGTATTGGTGACAGAGTTAATGCTGGCCTTAAAACAAATTACCACATATCCTCTCTTCTATTTTCTGAAAGATTTTTATAGAAGATTGATATTATTTTTTTCCTTAAACATTTAATACAATTTCCCAGTGAAAAGAAACGGTCCTGGAAGGTTGTTTTGTGGGAATAACTAAAAGTAAAGCCATTCAGACTTTCTATTTCTTCTTGTGACATATTTGAGAGCTGTATTAATTTATGCATTTCATCAAAGTTGTTGAATTTACTGGCATATCGTTTTTGATAATATTGTCTTTTACTCTTTTAATGTCTTTAGGATCTCTAATATACCTCTTTTTTATGTTTGTCTTATTGATCTTCTTTTAAAATTTTTGTTGGAGAATAGTTGCTTTATGATGTTGTGTTAGTTTCTACTGTATAGCAAAGTGAATCAGCTATATGTATACATATATCCCCTTTTTTGGATTTCCTTCCCATTTAGGTCACCACAGAGCATTGAGTTCCCTGTGCTATACAGTAGGTTCTCATTAGTTATCTATTCTATACATAGTAGTGTATATATGTCAATCCCAGTCTCCCAATTCATCCCACCCCCTCTTCCCCCCTTGGTATCCATAAGTTTGTTCTCTACATCTGTGTCTCTATTTCTGCTTTGCAAATACGTTTATCTATACCATTTTTCTAGATTCCACATATAAGCAATATTATATGATATTTGTTTTTCTCTTTCTGACTTACTTCACTCTGTATGACAGACTGTAGGTCTGTCCACGTCTCTGTAAATGGCACTGTTTCGTTCCTTTTTATGGCTGAGTAATGTTCCATTGTATATATGTACCACATCTTCTTTATCCATTCCTCTGTTGTTGGACATTTAGGTTGTTTTTATGTCCTGGCTATTGTAAACAGTGCTGCAATGAACATTGGGGTGCATGTGTCTTTTTGAATTACAATTTTCTCTGGGTATATGCCCAGTAGTGGGACTGCTGGGTCAAACGGTAGTTCTATTTTTAGTTTTTTGACACACCTCCATACTGTTCTCCATAGTGGCTGTATCAATTTACATTCCCACCAACAGTGCAAGAGGGTTCCCTTTTCTCCACACCCTCTCCAGCATTTATTGTTTGTAGATTTTTTGTTTGTTTGTTTTCTTACGGTACACGGGCCTCTCACTGTTGTGGCCTCTCCCGTTGCGGAGCACAGGCTCCGGACCTGCAGGCTCAGCGGCCATGGCTCACGGGCCCAGCCGCTCCGCGGCATATGGGATCTTCCCAGACCAGGGCACGAACCCGTGTCCCCTGCATCAGCAGGCGGACTCTCAACCACTGCGCCACCAGGGAAGCCCTGTTTGTAGATTTTTTGATGATGGCTATTCTGATCAGTGTGAGGTGGTATCTCATTGTAGTTTTGATTTGCATTTCTCAAATAATTAGTGATGTTGAGCATTTTTTCATGTGTTTGTTGGCCATCTGTATGTCTTCTTTGGAAAAATGTCTATTAGGTCTTCCACCCATTTTTTGATACTATACCTCTTTTATTCCTAGTATTGGTAATTTGTGTTTTCACTCTCTCTTGCTTTTTTTTTCTTAATCAGCATGGCTAAGGATTTATCAATATTAACAATCTTTTTATAAAACAGATTTTACTTTGTTAACAATTTTTCTATATCACTGATTTCTACTCTTATTTTCATTATTTTCCTCTACTTATTTTGGGTAAATTTATGCTTTCTCTTCTAGAATCTTAAGGTGGAAACTTAGCTGATTGATTTTAAACATTTCCTCCTTTTTAATATAATTTAAATCTATAAATTTACCTCTAAGTACTGTTTTAGCTTCATTCCACAAATTCTGTCAATGTTTCCGTTTTATTATCATTTAGTTTGAAATAATTTCTAATTTCTCTTGTGATGTCTTCTTTGACTTATGGATTATTTAAAAATGTGTTGAATTTTCAAGTATTTGGGTATTTTTTACATATCTTATTATTGTTCATTTCTAGTTTAGTTCCATCATCACCAGAAAACATACATTGTAACATCTTAATCTTTTGAAATTGACTGAGAATTATTTAATGAGATGGCATATGGTTTATCTTCGTAACTATTCCATCTGTACCTGGAAAAAATGTATATCCTGAGGTTGTTGGATGTATGCTCTATAAATGTTAATCAGGTCAAGGTGGTTGATAGTGTTGATCAAATCTTGCATATTCTTGCTGACTTTTTTTTTTTTTTGCGGTACGCGGGCCTCTCACTGCTGTGGCCTCTCCCGTCGCAGAGCACAGGCTCCGGATGCGCAGACGCAGCGGCCATGGCCCACGGGCCCAGCGGCCCCGTGGCATGTGGGATCCTCCCAGACCGGGGCACGAACCTGTGTCCCCTGCATCGGCAGGCGGACTCTCAACCACTGCACCACCAGGGAAGCCCTTGCTGACTTTTTTGTCTAGTTATTCTATGAAATATTAAGAGAAAGCTTTTTAAAACTTCAACCATGTTTGTAGTTCTATCTATTTCTCCCTTTAGTGTATCAGTTTTTGCTTCATGTATTGTTAAGCTTGTTTGCTAGCTCCATCTACATTTATGATCTCTTGTCATTAATTTTTAAATTATTATATAATATCTTTATCTCCGGTAATCTTTTTTCTTAAAGTCTACCTTGTATGACATTAATAGAGCCACACCAATTTTCTTACGCTTACTGCTTGCATAGCATATCTTTTTTTATCCTTTTACTTAAAAATTACCTGTGGGTTTATATTTAAAGTGTGTCTCTTGTAGACAGCATAAAATTTAGCATAACTATTTTTTTTAGAGAAGTTTTAGGTTCACAGCAAAATTGAGCTGAAGTTACAGAGATATCTCACACACTCCCTCCCCCAACACATGCATAGCTTACCTCATTATCAGCATCCCCCCTCAGAGTGGTACACGTGTTACAATTCTTAAAGCTACATTAGTGTTACTTTTTATTCATTCTGTCAATCTGGATTTATTCAACTAACATTTAAAGTAATTATTGCTACAGTTTATTTATATCCACTATTTTGTTATTTATTTTCTCTTTGTTCTACCTCTTTTTTTATATTTCTGTCCCATCTTCTTGTCTTCTTTCAGATACTATTTTTGTTTTTTTTAGTATGCCATTTAAATTTCTCTAAAGGCTTTTTATCTGTTCTACATACACTCCCTTAAATCATCAGTCTACTTAGATATGTTAATGTTGTATTATTTTACATGAAAGACTATAAGTATTTTGCAAATACTACATATAATTACATTAAGCTCTCCCATATTCTGTGATAATCTTTTATATATTTTCTGCTGACTTATTTTTTTCACTGACTTATAAACTCTCTCATGCAATTTTAGAATTTTGCATCAAAATCACTTATTTTTTAAAGAAAATAATCTTTGTATTTATGCACTTATTTACCATTTCTAGTGTTCTTCATTTCTTCCTCTAGGTCTGGAATTTCATCTGGTGTCATTTCCCTTCATCTTGAAGAACGTCTTTTAGCATTTCTTATTGTATTGGTCCGTTGGCATCAAATTCTCTCAGCTTTCATTTATCTGAAAATATGGTTATTTCACTTTCACTTATAAAAGATATTTTTGTTGGATACAGAACGATATGTGGACTTGTTTTCCTTTAAAGGAAACTTGAAAAGTTTCAAGTCCTGTAAAGGACTTTAAAGATATTTACACATTTTCTTCAGTATCAGTTTTTAATGCTACTAGAAAAGTTATTACAAACAGTGGCTTAAAACAACACACATTTATTTCACAGTTCCTTAGGTCAGAAGTTCAAGTACAGCATGGATTAGTGGTTCCTCTGCTTACCGACTCACAAGACTGAAAGCAAGGCATTGACACAGCTTCACTCCCTCTGGAGTCTTTTGGGGAGAATCTGTTTCCTTGTTCATTCAGATCATTGGCACTATTCAATTCCCTGCAGTTGTAGGACCAGGGTCCTTTTTTTTCCTTGCTGGCTGTCAGTTGAGGGCAGTTCTCAGCTCCTAGAAGTCTCTGCATTCCTTGGTTGGTAGCCCCCTTACTCCCCCTTCAAAGCCAGCAACAGTGGGGTTTTAAGTCCTCCCACACATCATCTCCTTTGCCTCTTCTCCTTTATTTCTCTGACTCCACCTGGAAAAACTTTGATTTTAAGGGTTCATGTAATTAGATTGGGCTCACCTGGATAATCCAGGCTATTCTATCCTTCTCAAGGCCCACACCCTAAATCAATGTCCGCAAAGTCCCATTTGCCATGTAAGGTAGCATATTCAAAGGTTCTGGTGATCAGCATGTGAGCTTCATGGGGTAAGGTTTCTTATTCTGCCAACAGCAGCTTCCACTCTGGTGGAAACTGAGCTTTCAATAGTTGTTCTCAATATAGAGGGGTAGATCTCAACAAATACACTTCTCTTTTTTTTAAGGGTCAAATCCTCTCCAGCTTCTACCAGCTTTTTCTCTCTTTCCACTGTGTTCAAAATTGGATTTTTAAAAAATATTTGTTGAGATTTATATAGTTAGCTTTGGGAGACTCAACTACTACCAGAACTGGAAATTCCTTCTTCCCTTGCCTTGGTTTTAAAGTGAGAGAAATACTAAATTGCTATAATTCATAGTAGTGAAATTAATGATAATAGGGTGATTAACATTATTTTATATTTAAAGAAATCCACTCCAAAGATCAGTAGATGGACTATTTACACGGTCGTATAATTAGAATATAAAATTGAAAGAAAATTATCTATGATTAAGAATAGAATAAGCTTAAATCCCAGCCCTATCATTATTAACTGTGACCAAAGGCACAAAACTTATATTCCTTGATCCTGTTCCTTTATCTGTAAAGTGTTGATAATAAAGCTATGGATATATGCATTAAATAAGATTATACTCAGTAAAAGCACTCAGCATAGAGTGTGGCATATAATATCCTTTAAATAAGAGTTGGCTGAATCTGAATCACTCCTAAAATTATGGCCTAAAAACAGAATTTTTAAAAACAATTTTCAACTACAGGGAACATGGCCGCTAAAGAATCTCTGGAGAATCAGAACCTCTAGATCACTTTGTCAAATCACATATGCCCCTTGGAGGTCTGACACAACACTGCAGGGAGCGACACAACCCTCTCCCCCGGTCAGGAACCCGTGGTTCAGATCAATTTAGGAATGTGTAGCAGGCAGCTAAAAGTGTTCTTAAAGCAGTTACTCCTCTAAATAAATGTTTCTCAAACTTCAGTGTATATGAAACACCTGAAGGGTTTACTGAGCCAGAGATGGCTGGGAATAGTTCTGAGTTTCTGATTCAGTAAGTGTGCTGTGGGGCCCAAGGATGTGCACTTCTAACATGTCCCCACGTGGTCCTGATGTTGCTGATCCATGTAAGGACCACACTTTGAGAACTATTGCTCTAGAAATTATTTGAGAATGAGAAAAGAAAGCAGGTGTGTCTATGCATAAAGCACATTTGGGGGCCACTGTCTAAAAGCACTGCTGGGTATGGATGAACTATCACCTAGTCTAGAGGCAGTGATGTTGAAGAACATGAAGTGAACTCACCAGTGCAAATGAGCATAACATCAAAATTGACATTGGCCTTGACATATCACCGACTACATGCTTTGCATTGTGAGATGCGCTTTACATCGACCATCTCATCTAAACCTCACAACAACTCCATGAGGTGCCCATTCTACACAGAAGGAAACAGAGGCTCAAAGAGACTAAATTACATGTCCAATTCCCAGGGCTTGCGAACGGCTGAGCTAGGTCTGCCCTCTGCTCTACTGCAGGAGGCAACACAGAAAACAAAAAGAGTTCTACTCACTCCTTCCAAAGCCCAAAGCCAACTGCATCCTGTTCTCCAGGCACTGGGATTCAGAGAAAATTCAGACCTGCTGTCTGTCCTCAAGAAAATTCACCTCCTCACAGGAGCAACTAATTAAGTCCACAATGATTGCAAATGTTGTGTGCACTGTTCGGATGAAATGGCTGATTCTGAGGAGGTGGAAGAGTGCTTCACCCTGCCTGGGGGTGGAGGTATAAGGGATTCTTCCTTCCTGAGGAGGGATCAGTCTGGGTGCTGAAGTAATTAGTCTGGGAAAGCAGGGGGCTAAAGGCCTTCTAACAGGCTTTCAGCCAAACCCTGGCTACACATGAGAAATACTTGGGGAGGCTTTTAAGAAATACAGTTGTCTGCGCTTACCTTGACCAGCTGAATCCGAATCTCTGGGAGTATGACCTAGGCATCAGTATTTTTTTTTTTTTTTTTTGCGATACGCGGGCCTCTCACTGTTGTGGCCTCTCCCGTTGCGGAGCACAGGCTCCGGACGCGCAGGCTCAGAGGCCATGGCTCACGGGCCCAGCCGCTTTGCGGCATGTGGGATCCTCCCGGACCGGGGCATGAACCCGTGTCCCCTGCATCGGCAGGCGGACTCTCAACCACTGCGCCACCAGGGAAGCCCGAGATCAGTTTTTTTAAAAACCTCTCCAAGTGATTCTACTATGCATTTAAGGTTGAGAACCACTGCCCTAAATGATTATTAAAATAGGTTATTAGATATAATAATCACATAATTCACCTGCGGGCCGTTAACAGTATTTTCAAAATTTCCCTGATGGCTGAAAACACCTGGGCCCTTTGGAGAATGAAAAATCAACATCTGAGGACCCCTCCCCTGCAACTTCTTTTCCAGTAGGTCAGGTAAATTTGGGATACAAGATAAATGGTTCTCAGGGTGTTGTCCAGGTTGCATTAGCATTGCCTGAGAACGTGTTTAAAATGCAAATTCTTGGGCCCTACCCCAGACCCACTGAATCAGAAATTCTGGAGTGCAGCCCAGCAATCTGTGTTTTAAAAGTCCCTTGTTATTTTGATGCACACCCCAAATTTGAGAACCACTGGTTAACGAGTTGTGTCGGGTCAAAGTCGTGTGATGATGTCTGCTGCTGCAGATTCTACTTCTAATCCAGGCCTTTGGTCAAAGGCAGTGTGAGTGAATCAGTGTCCCTTATTACGACTCTAAAGAACAGAAGTGCACGCTTCGGTGGGTAATGGCCAGAAGCAGCATATCGCTCATATAAATATCTTTAAAAACACCCTTTCTACTATAGGCTAAGCTATTAATGTGACCACCATTAGGGAAGAAAAGAAAAAGAGCAATCATCTTTGCAGAAGGTTGTATGGGGAGCACTTTCAAGGAACTTCAACACAGTGGGAGAGGCTGTGGCTGGGGATAGTGGGTAGACAACTGTCAACAGATTTGATTCGTTTTTCAAACTGAGGACGAAAAATGGGTTCCCAGAATACACATTTCCAGGCTTTGCAGAGAAGCCTTGTGTTGCTCCAGGAACGTTTAAAGTGCCCAGTGGGAACATCTTGGCATAGCATTTACTTGTGATTCATCTGGCCACCTCAGGTGAAGCCGTGTACACACTCCAAGCCACTGGCAGGCAACAGGAATTCAGGTTCAAGCCCAAGGCCAGTGTGCAAGGCCACCACTGTGCAGCCATTTCCTGTGACTCCCGCTCTCACTTCAATTTTTCTTCCCTTTAAATCCTCTTACACGCGATGGTGTGGCATTTTAATTTCCACCCAACAGAGGCTATGAAATCAGCTCAAGGACTTTTGCTCCAACAAATGCCAAGATGAACACTTTTAGACACACCATGTGGTTTTAATTTCATCCACAGAGAGTCATCATCCATCCTGCTCTCCAGAGGCCAAACTGGTCAGTACCCCTTGGAACCACAAAGTTCAGACTCCTTAGTTTGTCCTTCAAGACCCTTCACATGGGAGCTAACCCGTATCACCAGCCTCATCTTCATCACTTCCTCTTATTGACACTAAATGATTGGCCATTACCTGAACACTTCATGTCCTCTCATGCTACTAGGATGTGAGTTTCATGGGAGTTGGGACTTGGTTTTAATTGCTGTTTTGAATCAGTGCATTCAATAAATATGTAATTCCCTGTGCCCTTCCCTGTTCTATTCTGTCCCTGGAATGTACTCTGCTCACTCCCCTACTTGGCAAATGCCTTCTTGGCCATTAGGTCCCATTCCCAGCCCCCCTGTAGGCAGAAGGCGCTCTTTTTTTTTTTTTTTTTTTTGCTGTACGCGGGCCTTTCATTGCTGTGGCCTCTCCCATTGCGGAGCACAGGCTCCAGACGCGCAGGCTCAGCGGCCATGGCTCACGGGGCCAGCCACTCTGCGGCACATGGGATCCTCCCGGACCGGGGCACGAACCCGCGGCCCCTGCATAGGCAGGCGGACTCCCAACCACTGCGCCACCAGGGAAGCCCCCCAGAGGGCGCTCTTTATTGCAGCTGTGTTATAAATATTTGCATTTCAACCTCCCCCCCTAGATTGTGAGGACCTGAGGGCAGGCACTAACTCTTTGTTAATACGGTACTTTCGGTGAATGATTCCAGAGTGTGATTTCAATAGGATTCTATGGCCTGTGGGCTTTCCGGACCAATTCTTAACTGGCTATGATGTTTATCAGTTCAGATTTGGGGCAACACTGAAGGTACAGATCCACACTGAACAAGCAAGGAGGAGAGCTGGGTTGGTCTGAAGTAAGGGGAAGACCAGGAGCTACCACTGTGAAATCTTCTACTATTTCCAGGCACAGCGATAGCTACCATACTTGTTACCTCGTGTCGTTTGATACTCTGGCTCAATAAATACACCAACAGGATAGTTGGTTCCACTGGCTCTGGAAGAAGAGAATAATAAAACCATACCATTCTGAAGGTTTATGCTTCTTAAGTGTATATTTCCTTATGTACAAAAGAAACATTTTCCTGAATCTTTCTTATAAAAGTAATTTACAGGGCTTCCCTGGTGGCGCAGTGGTTGAGAGTCCGCCTGCCGATGCAGGGGACACGGGTTCGTGCCTCTGTCCGGGAGGATCCCACATGCCGCGGAGCGGCTGGGCCTGTGAGCCATGGCCGCTGCGCCTGCGCGTCCGGAGCCTGTGCTCCGCAACGGGAGAGGCCACAATGGTGAGAGGCCCGCGTATCGCAAAAAAAAAAAAAAAAAAAAAAAGTAATTTACAGTAAAACTTCACTAATTAAGACTCATGAGAAAGCAACTTTGGATTAATGCAAATATGAATTATGGAATAGTCCTGAAATCCGTACAAGTAAAAGAGATAAGACGTTTTGGAAATCATACTATTCATTAGAAAAAAGATTTATAATTAGCCTACTGAAGAGTCCTCCCAAGAAAAGCTTAGGCCCTTGTGTTACAAAGCTTACCTACATTAATAGTACCAAATGTGTTTGGAAATAGTTTATTTTCTCAATGTACGTAAATAATCTTCTTGCATTTTTTATAATTGTGGGTTTTTTGAGAAAATCCTTTGCTTCACTGATAGTAAAAGATAAATTTGAGCCTGTATCCTTTGGGAAGGATTATTGATTCCAAATATCAATTGAGGTTTTGCTATCTTAATATCACACAAAAACCAACCCTGGACATAGTACAGAGTAAATAAAATAGACATTTTGTTCAGGGGCTCATAAGGCTTTTTTTTTTTTTTTAAAGTAGCCTTTACAAAATTCTGCTTCTTGTGGCCCCTCAGGGCTTGCTGGGGGTAGGGGTGGGAATGGGAGAAGTAGGCCAAGTTCCTGACCCCTTCCTTCCCACCTTCCCATCAAAGAAGCCCAGGTTCATGTTGCTTCACAGACAAATTGGGTTCCGTGTGAGAACAAGTTTGAACCAAGTATTCCATAACAGAAAAAAAAAAGTTTGAAAGCCACTGTTACAACAGTGACAGACAAGTAGAGGACATCTAGACAGGAAAATAAAAATACTAAACTGATACTTAAATAGACCCTGAAAGATTTACATCGCCTGCTGGCCAAGGTTAAATGCATTTTATTGGTGTGGAGCAATGTAGCTGTCTAAATGGGTAGACAGCTGTGGGAAGGGAGCTGTCACCTCCCCACGGATCTACCCCAGAAGGCTCCGCAGAGGAAGAAAGACCAAAGGCTGCAGGAGGAAAGGAAGCGAGCTTAGTAGGGGGCGGAAGAGGATGGCTAGATATTCCAAGCCCAAGAGAAACTTGCAAATGGACTCCAGGATGATGAAAAAGTGAAATCTTGCTGCTAAATCCATTTATGGTCATAAAAATGTCACCCTTCTTCTCATTAGACAGGATTGTTCTTTATTCTCTTTGGTTTCAAATGTCAGTTACTTCACAGTCTTATTAATGCCTCCCCCCCAGAAAATATTTTTATTTATATTATTTTTTTATTGAAGTATAGTTGCTGTACAATACTATATGTTACAGCTGTAAAATACAGTGATTCACAATTTGTAAAGGTTATATTCCCTTTATGGTTATCATAAAATATTGGCTATATTCCCTGTGTTATACACTATATCACTGTAGTTTATTTTATACCTAATAGTTTGTACCTCTTACTCCCCTACCCCTATATTAGTCTTCCTCCCTTCCATCTCCCCACATTTGCTATATCTGTGAGTCTGCTTCTTTTTTGTTATATTCACTAGTTCTTGTTGTATTATTTAGATTCCACATATATCTGATATCATACAGTATTTGTCTTTTTCTATCTGACTTATTTCACTTAACATAATGCCCTCCAAATCCATCCATGTTGCTGAAAATGGCAAAATTTCATTCTTTTTTTATAGGTTAATAGTATGCCATTGTGTGTGTGTGTGTGTGTGTATATATACATATATATATATATATATATATATATACCACATCTTCTTTATCTATTCATCTGTTGATGAACACTTGGGTTGCTTCCTCATCTTGGCTATTGTAAATAATGCTGCTATGAACATTGGAGTGCATGTATCTTTTCAAATTAGTGTTTTTGTTTTATTTGGACACACACCCAGGAGTGAGATTGCTGGGTCATATGGTAGCTCTGTTTTTAGCTTTTTGGGAAACCTCCATACTATTTTCCACAGTGGCTGCACTGACTTATATTCCCACCAACAGTGTACAAGGGTTCCCTTTTCTCCACATCCTTGTGGACATTTGTTATTTGTGTTCTTTTTGATGGTAGCCATTCTGACAGGTGTGAGATGATACCTCATTATGGTTTTGATTTGCATTTCCCTGATGATTAGTGATGCTGAGAATCTTTCTATGTGCCTGTTGGCCATCTGCATTTTCTCTTTGGAAAAATGTCTATTAAGTTCTTCTGCCCTTTCTTTAATCAGGTTGTTTTTTGATATTGAGTTGTATGAGCTGTTTATATACGTTGGATATTAACCCCTTATGGGTCATATGACTTGCAAATATTTTCTCCCATTCAGCAGGGTGTCTTTTCATTTTGTTGATGGTTTCCTCTGCTGTGCAAAAGCTTTTAAGTTTAATTAGGTCTGATTTGCTTATTTTTGCTTTTATTTCCCTTGCTTTGGGGGACAGATCCAAAAAATATTGCTACAATTTATTATGATTGATGTCAAGAAGTATTCTGCCTATGTTTTTCCTCTAGGAGCTTTATGGTTTCTAGTCTTCCATTTAGGTCTTTAAGCCATTTTAAGTTTATTTTTGTATATGGTGTTAGAGAATGTTCTGATTTCATTTTATTACTGCCTTTCTTGAGCTCTCTATTCCTCTCCTGACCTTCCTTCTCCTTGTTGTTCCCTTTCTCTTAGGGCTCCCTTGAGCCCTCAGCTGGATATTTCAGCAAATATGGAGAGAAACCTACTCAGGGTGACTCTGCTGACCTTCATGGTAGCTACAGAAGCCCGTGGAAGGTGAAGGCATCAGGGCTGAGCTGAGTGGAATAAACCACACCTGCATGTGCTGCAAAAAGGAACGACCAGGGCTTCCCTGGTGGCGCAGTGGTTGGGAGTCCGCCTGCCGATGCAGGGGATGCGTGTTCGTGCCCCGGTCCGGGAGGATCCCACATGCCACGGAGCGGCTGGGCCCGTGAGCCATGGCCGCTGAGCCTGCGTGTCCAGAGCCTGTGCTCCGCGGCGGGAGGGGCCGCAGCGGTGAGAGGCCCGCGTACCGCAAAAAAAAAAAAAAAAAGGGAACAAGCAATGCTCCCCATTCCCTGTGGAGCAGCCCAAGTAGAGGAAGCTGGGGTGGGGGGTAGGGGAGGCAGGTGTTAGGGAAAGAAGCCCTGCATCATTCCCTGGTGGAGGCTGCAGGGTCAGAGAAGCTCTGCCTCCTGAAAGGAGAGACAGCTTGGAGACAGATCTCTAAGGTAAGGAATTCCATCCGGGCAACTGGGCAACTCTCCCAAAAGAAGAAAGAAACATAGTTTCTTTATCTTCAGTGTTTTACTTTGTACAGGAACACTCCATGATCTCTTCTTGATTCCTTTACATGTCAAAGCTGTTATTCAGCATCTACTTCATTATTTTCTTTAAGTAAGTGCCTACTGACTCCCTGGACAATGCCAGACACTTTCCATACTCTATCCTTTTTAATTGTTTGAATATATTTGATGAATGGAAAAGACAAAAGCGTGAGTTTCTGTGAATCCTTCCTTATGTATTAAATCACCCTTGTTAATAATTGAACTTTCTATCATGGGAGTGATATTCAGATAATTTCACGCCCAGGATATCTCATTAACTTAGATCTATTTTCTTAATGTACATTACACACACTCATTCCAAAAGTGGGAACCAAAATACAAAAATCTTTGGTGGGCTGTTAACATTAAAAATTAAATGGCCTTTTTTCAAAGAATATTCTTTCATTATAAACACTGCAAGTATAGGATTTAAAAGATGCCTAAAAATCTAAGCCATCACTAATTATTAGTAAGAAACTTGATACAAGGCATTAAAAGACAATATGAGTAACTGGTTATTAGACTGTTATATATGCAATTAACTCTTATCAGCCTCAACCAAGAAAAGGCTTAAATCATATTAAAATCAACCAGTAAGGCTTCCCTGGTGGCGCAGTGGTTGAGAGTCCGCCTGCCGATGCAGGGGACGCGGGTTCGTGCCCCAGTACGGGAAGATCCCACATGCCGCGGAGCGGCTGGGCCCATGAGCCATGGCCGCTGAGCCTGCGCATCCGGAGCCTGTGCTCCGCAACGGGAGAGACCACAACAGTGAGAACCCCGTGTACCGCAAATAAAAAAAAAAAAAAAAAAATCAACCAGTAAATTTTATAGCATACCGGCTATTTATCTGTTTAGATAATCTGTTTATACATTTATATGTTTTCTGTTTAGCACAAGAACATTAGGAGTCTGGACCCTCAAATACTTTACAGTTTTATTACAGAGGCAAGACCTAAACATACGGAAAAAAAGGAGAAATAAGTCACTATTCAGATATCTAAATAGAAACCCATATAATGAAGGCCTAAGTGATACGGCTCTCAAAATTTTTGTGCCCAAACATGATAAAAAATACATATAAAATACATTCATCAGTCACCGTGGCAATGACTCAAGACAACAGGGCCTTGATGGGGTGGGATGGAGAGTATTATCTTGGAAAAGTATCAATGACTCATTTGTGTGGTGTTATAACAGTCCCCACCAGCAGGGTGAGCGCTCTCCGCCTTTGCCCAAACCCTGTCCTCCCCATGGAGAGTTCCTGGAACGGCTCAAGGACAACAGGAACTCAGAAAAGGTAGAGGTCACATAATATCAGAACTTATGACAAGCTTTAATGGAATAGAACTTCCACTGAACTTTTAAAGATGGTACAGCCTCAACTCTTTGGAAATGAATACAATGCTTCATACTTTTCCTTTGGAATATAATCTGAGGCCTCTACGATCATGTGTCTGAAGTTTAGAGGATTTACCAATAGCACAGAACAAGTCTTTTCCCACATCTGTGGAATATGAAACAGTTAAATTTAAATAATTTTTATATTTATCAAAATAATGCACGCACACCATTTAAAAAGACAAAAAAGGCTCAAAGATTTGTAACCAAACTAGCAAACAATAGCGCAGTTTCCCTTCATCCTCCAATCTCCCTAAATAAGGCAATCGGTTTATCTTAGTAACCCCTTCTGCTATTTGCTCTATTTTTCTAAATTATAAGTATGTTTTGCAGTTTTGCAATATCTTGATTCATCAAATCAAAGTAATATATATTCGCTTCTGAACATGTTCGTTGAGGGTTTTAGTTTTTTACACTTCTCATAACTTCTAATAAACTAAATTTCATCAATTCTAAGTTGAACTGTTTTCATACATTTTAATATCTCTGAAATTGATAGGCACTTTGTAACGAATGTATCATACATTCTTTTTTCTTCCTTACAGGTACCTATGATTAACGGTTCATCTTACAACTAAAGGTAACTCGGATTGATAAAATAATTTTGTATTATATCCATATTCCATACTTCATTATTATGACTACAAAATTAGTGTGTACTGTGGAGCTAAGTAGTGACTTGATTACATTTTTTCTTCTATAATTTTTCACCTACACTGAAATAATTGTCCAATTGTTTTTAACCTATACCTAATTTATCCTGAACATCTATAAAATGCCTATCAATATAATTTCCTACATGGCCCCAAACTATCAAGTAATCCTTAGTTTAATATTTTTGTAAATTTCCCTCTGGAACCCTGTACACCTTACTGTCATCTGGGCTGGGCGCTCTAGGTTTGGGTTCAGCTGTCATTCTGGGACTTTTCTCGCTTTCATCTTAAAAGTTTCCTTTGCCTTTCTCCTGTATTGAGTCATCTGCTCACAGGATCTCATGTCTTGTTTTGTGGTCCACACCCACTAATAGCTCCCTTAGAAATCATTTTCACTTAGACTTTTGAAAGCATTGTTCCACTGTTTTCTAGTTTCTAATACTGCTGATGAGAAGACGGATACAATTCTGATTCCTAGTTCTCTGGAATATTGTAAGATTGCCCCAATTTCCCTGAGATTTTGAAATTTCACCAGTTAGTATGCTTTGGTGTGGATCTTCTTTTTTTTTCACTTTACAGGCTCTAGATTTGTGTTACTCTCTGGCTCTTATTGGCCTGGCCCTTCATCCCTAGTTTTGCAGCTTCCAGTCAGTCACCTGTGACCCTTGAAGATTCTCACACCAACGCTCTGCTTCATCACTCAGGTTCGTCAGCCTCAGCTTTCAGCCAATTTTGATGCAAGCTAAGAATTGCATGTTTGAAAATAGTGAGTGTGTACCCCAGTCCCATGATCGTCTTCCCCAGACACAGCACGGCAGGACTCAGAACTAAGCCAGTGTCTTCAGTTCTGTCTCTGAGATTCGTGTTCTCATCTGTGGCAGTCAGAACTCCTACGTTCAATTCTAAGCAACAGCAGAGACTATTAATACCTTTATCTACTCAGCAACATTTCAACTGATGATAGTAGTAGTTGTTTTATGGCATTTGTTGAAAACCTAACTAATTTGAGACATACCAGATGATTTTTACCAAGTCCTTTTCTCAACCAATGCAGAAGATACAGACTGACACACTGAGGAGGAAAAAGCGCAAATGTATACAGTAAAAACTACATGAAGAGGCAGAATAGTGGGGTGGCTCAGAGGCCAGGCACTGTCTTCAGATTTCCTCGGTTTGAGCTCTGTTTCTCACGTTTACTAGCTGCAGGATATTATGAAATTCACCTCACTCCTTTCAGCCTCAGTTTCCTCACCTGCCAAATGGTGGTAATAACAGTGCTTATGTCATGCAGTTATGGTAAGGACTAAATGAGGTAAGTATACATGTTGCCGCAGAAATGGCAGCTATGATACTACTGTCCTCGGCTGGCACTAATTCTGTGACTGAGCAAAGTGCTTACCCCAAGTCTTGTTTTTCATTTGGAAAATGAGGATACTTAGAATGCTTGCCTCATAGGGTGATTCTGAAGAACAAATGGTTAAATGATATTAAAGTACTGCTCAGTACCTGCACACTAAGTACTTAAGAAAAGTTAGTTAGCTACACACACACATGCTACTCTTTATCAAATACTTTGAGCTGACCTACCCAGGCCAGAGACAGTACCTCTGAGTCAAAATTCAGTGCCTTGTGCCCCATGGTTACTGCTACCAGATTCAGAGTAGCTCCACCCACCTTTTATTTTGGACATGAGCCCTCCTGTCACCTGATTTTTTTCCCTGGCATCCCTTTCAATTAAAAAAGAAGAATCTGTCCTCTCGATGACTCATGGGCTGTATTTCTTTATTTTTCCACTGCACCAGCCTTTGGCTCTGTTGGTATTTGGTCTCTCCTTTCCTGCATGTAAGTACCTGCTCTTCTCCATGCCCTTACTTTAATTCTAGCCTCCCTAGAGTTTCCTTTTCGTTCTAATCACTGCCTTCATCCCACTTGTTTAAGCCACTTTCTTCCCTCCCCTGGGAGCATATCCCAGCACCAAGAACCTGCGCCTGGTTGTAGCAGACTCCAATTGAGAAATGATGGGTTAGCTGAATGGAGACTAATTCAAACCTGCAGGTCTCTTTTTATGATGCTACTTTATCATCCCACGTGAAAGAAAAAGGTAAAAGAGGAAGTGGAACTGAATGATAAATGCAGCCAATAAAACAATAGCATCAAGTCCCCTGCTCCAAAAGGACACCAAATGACCCCCAAAAGACTTTTACTGAGGTTCAAAGAGTTCCCATTTCTGAAATACTAGGTACAATATTTTTTAACAGAGTAAATAGAGCCCAAGAGATAGTAAGTCTTTTAAACACTTCTCTCCCTTCCCCTTCAGTTAAGAGAAGCCAACTTAATATATTTTTCTTCCAATTGAGCCCAGGGGACCCCATTCACTACTGTGGGGCTATAAAAGGTATTTGGGAGTCTAACCAACAGCAGAAGACAGATGGCAGGCTCTGCGGCAATCACAGGTTCATCTGAGGGGTGCTTATTAAGCCCGTTCCCTCTTCCAGAGTCTTCTGACACACATCCCTTTTGAATTTGACCCCTTTCATTTTCGTGTGGCAACTTGCAGCTCATGATGCCTTGGGGCGAGTTATAATAAGTTCATGTCCGAGATTACACATCTGATATTTATAAAAACACAAATACTCCAGACCTTTCTCCAGGCAGGAAATGACAAATCTTTGGTAAGCTATTTTCAGGACTTAAAAAAAGAGGAAAAAGAAAGAAGTTGGTGATGAACTAACCGTTGAGAGTACAACGATGTTGCCTTACTGCATATTGAAACCAGTCCCTTCTAACAAAAATGCCAAAAGCCATTATCTGTACAATTTAATACTGTGCAGTAAGTCCTTGGCAATCCCCAGTAATCTGCAGCATTACATAGTACTGCACCGGACGGGACATGAGATAATACGGAATGACTTAATTAGACTTGGGGATGCCGGCATATCGTGACTCTGTAAGTCCAACTTCGTTATTTCTCAATGACTTCCAGTTGGAAAATATGATCTTAGGTGATAACATTTCCTTAACTTTTATGTATCTCCTTTTATTACATCAGAGGATCGTGGTGGTGCTGGAGGTGGTGGCCAGTGGCAGTTCTGGTATGTTTTCTTTTAAAAAGTACTCAACTTTAGCGTTTGCCAGAAAGCATTATTTAAACCCCAGAGATACAAAGTCTCCCAAAGCAATGCTGCATTTTTAGTGTTAAAAGCACAGATTTTTAATCACATTTACCTCTAGTATGAATGGGAGAAACAAAGACAGAGCTTCACTGTGCTATCTTGGTATGTGATCACCTTTTGTAAAATGCTCAGTCCTGCCTCTGTGAAGCCAAGCTATTCAGAACCAGCTATTTCAGCAAAAGGTTTTAAGTTGATAAAATACATGACTAAGAACCATAATTCCTTGTGCTATTACTTTAAAATAAATTTAATTCTTTTTTCTATTTTTATTTTGAAGATTTCAAACATATAGAAAAGTTGAAAGAATCATGTATCATTACATTAAGATTTTTCCATATGCACTTTATTTAAATGTATCTGCATCCATGTATTGATATGTATCAAACATGTAAATACGTATTAAACACCATCATCACATCTAACGCAAATGACAATAATTCCCTAATTTCATCTACTATCTAGCTCATAATAAATTTTTCTTAATTGTTATCCAAATATTTGTTGGTTTGTTTTTACATAGCTGGTTTATTTGAACCAGAATCCAATCAAAGTTCACATTTGCTTTTGGTTGTTATGTTCCTATAGTTTCTTTTAATTTAGAACAGTCCTCACAGATGTTTTGTTAATTTGTTTGGTTTTTAAAGATCTTGACTTTCTCAAGACAGTGACATTAGTGACATTGAGTACAATCATTTAATTAAGGTATAATGGACTGATCTCCTCATGGTAAGTACATTTCCCCTTTTTGTTATTACATTTAAAAATCTGTATCTATTTTGATTATTAATTATTAAATTAATTATTTAAATGATTAATATATTGTGTATAAATCATGACCAAGGGCTTCCCTGGTGGCGCAGTGGTTGAGAGTCCGCCTGCTACTGCAGGGGACATGGGTTCGTGCCCCGGTCCGGGAAGATCCCACATGCCACAGAGCGCCTGGGCCCGTGAGCCATGGCTGCTGAGCCTGCGCGTCCGGAGCCTGTGCTCCGTAACGGGAGAGGCCACAACAGTGAGAGGCCCACGTACCGCAAAAAAAAAAAAAAAAAATCATTACCAATTTATCTTGCTCGAGAAATTTTAACCTCACATCCATGGATAAGCTTGGAGGATGTACATGAAATCTTTAAAATTGCTTGCAAAGTGTTATATATATACTTATGCCTAGGGAATATGAAATTCATGCAATTTTCAAAGGGGATAAAGACACAAAAGTGACTAAGAACAATGGTTGCAGGTCAGTGTCTTCATCCTTGAATTATGTTGTAATGCCACCCATTTTGCCGTCTCCTTACTCTGGCAAGTTGGTGCTCCCTACACTGACTGGAACCTCTCAATAAAGCTAATGATTTACTGACATGTGGACTCACTGTCACAATTAATGAACTCATCACTTTGGGACCATAAAGCTGTACGACCCATTCCTATTATGACCATGATATATACTAAAACATATAGGTTGATACTTTACAAAGACATTTTAAAAGCTTTATTGAAACAGCAACATGGCACGCAGGTGTAGCAAGGGGAAATAGGAGGAGGGAGTCCATGAGAGGAGGGGAGACGGGAGAGGCAGCCAAATACTGTGATCTAAGCTGATCTCAGTAGTGATAAAAGGAAGGGAGATGTAGAGAAGGCAGAAGAAGGAAGGGGAAAAGGGGAGGAGGGAAGAGAAGGGCACAGAAATCTATCAAATACAAGCAAGTGAGAAGCAGCGCAGCAGGCCTTCTCCTCTTACAACCCATGTGGATTCCCATAAAACACTTGCTTAGTCACCCTCCTCTTATCATTAGTCTTCCATTGGGTCTTATTTATTATCATGTGACTTTACTGTGCAAAGTTCTGCTCTTGGGGTGTGGGAGAAGGGGGTGCAGGGCTCAGTTCAGATCCCCCTCTGGATCCCACTGAATGTTCCTGGGCCGGTTCACTAGAAAGGCCTCAAACATTCCCACAGGCTTCTCCCTCCCCAGTAAGTCCAAGATGGGCCCAGCCTTCCAGTAGGTACCACCAGGAGAGCCACCACCAGACTATGCGTCTCCTGTATGCAAATGTGGAGAAAGGCGACCTATCAGGGCAGATGAATTGGACGCAGGAACCCACTCTGGGAAGACAGTCCCACTGGTTCTCAGTTTGGCCACCAGAGCCTGGCAGGATCTTGGCTCTCCTCACCCTGGTGACTGGGCACCATTACACCATTACTGTTACTTTAGCCTACCAAGCGAAAGACCCCAATAAGTAGATTCAGGGAAAACAATTCAAGGAAGAACTTCTCTTTCCTCTGTTTCCAACATTAGAGGAAACCTGAAGAATCCAGGCTTATAAACATACTCCTGCTAAGTATCCCACTCCACTAATAAAGTGGAGTCTTTCTGACTTTAAGAAAAAACACTGGGATTCAGATGATTTGGGGCGTGAAACTTCAGGTTGGCCATTACAGGTATTTCATTTATATTGGTTCATTTATCCCCAATAATGCCTCTGTGTTTTATAATGAAAACCTCAGCACAGGAACTCTTTCTGTTTGCCCATGCATCTGGGTAACAACTTAGATTCATGGTTCTGAGTCTGGGAACTGATTTTTCCTATTAGCTTTAGGAAATATTTTCCCCGTTATTTCAAGTTTAGCACAGTTTGACGTAGCTATTACAGTATATCAGCCCCTCCTCCACTCTACCCCCAACCCATTTTTGGACGATTAGAAGCACCGTATTCCTTATTTAGTACCTGCAAACCTTTCCATTGTAGGGTCTATATATGTAACTCTTGCAGTGTCTAGAACTAAGACCCACTCTTTGGGCAGAAGGTAATGCATCCTGACAGTAACTAGTTAAGCAGAAATTATTTTCCTTCCTGTATGGGGCCAGGGCCCGTATTACAATCCTGCAGAGGGGAAGAATGACCAAAGACCACATGAGGTTCTCAGAATCTGATTTTCCCCATGATTCTTCATTTGCTCACTCTGGCACAGCCTGAGACAAACCGTGAGGACAGCAGAGTTCATCTTCTTAGCCACCGAGCTCTTTATGTGTGACTTTCAGTATTTTCCTCTGAGCCAGGAACCTGGGGTCCCCTTGTTAACAGGAGCCCCATTGCACTGGGCTGGCCCAGGCAACTTCCTCTTTAAGATCATGGCTGCCTGTCTAATCAGTTAACGTGGTTTTACAAGTTAACTAGTCTCTAGTTAAATACATCTGCCTCCACTGTGGTAGATACTACAGGTTTTCTAGACTAGAAGACTGTAAACTACAGCCTGTGGACCAAGTCCAACTTACAGCTTGTTTCTTGTTTTTTAATAAAGTTTTGTTGGGACACCTGTTTATTTACAAACTGTGGCTGCTTATGTACCACAGTGTGATGAGCAGGATGGGCAGTTGTGTCAGAGACCGTATCCCATGGCCTATAAAGCCTGACATATCTACTTTCTTGCCTTTTACAGAAAAAATCTGTCAACCAACCCTGATCAATATAACAGCTATTCCTTTCTTCCTTTTTGATGTACAGAACCCAAGCCATCTGGCATTTTGTTACTTCCGATTGATTCCATCCTCACCGGTATATCCTCCTTATGAATATATCTGGGTACTGCCTGCCATATCCCAACTCAAAGGAGTGATTCCAGTGGTAGAAACTATAGGCAACTTCTAAGGCTGGCGTGATAACATGATAACCTGCTGCCTGCTGGCTATGCACACTTGTGAACCTCTCCACTGTGAGTGTGATCTGGCCCCAGTTTCTGAATGTCATTTGCATTCAATACACTAAGAATCCATGGGATAGTTATTTCCTGTTTCCATTTTTTTGCAGAATGATGAAGTGGGAGACATTGACTCTGGGGTCAGAAAGACCTGAATTGTATTCCAGGCTCAGTAACTTTCTGGCTGTGTGACTTTTGGCTAGTTATTAACCTCTCTGGGGCACAGTCTGCTCATCCCTAAAGAAAGTGCTCAGTATATCATTGTGCCATGTTTGAGGAAGGATGTGAAAAAGGAAGGTGTCAACTTTTTACAAAGTTTCTGAGAGATAAAAATGAGTTGTTAGGAGGAAATGTCTGGCATTTAGTACTCCCTCAATAAATACTCTTTTTCTTCTTTTCCCAGCTGGTTATACTCTAATCCTGACACCTCCAATTCCTCAATAACTACGACTGGCCTTGAATCCCGAAGACTGAGAACTTGCCTGCTACCCTGGTTTCCTATTAACTGCTTTGCTTACCATTTGATCATACTGCTCTGCAACCTATTTATTTCAGGGAATTCTAGCCTCCAAGATGGCAAGCCGGGCCAGACCTCTGCTCATTACCTGCTGTTCACGGGCTCTAGCCTTGCCCGGGATATGAACTTCGTCTGAACTTTCTAATGAATGGTTCTTGGGGAGTTATCTGAAGCTTCCTTTAGGGACTGATCATCCAAATCCAGATCTTTCTTGGGATTAATATCCCATTTATCAAATGACTAGTTCCTGACTTGGGTAATGTGCCAGTGCCCACTACTAGCTTGAACCAGCCTGTTCCAAGCCCTGCTTCTGAGTCTCAGTCCTACTGTTCTCTTCCATTTGTTCCAGTTTCCCCGGGCCCACAACCCACCCCACACAATTCTTATTATCTTATGTATATGATTCTTGAAATATGGATGTGAGATCTTGTATGATCAACATTTATTGGCTGTAAAGAGTAAAGGCACATCCTTGTATGAAGGGGCGGAATCTCACCTAAAAGATAAAGTCATTCTTAGTATCTACAGGTATGTGTTTTGGATTATGGAAGAGAATTTAAAGAGATTCCCTTGGAGATGGAAGTGTCTGTGTGTCTGTGTATGTCAGAGGATGGGGGGGTTGTCTTTTGGCTTTGAGCCTAATAGTGGCAAGAATCCAGCAGACAGCTCCTCAGTTGTGGGTATAAAGACAGGAAACAAAGAGTCCACATAAGGTGCTTAAAAGACGGTTCAAGATCCTTGGGGCTGGAGTAGATATTTCAAGATAGCGGGTTGGAAAAGAGAGTCCCTAGGATCCATACTTGCTGCTATACCTTCACCTAGAGCAGTGTCTGGCATATTATAGGTGCTTAGTAAATATTTGTTGAGCAAATGAATGAATGATAGCATAACAGCCTCTAGTTTTTAAGCTGCTTCTGCTACCTGAGGAACAGATGGCAGAAGGGTCTTGATATGGAAGGGTCTTGACTTGTTCAGGTATAAATATGAAATCAGTTTTCATTTTCCATTAATTACTCCCAATGGTTATAGAGCTTCATTCCAGTTCCTAGAGTTTAATCTGTTCCATTTTAGAACTTGAGTCTCATATTTAATTCCAAGCTCTGTTCTTCTCCTCTTGCTCACTTCCCCTACAGCCCTGGCTAGATGACTCGGGGTAAAATCTGATCTCTCATCCAATTCACAAATCAACTTTTGACCCCATGCTCTTATTACCCTATGATGGAGTAGGATGAAGGGAAAACACTGCCTGTGATGACTTTGTTGTTGTCATTTCTGGGTCTAATACTGAATGGCACAGGATCTACATATGTGGCTGACTTCTGAATCCTAATTCTTTTTGTGGGGTACATGCCTTAGTTTAGGGAGAAGATCCTATTGTGGCCTTTTGCTCCACAGTTCCTTTATGAGAGATCCATCTTAGGCTTGAGCTCTTCCTTACCCTATCTCAAGCCTCTACCATGGCTAGTAGCTTGGGAAGGGGGATGGCATGGGAAAGAGATTCTTACAAGATGGCTCAAGCCTAGCCATCTTCTTTGGTGTCCATATGATCTATGGTGAACTCAGCCTCAACACATCAAACTGTGTGAATGCAGGACTCCTCTTGGCTGTCATTTACCACAGTTTTGCCATCTTGCTCTTGCTACTTTCTCCACCCTGCTGCAGCACCAGGCAAACCCAGTTCTCTGGCAGAGCAACTTTTGAGAAAGAGATCAACTCTACTCCCTGACAAAATAGGCAAATCAAGCAGTGATTCTATTTAAATGTATGACTTAATGAGATCTAACCACCACAGGGCTCATCATGGAACTAGTGATGCCACCATTTTCCTTTATACTTAAAGTCATGTTCATTATAGAAAATAAAATGAAATATAGGGCTTCCCTGGTGGCGCAGTGGTTAAGAATTCGTCTACCATTGCAGGTTACACAAGTTCGAGCCCTGGTCTGGGAAGATCCCACATGCCGCGGAGCAACTAAGCCTGTGCGCCACAACTACTGAGCCTGCGCTCTAGAGCCCGCGAGCCACAACTACTGAGCTTGCATGCTACAATTACTGAAGCCCGTGTGCCTAGAGCCCGCACTCTACAACAAAAGAAGCCACTGCAATGAGAAGCCCGCGCACCGCAACGAAGAGTAGCCCCTGCTCGCTGCAACTAGAGAAAGCCCGCGAGCAGCAACGAAGACCCCACGCAGCCAAAAATAAATTTAAAAAAAAAGAAATATAGGTAAAGAACAACAGCAAAAATCACCTATAAACTCAGTATCTAGAATAACCTTTGATATATGGACTTCCAGATTGTTTTTACAATGTATCTATATGAAATTTAAAAAGTAGGAGAATGGTGGAACTACATTGCTATATTGCTTTGTGCCCTGCTTTGCTCATATAGTAATAAAAACACATCTACTACTCTATACCATTACTTATGCTGGCAACATGGCATTTCATTTTATAGATACACTGAAAACCTTATTGTAGGACATTTGGGTTCTGTCCAACTTTCCACTGTTACAAATATTGCTTTAGTAAGTATGTCTGTACTTGTAATTTTGGTCCCATTTCTAATTATTCTTTAGGATAATTCTTAGAAATATAATAGCTAGGTCAAAGGATATTTACAATTTAAAGTTTGATCAAAGGGTATCCATCTTTGTAAGGCTGTAGCCAAAACACCCTTCAGAAAGCGTGTCAAAATTTTGTACAGCAGTTCCTCTTACCTACATTCTCATCCAAGAGTAGGTATTTTTTTCTTTTTCTTTTCTGTCTAGTGAGTATCTAAGAGTATCAAGGAAAGGATAAGCTTACTTTACTTCTCTTTATAAAGTAGGTGTAAGTCCAGCCTCTGGGAATGGTCAGTGCAATGAACCTGGGCAATTTCTCTCGGGGGAAAACAAGTATAAAACTGGATAAGATTATTCAATACAGCTATTTTAGGGAGTGGAAATAGACAAAAGTTGGCAACAGTTTGAAAAGTGTTTATTCATGAAAAACGGCTACTGTATTTGATTAAAAACTGTGAATTTATAGCCTTCTTGCTTCTGAGTGTTTCCATCCCCTTCAAGCTTGGGTGGCAAAAATCTACACCTTTACCAGTTGAAGATGATGGACTTGAGTTGGAGCAGGGGACAGAGTAGCTAGAAATTTAAGGGAGAAAGGATTTTAGAAGTGAAAGAACTATAGAAGTGTTGTGATGATAAATTCTCCATACACCCCTGTATGACGGCTAACCCATACATGCCTGACAAAAGAACACATACGAATATCCTGGGTCATTATGTCCTTGACCCCCACACAGCTTAATAGCAACAATGGAAACTTTACTGGCTTGACTATCTTAATATAGCCTATGTCCAATTATTGTCTGGTGAGCCACTAAATTACGTAAGTGCAAGGAAGATGCTTAGGAAGTCATACTAAAAACAAGAAGCAGGAAAGAAAGAAACTGAGCAGAGATACCAGCAGCTGCATATCATGAAGGTGACAGATTTCATTCAGACGTATTTCAGTACAGGAAATTTAATTACCTACAAAGTAAAACAAAACGACTAGCTCCCTCCTAATACAAAATGAAATTCAGAACTGATAAAGCATATTACCTACAATGTCCACATTTCAACCAAAAATAACTAGATATTCAAAGGAAACATAAAGAATGATTCATAGTCATTGAATAATATACTCAATAGAAACTGACTTCAAGCTGGCCCATATGTTGAATTTAGCAAAAACTTTAAAGCAGCTATTATAAATATGTTTAAAAACTTAACGAAAATTATGCCCAAATAATTAAAGAAAACATATACTATTACTAAGTAAACACAGAGAATGCCAACAAAAAAATAGAAACTATAGAAATAATCTAAAAGAAACCATAAACATGAACCTAAATCAGCTTGACAGATTTGAGAAGAAATAAGAATCAGTAAACTTGAAGATAGAGCAATAGAAAGTATTCAAGTTGAAGAATGCAGGGAAAAAATGTTAAAGAAAATGAACATGGAACTGAGGTATTTCAACATGTATGTCATTGGAATCTCAAAAAGAGAAGAGATATAAAAGGCGGCAGAAAAAATATTTAAAGAAATAATATCTAAAACTTATTAAATTTGTTATATTAACTACTGTTAACTAAATTAACTAATTAAATTAACCAATATTAATTAACTCATTAACTTAATTCATGTTAACTAAGATGCCCAAAAGACCCCCAAGCAGGATAAATTAAAGAAAGACACACTTAGTTTGACATCTCAGTTAAAATGCTGAAAGCAAAAATTACAAAAAAACTCTTGAAAGTATCAAGGGAAGAACAACATATCATACACAAGGAATAATGACATGACTAACAGCTTACTCTTTACCAGACACAAGAGGCCACAAGATATTGTATTACATAATTAAAGTGCTTAAGAATAAAACAAGTGTTAACCAGGAATTCTATATCCATTGAATGTATCCTAGAAAGAGGAAGGTGAAATATAGACATTTGAGATAAGAGAATTTGTCACTAGCAGACCTATGTTATAAGCAATGCTGAAGGGATTTCTCTAAATGGAAGAAAATGACAACAGATTATAACTTAGATTCACAAGTAAGAATGAAGAACCACAGAAATGGGGTGTGTAGGTGTGTACATATGTATATGTATGTGTATGTGTATATTATTTTCTTCTTTTAATTACTTTAAAAGATATATTGCCGTTTAAGCTAATAATTATAACATTGTACTTTTGGATTTATGACTTATATAGATGTAATTAAAAAGACACAAAATAAGAGAAAGAGCTATATTGATACACAGTTCCTATATTTTAATGTAAGTCACTTAATTTCAAGCAGATTGTGATAAGTGAAGGATGTGAATTGTAATCTCTATAAGCAATTGTTAGGACAAATAGACAGAAAGTAAATGAAACTACAGAAGATTTAAAAATTCTATAAATCACCTGACCTGACTGACAGCTATAGAAAGCTCCAGATAATAACAAATAGATATATTTTGTAAGTGCATATAGAAAATTCTATTCATTTTATGACTAGCATAGACCATATGTTAGGTCATAAAATAAGCCTGAATACATTTCAAAGATCTGGAATTATGTTCTCCAACAACAGAATTTAATTAGAAATAAATGACAGAAATAAATCTGGAAACTTTCCACATATTCCCACAATTCAAAGTAACCCACGGGTCAAAGAAGAAATAAGAAAATATATTAAATTGACAGAAAACAAAATATCAAATCAAAATTTGTGGGATTCAGCTAAAGCCATGCCTATGGGGAAATTTATTGCTTTAAATGCTTATATTACAAAATTTCAAGGAATCCAACAAAAACCTACTAGAATTACACAATGAATTTAGCAAGGTCATCATATTTCTAGTCAGTAGCAAAGATCAATCTGATAATAACATTTAAAAATACATTAATAATACCATCAAACAAAACACTTAGAAATAAATTTAATAAATGATATACAAGACCCAAACACTAAAATCTAGTAATCATTGATGAGATAAATTAAAGAAGACTTAAACAAATACAAAGATATACTAGGTTCATAGATGGGAAGACAATATTGTTCAGACGGCAATTTTTGCCACAGTGTTCTACAGATATAATGCAATCCCAGTATGAATCCAATAGGTTTTTGTGTGTGTGTAGAAACGGACAAGCTGGCTATAAAATTAATATGGAAATTCAGAAGACTAGAATAGCCAAAATGATTACAAAAAAGAAGAACTGAGTCAGGGGACTTACACTACCTGATTTAAAGATTTACTATAGGGCTTCCCTGGTGGTGCAGTGGTTGAGAGTCCGCCTGCCGATGCGGGAGACACGGGTTCGTGCCCCGGTCTGGGAAGACCCCACATGCCGCGGAGCGGCTGGGCCTGTGAGCCATGGCCGCTGAGCCATGGCGGCTGAGCCTGCGCGTCCGGAGCCTGTGCTCTGCAGTGGGAGAGGCCACAGCAGTGAGAGGCCCGCATACCGCAAAAAAATAAAAATAAAAAAAAAGATTTACTATTAAGCTACTATAATCAAGTCAGTGTGGTTTTAGAATAAGAATTTACACATAGATCAAGGGAACAAAAATTAAGGTCAAGAAATAGACTCATATTTGATTTGATATATGAAATATTTATTGAGAAAGGTACCAAGTAATTTAATGTTGACAGGATAGTCTTTTTAATTAATGCTGCCAGCATAACTGTATTTTTATATGGGAAAAAAAGTAAACTTCTATCTTTACCACATACCATAAACATTAACTTGAAATGGATAAGAGGCCCAAACCCAACTGCTAAAAATCACAAAACTTCTAAAAGAAAAGACAGAAAAAATCTTAGAGACTGTGAGTTAGGCAAAGATTTCTTAGGACACAAAAATAAATGAATCATGAAAGAAAAAATATTTATATATTGGACTTCAAACAGAAAATTTTGCTCATCAAAAACTATCATTAATAAAATGAAAAGGCAAACCATATATTGGAAAAAACATCTGCTAAATATCTATCTGACAAAGAATTATTTTCTAAAATATATAGAAGTTTTATAACTCAATAATAAAAACACAAATACCCAATAAGAAAGGAGTCAGAGGATAGATCTGAAAAAACAACTCACCAAAGAAAAAACACAAATGGCCAATAAGCACAGTGAGATATCAGTACATACCCACCAGAAAAGCTCAAAGAAAAAGACTTACTGAGCATGTGATCAAGTTGGAACTCTCATACATTGTAGATGGAAATGAAAAATAGGCATGCCCCCTGGAAAGCAGTTTAGCAGCTCAACATAAAGTTAAACATAAACTTATCATAAAACCTAGTAATCGTACTCTGAGGTATTTATCCAAGAGAAATCAAAACATGCCTACATAAAGACCTGTACACAAATATATACAACAGTTCCATTAATAATAGTCCCAAACTGGAAACAGCAGCAAACGTCCGTGACTCATGAATGGATTAACAAATACTGATACAACCATGCAATGGAATACTACTCAGGAATAACAATAATAATAAAGAAAACAAAAAGAATGGAGTATTGATATATGAAAGAATATGGATGACCTTCAAAAATATCATGCTATGTGAAAGAAGTCAGATATAGAAATAATGAAATAACAGAAATTATACAGCATCTGATTTTATTTAAAATTCTACAAAAGGCAAATCTATAGTGACAGAGAGATCAGTAGTTGCCTGAGGCGGGGGTGGGAAACAATTGCCAATAAAACAAGATAACTTTTTATGGTGATGGAATCATTCTTAAACTTGATTGTGGTTGGTGGTAGTTGGATAACTACATGTATTTACCCAAATTAATAGAACTTACACTTAAATTGAATTAATTTTATTGTATGTAAATTATGCATCAATAAAACTGTTAAGTAAAGGGTATGAAACTATGCAGGAGTGCTGTGAACAACAGTTTTTGTAAACAGCTATAAAACAGTATGTACAATAATGGGAATAAGTGAACAAGCTCTCTCTCACCCTCATTTCATCGCTTTTAAACTTCATTACTAGAGGCAACGACTAAGAGGGCTTTTGAAATTAGTTTTTACTCTTTCTCTAAATACTCCCAACTGAATAGTAGTGGTTCCTTCATCTAAAATACCAAATACAAATTCTGCCCAGATGGACAAAAGATGTATTGTCTTCAAACCACTCGGCTGGCTCTCTTATACTTAACTTTTACTTCAGATATCCAAGTTTAAAAGCAACCAGATGAAGTTTTATGGAATTTTGTAAAGAGAAGGGGAAAAAGAAGACAACGATGAAGAAGAAATAATGAAAACAACTTTTGCTCATGGGAGGAAATTTGCTGTGCCAACTTTTAGTTCAGAATGATCTTTCATTGGCTACATTCCAAATTCCTCAAAGTACAGGCTTATAATGGAAGTGCTGACACAATCTCAAATGTAGCGCTGCGAACAGGATGATATAATAAATGGTGGTTAAATCTACTTACTATCTTTTATGATAGTCTCCTTCCTTTGCAACAATTCAACTCATTTTAGCTTCTGTTGTTACTGTAGAATTATGTGAGAAAAGCGACTGAAGATCACGTCTTTTCCACACTGTTTCTCTGCACTCATTATATAAAAATTAACCTTGTGCGGAAGATTTTCAGACTTTTTTCTCCCTACATTGGTATAATAAGATCTTTTATGTATTTTGTTTGCATCAAGTACAAACTTTCTTTTCATTTCACCCATTCCTGTTGTCTTATTAAATAACTCAAACACTGTGGGATTCTGTTTAAACTACTAGTTCCTTCCATGAAGATATCATCAATTTCTGTAACTGAAAAGAATCTAGATTAATAATTGTTACTTATTTGGGTGAAAGAAATATTAGCTCAGTTTTCACATGTGTGCTTTTGTACTCTATATTTCCTGCTATATGAAGAATCACACAGCTAAACAATGCTGCATTATTACCATATGTTAATCTGAAACTTAATGCGTAGAAGGAAAGAGCACTAGATAGCAAGTATATTTTTAAAAATGCCTCAAATAAACCATGTCTAGAGAGATTGTTAATGATTCAAGCCTTTCCATAACATACTTGAAATAATTGGACTAAACTGCATGGAAGAAAATTCACAGTTCTTACTTTAGCAATGCATGTGTGAGATATTTAAACCTTTCATTTAAAGTTTCTTTTCCATGGCTTCATCTGGGATTCATCCTCCGAATTATTTAAGCCTAAATGTTAAATAGGTCTTTCAAATTATGATTTGCATGTGTGCACACAAGGGGCATGACTTACATTGTTGTGAGAAGCATACGTGAGAATTTCCTGAATTTAGAGCATATAAAAATCTCTAAGGGTCTTTCTGCACAGTTGACAATGATTAAGATCTGGTACGATAAATGTAGACATTTGATACTCAACCGTGGAGGACTGATCACTCACAATTGGGTAACAGGATGTGGAGCCTTCAGATGACATTTTGTCCATTGAAATGTAGGTCCCATCCAAGGAACTGGATGGGGTTTACCACATGGCTGGCACTGTGGGTGGAAGGAATCTGGTTTCAACTTTCAGGTGGGATCAACACATAAAACTTGCCCTCTTAATGGTACACAATTGACATTCTCACTGGTAGAATAAGAATGATGCCAAGAACGAAATTAGCTGAAAATTTTTCTCTCAAATTTGGAAGATGACTGTAGTCAGGGGGCCTGTATAGCCAAAATTACTAGAGATGCCTGCACTGCTCTTGACTAATTTTCTACTTCTTTGCTCATAAATAAATGTCTTAATTTTTGTAGGAAAGTAAAAGGCTCAGTGACTACTATATCACTTTTGGGATATAACATTAAAAGTGTTCTACTATGAAGGTCGATGTTACAGTGAAGTGTATGTCCTGAACCCTTCTTCTCCCTGTAATCATCTTCCTATAGGCAAAAGGATAAGTGTGTCTATTTCTGGTATCCTAATTCTACTTATTATTTTTAAAATTTTATTCTTCTCTCCCTCCTTTACATTATAATTTAGACAAATGATGCCTTCACTCATTAAAAATAATGTAACAGGGGCTTCCTTGGTGGTGCAGAGGTTAAGAATCCACCTGCCAATGCAGGGGATACGGGTTCAAGCCCTGGTCCAGGAAGATCCCACAGGCCGCGAAGCAACTAAGCCCGTGTGCCACAACTACTGAGCCCGCATGCCTTGAGCCTGTGCTCTGCAACAAGAGATGCCGCTGCAGTGAGAAGCCTGCGCACCACAAGGAAGAGTATCTCCTGCTCACCGCAACTAGAGAAAGCCCGCGCACAGCAACGAAGACCCAATGCAGCCAAAAATGAAACAAAACAAAACTAATGTAACAATGTGACTTCTCTCACTAGGCAGCATATGAGACAGTACAAAGATTGGTACAGATTTTAAATGCTATGAGCTCAAAGAAAGGAATGATCTCTTTAGTGGTAAGAGAAAGCATAATGGAGGAGATGGGACTTGAGTGCGAAACGGATAGAAAAGGGGCAGGTAGATCAATGAGAGATAAGGGTCTAGGATGATGTTAGTAATGTCTAGGAAAACCATTTTCTGGGGAGGAGTGGATGGGGGGCTCAACACTCAGGGAACATGTGTGCCTTCTCCATGTATAAGTCCTACAGTTTTAAAACGACTCTTAAAGGATACCTTCAACTGCACAGATCCTAAACTTTTAGCATTAATAGAAAATGGGAACAAATCTGCCATTTTACAATGACCTTTGTATGGGACATTTTTATTTACCTCCTGTATTTGTTAAAGTGAGGTGAGATCATGGAACAGATAAACCATCAAAATTTCATTAACTTAACACAATAAACATTTCTCTCTTGCTCACAATACAGACCAATGTAGATGCTACAAGTTGGGTGGCCTTCTACCCACCAACCACCTGATCATTCTGAAACTCAGGACTCCTTCCATCTTGCAGTCCCACCCCCTTCTAGGGTCTTAGACTCCTCTTCATTCAGAAAGAGACCATGGAGAAGATATATCTGCCTCTTCAGCACTTCCCAGCATGACATGCGTCACTTCCACTCATATGTCCTATGTCCTTTGACTACAACCAGTCACAGTGTCCTAATTAGATGCAAGGAGGCTGGAAAATGTAGTCCCTAGCTGCACAGGGACTACTACCCCATGACAACTCAACATTGTGAAAGGGAAACATGAAACTCTGATAGTCAGCTACCTGTTCCTGCCACACCTCTAGAAACGTGTAAATATATATATATATATATATATATATATATATATATATATATATATTAGGTCATTATGTCTAAACGATCTTGTATTTTTGGAAAAATTTCCAGTAAAGCAATAGGTCAACTGGATTATGATAGAAATATTAATAAGGCTCACCTAGGAATCATTCTTAGATTACTACTCATATTTCTCAGCTGGTATTCATTCCATTCAATTATCACCCTAAAAAGAACGTATCAGAAATTCAGCTCCTCAGCAAAGTCTTTCTGGCTCTAGGGAAGGATAGTAAGATAATTCTGTCTTTGTAGACTTTGGTATTCTAGTTGAATTGTCTCATTAGAAGTCCCTCTGGCCTCTTACGGAAAGTAGTCTTGTACAGACAGCACCTAATAATAAATCTCCCCAAAGCTGCTTTTCCTAAATCCTAGTCCCTGAGATGCCACCGTACAGAGCTAGTTGCTCATCCATAAGAAAGCAGGATAAATCTAAATAAGCGGTTAGGACACACAAACAAAATAATAAAAGATGAAGAGGAAACAATCTCTCCATGGAGTTTCCCACATTGGTTTGTGGTAACACATTTGTTTCTAGTTCTGGCGAAAGTTTACAGTATGGCTTTGAACAGCACCCAAACAAAACTACAAGGGGCTTGTCCATACTCTTTTCCAAGGCAATGACCCTTTAGGGTTCACCATGTTTTTCAAGTAGGTCGGTTATAAAATGAAAAGAGACATTTTGCAAAACCAATTAGTGGCCAAGATGATTATGCTCTAATTGTTTCTATATTTTAAAGGAAACCCATTGCCAAATTTATCAATAATGAGACAACAACACTCATCCGTTCTTAGAAAACCATTATATAGTCCCCTTTTGGTGTTTTTTACTGGAAATCAATTGTCAGGTATTTTTATTTGATGTTTTATGTACTTCCATAGATCTTCAAGTTTCAAGTTTATTAGAAAGACCTATAGAGAAGGTCTCAAGAAATCCACGCATAGGGATCCTACAGTGTTATTCCTTCATTTGGTACATGTTCATTGAGCACTTACGACATAGAAACACCAGGCTAAATTCTTTAAAGGATATAAAAGCAAATTGACCCCCCCCAAGGCGTTTACAATATAGCTGGAGAGAGGTGATATTTATATAACTATAAAGCAAGAGTCTACACGTTTTATTGGGCATGATATCATATCGCATCGCCTAGTTCCATAGACTACTTTCCAATATGAATCCAAGAAGGCTTATTATTCTGTGTTCTACAAATGTTTACCAAAAACATTTTAACACATATCTAATTTTCTTCTTGTATAGCTATGTAATGGTATATATTGACTAGGATATACCCAACACTTTATATAGACTCTCAGAACTCTAAGAAATACTATTCTGTAGGCAACCATCTTCTTTCTATAGGATCCTTTGAAGTTTTAACGTTACTGAAAGTTTAGCTTATTGAGGGATATATGTTCATTTCTGAAGGAGTTTGATATTCAATTTTATATGCCATAGGAGAAAAAGAACATAAAAAACCCAATGAGGTATCAACAAATAGCCTTATTTTCCAATGTTATGAATAGACAAAAGATCTTACTAGCAAGGGAATCACCATGTGCTGTATAGAAAGAACTTATTGCAGCTTTCCTTCTTTTGAAAGTACACACTGACAATGAGCCAGTCTGTCAGCTGAAAAGGTATCTGGTGATTTAGAGAGGACTCCACTGCCCTTCTCTCTTCCGCTTTCTCTCTGGCCAACCCACACTCCTGGAAGAAACGAAAAACATACTCCTCGGGGCCAAGAGAAATGAATGGAGGCATTGTCAGCCCAGAGAGGACAGGAATGCTTCACACATTGATCATCATCTTCTCGTCAATGTCCACTCCTCTCTCTTCCCCCAAATATTTTTAAATGACTAATATCTGACCAAATGACATAAAAGAACGATTCTGAAATCTTATCAAGCGTATTTTTGTGGAGCTACTGTGATTTGTAATTTAAAACTGAGTAATTAAATCAAAGTAGAAAGAAACTAGCAAGAAGGGAAAATAAGGCACCGATCTTGGGACTAATACCAAAAGGAGGTTATTGTGTTCATGAGTTATATGCTGTTACAATAAATACAGGTACCAGTGACCCCCAAACCCAGACTCTTGAATATAGCTGACAGGAAAAGAGATATCAAAATAAATACAATGATCAAAAGCATCTAGTACAAAGCATTCCAAATGTTGAGTATAAGATTCAACTTCCAAAGCTTCTGATAAAAGGCACATAATTTAACGTGGCAAATTAAACCAATAGAAGGTTCACATCTTCCTGGCTTTTTAAAAACTTAATAGAACAATACATATTTCCTATTTAAATGAATTTTAGTTCTCAGTACAATACTTGCATTTTTAAAATCTGACCATTTATTCTGTAAAATACAACTTAGAAATTGCTAGATCAAAATGTTTAAAACTGATTCCAGAGCTTACTTCAAAAGAGATGTGTGAGATTATGAAAAACTAGAACCCAGGGTAAGAAGACTTCTAAGGAAACTTTCATTCAAAAAGGAACGTATGCCTCAAAGACTCCGCAAGAACATAGCTTGGCTTCTGGAATCAGTGTCCTACTTTTCTAAGATTAAGAATTTTTTTAAGGGGTAGACAGATAGCCCTTGATTAAGTGGAGAAAAGCTTAAGTGCTTATAATGCATAAGTTAATTTCCTACTACTTTTCTGAAATTAAAATTTTAAAGTATACTTATAAAGATAGTTTAGGAATCTAGTTCTTTATATCTAGAACATTTACAGATTGAATAGATTGAATTTTGTCTATTCTTTCTTTACTTTTCATAGAGCGCTTACCCCTTAACTAAGAACTTCTGTGGGTTGAATACAATGACAGGTTCATTTCTGTAAGCCATGCACTGAAGCATGGGTAATGCACAAATTTTACATTTCCTGCCATTTGTCCTCTCTTCTGGTGGCAAGAAAAACGTGTTTCTGATAAATGTCTGAGTATGAACAAATCTGAATTCAATTTGGTCATTTGCAAGACTCAGATCTTGTGTTTACCAGCTCTCTCACCTGTGAGAACTATAAAAGATAAAAGCTCAAAACGTTACCCTTTAAATACCATCTGGAACTGAGCTTGGCTGATACCCATACTATGAGGTAAGAAATCACCGCATGACTGACTATACTGCCTCCAAAAATAGTCCCCAAATGACACTGCACCTAACTTGGCCTTGGGAACGCAGACATGATTCAAAATAGCTCCAGTGCACCTGGGAGAAGAGTATTATAAAGTGATGTCTGTAAAGTCCTGAACGGTAGGCCTGTTAGATGTCACTGCAATTCCTCAGGCAAAGCACACAGAAGTCAAATCAAATGAAGCAGTAGCAAGACACTGCGACCTGTAATCCATCCTGTACCTGAGCAAGCTCCTCCTTGCTGTGCACAGTGTCTGCAGGGGAGGAACTGAAGAGGTTAGAGGCAATCCAATTCCAGAGGCGAGGACCCAGGAGTATTCATCTCAAGGACACTGGGGCTGGAGCGTGATCGCAATTTGGCAAGCCCAAGCCTCATCAACTGTATTTCACTTGTCCAGAGAAAGGTTTAAGGAAAAAAATGAACCAATGATGCAAGGCACAGAAATGGAAAAATTCCAAAGAGTCAGAGGTTGGTCATGTTTACTCAATCACGGCCAACAAGGTTAATCATTACAGCCCCTGAAGTGAAACGATCATCTTAGGGAAGAAGATGGATGCAAGTCATCCTCCCTGAGGGTGACCCCTTAGAGACGCCTGGATTCCTCTGTTCTGGCTTTATATCTATAAAAGCTCAATAAACACATAAAACTTCTTATTCTAGTTTCAGCTTTCCCAGAGCTCATCCACAGGGAGAGAGTGCCTGACCCTTACTTGACAGTTTATATGACACCAGGACATCATGAAGTGTCATCTTTGATTATGAATGGATATCCATATTCATCTCTGTCTACTTAAATCAGTTTGATTAGTTAGTCTCATTCAGTTCTCTTGGATGATTGACTCTGGATTACCCAACACAGTTATTTTTAAACTGAGGACTAGACCCTGGTCCACAGTGACTTTGCTCAGGTAATGGCCTCCTAGATGAGACCCATCCCCTTCGCTACAACATCCTTCCTAGCAAACCACAATTCACCCAGGTAGAAAAGTTATGCTAGAAAAGAAACACAAATGAGAAAATGATCAATGTTTTCTAGGCAAAGGCAAGGCAATTAGAAGCACACAATCAGAGAAAGCGGTGGTTCCTGCTGTCCTGCTAAATATTAGGGATATTAATATTATAAGGGATATCAATATGCAATAAAAATAATGCTACAAACCAGGATGTACTTTTTAAAATTTTAACATTTAAAAATTTTAACATTTTAAAAATTATTAAGGGCTTCCCCGGTGGCACAGTGGTTGAGAGTCCGCCTGCCAATGCAGGGGACACGGGTTCGTGCCCCAGTCCGGGAAGATCCCACATGCCGCAGAGGGGCTGGGCCAGTGAGCCATGGCCGCTGAGCCTGCACGTCCAGAGCCTGTGCTCCACAATGGGAGCGGCCACAGCAGTGAGAGGCCCGTGCACGGGAAAAAAAAAAAAAATTAAATTTGTATATTTTTGCTTTAAATTTTAGTTATTTTATTTTAAATTTAAAATATTTCATTTTAATGTCAAAAATATCACTCTAAAAACAGTGAGCTCACACTGTACACCTTAAATTTATACAGTGCTATATGTCAATTATATCTCAATAAAACTGGAAGAAAAAAAAAAAAACAGTGAGCTCTCTAGTGTCCTTATTGGCAGGTCTAACCTTCACAGTCTGAGTTTTCATTCTGGATGATGGGTATGGTTCAGGTAACATCATCTGTCCTATGCCATATCTACAAATTTATAATAAGTTGCAGTTCAGCCCAGTTTTCCCATAATTTCATTTTCTTAAACATTTAAGCATCCTCCTTCCTTTTAGAATTGTATACCATGTGTGTGAAAATATTCTATTTTAGATGATTTTAAAAGGCAGTTTTGCAAAAATTTCTCAATGCTCATGTAAAGACAATAGCTATCATAGTCTGTTTTAAAAATGAATAGTAAAAAATTCTTATCTTTTCAGACTGTCAAATGAACATAGTGTGTTCACAGGGTGGACAACATGCTGAATATTTTACTGTAGCTTATTTATTCAGTCATTCAATAGATATTTTCCAAGAACCTATTAGTGAGAGGGAACAAAACAGGCAAAAAATTCCCGACTTTGTGTAGTGGGAGAAAGAGAAAATAAAGGATGAGTAAGCAAAATAAAAAGTATGCTAGGAATAAGTACTCAAGGGAAGAAATGAAGCAGGAAGAGGGATATAAAGCTTTGTTGCTGGGGTGGGGGCAGTATTGACATTCAGATGAGCTGATCAGGGCAGGCCTCATCAGGAAGCTAAGTCTTGAGTGAAGACCTGAATAAGTTGAGGATTAAGATGAATTGTGCAGATACCTGGCAGAAGAGCATCTGGAAACCCAATCCAAAACTGGGCGGAAGACCTAAATACGTATTTCTCCAAAAAGACATACAGATGGCTAACACACACATGAAAAGATGCTCAACATCACTAATTATTAGAGAAATGCAAATCAAAACTACAGTGAGGTATCACCTCATACCAGTCAGAATGGCTATCATCAAAAAATCTACAAACAATAAATGCTGGACGGGATGTGGAGAAAAGGGAACCCTCTTGCACTGTTGGTGGGAATGTAAATTGATACAGCTACTATGGAGAACAGTACGGAGATTCCTTAAAAAACTAAAAATAGAACTACCATATGACCCAGCAATCCCACTCCTGGGCATATACCCAGAGAAAACCATAATTTAGAAAGACACGTGGGGCTTCCCTGGTGGCGCAGTGGTTGAGAGTCCGCCTGCCGATGCAGGGAATGCGGGTTCGTGCCCCGGTCCGGGAAGATCCCACGTGCCGCGGAGGAGCGGCTGCGCCCGTGAGCCATGGCCGCTGAGCCTGAGCGTCCGGAGCCTGTGCTCCGCAACGGGAGAGGCCACAGCAGTGAGAGGCCCCGCGTACCGCCAAAAAAAAAGACACATGCACCCCAATGTTCATTGCAGCACTATCTGCAATAGCCAGGACATGGAAGCAACCTTTGCAGACATGGATAGACCTAGAGACTGTGATACAGAGTGAAGTAAGTCAGAAAGAGAAAAATAAGTATCATATAATATCGCTTATACGTGTAATCTAGAGAAAAATGGTATAGATGACCTTATTTAAAAAGGAGAAATAGAGACACAGACGTAGAGAACAAACGTATGGATACCAAGGGGGAAGGGGGGGGTGGGATGAATTAGGAGATTAAGATATATACATTATTGATACTGTGTATAAAATAGATAACTAATGAGAACCTACTCTATAGCACAGGGAACTCTACTCAGTGCTCTGTGGTGACCTAAATGAGAAGGAAATCCAAAAAAGAGAGGATATAGGTATACATATACCTGATTCACTTTGCTGTACAGCAGAAACTAACACAATATTGTAAAGCAACTGTACTCCAATAAAAAAATAAATTCAAATGTGAAACTCAAAAAAAAAAGAAGAGCATCTGTAGAAAGGCCCCAGGGTAGGACATGCCTGGCGAAGTCAAGAAATAGGAGGAGGCCAGTGTATCTAGAGCCTAGGTCAGTGTTTCTCAAACTGGGTTCCTTGATCCCTAGAATTCTAAAGTGTCTTTTGTTAGCATTTTTACTCAAAGATTATGAGAAGAATACTACAATAGTGGCTACCTCTGATACCGGCTAAACAGGGACTGAGTACTTACAAGCCAGGCAGTGTGCTAAGCACTTTGCCTTACTTAACCCTTACAGCAACTTTGTAAAGCAAGTTACTATTCTTAAAATATACTGTTATTATAACCATTTAACAGAGAGAGGAAAGGCTTGGCAAAATAAAGTCATTTGTCCAAGGCTACACCATGGGTGATACAGTCAGAATTTAAATCTCGGCGGTTTGAATCTCAATCTAGTGCCTCCAGTACAAATCAATATCCTGTACTTCAGAGTGTGTGTGTGTGTGTGTGTGTGTGTGTGTGTGTGTGTAAAAGAGAGAGATTTCAAAAATTTGCCTACTTCTCTACCATTTGCATGCCAAAACTAACTTTGATATGTCTGTTCACTAATCATCAGGAAATAACATGTAATGAACGTTAAGTCAAATGCCCATCAATGGGTGAACAGATATAAAAAAATGTGGACTATACATACAATGGAATATTATTCAGTCAGGAAATTTTGCAGTATGCGACAACATGGAGGAACTTTGAGGGCATTATGTTAAGTGAAATAAGCAAGTCACAGAAGGACAAATACTCCATGACTCCACTTACGTTGAAGTAACTAAAACAGTCAAATTCATAGAATCAAAGAGTGGATTGCTGGTTGCCAAGGCCTATGGGGAAGGGAAATGGGGAATTACTAATCAATGGGCATAAAGTTTCAGTTAAATAAGATGAATAAACTGCAGAGATCTGCTCCACAACCTTGTGCCTATGGTCGATGATACTGTGTTATACACTTAAAAATTTAAGAGAGAAGATGTCATGTTAAGTGTTCTTACCACAATAAAACACATTTTTTTAAATGTTAAAAAATAATTTTATTTATTTGAAAATTTTAAAAATTACTAACATTAAAAATATCCTCAAACACATTGTCCTTAAATTTTAAGTAGAAATTCACCATGTCACTCAGGCACCATACTTTCTAATGTCCTTCACTTCACTCCTGTTGGCTAAGGAAATGAGGAGTCATTCGGCTCCCTCTGGGGCCTTGGGAGGGGGTTTCTTAGACCACGCTCCTGGCTTCCGAATGCCTCCACCTCTTGTCTGTGGACATCACTTCCCAGCCCTACAGGCTCTTGTTTTGGATGACACACCTCTTCAGCTGAGAGCTCTCCTATACTGCACCAGGGAATTTAGACTTGGTAGGAACGACAGTGTTTTAATGAGGACTGATAGATGATCAGATGTTTTAGAATAGTAACCCTGGAGGCAAGATGGAAGATGAATTCAAGTCCGGAGAGAATGGAGCTTAGAGATAAATTTAGAGAAATCTCAGGCAAGAAATGATGAGATCCTGAAATACAGATGGGGGGAGGCTTGGGCTGCCATAACAAAATACCACAGACTGGGTGGCTTAAACAGCAGACATTTATTTCCTCTCAGTTCTAGAGGCCAGAAGTCCATGATCAAGGTGCCAGCAAATTTAGTTTTTTTTTTTATTTTGTGGTACGTGGGCCTCTCACTGCTGCGGCCTCTCCCGCTGCGGAGCACAGGCTCCGGACGCGCAGGCTCAGCGGCCATGGCTCACGGGCCCAGCCGCTCCACGGCATGTGGGATCCTCCCGGACCGGGGCACGAACCCGTATCCCCCGCATCGGCAGGTGGACTCTCAACCACTGCGCCACTAGGGAAGCCCAGCAAATTTGGTTTTTGGTGGGAGCTCTCTTCCTGCCTTTCAGGTGGCCACCATCTCACTGTGTGCTCACATGGCCTTTCTTCCATGTGTGCCTGGGGTGGGGGATGGGAAAGAAGGGTGGGGAGAAAGCACTCTCTCTGATGTCTCTTCCTATAAGGACACTAATCCTATCAGAGCAGGGACTTACCCTTATGACCTCATTTAACCTTAATAAATTTCTTAGAGACCCCATCTCCAAATACAACCACACAGGGGTTAGGGCTTCACCATATGAGGGGATGGGGTTTGGGGGCATAACCATTCAGTCCATAACAGTATCTGGGATTTTGGTTTTGGAACTTGAGTTCAGGCTGGAATGTGAGAATGTCAACCTATAAATGAGAACTGAACCAATCACTGTTGATGAGATTACTGAAGAACACTGCAGAAAGAGTAGCGCTGAGGGGTTCTACAACTCCAGGTGATGCCAACATTGAGGAAGCACATGCAGGAAGCAGCAGGAGCCCGGAAATTAAGGAAACAAACAAACAGAAAGGTAAAGGTACGATCAGGCAGGAGGAATACTAAGACATTCAAGGAGAGGATGACTGGAGATTGAATAGTGTTAAAACCCCTTCTCTGAGTAGTATGTGCAGTGAGAAATACACATTAAATCTAGTACCAAACGTGTTATTAGTAACCTGCATCCCTTCAACACAACATGTGCTATCACACGGCTATAGTTTCTTTATTGAGCAATCATTTACTGAGCTCCTCATGTGCCAACCACCATGCCAGGGGCAGTGATGAAAAAGATAAATAACATATGCCTTCCAGGGTCTAAATAGTGAAACACTTACTTTACTGCTGTCAGAAAGCTCTGAGCTACAAGTCCTGGGCACACAGGTACAGTGCTTGTACCCAGTGTCCTTGGTCTAACTATTCTGGCCCAGCCTAATTCATTAATCAAATGTGTAACAGGCTGTTATGTATATGTTCACTTCCTAGTCCCAAATTTTGCTCTTAACCTGCTCAGATATCCTTTCAGTGTGGATCCCAGGTGTACCCGGGTTGAAAGCACTCTCTCTATAGTCACGTGAATAATCCATATGGTCTCTTGCTCCCCTACTTGCAGAACTTGACCAGAACCAGTTTATCTTTTGAGCCCACCTACCCCAATGATCCCTCTTGGGTTTCCTTTATCCTGTTTGAAATATTCCTGGTGGACTTGATATTTGTACATCAGTATCCAGCTCTTGTTGGTGTCATACGAGAATCTCTGGCTTGTACAAAATCATCCCATTCCTCCCCCGGTTCTCAGATTCTCTCCTCACTCGCCCAGAAGCTTCCGTATTTCATCACATAAATCGTCACCTTCAAGAGTAAGAGAAACTCACTGGCAGTCTATCCATTGAACGGGTCTTGTAGAATATGCTTTCTTTGGCCAACACAGTGTTGTAAATTTAAAACAACTAGTTTCTCACATTTAAAAATTAGGGGCTTCCCTGGTGGCGCAGTGGTTGAGAGTCCGCCTGCCAATGCAGGGGACACGGGTTCGTGCCCTGGTCCAGGAAGATCCCACATGCTGTGGAGAGGCTGGGCCCGTGAGCCATGGCCGCTGAGGCTGCGCATCCAGAGCCTGTGCTCCGCAACGGGAGAGGCCACAACAGTGAGAGGCCCACGTACCGCAAAATGAAATAAAATAAAATAAAAATCAGGATTTTTTTACATTAAAAAAAAATCTGGATTTCGATGTTCTCTTGAAAAATCAGACAATCTGACCACAACCCTGCCTGCCAAGCACTGGTCAGCGCCGTGGGCCCTGCAGCCTTTATCAGGATCACAGGTGTTCTGGTGTGCCACAGTCTCCACCGCTCCTAACATGCAACCCCCAGCTCCTTTGTACTCCACAGGTCACTGCTCTCATTTCATTTCCTATTGGCTCTTCAAATATTTGGATTTATGACCCTCCCTCTGGAAAGACACATCTACAAGGAACCTGTAGGGTTCGCTCAACTATACCTATCATGCAACTCTTTAGTTGAATTCTCACTTTTCATAAATTCTGGCATGTCTAAACTGACCATCTATATTATAATTGTATCTTTCAAGCCAGGTGAGAAATTCACATCTTTTGCTGAGGATGCGTTTTAGAGGTTTTATGTTGGAGACTCACTAACCCCTGCTTCTCTCATGGACCACTCTCATTTACCGATCATCAGCAAACTTTTATTATCACCTGCTGAAGGCTACTTTTTCCATGCTCTGAGTTCCATTCTTGATGTTATTTAGGCTGCTTCCAAAAAATACATAATATATGAATGCCAGTGAAAGCAGTTTTCTTTTTGCTTTTGGTAAATGTGTGTTCTGTTTTTACTGCAGTGTAGCCCTCTAGGAGGGCTGAGACAGCTGCTATTCAGACTGTAGCTACCTATTGACAAATGGCAGACTTTGGTCTACAGCACTGTTAATCCAGCACCTTGAACTGGCAAAGGTTAGAAGACTGTTCCACCATAAATCTCCCCAGAACCAAATATTTACTTGAAAAACATATGTGCCGAATTCTAGAATAAATAGAGAGAGGGTGATGTGGCCACAGGTGAAAGGTCTGAAACTCAGAACGCACATGTTGTGTCCTGAGATGTGTCTCTAGCTTCCTGTGGGATTTCAGGAAAATCACTTAACTTCCCTAAATTCAGGTGTAGAGTGGAAATGTTATTATTTATCTGCCGTACATTGTACAGTCATGCTCGATCTTTGCAAAGCCTTGGATGTGGCATCGTGCAAAGGGAATCCCATGACAGTCTAAGGATCTTCAAATATGCCAAGCAAAATGGAGCACAAGAAGGTTCTCTCCAGAAACCAAAGGTCTATTTTCCTGGAGAAATTCAAGATCAGGGATGACATCTGTCCTGTGGCCATGTAAATGGGCTTCTTCCTACTCCGGTGTTGCTGGACAGGCTGCCACTGTTCTCTCACTTTCTATTCTAGTCAAATATCGGGTCTTTCTATCTTCTCCCCCCAGCCGCCCCCATTTAATAAGAAACACATTCTCTTTCCTTAGGACACACACCCTCCCCCCAAAAAAAAGAAAGAAAGAAAAAAATACATTTAAGTAGAACAGCAGAATCTCTACCTACATACAACTTGCTAAATATATAGAGCAGAAAACAGCCAGAGCTGAGAGAAAGGGGAAAAAAAGAAGAGTGTTTTAACAGTAAAGTAAAACCACAACTAATGACTTCAGGAGACAGGAGCTAGGTGGACAAGCAAAGCATTACAGTTTTAAATATATGGGATTTGGCTTCACCTCCCCAGTAAGTGGCCTGGCACCAATTCAAATAGGCTGGTCTGGCACGCTAGCGCCTCTAAGAGGGACCACACTGGCGGATGGAAACGACCACAAAAGCCACAGAGAAAGTGCAGGCTTCCAAAGGCAACAAGGAAGCAAGACGACTGGCAGCAAAAGCAATGCCAAGGCCCCGACGTCAGCAGGGAGGGGCCGACCTCGCCAAGTTGGATTTTCTCTCTCATTAGGCTGGGTTGGAGGACAATCAGCCCAATTGGTGGGAGGATGGGCAGTAACTGATCAGGTACCATGGAAGGTCCTGGACCCAGGTAGCCCCAGAGCTGATGACAAAGCAGAGAATGCCACAGAGGAGGAGAAGAGGATCTTCCCCCTTCTGCGTACCATATTGCAAAAAGCTGAGAGAGTCGTGTTTGTGAAATATTTCTGTGTACTAAAAAGAAGGCAATAATCTTTATGGGCTTCTAGTTCTGGAAAATATTTTGCGATACAAACAGTTGTTTTTCATGCCATTGAAGACTGCCAAATGATTTGGTACTTGAAACATTCTTGCTTTGAGCTGCATGAAAGAGTAAAGGAATCTAGTTCAGTGGGTGGAAGACTCAGCAGGGGGCTTTAATTGGCCAGTCACCATTTTTAGCATCTATGCTGATGTCTACACAATACCAGCATTGCTAGCTGGAAAACTGAAATGGAATTAAAGCTTTTCCCTAGGCTAAATCATACATAATAGTGTGACTATTTGCCCAGAACTGGTTGATTCCTTTGATGGCCTAACTTCTCAATTTTAAGATATGGATAAAAACGAATTTCCAAGATTTCTAGGGGGGGAGGGAGAATCAACAAATGATTCCCAACTCTTTTAACGAGTTAAAAATGTCAAGCAGTTACCAAAGATACCCGTTCTCTCAGTGACTAGAAAGCGATCATAATTATGAACTTGTTTTGCTAACTGTTCTGCTTTTCTTTTTTTTTTTTAACCTGAGTAGACCAGCATGGATAAAAAAATGATAATAACACTTGTAACGCTTCCTACTCTAAGCACCTCAGATATTTTTTTCACCTTATAAAACCATACAGGTTAGGTATTATTAGACCCCCATTCACAAAGAAAACCAGACCTTGCCACATTTGGGAATCAGAAAGGACATGGTGGCAGAAACCCAGTGATGGAGAAGGAGTAGGGAAAAGAGGTAGGGCTGTGCTCACTCAGCTTTGCAACCTGCATTACAGGAACACGCTGAGTTTGTGATGCTAGTTGAGCAACTTAAATAGAGGTGGGGAGTAGGTAGTTTGGCTACTGGGACTCATTTTCTTCTCGAAGTTTGGGCTGAGACTATGACTTCAGTAAGCATACGGATGGTATTTTAAGCCATGGTGAGGGGATGAAATTGCCCCTGAAGTAAATGTAAAGAGAAGACTGCATAACATTGAACCAGGAGAAATGTGCAGAAACAGAAGCTAGCAAGGAAGACAGAGTGAAAAACAGGCAACTTTACTGGAAGCCAAGGACGGAGAATATTTCAAGAAGGGAATCACCCCTTGTGTTGACCCTTCTTGGCAGTTTTGATGAGACAAGGACTGAGCCGTGGTCACTGGATTGAGTGAGATGAAGGTCATTGCTGACCTGGGCCATGGAAACTCCACTGGATGATCAGGAGAGAAACCAGATTAGAAGAGTTAAAGGCTCCATAAAAATGAAGGAAGTATATAGATGGCAAGTGAAGAAGCCTGGTCGTGAAGGGGCGGGGGGGAAAGATGGGAGACAAGCAAGTGGGTGGAGCCACAGGAAAGATTTCCAGGGTTTGCTGGTCTGTTTATTTGGAGAGCGATCTGAGCAGACTTAAGTGCTGTTGGAAGAATCCAAAAGCCAGGAAGGGACTGATGTTGGGAGAGGATCACTCGGGGTCCAGGTCCTAAAGAAGGTGTGGAGGTCCAGGCTCCACACAAGCGTTTTTGCCTTTGCCAGGTGGGACCTCTGCTTCGGATGGCAAGAGGTGAGGATGGGCAGATGAAGGGAAGAACAGAGAACCCTACCAGAGCTGCAGATGAAAAGCTCTTTTGGCAAATCTCTCCCTGCATTTCCCAGCCCTGTTCCTTCGCTTGGATACCTGGAACAGAAGCCACATCCCCCATGGTGTTCTTTGGTTCCAGCTTATTTTCTCTCAATTCTTTCAGATAAATACTCATTTACCTCACTTGGCATAACAGCATACCGTAATTTTTTCTTAGGTATACAATTTGGGAAAGGAACTTCTTCTTGCATTTTAAAATATAGTGGTAAAATATACATAATATAAAATTTGCAATTTTAGCCATTTTCAAGCGTACAGTTCAATGACATTAAGTACACTCATTCACAGTGCTGTGTAACCATCCCCACTATTTATTTTCAGAAATTTTCATCACCCCAGACAGAAACTGTACCCATTAAACAGTAACTTGCCCTCCCTCGCCCCACCAGCCCTGGTAACAAGCATCTACTTTCTGTCTCTCTGAATTTGGCTAATGTAGGTAGCTCATATAAGTGCAATCATACAATATTTGTCCTTTCTTACACGGTTTATTTTATTTAGCAGGTTTTCAAAATTTATCCATATTGTAGCATGTATCACAATTTCATTTCTTTTTATGGCCAAATAATAGTTCATTGTACGGATATACCACATTTTGTATATTGATATATCTGTTGATGGACACTGGCTTGTTTCCACCTTTTGGTTATTGTAAATGATGCTGCCATAGCATGGATGTACAGCTATCTGTTTGAATGCCTGCTTCCAGTTCTTTTGGGTATATATCTAGGGGAGGAACAGCTAGATCCTATGCTAATTTTATGTTTAACTTTTTGAGAAACTACTAAATTATTTTCCATAGTAGCTGTACCACTTTATATTCCTACCAGCAATGACTGAAGGTTCCAATTTCTCCATATCCTCACCAAAACTTATTTTCGGTTATTATTTTTTATTATTAATTTGGATAATAGCCACTATAATAAATGTGAAGGTGTATTTCATTGTGGTTTTGATTTGCATTTCCCTAATGACTAAAGATGTTGAGCATCTTTTCACATGCTTCTTGGCCATTGGTATATCTTCTTTGGACGACGGTCTATTAAAGTTCATTGCTCATTTTTGAATTGAGTGTTTTGGTTTTATTTGTGGAACTCTCTGCCTTTTGTATTATCTTTTCAGATTCCCTTTGGTCCACAGTAAGGTACTCTTGATAAACGAATGAATTAAAAAATGCTCTTTTTCCGAGATGATATGAAACCTTTCAAATATTCAGAAAAATGGAAAGAATTACACTGTGAACATCCCTATACCTAATGAGGTGTAATTCTTCCCACTTAACATTTTATTATATTTGACTTACCTCATACCTATCTATCATCTATCCAACCTTCTACCTGTCTATCAGTCAAACTTATTCTGTGGGTACATTTCAAAAATAAGTTATAGATATCAAGAAATAATTTTTTAATGAATAAAAAATGCAGTCTCATAAAATGTATAAGCAAGGTTGAGGCAGGGATACAGCTGTCTCTGGGACTTCTCTGGCAGATAAAGTATAAGAACAGAAGAGGGTTAAAAGTCAGTGGGGGGTTAGCTCCTTTACTTTGAACATGCCTTAATGAGATTTCTTGGGAAAATGAATCAAAGAAAATATTCCCAGGGAATAGCAGTGCTGACAGGGGGATGTCACCATCATAGCACCCGGGCTGTATATTACTATGGTTGCTGGGAAACACTGCTGGCTCATCTGGTGCATGTGTAAGCAATGAATCCTGGGGCTAGAAATAAAAGTGCCTGAGGCTAGTAGCTTCCAGAATTAGCTCTAAGCCTCCCTCTACTCCCACTGAAATGACTTTCTGGTCTTCCCCACTGGCTTGTTAACTCCTTGAAAGTCAGGGACCATGTTCTATCCATTTCTATATCCATCTCTTTTTTTATTACACCACCCACCACCTAGAATAGTGTTTTAGACAGAGAAGGTCTACACTGAACTTTTGGAAACCCTTCAAGCACCAACATACTCTAACTTTAGGGCCCATCAGACCTTGCGCTTGGCTTCTTTTCCTGTATTCACATCCCACCTCTGAGGAACTCTTGGAAATCCTGTCAAGATCTCAAGGGTCCAAGTTGTTCCTCCGTGTTATGACCAATCTATCACCTGCCTAGCATCTTCCATCTTCATCAGGTTCCTCACGTTCAGCTAAACCTCTCTGCCTGCGTGATGCCCTTTGGCTTTGTCCCAACTCAACAAAAACCTTGTCCCGGCTCAAGGCCAAGTTTGAGGTACCACGGAAGCTGAGGAAGGCTGGAAGGGGCAGCACCTTCAGTACAGAGGTACAGAATGCACACAATGCTCAGAGAAATATAGGGTCGCCAGGGAAGTTTTAAGAAACATAATCACATGATAAGAGCGTGAGAAATCATACTTTGGGGTTGGAAGAGTATTTTAGGATAGAGAACAAGAAAGACTGGCAAAGAAAATGTTAGTCATCCAGACATGAAAAATCAAACACAGGGCCCTTTAATGAAGTCCAAGTCAGTGGCATCTGACAAACAAGACCGCAAGCGGATTTAGAAACAGATTACAATCTCTCCTCAGTTTTGTTGTCAAAAAGACTCCACAGGTCTTCTGGCAAATAGAGTAAATGGTAAAGCTCATGAAGGGCCTGCTGGAGATCAGGAAAGAGGCAGGGAGGTGGGAGCAAGTGGGCAGGGAGACGGTAGCATTTTGACAGGACGATGAATTGCATCCAAATAAATAAGATTTAATAACAGGGTATGAAAAGACAAAGTCCTCATTTTCACCTGTCCCTGGATTTGCACACTAGATATTTCCTTTAGAGAGGAAACCACAGTATTTATGATTGGTTCATATTTCACACCTGTATTCATACATATCCTGTAATGTAAAAGGTCTATTTCTTATTACATAGGAAATGCTAAATGCACTGGAGATTCACAGAAAAGCTCAAAGCTTTTCTAGAGAAGTTCACATAAGTAGTTGGTCACAGGAGTACAGCCTAAAAAACAAAGCCTTCTTTCTGACTCTGCAGAAATTAAGTACCGACATGTGAAACCTGCTGAGAGTTTCATCTGTTTTTACTCTGAAAGCCTCATTCTTTTTGTCTAAGTATGTGCATGCACACATCATGCTTAAAGATGCTCACGAACGCTGACATGCCCAGCACAGGGTAGAGAATGTAGCACCGCCCCCTAGTGCTCGCTGAGTCCAGTTGCAGTCCAGGAATGTATAAAGTATGGGACCCTTCGATTCTTATCCCTAGACAGACAGAACACCCAAACCCAAAAGCTTGGATTTGTTAACATTATAATTCCTAACCCAACTTCAAGCAATATGAAGTTATGTTCAAAGGAAAAATTAATACAAATCAGAAATAGGAACTTTCAGTCAAACATTTTAATTAGCAATTTTTACAATTGCAATGCAGATGAACGCAATGTTACTTGCACATCCAGTAAGCAACACCTGGAATACAGGAGCAATGTACACCTATGGGTTATCAAGTGAAGGTGAGCTGGCTTTCAAAAACTGGGTCCCTGGTGCCAGGATAAGGGGACCTGACTAGTCTGATTTTTGCTCTAGGTAATGTGATACATTTAGCTCCTTTATATCAGATTTAAAGTTATTTTTTTTAAAAAAAAGAGTAAATCAGTAGAGAAGATCAAGCTTTCCCCTTCTTGTCACATAGCTAGCTAACATTATATCTTCCAAGTGTTTTTTTTTTATTTTAAATAATGAGGCATCTTGGCAGATTTTAAAATGCTCCTCTCACATTTCCCTTCTTCTTATACTTTCTCCTTATCATAAGTCTATTAATCAGAGTGTCAAATGTAGGTCCATAGTTATGGCTGTTTAAGATATTAGTAAAAGAAAAGCTGACTATCTCTTAAAGAATGTTCATGTCCCAATAATAATAATGATGATGATAACTAACATACTAGTTATTAAGAGTTTTAGAAATGATCTCATAACAAACCAGTGAGGTGGGCATACGCTCCCATGTTTTATAGCGGAGGAAGGAAACCAAGTCTAAGGCCACACAGCTCAAGGGGGTGGTTGAGGAAAGATTCAAACCCAGAAAATCTGACTCCATCGCTCAAGCTCTGAATCACTCTGGAATATTCTGTCCCCCACATGCAGACTCTATTCTACAGGGGAAGGTGATACAGATGGGTGGGCACATGAATCGGCATGTAATTTTGTTGCCAAGGACCCAAGGTGGGAATGGTGACATGTTTGAGAATTTGTGTACACACAGTGACCTTGAAAATCGGGTATCATTATGCACTACTGGTGTTTGCCTCATTCTACCACCTCTGAACTACAGCTGTGACCCCCTACAATGCTCTTTTGAGATGAGATTCTCTCCTGAGGTTACTTAATGTGAGATTTAAGGTGAAGTTATTTAAGGGGAGATCTCTGTGGAAATTTAGGGGCTGCTCCTACCACTTAGCATTTCTTAAAGCATAAAATCAGGGTAAAATGAAAATCTTGAACAGTAGTTCTGGCTAGAAACAAGGGGCCAGCTAAATCCATGCTGAGAATACTGGAGCCCTGACTCCAGAGAGGCTTGACAGCCTCTGAAAATAGGCGTTTTCTCTCAATTTCCTGCAGAGCAACCAGAGATGATGGCCCAGATCATTGGGAATACACTTGATTTTTCTTAGTAAGCCTCTTCTGTGCTTGGGATTTAGATAGTAATTAATGACAGTTCCTAGCATAATGGAGAAAGTGAGAGTTTTAGCTCTAACTTTAGACAAGAAATAAAAGCTTAGCTTTTAATATTATCTTTGATAAAATTAGATGACTAGTTTTATTTATTTTCTTTTACTTTCTTGTTATTTATTACTAAAGTAATACATGGTCATTGTTACCAGTAAAATCATCAAAAGATGTACAAAGGAAAAGTGAGTTATGTCCATCTATTATTTATTCCCTTTATTCCCTGAGGTAACCCATGTTAACATTCGATGTCCATCCTTCCACTACTTTCTCTATACCCAGACAGACACACTCATATACAGACATATGCAAGATCTCATGTTTTATAAATAAAATGTCCTATACATATTGTTCTGCAACTTGGTTTTCTCACTCATCGTTATATCATGGACACCTCTCCAAGCTGACCGATATCAACAAAAGGTTCTTTTAAAATAGCTGCACAATATTTCCTAGTATGGATATGCCATAATTAATTCTAATATTTCCGTGTTGGTGAAAATTGATTTTCTTTCCAGTTTAGAGTGCTGGGAGACACTGAGGCAACTGACCTGTAACATACATCTTTACCCCCTGGTGCTTGCTTTCAAGAGACTCTCCAGAGTTGGACAGCTTAGTCAAAACATATGCATATATGTAGTTTACATTTTATTTGATATTGCAAGTTCTTTCAAAAATGATAACAACTGACTATCCAACTGGTAATGTGTAAGACTGCCCGATTCCTAATATTCTTACCAGGAATGCATACTTTCACTCTTTAAGTTTTCCGAATGTGGTGAATTTTAAAATATCTCATTTTGTATTTAATTTGCACTTCTTCTATGACAGGTAAATGAGATTGAGCATATTCTTGTCTATAGGCTATTTGAATTCCACATCCATATTCTTTGCCTGTTTTTCTATTGGGTTATATGTCTTTTTAAAAAATGCTGAACATTCTTTTAATATTAGGGATATTAGCCCTTTGCTTTTCATATGCACTGAAACTTTTCTCCCAGTCTCTCATTTTTCTTTCTATAATATCTTTTACCATCCAATTTAAAAAGTTACACAGTTTAATGTATTTTTTTTCTTTGGGCTTCATGGTTTCCTGTGTTCCTAGGAAAGTGTTTCTAACATTTTCATTATTTCATATTTTATATTTATACCTTTAATTGATCTGGAATTCATTTTGTAAAATGGATTGGTATTTAGTGTTTGTTTTTTCCTATGTTGGATGTTCAAGTATGTCAGCAATGCTATCCAATTTTCTGTTTAGCTGAACCAAACTTTTCTCACTGGACTGAAATGCCATCTTTGTCAAATGTAATTTCTCAGGTATCTTTGCATCTATTTCTGGACATTTACTATGCAGCACTAACGTCTCTGTCTATGCCTTTGCCAGTTCTATTTTGCTTGGTTTTCAGTAGTTTTATAGAAATATTCGACGTCCAGTAAGATAAGTTTCCTCACACTGTTCTTCTCCCATCAATTTCTTGGCTCTTCTCCCACCCTTTTTCTTATATGTGAGCCTTGAAATTATTTTATGCAGTCCCTTTGCACAGTCAAACAAAACAAAAGCCCACTGATGGTCTACTAGAAAATGAATTCAACTTATGCAATAATTTTAAAAGGGTAAGCACTTATAAAAATGTCCTGCCATATAGGAATGTCCATTGTTAGTAACTGTGATTTCTGTCTGGAAGACTGTTTTTCTCACACTCTTTGGAGTTTAGAAAGTTACTAGGAAAGGTTGAAATACACATCCTCTTTCAGGACTCAATAAACCTCTCTAGAGATTCAAAACATTCTTTAGCTCAGGAAAACTTTTTTTTCTATTATTAATTATTTCTCCAACTTCTATCCTCGTTTCTTGATACAGAATTTTTTCTATGATTGCATGTTATGTCTCTAAATATGTTCTCCAAGCCTCCTGTTTTCTCACGACTTTAATTTCTCTGGGCCTTCACTCCGTGTTGGGGTATTTCTGCTTTTTGATCCTCTACATCACAAATTCAGTTCCCTGCATTAATCATTCTCCTAATCAGGTTATTTATTAATTTTTTTAGTTTTAGAATTTAATTTGGTGCCCGAATTACATCTTCCTGCTGCTTCCCTGCCATTTTGATTAAGGCTCTCTCCTGTTTCTCCCATTAGTTGAACGTCCTCGAGACCTGCTCTCCTAAGATCGTCACATGCTCTCAAGATCACATTTCTCTTTAATGAGTTGTCATGATTCTCTCCTGACCAGGATTTTGTGCTTCTTTAGGACTCACAGAGCTCAGGTTTTTAAAGTCTCTTGAGAAGTGACAAACCAGCCAGGAGTGGCAGACGAGAGCTTCTCCCCCCTACTATCTACCAGTAAATCAGTTCACAAACTGTTAGTATTCTGGGGGGTCTGGGGGGGCACGTGTAGAATTGCCACTCCTCTCCCCAGGGCAAGCACCCCCTTTTCCATTCGCAAGGCCTGGGAACACTTCTGCTTTCCAGGGGGAAGTCACCACTGGTATTAACCACCAGGTCACGTGGAGCAACTGGGTAGGTGAGACTCCTGCTTGAGGGGAGGGGATCCCTAGGGTTCAGAAGGTAGTTTCTAAGGGTGGGTCTTTGCCTTGGAAAAAGACAATCTTTTCTTCTTCCTCAGGGGCTCTCACTGGCCACCAGAAACAATCATTCTCTTCCTGCTTAGTCTCTGGGGATCCCAAGAGAACCACAGCCTCATAGGTGCCCTCCAGCCCCTCCTGAAAAGGGAAGCAGGAAGAGGTGTTCCATCGTTTCCTCCCATGATCCATGATTAGATCTGGAGAGAGCCAACAGCAGACATCTGTGCTACTGTCAGACCGTTATCTTCCAATCACAGAGAATCAGGCTATTTTATATGGGCTAAGTTGGGGACATTTTTCTACTTCGTCACTATTTCACACTTCTGAACAGAAGCACGGGAGATTGGATAGTAAGTATTTAGCATAGCTAAATATGGGTATGCCGTTATTACTGGTAGGAAGTATATATCTTTGAGAAGCCTCACGGTATATGATTCCATCAGGGAATATATCAGGGATTCCAAACAGCTCAGCAACTTCCTCTGAGAGAAACCCTTTCTGACCGTGACTCACATCTTTGTCAATCACCGAGTCCAGGCCAACCTCTCTGGCCTGAAGTATTCCTTCCAGAGAATATTTCAGTCTAATAGTTTCTGAGTCATGCCTTTTGGTTTTGGCTTTTGGTGAAGGTAACATGAGGAGCCTGGAGACCTACGTATCCTTAGGGTTTTCAAAAATATCATGTTTGATTATTCTTGATTCACAGTGCCTTAGCAATACCACATAAGAATTTCCATTAAATATGAAATCTTCTAACCAGGCATGAAACATTAGCAGAAGGCCAAAGTAGTCTCAATTTTTTTTTAACCTTGTTGTGTTAAAAAAGAATCTAAAGCAAATATAGCAAAATGATGAGATTGGTTAAATTTAGGGTTGTCACACTGGTGTTTGTGATGTCTCTCTCTATACTATTCTGTAGGTTTGAAGTCTTTTGTATTAAATTCAAACGACTCTTATTGACAGAAGTGACAATTTTCGGGAGATTCAGGTAACAAGCTGAGAATTAAACAGTGAAAAAGGCATTGATCAGCTGTTAATTTCCACTTGGTGATTCTAGAATGTGAGTTTGTGATGTGAGCAAATGGGAGTGATTTTTACAGTGTCCTACCTATACTCCATCATTTTTATTTTTTGCTGAGGACTTGCTATTCTGACCTCAGGATTGAGGAAACAACCACGTAGCTGGGTTCCTTGTTCCCTGGCTGAAGGTGAAGGAGGTAATGTAAGGCCCTTTACCACAACAGACCTCTCCGTTCCTTACCATAGCCAAGCTTCTTTTTAATAGTCCATTATCTCTCAATCCCTATTGAAACTATGCAAAACCCGACGATGTCAATGCCCAGACTATGTACATAAAGGTGACACGTTCATGATTTTTCCTTGCTGTGTCACACTGTACTGTATTTTCTTTGTTCAAATGTTGAGACTTATACAACAATTTAGGAACAAATACAGACACATAACACATTGTTAGCCTATTTTTCAATGAGAGACAGGGAGATATTCAAAAAGAGAGAGAGAGAAACTGCAGGGGAGAGAGCAAGAATGAATATGAATCTCTTTACTGACAAGGCACACTGACCAAAGCAGGGTTATGAGACCCCCTAATGGAGGATGTTTTTGCTGCAGCTCAGGAACCTAACAGAATTTTAAAAGAATCCAAGCCCTGTAGTAGCTCTGAAATCTTCTGTGATATTTACATACTATTACATACGTACTATTTACATACTACCACTTCATTTTCTTTCCTTTCCTTTTGAGTGATGAGTTTAATTGCCACTAATTCCTTTTTTTTATACTAAAGGTCATCATTGTCAGGGACTCAAGGCATTACATAACGTTCAGATTTAGCATTTCTGAATATATGACAGAATAGTGTTTTGGAAACTGCCCTGAGGCCCCTGGACTGGTCGGATACACCTTGGCTTACTGGTTCCTATGCAGCAGGCTGGAACACCAGTGTGGGAAGCCAAGCTTTTTACATACTACACAATCCACGGTCCAGCATCGTTGATTCTGCCTGACACTGCTTTCAGAAAGAAGGGATGGGGTACATGCTAGCCTCTGCCCTCCCAGCTGTTAGAATTATAGCTTCCGTATTACACTACCATCCATAGTGGGCAGCGTGAGTGCGCAGATTCACTACTTTTGAAAATATTGAAATTAGAGTACCTAGAGATTTTCCAAGTTGCAGCCCTCAAACTACAAGACAATCACCTTTGGAATATCATTCCCAGTCCATGGAGAAGGAAAATAAAATTACTACCTGGTCTGACAGGTCAAGTTACCCTCTGGACAAAATTCGCCATCCCCTTCCTTTTTTTAGCATAAAATCTGAATTTCTTACCAAGCCAGCAAGGCCCTATAGGGTCACCCTTCTCACACGTGCCTGTTTCATCTTTTATGCTGCCAGGCCCCTCCTATCCTCCCTACCATGTCCCAGGTTTCCTCAGCGCCTGTGCTGTCCATCCTCATGGTTCCTTCCCTCCTTCTTCAGGCCTCTGCTCAGTCATCACCTTACCAGGGAGACCTTCCCAGACCACCGAATCAAGACCGTCCTCTGCCATCACGCTCTGAACTTCACTTGCTCAGTTTCCAGTTGAGCACTTCCCACCAAAAGAGCTTCGGGGGTTTCCTTCTCTTACCTGTGCTTTCTGTCAATGTAAACTCTACAGGAGAGAGGATTCAGAGAGCTCTGCTGTATCCCCAACACCTAGAACATCCGCGCTCGACATGCATTTGTTAAAGACATGAATGAAATATTGTTGAAAAAAATGAATAAATGACACTTTCTTCCTGCTTCTTCAAAACTAAAGCAAACAACATTATGATTACATCCCGCTTCTCAGCAGTCATATGAGAAGCGGGATATAATAATGTCACATTTAGTAACTAGCTGTCAATACTACTGTTGCGGGACTTCCCTGGGGGTCCAGTGGTAGAGAATCCGCCTTACAGTGTAGGGGACACAGGTTTGATCCCTGGTCAGGAAACTAAGATCCCACATACCGCGGGACAACTAAGCCTGCGAGCCGTAACTACTGAGCTCGTGCGCCTCAACTAGAGCCCGCGTGCTGCAAACTACAGAGCCCATGCACTCTGGAGCCTGCGTGCCACAACTAGAGATGCACATCACAACTAGAGAGAAGCCCACGCGCCACCATGAAGAGCCCGTGCGCCTCAATGAAAGATCCCGCATGCCTCAACGACTCCCATGTGCCGCAACTAAGACCTGACGTAACCAAAAAAAAAAAAAAAAACTAAATTAAAAAAAAATACTACTGTTGCTATTACTAGTTACTATTAATATTAGAACTCGGGATGATTATCCATATTACATTTCATTACTTGTGAATAAAACGTTCTACAATTCATCTCGTGCCTCCAGCATTCTTTACATTTGTTAATACAGCCGTTCTTAACCTTTCCGTTGTCTTGTATCTCTTTGGGAATCTGATCCAATCCGATTAAATCTACTGGATCCTATACCCAGAAAAATGCATACAAGCCTAAATTCTCCAGAAAATTGACGGGTTCATGAACCCTCCTAAGTGTAACCACAGCAAAGGTAAAATGTTTCTGTTATTGAGCTTTAGAAAAAGCTAGGTATGCAATGTCTTGCAGAGTTACCAATTAGCGTGTCTTTTCTCCACAACAGTGTATTCATTAAACTGGTCCTACTGAATGACTCAATTCATTTTCTGGAGCTACTTATTTAATTTTAATGTGGGTTGATGGTGGCAACAGTGGTGTTGGTAGTGGTTCGTGTGTGTATGTGAGTGTGTGTGTATGTGTGTGTGTGTTTCCATAGGACTCATATTAAAAAGTAGTAGGGAGAACTTGGTTTGCGTATCAGTTATGTCGCTCTGCAGCTGTTTGACTGCAGGCATGTAATTTAATTTCTCGGATTCATTTTCCTTATCTTTAAAAGGAGGGAAATAGGATATACCTTAGAGCACTGTTATAAAAACTCAATAAGAAGACATAGGTGAAGTCTCTTTGGTACCGTGTACCTGACATAGGTAAGCACACGACAAATAACTATTAGAATCCTGCTCAGATACCATTTTTTTGTCTGATGTTCTCATCTCCCTCTTACTTGGGTACCCTTAGACCAATGTACTAGATGAACATATTTTAAAAATCATTTTGATTTTCCACACAGTAATACACATTGGCCTTTTGACGACTTTTCTAAAAATAGAACTAGTTCAGAATTTATTGCAGTTCACCCAGAATGAAAGATTAAATCACTGTTGGATTATAAGGAGACATTAACCCAATTATTCTTCAAAATGGCAATATATTTGCTGCATACCATCAGTATCATCAAGCAAGAGTAGAAATTACATTACTCTAAATATACACCAGATGGCTCTAGGGTGACATGGTTATTAAAAGAGTAAGAGTCTTGATTGTTTATAGATTCCCCAAGGGCAAAATCTGTGTCTAATCTGTGTCTGTAGCTTACCCACAGCAACCAACAGAGGGATACAAGAGTGAAATGTATTTTAATTGATGGTAATAGCAACAATTCAGCATTCTTTTCAGAACTACAGTCTCTGCTAATTTGTCTAAAAAGATTTGAAGATTTCAAAGTAGACAAAAAAAGGGTGACACTCGGGTTTCTAAGGTGAGGGCTAGTTGATGTCAAAGGACAAGAAAGAAATGAGATATTGCTTGTAGATGCTCAATTTAAAAACTCAGAGTGCTATATTGTGCTGCTACTCAAAATACCGTCTGAGTAAAAACTTCAGGCCTTTTATTTTACTCCTTCAGTGAAAAAAGTTAAAAATTAAAGTAAATAATACTTGTTTAAAGAAGGTTGTGCTCTTACTTGTGCCAGGTACTGTTCTAGGTCCTGGGGACTCAATGGAGAACAAAATAAGACATGGGCTGCCCTCATGGGATTACAGTGTTCATTCCCCTGCAGAGGAGGGGGTGGGAGGGAGAAAGGGATTAGTGAGGAAAAATGAAGGTTTTGCTTTTCATTTCCTTTAATGAGATTTCTTTCCCTTTAATCTGACTTGCAGTCATGCATATATATACAACTGCAACAAAATAAGTGATTTAAATAAGCAGATAAATTCTTCCTTTACAATTCAACCAACCAAGCAAACATTGGGCCAAGTTCCTTTGTAAATATCCTTGGTTGTATAAGTTCCTCCAAACCATTTAAATGATCACTTACTGAACTGATCACTTACTGAATTTCTTTAACCTTCTAGCGAAAGGTAGATACTGCAGACCTCATGAGCCTGAGACTTTGCAATCAGTGCTTGGGGTCAATTTTGTTTCTTGGCTCTCAAAGTTTGAATGAGCTGCTTATGTGGGCACTATACCAATTCTGGAACAAACTGTTACACAGATAACTTAAGGCTGAGCCTGTGGGACCTTACTCACTTCTCCCACCTGGACTTCCCAACTGGGGCAGCAGTTATATCCTGACACATTTTTTCTCATCCCCATAATTCCTGGCTTCCTAGTTGTGAACTCCAGATTCTATATTAACCTACAGTGCCTTTACTGCTGCTCTAGACCTGCATTGCCCAGTAAGGCAGCCATAAGCCACATGTGGCTTCAGAGCATTGGAAATGTGACTAGTCTAAATGCAGATGTGTTATAAATACAAAATATACACTGGAAGTCTAAGACTTTGACAAAAAGGTTATAAAATATCTCATGAATACTTTTAAAATATTGATTAAATGTCAAAATAATATTTTTAATATACTAGGTTAAATGAAAATCTATTCAAATTCATTTCATTTGTTTCTTTTTAAAAACATATCAACTAGAAAATTTTAAATTACATATGTGGCTTGTATTATATTTCCATTGGACAGTACTATGCTAGGCTCCTTTAATGATGTTTTGGATTTCAGCTTTCCATATCATTTGAGGCTGTCTGCTTCCCTTGCAGGAAGCAGGAATTCACCTGATCTCCACTTTTCACCCCCACCCTGATGGTCAGGCTCTTTGCCAGACACAAGGACTCCATTTCAGAACTTCTAAATGAAATGCAAATGAAAAGTAATATGCAGCATTATTTTGTAGTAATTGTTCGTGACAGTTCAGTCCAATGCCATCATGCTAGAAACTATGCGAGGCACTGCGTAGACTACAAAGAAGCCAGGTAGGGCTTAGGTGCAGTTCCCATCAGCAATGAGCTTCCAGGCAAGTGGAAGGGGAAGGGCACGATTCAATAGGGAGATGAGTTCCCAGGCTGATGCGGTTCTTACGCACCATCCCATTCATCACCACTGCTTGTTTGCATCAGAAAGTTACAATGCACCACAGGGATTTAGAAATGAGAGAAAACCCGGATAGGTGGGGAAATCAGGAAAAGTCTCATGACAGGAATAACAAATGAGCTCATGCTTGAAGGCTGGGGTGGAAGAGTGAAGGATCAAGTATTTTCGGTGAAGAGGAAGAGGGCAGGGAGGTGTAGAGAATGTTTGGGGAAGAATGAGTCGTTGAGTTTGGCTGCAGCAGAGGCGCCAAAAGGCTGGAGAGGTAGCGAAGGTTGGGACTGAGAATGTGGAAACGCTGGATTCTGGGCTGGATTCTTACCCTGGTGGACAATGGGAGCCACCACAGCTATGCTTTAGGGAGAACTATCACAATGTTGTACGGCTGAAGTGAAATGAGGGAGAGGCTAGAAGTTAAGAGACCAATTACAAAAGCCTTGAAATAATCTATGCCAGGGATCTGTCATTCTCCCTTCCATACTCCTGGTACATACTGCCAGCTGATCATGGCATTCTTTCCCAGATGCAACTTCTGGATTCTTCTCCACAATGTTGTGGGAAGCTATACACTGACATATGGAAGAAAACTGATTCCCTATGCTTTATTTAGCAAACGCGTTAGGACCCTTAATTAGGGTGGTAGCAATGTTGGCAGAAGAGGAAAAATACAAAATCATCTCAGATGTTGAATATATACCTCTGGCATCTCATTGGAGGGAGGGAATATGATGGCACTGAGCATTCTCGCCTTCTTAACTAAGATAATATTTGTGCCACAGATAGAAACAGAGACGCCCCTAAAGGCTGTGGTCTTCCCATCAAAGATGATGAGTTTCATTGTCGGCATGTTGCATGTGAAGCAGTGTTAGATCATTTAGAAAGAAAAGCCCAGGAAGTTTTGGGATGTGCAGGCCTGGAGCTATGGACAGAGGATGGGTCAGAAGGTCTTGATTGGAGTCTTCTACCCAGAAGTCAGAGATGAAAACACGGGCTTACCTGGGAAGGTGTGAGAAGAGAATTTCAGAGCATGCCTACGTTTGCATGCAGGATGAAGGGATGCGTATAGTGCACATGTGATCAGAGGGGCCCAGAGAGTACAAAACTAATGGAGTTCCCTAGAGAATCAGGAAGGAAAGAGAATTTTAAGGAGATTCTTTGTTTTAAAGGTCAGAATAAGTGGAGGTGGTAAAATGACAATCACACCTGTTCACTGGGGGATCATTGATCATCTTTTTTTTTTTTATGTGGTACGAGGGCCTCTCACTGTTGTGGCCTCTCCCGTTGCGGAGCACAGGCTCCGGACGCGCAGGCTCAGCGGCCATGGCTCACGGGCCCAGCCGCTCCGCGGCATGTGGGATCCTCCCGGACCGGGGCATGAACCCGTGTCCCCTGCATCGGCAGGCGGACTCTCAACCACTGCGCCACCAGGGAAGCCCCACTGATCATCTTTGAGAGGGTCCTGAGTGTTAGAGATGGTGAAGATGGAAGCAAGTCTACAATGGAGTGAGCTGATGATTAAGGGCATAAAAGCATTGAGCACAGCAAAAGAGAGCAGAAGAAGGAACACTATTTTGAAAAAATTCCAAGAGAGAAGGAATGCATTTTGACTTCCGTAGGCTATATAAGATTTGAAATGGGTATATTCATAGGATGAAAGGAAGGCTCTGATGCAAAGGGCAAGATTAATATAACCTGGAAAAGGTATCATGGATGGAACAGAACCCAGGAAGCTTAAGGAAATGTGATCAAGGGCACAGGTCGGGTGAAAGTAGGAGAGGCCTGACCTTCTGAGCCAATAGTGAAGAAAGAGAGAGAAAATAAAGACACAGGAATATTTAGCAACTCAGGAAAGGTAAATAACTCAGCATTATTCACTACATAAGTTGGGGAACCGTGATTCTAGTCCAGGTCCACCTGGCTCCAAAGCCCAGGCTGGTGGCCAGTACCCTGAGTCCTTAGAGGGTTAAACTGTATCCTCCATCACAGAGCCTGGCAGACAGAAAGGGGCTGAATGTTTGCTGAACATACGAATTAATGAATGACCAAATCATTGTGACTATCAATTGTTACTGTACCTTAGAGGTAGAAGTTATAAGACCATGGGCAACATGTTTATTCATCACTGAAAATATCATTCTCTAATGTTCTCTCATTCCAGCAACACACAATGCTGGCCATTCAGACCGGTTCAAGGCTCCATCCAATTCAGGCTGCCAGGTGGAAAAGCCCGAGTGGACACACATCCTTTGGTCAACCATGAACCCCCAAACCCAGTGGAGTCAAGACACTGGCAAGCACAAGCAGGTATGACACAGGCTCCAAAGTGGGGAGGAATGCAGACTAGTTCATTGCACTTTTTTAGAATGCGCCTGATATTAAACTATTGTCTGCAATACTAAGTAACAACTCAGAGTGAAAAAAGGTTCAACATTCATTCAACACGTCTACCATCTATCCTTCGCCACTGTATGTTATTTTGCCACTTACTTCCGTATCAGTAACCACCCACATTTTCATGCCAACAATACTGTTATACAGCTCTCAAAGGGAGGAGTGGTGAAAATGCAAATATATGACTTAAAAACTGTTTTAAACACTGCTTCATGAAAACCAGAGAAAAAAAGGCTTCTCTTCAATTCTCCTCCCAAATATTTTCTGTTTACAAAAAAATATTGAAATCAAACATTTATTTTACTCACAATAAAAACAACAAAATTCACTGCCAGTAAAAAAATTCCTTAGTAGTTACTGCATTAAGCATAAGGAATAAAAATCATTTGCAACATTTTTACAGGTAAGAACAGACAAGTGTACATGGAACCCATTCTGTTGCTCTACAACTCAGTCTGACTTTGATATCTTGATGTCTTTCTCTCTCTTGATCTGCTTCTCTTCCGTACTGCTCCCAATCTTAATCTCACTTTGTACAAGACAGTGAGTTGGAAAAAGCCTTACCAACACTAGCACTTCACTGTAAATCAGTTTAATGATACCCACTAGTATTGTTGCATTTTTAACATCTGCTAAAAGGAGACAAATGCTGGGAATGACTCTCTCTAATGGAAATAACTCTTATACCTAAGTTGAGGATATAATAGAAAAAAGAGGCCATATCTGGTCCTCTTAAAATCTTACTCCTGGGATTACCACTTGCTCCATTAGAGCTTAAGGCAGCCTTAGCCAACTTTATTATCACTGCTTGGCTTCTCTGGAGAACCTACTCATTTATTAAAAAACACTAGCATTATTACCAATTCATGATCAATGTTCTAAATGTTCCCCTAAATTCAATCAGAACATTCCGCTATGTCCCCTTTACGTTAGAATACTGAGGTTTATTCCTATGTAAAGTTATCTCTACCGAGATTTTAAAAGGCAATTGTGTTAAAGTTCCAGTAAATTAAAAAAATAAACCCAAAGTGTTCCTTATTTATCTCATATTATCTGACCAGTTCTGGAACACAAACAAGTTATCAGGAAACAATCTTGATACAGCGAATTTATCTGGAACAAATGTTTTCCATTCCCTTGAGGGAATCACAACTTTTCTCCAATACTGGCTTCTCACTGGAAACTTCTAGCCCTGATCATCTCTAGACGATTTTTAAGGGGGGTTTGGCCTTTTTTCCTTGTTTCTCTTCACTAGAGTTAAATCATTGTTCTTCTTTGACTCCTTCCTTCTTTCTGTAATATTAGAGAAGGGCTGGGAAGGAGAAGTATCCATTTTGGGGTACCTGTTACAAATCACGCACTGTTTTGATTAATCTCATCTGACATTCCTAACAATCCTATTCTAACCCCATTTTACAGATGGAGAAACACACTCAGATTAACAGCTAGAGGGCAGAGGCAAGATCTGCACCCAGGTCTAGCGCTAACGCCCTGTCCTTCTACCTGTACTCAGCTGCCTGAAAAGTAGGGTGGTTCAAACTGCACGTTTTCCTGCTTCCAAAGGTGCTGTGGGATGAACGAGCCACTCGTTCACTCACCGCAGACAATAGAAGATGGAAGTGTAATGACAGGGTCCTAATTCATTTTCCTCTCTTTTGCAATTTCAAAATTATATGCGACCACCTTGAACATCTCAGGGAATTTTCACCCAATCCCAATATTCATTCATTTAAAATCTCTTAAAGAAAACAGTGCGGAAATTATTTCTGCGGAGGGCTGTAGTCAACATCTCCTAGGCCTCTGAATCTGAATCAGAATTGTAGATGAAAAGTGGTTTTCTTCAGAGAAATATTTAGAACCCAGATAAAAAGTGCATAGTTCAGGGAAGCCTCTAGAGGCCGACACAGTGTGAGTAACGGCCAAACTGGGGGATTCTACCTCCTTCCCACATATGTTCCAGTGTGACTGGCTCATGGGCTAGTACATGAAAGATTTGAAGAATAAATGGGAAAAAAAAAAAAAAAAGACTTTTAGCAGAACAATTACATTTAATTTTCCTTTGTATTAACCAAAGGATGCATCAAATACAGAGTTTAAAATAAAAAATTTAACAAGGGAAGAAAGAATGTTAAGGAGTGATGCTCTGTGCAAAATGGAATAGAACAATTTATCAGGGTGACAGAATCTTTTCAATGCAGCAGGGTGCTACAAAACTGATTCAGTGTTTCCTTAGGTTTTTGTAAATACCCACTTTTCATTTCTCTCACATAGAAGTCAATCAAATGTATGTATCTCAGAGGCAGTCTGTATTAGGTTTCTGTACAAGAGGACGTTTTAGACTTATTAGATTTATACAGTGATTTTCCTCTGCAGAGCTCAAAGTGCCTCATCCAAAACACTTATATAAAGAATACCAAACGCTTCTCAAAATGTCAAAAGCAACTCAGGTAAACAGTAGAGCATGAACCATGAGAACAGTGAGAAAATAAGAGCAGACGTGTAGATGCAAATAGATCTAAAAATGCCAACGTGGAGTAAATCAATCCTTTCTGCACATGGTGCCCCACGTCTGTAAACACCACTGTCACGTTGTCACTCCTGAGCTAGTAAACAGATATGCCAAACCAGATCACTCCACTTGGGGATGTGGTGGTACAGGGCAAACAGTGCAAATTCCAGGGATGCTAGTGGGCAGGCGACCCCTCCCCCACGTTGGAGGGCTCATGATCTGCCAAGCAAGACACACCTCCTGACACATGACATCTTTCTGGATATCTTGGGGGTATAGCGTCAAAGGTTATCAAAAAGTGATATTTTTTTGTTAACTGGATCTGTTTTCACTTGGAGATACAAAAGTGTTAATAAATATTAGGCAGTTTAAAAATACATAGGACAACTATATATAAAATAGATAACCGACAAAGACCTACCGTACAGCACAGGGAACTCTACTCAATATATTGTAATAACCTATAATGGAAGAGAATGTAAAAAAAGAATATATATATAATATATATATGTATGTATAACTGAATCACTTTGCTGTACACTTGAAACACAACTTTGTAAATCAGCTCTATTTCAATAAAAATTTTTAAAAATAACTTTTAAAAATACATAGGACAAGATTCAGTCTCTGAAAGAGGGATAATCTGTGTGAAGATTCAGCCCTTCACACTGGAATAAAATATGACAAATGGAACAACATCTGATTACTTCTGAAATTCTAAAGGCACATAACTCAGAGTTTTCTGAACCATATCCTTTATGACTCTTGAAGGTAAAAGATGTATTACATGATGGGAAACTGAATAGCACTGGAATGTCAAGAATACCCACTGTCTGCATTGTATTGCATTTTGCATTTTCCAAAAGAATATATGTGAATGAGACGTATATTTTTCTTTAGAGTCTCCTGGAAATATATCAAAGCTTTAATTTAATTCCTGTGCTTCTGAGATAAATTAACCAAAGAGATCTAATCTTGGCTGTATGAATAGGTATTAGATTTAGTAGACAGACTTGTAGCTTATCTTTTTCTAGCAACCTAAAAATAACAACTGGATGGAATTTCTACCCAACTTTGATGAAAAGTGCAAATGCACATTTTCCGTCATTATCACAGGAAAGGGAAGTAGGTCTGCTAAGGATGAAATAGCATTTGATGTGAACAGTATGAGCCTTTTCATTCAGAGATATTTAGCTGGGTCCTGGAATCTGACGTGTACAGATGTAGTTAAGACACAAGAGTGTGAGTGGCAGAGTTAAAACACCATTGATCAATTTGGGGAGAGGGTACTGATTATTTGGAATTTAAATAGAAAGGCATCAATCACCATGGGAGCTTCCCCAAAACATCACTTCCGCTAGAATCTGAAAACATCAAAGTGAGAGATCCTGGATTTCTAAGAGTAGAAACCTGCCAAATGTACCATCTCCCCCATGAATGTACAACAAATGCTAAAGGAACAACAAATGCGAAAAGGAAAGGAAGAGAGAACTCAAAGCTGAAGACTTCACCAAAGGCAGGGAGAAATTCCCAGCAGGAGGATGGCAAGTCCTCTGGGCCTTCTGCTTGGCCTTTCTATTCTGTCCCGGGCTCTGCAAAGCGGGAAACAGAAGGCAGAGTGAGGGGTCAGCGCCACCCCTGAAAAATGGACAGAGTCCCACTGCCTGGAGCTGACAACTGCGTAACTGTGGGCAAGTTACACAACCTCTCCTCACATAGAAAACGGAAATCTTAATACTCCATATGGGATTATTTCAAGGTAATCACTTAGCTCAGTGCTGGGTACTTGGCAAGTACTCAATATTCTGTTAATTACCAGATCTAATACCTTTGTAGGTATAACATGTCAGCCCCAGAAGCACATGAAGGAAATCCAAGACAATGAAAATATGCCTCACGAGAAGGATGAGTAACTTACAGTGGAGAAACTCGGCAAACACCACTGCAGCCAAGGGATTAAGGTAACCATCATCAGCGATGAGTCTTGTTGACAGTTGGTACCCTTGATATGACGTGCTGAGGAGGGCGCTTCCCTCCCAAGAGCCCTAACGCCAGTCTAATCAGGACAAAAACACCAGACAAGCCCAAATTGCAGAAATTCTACAAAATGCCCATCCGGTACTCCTCAACACTGTCAAGGTCATGAAAAACAAGGGACGTCTGAGACTCTGTCACAGTCAACAGAAGCCTAAGGAGGCATGATGACTATATATCATGTGGGATTCTGGATGGGATTCCGGACCAGAAAAAAGATACCGGGGAAAAACTAGTGAAACCTGAATAGAACTTAGAATTTAATTAACAATAATAATGGACCAATGCTGGTTCCTTATTTGTGACACACGTACCATAGCAATGTAAGATGTTAACCACAGAGGAATCTGTGTGGGGTATATGGGACCTCTCTCTACTAACTCTGCGATGTTTTCATAAATCTAAAACTGTTCTAAAACAAAATATTTATTTAAAAATAGGCTCCATAGAAAATTTGGTACTTGACCTACTGTGGTACATATCTGAACTCTTAATAAAAGGCTGGGAAGTGCAATGATGAGATCGCCTGAGAACAAATCTGTTTCTAAACCATCCACAGGAAGCTATTTTGTAATCTGCTGTATTAAATGAATAAATATACTGCTATGTTCTTACTCATCCTAGTGGAATGCCCATCTAGATAATTCTAGCTCAGTTAAGTGTCAATCCAACGAGAACAACGGTCAATCTTGGTGGGGTGGAAACGGAGTGGATTTTGGAGACAGGCAAACTGGGATTCAAGTCTAGGCCCTGACACTTACACTATTACCATTTAGGAAAAGTCAGGTCCACCACCCTGATTTTCAGTTTCTGTGTCTATTAAACAGGTTTACTCACCTCTCAATGTTCTGGGCAGTATTAAGCAACATATGTACAGTATCTAGCATTACAGATGCTCAAGAAATATCCATTTCCTCCCCTTCCATTTCTATTTCCAGCGGCTACCATCTGACTGCCTCTCTGACATCTCTGCCCGGATATCTCCCATATATCTCAAACTTAACAGGTTTCAAACTAAACTCCCGACTCATCCTACACCCCCTCACACACTCCTTCCCCTGCCAACATGTTTTTCTCCGAGACTTTACCAATTCTGTAAGTGGCACAACCAGCCCACCTGACACCCAGTTTCTCAAGCCAGAAGTGTAGGAGTCGTCCTTGATTCCTTCCTTTTTCTCACTCTCACCCTCCACATCCAATCCTTCAGCAAGTCCTCTCCTTTCCATCTGAGAGCTATTTCTCAAATCTGACCACTTCTCTCCATCTGCCTTGCCTCCACCTCTGTTTCAGGTAATTAACGCCTTTACAGGTCTCTTCAATCACCTCTGTTCCTCGCAAGCAATTTTCCACATACTGGCCAGAGGGCGGTTTGAAAAACATTCATCAGGGCATGTCAGCCCCATTCTTAACAGATTTCAAAGACTTTTCATAATTTTCAGAATAAAGTCAAATCCCTGCACCACGGCACCTCACTCTTCCCAATGGCCACCCAGTGCCACTTGGACCGTTCTCAACCTCCTGTGCTCTCCCCTCTGTTGGAAATGCTATTCTTCCCCAGGCACCCCCCATAACTGGCTGCTTCTTAGCCTCTAGAAATTGACAGCTTCTCTCATCATCTGTTCCAATAAGATTTTTTAAGGGTTGTCTACCCCTCTCTCATTGTTCCTGGTTCATTTTCTTCACAGCAGTTTTCACGTTTTATAATGCTTCATCTCTTTGTTTGTTTGCTGTTTGTTTCACCACACAATTTTGCAAGCTTCTAGAGGGAAGAGAAGGAGACTTTTTATTCACTGATATAAGCCCAGTGCCTAGAAAACTGCCTGGCATACAGCAGGTGCCCAATTTATTGACTGAATGAATGAATGAATCGGTAAGTAAGGTATCTTTCAATTCTACTAAAAAGCACCACAAAAAATGCAGACTTATAGTATGATCCCTATTTTATGTAAATAAAATATATGAGAAATACATGTAAATAAAAAAGACAAAATTTACCAAAATATTTATGGTTATTACCTTTTACTGATGGAGTTAAAGTTTATTTTAATTTTGTTTCTCATATTTTTGTACTTTACAATATCTCTAGCATTAATGAGTATTACCTACATGCTAGGAAAGAAATTTTATTTTATGTTAAACTATAGAATAATGAACTCGTGATAAGAAGTATAAGGTGCTTTCTGGGTAAGTCAGTCTTTTTTTGTACTGAAATCTAAGGAGATTCTTGTTATCTTATTCTGTAAAATACATGGTTTCTGCAGTCTGAAGTTCTTGCTTTAATTTCAGCACTGACTCACTCTGTGTTTGACAAACAGAAACCTTGAAGAGTTTCCTTGGATGAGAAATAGAGACGATGACAATAATGCCTGCCCTACCTTGGTCTTTGGTGAACTACAGGGTACCAAAAAAATGTAGTTGTTTTAATTCTCCTCTAGTCTAGCCTGTATGCTACCAAAACACTTCAGAAGAGATGAAAATATTCTGCTTATAAATATATTAATACACTGAAATATAAAAGCAGCTTTTCTCCACAACCAGCATGGCTTTTCTATCAGTTCCTATGTACACTTGAGCGAGATGCTACTTCTCTAAGTAAAGATGCCCCTCCCCCAAACAGGTTAATAATGACACTGCTGTCAAGTAAATTCAGAAAGAAAGAGGTTTGGTGACCCAAACATTCTCTTTGGTAGGATGATTCAGAGTGGAGATAGGAGGAATGCGAATGAATCAAACCCTAGAGGTCTGACTACAAGTATCTATTTCACCCAAATTATTCAAAGAACAAATATTGAGATTCAGCTATGCGGTAGGCACTTTTCTGGATCCTGCATATACACCAGTGAAAAAAAGAACAGACAAACATAATACCTTCATGGAATCAACAAGATAACTGAGTAGATTACATGGAAGTGATAAACGGAGAAATATAAAACAAGTTGCAGCCCAGGGTAGGAAGTTGCAATTTAAATACGGTGGCCAGGGCTTCCCTGGTGGCACAGTGGTTGAGAGTCCGCCTGCCGATGCAGGGGAGGCGGGTTCGTGCCCCGGTCCAGGAGGATCCCGCCTGCCGCGGAGCGGCTGGGCCCGTGAGCCATGGCCGCTGAGCCTGTGCATCCGGAGCCTGTGCTCCACAACGGGAGAGGCCACAGCAGTGAGAGGCCCGCGTACCGCAAAAATAAATAAATAAATAAAATAATAAAAATTAAAAAATAAAATAAATAATAAAAATAAAAATACGGTGGCCAGAGAGAGTCTCACCAAAAAGATGACTCACCAAAGAAGATTTGAATTGGGCAAGGGAGCAAACTATGCAGATATCTGGGGAAGAATAGTCCAAGTAGAAGGAACTTCGCAGCAAGTATAAAGGACCCAGGAGGATATTTTAGGGAATAACAAAGAAACCAGAGTGGCCTGAGCAGAGTGAGCTGGGGAAGAAGAGAAGGAGAAAAAAGGTTAGGGAGGAAATAAGAGATTGGCTCCTACAGGGCCTTATAGCCACTGTTTCAACTTCAGCTTTTACTTTGACTCAAATGGAGAGCCAAGGGTGACATGAACCGACTTGTTTTGATAACATTACTGTTACACTCTGGCTCCTGCACTGAGAAGGGTGGGGGTGGGGTAAGGGTGAGGGTGGAAGTATGGAAACCAGTTAAGAGGCTCTTGCCTCCTGGCAGAGGTGATAATGGCTGAGACCAAAGTGGTAGTGGTTCCCGTTATGACGGCAAGATTTAGGATATATTTTAAAGGTAAAACAATAGGATGTGCCGTAGGCCTGGCCAAGAAGAGTCAAAGATAACTGGAAGATTTTTGGCCTAAGTAACTGGAAGGATAGAGTAGCCACACACTGGCATGGTGAGATTAGGAGTTTAGTTCAGTTTAGTTGGAGATCCCTAACAGATATCCAAATGCGGCTATCAGGTAGGCAGTAGATATACCAGTCTGGAGATCAGGGGAGGGATTCAGAGCAGAGTGAAATTTTAGGAGTCTCAGTGCAGTAATTATACTTAAAGCCATGAGACTGACTAAGATCCCAAGTGCATGAATGTAGACAAAGAAAAAAATCCAAGTTCTGAGCCCTGAAGATAAGGAGGAACAAGCAGAGAAAATTCAGAAGAAACAACCAGAGATGTAGGAGGAAAAGCAAAAGAATGTGTGACTGGAAGCCAAGTGCAAAAGGATTCCAAGGAAGAAGGATTATTGGTCAACTGGGTCAAGTGCTACCACTAGGCAAGGGTAGGGTGGAAGTATGGAAACCAGTTAGGTTTCTAGGTCATAGAACATGTGGACCCAAAACCGGCCATTGGGTTTAACAATGTGAAAATCACTGGTGACCTTAACAAGGATAGTTGTGGTGGAATGGTTGGGGTGAAAGCCTGACTAAAATGAGATTAAGAAAGAGAGGAGTAGAAATGGAAACAGCGAGTATAGAACATGTTTGAAAGGTCTGGTATCAAGGAGTACAGAGAAGTAAACAGCAGGTGGGGGGCGGGGAGGTGGCAATGGAAGTTTCCAAGTAGTTCCCCTAAAGGAGAAGAAGCAAAATTTCCTGGGAATTACAAAAAGGACATCAAGGTAGATCTGGTCTGGAATGCTGGGAAGCTCAGTGCAAGAAAGCGCCGCCCAGTCTGATGAGGAGGCATGAGAAAAGAAGTGAGAAAGTGATAAATGGCATCTTGTTTGACAATACAAAAATGTCCCAAAGGGGGAGTGTTAGACACAAATGTGTCTAACAGATTGGTGAATTTCATCAACAAAGAAAATCAATGCATGTGACGAAATGAAGGATGAAAACTGTATGATCATCTCAATCGATGCAGGAAAAGCACTTGACAAAATTCAGCACTTTTTCATGATTAAAAACTCTCAACAAATTAGGAACAGAAGGAGATCACCTCAACAGATTAGTAAATTTCAGCCTTTCAAATCTTATTTACTACAAAATATATTCCCTGTCACTGGAAGGATGTAATTTTAGCTTCTAGTCTAAAAAATTATGACAAAAAGCTATCATGAGTTCAGTAATCCTTTTATTTCAAGTTTGTATTTTATTAATCATAATACTATTTGAAAAAAAGTAGAGCACATACGTTTGAGACACTCTGCATTATCTTTCCAGATAACATTTGGTATGCATATGACTCCAAGGATCCCTCTTGCAATAATTCCTCCCTAGATTTTAGGAAGGTGGATTTCATGGTACATCTCTCCTCTGTCTTCAGTATCATTCATATGTTCCATAATATTTACTGAGCACCCACTGTGTGCCAGGACCCTACCCATCTCCTTTTCCCATTGGATTCTATGTTCCAGTCACATAAGGGCAGTTCTCCAAGTATGAGGTTCTCTCTCTGGCTTGCAGATCTTATTCACATTATTCCTCAGTCTAGGAGGCCCTTTCTCTACTCTTCTCCCAGTCAGCTTCCAACTGTCACTGTGGACTCTATGGAGACATCACCATCTCTGGAAAGTTTTACTTGGGGTGACAGAACTTGTCCTTGTCATGGAGAAGGGGAGTGTCACGCAAGGCAACAAGGGGCTCTGGTCTCCATCATTTACTCCTTCCCAAGGCCCTGGAGTTAGTTCTGGTCCTTCTATCTTTGTGTGCCCATAAGCAACCTTTCTAGAGTTTAAGATTCAGAGCATGTTAAGCCTTAAGATCTGGAAGATCTTCCAAAGATGGATAACAATGAAGAATATTATAAGTGCTTTAGGATGAATATAGAGCAGACAAGGAGGTCAAAAGGTACAAACTTTCAGTTATAAAATAAATAAGTCCTGGGGATATAATGTCAGCATGATGACTGTAGTTAATGATACCGTATTGTATATTTAAAAGTTGCTAAGAGAGTAGATCTTAAAAGTTCTCATCACAAGCAAAATTATTTTGTAACGGATGTTAACTAGACTTATTGTGGTGATCAATGCAAAATATATACAAGTAATGAATCGTTACACCTGAAACTAATATATTTGTCAATTACATCTCAATAAAAATAAAGAAAGAAGATGAAGGATTCAAGAAGCCTTGCGGGGAAACTGCCGTTTGTCTGGGAAATTGACAATTGTGCTTTTAAGTGAGGATTAAATGAGATGATAACTTTGGAACACTTTGCTAAGCACTGGCATCTAATAGGTATGTCACAAATGATAGCTCTAATGGTGGTGGTGATGATGATGGTAACCACTGCAAACTGGCTTGGGAGGCAGTGGTGATTTTTTTTTTTTTTTTTTGCGGTACACGGGGCCTCACACTGCTGTGGCCTCTCCCGTTGCGGAGCACAGGCTCCAGACGCGCAGGCTCAGCGGCCATGGCTCACGGGCCCAGCCGCTCCGCGGCACGTGGGATCCTCCCGGACCGGGGCACGAACCCGTGTCCCCTGCACTGGCAGGCGGACTCTCAACCACTGCGCCACCACGGAAGCCCGGCAGTGGTGAATTTAAACACAAAAGGCACATTACAAAGATGTAAGGAGGGATACATAATCAAGGATGAATATATAAAACAGACATCAATCTATAAACACATAAGAATTGTTAAGACTTGCACAAATGTGCTAAGAACACTCAAAAGTTTTTATTTCTTATGCTGAGATTAAAAAGTAACTCAGTGAAGGGGCAAAAGGTTGCTGTTTTAAGCAGATGATTTAATCTTAAGGGAAGCAAAGGAAAAAAAAAAAGTGGAACTACTAAATGCCAATCATAGAGCTGTTTCCTGAGAGAGGTATAAGAATGGAAGAAGTAGGATTAAGCTTTGTATGAGAACACATTTTCAACAGGACAAGAAAACCTGGGTTTTGCCTTGGTCAGAGGTGGTGATGTGGGTGGGTGGGATGAGACTTTTGGTAAATAATGGGGGTCTTCAGTCCCACCATTTCCACCTTCTCAACAGTCTAGAGTTCTGATCCTTCTATACCGATGTGTCCAGAGCCAACCATTATAAAGTTTGGGGTCCAGGATACACAGGAATCATCATCAAACTTTAAGATCTGGAAGACTTTCCTCTTACTTCAACCGGCCAACAAGTGCTAAAGCCAATATCCTCTCTCTAAGGAAGAAAAGTTATGGTGTCCTCCACTGACATTTTGAGTAACTTCTGCCTAGAAACACTCTTACTCAATCCACAGTATTTAGGTGGAGTTTGACTATTGGATTTTCAGTTGTGTTATTGGTTACAGAGTTACTTGTAACCTGGGCTGGAGGAGCTAACTCCTTATGTAATACATTTCTATGTTAAAATGGAAAAATATATTCTGAACTCCAAACAACTGACCTTATTATGCTTTGAGGAACTTACTTAAGAAATATGACTTGAGTACCTTGTACAGACCAGACTCTGGAGAAAGGAAGGAAAGAAGGAAGGGAGGAAGGGAGGGAGGGAGGGAGGGAGGGAGGAAGGAAAGGAGGGAGGGAGGGAGGAAAGGAAGGGAGGAAAGGGAGGGAGGGAGGGAGGGAGGGAGGAAAAAAGGGAGGAGGGAAGGGAGAAAGGAAGAATATCCACAGAGTACCAACCACACATTTTTCTTCTCCATTCTGAAACAATTATGATATATTGCATTATAATACATCCATATAGAACACTACAGGAAACAAGGAGATGAAATGATCAGTGTTACCTGGGGTGTTAGGGAAGATTGCAAGGAGATTTTCAAGCTAAATCTTCAATAGGCAGCAAAGGACCTAAGAGTATTCACACATTCCTGCATGAAAAAGACAGAGGTTTGAGGTCTGGACATTTTTTTGCTGTCCAATCAGGGAATAGATGGCCACCTTACATAGGGTTGGGCCTAGTATGCAAGTGAGGTGTGTGCTTAAAAATACTTTGGAACACGACTTATTTCTAGGGTAATAACTGTCTGCACACTAACATATACGATGGGCTTGCCTCCAGCGAGTCTACAATCTGCAGACAACATAAGAGGAACACCCTGAATGTACCTCTACTACAGCATTATCACATGATAGTCTAATAATTATCTGTTTTCCTATCTTTCTGCTCCCATTAAGATGAGAATCCATTGAGGGTTGGGTGTCTGATTTTTCTTGCACTCCACAGTCTTGTATAGAGCCTGACACACAGTACTACTCAATAAATAATTACTGAGTTAAAAATGGATAACAATGCAGAACATAATTGATTTAGGAAGAATGTAAAACAGATGAGAGATTAGAAAAGATGAGGGATAAACAGCCATTTGTGCTTTGAAGTATGGGTACGGTTTTATTACAAAAAACTGGAGTGGTTAAGTCTGGATACATCTTGTAGATAAAGAGAACAACAGTGACGAAATCAAAGAAGCAGGAAAGGTATGTAAGGGACAGTGACAAATCTAATCAGGTTGGAATTTAATGTACGCAAACAAGGATGCACTGTAACTTTCATGGGCCCTAGGCATTGCATTTGTGAACCCCTTTCTCCACTAAAACACATTAAAAATTATATTTTATAACTGTTCAGTATAAAGCTAAATATATTCAGGCTAGAATCATGATTATTATTCATTACTATCATCATATTCATTTTTCTCTTTTGATTTTAAAATACATTAAAATTAAAACATTTTCATGAACCTCTAAAAGTAGCTCAGGCAGTAAGCAGTGTAAGTTGGCCTTATGGATAAATGGAGAAGAAGGAGATAAATCTAGAAAGACAGATCAAAGCTGAATGAGGGGCTTCCCTGGTGGCGCAGTGGTTGAGAGTGCACCTGCCGATGCAGGGGATACGGGTTCGTGCCCCGGTCCGGGAAGATCCCACATGCCCCGGAGCGGCTGGACCATGGCCGCTGAGCCTGCACGTCCGGAGCCTGTGCTCCGCAACGGGAGAGGCCACAACAGCGAGAGGCCCGTGTACCGCAAAAAAAAAAAAAAAAAGCTGAATGAGGAGAGCCTCAAATGCCATGCTAAGGTCAAAAGAAGACAAGTAAAGACATAAGTAGGTGAGTGACATGATTAGAGCCATGGGAAGAAAGGATAGAGATGAAAATATCTAGAATAACATGGAAAGTTCTGGAAACAAAAGGACTAACTAGAATATGATTGCAATCATCCAGGAAAAATGTAAAAGACCCTTAGCTGGAAGAGAGTATGAAGAGGATGAACAGAAGAGTTATAAAGGAAATAGAACCTGCAAGAATTGAAGCCAGATTGAGTGGGAAGAGGAAGGGTGGAAGCTCTGGAAATAATTGTCGTTTCAAACCAGGGTGACCAGAAGAATGGCAAGCCCAGGACAGGGAAGGCAAGAGGATGAATGTATGTGATGGAAATGGTCTGCTAGGATGAACGGTACAAATATATTTCCACGATCAGAAAAACTATTAAACACATTAAACATAAGGTTGCCTTAAAAATGATACTCTCTTTAGCTCTCTACTACTACTTTGACCTCTCCACCACTCTTTTATAAAAGGCAGGTGCAACTAAAGAAAACAGCTATGTGCCTCCCACAAACATTTACTCTCAAAAACGTAAATTTTACTATAAAGTCAGCACCCACATATCTGGTGTAGCAAATAATTAGAAAAAGAGAGAAAGAAGATTAATCAGACACAAACAGAACCAAAATAGATGCCTCCAGTTCAAAAAGATTTTTGTTACTTTAATGTATTCTTCAGGCAAGAATAAAGCAAGATAAGTATCTAGAGATTTTCATTAAACTATGCAAAATAATAATTATTCTATAAATGATCATATTTAATTTCAACTGCCTAGGAGCCAAACTCATTTTTTCTTTTCTGCATTAATTATCCTCAGCATTATTAAAAGTGTTTCCAACTGAAGCAATATTTCTACCAAGCTAATATTGTAAAAATGCAGTAATTAGAATAATTGAGGATCATCTGAATGGGTCATAGTTCAGCATTTTTTAATATTTTTAAAATGTTTTTATTGCTTTCAAATACAAAGAATAATTCAAACTGTGCTAATAAGGAATTGCCCAGTAGATGATTTTTAGCAAAGCTACATCTAATGGATAAATATATACTTTTTGCAAATACTAAGTTTTTAAAATGCTCACATTATTTCCATTATGGAGATAATTGTCAGGACAAGGTAAATTTTTGCCTAGAATAATTTTATATATATAAATACACACACACACACACACACACACACACACACACACACACACATAATGACCTAATGGGATCTCCACAAATGAGGTTTTATTTTATGTCTCTGCTTCTAAACTAAATTAACAACCTGTACAACAAAGTGTCCTTTGCTTTTGAACCAGGTCTACAGAAATTCAGTGCCTCGTTTTTGGGGAAGGCATTTATTAGGCCACACTCACCATCTGGACCAGCCTGAAAGCAGGGGGAAAAAAACCACGAAAGGCTTTTGTGACATCAGAATGTCACAAAGTCCATGGATTTAAACTTCCCTCAGATCCTATTAACTTTTAACTTAGGTTTACTTCTAACAATCTTACTTAACAGGTTTCCTATCCCAGAGCAGTTAGAAGCAGCAAATGAATAGTTTATAGCAACAGTTTTATGTACTTTAAAAAGATCATAAACTTAGAAAAAACTTTATGTATGAAGATGCTCATGATAAGGTATTTGCAACAGTAAAAAATTGGGGAAAAAAATCAACCCCTTCCCAAAAAGGAAAATAAATTGCAGAACACCAATATGACAGAATGCTATACATTTGTTAAAATAATTATATTGTAGCAGTCTTACATCACATGTTGTTAAATGAAAACAGTAGGTTATAAGACTGTCAGTATGGTAAAACATCAACTATATCCAGTGTCTAACAGCAGGAATGTTAACTATGCATGTACTTTACTCTCACCTATGGTAATAGTACTATAATAAGAAAAAACATATGCAAATGAGGCAATACTTGGAGAAATGGCCCCTGTGTCCTAGGTAGCCTATTTAGGGCAAGATCTGAGAAGTTCACATACACTGCAAAGAATGATTTAATAAAGCTGGAGAATTTGAATTAAACGTAAAAATACTTTCAAGTCTGCCAGCATGAGGGTCTACTCTTGATTTAATTTTTTTTTTCCCCACTGACTGATAAATTCTATGACAATAATAAATAATGCAGTTGTTTAACTGAGTCGTTCTACCTGTTTTTTTAGCAGTATTACTTTCTGGGAAGAACCATGGTTTCAGGAAGGGAAGAAGCTCCATCTGCTGGTGCCCTCTGTCACTTGATGGGAGCTCTGAGTAATCTCTTCAGCCTGCTGGGTAAAGTACTCTCCTTTCCCTTTTGATGGCCCACGAGGTCAATCATAGGTACATGGGGCACACATAGACAAAAAGGGTACAGGAAATCATCCGAGTATAAATGGTGATGGAATTTCAAGGGCTACCTCTTTTCTTCTTTTCAAAATGTGTTATAAATAGAATACAAATCTATCTTTAACATATACATGGGGAAAATTTGGTAAATTTTAGAGTCAGAGAGTAAGTGGGGAATTCCTATAGGTAGGTACACCCACAAGCACCAAGAGCATTTTATTTAGATCAAAACTCATAGAAATCTGGGAAAATATAATGTAGTTTACTTAAATAAATCAAACTTGAGAATACCCTTTATCCAACTGTCATTTATTGTGCTACTACTATATGCTACGTGCCTCACTGTATTTGATGCAATACAATAACTGTTATTTACATTGATAACCAAGTATTAACAAAAAAAGATCGAACAATATTTAGTAATTCTATTTAAGAGGGTAGGGATTTCCCTCCCCAACAATTTGGTGAACATGATGTTCAGAGATATCCTAGATGTTCAGAGATATCCTCCTAGTACAGTAAACATAACCAGAAACTTCTGAAAGCACAAATTAAGGGGAGTAAGTGAGTTCTGAAGCTGGTATTTACTATGCAGGTAACTGCTAACAGCCTTGAGCTTGTGTGTGCGTTGTTGTTGTTATTGTTTGTTTTTTGAGCTATTCATTCTGGTAACAGAAGGCCAAGCCAGAGGCCCAAGGGAAATAAACAGAAGAACTGGAGAACCTCACATATCTCTGGTTCTCTAGAGTTTGCTCAGCAGATGAACCAGGAAAAAACCCTGACTTCTTGGAGGAGTGGGTGGGGTATGTTTCAGTCTCAGCCTTGTCTCTGGAAGAGTGGGAAAAGAAAAAAAGAAAGGACACAGTTTTTAGTCATATTGGTTTAGAACCTGGATTAATAATACCTCTGTGGTAACAAAAAAATGATTACAAAAGAGTCCTGGGTTGGCAATGCTCCCAGATGCCTAGGAGAAGCAAACATAAAACCTCTGTGGAGGAATGCACTTTAAACCTAGGTTTCAGGACATTCCCACAGATAAATTCAAAAGAAAATGAACTCACAATGGAAAAAAAAATCACTGAATTTATGAGGAAACAAGCCACCATGAGTAAGAGTCAGCAGAAGCAACATGTATACAATTAGATACACTGCATATATTAGAATTTTCAGGTACAAAGTATAAAACAGGCATGTTTAATATATTTAAAGGAATGAAATATTGATAAAATTCTTGAATGTATTAAGTAGCAAGATACTTTCAGAATTGAGCAAGCATATTTGAAAAATAACCAAATAGAACTTCTACCGAGAAAAGTGTAAAAAGTGTAACTATTTAAATTTAAAACTCAGATTACAGATTAAAGAGCAAATTATACACTGTTGAGGACAGAATTAATGAACTGAAATAGAGATATTAAGTCAAAGGCTCAAAAAGAAACAAAAATACAGTAAAAAAACCTTGGAAAATAAAATGAAAAGTTCTGACCTATAAACTCACAGTTCTTAAAGGAAACTATAGAGATATTGGGGAATAGGCAGATTTTGAAACGATATTGACTGAAAATTTTCCAAAATTGATTAAAAAAAACCACCAATCTTCAAATTTTGGAAGTTCAAAAAAATCCCACAAAGAATGAATAACAATGAAATCTATACTGAGATATAGCACAGAGATTACAAAGCAACCACAATAAAGAAAAGACTTAAAAACAGAGGGAAAAGGCAGATTATTTTTAAGGGAACTACAATTAAACCAGCAGCTGTATTCTCAATAACCACTATGAGAGATAAAGCACACTGTAGTAAATTCTGGAGAGGACAGAGAGAAAATAAACTGGCAACATACATTCTCCACCAAGGAAAACTACTTTTTAAGAGTCAGGGTGAAACAAGAATCTTTGCAGGCAAATAAATAAGGAAAGTATTTATTTCCTACATATTTTCAATACATGAAATCCTGAACTATTTCATGAAAAAGGAACATGATCCCAGAATTAAGAGTCAAGAGGAAAGAAGGAATGGCAAGAAAAAAATTGGTACATGAGTAAACTGAAACACTGACTGTATTATATAATACTACTAATAACTAATTCATGGAGTAAAAATAAAATCAAAATAGAACTAAGATACCAGACAAAAGCAGCAAACAAAGTGGGAGACGGTGACTGGAGGGAAAGCATTCCAAATAGCCTTGTTTCTGAGATGATTAAAGATATTAACTTTAGACCTTGTGAACTTAATTTTGCATAATTTCCAAGATATCTAAAAACTGAATAGAGATTTTAAGTTCCAAACTATTGAAGGAAGACACAGAATTAGGCAAATGACAAGATAAGAAAGTATGAAAAAAGATAACATAAAGCAACAGAAAAAATAGAAATTATAAATGAATCAAAATGACAATAACAATAATATAAGTAGACTAATTAAACTTAAAAAAAGGTTGATCAGACTGAATAAAAGAAAAAGCAAAACTAAAATTAACTATATGCTATATATGAGACACATCTAAAATACAGGAAACAAAATGCTGCAAGTTAAAGGATAGCATAATTTAACAGGAAAATACTGCTAAAATAAATCATAGGTAGCTATTTTAAAGGCAACTAAAACAGACTTCAAGGCAATATCATTACTGGAAGTAAAGAGAGTAGAGGGTATTTATATAAGTTTTAAGATACAATTCTAAACTTCCATGCATTTAATACTATAGCCCGAAATATAAAAGGCAAACATTGAACAAATCATGAAGAAAATTATAAAATTTTCATCATGGTGAGATTCTAACACACCTGAAAAACTGATAAAGTCGACAAAAATAAAACAAGGATATAGATAAGAAAACAGTACCAACAATAAAATAACAATCTGAAGGACATATATAGAACATAACTGACCATGTGCTAGGCCAAAAACAAAAAGATAACTTACATATGTTTGGAAATTTATAAACACACTTCTAAATGAGAAGTTGTGATGGAAATTAGAGAATATTTAGAATAAATGATAATAAACGTGGAATGTAGCATAAAAGTATTAAAGGGAAATCTATACACTTAACTCTTTTTTTCTTTACATCTTTATTGGAGTATAATTGCTTTACAATGGTGTGTTAGTTTCTACTTTATAACAAAGTGAATCAGTTATACATATGCATATGTTCCCATATCTCTTCCCTCTTGTGTCTCCCTCCCTCACACCCTCCCTATCCCACCCCTCCAGGCGATCACAAAGCACCGAGCTGATCTCCCTGTGCTAAAAGGCTGCTTCCCACTAGCTATCTACCTTACGTTTGGTAGTGTATATATGTCCATGCCTCTCTCTTGCTTTGTCACAGCTTACCCTTCCCCCTCCCCATATCCTCAAGTCCATTCTCTAGTAGGTCTGTGTCTTTATTCCTGTCTTACCCCTAGGTTCTTCATGACATTTTTTTTTCTTAAATTCCATATATATGTATACACTTAACTCTTATATTAAAAAAAAGATAAACCTAAAAACAAATGCACTAAGCACTCAACCTACTGTGGTATAGTGAGATATTTTTCAAAAAGAAAATGGAAAAAGTAGGTTAAAATATGTGAAAGATAAATAAGACATATCAACACCCATCTAATAGAGTCCTGGAATCAGAGAATAAAAAGAATGGGGAAGACAATATTTGAACACATAATGGTTGAGATTTCCCCAGATTTGAAGAAAATTATAGAATCCTCATTCATACACAATGAATCCCAAACAGATTAAATAAAAATGAATTTATACCTGGTCAAGTTGTTGTATTTGACAACAGAAATAATTTTGTCCAACTAGGGACATTCAAAAACAATGCAAAACTGAACGACTAAATAGTGAGACAATTGAAATTAAGAGGAAAGCATCATATTCACTTAGATTTTCTTTAAAGGAGTATGCATGTTTAAAATTTAAGATTGAAGTAGAATTTATAGATAAAAAACAATTAACAGAAAAGAGGATAAGGAAAAGCTCATCCATGCAATAGCAGATAAGAGAGGAGAAAATGCATAAAAAATAGTACAAAGTAAGATGGAAAGAAATAAATCAAAATATGTTAGTATTAACAGACATGATCCAACTAATTTCACCAGCTAAAGAATAAGAGATTCTCCATACCTGATTTAAAAACAGTGAAAAAAACAAATCCAACATGATGTCTAGAAAAAATACACATAAGGACATTAAATTATGAAAGTAAAGTATTGAAAATTACCTAAGAGATGAATCTTACTAATTAAAAAGCTATTCTAGATATATTAATATCACAAAATATAGAATTTAAGGAAAAGATTTATCAGGATAATGAAGGTCACTACACAGTGGTGGAAAAGAACAATTCACCATGAAGCTAAAAACTTCTGAGCCTCTCTACACTTAAAAATAGATCCTAAATATAAAGAACAAAAGAGTCTCATGAAAAGAAATCAATAAATCCATTGTCATAAAGGAAAATCTTATCATATTTCACCAAAAATGGATTGATCAAGCAGGTGAAAAATTAGTAAAGATATAGAAGATTTGATCTTGACAAATTAAGAGTGATATGAAACATTTTAACCTAACAAATGCTCATAAAATAGTCATTTAATGGTAAAATATTAAAAGGATTTCCATTAAAATAAGACCAATATGACTGGTGGCCCTAATCGATGAAATAAAAATGGATGAATTAAATTACAACAAGAAAGATCAAAAAGGATGATACAAAACTGTCCAGACTTTCGGACATCATGCTTATATACATAGAAAATCCAGGCAACTGTATAGAAGAAAAACTAATAGAGTTTAACAAGATTGCTAGATACAAGATCAGTATAACCAATATCAACTGTGTTCCTATTCACCAGCAAACAAAATATTTAATTAAAAAAATTTTTGTATAATGACACTACAAAGTATAAATAACATTGGCATAAATTTAACAAAGTATTCAAAGTCATTATAGGAAACTTTAATAAAAGATGTAAAATTACTTTAGCTGCACATATATGATAGGTTGATAGGAGGATAAAATATCATGAAGTATCAATTATCCATATATTAATCTATAAATCTCATGCTATACTAATTCCAAAAGGGTTTTTTTTGGTTTGGTTTGGTTTGGTTTTGTTTTAACGGAACTTGAAAAGCCAAGTGTAATACACATTGAACAGTTAGAGATAAGACAAGTTTGAGAAGGGTAATATAGCAGGACTCAATAAACCTGTAGCAATTACAACAATGTAAAATACTGGCACAAATATAAACCAACAGAGTAATGGAACTAAGTAGAGAAATATACTCTGATTTTTGACAGGTGTAGCGTTACAAATTTACATGGATAAGAAGATGGGAAAGTTGGTAATTCACATCAGAAAAGATAAAATTAAATCTCTATATCAAATTATTCATTAAATAAATACTAGATTAATTGAACTTCTAAATGTAAAAATCACTACTTTAAAGTTTTGGAAGAAAATAAAGGAGCATATCTTTATGAACCAAAATAGAGAAAGGTTTTAAACAAGACAGAAAAGCACAAATCATAATGGAAAAGATTGACAAACTGAATCCGTTAACATTAAAAACATTTGTATAGCCAAATTCTACAAAGACAAAAATAAAAAATAAGCCACAGCTTACAAGAAGATACCTTCATATACGAACAAATGATTAGTGTCCAGAATATAGAGAGTGCATGCAAATCAGTAAGATAAAGACAATCAACCTAATAAAAAAAAACAAGCGAAAGATTCAATGTGCAATCAACAACAAAAAAACCCAGAAATGGTCAGTAAACATATATAATGATTCCCAACATCATTTTTAATCAAAGAGCGTCTTTATAGCTGTACTTTTTATTTCATGTCATTCTGTAACATTTGAACCTTTTTTAAAAATTGAAGGAATGATTAATTTTATCATAAAGATTAACAAATAGTCAATGTATTTGTGACAGAAAAAGCTTTACGTTAAATTAGCAGCCAAATAGTATGGATTTAATATCCAAAATTACCTTAAATGTAGTGCCTTTTTCAGTGGTGACACCAGAAAAAATCATGTATGCGATCATAAAAGGGTACTGATATTTGGTAGGACTTGTATTTTCTGTAGAGTTGGACATGTCAAAAAAAATGAGAGCAAATATCCAGTATAAGATTTGTATCTTCAGCCTATGATTCAGTTTATGATCATGACTAATTGTAAGACAGCTGTAGCTGGGGGGATTTTTAAAAAGCATTTGTTTTCCACTGATACTAAGCAAGCATTTTGAAAATGTCAGGAAAGAGTCAAGTTAAACTTTTTAATTTTTCATCTCTCTTTAAAATAGATTCCTTCTCCCACTTTGATATTAACAGTTCATTATGATTTAACTTGTTGGCTGCTAAAAAGAACTTCAAATTCGAGCCATTAGCAATTATGCCCCCCTGAAGTTGAAGGTCTCCACATGCTTCTCAACATTGCATGTACTTCGGGTACAGGGGAAAAAAACTTCCCTGAGTCTAAATCAAAAGGAAATCTTTTGTGGTGAAGAATTCAGCCATCAGCCATCTTCTGGAAAACCTCACTTTTCTGGTGAAGCTGGCATCCAGCCTGGCTAAGATCAAGAGGCACAATGACCAAAGGGTCAGGTACACATGGCCCTTGGAAATAACACAAGAGATAATCTGTCAAAAGAGAAAGAGTTGAATGCATATGAACCCAAACTACATTTTAGATGTCATGAGTCATGTCCACGATGATCCACCCAACTCCTCAGAGATATGTGATGTTAAGAAATAAGGAGATGAGATCAACTGACTAGGTCTTTGGAAAGAAGAAAGCCATAGGATCCTCCACTGGTTCCAGAAAGCAGGAAAGAAAATACAAGATCCCAAGATTTGTGAAGTGTGAGGCGGGCAGGGAGGAGAGTGAGGGTACTGCTACTTCCCTAGAGCTTCTGGAAGCATTTGCATGAGAGCGCAGACGATGAGGAACCACGGTGATCTTAGAAACAACACATGAGCAAAACAATGAACTTCTCTGAGCCTCAGTTTCCTCATCAAAACTTCACAGGGCTGTTATGAAAAATAAATGGTATAAAGATACATGTGAAAGCACTAATTTTTCTAACTGAAAGAACAGACAACGTGACAAAAATGCCTCTCAGGATGGTAATAACTGGCCCCTTCTCTCTTCCTTTAAGGCTGAGATTAAGCGACATTTCCCTGGAGAGTCTTCTCTGATCACCTACCTAGAGTAAGTGTCTTGTTATTCTCTACCTGGACTTTTAGTAATTGTTTTCCTCATAGCCCTATCTCAGTGCTCAACAATCTAATGAGGTGGTGCTATCAATACTCCCCTTTTACAGATGAGAAAGCTGAGTCCAAGAAAAGTTTAGGCCACACAGCAAGTACGGAATAAAGCCAGGATTTGAACCCAGCCAGTGTGGCTCCAGTGTCCTTGCTTTTAACTCCCATGCTATATTCCCTGATCTAGAATTTGAATAAAAAATGGAAACTGACAAAACAAAACAAAAATATTATTATCTGGCTTCATCATTCACCAAGAGGATGGGTTTTAAACAAGAAGGGAGTTTAAAACCCAGGAAGGGAGTAGAAAAAGACTAAAGGAAAAAGGAAAGGAATTATGAAATGGTTGTCTTCTTGGAATAAAACCAAAAAAAATTTTTAAAGGAGGGCATGCAGGATTATCATCTGAGGGTGTAAGTAAGTAAGTGTTGTTGCTGCGTGCCCAAATCAGCCTGGGGAAGTGCTGGCTTGTCCTGGCTTCCCTGCTTTGGCTCAGGGACTCACCTGTCAAAATGAGTATGATGTCGCCGCCAACCTTCCAAATGCCCTGGTGTTTGCTTCCCTCGTGCTTATGCTAAATTCTTCTCCTGCTAATACTGTTATATGTTTTTCTTTTGGAGACATTCGTGCAAGTGTAAAAGAATTAGTTGTGATGAAAGCCACCCAATCAACAGCTTTAACAACGTGGCAGAGTTTTTACTTCCAGCCCTATCTGCAAATTACTTAAAATGAAATACTATATGACTACACTTCATGCTGTGTTCCAATCTCAGATTAAAGCCAACCTTTTCCTCCAAAACAGGACATGCCTGAGGGTGTGTAATGAGTCCTAAAAAGGAACAACAGAAGTTGGATCTCATTTTCTCACTTAGCACAAGCCTAGTATTTTTTTTTTTTTGATGTAGCTGCATTGAGGATCCTTTTATTAGAGACACACGTTGATTCAAGTAATCAACGGAACAAGTATAAATTAAGATGTTTTACCAGGAACTGTGGTGTCCTAAGAGGCACTATCACAGAACTTTACCACTGTTCTCATGATGGAGTCTCTCTCTTAATCAGGAAGAAGGGAATTCACAACCCTGAACTTCTGGTGAACTGACAAAACTTGCCTGTGGTGTCTGTCTTGCTCTTGTGGCCACTGTTTTATCTGTGAATCAGAATGCTCTGTGGGGACAGCAGGCATGGGTGGCCCTGCCTTGGGGTCATGCTCAGAAGCTCTCTCTGCAGGTCAGCTCTAGCATTTACAACAGCAGGACCAAGGGAACACATGGGGGCTCTCACACCATGAACCTAACTGGTTCAAAGGTTCTAAGTCAAGCTAATAAACCAGTAAAATATTCTACCTCCCCACCATGATAAATAAACCTCCATGACAACATAATTGAACAAGTGTAAAACTACGTGTGTTTTTTTTTTAAATGAACGCTAGTCAGTGGGACATCAAAGATGACTAATGTTCATTAGTATTGTGTATGTCTTAGGTTTCTGTTGATGGGCCAACAATGTTTAGATGACTCATAAACACATACATAACTCAGAGATATTTTTTATTCCATAAAATTTCATTTTCCTGGCTTCCATTTTTGTAAAATAAATATGTTATCATAGTTAAGATTTTCACATAGATTTTCTTATATTGACAGTAACGTTAAATTAGATCATCTTTCTTGAGTCATGGTAGCTCTTATATTTGTTTTGTTAATTTTAATTTAGATAAATTTATTTCTGCTGAGACGATAACTTGGAATTGTCAATAAAATTCTTAACGTAAATCAAATTTTTAAATGCCCCATTAGTTTTATACATTGCTTTAATGTTCAAACACTGTAATAAAATCACATGTGATAATTTTTAATTTTCGTGGAAAATATAACAATATTTTAATCTCATCATTCAAACCATCGCATTTTCAACCTCCATTATCTCTTAAAGCAATATCTAGATCCATAAAGCATTTAGGTTCTCTTCTTTCAAATTTTTCAATGCTATTATAAAGAAAACCAAAGCCAGCAGGAGGTTTATCAATTTGGTAAAATCTTCTTGCAGTTAAGACTATCCTTTTTGATCCATGGTAGCCAGAAAATAACTGTGATACAAATTAGTTTCAGGACTCCTCATACATAAATCCTTCCCTTTACAGTGTTCATCACATTTCTTGGAGTGCCACTTTTGTTAAGCTGCTTCCCAGTTTATTTTTATTCAGTAAAATCATGTCCTAAATAAAATATTTTTAAGTCCTTTACAAATGGAGTAAACAAACATTTATATTTCTGGGTTTTTACAAAATAAAACTTCTGCAAATGTTATGAATAGCAAGCAAGAGTTCACACTAAATAATTATGGGTACCAAAAATTCAAAATTCGTTTCTGCAAAAGGCCATGATTAACTCTTCATTTATGCATCTTTTGTGATGTCCCATAACTGTTCGGTGTATCTTTTAAAAATTTAATCTAAGTATTTTAATAACATTGAGTCAGCATTATCAGCCATCTGGCACAGTGGTTAGAAGGTCAGTTTTGGTATTTGTTTCATCAAGCTATTTCATATTTGAACAGATCCAAAAAGCATGGTGTATAATCTCATGGTGTATTGTTCCAAAGGGTGTCATTGCTATGAGTGCATTAGAAGCTACACTTTCTAATAACAAATACCCTAAATAATTTCATACAAGCTACTCGGAAATAAATCGTATCTGACTTTGGAGCATCTTTTATGATAACTCATAGTATAATTACACTCCTCGTTATTTTTCATATAAAAAAGAAAAATGAAAATCTACTCTGTGAATATGATTCTGGGTAGAATGATGTACATAATAGAGAAATATGGTTGTTAGAAAGAGAAGGAAATGTGAGGTGATAATTTGACCATGAAAAACTAGCTTACAGTCACATTAAGAGCTAACCATGTATCTTGTAATATTACCTACAAACAGTAAATAAATGTAAAATTTTAAATTTCAAAATTCTTGGGAAACAGATTCTATTTTTTAGGTATCCCAGGTACAACATCCTCTAACCTTGGTGTCCCCATATGCAAATACTACGCTGAAAACCTTTAAGTTCCTGCAGAGACATAAGACTGTTTTACTCATTAGAATTTTTTTAAAGTGGGCAGAGAATACCCTAATTTCCTAGTTACAGCTACGGAGTAGCAGAAAATAAAAAAGACCCTTATGCTTTATTGTCAAATCACTGGATCCAAGAGTTCCAACCTCAATCTCCTTTTCAGCGTCTTTTCACTAGAGTAAAAGCTTCAGCTCTTGCGGAACTCTGAGGGAAAGTAACACTAGAGGGCGGTAGGAGTTTGCAACTTAAAGGCTGCTCCGCCAGCAAGACCCAGCGTTGTACCTTACAGACATCAATTGTAATTCAGTCCCTGAAAAAGACCCTTAACCATCAGGGCTCCAGCGAAACAAGATTACGAACCTATAAGTGTGTTTTGCTTGAACTCGAAGAGAGAACAAGAATCTCGTTGGCTCTAGCAGATAGTCTACAGTCTATCATACAAGCAAGTGAAAAAGATATTAAACAGATTCCAAAGAGAGCAAAGGGGCAAGAGCAGAGCTAGTAACACAGTTTCTTTCGGTCAAGTCGTGCAGATTAGTAAATTTTTGGTGCGTGTAAAAGTGTGTATGAGTGTGTATGAGAATTTCTGCCAAAATATCAAACATTTACCTTTGAAAACATGTACAAATGGTCATGTACTGCATTATTTTAACCCAGACTGAGTTGAACTTCCATAATACTGTTAACATAAATATAGAAGATTCCATTATAATAACATCCCTAAGGGCAAGTAATCTGCATTTAGGACCATGAGCTGCAGATTTTATTTAAAAAAAAAAAAGGCAAAATGGAAATATGACTTTCAGATATTCTGTCCCAAATCTTTTTAGTGTTATGACTGATGTAAAAACCTTTTTTTTAAGTTGAAAAATGTCTCACCTGGTGTCATTCATTGCCTGACTGCCTAAGGGCCATTGTTCACACCACAAAGGTAAGACTTGCTTTAGAACCAGAAGTTGTCTTGCCTTTGGCTGGAAGACAAACAACATATTAGAGGAAATGTATAATTTAGTAGCTTCTTATACTTTTGATATGTACACGTTTTTTAAAAGGACTAATGTTAATTTACATAGTGATTTGCAATTGCATATAAAACTACAAAGGGAAGATTGTACCGGGTGATTACAATAACAACTTTTTAAATTATACTTGAGCCTGATCAATCCAGTCTCCTTCAAGACCAGCAGATTGAACCTGGTGTTTGACCAAACTGATGGGTAAAATATTTCTATGAAGTTTTTTTTGTTTGGTCAGTCAACACAAGCTAGTTACAAATACCTTTGCCAAACATGACCTATACAAAGTTTAAAATCTTGGGCACACTTGGAATTTAGTCACATCACATAAGGAACACTGGTTCAAGAGTTCAAAAAAAATCATGGTCTCAATATACACAGAAATGCTGTCCTAAAGGTAAAGGGTGAAAATTATTACTAATAATGTTTCCTTATTCTTGCCCTGAACCTTACTTCCTGCCCAACATCAGACTGATATGATTTTTGAATCATTCATTCATTCACCAACAATATTTGCAGTTACCCTGTTAAGAGGTGGACAGTGGCTCAGTTCACTTCTATATTTTTAAGCTCCCACACCTATTTTCAAAAATGAAAAAATGGAAAAAGAATAATGCCAAAACTGTGGTACACTTTAAGTCTTTACATCTCATAAATTAAAACCATAAAGTCACAGTACAACTATGCTATTTGTAGGATAATTACAGAATAGTATATGAAACAGTTAGTTTATAGTACCCTACCGGCTATATGATGTAGTAAAAGGACACAGATCTACAGTTATATAATGAATATCTTTCAGTTCTCTTAGTGTATCTCTGTGTATAGAAGTTCATAGTTGATGATGATATTATTTGAAGCCTTTTGAGCATGTGAGGGCTGGACCAAGGGGCCTTCATCCCACCCCACTCTCCCACGATAGTGGGAAATAGCTTTGATTCTTGTCCTCACAAATCCTGAATTCTTAGCAGGGAGACAACTTTCCCAAAGGCATTTAGGGTACAGGACTGAGGCGGCTCTGAGGGCCATAATTATTACAATAGGGCAGAACAAGCATCAGAGAGGGAGCCCAGTCTTGCTGGGAGAGTCTTCTGAACTGAAACTTGAAGGATGGGATATGAGTTATCCAGTGGAATGATAATGACACGTAGAGAGGGTCCAGGAGGCTGCAAGGGCATTCCCAAACGCACAGCCATTTGAATAAACATGGAATACTTGGGAACTGAAGTTAAAGTTAAAGGAGGGTCCTGAAAAAGGAAAGTATATCTATATATATACATACACACACACACGTGTATATGTATAACTTTTGCTGTACACCTGAAACTAACACAGCATTGTAAATTAACTATACTTCAATTTTTTAAATGGCTAAAAAACATAAAAGAAGATATAAATAAATGAAAGGAAAAACCATGTACTTTATAGATTTGAATACTTGATATAAATAAAGGTGTTAATGATTACCCCTGCAAAAACGTTAAAGGAAGGTCTTTTCAGCATCAAGGTTAGATTTTTGGTCTCAAGTCCAGAATTGTTGATATGTACCTGAATGTTCAGTTTGGAAATCCAGGCTGGACATTCACAAAAAAATGATCAGGAGATTCTCAGTCCCGAAACCAGAGGGTTTTGTTTTGTTTTGTTTGCTGTGTTTTTAATAAGACATCCTATGACAGAGATAATGAAGCTAAATAAATAAAACATCTGTTTGAGAACAGTGGTTTTCACATTTGAAATGGCTACCCATTTGGTTTATGAAATGCATTCTGTGGGTCTTGAGACTAGCATTTTTAGAATAAAATGTAATAGGAAAAAACCAAAACAGAAAGAAAATATCTGAGAATATCCCACATATTGAGAATGTTATTTCGTGAAATATCTATTTCATTTTGTGTATGTGGGAAGCAGGGGAGCAACGTTATTTCTTACTATTTGGGTGGTCATGGTCACAAAATTTTTGAAAAAAATGCTGACATAGAATAGAAGTTAACCAAAAAAGCTACTGAATTAGAAAGCTGAAGACATTTTACGAATGCAGAGATACCGGTGACATGAAAATTTCAGTGCTTTGGAGAAAAAGAGATAGAAGATGAACTAAAAAGAATTTAAAGATCTGGGACCATCAAATAGTATTCCAGGGTTTCAGCCTATAGTATTGATTCAACTAGCATCCATTTGTGAAACTGGGATGTCTTCCTCTGTCTGCCCAGCTAACTCTGGCACATCCTACAAATGGCTTAAACATCGCTCCCTCAGATCTTCCTTGCTGCTCCTCTTGTTACAATCTCTCATTCTGCTTCTCACCTTTCCTTTATAGCACTTATCACAATTATATACTCATTTGTGTTTATCTAATGTTTCTCTCTTGGTTTCTAAATGAACTTTAAACTCAGAGGTCAGGTTTTACTTCTGGTGTTGATTGCTACATAATGCCTGCAAGGCATTCAATTCTCATTTAAGGACCAGAGGGGCAGGAGAAATTGTGAAAGATGTTAGATGGGCAAAAAGACTATGGGGTGTCCTGTCTAGCTCACCCTTCTGTGTTTTCTGAGAAGTTCACTGCCTGTATTTTTTATTCTGTATTTTGTAGAAAACTGATAATAATGCAAATAATTCTCATCCATGGAAACGCAGGGGGTTTTGGTGAATATGCAACTGATTAATACCCATGGATACTGACTAGTTTTGCATTAGTAACAAGTTCATCTCAGCATTCCTAATTGCCTATATAGGTGTATTCTTTAAGTTTTCCTTTCAAACCAGTTGTAAAATGTTCACATTCCTCTCATTAACTAATAAGTTATATAAAATCTTTGATATGTGTTCATTTTATTTGTATGAGAGCCATGATTTTATCTTTAAAAAATTATATCCTAATAGGAGGGGGAAAAGGAAGAAAGAAAGAAAATGGAGCCTTGGCTAGCAGGAAAGAAAATGTGGCCATGGCTGAGGACTGGTGTGACCCAGTTGTGGTTATATTAAGAGAAAGAGTCTGATGAAACAAAGAGAAGGAAGGCATCAGAAAGAAGGCTCATTTGATAAGCTTAACCAGAGACAGCAATGTAGCACTCTTAGAAAGGAGAGTTTATTTTATTTAAACAGAGACATAAACCTAAATATAACACGTGAAAGCCAATACCTGATCCTTCCATATATTCTATACTGGCAAGGCTTTCCATTTTTAGAATCTACAGCCTAGAGGACCTGACACAGCTTCAGAGACGATTCAGAAGAAAGTTCTATTTTTTTTCCATTGTTCACCTGCAAGCTGGCATACGTCCTATGTAGTTCTCATCAGAGTCACCTACTAACAAAATGAACTAATTAACCATTATGATATGTCACTTAAATAGAGCACAGAGGAAGTCCTACAGCGAAAAGTCAGTATTACCTAGCAAAAAGCAATTGGAAACGTATTTAAATGAGCAAGGGTATCTTTCACTAAGTAAAAAATGGCATCAGTAAAGCTAAAACTTGCTTATCTTCAACATCACCAACCTATTAATTAGAATGGCTAAGATCCTTAAATTGAATTCAGGTGGTTTATTTCAATTCAAAAATTAAGTTAATCAGAGCTTCCCTATAGCTTTATAAAATTAAATTCCATTTACTAAATCTGGACACAGAGTCTGAGCAGAATTTGGTTTGGGTTCCATGGTCTAAATATTTATAATAGGTCTCAAATGAGTGTTCACATAACTCTGAGTAATAGGTACTGATTCTACAACAAAAAGGCATTATGCTACACATTCCAGCAGTAACATAAAATGCATAAATGTGCCATATTCAGCAGAACAATTGTGAAGGTCCTACCCATGATATAACGCATCATAATAAACCCAAGTGGTTTCTTGCAGTCATCACAATCAAGACTGTCCGGCACGAATTTTATATGCATTTTCATTGCAAAGGTTTTTTTCAACTGTAAGCAGACATAACAACGTTTCAAAAGGCAAAAAAAAAGCAACTTGTACAATGTTCCTACAAGTTCATACAACACGGACTTGAATCTGCAACAGGCACAGACACACGTGCATACATCCTGGTATAATATAAACCTAAATTACAAGCAATGCTTTCCTTTAGATAGCATTTCACTATTCACAAAACATCTCTGAGTACATCATCTTCCTCACACTTTTGTAAGGTCATTCACTGTTATCATCCCCATTTTATAGATGAAGAAATCAAGGTTAGAAGTCTGGTTTGTGGCCACACAACTGAAAAGAGGTAAGGTCAGATACTAATCAAGGTCTTCTGTTTCCAATTTTCATGTCTCATCCTCTAAACATAACTCATCCAGGTAAAACAAAAATCATTATGACATGCTGTTCACTGCTGCAATGAAAACAATTCATACTGCCTGGATTAAAGTCCCAGCTCCACCACTTATTAGCTATGTGTTTCTAGCCAAGTTACTTAACCTCTCTGTGCCTATTTCACCAGCTCTAAACTTGGGATAACAGTATCACCTGTCTTAAGCCCTGTAACAAGAATTAAAATATTTATGAAGCACTTAAAACAGTGTCTGGCACCTAGAAAATAAAATACAGTTCTTCAACTTTCAGCAAATCAAAGTTAACACATGGACCCTGAGTGCCTGGTTCACTGCCTGGACACCTGCTGACTGTCATGTATCTGATGATCCATGGGCTGAAGGTGCAGTAAGGTGGAGCTTCCAGCATTGATGCCCACATTCTCCCCAGGAATCCTTCCCTGAGGGGTTGGCGAGCTCCCTTCTCCACATTTACTGAGCAATTTCATAGTGTCCTATCCAAAGACATGGAGGAACTCTGCCACTTGGGACTCAGAGCCTCTTTCTAGCCTTGGGTAATAATTATACAGTATATTTCGAGCAGTTATGCTCTTTCCTATTTTAATTTGTTGCAGACAATAACCACTGCCTCTTATTGAGCAACTACTAGATGTAAAACACTGTGTTAGGTGCTTTCAGCCATTTTGTACTCCTTACAAAGTATGCACCATTACCTCCATTTAAAAAGTGAGACTCGGGCTTCCCTGGTGGCACAGTGGTTAAGAATCCACCTGCCAATGCAGGGGACATGGGTTTGAGCCCTGGTCCGGGAAGATCCCACATGCCACAGAGCAACTAAGCCCATGCGCCACAACCACTGAGCCTGCACTCCAGAGCCCGCGAGCCACAACTACTGAGCCCACGTACCACAACTACTGAAGCCTGTGCGCCTAGAGCCCGTGCTCCACAACAAGAGAAGCCACTGCAATAAGAAGCCTGTGCACCACAAACAAAGAGTAGCCCTGCTCGCCGCAACTAGAGAAAGCCCGTGCGCAGCAATGAAGACCCAACACAGCCAAAAAATAAATAAAATAAAATTTTAAAATAAATATAAATAAATAAAAAGTGAGACTCTAAGGAGTTAGTTTACCCAAAGACCCAGCAAGTTGTAAAACCCACATTTGGCTGGCTCACAGGTGCTGTCTGACTCCAAAAGCTCTGCCCTTGACATCATACAGTGTTTCCTCCAAGGGCCAAATCATGCAGTATTCATGTGTCCTATCTTGTTTTATATTAGAATAAAACCAAATTGTTCCTATTTTGTTTTATGCTCTGCATTGTTTCACAAGGATCTGAAATTCCTTACATAAACATATGAACTAAATAACAATTTTCTGAGAGAATGAAAAACAGAAAAGAGAAAACAGAGTGGAAACCAGATAAAAAGTTAGCCTATGAAACTCATGAGATAAAGGTGGGTGAAAATGGCTAGTACTGGACCGTGATTCAACTTGCCATCAGCACTGAAGCGTTAACTCCTTTCCCTCTATTGAGGGAGGAGCATGAAACATTAAGATTATGTAGGGCCCCAGCGGAGGGTATGTCTAAGCACACATTAGGCACTGTTGAATAAAGCGGTGTTGAACCATTCGAAAACCATCATTAATTAGCCAAGCAAACCTGACTTCTAATTTCAATTTGACCATTAACTATCTGGGTGATTTTAAGCTAGTTTTTCACCTGTAAAATAGTCTTTATCTCACAAGGTGATTCAGAGCACTGAATGAGTGACTGTACTGTAAGGGATACTGTCTGACAAATAATATAATAGGAACTCAATAATTGATAGGTAGCTATTAGGACAACATTCTTGTAATCTTTTCCTCCTTTTCTCCTCTTCTCCTTTTTTCTCTCTCTCCCTCCCACCTTCTTCCTTCCCCTTCCTTTTTCTTCCCTTCCTTTTCTGGCTGGTCACCTAGAGAATTTATTTCAATTCCATCCAGGTCTAGAGATTTCTAAGTACTTTGGGGATCAGCTCTAAAGCGCTATCTAAGATAGCCAAGTACTAGCTAAGGAAAAGCGAGGATGTGAAATAAGTAAATATGGCTTCTGGTATAAGGAATTCATATTCTTCACAAAGAATGGACAAATATATATATTTTACTGCCTACCAGCTGAGGATATGAGACTGGATAAAGAAGCTTAAGGAAATAGGCACTGGTAAATAGATCATTTGGGACATGATATGGTAAAGGAAGGGCTAGAAATCTGCAGAGGATATTTCAGGAGCATGTAGATGAGAGGGACCACATACAATAATAAAAAATTATAATAACACACTTAAAAGAGAACAAAAAGGGGTTTTTGTTTGTTTGTTTTTACTGAGAGCTTCATTAAAGAGAAGTAGCTGGAGAAAGAAGGGAAGATAGGAGGAAAGAGGTAGGAGGAAAGGGCAATCCAGGATCGTGTGCAGCAAACACACTCCAGGACCCCCAACTCCCTGGACTCCGTATCAAGCACCTACAGTGCACTGAGAGAGTAAATCAAATACATGCTATACACTTTACACTGGCAAATGCCTCACATCAAAGAAGATGGCAGGGGTCAAGGAGTAAAAGTATATCAGCTTCTAATGGACCCTTTCCTGGCCAGAGGTTCCAACTTTTGGCTTCTGCAATGAAAAGATGATCCTTACTGAACAAGATATCACAACTAATGCTGGGAAGTTTCCATGTAAAAATTTGAGAAGTTGGCTTTTGTGAAGAACCCTCTTGATTCCAAATGTCACAAGACTAAGATTTCAGAAGAGAATTCTAGTATTTATTTGCTCCAGAGTATGTGAATGAATTCACAGGGATGAAGAGCATGGGTTATGGGGGAAGCACCGGCTTTGGAACCAGAGAGACCTGGGTCTGCTTTTCCCCTGTGGGACCGTGACCGTGGCTCCTGGCCTCTTTGTGCCTCAGATTTCTCAAGGTTGACATGAGAATTAAGCCCAGTAACTGTAAGTCATCTAAAAGAGATGAAATATAAGAGACACTAGAACATTTTTTTGTAGCTAACTCAAACAGAAAGGGAGATCATAACTCCATTATTGAAAATAATAACAATAAAAGATGTTTGTTTTGGAACTACAACTTCTGAGAACTGTAAAATCATATCCTAGGAAGTTACTGTGCACTTTCATTTTTACCTTGCTTAGTTCGGAGATCAATTAAACTGGTAAGTCGTATTTCTAAGAGCATTATACTATATATACATATAATTATTACAGATGCTTAAAATCTTTTGATGGCTTTTTAATTGTTTTAAAAGGGTAAAGTCAGTGTTTACATGCCACCCCAAGCAATAATTCTGTCAGATCCCCTTAAAACAGCGCTGAGCTTGATCCCTCCTTGGAAGCGAACCCTGCAACAAGATGCAAGGTGTGGCCACAACTCCTAACTCATGTCGGTGGCTCCACTGTGGATTGGGTTCCACCCTCTGCAGTCTGTGGGAACCTTACAAAGGATGAGTTTGGTAAAACTGTGCCTTGCGGCACTTTGCCTGTTGGAATGCCCAATGCTAACATCAACCCAATCATACTCATTCCTCCTCACCAGGGCCACAATAGACAGTGCATTAAAATGAACATAGATGCTCTTGCAAGCTTATTCTAGAACAAACACACAAGACTGAACAGAGAGAGCCTCTCAAATCTTACATTGAAGTTATCATCCAGGGCAATCGGATTGCTGGCTTTGGAAATGATTTGCTGTACCACAGCCAGTAGAGTTTCCTCCCTTGTAAATTTCTGGTTGAACCCAAATACATCATGCTGAACAATACAAGGTTTCTGGCAAATCAATCTTCAGAGGTTCAGAGGGGTCTATCTGGAAGCATCACGGTATGATGGTGGGTTAGGAGTCTGTGTACATCTACTTGTTCAGCATGGAAGTCACTAGATTTCTCAGTTTTCTCAAGTGCAAATTGTATCTCTGGCACAGGGTTATTTAATGAATGCCCGAGAAAATTCCAAAGAGAAGTTAACCTACAGTGGACACTAAAGAGTGTTATTAATATTGTTACAGGTTCTTATGAAAAGAATCAGAGATAATACTTAGTGCCCAGCTCAAGATGACAGAATCTCAGATGCTCCTGCTAACATCTATGAAATCATTCAGTAAGTTACACTGCTGCTTCCTCTCTCCCTCTCTGGCCTCCGCTCCTCCCTGACCCCCCCAAAAAAATCAGTTCTCACTGTTTTGTTGTTTTTTTTCACAACTTTATTGGAGTATTATTGCTTTACAATGGTATGTTAGTTTCTGCTGTATAACAAAGTGAATCAGCTATACATATACATACATCCCCATATATCCTCCCTCTTGCATCTCCCTCCCACCCTCCCTATCCCACCCCTCTAGGTGGTCACAAAGCACTGACCTGATCTCCCTGTGCTATGCAGCTGCTTCCCACTAGCTAACAATTTTACATTTGGTAGTGTATATATGTCCATGCCACTCTTTCACTTCATCCCAGCTTACCCTTCCCCCTCCCCGTGTCCTCAATTCAATTCTCTATGTCTGCATCTTTATTCCTGTCCTGCACCTAGGTTCTACAGAACCATTATTGGTTTTTCTTTTTTTTTAGATTCCATATATATGTGTTAGCATACGGTATTTGTTTTTCTCTTTCTGACTTATTTCACTCTGTATGACAGTCTCTAGGTCCATCCACCTCGCTACAAATAACTCAATTTCGTTTCTTTTCAGGGCCGAGTAATATTCCATTGTACATATGTGCCACATCTTCTCTATCAACTCACCTGTCGATGGACACTTAGGTTGTTTCCATGTCCTGGGTATTGTAAATAGAGCTGCAATGAACATGGTGGTACATGACTCTTTTTGAATTATGGTTTTCTGAGGGTATATGCCCAGTAGTGGGATTGCTGGGTCATATGGTAGTTCTATTCTTAGTTTTTTGAGAAACCTGCATACTGTTCTCCATAGTGGCTGTATCAATTTACATTCCCACCAACAGTGCAAGAGGGTTCCCTTTTCTCCACACCCTCTCCAGTATTTATTGTTTGTAGATTTCTTGATGATGGCCATTCTGACTGGTGTGCGATGATATCTCACTGTAGTTTTGATTTGCATTTCTCTAATGACTAGTGATGTTGAGCATCCTTTCATGTGTTTGTTGGCAATCTGTACATCTTCTTGCAGAAATGTCTATTTAGGTCTTCTGCCCATTTTTGGATTGGGCTGTTTGGTTTTCTGATATTGAGCTGCATGAGCTGCTTGTAAATTTTGGAGATTAATCCTCTGTCAGTTGCTTCAATTACAAATATGTTCTCCCGTTCTGAGGGTTGTCTTTTGGTCTTGTTTATGGTTTCCTTTCCTGTGCAAAAGCTTTTAAGTGTCATTAGGTCCCATTTGTTTATTTTTGTTTCTATTTCCATTTCTCTAGGAGGTGGGTCAAAAAGGATCTTGCTGTGATTTATGTCATAGAGTGTTCTGCCTATGTTTTCCTCTAAGAGTTTGATAGTGTCTGGCCTTACATTTAGGTCTTTAATACACTTTGAGATTATTTTTATGTATGGTGTTAGAGAGTGTTCTAATCTCATTCTTTTACATGTAGCTGTCCAGTTTTCCTGGCACCACTTATTGAAGAGACTGTCTTTTCTCCATTATATATTCTTACCTTCTTTATCAAAGATAAGGTGACCATATGTGCGTGGGTTTATCTCTGGGCTTTCTATCCTGTTCCATTGATTTATATATCTCTTTTTGTGCTAGTACCATATTGTCATGATTACTGTAGCTTTGTAGTATAGTCTGAAGTCAAGGAGGCTGATTCCCCCAACTCCACTTTTCTTTCTCAAGATTGCTTTGGCTATTCAGGGTCTGTTGTGTTTCCATATAATTGTAAAATTTTTTGTTCTAGTTCTGTGAAAAATGCCTTTGGTAGTTTGATAGGGATTACACTGAATCTGTAGATTGCTTTGGGTAGTAGAGTCATTTTCACAATGTTGATTCTTCTAATCCAAGAACATGGTATATCTCTCCATCTGTTTGTATCATCTTTAATTTCTTTCCTCAGTGTCTTATAGTTTTCTGCATACAGGTCTTTTGTCTCCTTAGGTAGGTTTATTCATAGGTATATTATTCTTTTTGTTACAATGGTAAATGGGAGTGTTTCCTTAATTTCTCTTTCAGATTCTTCATCATTAGTGTTTAGGAATGCAAGAGATTTCTGTGCATTAATTTTGTATCCTGCTACTCTACCAAATTCATTGATTAGCTCTAGTAGTTTCCTGGTAGCATCTTTAGGATTCTCTACATATAGCATCATGTCATCTGCAAACAGTGACAGTTTTACTTCCACTTTTACAATTTGGATTCCTTTTATTTCATTTTCTTCTCTGATTGCTGCGCCTAAAACTTTCAAAACTATGTTGAATAATAGTGGTGAGAGTGGGCAACCTTGTCTCGTTCCTGATCTTAGTGGAAATGGTTTCAGTTTTTCACCATTGAGAACGATGTTGGCTGTGGGTTTGTCATATATGGCCTTTATTATGTTGAGGAAAGTTCCCTCTGTGCCTACTTTCTAGAGGGTTTTTTATCATAAATGGTGTTGAATTTTGTCAAAAGCTTTTTCGGCAGCTATTGAGATGATCACATGGTTTTTCTCCTTCAATTTGTTAATATGGTTTATCACATTGATTGATTTGAGTATTGAGGAATCCTTGCATTTCTGTGATTAAACCCCACTTGATCATGGTGTACGATCCTCTTAATGTGCTGTTGGATTCTGTTTGCTAGCATATTGTTGAGGATTTTTGCCTCTATGTTCATCAGTAATATTGGCCTGTAGTTTTCTTTTTTGGGGCATCTTTGTCTGGTTTTGGTATCAGGGTGATGGTGGCCTCACAGAATGAGTTTGGGAGCGTTCCTCCCTCTGCTATAGTTTGGAAGAGTTTGAGAAGGATAGGTGTTAGCTCTTCTCTAAATGTTTGGTAGAATTCGCCTGTGAGGCCATCTCTTCTGGGCTTTCGTTTTTTGGAAGATTTTTAATCACAGTTTCAATTTCAGTGCTTGTGATTGGTCTATATATTTCCTATTTCTTCCTGGTTCAGTCTCAGAAGATTGTGCTTTTCTAAGAATTTGTCCATTTCTTCCAAGTTGTCCAATTTATTGGCATATAGTTGCTTATAGTAATCTCTCATGATCCTTTGTATTTCTGCAGTGTCAGTTGTTACTTCCCCTTTTTCATTTCTAATTCTGTTGAATTGAGTCTTCTCCCTTTTTTTCTTGATGAGTCTGGCTAATGGTTTATCAATGTTCTATATCTTCTCAAAGAACCAGCTTTTAGTTTTATTGATCTTTGCTATTGTTTCCTTCATTTCTTTTTCATTTATTTCTGATCTGAGTTTTATGATTTCTTCCCTTCTGCTAACTTTGGGGTTTTTTTGTTCTTCTTTCACTAATTGCTTTAGGTGTAAGGTTAGGTTGTTTATTTGAGATGTTTCTTGTTCCTTGAGGTAGGACTGTATTGCTATAAACTTCACTCTTAGAACTGCTTTTGCTGCATCCCATAGGTATTAGGTCATCGTGTTTTCATTGTCCTTTGTTTCTAGGTATTTTTTGATTTCCTCTTTGATTTCTTCAGTGATCTCTTGGTTATTTACTACTATATTGTTTAGTCTCCATGTGTTTGTATTTTTTGCAGATTTTTTCCTGTAATTGAAATCTAATCTCATGGTGTTGTGGTTGGAAAAGATACTTGATACGACTTCAATTTTCTCAAATTTACCAAAGTTTGTTTTGTTAACCAAGATATGATCTATCCTGGAAAATGTTCCATTAGCACTTGAGAAGAAACTGTATTCTGTTGTTTTTGGATGGAGTGTCCTATAGATATTAATTAAGTCCATCTTGTTTAATGTATCATTTAAAGCTTGTGTTTCCTTATTTATTTTCATTTTGGTTGATCTGTCCATTGGTGAAAGTGTGGTGTCAAAGTTCCCTACTATGACTGTGTTACTGTCGATTTCCCCTTTTATGGCTGTTAGCATTTGCCTTATGTATTGAGATGCTCTTATGTTGGGTGCATACATATTTACAATTGTTATATCTTCTTCTTGGAGTGATCCCTTGATCATTATGTAGTGTCCTTCTTTATCTCTTGTAATAGCCTTTATTTTAAAAGCTACTTTGTCAGATATGAGAATTTCTATGCCAGCTTTCTTTTGATTTCCGTTTGCATGGAATATCTTTTTCCATCCCTTCACTTTCAGTCTGGATGTGTCCCTAGGTCTGAAGTGGGTCTCTTGTAGACAGCATATGTATAGGTCTTGTTTGTGTATCCATTCAGAGAGTCTATTTCTTTTGGTTGGAGCATTTAATCCATTTACATTTAAGGTAGTTATCGATATGTATTTTCCTATTACCATTTTCTTAATTGTTTTGGGTTTGTTATTGCAGGTCTTCTCCTTCTCTTGTGTTTCCTGCCTAGAGAATTTCCTTTAGCATTTGTCATAAAGCTGGTTTGGTGGTGCTGAATTCTCTTAGCTTTTGCTTCTCTGTAAAGGTTTTAATTTCTCCGTCGAATCTGAATGAGATCCTTGCTGGGTAGAGTATTCCTGCTTGTAGGTTTTTCCCTTTCATTATTTTAAGTATGTCCTGCCACTCCCTTCTGGCTTGCAGAGTTTCTGCAGAAAGATCAGCTGTTAACCTTACGGGATTCCCTTGTATGTTAATTGTTGCTTTTCTGTTGCTGCTATTAACATTTTATCTTTGTATTTAATTTTTGATAGTGATTAACATGTGGCTTGGCGTGTTTCTCCTTGGATTTATCCTCTATGGGACTCTCTGTACTTCCTGGACTTGATTAACTATTTCCTTTCTGATATTAGGGCAGTTTTCAACTATAATCTCTTCAAATATTTTCTCAGTCCCCTTTCTTTTTCTCTTCTACTTCTGGGACCCCTATAATTCGAATATTGGTGCATTCGATGTTGTTCCAGAGGTCTCTGAGATAGTTCTCAATTCTTTTCATTCTTTTTTCTTTATTCTGCTCTGTGGTATTTATTTCCACTATTTTATCCTCCAGGTCACTTATCTGTTCTTCTGCCTCAGTTATTCTGCTATTGATTCCTTCTAGAGAATTTTTCATTTCATTTATTGTGTTGTTCATCATTGTTTGTTTGCTCTTTAGTTCTTCTAGGTCCTTGTTAAACGTTTCTTGTATCTTCTCCATTCTATTTCTAAGATTTCGGATCATCTTTACTATCATTACTATCATTACTCTGAATTCTTTTCCAGGTAGACTGACTATTTCCTCTTCATTTGTTTAGCCTGGTTGGGTTTTGCCTTGCTCCTTCATCTGCTGTGTGTTTCTCTGTCTTCTCATTTGGCTTAACTTACTGTGTTTGGGGTCTCCATTTCACAGGCTGCTGGTTCGTAGTTCCTGTTGTTTTTGGTGTCTGCTCCCAGTGGGTAAGGTTGGTTTAGTGGGTTGTGTCAGCTTCCTGTTGGAGGGGACTGGTGCCTGTGTTCTGGTGGATAAGGCTGGATCTTGTCTTTCTGGTGGGCAGGACCACAACCAGTGGTGTGTTTTGGGGTGTCTGTGAACTCATTATGATTTTAGGCAGCCTCTCTGCTAATGGGTGGGGTTGTGTTCCTGTCTTGCTAGTTGTTTGTCATAGGGTGTCCAGCACTGTAGCTTGCTGGTCCTTGAGTGGAGCTGGGTCTTAGCCTTGAGAAGGAGATCTCTGGGAGAGCTTTCGCCATTTGATATTACATGGGGCCAGGAGGTCTCTGGTGGACCAATGTCCTGAACTCGGCTCTCCCACCTCAGAGGCTCAGGCGTGACACCCAGCCAGAGCACCAAGACCCTGTCAACCACATGGCTCAGAAGAAAAGTGAGATAAAAAAGAAAGGAAAAATAAATAAATAAAACAAAGCTATTAAATTAAAAAAAATATTAAAAATAAAAAAATTAAAAAAAGAAAAAAAAAAGAAAGGAAGAAGAGGACAACCAAACCAAAAATCATATCCTCCAATGATTAACAAGCGCTAAAAACTATACTAAAACGCAAACAAACAAAAACAACAAAACAGAACCCTAGGACAAATGGCAAAAGCAAAGCTATACAGACAAAGTCACACAAAGAAGCATATACATACACACTCACAAAGAGAGAAATAGGAAAAAAATATATATATATATATAAAATTTAAAAATTAAGAGAGCACCTAAATCAATAAACAACTCTACCAATGATAATAAGCTCTAAATACTAAACTAAGATAAACATAAAACCAGAAACAAATTAGATGCAGAAAGCAAACCCCAAGTACACAGTTCCTCCCAAAGTCCACCACCTCAATTTTGGGATGATTCGTTGTCTATTCAGGTATTCCAGAGATACAGCATACATCAAGTTGATTGTGGATATTTAATCCGCTGTTCCTGAGGCTGCTGGGAGAGATTTCCCTTTCTCTTCTTTGTTTGCACAGATCCTGGGGTTCAGCTTTGGATTTGGACCCGCCTCTGCATGTAGGTCGCCTGAGGCATCTGTTCCCCACCCAGACAGGACAGAGTAAAAGGAGCAGCTGATTAGGGGGCTCTGGCTCACTCAGGCCAAGGGCGAGGGAGGGGTACAGAGTGCGGGGTGAGCCTGCGGCGGCAGAGGCCAGCATGACGTTGCAACAGCCTGAGCACACTGTGTGTTCTCCCGGGGAAGTCATCCCTGGATCACAGGACCCTGGCAGTGGCGGGCTGCACAGGCTCCCCGGAAGGGGGGTGTGGATAGTGACCTGTGCTCGCACACAGGCTTCTTGGTGGCGGCAGCAGCAGCCTTAGCGTCTCATGCCCGTCTGTGGTGTCTGCACTGATAGCCGTGGCTCACGCCCATCCATGGAGCTCATTTAGGCAGTGTTCTGGATCCCCTCTCCTCGCACAGCCCGAAACAATGGTCTCTTGCCTTTTAGGCAGGTCCTGAGTTTTTCCCGGACTCCCTCCCAGCTAGCTGTCGCCCCCTTCAGGCTGTGTTCACGCAGCCAACCCCAGTCCTCTCCCGGCGCTCCGACCGAAGCCCGAGCCTCAACTCCCAGCCCCGCCCACCCCGGCGGGTGAGCAGCCAAGCCTCTCAGGCTAGTGAGTGCTGGTCGGCACCGATCCTCTGTGCGGGAATCTCTCCCCTTTTCCCTCCGCACCCCTGTTGCTGTGCTCTCCTCCGTGGCTCTAAAGCTTCCCCCCACCCATCCCCCATCTCTGCCAGTGAAGGGGCTTCCTAGTGTGTGGAAACCTTTCCTCCTTCACAGCTCCCTCCCAGAGGTGCAGGTCCCATCCCTATTCTTTTGTCTCTGTTTTTCCTTTTTTCTTTTGCCCTACCCAGGTACGTGGGGAGTTTATTGCCTTTTGGGAAGTCTGAGGTCTTCTGCCAGCGTTCAGTAGGTGTTCTGTAGGAGTTGTTCCACGTGTAGATGTATTTCTGATGTATCTGTGGGGAGGACAGTGATCTCCACGTCTTACCCCTCTGCCATCTTGAAAGCACCCCCTAACTTTTCCTCAGTGTTTCTTTTGTTAATGTGTCAATCACGGAGGACATGGAGGAGGTGTTATTTCCTTTTCACCTCTGTTTCTAACACATAAATATAGGGCAAAGACTCCTTTTGACCAGATTCTTTCACTGACAGTGTTTGTTTGTGAAGTTTGGACTGAATCTGAGACACACTTGCATTAACCACTTTGGATCCTACATATAACTTCATTCTCATTTCCTCCAAACTTACCTTTCCGGACAGTCTGTATTTTCCCCTGTCTTTGATTTTCTATTATTTTCTATTTTTCTATCTTATTATATGTGAACTTGTAATCTACCTCAAATCCTTTTTGAGTAAATATGTATATGCACAGCTAAATGAGCAAATATGTTTTATTCTCTTGAGGGCTTAGCTCTTACGTTTTGGGAATTTTGGTGATCAAATTTCACTTCCAATCCAGTATCCATCCTGAGTCTAGGCTTTTTGGTACAGTTATCGACTTGCCTTTCTCTATCACCCAAACTCCTTCATTACATAGACCCTGCATTCTTTCATTATCATTTAATAGATTTAATATGTATGCCTTTGTGAAGTCACCTTGTCTATCCTTAAAGGAACTTGGCGAAAGCACCAACAGCATCTCTTTGTGCAACCTGGAACCCATGTCTACACAGAAGTGTCAGTGGGTGCAGGCAGCCCCTCCCCCATTCTCTCAGCATCCCACTGGAGGTATCCTAGGGCTGAGATGCAGCTGTATGCACTGTGGTGCTGGATTTCAGCAGGGGGCCTCCAGAAGTGTTCACCGTCCTCTTTTTATAAAGCGAGCATGGTATGGCCTTGTGGGATTCATGGACGGCTTTGGAACCAAAGTCTAAGCTTGGATATAACCTGATAAGGGGAGAGCTGGGAAAGGTGGCCACCTGACACCTACAGACCCTGGCAGCCCCAGAACCTTGTGTCCCATAATAACTGAGTTTGCATATAACCACTCCTGTTGGGAGGAAGCATCCCTAGTTCCATTTGGCTAATTTCTAGGCATTCTAGAAAGAGCTCTTGGGATCATTTTTCTGCCAATCTGCTTATTTCTCTCATCCATCCATCCACCAACCCACTCAGCAAAAGACTGAATATCTACTCTGTGACAGTACTGGAGACAAAAAACAGACAAGACATGATCCTGGCCTCCAAGGAGTGGATTGAGTCTTAAAGAGGGAAGTGTATACACAAATGAATAAGGGGACAAAAGTGTTCCCAGTGAAAAGGTAGGGGTGTGTTCAGGGTGTGGTGGAGGCACAGAAGAAGAGTCATCCATTCTACCAGGAGTCAGGAAAGCCTTCATCTGGCTCTTGACAGATGAGGGTGTACCTGCAGGTTGGGCATGAAGGGAGGTTTGGGAGACAGAATAACATTCCAGTGGGCAGATGGGCTTAGAGCAAAAGATGAAGTCCAATGATGGGACCAACTTGAAAGATAATTAGGATATATCAGGGATCACCATTTGTAGGACTGTATACCAGCTCAGCTCAAGACTGAGTGGATTCATTGAAAGGACATTAGCTGAGTTTTATATTAAGTCCCAAACACTAATTTAAGTATTAACATATATTATCTTCAAAACAATTCTATATAAAGAATTTATCTTTTTTGTTCTTTCAAATTAAAGACCAAATAAACCTGTTTAATTAAATTTCTCTTGGTCACACAGCTTATGTTAGAAACAGAATCTTAAACTAACTCTAACTGGGCTTCCCTGGTGGCGCAGTGGTTAGGAATCTGCCTGCCAATGCAGGGGACATGGGTTCGAGCCATGGTTCAGGAAGATCCCACGTGCCACAGAGCAGCTAAGCCTGTGCACCACAACTGCTGAACCTGCGCTCTAGAGCCTGTGAGCCACAACTACTGAGCCCGCGTGCTGCGACTACAGAAAGCCCGTGTGCAGCAACGAAGACCCAATGCGGCCAAAACTAAATAAATAAATTTATTAAAAAAAACCTAACTCTATATGAATCTACATTCATGTTTTCCCTCTATAACTTCATGTTTGTCTGGGAAACACATGGATTTTATCTATTTATTTATAACCCACTTTATTTCATCTATCATAACAATCACTGTAAATTACCCAACGACCACAATCACAATCCTGAGTAAAATGGTAACAGCAAATCATGAGTGATTTTCTTACAAAATACTTTGTTTAGGAAGTATATTAATTTAATATATAAGATTTTTACAAAAGGCAAAAATCCCCTTTTGTTAAATATATACATGTCATGTATTACTGAGTACCTCATCTATATTTTTCACAATAAATTCTCAAAGCAAAAGAAAGATATGGATATTATTATTCTTATTTTGCAGATAGAAAAACTAAAGGTTAATAAGTTTGATAATATATCCAAAGGCATAAAGGCAGTAAGTTACAAATCCAGGATCCAAATTTAGGTCATTAAGGTTTCAAACCCCATGCTCTTATATATTATAAGAACAAGACTAGAGGTAACGGAACTTTTTCTACTATTTAATTAGTTTTTACATATTCAAATTCCTGACCTGTTCCCTTAAATTCCTGCTCTGATCTCAACAAAACAAGATGAAAAGTTTTTGAGTCCATGCTCCTTCTAAGGACAGGATATTGTATAGTCTATAGTAGGGATGATGGGGGCAGAGAAAAAGTGAAAGAAGAATATTCTTAGGAACCTTTCAAAATGTTTGGCAAAATCCAAGTTGACTTTGAATATTAATGAGAAAATATCAAGAGAATACATGAAAATGGCTAAAAAATGAATAATTGATGAAAGCAACTTAGCATAACAAACCATGCTCCCCCTAATCAGAGATAACATCATCTGACACAGTAGACATATTGGAAGGTTCATGCCTAAGTCATCAAATTTATTGCTCAAGGAGATTCCCAAATAGATACAGCCAAGCATTTCCTTAATAAAGCCAATGTGCTGAATTCATTTCTGGACCAAATTTCACTCTCTGTGGGAAAACAACTTCTTTCCTCAAACTCTGAAACACTGTTTGATAAACTGTCTATGCTTTCAGTTTTTTTAAAAGAAACACATCATCTTAAGTTATAGGACGTCAAGCGACATAAATTAATTTTCAGAGGGATACAATCAGGAATTTTTCCAGATTGAATATTTCATAGCTTGATAACATTTCTCAGTGTTGAAAAAGATCAGCAGAGATGAAGACTAGAGCTCCAGCATCAAAGGCAGCATAATTGTGTTTTTAATTCATGTAAATTATGTGGGTCTGAGGGCCACTGTGTTTATCTCTGGAGAATAAGAAAAGTACATTTAAAGAAGACATCATAACTGTTCATCCTTATTAGTATTCTATTTTATTTACCTTCTTATTCAATTGCTAGGATCACATAGATAAGAGGAAAAAGAGATATGAACTTTTTTATATGCATTTGACTAAGTTTTCAACATAAAGATAATTCATTTAGAAAGTATGCCCTGAAGCAGTACTCTATTAATTTACATTCATGTATATGTTGCATTGTTTCCCTGAAAATCAAAATCATGGGAGGTATGCTATCTGAGTGAACAATTACTGTAGCATAGCAGCCAAAGTCAGGTGATGTGTGCAAAACCCATGTTTGCTGCTGCTAACTTCAATGATAGTACAGAGCAAGAAAGGTATTATATATGGGCTTATTATCCTTGGTATAACTTTTAGGGGTTTCTGATCATTATTGCTCAGGATACTTTCCCAGGATAAAATTAATAGTTATTATAACATATGTAAATACTAACCAATATTTCAAGGACATCTATAGACTCTTTAGGGGGAGGAATTAAAGAGATTTTGACCATTGAAGAAACTGAGGCTAAACATACACTAATGTTTTTGCAGTTAGATTTAGTAAAACCGTCTCTGAATCACTCATGCAGATTATTTTCCATACTCTCAGATTTCTGCGTCCCTGTCCTGCTAGGTTGCTTTTCCTAAAATTTTATCAAGGAATCTCCAAGGAGGCCCATCTACTCAGCTTGGTTGGCTTCAGTGGCCAGGTTTCTAAAACTGAGCTTAAATTCATCTATTCCATTGACATCTCTGAGCTTAGCTCCCCAGACTCCAATTTAAAGGAACTCTTCTTCTAAGACGAGGCAGAGTAAAATAACACACATGCACATACATATACACACCTTCGAATGCAAGAAAACTCACGTTATTTCTTAAATTATTCACATCAGTAGCTCATCTACTTCCCAGCCAACCTGATTTAGTTTAGAGAAACTGGCTTGAGAGGGGGTGTGTGGAAAAGGAATGCAAATCTAGAGAACTCTAACTTCATGCACGATGTGCCTGAACTAAAGCTCTATGCCGTAGATGAGTGAAAAAGTCCCTGGGATTTGAGTTTTATTACAAAACTTCCGCCCAGAGCATGTTACATTCAATGTCCTCAAATACACAAATGTATTTAATTGGTCCTAAACAGAAAATGGAAAGTGATATATGAATTGTTTTTTCTTCTAAGGTTTAAAAACATGGTTTTAACTTTTCATGGGGCAATGCCAATCAGCTAAAATAGTTTCCAAGAATAAAAAGAGAAAGGTATGGAGAAAATCACTTTATCTGGACATCTAATTAACAATTTATTAAACATCTTACCAAATGAACACAGGACTTCCATTTTAGCAAAGGAAATAGAAATAACTTAAAATGGCATTGAAATAAACAAGTTTTCAAGTGTGAAGCTAACGCCTGATGCCCATTACAAATACGGCTTATGGCTCATGGCATTTGCTTGTACATAAATTGTCTTACAGTGATGGATTCAACTATCAAACAAAGATTAACAAGTACCAGTTCTTTTGATATTACAAGGCCAAAGAAAACACCAATAAGAGCAATGTCTCCATGCGAATTCATCATTACTTCTTCAGAACCGTTTACTAAACTTTCAGCCATGTCCTTACAAGTAGCATGAGACTTGGAATCAGATAACTTATGTTTGTTTCCAGTCCTGCCACTTACTAGCATGTCACTCACTAGCATGTCACTCAGCCCCTTGGCCCTAGTTCCTCATCCATAAAAAGAGGCTATGCGGACCCGATTTTAAGGTTGCCAGGAGGATGAAATGAAATCATGAAAGCACCTAGCACACAGCATGGCACATAGAAGGTCTTCCCAAAGGCAGTTTTGATCCTTACCACCAAAGACAAGGCTATACAGAAGGACAGAGCTGGAGACGTCACCCCGTGGACACTCGAATGCTGGAACAGACAGAACGCTGTCTGTTCTAACAGAAAGGACTAGATACAGCCTACTGGAGGGTAGAACCACTTCACTGGTTAAGAACTGGTAAATTCAAGTGTGCTGGCTATATATTTTACTCCTGCTGGACATTGGTGGCTAAATCTCCCATACCTCCAAAAATAAATAACATAAAATAATATAAATAATAACAAGCACATAATATATGGCAGGCACAGTATTAAGTATTTGTATGTATTATTTAATTTAACCCTCATAATTTATAGGTACTATTATTTTAAAAGGACTAACTGGTTACTAGTCTTCTGTGAGTTCTTAACTTGGACATTATGAAGAGGTAGCAATGTCATTTTTTGCTAAGCCAATAATTCCTGAGAAGATTAAGCTCATGGTTCCCTCATTCCTTAGTATTAAGTACTTGAATCATCCGACTCCCCTATTAAGTGAATCGTAAGAAATGAGGACTTGGCAGGAAGTAAATGGAGTCCAAACTGGAGAACTTGAGGGTAAGGGAAGTACGAGTGGGCAGCATGGAATGGGGGGTAGAGGAGGGGAGAGGGAAGAAGCAGCACACGGGAGGTGCTGCCCTTCCTTGGCCCTTTTGGCTCAGGTGCTGGGGTTCTGCCAACATCACTTTTGCACAATCCTTGACACTTGGGCCATGAGTTATGTACACTGCCAGGGCTGATGGAAAAGCATGGAGCAGAAAGAAGATGGGGACAGTGGCCTCTGCAGCAGGAGAAGTGAGATTATTCCTCCTCAGGACTCTCTGATCCCCTTGAACTTATGCTGTCCATTCCTTCGTCAGGCGCCATCCACTCATGGTACGAGGATAGGTGGGGTGAGAAAGCAAGACATCTCAACATTATTATCAGGCCAAGTAGGGGGACCGGTGGAAGGGACCATAAGATGCATGGGGTCAGAGGGAGAGAAAAGTGCCTTTGAGGCGGCACTTGTGACTTCTGTTAATTTTTTATTCTGTTCACCTCCTTCTATGATAACCACTTGTTCCCCAGCCAACATTGGGAATCTCTTCTCTAGTGGACCTTCTTTTCTACCTTTAAATATGTTCATATTTCTTATTTAATGAAAAATCATCTGACTCTGCCACTCCTTTTCTATCACGGTTTATTCTGCTTTTTTCCCCGGACTAAGGAGAAATCTAAGGTCACTACTTCAGTACCTAAGTTCAAAAGAATGGTCTTTTTTCTTCCCACATCCCTCACCTCTTAGCACCTTATTTTTTTCCCAACTACAATTAAACTCTTGCTCCAATTGTCCTCTTTACCAGGTTTATCGATGAAAAATTTCTAGCCAAATCCAATAGCTCTTCTCTGCTGTCATTCTGGCAGCCGTTAGGGTCCAGAGTAATGAGTCTCCACTGAATACAATTCAATGCAGTGTACTGAGTGAGAAGGACAACATGAGGAATTATTAAGCAGATACTTCACCCTCATGGAAAAAATGTGATAAAAGTTAAGTGAGTGCAAACAATTTTAATACAGGGATTGAAACAGTACTGGGCTGGGAGGAAAAGGAAAGGTACATTTAGTCCTCCGCCAAGAAATCCCATGATGGGGGGCTCAGTCAATTGTAGGAAAATTGTGTGAGTTGCCACACAAGAGGGCTGGCCAAAGAGACAGGCCTGTTCCTTCTCTCTTGATATGCGTGGCAAACTGCGATTTTCTTTCTCCTTCCATTTCTCCATTAACTCTTCTATTTTGTTGGCCCCTCTTCCTTTTAGTTCCTCACATTTACATTTGGACATTATAGCAATACCTGAAACCTAACAGGTGAAAAAAAAAAAAGGAAAAGGAATGGGCATAGGAGAGGCGAGAAGGCCTTTATCCAAGGCAAAGAAGGCTTTCCTTGCAGTGACATCACTGGTGAAGGCACCATCAACTCCCTTGTTTCTCAGCAAACTGGAACCCTTCATAATACTCCTTTCATCCTGCATATTCTGTGTCACTGGGTCCCCTTGCTTTGTCTGCCATAACATTGTTTCTATATGATTCTTTCCCAGTTTCCTAAACCACTTGAGATTAGGTTGCTACAAATTCCTAGTTATCTTTCTTAATCTCACAACTGATCAGATCATCCTTTAAAAGCCATCCTTTTAAACCATTTAAAATCATTCTCATCTTACAGTGACTTAACAAATATACAGTGACTCCTGAGGTTCAAATACGACCTGGAAAATAGCTTGAATCTGTTGGGAATATGTTCTGAAAGGAATAGAAAACCTGAACAATAGTAGCTTTATTGATTTTGCCCAACAAAAAAACCTTGGAGGACTTCCCTGGTGGTGCAGTGGTTAAGAATCTGCCTGCCAATGCAGGGGACACAGGTTAGAGCCCTGGTCTGGGAAGATCTCACATGCCGCGGAGCAACTAAGCCCGTGTGCCACAACTACTGAGCCTACGCTCTAGAGCCTGCGAGATACAACTACTGAGCCCACGTGCCACAACTACTGAAGCCTGCGGGCCACAACTACTGAGCCCACGTGCCACAACTACTGAAGCCTGCGAGCCACAACTACTGAGCCTGCGTGCCACAACTAGTGAAGCCCGCGCACCTAGAGCCCGTACTCTGCAACAAGAGAAGCCACTACAATGAGAAGCCCGCACACCTCAGCGAAGGCCCAATGCAATGAAAAATAAATAAATAAAATTTATTTTTAAAATCATTAAAAAAGAAACCTTGGAGAAGGCGATACAGATATGGTACAATGACTCAGTGGTCCCTGGTCCCTTTAATTTCTTCAGCACTTTTTATCTAAATATTCATTATACCCTTCATGTCTGCAGTGAGATAATTCTTGTGTATATTACACATAAAATTAAAATAGGAAGTATATAAAGCAGGAATAATCTACTTTTAAAGTTTGTGTTTAGTGCAGTACTCGAGGTAAGAGGTATGCAATAAATACATGTTGAATAATAAAACCTTCTAGGAATAGGGTTATATAAATGTTCTAAGTTGGTCAAGCATGTCCTCCTTTCTTTGAAGCCATGCATTGAGTGTTTCTATGTTTTTACATTTTCTTCTGTATCAATTCTTCTTCAGAACATACTCTAAATATTTCCTCAGTCTGGTAAAAATGTAGCACTGAACATCTGTGAAGGGGTTCATAAATTATAGTGAGAGGAATCTAGAAGCGTCTTCTCCAAGAACCAAAGGTCACTCTCATTTACCACTGGAGAATATTATAGCTTCCAAAATCTTACTTCTTTTCTCCAAAAATCATTGTGAAAATTAAATCACAAGAGGGTTCTGCAAGTTTAATGTTCTCCTCAACACTGGACACACATGGCAGGATGAATTTCTGGGCACCACCTCCCATGAAATGTTTACTTTATATTACATTTGATCTGTTCATAATCACAATTCCCACAGTTAACTTGATAACATTTCTTCAGTACATTTGAAGAAACTGAAATATAAAGTTTTTGCCCAGATCAGAGAACAGCTTAATTTAAAATTGTGCCTTCTTGAGATGTTCCAATTAACAGCATTTTCAATAACAAAGTTTGAGGAAACAGGTCTTTCAGGAACACCATTATTGATTTATTAAAATATAGAAGAAAGACGCAGAATAAGTCATTGTAAGAATAGAGAGGGCAGCAACCAAGAATCCATGTATTCCTGTTAGAAAAGTTAAACAATTACTTTTAAGCACAAAGACAGTAAGATGAGAAAATAAAATGACCATTAAAAATATACCACTTTCAGGAAAGACTAAACCATCAATATCAAATATCATGATTCCAGTAGTTTCCTTCACCACAAATAGATATTAACTGCATTTACCATGGGGCCAGTTATACAATTATGACTAAAATAACAATAAAGTTTCCATTGCAAGATCCTACGATTTCCTTTGATAACTCTCTTCTTTCGAATGTTGCATTATAACTTCAAGAAATGTAGAGAGGCACTATGAGCTGAATAAAATATTTCAAGAAATAAAGACAAGTCCCTGGAATAATAAGCTTCCCAAGGCCCTCTAAGAATTGATGCCAGCTGCCACAATTATTTGCAGTCCTTAAGTGACATCTTCATAAGCAGGCCTGTAGATTCATAGAAGCTGGGTCTCAGTGCTGGGAACTGCATTTTAAGCTGATAATTAGATTCAGGGAAGAAGGCTTCCTGCCAAGGCTGGAGCCCTTAAGTATTTTTTTGAATTCAGGGTTCTGATGCTCAGCTAAGAGGCCTCTCTCTGGTCCCAGGTAACAGGCCACTTTCTCCAGACTGTGGGCTCAATCTGCTAGGCTCCCTGACTGAGGTTTGTGCCTCCAGGGATTGAGGAAAACCAAGGCCTAGTATGGGTGTGTTCTCTGTTGCCAGAGAGACCACCAATCTCCAAGTCATGGTGTCTGGGCCTCCTAGCAAAAGCAGGCCTGTCCTCCTCAGCCCCTTGGGCGGGGCGGCCTGATAAGAGCAGGGCCTCTGGAGACCTGAGGCATACTCAACGGAAGCTCCTACGAGTCATCTTCTGAGAGTGCATGGGAGGGAGGGACAAGCACACAAGCTAACTTCTTTTTCCCCTCACCCCCATCTGTCAGGCCAGATGACTGCCTGGCAGGCAGCCACCGAGGCAAAATCTCAAGGCCTGTTCATAAGCATTCCTCACGGAACCCACTCCCCAACTGGCATCTTCCAGCAGAAATATATGACCAAAATATTTCTTTTGGAGTCCTCTCCTGTTCCCTTTACCACTGTAAAAACGATTATAAGAGGATAATTTTCATTTGCTTATTTGTAACATCATCCCAGATTTCATGTGGAAATTTGGATTGTTTTGACACCTGCAGGCAGGTTAATAAGAAAAATGAGTAGGCTCATTTGCCCTAGGGGTGTGTCAGAGCAAAACCCACCAGTACTCTGGAATGGCAAAGACATAGCGCCACCTGGTGGTGGGTGGTCAGAACTGTTCTTTGCGGTCTTGCCATGAACACCGATGAGAAGGCACAGTGTGTTCAACCAAAGAGATGGGTTTTAAACCGAATAAAATAAATTTCTTTCAAAAAATTAATACGCAATAAAAATTCTTTTGATGAAATTTCAAAGAACAATTGTAATTCTTCAGCAGGACCCCCATGAATTATTTAATGGGTTCAAATCCAGAGAAGGCTGTCGCTTAGACTCAGGGCCAGAAATTAATTCTTATGCAAATAGCTGAATTCTCTCCTTGTTCAAGGACAATCAATAAAAGCCTGGCTTGAAATCTGGCTGAAATAGTCACTCTAATTAACAAAATAAAGGATAAAATTCAGACAAGCATAATAACAGCCCTCTGTTTAAAGTACTAGAGTGTGCTGGTCACAATGACAGCTCCTAATCTCCCCCACTGAAAAGTGACTTCCATGGAATAAAGTCAGCTTAGATGGATTTTCCATTTAAATGGTCAAGGATTAAAAGGAGTTGGTTAGACAAGCGTAACTCATTCACATAACATCGCACTTAAAATACACACACACATCATGATATCCTTACGAAAATAAGCTGTCTTCTTATTCACTGAAATTTAAAAGCAAGAGCGGACACTAAACCTTTGATTAATATATGACATAGTTCGAAGTCTATTCATTCCCGTAAATTTCTGAGCTTCTGTGACTATTGTATCACACTATGCAATTTGCAGGGCTGGATCCCCTCAGAGGTTACTTCTACAAAAACATACACTTCATTCTAAACCTGACCCAGCGCATTCCTGTTCTAGATAGATTCATTATGACAACCTTTAATTGGGCACCCTGCCAAAATGCAGCCAGTTTAACAGGGCTGTTTAAATGCAACACATAGACTAATATGCTTATTTGACTTACTTGTTGAAAATGATTTATTGAATAATAGTTGATAGAGAGTACAAAACTTTTCAAAGGGCAGTTCTCCCAGAGTTGAAAAGTCCACAAAACTGGGCTGCATAAAAGAAGGAATTTGAGAAGTATAAAAAAAATTCCGTACCTTCCAAACAGTTCTGTAATAGAGTAGAAGCCATGTATAATTCTGGGAACTTAAAGAGTTAATTCCTAAGAGAAAATATTTCCTATGAGGCTTTTACTCTGTACAGTTGAGGAACCTATGGGCACAGAGAATGAGAAGGGCATACATATTTCAAACTATATCATATCCCTAACTTTTAAATTAATTTTTTAAAATAAAACGGGGGGGAAAAGGCATTCAATCTTGCCCTCTGGAGTAGTATAAAGACTCCTTAGGTTCACAGGATCTGGCTCGATATAAAGATTTATATTTTGTTGGCGGTTATCTTGAGAAAAATCTTATATAGACATCTCCTAGCCTCCTATAGAGCAAGCTTAGATCAACTGGGAACTTTGCTGCTTTGCAAATTACAATGGCAAAATTTACCTACTAAATATGCTTTGAAAGCTAATGAAATTATAGCACATAAAATTTCAAAATAGCTATTCACAGCCATTTGAAGAGCAATTTCCTCTATGATCTCCCTCAGAACAATGCTCTTCTGCCGCCCACTCTCCCACCTCCGGTGGAGGTAATACACAGTTGAGCCTGGCAAGTCCGGAGTGGAACTAATTCCTTCCTCTTAACGCCTGTCTCCAATTAGCTGGTGAGAAATAGAAATGATTTACTTAAGATACAGCTTTTCCCACTTACTCAAGCCTATTATCATTCTCATCCAAGCATCACTCAGCCACTAATTGCCTTGGGAAGCTGTACTGTGCAGTGGTAAAGAGCCCAAACTTGCTAACATAGTGAGCTAAGCAAGTTACTTAATCTTTCTACACCTCAGTTTCCTCACCTGTCAAACAATGTTCATTTCTGCTTCAAATTCTTAGCGTGAATATTGAATGAAAAAAAACATGCTAACAAGATTTAGGGCTGCCTGGCTCATAACAGTGTCCAATGAATTAATCATCATCATGTAAACAGGTGAGTAAACATATAAACAAATAACTACAAAACAATGAAATAAAGAAATCATAAAAGGTATGTATAAGACACAGTGAAAGCACCAAGGAGGGTTAACCCATGAATCACCTCTACAAAATCCCTGAATCCGTCAGAATAGCTTTGGCAACAAAGTATTCACTACCTCATGGGACAGCTCTAATTCCTGCACTATTTTCCCTTGAAAATAAGGCTTAAAAGTCTCTATGATAGGGCTTCCCTGGTGGCGCAGTGGTTGAGAGTCCGCCTGCCGATGCAGGGGACGTGGGTTCGTGCCCCGGTCCGGGAAGATCCCGCATGCCGCGGAGCGGCTAGGCCCGTGAACCACAACTACTGAGCCTGCGCGTCTGGAGACTGTGCTCTGCAACGGGAGAGGTCACAACGGTGAGAGGCCCGCGTACCGCAGGAAAAAAAAAAAAGTCTCTATGATAAAAAATAAAATAAAAGCACACAGCACTGTAAACCAACTATACTTCAATTTAAAATTAATAAATAAAAGCAAAAACAAAATCTCTAAAAGTTGTCCTCCATTGATTTTTACCCATTTGTCCCCTTTCTTATCCAGTAAAAGTCAAATTCATCTTCTACATGACAGCTATTTGGAAGATAGTTACCATGTTCCCAGACAACAACTTCTCATCTAAGGTCACTAGTGTAGTTCATATTTTCATGGACCAATGAGAAAACAAAACTGGCAAGCCAAATGGAAAGACTCCATAGGCTTCAATTTCCTAAGAAGTGTTAAGTACCAATGCCAACCAATTCCTAATGATGCTGGCACCTACGGTTAAGAGGACACCTGAAGGATGCTCTGACTTCAGTAGCCAAGTTAACATATTAGAGACTTTACATGCGATGGGGGTAGGGGAGCCAGAGAAGGTAGTAGGAATGCCAACTATTTATCATCACTATTAAACAGGCTGTGAGCTCTCCTAGGTCTTTTTTATTTTTCAAGTTCGGGATCACAGTTTGTTCATCCCGTGCTCCCCTGCACCTAGCTGCCACGATGAATGATTTTTTTTATCATATATTTTATACACTCTACAGTATCCGCCATAATCTCAAATTCTTAAATTTCTGTAACATAAGCAATAGATATCACAGAAAATGTATAAATGACGTTTTAAAATATTTATTGAAGCATAGGATAAATACACTGCCTAATTATACACAATATATTCTTATTTCTTTCATAATGACAAACAAGATAAATTGTACCTATGAGTTAGCAAATGAGGTCCCTCTCAGCTGTGAGCATGATTGTTCATTATCCTTCCTTCCTTCTTTCCTATTGCTATACTTACTGGATAATTGTAAATTACAAAATTATTATTTGATCCTTGCTACAAGTGAAAAAACCCCAGATACGTTTTTAAAAGTTAATAAATTCTAACTTTTCTCATACACTTGAGAAACCAAATAATCTAGCTGCTCCTTTCATGTTTCTCTATGCTCCTATAAATGAATACATATATTTAAAATTCTTTTTCTTTTCCTTTACTTTTGATCCAAAACAGAGACCATGTTATATACATTTTTGGGCAAGCTTATTCTTTTATTTATTATTATTATATTTAGATATTTAAACCCTTTACATCACTAAATAAATAACTTAAAGAATAAATAATCCCCAACATGAATGCATGGGCAGGTTGTAGTTAAACTTTAGTTCTTTGATTAGATCTAATATAGTTTTTCACAGAGTATCAATATTTTAAATGTATTTAAAGTATAAATACTTTAATTAACTTCAGGGTTCCAGGGATGAGGAGAAAAGCCATGTTTTTACCATCTTCTGTGAGGAATGGACTCCACTAAGAGGAGATACTAGAAACAGGCTGATGACAAGGGCTTCCTGTTTACCTAGAACTCTGCATGGACAGAAAGCAGTTAGGCCTGAGGTAGAGTTGCTCATCACTCCAACGTGAGTCAGTAACTCGGAACATGACATAACAGTTGCTGATGAAAAGGCAGCATGGTGGCTCAGAAGCATCTTTGCTCTCAAGAGATGACTACTGCTGCTTATAATTAAGTGATTTCCATCGAAATATTCCAGAGTTAGATGTGGGATCTAGTCAAAAGTCTTTGCTCTCAGTCCTGATTTCACCATTCATCAGTTATGGGACACGGGGCAACTCCATCCTTCAATAATCCATAATTGTGTGTGTGTGTGTGTGTGTGTGTGTGTGTGTGTGTGTGTGTGTGTGTGGTGTCTTTGTATGTGTGTACTATATAGCAATAGGAGACACTGCTGACATGATGTGAGGATAATACCTATTTCCTAGGATGACCAAGAAGATCAAAGGACTGGCTGCAATGAAAAGTGCTTTGTAAACTGAAATGGGATCCCACATCCAAACTATATAAAGGAATCCTTCTCAAAATCCTCATCTTACGGACTTTATAAACATGTTTGCAGCTGTTTTTTTTTAACAGCACCATTCACAAAAAATATTGCAACAAAATTGTCCTACAGTCTGTCAAAGTGGTTGATGGTGTATAGTCTACTTCTATGGTAGAGAATATTATCGCCATTTTACAACTGCTAAAACTAAATCTCAGGTGACATGACTAGTAGGTGTTTGAGCTGGAACTAGATTACAGGGCTTCAGTATCTACAGAATCCAGAGCATTTCCAATATTTACTCACATGACCCCTTCCTACTCCAAATCTCATGGGATGCAGAGAAGACTATGAAAAAATCACCTCAAGCAGATTTATGGCATGGTTATAAAAATATGCTTGAACTTTGGGTCTTTTTAATAAGAAACAGATGGTGGTTGTTGTTTCTCTTACTAGCTCTTCCATAGACCAAGACAACTCTCTCCCTCCTGTACCCTGTAAGCCAAAGGAAAAAAACAACCTACAGTCCACCACCATATCATCCATTCTTCATTGCTTCCAATTCCAGGTACTTTTTCTGCCCAGAAACAGAGGCCAAACTGTCCCCAGGTTACACGGACAAGTGATACTTGAATTTTTAGCTCAAGTATTTATTCATAACTTAAAATTCTCACTTCAGACTCTATAAGCATTCTGACATATTACATTGTGAGAAAGGCATATGTAACTCTGATAATAAACATTTTATGATCTCTTTGAATTAATCCTAGAATAAATATCAAATTCTCAAATAATTCCAAGATCTGTGGTCAAACACATCCAACGCTACATCAATGATTATGAAATTTTTTTCATGACTGTTATTACATAGACCGCTATCTTCTTGCACAGAATATATGTTACATGATATACCCTCTTCTTGTGGATTCAGAGTGATAACTATGAATACCATTTACTGTTCAGTTATGCCTTCAGAGATATTCTGTGTATAAGGCTACTGGTTTCTGAGATAACTTGGTTCAGACAGTTATGTGATATTTTTGAGCTCATGTCTTTTGTTCTTGTATCTCGTATCTTTTATGTTTTCATATCTTTTGTTTTCTTACCTGTCAGTTGTCTCTTCTCTTGTTGCAATCAAAACCTGTTTCATGTAGCAATACCTCTCTTTTATAGCTTAAGGAACAAATTGTGTTAGCTTACTATGCTGTGTAACAACTACCACAAACTTAAAGGCTGAAAACAATACACATTCATTATCTCACAGTTTCTGTGGGTCAGAGGTCTGGGTATGGCTTAGCTGGGTCCTCTGCAAGGCTGCAAAGTACCAGTCAGGGTTGGCTTCTCATCTGGTGGCTCATCTGGGGAAGGGTCCAATTCTGAGCTTATAGGTTGTTAGCAGAATTCATTTCCTCTGTCTACAGGACTCATGATGGCTTGTTTCTTCAAAGCCAGCAAGAAGGAGAGCAAGACTCTCAAGTAAGTCTTCTAGCAAGATGGAATCTTATGTAACATAATCACAGGAATAACATCCTATCGCTTTTGCCATGTTCCACTAGCTAGAAGCAAGTCACTGGTCCTGCCCAAATTCAAGGGAAAGAAATTATACAAGGCCATAAACACCAGGAGTTAGGGAACATGGAGGTTACTTTAAAATCTGACAACCACACCAATTAATCCACTTAAGATCAAGCACAAAGTTAGAATAATACACTCAAAACAAGAGACCAAGGGGCCTTTGTGAGTCAACTATAACTATTTTTAGGACATCATTTTACTTATTTTCTGATTTTTGACCATGTTCTGGATAGTCCAGGCTATTCAGTATGTGATTTTCACATATATGGACACTTTTTCAAGGAATAACTTTCAAAGAATAACAGTGTTGCCTCCTATTTTCTTTCTTCTCTAGATAGGTTGTGGAAATGCTGGCCAATTCACCGGCATTCCTACATTAAAACAGCTTGTTATTAAGCAGGTTGAGTCTCTCTCTGGTGACTGCTCAGTTACTAAAGACTGAGCACCATGCTTGGTCAGGACCAGGCATTTGCTGTTATGAAATTCCCAAGATACTAGGCAAAGCAGAAGTAGGAATCTTCCTTTTCTGACTCCTGAAAAATAGGAAGATTATGCTCTTAGGCTCTGTGCTGTTTGACTACCAATGAAATATTTTGATATTGGTAGGTAAGGATTAAAAAGTCCTTGTAAAGGTTCTGTGTAGGAAATCCTCGCAAAATCCTACATAAATGAACAAAATTGACATCTCCTTCACCATACCCACCAGTCTGTAACTTGTTTAAATTAGTTTCTTCTTCCAGGAATTAAAAGGTCAGATCCCTATGCCTTCTTTGGTACCATGGGTAGAGCTCACAGGCATCAAATTGAATGTGCATAACTCTTTTAGACCAAAGTTGCTATCAGACTTTAATTTTTTTTTTTTTCTGAGCAGTTATTTGGAGAACAAGAAAGGTATGCAGTGGAATGAACTTTGGATTTCATTCAAAGAAAATCAAATGCTTGTCACTTCTGTCAGCATTTTTTACATTTAGGAATTATTTGTTGGATGATGAAATAATCTCTCCCTCTTTTAGACAACACTGGGGAACAAGGCAACAGGGCAAGTTTATTCTAATTCCAAATCCTATCTGTAAAACAATATCTCTTATTTTAAATCACAGTTAAAATGGTTTTTTCCCTAGTCGTGGTATTTAATTACTTTGTGCTCATTAGAACTATAAAATTTAATTCCACAGTGCAAATTCAAAATAGTAGAGACTTTAGCAGTACAAGAAGCTTCAAAACTCAACTGGAACAACGAAATTATGTCCAAAGTCACCCAATCTGTAAATAAAACCTGGCTAATTCATTTTTATATAATTTACAGAATTTTGCACATAAGTTAGTGCAGTGGAATAATCATTTGAGATATTAACTGATTTTTTTCATTTGCTCCACAAGATATGGGGGTCGCCATTAAACCCATGTAAAAGAGTATCAGACCACGACAGAACAAAGATGTTGAATTCCTGAGTTCTAAATTCAAATGCTGAAGTTCAGGTTAAAAATCCAATATTTGATAGTAGATGTGATCTAGTATACCATGTTTTCCCCATGCATCCTTCTCCTAACTACCTCCACATGATGAGACCCTTCTATGGAAGCTGAGGAGGTAGAGTATGGAGAGAATTCAAGACAGTGAGACAAGTCTGGAAATTGGATGCCCTTCTCACCCACCAGAAAGAGTCTTGCTTGGCAAAAAGGGCAGCAAGTACCCCTACTTTAAGTGTGGGGATCTTACAGAAGAAAAGACGTTGCCAACTTTGTCTCAGAGGAAGGGGATGTCAGGCATCCGAGAAAAGTCCTCACATCACCCTGGTGGCCAGAGTAGATATGGTGGTATGACGTACAAATCGAGGAATGAAAGAGGCAACTCACATGTCCACACCCTCAACTCTGGTTTCATTTGGCTCTAGAGTAGCATCTAAAATATCCTATGGATTCCAGAGGGACTCAGGGATTATCAGAGAAAGAAAATGGTGGCCTGTCTGCCAGAATGTTTATCGTTGATAATGCTTAGTCAGATGGACAAGACCTGGACTGTTCCCACCAGGAATGTGATGGGTGAGGCTGCTCCTGGGCAGGGAGGTAGTAGCAAGGATCCAGAGCTCAGTCAGCACTGGCAGGAGGTCCAGGCTGCCTTTCCCTCCACCACAAGTTTTCTTTTGAGCGGCCATAAACCTCATCTATGCCAAGAACCAGTGGGATGAGTAACATCTTGAGTGAGAGGCCAGGTTAGAATCGTATACCATGCACCTTTCGCCTCTTCTCTGTGGCGTTATTTATACATGCTTCTCAGATAATGGGGATGGGTGCGCATACAACAGACAAACAATTGTGCACCCAAATTACTAACTCAGACTAAATTTACCTGCAAGGGACTGAATTAACTTCCTGCATCAGACCAAACAGAGTGGTGTGAGAAAAACTAAATTTGATTACAAAAAGAACCGAAGTTACTCTTTTGCACACCTGAGTGTGGGACTCACCATTTATACCCACCACACCTGTAGGCACAATTATAAATTCTGAAATACTTTTAAAAATGTGCCAGAACCATTCTATTTCTTTGGAGATAATGGATATTCCTTAAAGAAGCCAGGTAAAGAGTCTTACTGTCTTTCCATTAAAACCATCCTTTTATTATATCTCTGTTGAGATCATGTGTCCCTATATGAAATTAAGATATCTGAACAATTTTTGTCCTAATGTTTGCCCTAAGATAGTCACAGAATAAGTCAAATGATGGTATGGAATCAGATATGCCATAAATACAAAAACATCCACTTTTCATAGTATAAGGAGCACCCATCTAAAGAAAACACTCAGTCAAAGTTATACTTCTACGAATATGTAAATTTCCCCAAGTTTTGATGTGTTCAGCCCATCCATGTACCCTGATTACCTACAAAAGAGCTCCATGTACACACATTTTGAAAGAGAATATTTCTGCTCCAAGGTAGGACTGCCCAAGCTTTAAAGTGCCTTAAAAAATAAACCTGAAAAAATAAATCTTCAGATTCACATGTATTGTTTAATTATAGCAATAAGAGTGCAATAAACATCTGTACCCTAAATGGTCAGAAAACTGCAAACAATTTCAATTTTAAAAGAAGATGCTATGCCTGTCAAAAGCAAACCACGCACTTACCAGGACCATAACGGATCATCTGGAAGAAAAAAGGGAAAGAAATTTGTCTTATTGTATCAGGTGAGGTTTGATAAAGGAAGTATGTGCTTTAAATATCTAATTAAAAGCAAGGCTGGCATAGCAGGTCACCTTCCTCAGCTGTGTGTGTGTGTGTGTGTGTGTGTGTGTGTGTGTGTGTGTGTGTGTGTGTGTGTGTGTGTGTGTGTGTGTGTGCGCGCGTGCGCACGCGCATGTGCATGTGGCTTGATAATTGATCTCATGTTCCTAATTACTCCAGGAGAGCATTTTAGTATGAAAATGAATAAGGCAATCCTGAGACAGATGCCGTCCAGTCCTGCTTCATAAAATCACTTGAATAACTATCATCACATATAATTTTATATTATAAAAATCACAGAATCCGTAAAAGATGATGACTCCTTCCTCCAAACCAGAGAGCTCACTTTTGAGAGCAAGAGAAAGCCTTTCAATGTAGTGTAGCAGTTCGGAGGATGGAGCATGGACCCAGACGACTGGATCTGAAACAAGGCTCTACTCCATACAAAGGGTGTGACCTTGGCAAGTTAGTAAACCAACAGGGGCCTCAGTTTTCTCATAAGATTATCTTGGTATTATCTAAAATGTTTGCTATTATGATTCTCATATACATAACAAATAGAGCCAGTATCTGAGAGATGATAAATGTTTGCTGTCGCTATACTCATAGCCATCACCATCAGCACCAAATGCTCCACCGTTCAGCCAGGTATCCTGCATTTTCCTTCCACTACAGCACCAGGCAGAGACTCCTGGTGTGGGGGGCAGCTGTCCTTACAGAAAAGAGAACCACTGAGACATGCTGTGATAGCCTTTGCTGTCTCTTTTGAGCTACCCTCCTTACATTCTGGGAAATACAGATTTTTACATCTGTGTCCTCTCCTCTTAGATTGAAACTTATAGACTACAAATTTTTGTAATTGAGTTGTAACGCATGTACTATAAAATTCACCATTTTAAAGTATACAGTTCAGTGGTTCTTAGTATTTTGTGCAACCATCACCACTAATGCCAAAACAATTTAATCACCCTCCAAAATACAAAAGCCACTTGGAAATGAATTTCGCATTCAGTATGCAAACTGTGGTAATTTATTACAATTATTGTTTCACCTAGTATCTCACTGTGGGTGAAAATCTTAGCTGCTCACTTCAAATTTATTGTCCCTTCTTCCTTAAACTTCCTTAAAACATGGCTGCACCGTGTAAAGATTGCATGGCTCAGATTCCCCTGCACCTAGGCATGGCTCGGTAACTAAGCCCTTACCAGTGAGCTATTGAAGGAAATACTAAGTGGCAGCTTCTGGGAAAGCCCTTGTGAGCCTGCTGGTTTATGCCTTTTTCTTCATTAGCACCTTATTGTTTGTCCCTTCCTCCCTCTCATTGCCTAGAATGAGCGTAATGGCAAGAGCTCTGGTAGCCATTTAGCATCACAACGTACCCAACACAAGGGGAGTCAGAGGCTAGAAGGATTTAGGAGAAAAATAGAATGAGCCTGGGTCCCTAGTACCTTTGATCATAATGGATCTGAAATTTCTCTCTCTAGAAAACTTCTCTTATATAAGAGAGAAGCAAATATCTCTATTTGGGGAGCTTTCACTCACATACAGTAAATTTGCTACTAAATGACACAACCTTTTAGCCATATTCCCATCAGGGTCATACACTTTGAGGCGCCAAGAAGGTAGAGTACTTAAAAAGCTAAAGCCAAGCGTTTTTGCTCTTCATAAAAATTATACCAAATTGGAGTTCAGCACAGGACACCATAGTTTTCAGCAACTTATTTAGCTTAGCCTCCTGTATATATTCTCCATACACTCACTAATTCATACTTTGGGGCTTGTGTAATACATGAAGATCAACAGTCCCCATAGACACTTGGAATACTAACCAACAATGGTTAAGTGGTCTACTAAATTGTACTTTCAAACTGGAGGCAAGCAGACATTTGAACATACATAATCCACACTTGAACCCATTGAAGGGCAATGGAGAATGCAAAGCCACCACTCTATGTGGGAATCTAACTGAAAACTACAATAAAATAAGGTCCGCCTGAAATGCTGTATTTTCAGCAGCTCCTTTGAATCTGCTTCATATATGTATAATCAGGTTCAACGTTTAAAAAAAATAAATCAAGTGCTATTTCTGAAGACTTTCTTATTAAAAGGATGAGGTATCCTAAAGTGATACCTATAATCTAAGCATTCTGCCATTACTCTGGTGAGCTTACCTAAAAACAAAACATTTCAACAGAATTAAAATGTCACTATTCCAAACTCCTAGAGAGCCAGGACAGTTCAACTTATCTTTATATTCCCTGGTAGCACCTAGACTAGTGTGTTGAATATAGCAGGTGCTGAGATGAATCAGTATTCTTCATGTGTACATTGTTTTATGATCATTTAAGTAACAGATCAGTTTTGAGACCTTGGCTAAATTCCTTTTCTTTTTCATTTCTTCATCTGTTGGGGGTGGGTAGGGATCACCCTCTTCCTAGGATTAATGAGATATGTATGCAAAGTGCCTTAGGCAGCACCTGGTGCAGAAGAGGTAGACAATAAATGATAGCTGGTATTCCCATTACTGCAGTTATTGATATTTTCATTGTTATTATATCATTATTACTCTGCTTAAAATTCTATTCTGTGTGCTGGACAAAGTAATGTAAAACATAGTCCTTGCTTGAAAGATTTCCAGGGCAGATGGTCTGTATGTATGAAAAGATAAATGAGGACGCAAAGTAGGAGAGATGCTACAACAAATGGACAACGTTCCTGGAACAGGATCCCAGAATTCATTCCTAGTCTGATTTTTTGACTCCCTTGTGCCCCACTGCACTTCTGGCCAAACCCTCACTTCCCTTTTTCCCCTCGTCCCTTCTTAGTTCCTCCACCATAAGCTAATCTCTGAGATTTCACGATTTCCTGCTTCTTTTCCCAGACTTGCACTCAGACTCCCCTCTTGGCAGATCATCCCTGCAGATTAAGAGTCTAGTAATGGACTGCCCTGAAGCTTGAGCCAAGGACTCTCCACATCTGTATGGAGTCCTTTGGGCAGCTGAGAAGGCAGGGCACTGGCTGGTTCCATGAGCTAGGACAGTGAGTGCTATAGGAGAGTTCAGAGGGAATGCTTCCTGGAGAAGGGGAGAGTAGGGTTGGGTTAATAAAGGAAGGTCTAGTGAAAAGGGGAGGAGGACATTCTAGGCAAAAGATGTCCTGTGAGCAAAACACTGAACTGATCATTTGATACAGGAACAAAGTGTGGTCTGAACAAGCTGGAGTGAAGAAAATCCAGGTGGATGTCATCAGAAACAAGGTTAGAGTTAAGCAGGGGCCACACGGAGGGGTTATGACATTAAACTGTGTTTGAGGACCTTGACTTTCCCCAAAGAGATAATTAGCTTTGACATACAAGTACACATTGTGTGAAGGGCAAAGTGGAGCTTTAGGAATATTATGTTGTTAAAGGTACATGGAGAATGAATGGCAGCCAGTTGTTTGTAGAGAATTAGAAGGAAAGCGAGTCTACTGTAGGTGGGAAGACCAGACTCCAGAAACACATAATTGGTTTTGGCATAAAAAATGACTTGAGTAGAGATCAAAAGAGGTTCATCAAACAGCAACTGTAAGGAATTTGAAGTTTCCATTAAATATCTAATTTGAAACACAGTATCCAAGGCTGCAGAATCATTCAGAACATGTTTATTTTAAAGGTCACGAAGAACTAAATAATGCCATTTGCAGCAACATGAATACAACCAGAGATTATCATACTGAGTGAAGTAAGTCAGAAAGAGAAAGACAAATACCATATGATATCACTTATATGTGGAATCTAAAATATGACACAAATGAATCTATCTATGAAACGGAAACATAATCATGGACATAGAGAACAGACTGGTGGTTGCCAAGGGGGAGAGAATTAAGGGAGGGATGGAGTGGGAGGTTGGGGTTAGCAGATGTAAGCTTCTATATACAGAATGGATAAACAACAAGGTTCTACTGTATGGCACAGAGAACTATATTCAATATCCTCTGATAAACCATAATGGAAAAGAATATAAAAAAAAGAATATGTATAATAGCTGAATCAGTTTGCCATACAGTAGTAATTAACACAACATTATAATCAACTATACTTCAGTAAAAAATAAGTAAATAAAATAAATGTCAGGAAAACAAGGTTCAGAAAGTACATGACTTGCCTGAAGTCTCACAGCCAGTTGGAAATAAAACCTCAACCCAACAAAACAACCACTCCTCAAGTTTTGTCTCTATAAGCGACACTTATACATCAAATTCCACATTTTTAGTTTTGGTAAAACAATTTAATTGTAGATAATGATATTTTCTTTCAGCAAAAGTTACATATATATACTTAATACAGACCTTTATTCTTTCTTTTAGTAGTCATTCTCCTGTTTGTAAACATAAAGTTAAAATCAAATAAGACAGCACAAAGGAAAACTAAAATGTGCTCCTTTTCAAAACTTTTCACTGAGTAATTATGCTGCTTTTTAATTGAAGTATAGTTGCTGTACAATATTATATAAGCCATAGGTGTACAATATAGGGATTCACAATTTTTAAAAGTTTTACTCCATTTATAGTTATTGTAAAATATTGGCTATATCCCACATGTTGTACAATATATTCTTATAGCTTATTTTATACCTAATAGTTTGTACCTCTTAATTCCCTACCCCTATATTGTCCCCCCACCTTCCCTCTCCCCATTGGTAACCACTACTTTGTTGTTTATATCTGTGAGTCTGCTTCTTTTTTATGTTCAGTAGTTTGTTGTATTTTTTAGATTCCACATATTAGTGATATCACACAGTATTTGTCTTTCTCTGTCTGACTTATTTCACTTAGCATAATGCCCTTCAAGTCTGTCTACATTGCTGCCAATGGCAAAATTTCATTCTTTTTTATGGCTGAGTATTATGCCATTGTATATATATATACCACATCTTCTTTATCCATTCATCTGTTGATGGACATTTAGGTTGCTTCCATGTCCTGGCTATTGTAAATAGTGCTGCAATGAACATTGGGGTGCATGTATCTTTTCAAATTAGTGATTTTGTTTTTTCGAATCTATACCCAGGAGTGGAATTGCTGGGTCATATAGTAGCTCTATATAGTTCTCTTTTAAGCTTTTTAAACAAAAATATGACATTATTCTTCTTACCTAAAAATTACTATTAACAAAGGCAAAATGGTATATGGAATTTTAAAATCAACATTTAGAGATTACATCTAATCAATAATATCATGCTAGTAAATAATGTTGTTTTAATGTTTTGCTTCAATTGTCCAACCTAATTAAAATCTGTTTAAAAGCCTACATTTCTACCTACCCTGAAATAGAATCTACTCTAAAAAAATCCCACATATCTCCATATTAGAAAAATTCAAAAATAACCTCTAAGAGGATGTGCTACATCAAAGGGACATCTTGCCCCTACCCACAACCCACAGTATCCTCTCATATTTTCTTAAATTCGGGTGAAAGAATTTGGACTCTTAGTCATATGATTCCATTAGGCTGTCCTCTAACCTCTCAGAAAGTTCTCAGCACCTCTCTATGCAGATATCTGGCCAAATGACCTTGTCCAGATGCCAGAGGAGTCAGTAACCATTCCTCTCTAGTTGCCTTCAACTACTGATGGACCTCCATGCAGAACTAAGTCATAAATGGCATATTAAAGATAGGCATTTAAACTCATCACATGGGCTGATAGTTTGAGCACTACCTTATAAACAACTAAGGAACTCCTTCGAAAGTGATTTGTCTTTCCATGAGATAAATTAGCTCTTTATATTAAGGAAGCAATAAATTATTCTTTGGTGCCCCAAGTGATATTCTGAGGTGTAATTTAAATCACAGCCCATAGAGTTAGTTTAAGCTTATTAGGAAAGTTCCAAAGTTGAGCAGCAAATAGTCAGCTCCTCACATTTATAACTTTTACTAGAGATATTTATTTCAAAGTGTGCTAGTTTACTTTAGGATAACTATAAGTGGAGACTACCTCAGGAATTTGAATACTAGCTTAGAGGAATAAAGTTGAATTCATGCCTAGAATAGTTTATTAAATATTGAAATTTCACCATTCTGGCAAAGTTTTTTGGAGAAGGGCCTTACAGTATGAAACCTGAAAATGTGCTCAAAAAGAGTCCTAAAATTCACATGTGTTATTTATGTATTTCTAACTGATGTTAAAATTTTTAAAGAGAATTATGTTTTTTATTTGAGAGGTTGTTTGATCTTAAAAATCTGCTGGCATGGGAGTTAGGATTTTTAGTGTTTCACATTTTATTACTTTCGGTGCCTTTTAGATAATTAATCTTGTTATCTATTTGTCGTTTGGAGTTAACGACAGAATCCTAGCAAATGGAGGACATCTCAGCAGCTAGGAACTGTATAAGCTGTACGTAAATTAGAACTGGATATAGAAAAAAAATTTTTTTTCTTAAGTGATAATGGTTTTTTCAGTTAATTCCAAAGGTCAAGTGTGAAAAAGTAGTCCCTCTCCTTAAATACTGAGATTCATCATCTTGACATTATTTACCAGAGTTGCAGTTCATGAACTGATAGGAGGTCCCATGATCTTATGGTCTGTTGTCCTACATTTGACTACTCCTTAATTATATTGTGAGGCAAAAATGTGAATAGTGTATATATTAAATCTTGGGCACTGAGGTTTGTCATTTTATGCCTCAAAGATTTGTCAGTTCAACCACCGCTAATAAAAACAGCATTTATTTTGTGCTGATTACTTGCCAAATGTTATCCTGAAAGTTTTATTATGCATGTATTTAAAGACACTCGAACCATAAAAACTACAATGAATAATAAAGTAAACTGTTCTGTAAACCAATAGCCATTTAAACATATATTACCATTTACCATATATTTTTAAATAAAATATTATAGACATTATAAACTTAAAGTGAACAATGCACACCGTCCCAATCCAATTCCCCTTCTTTTCTCTCTGTCCAGAGGGCAACCAACCTTACAAGGTTGCAGCATATTTTTCCCACCTCTGCTTTTATATATAAACATTTTCTCTAAATAATATCTAATAAATAGTTATGTGATATTGAAATTGATATGAATGGTATCATATTACACAATGGTATCATCTTCCCCCTCAACATTATATTTTTGATATTTATACTAATGCATGTCAATCTAGTTATCCATTTGAATTGCTTTGATAGCATTTTATTATAAGAATAAATCACAAGTTATTTATCCATTTACCTTCAGATGGATATTTAAGATTTTCTATCAACTTTAGGCTATAACATTCAATACTGCATTAAACATATATGTAAGTGTTTCTCCAGAGTAGATTCCTAAAGGGAAATTGGTGAGATGGAGCACATGCTCATATTCAACTTTAGAGACATTGGAAAGTTATTCTTTAAAGTAGTAAGACCAATTTACACCCCAACAGCAAAATAGGAGTATTTCTAATTACGTATTCCTCACTGACACTGCCTTTGTCAGTTCTTTTAATTTTTTGCCAATCTGATGGGCATCAAATACCATGTCCTTGTTATTTTACATTGTAAATCCCTGAAGATTAGTAAGATTGAACATATCTTTAATGAGTATTAGCTATCCATGTCTCTTTCTGATGACTTTTTTTTTCCCCCCACTGGACTGTTTGTCTTTTTAAACATAATTTCTAGGAGTTCTTTATATATTATAGGTATTATTTTTTGCCAGTTATATACATTGCAAAAAATGTCTTCCAGCTTGTATCTTATCTTTTTACTTTTTGAAGTTTTTAGACATTAAATGTTTAATGATATATTAAATTTTAATGTAATTTAAAGCATCAATATTTTCCTTTACAGGTTGGGCTCTTTACGTCTTAAGAGAATCTTCCCAACTGTGAGGTCATAAAGAAATTCTTCTCTTTTTTTTTAATTTTTTAATTTTATTTTATTTATTTTTTTATAGAACAGATTCTTATGGGTTATCCATTTTATGCATATTAGTGTATATACGTCAATCCTAATCTCCCAATTCATCACACACACACCCACCATTTTCCCCCCTTGGTGTCCATACTTTTGTTCTCTAAATCTGTGTCTCTATTTCTGCCCTGCAGAAAAGCTGAAAACTAAAAAGTTTTTCAAATGCAATGTCAAAGTCAATTCATGCCAGAAAAACCTAGCTGAGGAGGAGTTGAGGAAGTGACATTTAAAGTTCAAAAATGACCCCCCCAAATTAAGCTTTTAGGTGAAACAGTTCCACAAACAAGTTGTAAGTAAGGCTGTTCTGGTTTTCAAAAGTTATTTGAAAGGATAAAGAAAGAATATAAGCAAAGAAAAATTAAACACCTAAAAAGAGGAAGGCAATAATTTTACCCAGAAGTATGACAAGGTGTTTCCCACAGTTAATGCTACCTCTGTCCAAAATGTTAGACATATTGGGGATAAATTTGTTACTTCCACAGCTATAAATTTCTAGTAGGCAAACATCCCCAAATTCACATACCCTGGCTTGAAAGGACCATATGTAAAATAATCCCCAACAGTTTAACACCTCATTAAAAACTGAAGTCTTTCATACCATTTTAGCAATAATCACTTTGTATTTAGAAGGATTTTCATTTATAAGACTCTTTTCATGCATAGTCTGTGATAGAATCCTGTAAATGTTTTCAATATAAAAATGTTAACCATAGGGCAATAGAGAATAGTTGTGGTGGGCTTCTTCCATCAACAGACACTTAACACAACTAAGCATTTATCATATGCAAGAGCAGGGGAAGATGCTACGGAGGTGAGAGTCTACATGGATCCTGGCCTCAAGGAACAGAGCTACTAATCTGGTAAGGGAGGTAAAATATGTGCATAAATGTCACTGGGCTACTAGGGAGGATCTACGTGAAAGCAGGTACAAGTGTACAGATAATATTGCGCAACCATTTTTCCTCTCTCACCCACCTGCCTTTGAGAAGTGTTTTTTGTGACCCATACCAGGAAATTTTCTTGTTCATGACTCTACCATTCTGCTTCCTCCCAATGTAGCAGAAACATACAAAAGAGGCACAAAAGGAATTTCACTTTTCTGGCTATGAATACAAGTAACAACTCATGTTTGAACTCTTTCCTTTAGACAAACACAGAGATTATGGTGATTCATCTTTTCATGTCTATTTGGAAAATAAAGTGACACTTCAAAAGTTTTATAGCCTGTGGGCCAAATGAAGTTCTCAGATAGAGAGACACACCCTCCAAAGAAACTGTTAGAATGTCATAAACTTATTAGAAGGCTGAACTACCTCTGGTATTCAGGAAGCTTTGCTCTTTCCTTTTCCCTCACATTTTCTTGTACAGCTCCAGGTCTGACTCTCTGTGTTGGTCGGTAATTTCTCTTTCGGCTTAAATGCTTCCACCCACTCAATTACTTGCGACCTCAGTAGGTTTGAGAAAATTCTGCAGCATGAAAGATTTTTGTTTTCTTTTTAAATAAGTTTATTTATTTATTATTTTTGGCTGCATTGGGTCTTTGTTGCTGCGCACAGGCTTTCTCTAGTTGCGGCGAGCAGGGGCTACCCTTCGTTGCGCAGACTCCTCACTGTGGTGGCTTCTCTTGTTGCGGAGCATGGGCTCTAGGTGTGTGGGCTTCAGTAGTTGCAGCACGCAGGCTCAGTAGTTGCAGCTTGCGGGCTCTAGAGCACAGGCTCAGTAGTTGTGGTGCATGGGCTTAGTTGCTCCGCAACATGTGGGATCTCCCCAGACCAGGGCTTGAACCCATGTCCCCTGCATTGGCAGGCGGATGCTTAACCACTGCACTACCAGGAAGCCCAGCATGCAATTTTTATTATGATGTAAATCAATGTAATACTTTGTAATAATAATGTTCGGAACACCCTTCAATGCTTTTGCCAAGTGACAAAAATTATTTTTAGTGGCACCACTTTGATAATTCTATTATGTTCATAATTAGTTCATATTATTCAATTTCCTTTATGGTATAAATTATGTAATAATTAGACTTGCTCATGAAGTTTGCATACAGTATCTCATAGCAGCACTTTCCAGGACTTTGCATAAACCAAATCCAAAATGAGCTAACCTACTTCAGATACTGAATAACATCAAATGGGAGAAAATAAAAATATAATTACAAGATACCGTTCATTTCAGAAGTAATAAAACTTCAGTGGCAACGCATGTGTCCCACAGTAGATCACCAAAACTGCCTTGAGCAAACAATGAAAGTTTAAAAGGCAGTCTCTGCATTTTCAGAGCTTAAAAAATATATATTATATATATATATAAAATATATATAATATATATAATATGTATATTATATATTACATATATTAAATATATATATATATATTATAAGAAGCATTTTAAAATTAATTATAGTACCCTTGGGAAACTTCAGTACCACTCCTACCCACGGACGCTGTCAGACAGGCTGCGACCTGGGACCCTTTGCTGCAGTGCTTGCACCTGGACAAAAGCCTCCTCAAGCAACTATAAGGGGCTGAAAATAACTGCGTACTTGTGCAGTTGGGGCAAATTCTGGACTATGAGATACAAAGAGACCAAAAATCTCAGCTGCCACTTCTGAAGAGCCTGGAGCAAAAGCAGGGGGTTGGGAACAAAAGCAAGGTACTGCACACGCCCCCTGCACTCAACACCACCTAAGGGGTGGGGAAACCACCTAAGCCACGCCTCTGGCCCAACCCCCTGGCCACACCCCACCCCTACCCTCTATGTCATATAAGGAACCAGCTCGCCCCACCCTCAGCGAGCAAGCTAGCAAGGGAACCTGTTGCTTGTTCTCACTTCCCTCTGCTGCAGCAGAGGCCCCAGTAGAGCCTTGCCTAAATTTCTTATCTGACCTCTGATCAATTTCTATTGATTAAGGAGGCCAAGAACCCTGGCTGGTAACAGCTGGAGCACAAGCTCTGAAAAGGATGTGAATGTCCATCACAGAGAAGGTGGAAATGACAAAAACAGTAAGAAGTAGCCTGTGAGTGGCTACTGAGAGAGCTAATTTACTCAGTGTCTGGAAGAGAAGTTTATGAGATAAAGATGCCAAAACACCTTCTTGAGAGAGGGCTGTAAGAAGGCAGGGTAGAGGAAGTGTATTTGCTTGGACGTATTCTAAGGCATTATTTTCCGGGATCCTACCATTTTACGATTGGACAAGGAATCCACTGGTTTGTGCATACAGCATCCTCTAATTTCAGTGTACTTCTGAGTACAAGGTCATCACCACCAAGAGCCACATTTAGAACTTTTAGAAATGATCCATCCAATTCTCACACCAAGTACAAATTACAAATCACAGCTTGATTTGCAAGTAGGGCAGGATCTATATCTTGACATCTCCAACTCACTTGTTTTCATTTGAGAGCTCATTTTCTAGACTTTCATTTTTCTTCTAAAACCACAACCAGAGAAACAAACTTTCATAAAATAAATACGACTAATACTTTGAAGTAAAAATATCCACAAAGAAGCCAGGATTGGAAGATGGTGGCACTTCCACTGACCCATACAACAATTTGGGCTTTACATATAAATCTCCTTTTTTCTTCACTCATTTAAATCATTACCATTTCACATTCAGACTCGCTGGCAAAACATCAGTTATTTTAATGTGAATTCTCCACATGCTGCCCCAAACAAACTTTACCCCTCGAGTAGAATGTCTGAAGGTCTCCAGACACAGGAAAAGTTAGAAAATTGCCCCATACAGTCTGTCCACTGCCCTATCACTCTGCTTCCCTGCCCTGCTAATAGATATGAGAAAACACCATCCAAACCTCTTCAGATTTGCTAAAACCAACCACCACCACAGGCAAAATTAGCAACTGAACTTCTGTGTTTCTAAGAATAAATAGAAGAGGCACTGTACCGGGTCTTCAGTTTTGTGACTATTCAAGAGGTCAGACAGGAAATCTTCATGAAGGCTCTCTCTTCGAATCAGTGTAAATTCCCGCAGGAAAACAGCCCCTTGGCTTTGGTCTCCACATACCTAGAGAGATAAGAGAGCCGAATTAGGCCTTCAGACTGAGCCTGGAGGGAGGGGGCACTGGGGAATTAATGTCTCAGAGTTGTAGAAACCTCTTGGATTCATTTCAAGTCTGATTAGAGCAATCAAAAATGACACACAGAAATACATATTAATGTGAGAGCCACTAGAACATTCTGGCATGTGGCTCATTGGATGGATGCCAGGAAAGTCTCCTGCTAAGTTGGCACATCTTAATTGACTGGTGTACGATGTCAAAATTCAGTGATTATAAGTTGTCTTCGAGGCCACGTCCAGCGTAGTCAGGCTCCTAGACGTATTCCATTGGAATATCCACGTGTATGCATCACATAGGGGTCTTGGACCCACAGGGATCCGCCTCTGGTCCCATGGATCTGAGCCTCTAGGGGGATCCTGTCATCCTGTTACACATCTACCAGATAAGGAGGAGCTGGCCTGCACCCGCCTCTGACTTCCTGAGTTATTCCAGGGCTTTAGAACCAGATGCACTTGAGCTACTCTAGAGGGAGGCACTGGAGAATTTTTATCTAGAGCTTATCACGTACCAGGTTCTTTACACGTGTTATCTTGCACCAGCCCCAGGAGGTGTCTGTTATTAGCCACGCTTTACAAATGAGGAACTGGAGGTGAAAGGGTTTCAGGAATTAGTAAGTGTTGAAATCAGCACTCAAATACAGGTCTGAATCTAAAACCCTTTTCTGTTCAGTCTCATTTTGCCACTGAGCTACTCAAACCTCCTCTGGTGAAGAACAAATTGTTAAGTAAATCCTAGAAATGCAACGAATAATCTCTTCACCCAGGCCTCCTACCACCTCCCTCTCTGAGCCTCAGTTTACTCACCATAAAACAGGAAAGATAACAGTACTATTGGATCGCTGAGAAGATAGGCGATAATACATCTTAAGTACTTCGTATAGTGACTTGCATATAATAAGCATTCAATAAATAACATCCATTATTGCCATTTGCAGCAGCATGGATGGACCAGAGATTATCATACCAAGGGAAGTAAGTCAGACAGAGAAAGACAAATATCATATGATATCACTTATATGCAGAATCTAAATGTGACACAAATGAACATATCTACAAAACAGAAACAGACTCACAGATATAGAGAAAAGACACGTGGTTGCCAAGGGGGAGGGGGGGTCACGGAGGGAAGGACTGGGAGTTTGGGATTAGCAGATGCAAACTATTATATATAGGACGGATAAACAACAAGGTCCTACTGTATAGCACAGGGAACTGGATTCAATATCCTGTGATAAACCAGAATGGTAAAGAATATAAAAAAGAATATATGTGCAACTGTGTCATGGTGCTGTACAGCAGAAATTAAGCACAGCAATGTAAATTAAAAAAATAACAGCCATTACTATCATCATAAGCACAGTCTGCTCAAGGAACAAATAAAAACCTAAGCTTTTAACACACATGAAGTTCTCTGACCATATTTATAATATCTATAATGAATACTACAATAGGTATTATATTATCTCCATATTATCTTCATATTAGTTTAACTTTTCAACTTTTATACATTTTGAATTTTATACCTTTTTATGGTATTGGTAATATTGGTAAGGAATATATGGGTGTTCATCATATTAATTTCATCATATCTTTCCTGAATGTCTGCAACAGTTCATAATAAAATAATTTTAAACCCGTAGTCTTTTGGATAGTATAATTTTCTATAATGTATATATAAATGGCCTCTGTTTTTGTTTTTTGTTTTTTTTTTACATCTTTATTGGAGTATAATTGCTTTACAATGGTGTGTTAGTTTCTGCTGTATAACAAAGTGAATCAGCTATATGTATACATATATCCCCATATCTCCTTCCTCTTGCATCTCCCTCCCACCCTCCCTATCCCACCCCTCCAGGCGGTCACAAAGCACCGAGCTGATCTCCCTGTGCTATGCGGCTGCTTCCCACTAGCTATCTACCTTACGTTTGGTAGTGTATATATGCCCATGCCTCTTTCTCGCTTTGTCACAGCTTACCCTTCCCCCTCCCCATATCCTCAAGTCCATGCCCTAGTAGGTCTGTGTCTTTATTCCTGCCTCTGTTGTTATACAGTACAGTCAGTATCATTGTGGGGGACAGAATCTTGGGCCCTTCACTCCCTACTGTCATCTCTGTGAATGTATTGCTTAACATGGCAAAGGGACTTCGCAGATATAATTAAGTTTATTTGTTAACTTCAAAAAAGGGTTAGTATCCTGGATTTTCCAGACAGGTCCAATGTAATCATAGGAAGCCTTAAAAACAGAGCTTGGTCTGGACTGAGGACAGAAGAGGAAGTCAGGGAGATTCCAAGGGTGATAAGGACTTGACCCGCCATTACTGGCTAGAAGATGGAGGGGGCCATGTGGGAAGCACGAGAAGAAAATGAGCTCTACAACCATGAAGGAGCTTGGAAGATGACCCCTGCCCTAGAGAAATACATCTTTGGCCAACACCTTGATTTTAGCCCAGTGAGACTATGAGCAGAGAATCCAGCCATGCCTTGCCAGACTTCTGACCTACAGAAATTGTGAGGTAATACTTCTGTATTGTTCTCAATCATCAAATCTGTGGTAATTCATTATGGCAGTAAGAAAAATACGATAGAATCATCAAGAGGCAGGGTGCAATGAAAGGTTATCTTATTTCCTCTCCCACACCGCTTTGTAAGAATTAACCAGTATGATACAAGTAGAGGTAGAATTGCAAGATTAATTCTTGGAAATGTATCCTTCCAGCTAACCTAATGCCTGTTACATTTAAAATTAATTTCTCTTAGTTCTTTTCTCATCAGGGTCAACCATTCCTTGAGTCTACAGTTACATATACATCACAACCCATCTTGTCTATGTAACTTCCCTGCTCAGAAGCTTGCAGGATTCCCCACCTCCTGCTGGGTACATTCCAAATTCATGAACTTGGTATTCAGGACCACTCACAGCTTTTCAAGTTCTAGATATGGACTAGCTGCACTCGTGCAACTCTCCTTCTGGAAAAGATCAAGACCCAAATTTAAAGTAACCTAGAATTGATGTGTTTTTACTTTCTTGTTTTCAAAAAGACTAATGTATGCTGATCACTACTGAACTCATATTTTACAAATTATTTCTCCAAAAATTGTAGGCTATTTTTAATCTAACTCTATTATTCAAAATGGTGGTCATCTTTAGTCATGCAATGCCATAGTTTTTAAAAGCTACAATCAGAAGAGAAGACTAATAAACTTCAGTGCACTTTCTTTGTGAGAACTTTTGTGCCTGTGGAAAACACGTTTCTTTTTGTTAAACTGATTAAAGAAAAAGACAAAAATGACTCAAGTATCCTCTAAAAGAGACAGTGAGCTGTCAGATAAAAAGACAGAATATTCACTAACACTACAAAAATGAAGGGCAATCAGCAAACACCTTGTGCATTCGATTTATATTTTAATTCTCAATCCTAACTGTGTATTTGTTTTAGAAAGTTTCTGCCTGTTTATTTTTCCCAAGAATGTTGACATTTTATAAGTCACACAATTCTCACCAAGATGCTCAACTTATCAAATACTTTTATGTATTTGATTTTATTTATGTACCATGGCAGAAGGTCTTCATTAAACTAAAATTCAATTTAATCCTGGAAACAGATAATAATATATATATAAGTTAGATGAATGTAATTACAACCACTTTACCCCTATAGATATCGTGTGCATATCTGTTTTTAATTTAATTTCTATCCATGACTGCAATTACTAATTAGACAAATTAAACTACCCAAATTAATTTGGTCAATTTTAAGTTAGTTTTGAATATCTGTATCTATCAACCATGGACAATAATAATTATATTTTGTGTGTTTTACAAACACTATTACAATGAAGGAGATACATAAATATATAAAGGTATATAAACATATAAATCTTATACTTCTATTTCAAGCTGATTTTAGAATTATTATTTAAATCCAGAGTAGTCCTTTATCTTACTGATTCTTTCATTCATTCATGTGTGCACACACTTACTCAAGTATTATCACGTGTCAGGAGCTCCATGACTATAGCACATATTTGACTACAGCACACATTTCTTCCTTTCAGGGCACAGCCATTCGAATGAGTACGTGGATGTGGCAGAGAGGACTAGATGTTCCCAAAAGCCACCATCTTCTCATCATCTCTGGCACACACCTAGAGTACATTTCTAAGCCTCCTTTGCAGATAAGGTGGTTGAGACTGAGTTTTAGCTGGTGGAAGTGATGGGTGATACCACCAGGCCTGGCCCATAAAAATCTCCCCCTTTCCCTCCTCCAGGCTCCTTTGCCTCAAGTCTGTTTGGAATGCAGAGAGCCTCAGGAAAACCTTGGAGTCCACTGTTAAAGGTCACAGAGGCTCCATTAGCTGGTTCCCTGAATGACTGCATGCAAGAAGCCCACCCCATGACCTGTTCACTTACCTAATACTGTAGAGAGGGAAGAGGAGGGGGAAAAACAGGGATAGGAGACTAAGAGATACAAACCACTACACGTAAAATAAACAAACAATAAGGATGTCTTGTACAGCTCGGAGAAATATAGCCATTATTTTATAGTAACTTTAAATGGAGTATAGTCTATGGAAGTATTGAATTGCCATGTAGTACACCTAAAACTAATATAGTATTGTAAATAAACTATAATTCAATAAATAATGGAAAGTGTAAAAAAAAGAAAAAGAAATTAACAATTTTCCGTGTTTGAACCACTATCCATTTTAGAGACTATTTCTTACTGCAGTTAAGCTACCTTAATTAATAAAATGAAAAATCTAGGTGAGCAAAGGATGCCATGAGAATATAGAGCAAGGGCAATTACCTCTCCCGGGAAGGAATTGGAAAGATTTTAAAATGAGGAAGAGTGGGAATTTACTAGCTGAACAAGGGGAATGGGAGTGGGGAAGGGAAGATTCTTGTTCCAGGAAGAGGGAACAGTCTGGGAAAAGGCATGGAGGCTTGAGATATCTAATTCTGTTTGGTATGTTTTAAGTCATCTAGCATGACAGGAGCATGAGGTACGTGAGAGCAAGTGATGGGAACAGAACGTGTACAGTGGGCAGGGGCCAGATCATGAATCATGGCCACTGATAGACTTAAGCAGCCTGTGTCTTGTTTGGACTTATGAGTTTGGAAGTGTGTGCAGGTGACCCTGAGGAGGTAAGACTAGAGATGAGGTGACCAGTATCAGATCGCTGCAGTTATTCAGATGAGAATTTATGAAGAGCCAAGGAGCTGGTGGGGAAGGAAATGATCATGAGATTTGGCCAACTGAGTGCAGGGGATAAGTCTCAGGTTCTGCCTATATTTTCAGTCTGGATTTGAGCAGAAGAGCAGAGTGGAGAGTAGCACCTTCAAGAAAATAGAAAACAGAGGAGGAGAAGCAAGTATATGGGTTAGATTAGGAATCTGATTCCAGAGAAGTGGAGAACGGGGTGCCTTGGGGAAAGAAAGCAGAGTTCTGTGCCTAGGAAAGAAACTTGTCTGGAGATGATATGGAAGTGTTGGCATCATGTGGGGAGTAGATGATGGTTGGCATGGATAAGTGTGCCAAGAGAAAGTATGGAGAATGAGAAGATATGAGAGCTAAGAACCCTGGGAGCACTGATATTTAACATGGAACATGGTTCCATCTCCAATGGTCCATTTATGCCAACAGAAAATATCAACAAGGAGAACTCAAACTTTAACAGATTTTCATCATTTTTAGACTTCCTTTTATTGGTTTTCTATGAAAATACACTGATGACAGCACTACATCCAACTTATTACAAATATTTAGTTCCTTGAGAACAGAGAACGTGGCTCATTGATCTATCAGTCCCAGCCCCTGAATTCAACTAAACGTTGAATGAAATTTGAAAATTTCCAGGAGAACTAAGACTTTAAAAATTCTATTTCTGATGGTCAGACCAGGTTTCCTGATCTGGGGTTTGGAAAATATGGTTACTTTACATTTGATATGTCAAAACTCCCCTTGCGGTTATAAGGTAGTTAGCATATCATAAAAATGCATCAAAACTGGCACCCCATGGCATTTTATGGTTCAACAGTGTTAGTTTCACAGATGGGAAAACAGAAATGAGAGAAGTTGAAGAATTTTGTACGTGGCCAGGGGCTATGTTAGGATTAAGGACCAGAGACAGTGTCTCTTAAAAACTCAAATCTCTGCTAGATTCGAACCCGGTTATTCGTCCAGAGGAATAGGGCAAGAAACAAATCATGATTACTAAGATACCTATCTGTTTCTATAGGATTTCTAGACTCGTAAGGACTGCTCCTCAGGAAGTATGAAGATTGCCATGTGCTAGATAGAATTTGTACCGTATGATGAAGACTGCTTCTCCAATTGCAGTCTGATTTCCTGCTTCAAACAGTGACTCTCTTTCTGCCCGTTGGCACACCAAAGTACTCCTTGGAGAATCCAGGAATGTAGAAATACCAGCTCCCAAAAGAGAATCTCATTAGATCCAGGAAAGCATGGAAGCAATTTATTATTGTGGTATATGTTGTCTCTATATACCTTACAGAGCTTTTAGGGAGGGACACAGGTAAATACAGGAAACAAGGGAGTTTTCAAATAACTCTGTCTTCTCTACCCCATTAGAGGGAAAAAGAAGATAAAGGTAGCTTAAAACAAAAGTCACTGAATAATAAGAAAAGTTCTTGCATTTGGCTTTTGGACACAGTCAGAAACTATGTCTATGATAACTTTCGTCTTCTACTTCAAGCTTGCACCCATCACAACCTGGCATCAGACGTCCTCCTTGGCTTGACCTGCCTTTCAGTGGATCCAGAGAATACCGGTTAGTATTCTGACTTGCCTGTTCACTCATGCACATTTTGTTGTAAGAAAAGATAACCCCACCCCCGCCTTAGAATTTCCTACTTCTTACAAGTTTGCTCTGTGAGTTGTGACTAGAATTTGGAAAGTTACAATTCAGAGCAACTGGTTCACATTTTGGACTTCTACATCATTAAGGAAGAGTCATCATCTCTATAGAAACTGTAATGTTGATGATGGTAGTGGATTAAGACCAGAGCTTTTAAGCGGCTATAATGTTCTTATAACTCCAGGAGAGGCAGCCATTTCCTTCCAGGCTGAGAGAAAGGGATGTAGAAATAACAGAAGTTTAAACATACAAACATGCCCTCACATTATCATTTTATTGTTCTTCTTTCTTCATTTAGTTTTTCTGTGAAAACGTAAATGTAGCCAAGCTTTTGTCCCATGGGTAGGATTTAGGTTACAGTATTACTTATAAAGTACAGCACTGAAAACCACACTGTTACATTTTTTTTTCCTACCGAAAGGATTTTGCAAAGTATATTTATGCCCATATTCTGGTTCATACTTTACTAAGAATTAAGATAGTGAAGCTGTAAATTCTGATCAGATTAGAATAATAATTTAAACAACTTAAGTAACTGGCCACTGTGTTATCTGAATACGCACCTATATTTAAATACCAGTGGGTAGTGAAATGATTGGGTCAGGGTCATGAGTTCTTGGCACAAGGGGGTCACTCAGTGTTTACTGAATACTGAAGAGAAAGTTTTCTTGGAGCCAAAAAAATTTCCAGCTCCAGTTCTGAGAGTTGCTGCTAAGTAACAGGGAGAAATAATGAGACCTTACATGGACTCAATCAAAGGTCCCCAATGTAGCCCTGCCACCCAATACATTACCATCTGATCCCCAAAATCAAACCTACTCAGCGGCCAAGGGAAGAAAGAGAAAATCTGTTCCCAATGTGAAAGTATAAGTAACTTCTGGTTTGAAGGAAACTGAGCCAAAGGATGAATATCCTATCACTAGCCCTTAAAATATTGATATATTTAGCTTAGGCCAAAAATGCAAATAGCCCCAGATGAAATTTCGGGATTAAATCAACTAAGAAGTAGATTTGAAATAAAGGTATAGATTTTTTCAACTTGATTAAAGATCCTGACATTTGGTAACAAACTGAGTTTGCCTGATATGAGTAAATTCTATTTGGCAAGGAACAAGGGTCCCTGATTTCTGGAAGGAAATCAATCACTTGACAACCTGTCTCTGGCTATTCTAATGGACTCAAACGCTATGGAAAAAAAAATCCAATCTACTCTCAGTGGTCCCTTTCCATTAATCCCAATAACCTCATTCCTGACTGGAATATTCAAATATAGTAAGATGGGGAAATAAGTGAAGAGTAATTCAATTGTAAAAGATAGGAAAACATTATCAGCATATAATCTCACGAAAGACATTTCCTCATTAAAATGCAGAAGGAGAAGTATTTCAGAGGTATATGAAAATATGCACTAAAATATTTATAAATGTCTCCAAACTCACAGTCACCCACCAGACGAGGCTCAACCAGCTTATAATGCCTGAGAATCAGCAATTCTGTCTGCACACGTTCACAGATTTGTACAGAGAGCGGGGAGGCAGTGTCACTGAAGAATCCACTTTCATTGTTGAAAGGGTCCACTTAGAAAACCATCGGCTTAACTTTGAAAGTATTTTCAGTGGTTGTGTTGGGGAGTGACTAAGTCTTTGTAGACAGAGACTTCACCATGCCCCTAGACCTATATTCATACCTACTTCTACAGCCAGTTTGTCTGGGAAAATCAAGTCTTAAAGTACCTTCAGGTGTCCCAGTTAAAGGCTGCCAACTATGCAAGCTGATTAGCAGCGTTAGACTCCCTGAAGCAAAGGCTAAACATGATCTCAAGAAGACCGGTGTGGGGGGAGCTAATAAAAACATTCTTATAACCATATTTAAGCCACTGACATTTATATACACCTGGTGTTTGGAGCTGAAATCCATTTTAGGATTCTGTTTGTTCTTCTACCAACTTTAATTATTATTTCTAAGGATTGTAAAGATAATTGCTAAAAGGTTAAAGCAGAAAGAAGTGAGATGGGACATGCTGGTCCAAAATGTTCAGCTGGGCCTCATAATTCTTGGTACAGATGTTCCTACTTAGTTCGGGTCTGATTTAGAGAAAGAGCTATAATACGGTTTGAGACAAGGTGACCAGATGTAGTTGAATTTAAAGATCTGTCCCAGAATGTCCATGAAAAGAAATTCTATTACCCTAGCAAACCTTTACAGGAGGGGGGAAAAAAGTTATGCTTAAAAAATAATCTACTTTATCTTTAAGGTAGATGAATATCTACCTTGACGAGACAAGGATTCCTTTACAAAAAAATAAGTAAAACAAACAACCAAGTAGAGAAGTTTACCCTCACAGTACTAGTGGGTAAAGAAAAAGTAAAGAAAAGGTAACACCAGGAATTCCATCAGAGGGTATGTACTGTGTGTAATATGGGCTTGATCTATAGCTAAGCTGCGGCATTTCCATCACTTGTCAGAAACATGGTTGCTGAAATGAAGGTGCTAAGAAGAACTTAAAGACCATCTTCACCAAGCTCTTGTCTTTTCAGATGAGGAAATAAATCGCGTTCATAAGTATAGGGAAGAGAAAATATGTGGGTTTTGAGACATCTCCTTTGGCATATGTAAGATGGAAAAACAGTCAAGTAACTCAAGAAACTTAAATAACTTCCCCAAAATATAAAGCCAACTCTCTTCTCCCTGATTTTTCTCAAACATTTTAAGACCATCCTACTCCATTCCTATCAAAAGGGGAACAGAGTACAATTTCCAGAATTCAAAAGACACTAGGCTTCAGAACACTGATAAGAGCTGTGACTCAGATCTACACTTAAATAATGAAAGAACACGTGAAACAGAAGAGGTGGATTCCTCTGTGCTGTGCTCTGCTCCTAGGTGAATGGACACTTTACTATCACATCTCCTAATGACACAGAGAAACAGGCATGGTCTTCAAGTTGCGCACCTGTGTGTGTGTATGCATTAAATCTGACATGTAAAATGAAACCCTCACTCATGCCAAGAATTCAGGGAGAGAGTTGAACAGCTAGAGGAGAATTTTAAGAAAAAAAGGGAAGAAGATGACTGTGTACACATGCAGTGGTAGAAATCAACTGTTTTCATTGTTTACTTAGCAAATGTTTATATAGATCAACCTTATTACCCAGGTTTTTCTAAAGAGAGTTGCTTAGCTAAGAGGAATATGAAGTCAGGGTACCATTCGTATTCTGAACCAAGATGAAGATATTAATTAGGGCAGGAGTGTCTTTCTTCCCCCTTGCTTACTATTTACATTAGCTCTTTGGAGGCCATAAAGATGTGCCACTCAGATCCCTTGCTGCAGAGCTTAATGGACAGACGACCCCAGATGCTGTCCTCTGAATTCACATCCTTGTTGCCCACTGGTGCTCCCAGCCAGTGACTGAGCACAGCAGAGATACCAAAGCAAGTCCACTCCTGAGAGATGCAGAGCCCGTCTGACAGGTGACCTCTGCTCAAAGACACCCCACTGTCTGGCCAAACCTTTCTTAGCATTGCACTATGGTCTGAGACTCTTCCTATCGAAACTATGGGTCTTGTTTCTCCTTCACTAGGGAGAGTCCAAGTTACAGACTGATGGCTTTTCTGAGCTCCTCTGCCTTCTTCACCTTTTTCACCAATAAGTCTCTTGCTTCCTCATCCTGTGTTGGTACCTGCTCTGGACCTAACCTAAAACAGCTTTTCTGGGCTTCCCTGGTGGCGCAGTGGTTGAGAGTCCGCCTGCCGATGCAGGGGACGCGGGTTCGTGCCCCGGTCCGGGAAGATCCCACATGCCGCGGAGCGGCTGGGCCCGTGAGCCATGGCGGCTGAGCCTGCGCGTCCGGAGCCTGTGCTCCGCAACGGGAGAGGCCACAACAGTGAGAGGCCCGCGTACCGCAAAAAAAAAAAAAAAAACGGCTTTTCTTCTTTTTACCCAAGTACTACTGGACTGGACGTAATATTTCCAATTCACCACTCCTATCTGTATAAAAAAAGGCCATCCAGTCTCCATGATGCTAAAGAAATGCTGGGAACACTTCTCTCTGCTCTCTTTACACTGAAGTCTCAGTTAATTCTCTACAAAACTGAGAAATAATGATCAGAACTGGTGGATGAGAAACAGCTCTGATTTTGATCCATGATCCTTACCCAGAATGTCTTTACCCGGCTCCAAGTTCACTCCTTTTCTAGCATTCTTCATCCTAACCCTGAAATGCAGATGTACAGCAGATACCCACAGTTGGTTCAATGACTTTAATTACAGACAAAAAAGATCAAGGTAATAAACTAAATTATTTTGTGGGCAAGTAAGCTTTTATTGTTTCACAAACTTGAGAAGTTTCTCTTTTCCCTGGCTAGAAGTCTCACCAACATGTGCTATATTACAGAGAAGAAAAAATAGGATAGCTTGGACCCATGCAAATTTATTCCCCATTAAAAAAAAATATTCAAAGCAGTGCTTTAATGGTATCCTTAGTGTAACTCAGATATATTTGAGTTCACCATACCCTCTCACCACAGCAAACACATACCCCATGGCCCGGTCTCTGAAAAATGTAAACTCAAAAAATCGAGAGAATTTATATCAGTATTTATATTGTATACGTAACTGAAAGAATTTCAAATATTTACTCTGTATCTCAAGAAAATACACAAGAAATGGGGAGGTTTATACTTAATGCATAGCAAGCATTCTTAAATGTCCACTCTTTCTTCCTCACCCATTTTTGTCTTTCTCAATGTACTCCACACCGATGGCAGCTGGCTCCTCAAAACGTTTTTGTCTCTCAACTCCCAAGTTATTTCTGAAATTCAGTCCATGTATTTCTTGGGGAAAGAGAAGTGGAATTCTGAATATAGTTGTCTATTATGACTTTATCATTCTTTTATATTAAAAATATTTGGCTCCTTTTAAAGAAGTATGCTCTTTGTAAGGAAATGAAAGTACTTGATAGGCACATGTATGCATATTTACGTATGAATGTATACGTGTGTGTAAGTGTGTGTGTGAGTAGCAGAGATCCCAGTGTGACACTAAATTGTGAGACCTAGGCATGTCTGATAGATGATGGGTCTATCTCAGTGAGGGATGGAGAAGCCTTTTGAGAGACAGTTCATCTCAGCTTGGTCTAGTCCCAGAGCCTTGGATATCAAAGAAATAAAGAACAATTCTATACTCAGCATAGTGAGTACTGACTCAGGTTTCACTCAGTGGAGGGAGTCTTTAAGTAAAAAACAAAAAAAAGGCGTGGAGCTAAAAACTCCTCTAATAGAGCATAGAAGTCTGCTTTCCCATTTCACCAGGTGGAAGCTCTGGCTCCCTCAAGTCTTGGAGTATCAGTTATACGGACCAGCAAGAGTGCCCAGCAAGGACAACGGCTATACCAGGGGAGACAAAAGCACCTGCAGAGGGGGCAGGGATAGCCAGGAGGAAAGGGGGGTAGTGGCAGGAAATGGATCAGCGGTGAACACTGCAGGCAGCCATGCGGTGCTTCCACCAAGCATCCCAGGCACAGAGGCCTTGGCAGTGGACATCACCATGAGGGCTGGAACAGGAGAGGTACTAACAGGACTTATTTGTAGGTCCACCTCATGAAAACATCCCAAAAGGAGAAGAAGAAGGGCTTGCAAAGACCTGAAAGGCCTCCAGTGAAAGGTAGGGCAAGAGTAAGCCATGTATGTCATGGAAGCTACTGATATTCATGTGACTCCTTTCATTCTTCCCTGCATTTGACCAAGTACTTTTTAGTCTCAAAATGTCACCGTGAGACTATAATCTCCGCGGATGAGAACCACCTCTGTCCTGTGCGCCACTACATTCTAAAATCCAGCAGTGTCTGGCAGAGAGTTGAGTTCTATAAATATCTGAGTAGCAAATTAATGAACATCTTTTTTTGTTCTTGGTTACTAATTTCAGAATTTTTAGAGCTTGAAAGAGGCTTAGAAATCATCCCGTCTAGCTCCCTCTGGAGCCCAGAGAGAAATCGACTGACTTTCCCAAGAACATAGATTTCATGTGTCAAAGTTCAGACTAAAATGTAGATTTCTGGACGCCAGTCCCATGTCCTCTCCACCCCATGGCTCCAGTGTCCCTCTCCCGTTTGGGTTGTCTCCCGCAACAGCTAGCAAGTACAGGATGTGGATGACATGGAATCATAACTGACTGCAAGCTCAATCAATCAACAGTGAAATGTGGTTAATTTAAATTGGGGCTGTGGTTAAAAATACAGTGTAGGAGACAAAACATAGGATAGCTGCCTTCTACTCCATGTCCAACTAACCATTTACATGGGGTACAGAGTTAGTTATTAGATCCCAAACATTAAGAAGGACAACTGATAAACCAACAATTCCTAAAGAAGGAAAATACGATCGTGACTGTCTGGAAAGCTTATGACAATCAGTTGAATTAATTAAGGGCATTTTGCCTGACAAAGGGAAGGAGATTTGAGAACTGTCATTAAGTCTTGAAGGGCCCCTTCCAAGAGAGAGGAAACTTACTTGCCTTGGTCTTCCTCACCCCATTCCTGACCTTCATTTCCTTCTCACCCACCTGCTCCTTAAATTCTGAATTCTATAGTCACTGCTTTCCTCTCTCCAAGCTCATCAAGGTTGGGCTTTCACCCATCTGTCCTCAGTCACCATCCGTAATGACCATATGCTCTCTCTTGAAAGTCTTTCCTTCCTTGGTTTCTATAATCCTTTCAAATGATCTTAACTCTTTGGCCATTCCTTTGGTTTCTCATTTGGTATCTCCTTCTACACTTCTCACCTACTAACCACAGGCGGTCCCAGGGCTATGTTCATGGGCATCTTTTCTTCTCTCTTTTTTTTCTTGCCCTGGGATTTTTATTAGTGCTTAGAGAGTCAGCCACCTCTTCTGGACAGGTGATTCCCAAACCCATACATGGAACCATGGCTCTTACATGAGCACATCCTGCACTTCCTGTATCCATAATTTGAACTTTGCCACGTCCTCTACCTAGGATGCCTTCCTTCCATCTCCTTGTACTGAAATTGCATCAATCCTTAAAGACTGCTTCTTCTCTGCATCTTCCCCATACTCTCTAAGCATGTATAATTTCTCCCCCACTGCATCCACAGAGGTTCTGCTCTTCTAATTGAGATCTGGAGTCTTAGGACCTGGATGTCTTAGCTCACCACTTCCCTGCTGTATAATTTGGGTAAATTGCTTAAACTGAGTCTTAGGTCCCTCATATGTAAATGGAAGAGAACATTACTACTTACCTTACATAGTCATTGCAATGATTACATGAGCTAACATATGAAAAGTGATTTGTAAACTCAAGTGCTATACAGAGTTTGGTAGTATCATTACAACAACCAGGGAGTTTTTTGACAGTATAAGCTAGCAGAGTGTGTCCAGTCAAATAAATTAGTATTTCCATCTTCACTGACTCACTTGGCTGGGAAAACATGTGGACATTCCAATGTAAACAGCATTGGGGAGGGGGTGTAGGAGACACATGTCATAATTTATTGAGATATGAGTCCTGGCACCTCATTTTTAAACAAAAAAGAGCACAGCACATTATTACTTCTCTAATGGCACATATTTTCATCTCTCTTGTGGTCATTTGGGAACTTGTCTTACCTCTGTGAAGATATCAAGGTCAGAGACCCTGACCTACTGATCATCCTGGAAGGCCACGAACAACACCTTAAACTTAGTAAATGCACAATATTTGTTGAATTGAATGAAAATAAATTTGGCACATCTGCTTTCAAGAAAGTGGAATTTAGCCGTAACTTATCCCGATAAAATAGAGTTTTCAAACAATTAAATACGGTGTCTTGATAATGAAATTGGCTACTTAGTAGGTAATAAAGACTCTGACACTGTAAGCTTTCACTCAGGATCTGAAGAAAGCATTTAGATGAATTCTGAGAGTCTTTCTAACTCTGAGAGTCTGTGGGTTAATTAGCTAAAATTATTTCCATTATTTCCACTGTCATTCCCCACCTCCTTTATAATAGGAGACATAGAACATTTGGAAATGTTGGTGGAAACATTTACCCTGGTGATGCTGATGCTGGGGTCCAGCAACCACATTTCCAGTAGCAAGATTCTACAGATTATAACCCAATCTCCTTTTAAAGGCCCCCAAAACCTTTTTTTTTTTTTGGTCCTCTACTTGCCCCTGCACCCTCTTCTCCAACCCTTTCTTTCTTTGCTTTTAATGTTCCAGCAACACTGAATGGCTTGTGGCTGTCCAGATACACTATGATCATCAGCTGCTCTCCTCTATGCCTACACACTTTCAGTTCCATCTGCTTTGCGTGCCCATCTATAGAAGTCTACCGGTTCACTCTTACTGAACTCAATTCTACTTTTACAAGTTTGCCTCCACACCAGACGATGAGATCCCTGAGAGAAGAGTCTGGTTCATTTCAAGGTCCTCACCTAGTAGAGTATCCTGGCCCAGAGAAGCTAGTCTCCAAACTTTGGTTGCATCAGTCCACAATCTATTTGTCTACAGCACAAGACACTTAAAATTTCCCACTGCTCTTTAAAAACTTCCTCGTGGAGTGCTAAAAGTCAAAACAAATACTAAAGTGGGAGTAGATGAGAAAAAAAACCTATAATGTAAACACATATTGCATGTAGAGTTAGACCCTGTCTTCCACTTGATCAACTGGAATTTAAGCAAATTTATCACGAATAAAAATATTTTCATGTTTTTCAAATTGCTTCACCAAACTCTTGCATTTAAATGGGCCTCCCGAGCATATTACTAAATGTGTTAAATGTATCACCCATTACAAAATGGATAATAATGAAGGATTAGCCACTGAGTCATTTGAGGGTCCTGCTCATTAATTTTTACAGCCTCATTGCCTGGAACCTAATCATCAACTGTTACCAATACCCTGGGAAAAGCAAAAACTAAATAAAATAAAATCAACATTTATTTATTATTAAAGGTAAGATTCCTTAAAGTGTTACGATTTGTCCTTCTTGTCTTTCCTAGACACAACTCATGGATGCTTTCATATTTTGCTTACTCTTTATAAATGTTGCATATTTTAATTATATTTTTGCAGATTCCCATTTGACTCAACTTTAGTATGTGATCTTGACTTTAAGAGACATTTCTGTTTTATAGATACCAAATAAATTCCTGTACCCTATTAATCTTTTCTTTTTCTGTCAGTGAAGTGTAGGTGACTGAATGTTAAATAAACATTCTTTTTCAAATTCACACCGAAAATAGGATGTTCCATTTGTTTATACTATGTAAACATGAAAAAAAAAATGTGAGTTTTTCCTTTGGTTTCAAACAGCCCACTCTGTTCATTTCCAAAACCATATTTTTTAAACTCTAAAAGTTTGTCATGTTTTCCACTGTTAAAACATTATTACGTTTCTAAGGTTTTTAAGCCTCCTTTACATTTGTGAAGGAGCTTTTGGACCTTTATTACCTTATTTTATTTCAACAAATATTGATTTAGCTTCTGCTATGTTGTAAGTTCTGCGCTAGGTGCTGGAGGGGGTGGACACAAAAATAAATATGGTCCCTGGCCTTCACGATCTTACAGTCTAGTAGGAGAAAGAGAATGATAGGTACATACCATAGTAGGTAGGTGTACTTCATTGGTTTTGATTTCTATTTCCTTAAGTTGTAGTAGTAACAAAATGTCAAAATGCCCAAAACACAGTGATATCTGCTACATGAAGATACAAGCTCCATGCCTTGGATCTGTAGAAAATAGTGGAATAGAATGTTCTCTCAAAGTATAATGACATGTGCTCTGAGAACTACAAACCATTCATGTTCACTTCCGAGCTTGCTAATGTGAATCCCTGAAGTTCAACTGATGAATGGAAGAGTGTCTAAATAACAATTTCTTAGGTTGTCTTGGTCTTTTGGAACAATCTCAGGAATGGATCAATCAACAAATAGCACTGAGCCTCCACTCTGTGTGCAAGAGTCTATAAAAAGTCCTACTCCACCTGCTGGGTGGCTGTGAAAATAAGATGAATAGAAGGTCAAGCACATCTACTCCTTGGGTATTATCGCCAGTGTCAACACCACCTAAGAAGAGGTATTTCCCAATAATTACAGCCATTCTACAATAATGCAGATAGACCGGCTGAAACTTGGTCCTAAGCAACCAATGGGATGCTAGAAAGCAAGATCATGGCCAATAGGTGCTGAATGATGAGCCATCCCACCTCCTCACCATACCACCTACCATCTTTCTTATTCTGGTTACTCAGCCTTTTTTTTTTCCTGATTAATTGAAATACAATCTCTTTTTACCAATCTGTAGTCATTACTTTCTTCAAGACCATTTATTGGATTCCTAACTTATATTAGGAATTGGTCTAAACATTCTAAGAATCTTTTCAAATTCTCATAAGTCAAATTAAGCACTATTATTTTTATTCAATAGTTGATGAAACTGTTTCAGAGAGGTTACATACGTTGCCCAATAGTAGAGCTGAGATTTGAAACCAGGACTATGTTTTCTTAGAAATTAAGGCATAATATTTACTTAAATAAATATTCCTGAGCACCTAAGTACATGAAGAACACTGTGCCGAAAGCTGTAAATAATTCAAAGATAAGATCCTTACCCTCAAAGAGAATCTAAAAGGAGAAAAGGGAATAGGGAGGTGTTAATCACTTAGAGACGTGGAATAGAATGAATGTGCTTTATCACCATAAAAAGCTACCTAATAAATTTTGTGTTTAATATATATAACATATAAATACATTCTTAAAAATTGTTTTCAATAATATAGAAGCACATGGAGACTATAAAATGAAAATCTACTAAACCCTTGAATCCCATATCTTCTTTATAAGGGCACACTACCAAGCTCACTGAAGACCAAAACATTCAACAAATAGTTTTTGAGCAGACGCTTTGCAGATGGCACGTGCTTAAAAAATATTTGTTCTTCATATAATGTACCTATCGTTAAAGTATCGTATAGAACACACCACCTTAAAATACCCCTGTGCTTCACCATTAAACCCTCCTCTGTCCTCCTAAACCCCTGGCAACCACTAATCTGTCTACTGTCTTTATAGTTTTGCCTTTTGGAGAATGTCACGAAATTGGAATCATACAATATGTAGTCTTTTCACATTGGCTTCTTTCTCTTAGCAACATGCATTTGAGATTCATCAATGTTTTTGCATGACTCGAAAGCTCATTTCTTCTTATTGCTGAACAGTTCTCCATTCACCTAATTCCGTACACCAGATTAGTGGCTTCCAACTTTTGATGATCATGGATAAAGCTGCTTTAAACATTCACCTGCAGGGTTTTCAAATGTGGATGTACATTTTCAAATAGATTGGGTAAATACCTAGGAGCATGGTTGCTGGGTCATACAGTAAGGCTCTATTTAGCTTTGAAAGAAACTGCCACATAGTCAATCTTTCAAATTGCTGTAATAGTTCTCATTCCCGCTTGAATGAATGAGTGCCGGTTGCTTTGCTTCCTCCTCAGCAATTGGTACTGTCAGGTTTGGGGATTTCAGTCATTCTAACAGGTGTGTAGCGGTAGCACTGGTTTTAACGCATCTTTTTCCAATGACAGATAATGTTGAATACCTTTTCATATGCTTATTGCCTTCTGCATATCTTCTTTGGTGAGTTGTCTATTCAGAGCTCTTGCCCATAAGTCGTTTATCAGATATGTGTTTTGCAAATGTTTTGCCCATTTGTTTGTGGCCATTTTTTTAATTGAAGTGTAGCTGATTTACAATATTGTGTTAGTTTCAGGTGTACAGCACAGTGATTCAGATATATATATATATATATATATACACACACACACACACACACACACACGCACACACATTACTATATAGCACAGGGAATTATATTCCCTGTGTTGGTTATCTATATAGTAGTGTGTATATGTTAATCTCAACCTCCTAATTTATCCCTCCCTACCCCTTTCCCCTTTGGTAACCATAAGTTTGTTTTCTATGACTGTGGGACTGTTTTGTAAATAAGTTCATTTGTATCTTTATTTTTAGATTCCACATATAAGTGATATCATACGATATTTGTCTCTTTGTCTGACGTACTTCACTTAGTATGATAATCTCTAGGCCCATCCATGTTGCTGCAAATGGCACTATTTCATTCTTTTTTATGGCTAATGTTCTATTATGTATGTGTGTGTATATATATATATGCACACCACATCTTCTTTATACCCATTCCTCTGTCGATGGACATTTAGGTTGCTTCTTCTTAGGAGTTTCTTTTGCAGAGCTGAAGCTTTAAACTTTAATAAAGGTCAGCTTATCAACTTTCTCTTTCATGGATTATGCTTTTTGTGTTTTATCTAAAAACTCATTACCAAATACAAGGTCACATAGATTTTCTTGTATGTTTTAATCTAGAAGTTGTATACTTCTGTATTTTACATTTAGGCCCATGATTCATTTTTGAGTTAATTTTTGCGAAAGATGTATGGTCTGTGTCTGGGGTCGTTTTTTGTTTTTTTTTTTTTTTACATATGGACATCCAATTGTTCTAGCACCCTAATAGTGCAATTTAATGTCAGAAGAATGAATGGAATCTTTAGGTTATATGTGCTTAGTGATGGATTAATAAATAAAACTAACATGATGATAAAAATGCCTTTGAGTTTGTAAAGTATTAGGAGCTGTCAACATGAGCCTTTCACAAAGAAACTGAGGCTCAGTAGATGTAGTAATTGACTGAAGTCAACCACTACATGGTCCTTGGAGAACTAAGAACAAATGGTGGTCACAGGTGTTTAGTACCTATGGAGTATTATTCAAGAAGGTTCAGTTCCTGTTGTTACTATACCTTTATGGTTTCTTTCTTTTGGCTTCTGAAGTCTTTTCTGTCTTCAGCAGTCCACTTTTAACACACACATATACCACTGAGAGTCATTTCACTTCTTTAGTTAGAATTCCCAGGTTACACCTAAATAGCATACATAGCATTGCAGACCCTCAGCTGGAATGAGGCTCCTCTCCTCCCCAACTCAAACAGCAGCTCTCACAGCCTTTGTGGGGACTCTATTACCTACCTATGGGTTTGCTACTTCCTGAGGCAGCCTGCTGACAGCTCCAGATATTAGCAGGGAGGGATATCTTCATCATGATACTGAGTCAGAGTTCATTCCCCTGTAACACCACCAAAGTCCCATCGTTTTTAATCAAACAGAACATCCTCAGCCTGGTATCGTGAAAGGAGCACTGACTAAATGAAAGATGCTGAGGTACCAATCCAGGCCAGGCACTTCATTCTCGTAAGTCTTAAGTCTTTCATTTAAGAGAAAGTTTTCAAATTCCTTGCTTCTAAAAAAAACTCATAAGTTGGCAAGGATTAGTTTCTGTTGTTGTTTTGTTTTTGTTTTTAGAGTTTTAAAACTAGAAGCATAGTTGATTTACAATGCTGTGTTAGTTTTGATTCAGTTATACATACATATGTATCTATTTTTTTCACATTCTTTTCCCTTATAGGTTATTACAAAATATGGAGTATAGTTCCCTGTGCTCTACAGTAGGTCCTTGTTGGTTATCTATTTTGTACACACTACTATATATAAAATAGATAACCAACAAAAATTCGTTTTTAATTCAACTAAAAACAAAAGTAAATAATGAGAAAGCACACTGGGAGTAAGAAAACAGTAGGAAGGATGAAAGGGGCGTTGAAATAGGTGAAAGATGGTTTAAATAGCCAACTTTGCATAGGTTCAGCCATAAAGAAACAGACAATATTATGACATGCTAAGTGGCTTCCACAGCCTTTACAGAAATGCCATTCTCAAAATTTGTCTCTGTCGTAAGTTCTAGCTCTCAAAGGCAGGAAGAACACACACCCAAATAACAGTCTTTCCCCAGGGAATGTTTTACTCCGTTGTTGAATGTTCCCACCAGAAATCTTTTTGAAAGTCCTGAAACATATTTCATCTGCCCTTCCCCATTTTCCTACAGAAACAAAATTAACTGTTCCCTCATTGGCAGTTCCCTCACTTCTTTTAAAACTTTGTGAATGAAATGTGGCTTTGTGCGGATTATTTTCATTCCTCTAACATCCATAATGAAAGAGTCTGCTTCATGGATTCATTGAAAGAATTATTGAAGCTCCAGTTCAGCCCTTCGTTATTGCCAGGGATAAAAGAAACAAAAGGTGATTTGCACTGGAGAATTTGCAGCATGAAGTGTCCGTTAAACAAACCCAGCGGCAAGCATCCTCCAGGCGGGAACAGGGACTCTTTTATGAAGCATGCACACGCCTCCACTTGACCCATGGGCTTTGGACAAGGGAGAACGCCAGTATGATTCCATCGGACCGAGCGACAAAAACCCGGGCTTGGAAAAACACAAAGGCGCATGGCAGCTCTGAGATTCGCTGCTAAGCAACATTGCCTCCCCCTTCCCCAGTCCTTACCCCCTCCCACCGCCATAAAAAATAAAGTGAAAGTTACTGACTGTGGGAAAGGAAGATGGACTCAGGTTGGAGAGAAGCTGCAAACCTGCTCTTTAAAATCCTTCCATTAGAGCCAGCTGACCCAAGCTCATATGTAATTGCTAAGTGAAGGAGAAGGAAACTTGCTTCAGGGGCCCCCAGGGGGTCCCTCTGAGCACACCCCTTACAGGGAACACGCCAAATGTGAGTATTACAATGATGAGTGCATCCTTGTGGCTCTAGCTCCATTCTCCTCGATGGCAGCGGAGACGGGGTGGTGGTTAAAACTTCTGATCCCAACTCTAATCAGCCCTACTTTATCCAGGCTCAGTGCTGTCCAGCCAAGGTTGAAGTGAGACTGCCCCCTACAGACCACCATCATTCCCACCCCATCTACTATTTACTGAGTTCTCCTGGACTCCAGAACCCAAACTAATGCTTCATGCACCCTAGCTCATTTAATCTTCAAAATCATACCAAAAAGGTAACATTACTCACCCAATTTTATAGATCAGAAGACTGATGCTCAGAAAGATTAGGATAAAAACCGGCTGGGGTAGGATTTGAACTCATGCCTACCTCATGCTGAAGTCTGTAGGTTTTCACACTTTTATATACTAGCTATAACACATGCACATGCCCTTGGTCACTTGTTAGGAGGCTGGCTTTGTGATGTGACCCTGCTGTGGTTTCCTGTTGAAGGCCACTCTCTTTTTAGAGAGGCAGTACAGTATTGTAGATGAGTGTAGAGATCCCACACTTTCTTGTTTCAAACCCTAGCTCTATCTCTCGCTAGCTGAGGAACTTTGGCAAGTCATTTCTCTTCTCTGTGTCTCAGTTTCCTCGGCCACACCTACTTTGTAAGTTGTTTATGAGGCTGGGATGGATCACTAAATGTAACACTATTAGAGGGGCACTTGGCACGTAGAAGGCCACTCGTGAAATCTTCTCTATTACTGTTTGCCTCATAGGAGTCTGAGGAAGATGGGACACCTAGCAAGACATAGAAACACACTCCTGATGCTCATGATTTGCTGAGAGGGAACCATAATGTACTACAAATCAGCAAAGATTTTACAGAGAAAGTTGGAAAACACCAGCATCAGCTCTGAGTCCTGTCATGTCATTACTTTTAAGGTCTGATGGCTCTGAGCTGTGCTTGTGGACAGGGCCAATCGATTTGAAGTCAGCCGATCGCCTTGCCAATTTTTTTTTTAATGTTGTTAAAACATCTGTTAGTCAAGAACTATTATACAAGAGGTGGAGAAGAGTTCTTGAGAACAAGAGGTTAAGTAACTTGCTCAGAGGTTAAATCAATAGTGAGACTAAACACAACCCATAATTCCCAATCCTCAATCCTCTCCTCTTCCTCTCGAGTCATGCCTTTCTTTTGACTGCATTCCTGGCTATGTTTGGGAAGTCATTCACTCTTCAAATCATGGGGGAAAAAAATAAACCTTTCACATAAAAATATACCTGTTGAGTCAAGATGAACCAAAAGCAAGTCACACCAGTTTGTTATTTTTTTTTAACATAGCCAAGATAAATGTGCATGCAACCTCACAAACATTACCAGCTTGGCTTCTAACTTAGTACTTCCTCCCCCCATCCCCGCTCAGCTCCCCACCAAACAAAAACTGTGATGAATACCGTTGCTCAGAACCACGCTTGAGGACCCAACCTGCTTCTCAAGGTTATATAAAGAACCATTGCAAGGGAAGTTTAACTAGGGCTGGGTCATTTGTTAACACCCCGGATTATGGTTGTGTCAGCAGCAAGTGAGGCAGAAAACAACTCTAGCCATCTGCTAGTGTGAGGGCTGGACTCTGTCATAAAACAACACCCTAACTCTAGTTTCAGTCTAGAAGAGGGAGAAGCGTTACTTTCTATAATGCGGCCATCCCAACATTTCACCATGGGTTTGCCCTTGCCATGGAGATCACTGCAGTTCCAGTCCAGAGAGAACATAACACAAAAGGTCTATTCTAAGGACCACACTCATCCTTCCAGACACACTTCAGCTTAGACACCAGAGGTCCAAAACCCTCACTTAAGCCTACCCTTCAGCTTCTACAGTGGGGACTTCGAACATGCACCGTCCATGAAGATCAAAGATGGGTAATGGGAGCTATAGGCAAGAGAGGTTTTGTTTTTTGTTAAGTTTTAAAGAAAACAGAGCATGTCATTAGGGTGAAAGAGCCTAGCTCAATTTCACTGTTTCCTGACCGCTCACTTTTTCTTTGTCCTTTGGCAGCAAAGACAATGACAGCAAGAAACTTGAAGAAATCACAGTGGGGGACGGAAACATGGGCGATGCTTGGCATCCGATGTCCTCATGGATCCAGCAAGTTGTGTGTGTGGAGCAGGGAATAAAAGCAACAGTCCTCTCCAGATTCATTCTATAACTCAACTGTGGAAGACATTACAGGCAGGAGAAAAAGCCTGGAGCCCTTGGTCCTATAGCTATAGGAATTGTCCTCTGTGTCCTCTGCACAACAAAGTGAGCTATTTATTGAGTTTGCTCACTCTTCAGGAGTCATGCTGGGTGACATCAATGCATTGTTTCATTTAAACCTGGCCAAAGCCCTGAGAAATACAATTATCCTCTTTTTTAAGTAGAAGACGGCTACTCAGAAAGGTTAAAACCCTTGCCTACAGCTGCACAGCCATTTGTGGGGATGTAGCATCTGGCCAATCTCCTAAGTTTGAAGTAGTAGTGGCTCCTTGCTCATGAACACCTGCTGGAGAAAGTGACAGTGACAGAGGTCAACGGGGATGTCTGACGGGTGAAGATGCAGCTGGGCAGCTGTCGTGAAGAATTTGCCAACAACGCACGGTCAAGAAGTACTTCTCCAATCCAGTGAGAGGTACCTCCACCAGGAGAAGGCCACCAACCTGGAGATGGAGAGCTACCTAGAGGACGGGTCAGCCACACCTGTGTAGCTGGGTTGCCGGGTGCCACTGTGTTGCCTGTAGCCGGCTACTTGAAGTAGCCAAGTAGGGAGGGACAGGGTTTGATTGAGCTTTGTATCATCCGGTCCAGTGCCTTATACAAAGAATATACCTAGTAAATAGTTTGTACTTGACTGGGTGAATGTCACTTAGCTATTTCTCTCAATTACAATCCTTGGCTCAAAATATTGTATACTTTTATTTGACCTGTTTGGAAGTGAGATCATTAGCATCCCCTAACTCCCAGAGCTTCTAATATTTCCATAAGTCTCTGAAGACAAAGATATGACCTTTTGTGATTGGCCGATTATCATAAGAAACCAATAAGGAGGAATCAGATTTCAGTTTAGGGGAAGAAATGCAGGATATATTTTTGAAATTTCTTAATGAAGAATTCAAATTTCAAACTTCACTAGCCCAGTATCAGTGGGAAAAACTGTGATTTCATGTGTATAGCTTGTACTGACTCATGAAGTTTATAAGATTAAAGTATTACACACACGGCAATCACCTAGGATGGCCATTTTTACCATTTTGTACAAGGGTTATGTAACGTAGCATATATTTAGTATCTTAATTCATCACTTCCTGGCCACCTTAAAGTTGGATGGAACTTGTTTTGGGAGGATTCTCATCTAGAGTGATTTGAAAACTCTTCTGTGGATTTGCAAGGGATTTTTCAGAATAGGAAAATTAGAAGAGGATGGACTATAACAGAAGAAAGTTGGCTTCCTTTTTCTTCAACTCTGCTCTCTATCACTTACTTGGGAAGCTTTCCTGCACCACAAAGGAAAACACTCTTGATTTTTTAAAAAATCTTCTGACAAGCGATGTCATTTGTTCTGTTTTAAGGTATTGGGGACCTTGTAGAATCAGGTGTATACACCACCCCAGTGCTCCCTCTGCTGCCTTGGGAGGGGAAGGAGAGAATCTAATACTGACTTATGGAATAGAATATGCTGCCTCAATACTGAACACGTAAACCAGGCTGATGAAAGTTTGCCCTTCAACATTGCATTTAGAATGAAAATATTATAAAGTCCAAGGTTTGCTGAATCAATCAGTGAGTCGGTTGGTCACAAGACCATAAAATGTTAGAGCATCGTATTCTGCCCTTTTTATTCCAAGGGAAAGAAATGAGATTCAGACACGTGAGATGATTTCCCCCAAGGTCTCATAGCTCTTTAGTGACAGACATCAGAGTAGGATCCATGTATCCAGACGTTTTCTCATCAATGTCTTCTTAGTCTTCCTAGATATGCACATATACACACATGTACTCTCAGCTACTCACACACCCATAGTCAATGGGGACATATAAGAGGCTCATGGCTATGGTACAATCCATTCAAGGCAATGTTATTTAGGTCTTGACAATTTAATCACTCCAGATAAGATCTACTTTAAACTAAATAATCTCATTGGAATGCTAGTGCTCCAGCATGAGTTAATAAATATGCTACAAAAAGCACAACTCCACCCTCCTTTTTTCTCCAGGACTCCTAGAACTGGCTTGCTGTGTCTCTACAGTGCTTCCTTTCTCATCCAGGTATTTTTTTGTGTGTGTGTGGTATGCGGGCCTCTCACTGTTGTGGCCTCTCCCATTGCAGAGCACAGGCTCCAGACGCACAGGCTCAGCGGCCATGGCTCACGGGCCCAGCTGCTCCGCGGCATGTGGGATCTTCCCGGACTGGGGCACGAACCCGCGTCCCCTGCATCGGCAGGCGGACTCTCAACCACTGCGCCACCAGGGAAGCCCCTCTCATCCAGGTATTTTGAGAACACTTATAATACAAGAACACTTGTTTTCAGAGTTGGTTTCCCATAGGTAGAACAGCACAGCAGAAGCTATGGTTCATCTTAGTAGCCAGACCCCATGGTAGCACACCAGCTTTAGCACTGGAGGCCCCTAATTGTGTTAAAAATTGCAAGTAACTCATCTTGAAATGCAAATAACACAAACCTAGAGCCTTCTCATGTTCATTATTCCCTAAACTTAGCATACCCAGCCTTAAAAGTGTTAGCTGCTGGCGATGTGGGTAAAGAAGACATGATCAGGGAGATATCTATCCAGAAAAAACATGTGCAAGATATATACATAAACACAACTTGGTTTTAACTTAAGAAAGTTCTAAAACTATAATAATTACAACTACACAAGTCTTTCCAATTTACAAAGCAATGTGAATACATATTACCTCATTTAATCGAATAGTTTTGACAATATTCCCATTAGGCAAGTTTTATCAACTCATCTTATAGACAAGGAAAAGGAGGTTCAAGCATGTAAACTGGTTGCCTGAGAACACGCAGCCAGCATGTGGCACAATAGGGTCCCACACTCGACTCTGCAGGATTTCAAAACCCAGAGCCAAAGGTTGTGTATGTCAGGACTTCTCAATTCTTGGTCCAGCTGTCCAGTACATGATCCCTACCTTGAGAAATCCTCCTCCCAACCAGAACAATCCTCCCTGTCTGCATTCACTTGTTGGAATCTTAGGCCAAGGGCACCTCTCTTTTGAATGTTTCACTCCCCACATTTGGAAAAAGTTATTGCTCTCCACCAATGGAATTCTTAGAACCCTAGAATAATGTGCTTGAAAACGGAACTTCTGGTTACTAAAAGGGCCCCTGAATTATAAAATAGATAGTGAAACACAATACAGAACTCTACCATTATAGAAATTCCAACATTTCAGGTGGGAATTCTTTACAATTATTTTTCTTCCACAGGGTTTTATTTTGTACATTGTTTTAGCTTTCTCCAACATCATTATATATATCCCAGTGGAAAAATTCATCTATTGCAGAGCCATAAAGTGTTTTCTTAAAAATTCCACCACGCACTTTATTACTAGAATGCAACTACAGAAAGACTTACACGTCAAGAAATTTAAGATTGACCACTGGGACTAATGGAGCTTGGGCTTTCAATATTAGTCTATCAGAAAACTGTAAAAACAAACAAACAAACAAACAAAAATACCTTAAAAGATCCCCACGTCTTTTTCAAAGATGACTGTTGAAGGCCCAAGACTTTGACCAGTCCCAATTTAGCATGAGTAAAAGTATAAAGACCAACACTTCTCTTTCTGTAAATATTATAATTATTTCAATAATAAAATTCCTTTTTCACTTGTCTTCAAACTTAATTTATTTTCTATTTAAAATGATGGACTCTGCCAAGAAAATAGAAGGACGACCTGGGATTAGACTGAGCTTCTCCAGCAACAGCAGATATTCTTCCAGAAGCCTGGGATACCATCACTGTCTGTAGAAATTGTAGCCTCATCCTTGACTCATCCCTCACTGGCCTCCCCCTCCCCACCCCATCCAATCAGTTCTCTTTTTCTTCGGAGGTTCTCACAGACATGTTGCATTAACCCCTTCCCTTTCCTCCACACTCGCTCTGCCTCAATTAGAGCTTCTTCCTATTTCACCTTCAGTATGACTCAGCTTCCCCACCCGTCTCCATCTCCCTCCCTCCAACCTCACCTCCTTTAAGCCACACCCCCACACTTCAGCCCCCTGGACCTTTTTCAAATGCAGCCCTTTTCTTTCACTAGCCTGTTTAAATATGACAATGGCTGCCAGTTACTACAGTTCTCACTTCTTGCCACAGTGTATGAGGCCAACCACGCTACAACTTGGGGCTGCTGCCCAAATATCTGCTCTCCGGCTTCATAGCCTTTGATCTCAGAGCCTCCTGCTTGGAATGCCATCCCTTCCCTTTTTTTTTTTCTTTGCAGTACGCGGGCCTCTCACTGTTGTGGCCTCTCCCATTGCAGAGCACAGGCTCCGGACGCGCAGGCTCAGCGGCCATGGCTCACGGGCCCAGCCGCTCCGCGGCATGTGGGATCTTCCCGGACCGGGGCACGAACCCTTATCCCCTGCATCGGCAGGCGGACTCTCAACCACTGTGCCACCAGGGAAGCCCCCCTTTTTTCTTTCGTAGAGACAATGTAAAGTTTCACTTAACTGATAGCCCTTCTGCGAAGCCTTTGCTGACTTCCTCAAACAGAGGTAGTCCCTCTCTCCCCTGTGCCATGTTGGCACAATTCTCTCGTCCACCTCGAATAAAGCACTTCACCTGTGCGCTCTGGTTGACCAAGCTGTCTCTCCTAACATACTACCATGTCAGGGGCTGTTTCCAGAATTCATGTTATATCCCTATTACCAACATACCTTTTGGGGTTTTTTTTAAATTTTTTATTGGAGTATAGTAGATTTACAATGCTGTGCTAGTTTCTGCTGTACAGCAAAGTGGATCAGTTATACATATATATATATATATATATATATATATATATATATATATATATATATATATATATATATCCACTCTGTTTTAGATTCTTTTCCCATGTAGGTCATTACAGAGCACTGAGTTCCCTATGCTATACAGTAGGTCCTTATTAGTTATCTATCAATATTTTATATATAGTAGTGTACATATGTCGTATTACTCAGCCACAAAAAGGAATGAAATAATGCCATTTGCAGCAACACAGATGGACCCAGAGACCATCATACTGGGTGAAGTAAGTCAGAAAGACAAAGATCATATGATACCGCTTGCATGTGGAATCTTAAAAAATGGTACAAATGAACGTATTTACAGAACAGAAATAGAGTTACAGATGTAAAAAACAAACTTATGGTTACCGGGGGGAATGGGGGGAGGGATAAATAGGGAGATTGGGATTGACATACACCAACATACCTCTTGAATATAGTGTTTTTAGAGAATGCCACTTCCTCTTGCCTAAATGCCCCTTGTTGACGTGCATTATCTAACCCAGCGGTTCTGACATGCTGTGTTGACTGCCTACATCAGAATCACTTGGGAAACAAATTAAAATAAAGATTTCCAAGGAATACCCTTTGAGAGTCTGATTAAGGAGGTCAGAGGTCTGCCTTGGCAGTCATTTTCAGAATCGCTCCTGGGTGATTCTGACGTGCAGCCAGATTTGGGAAACGCTGTGCCACTTACCTGACTTACTGAGTCTTGTAAACGCTCTCCCTACCTTCTTCCCCATCAGTATTATACGGCTGAAAGGGAGGCAGTGTAGGGCACAGGGTACGGAGCAAGACAGTCTGAATCTTGGTCCTGTGCATTCTAACTACGAGACTATGTGAGCAAAGAAATGAACTAATCTGTGCCTTGGATTTCTCATTTTTAAAATTTATTTGATTGAAATAGAGTTAATTTACAATGTTGTGTTTCAAATGTACAAAAAAGTGACTCAATTATATATATATATATATATATTCCTTTTCAGAGTCTTTTCTGTTATATATTATTCCAAGATATTGAGTGTAGTTCCCTGTGCTATACAGTAGTCCTTGTTATTTACCTGTTTCATATACAGTAGTGTGTATATATTAATACCAAACTCCTAATTTTATTTTGTTTATTATTTATTTTTTATCTCTCATTTTAAATGAGAGAAATGCTATGCCTCTCGGGGGCTATTTGTGAAAGGCATCCTATAAAAGCCCTTAGTATACAGCATCTCGTGAACAAAGGGCTCAATATGAGCTGTGATGATGACATTGGCCCTCATTAGGAAGACAGCACTGCGTGTCCAGAGTTAGAGACGGAGAGTGGAAGTCCTAACAAAACAGTATATCCTTAAAATTTTAAGGATAAACATGGTGACCCTTTGCAAATGTATTATATCATCATACTTTGCAGGTAACCTTTTAAAAATGTGCTAATTTGCACAAGGCTTGCCTGCTCTCCTTTGGTGAGTATCACCAGGGCTCCTTTTCCAACTGAATGTCTGAGGCTGCTCCTGTGATATATATATATAATGTGTGTGTGTGTGTGTCTGGTCTTATATTCCACAATAGTTGGCTCTCCTGATAGTCTCATGATGTAACATTTTCTGTAAAATCTAACAAAGGGCTACACAATACAGGAGCTAGAAGTGACAAGGGCAGTGATGATAGTGGTGGGAGAGGAGAGGAGGATGCAGAGGCAAGGAGGCAGAGAAGAGGCCCAAAGAAGAGAAAGTAGGAGAACTGTATTGTCACCATGTCCCAGCAGCAAGAGTCCCCTGCCTTCATATACTGTTAGATTGCAGAAAACTCAAGGCTCAAGTAAACACACATGAATAACCTGCAGAGGATCCACATGAGAAGTTGAAACTTAACAGCCTAGATAAAACTGAAATACATCTGAAATTTCTGTAAGCAATGATTAAGTGCTTTCTTTGCCCCTCAGTGGAAAAAAAAACAATTAAGATGCTGTTAATAAGCAACGCATTCTTTAAAATGTAGTTCGTTATTTAAATATTCACTATTCTGTTTTCAAATTAAGTTTATTTCAGCCATCTCACTGGTAGCAAATTTCAAATATCTGATTGCTCTTATTGTTTTAATGAGATTCTCACTGGTGAGCGCTGCCCACCTTCTTTTTATACAATATAGTTCCTAGTAAGTAATTTCTTTCAAAGACATTTAAAATTTGAGTCTCTGGTCTTATATTCTGCAACACTTGCTTTCCTGATAATCTCATGAATCTTATTAAACACTGTGTTGAAGTTTATCCTTGAAAATGTGATCTGAATGTATAATTTGTATGATGTGCTCTGTTACAAGTCAATTCTGACCTATTTGTCTCTTGTACTGTTTTACTCTCCTCACTGAACCAAAGCAAATTCCCTATATGGAGTTGCACATTCAGGTCAGCTTTAAGTCAAATATTTATAAACAGCAGTAGTGGAATATCTCATTTAACCAGGAAATAAACAGAGGTCGAATGTGCCCCCAGGTGAAAACCAGTTGTTACTAATGATGACAGAAGGCAAAGCAGGAAGAGCATTGCTTCCTTTGTCCAGCCATGACTTTTCTCTAAGTGAAGAGACCAGCGTAATTAACCGGATGGAATATCACTGCGATTCTGTATTGACAATGCCTTTCCTACAGTTTTTGAAGGTGTGTCTGTGGTTGTTTAGTCATCCTAGCTATCCCCAGTAAATCTCCCTATGTTGGCTGATGGCCTTGCTGTCACTGCTAAAAGAGCTGTCTGTCTCCCCAGCAAACCCTGCCATTCTGTTTCCTATTTTGAAGATCAAAGTATCATCTCAGGCGCTTGGGCTTCATTTCTCCAGTGAGTTCATTTCCCTGTATTCTATAATGACTTTGGTAAATCTCAGGCCGTTTGTTTACTTTAAGGAAAAAACCACCTCACCCACTGGCAAGTTTTGAGTATATTACATAGAAGGGTACTTCCTCAGTGTCAAATGTGTGGTTAAGTGAAATGTTTAGTACTATGGGAAGAATCTGTAAATGTCAAACATTAGGATGATTAGCACTTAACTCATCTCAACAAATTATATAACTGCACTTTTTACAGGGCCCTGAGAGACATTATACTCTGAGGGCCTCTTTCTAACAGCAAAGTTCATTTCAGCTCCATCCCACCATTTGTCAATAACCAGAATTGAATCTGAAGCCAAAATAGGATAATGGGTGTGCTCCCAAGACATCAGCTTAATGATATTAATAATCAAATGGTACCCACGCCATGCAGCAACAACTCACGAGCCCCTGTAGAAGTTCAAATAAGTAGCATCACACTGGACGTCCCTGTCAGTTCTTGCATTCAGAGCACTCACAAATCTTTACACTAAAACCTTTCAGGTCAGAGTCCTATTTCCTTTCACAATGGATACTTACTTCCACATGTGGAGTTCCTATTAGATGATCAGAATTGCATTGTGCCAAATCAGGATTGCAAAGATCTGGTTTAATGGGAGTTTATTTCAAATAATGGCTTGCAAATGTAGGTTACTTAAAGAATTACATGTCCCATTTTCATTTCATTCCCATTTCATTCAACAATACAATATTGTTACTGTTACTCCATCTTCTCCCAACACTTCCCAATGTGCCACCTTGCCCACGAAAGCCTTTTTATGAATAAATGAGGAAATTATGTATTTGTTGAATCAGATTCAAAGAGACGTAATATTGCATCGCGGCCATGGCCATGTTCTCAATTCTAGTTGACTACTGAAATCACTTATTTGTTTATTTGCTTATGGTTTTTAATATTATAGGTATCTCTTACCCTAGCTCCAGCATAACCTCCCTTATGTACAATGTTTACAGATTCACAGGTAGTTCCGATCCACAGCTAGGATTGAGAACCCTAGCTGGGTTTGAATGCGGGTTCCACCATTTCTTGGCTGCACGACTTTGAACAAGTTATACTGCTTCTGGCTCTCATCCCAGACCAGAGGAATTAAAAGCTCAAGGGATAAAGCCTAAACATGGGTCATTTTTAATAGCACCCCAAGTGATTTTAATGTGTAACCAGGATTGAAAATCACTAGTATAATACTTTGTTGTTGGATCTGTAAAATACAGGTAAGTAGGAAATACTTTATGAAAAGGGTTGGCCCAGTCCCATGCCGACACAGCTCAACAATGCTGGTGGGTACGGTTGTTAAGGCAGAAGACAGAGAAAGAGCAGTGATAAGAGCTGGCCTGGCTATCTGGAGCTGGAGCAAAGCGGACTGAGGTGGCCCTTTACCACTGATCTCAGTGACCACCTCACTGCATCAGAGGAGATACAGGCTACCCAGGGCCCCCTGGGAGAGAATCTGAACCCCAGCTCTGTACTCCTGTGCAAGTTCCTGAACCGGTCTGAATCTCAGAGCGACATAAAATAAATAGGTTACAACCACCATAGAAAAGAATGTATATTTGTGTGTGTGTTGGGCGTGGCGGCAGGCAGGCCACCAACCTGACATATATGATATGCAACAATAATGGTGGGAAATTGGTGTTTGGTGGGGAATGGGACTGTGAGCCTTACAGTTTCTGAGCAGAGAGTGAAAGGAAAAAAAGTATAAGAAGTAGATTCAGTTCGAAGTAATGTATGTGATGGATGAGAAGTTGGAGTTGCCAGAGGCAAAGAAACCATCTAGGAAAGTATAATGTAATCCAGGAGTAGTGCAATGAAGGCCTGCTGAGTACATGGTCTAACCCATCTGGGCTCTACTTGCCTTATATGAGCTGTCAAAGGGTTGTGGTAGATGATCTCGAAGAATTTATTTAGCTCTGATATCCTAAGATGCTCTGACACGCCATTTAGAGTAGACATGAAGAAAGAGTTTAATGGAAGCAGTTTCAGTGGGGGATGATGGAAAAGTTGTGGAGATGAATAGCGGTGATGATTCCAGATAATGTGGATGTACTTAATGCCAATGAATCATATACTGTAAAAGGGTTAAAATAATAAATTTGTGTCATGTATATTTTAACACACACACAGAATAGACAGGAGGAAATAAACACAAACACACAAGGTCTTTTAAAAGAAGAATATGGAAGAATGGATGACTGAAAGGATGTAGGTGAAAATAAAATAGATCAAAACAGACCATGGAGGGGCTTCCCTGGTGGAGCAGTGGTTAAGAATCCGCCTTCCAATGCAGGGGACACAGGTTCGATCCCTGGTCTGGGAAGATCCCACATGCCGCGGTGCAACTAAGCCCGTGCACCACAACTACTGAGCCTGTGCTCTAGAGCCCACGAGCCACAACTACTGAAGCCTGCGCTCCTGGAGCCCGTGCTCCGCAACAAGAGAAGCCACCACAATGAGAAGCCTGCACACCGCAACAAGGAGTAGCCCCAACTCGCCGCAACTAGAGAAAGCCCGTGCGCAGCAACGAAGACCCAATGTAGGCATAAATAAATAAATAAAATTTTAAAAAAACAGACCATGGAGACTTAGGCCTCGGTGCCCGGGGACAGCACTTCTGGAAAATGGGGAGTGAAGTAGCATATCTTGTTAGGTGGGTAAGATCATGATTGCAATGGTGGACAATTTGCAGTTTAGGGCTGGAAGTCCACATAAGGAAAAATGACTGTTCTTTAACAGATGGAAATGCAGCCCAGAACTTGAGTGACAATCAGCAGTGATGCTATAGATTCAGAAATGATCGCCGAAGTTACCAAATAGAAGCCTAGGGTTCTTCCTTATGAAGAACTTACTGTGATCATTTGATCTCACCTGTTCTTTTTTACAGATGGCAACACCAAGCCTTATGGAAGGGGGGTGGCTCAGACAAGGTCACCCAGGGGTGAATGAGGCTTTTTGAACCTCAACCCTTTCCCCTTCATTTTATTTATCCAGCAGTGGTCACCCCAAATTTGGTAAAAACATAAACTCCTTGAGAAAGATGATTGAGGGAAAGGATGAGCGAGGTGATGGTTACTCTAAAGAACGGCCATCACCAACAGGTCCAGGGAGAAAGAAGAAATGAGAGGCCCTAGAGGGTCTATCGTTAGGACACAGGAGAGAGAACTGCAAGAAGAACGTGAACCTGGAAGCTCAAAATGAAAGCTCAGAAAAGAACCTCCTGCCTCATTTCCATTAACCCTCTGAGTCACTTGATGTCTGTATTGCACACCATTGTCCTTCTCCAAAAATCCTTCATAAACAGTAACCACATCTCTGCCACAGGACCCCTCAGCACTCACATAATCTTTACTACAATAATGCTGTGGCCATGACTTTGGAGACTCCAGCTTTACTTAAAACAGTATTATTCAGAGACAAATTTCCCATAGAAATATTTGTATAACTTTGGGTGTTATTCCCAGAGAATCCCCAAATGACTTACTACACCATAAAACGTGGGGAGAGCAGTTAAAATAACTTATCAAAATTTCCTTAAATAACTTAGTCAAAATAATTAAGACCCCAAGATAACCAGTGACACCAAGACTTAAGGTGCAGTGATGTTACAGAAAGAACACAGGATCTGGAGCCAAATAAACCCTTTCTCAGGGATAGCAAGGCTCCAGGCCAAACTCCCTTTCTAAGACATTTTCTATTTCTGTGATTGGTTACTATCTTGGGGACACTGGTTTCTTTCAGTTCTTAACATGCTTTCGAGGCTTTCAGGCCACCCAGGTGTTAGTTTCTGATGGAACTGATTAAAATCAGGAGCCAGGAATGGAAACCACTTTTCAAGAAAGTCCAGAAAAGTGGATGATAGAGACATATACTGCCAAACCACAGGGGGGCTGCCCTTGCTTGCACTGCTTCTGCTCATGTTCTAAGGTTGTGGTAGAAAAACTGATTATTCATTGGATCCTAAGGGCACTGGAACAGAATACTGTCTGTTGGGGGAAAAAAAAAAGTGTTCCTTATGTGTCCAGTGATAATGCTGGGTTTTATATCATATTTAGTAGTCTCTATTCCTAATTTTCACTAAACGCCTTAATAACATATTTTCCTGTCCATCTAAAAGACTTCATCAGTGTCCCTAAAAAACTTGATAGCTTCTCTCTGTAACAATAATTGTGAAACAGAGGAAATCTTGCCATCAGGCTGATTAAAGTCTTGACCCTCATCTGACAATGGAATGAACATTCTATTCCAGCCTGATTCCACCCAGGAGGGCATGATGAATATGTATATACAACTGGTCAGGATTTCATAAGAAATGTTATCGTGACGACTGGTTATAAGGATTAAGGAAATGAAAGCTGGAAAATAAGAGAATGTAGTAGTAGCACTTGTGAAATAATTTATGTTTATTCTTGAAATATTTTATTTTTATTTTAATATTTTAATATTCATTTTTATTGAAATATAATTGACTTAAAATACTATATTAATTTCAAAATACCTAGGTATAAACCTACCTAAGGAGGCAAAAGACCTGTACTCCAAAAACTATAGGACACTGATGAAAGAAATTGAAGATGATACAGACAGAAAGATATACCATGTTCTTGGATTGGAAGAATCAATATTGTGAAAATGACAATACTACCCAAGGCAATCTACAGATTCAATGCAATCCCTTTCAAATTACCAATGGCATTTTTCACAGAACTAGAACAAAAAGTTTTTCAATCTGTATGGAAACACAAAAGATCCTGAAAAGCCAAAGCAAATCTTGAGAAAGAAAAATGGAGCTGGAGGAATCAGGCTCCCTGGCTTCAGACTATACTACAAAGCTACAATCATCAAAACAGTATGATACTGGCACAAAAACAAATGTAGCACAGGATACAAATCCCAGAAGTAGACCTATCCCCCTATGGTAAATTAATTTATGACAAAGGAGGCAAGAATATACAATAGAGAAAAGACATTCCCTTCAATGAGTGGTGCTGGGAAAACTGGACATCTACATGTAAAAGAATGAAATTAGAACATTCTCTAACACCATACACACAAATAAACTCAAAATGGGTTGAAATATTTTCTTTCTGCATTTCAAGAAGATATCCAGCAAGCAAAAGCTGCTTGATGGCCATGGTGCTTGCTACCCTCCCAGAAAAGGTGACACCAGGTAAAGATACAGCTGAGTAGGCTGAGGGAGGCCTGTGGGACAAGGAGAGAGACAAACTGTAGAGGTTGTTGTGATGGTGAGAATTTAGCAGGAGGCTGGCAGTTCCACAGGAGGCAGGGCCCTACACTCCTCTCTTTCTGATCCAGTGCCCTGTGGTGGGATGGGGGTGCCTGCAGGGACACAACTTGTTGCCAAAGACCCCAGTGGGCAGGACCTAAAAAGGCCAAAATGGACCGACAATGGGCAATTCAGAGTAAGAAATGTGGACAAGAACCAGTTACTGGACACATCTCCCTAGATCAAAATTCCCTTCCTCTCCTGGCCTCAAACTACTACCTGTGGCCTGGGAAGCACACACCAGCTAACATCCCCTACTTTAGCCATTTTGCAGTTCTGACTCAGAATTACAGAATCTCAGGGTTGAAAGGAATTCAATAGTCATCCATCTTTTTCATAAAAAGCTGGTGTTATATGTTCATCCAAAAGAATGGATGCTTTTCTGTTTACGATGTGCTTAATATTTTGTTATTTTATTATAAACATGATTAAATAAAAACATAAAAGTTTAAGAAACTTATCCATCCTATGTCTTATTCATTATGGATCCATCTCTCATCTACATATTGATACAGAAGAAAGATATGCACCTGCAGAAAAGGAATGAGACTGAAAAGATAATGAGGAAATAAATGAGGCAAAAAGAGAAAGTCTCTTCTGAGTGTCTTGTTTTCTTCCGGGAACTCTGTGTCCAGTCCCAACTCTGCCCCACCAAACTATGTGACCTAGGATGAGCCCTTGTTCCCCTCTGGACTGCAATGTTCTCATCTTTAAAAAGGATGCAGTCCAAAGGTGCTTACAAATTCTCCTCCAGCTCTATCAGTCTCTGATTCTGCACCCCACCTCTGTGATAATAAGATAATACGAACTTCCTGGAAACGCATTTGCTTGCAAGAGGCTTTTAGGGTTTAACACCAGTAAGAACTGCATTCAGAGGGAAAGATATATTTAGCAGGTGGGTCTTTTGTCTCCTTTCATCATAACATTACGCTAGGCTGACCAGAGTTTATTCTTCCCTGGACATAGATATAAAACAGATTATACCATTGGTAAAATAATGTGTTATTAAAATGAGAAATTTCTGCACATTATTTGGATAAAACAAAGAGGAGACATGATCTTAATGTATTTGTGGTCAGTCTTATAAAAGACTTCATAGATTGTCTCCATGTTTTTATGCATAATGAATGCAAAATATTGCTTCTTCCTTTTAAAAGGAAATAATGTTGTACTTTGGTGTTCTTTTAATAAGACCCACAAAAGCCTCCTATGCTTACCTTCTGCTGTTAGTTGTTATGGTTATCTGTATGGTAGGGTTATTCTATAGCCTAAATAACTACTTTCTTATTTATTTGCTGGGCCAGTATAGAAAAGGGAGAATAGGAATTGGGGTGGGGAGGGGGGAGGAGAGGGGAAGACAGTGAGAGAGAGATCTTTAATTTATGTTTACAGTTGAAGTGCTAAATTTGTGGAATCTTAGCGATGCCCTATTTCATTAAAGACGGTAATTCATGTACCACATTCAATATTTTAGTTCAAATTGTACAACTGGAGGCTGTTTCCATTAACACAGAAGACATCCAGAAATACTATCATTGGTGCTATGTTAATAAATGCAAATCTCATTACCCTCGGAGGACATTGATAGCTTAAGAAGAAATAGAAAGCAATATTCTGATTTTCCATGATCACATCCCACGAGAATCATAGTCTAATAGAATGCTCCCCAAATTTAACTTGTATTTGAGACTTTATATGCTTATGTCTTTCTACCTAACTCAAACTCTCCCATGATACAAACTACTTGACAACTTTATGTGACTAGTCATCTGATAGACCAAAAATGTACGTAAAACTCAGCAACAATTGGGCACTTGTCATCTCTACGTGAAAAACATCTAAAATTGGTCATCTACTGAAGCCCTAAGCTATTTGCACATGCCTCTTCTAAACAAAAATAAAGGTCCAATCTTCATATACTGCATTGCCACACTATTGCCATAGAAACACGAGGGAAACAGATGTAAGACTCCTGCTGTGTGAGTGAAAAAAGGAAAATCAGATGCTGTGGGCTTGGAGGCTTTGCTGTAGACAGCCCTTCCGGGATGGTGGTGAGTTTCTGGTGACCATTTCCACTCTTTGTATTGAGCGAAACTGATGTGCACCTCTCCTCTCTCCCCACCCAGCCCCAAGGTCGCTAACCTTCTCAGCGTTGACAGCAAGGACTCTTTAAAAGAAGGATGACAAAATGTGAAAACTTTCCACGTGCAGCATGCCAAACGCCTAAACTGAAAGTATTACTTTTCAAGCCCACCAAGCTAGAGGAACATTTTGGCTCTGGTGAAAATGTATTCTCCTTCTATTAAAGCGTGTGTGTGGGTGTGTGTGTGTGTGTGTGTGTGGGTGTGTGTGTGGGTGTGTGTGGGGGGGGGTGGGTGTATGTGTGTACGCACATGCGCTTGTGCACGTACCCCACACACACTCACACACTCCATTAGTTAAAAACCCCCTTTCATTTTTTTCCCAACCCTCTCCCACTCCATTCACACACACCCACACCCATTTTACACTGCTATTACATCAGAAAATGCTGTCTGTAGTACAGTACAATGCATCCGGTGGCCTAGATAGTGAATCACAAAGGGATTTCCTTATGCTATGAAGGAAAACAGTTTTATCACCTGCTCTTCCTGAGACAGGCTGGGACCTGGGACCTGGGACCCTTTGTTGCAGTGCTGCAATGCTTGCAACTGGATATACCTCTCCTCGAGCAACAGAATACAAAGAAACTATAAGGGACTAAAAACTGTGTGCATGCACAGTTGGGGCAAATTATGGACAAGACACAAAAAGACCAAAAAACCCAGCTTCCACTTCTGAAGAGCCGGGAGCAAAAAACACGGTGTCAGGAGCAAAAGCAGGGTGCTGCGCACACCCCCTGAACCTCAACACCATCAAAAGGATAGGCAAAACACTTGAGGCACACCTCCGGCCTGACCCCTGGATACACCCCTATCCTCACCCCATATAAGGAACCAGCTCCCCTCCGCTAAGGGAGCGAGCAAGGGCACCTGTTACTCGTTTTCACTCCCTCCTGCAGCAGCAGGGGCCCCAATAAACCATGCCTGAGTTTCTGGCCTCTTATCAATCTCTGTTGATTGGGGAAGGCCAGGAACCCTGGTCGGTATCATTCCTATTAGCAGCATAGGCTTCTCTTCAGGTCTAAATAGTCTGGTTGTCTCCACATGCCTTCCGACTAGGTCACCCTGCTTGGCACAAAACCCTCACCGCTATGCCATGTGTCACACATTATTAACAGTGTGTTCTAGTTACCCACTGAAATGTTGTCTATACAACCCGTATCTACCACCCTGCTGGCTGCCCCGCATTCTGGTGGACACACAGCTTAGAAGGTCAGCCTTGTCATTCCTCCTTCCCCACCCAGGTTGGCAAAGGCACTCTGGTTGCGATCATGCAGGCTGCTGTCAACAAACTGAAAGAACTCAAACTGAAATAACTCATATAGGAAGCTCCCTCTCTCTTCCCACACTGCAACTATTTGTTGCAATCTGGGTTTTCAACACGCTGTGTTTACATCCAGAGGCCTAACTATAGACACATTTTTCAAAGATTCACAGATAACTCATTAAGACCCATGGAGAGTTGTTTGGATAGCTGCTTACTATTAGATTTACCCAAATCATGAGTTCACCCAATCTTCTTCCATTTCTGTGTTATTCTGCCAAACTGCTGTCACTTTAAGTTTTCTAAAATATTATAATGATAGGTTGAAATTAAATAGGCTCAAGTAACATCAGCTGATTTCATTCCCCAAGTGTTTATTGAATGGCTGCTACAAATGGTAGGTACTCGGCTGTGTGTGGTAGATACGGCAATAAACAGGGGAGACAGGCAAGTAAAAAGATGCTACAGTACAGTGTGATAAAGAAGGTGTCAAAGGAGCTTTGGAAGCATACAGACGGGTATTAAGCCCCACATGGAAAGCTCCAAGGGGATTTCAGGAAGAAGGTAATGTTAAAACTAAATCTAAAAGGGACCTGGCTATATAGAGGGAAGAGTGACAGAAGCAGTGATAAAAAGGGGTTTGTGGGGAGATTCTGGGTTGCTTGATCTGGGTGGTGGTGGTTATGTGAGTGGAGCGTGTCCACTTTGCTTTAATTCATCACACTTACAGTTACGATTTGTGCCCTTTACTGAAAGTAATTTAAGAAGAACATTTTTAAAAGATCAGTGGGGTATCTTATGTAATTTAACAATGATCAGAACCTTATGAAATAGTTATATTGATAATAATCTCCATTTTGTAGATGAGGAAACAGATTCATTCACCATTCAACAAATACTTTCTGAATGTGGGTGATATATTGGGCTTTGGTGGTGAGCAAATCAGGCAAGGTCACTGCTGGAGTGAGGTTCACAATCTAGTTGTAACTGAATAATTTGTCCCAGGTCACACTTAAAAGGCAGAGCCAGATTCAAAACTAACTGTGCCTCATTCACAGCCCCTGCCCTTTCTACACTGCACATGGCCAGATTTAACATTTTTCTTATAATCCTTGGGAGCCACTGAAGATACTTCAGTAGCAGAAAAACATGATCAAATATACAGTTTAGAATAACCACTAGCAACGGTATGGAGAAGAGATTCAATAGAGAAAAGCCCCTTACGTTGGTGGACAATTGCTTTTCAACAAAGGTACCATGACAATTAAATGGGGTAAGAACAGGCTTTTCAACAAATGGTGGTGGGGCAACTGGATATCCATATTCAAAAGAATGAACTTGGACTCCTGCCTTATCCTATAGAAAATTTAGCTCAAAATGGATCAAAGACCTAAACTATAAAACTCTTGGAAGAAAACATAGGTGTAAATTTTCATGACCTTGGATCAGGCAATGACTTAGATATGATAAAAAAACCACAAGCAACCAAAGAAATAGCAAAGTTGCACTTCCATTAATATTTTTTTTAACAACAAAAGAAGGAACCTGCTCTAAGAATGTGAAACATTTTTCTTTCCAATACCAAACGTGGTGAATGAGTCCCTCCAACAGATTCATGAGAAAGAAGGAAGTTTTATTCATAAGAAGAAAGTTCTATTTCGTATCTTGAGTTCAACAGTGCTTCTGGCATTAGTCACTAGGAATTCTCCTTAATATATTCAAAGGAGAGAATATTTAGAGAGAGAATTTAGGACCAGAAAACTATTTTCTGAAGCCACTAGGAAATGTTTATACTTACTGAATTGCCCTTTGTATTGCAAAGGAGTCAAGTATGCCTTGCCTTAAAATGCCTTCTTTTTTTTCCCTCTGAAATAACATATCTTAAGCACTCAGAAATTCTCTTTAAATTATTACCATTTTTAAACGCCTGTTCAAGTATGACCTTAATTTTATGTATGTTTATGTGTGTGTATCTATGCCATCCATATACTGTATCACATACATCAGGCATATTCAATTGGACGTCATCAAAGTTAGAAATGTTTGTATAGAGGATATTATCAACAAAGTGAAAGCACAACCCACACAATAAAAGAAAATATTTGCAAATCATATATCTATAAGGGCCTAGTATCCCTATGATCCATATAATTTATATAAAAAATTATTACAACTTCATAATAAAAAGGCAAATAAAATTGGGCAAAAGATTTGAGTAGACATTTTTTCCAATGAAAAATACAAATGGCACATAAGCACATGACAAGATGCTCAACAACATTTATCGTTAGGGAAATGCAAATGCAAATCAAAACCACGAGATACAACTTCATACTCAGTAGAATGGCTAAAATTTTTAAAAAGCAGGCGATAATATGACAGTCATTACACTTCTAGATATATACATAAAAGAAATAAAAACCTATGTCCATACCAAAATTTGCACATGACTGTTCATAGAATTATGATTCATAGTAGCGGAAAATGGTAACAACTCATGAATGGATACACAAAATATCCATCCACACAATGGTACACTATTCAGCCATTAAGAAAAAGAAGTATTGATTCATGGTATAATATGGATGAACCTTGAAAACATTATGCTAAGTGAAAGGAAGCTGACACAAAAGATTACATGTCGTAAGATTCTACTAATATGAAATGTTCAGAATAGGCAAATCCACTGAGGTAAAAAGTAGTTAGTAGTTAGTGGTTACTTAGGGCTGGGGGAGGAAGGAATGGGGAATAACTGTTAATTGGTATGGGGTTTCTTTCTGAGGTGACTAAAATGTTCTAGAAACTTCTAAGGGGGTGATGCTTGTAAACACTGGGTGCAAAGTCAGTTTGGCAGTGTACAGATGGCAGGAAATGGTCACCCAGAAACTCGCCACAGTTTTGGAAGTTGTGTCTACATGGTAAAATTATGCTATCATTTTAATTTTCTTCCTCATAGCAGAAGTCTTGTGCATTTCCCTCTTGGGCGATGTGTGTGTATATGTCATCCGTATACTGTACATATATATGAGGCATACCATAGAAAAGCACTGTAAGGAACAGGTCAAAATATTAATAGAAATTATCTCTTTTTAAAGTAGCTATCTTTCAGTGGGATTTTAAATAACTTTTATATTTCCTTATCGTTTTTTTGTTATTTCTCAAATGTTCTGCAGTGAATTTGTATTACTTTTGTAATCAGAGAAAAATACATTTTAATGGTTTGTTTAATAAGCTACAGGCTGCATAACTGCTTTTACTTCAAGGTCTCCCCTCTAGGGACTGACCCTGTACGGAAATAGTGGGTAGGTATTAATCCCTGTGCCAACAAGACTAATACCAATTCATTAATACCACAAAAACAAATTAGTTTGAGCTTTTTGTATGCACAACTGTCACGGTACTTCAAGCTGTCTTAGAAAAAATGGAATCATTTCAAACACATGGCTGAATTTTACACACAGGCTTTTTCTTTATGTAGAATTGTCTGTATTTGTTTTCGGCAAGGGAAAAAGAAAGTCCCTGATGACATTTTGCAAATACCAGTTGATGATTTTCAAAACTATTTCTTTTTCCTTGAGCCAACTGTATCCATTGCAAGTCTATTCCCATCTGCCATCAATAAAAACAACCTTATCTCAAAACATGGTTTTTTGAAATGTCATTGCAGTACTCCACCTATTTTCTTGTAAGGGGGGATAAAAAAAAGCTTTGGTTGACTTCCATATTCTTGAAAGACAGACTGTATTTCTGTGTAGAGTGTGTGTAGGAAAGGAGTCAGGGTTGGGGGAAGGGGCAGAGAGAATAGAGAGCTTTAGTACCAAATACTAATTTAATAGGTAATTTTGTTAGTTCCATTCCATTATTAATTTTCAAGACATACTAGGTTTTATGATTGAAAAAGTTTAAAATATATCCTATACTGGTGTTTCTCAAACTTAATGTGCATAAGAATTATCTGAGAGTTTGGTTAAAATGTAAATTCTGACTGAGTAAATCTGAGAAGGGCTAATAGTCTGCATTTCTAATATGTGTGTTTGTGTGTGTGTGTGTGTGCACAAACAGTAATAGTATGCATACACAGATAAAATTATGATGTTCAATGACGAAAACATGCTTTTAGATATAACTCTTGTCATTTTATTTTCAATTCAGACTATTCTAAGGCTATAGCCTTATTCCTTATTTATAAAAAGGAAATACAAGTTCTTCTTAAAAAGTTAAAGACAGCTGTGGTTGCCAGCCTTCAAGATGGCCTACCAATGATCCCTACCTCTGGTACTTGCATCTCCTGTGTCGCCTCCCATATTACACCAGAGTTGGTGTGTGATCAGTAGAATTGAGCCAAACTGATGCTATGTCCCTTCTGAGATTAGGTTATAGCAAACACTGGGGCTTCCCTCTTGGGCTTTCCTCCATGCTCTCTGGATCACTCACTCTGGGGGAAGCAGCTGCCATGGTATAAGCTGTCCTAGGAAAGGCTCACATGGTGAGGAACTGAGAACCCCTGCCAACAGCCATGTGAGTGAACTTGGAAGGTGATCCTTCAGCCCAGTCAACTTTTCAGATGGCTACAGCCCCAGTATGTATCTTGGCTACAACCTCAGAGAGAATCGGATCCAGAATCAGCCAGCTAAGCGAGTCCTGGGTTCTTGACCCTCAGAAACACTGACTTCAAAAAAGTGTGCTGTTTGAAGCTGCCAAGTTTAGGAGTATATACATAGCAATAGATAACAAACACGTGGGCAAAAATGATGTATGTAGTAATGAATCCACAGAAAGTTGGTCTGTTTCTCAACAGAACCCATGAACTTTTTCTAATAGGATTTTTTGACCTCCCACAGATAAAAGAACACACAATATAATGGTCTAGGATGTCTTATCAATCTCTTTCTGTCTCTGTTCACAGATCAGTGATGGAAGAGGGGGAGACTGAAGCCAGCCACCCTCATGCACGCATGCCCTAAACTCCAAACCCAGCGGTGTTATCATCTTACATTCCCCCAATTCAGCAGCCTAGCATGGACTCCTCCAAAAACCAAACAGTGACTTACAGTAGCAGAAAGCAGCACACTGCCTTATCTGTGTCCCTCCCTTGGCATGCTACATTACAATCTTGTTAAAGATATTTGGAGAGGTAAGAACTCATTCTTACGTATAAATAATAATGTCTAGCCTATATCGAAAGTAAGAATATCATGATTACAAAAATTGTTCACTGAAATAATAGTAAATGTATACATAATGTTTACCATTACTGTGCTGACCCGTTTTTATAGATTAACTCATGTCATTGTCACAAATCCAAGAAGGAGGTGCAGCAAATCTTCTTATCTTACAAATGAAGAAGTTGAAGGCTATGTAACTTGCTCAAGGTCACCCAGCCAGTTATGGGATGGGGCCAGTCTGGCTCCAGAGCCCATGCTCTACACTGATCCTCATAAATAACAAATCTGTTTACTATAGTAAAATACTATTAATTCAAAAACCAAGGAACTGGCAAAGTGAAAGTGGCATGCTTTGTACTATTTATACTTTTCGTTTAAGAATTACATGGACTCAGAGACCTTCAAGACAGCAGAGGAATAAGACGTGGCACTCACCTTCCTCCCCACAAATACATCAGAAATACATCTACATGTGGAACAGCTCCTACAGAACACCTACTGAATGCTGGCAGAAGACCTCAGATTTCCCAAAAGGCAAGAAACCCCCCACGTATCTGGGTAGGGCAAAAGGAAAAACAGAGACAAAAGAATAGGGATGGGACCTGCACCTCTGGGAGGGAGCTGTGAAGGAGGAAAAGTTTCCACACAGTAGGAAGCCCCTTCACTGGCGGAGACAGGGGGTGGGCGGGGGGAAGCTTCTGAGACACAGAGGACAGTGCAGAAACAGGGGTGTGGAGGGGAAAGCGGGGAGATTCCCCCACAGAGGATCAGTGCCCACCAGAACTCACCAGCCTGAGAGGTTTGTCTGCTCACCCGCCTGGGCGGGCAGGGGCTGGGAGCTGAGGCTCGGGCTTCAGAGTTCAAATCCCAGGGAGAGGACTGGGGTTGGCGGTGTGAACACAGCCTGAAGGGGGCTAGTGCGCCACAGCTATCCAGGAGGGAGTCCAGGAAAAAGTCTGGACCTGCCTAAGAGGCAAGAGACCATTGCTTTGGGGTGCACGAGGAGAGGAGATTCAGAGCACCACCTAAACGAGCTGCAGAGACGGGCGTGAGCTGCGGCTATCAGCGTGGACAGCAGAGACGGGCATGAGACGCTAAGGCTGCTGCTGCAGCCACCAAGAAGCCTGTGTGCAAGCACAGGTCACTCTCCACACCTCCCCTTCTGGGAGGCTGTGCAACTCACCACTGCCAGGGTTCCATGGTCCAGGGACAACTTCCCAAGGAGAACACACAGTGTGCCTTGGGCTAGTGCAACGTTACACCAGACTCTGCTGCCGCAGGCTCGCCCCACACTCCGCACCCCTCCCTCTCCCCAGCCTGAGTGAGCCAGAGTCCCCGAATCAGCTGCTACTTTAACCCCATCTTGCTGGGGTGGGACCAGACACCCTCAGGTGACCTACACACAGAGGCGGAGCCAAATCCAAAGCTAAACACCAGGAGCTGTGCAAACAAATAAGAGAAAGGGAAATCTCTCCCAGCAGGCTCAGGAGCAGCAGATTAAATCTCCACAATCAACTTGATGTACCCTGCATCTGTGGAATACCTGAATAGACAACGAATCATCCCAAAATTGAGGCGGTGGACTTTGGGAGCAACTGTACACTGTGGTTTGCTTTCTGCATCTAATTTATTTCTGGTTTTATGATTATCTTAGTTTAGTAGTTAGAGTTTATCATCAATATTAGATTTGTTTATTCATTTGGTTGCTCTCTTCTTTTTATATATATATATATACGTATTTTTTTTCCTGTTTCTATTTTTGTGAGTATGTATGTGTATGCTTCTTTGTGTGATTTTGTCTGTATAGCTTTGCTTTTACCACTTGTCCTAGGGTGCTGTCTGTCCGTTTTTTATTTTTTAGTATAGTTTTCAGCACTTGCTATCATTGGTGGATTTGTTATTTGGTTTGGTTGGTCTCTTCTTTCTTTCTTTCTTTTATTCCCTTTTTTTTATTACTTTTTGTTTTATTTTTAATAATTTAAAAAATTATTTTAATAACTATTTTATTTTATTTATTTCTATTTTCTTTTTTTCTCCTTTTTCTTCTGAGCTGGGTGGCTGACAGATTCTTCGTGCTACGGCGGGGTGTTAGGCCTGTGCCTCTGAAGTGGGAGAGCCGAGTTCAGGACAGTCATCCACCAGAGACCTCCCGGCTCCACGTAATATCAAATGGCGAATGCTTTCCCAGAGATCTCCATCTCAATGCTAAGACCCGCCTCCACGCAATAACCAGCAAGCTACAGTGCTGGAAACCCTATGCCAAACAACTAGCAAGACAGGAAGACAACCCCACCCATTAGCAGAGAGGCTGCCTAAAATCATAATACAGTCAAAAACACCCGAAAACACACCACTGGACGTGGCCGGCCCACCAGAAAGACAAGATCCAGCCCTACCCACTGCAACACAGGCACCAGTCCACTGAACCAGAAAGCCTACACAACCCACTGAACCAACCTTAGGCACTGGGGGCAGACACCAAAAACAGTGGGAACTATGAACCTGCAGCCTGCGAAAAGGAGACCCCAAACACAGTAAGTAAAGCAAAATGAGAAGACAGAGAAACACACAACAGATGAAGGAGCAAGGTAAAAAATCACCAGACCAAACAAATGAAGAAGAAATAATCAGTCTACCTGAAAAAGAACTCAGAGTAATGATAGTAAAGATCATCCAAAATCTTGGAAAAGAATGGAGAAAATACAAGAAACGTTTAACAAGGACCTAGAAGAACTAAAGAGCAAACAAACAATGATGAACAACACAATAAATGAAATTAAAACTTCTCTAGAAGGAATCAATAGCAGAATAAGTGAGGGAGAAGAACGGATAAGTGACCTGGAAGATAAAATAGTGGAATTAACTACAGCACAGCAGAATAAAGAAAAAAGAATGAAAAGAATTGAGGACAGTCTCAGAGACCTGTGGGACAACATTAAATGCACCAACATTCAAAGTATAGGCGTCCCAGAAGAAGAAGAGAAAAAGAAAGGGACTGAAAAAATATTTGAAGAGACTGTAGTTGAAAACTTCCCTAATATGGAAAAGGAAATAGTCAATCAAGTCCAGGAAGCACAGAGAGTCCCATACAGGATAAACCCAAGGAGAAACACAACAAGACACATATTACTCAAACTATCAAAAATTAAATACAAAGAAAAAATATTAAAAGCAGCAAGGGAAAAACAACAAATAACATACAAGGGAATCCCCATAAGGTTAACAGCTGACCTTTCAGCAGAAACTCTGCAAGCCAGAAGGGAGTGGCAGGACATATTTAAAGTAATGAAAGGGAAAAACCTACTATCAAGATTACTCTAACCAGCAAGGATCTAATTCAGATTTGATGGAGAAATTAAAACGTTTACAGACAAGCAAAAGTTTAAGAGAATTCACCACCACCAAACCAGCTTTACAATAAATGGTAAAACAACTTCTCTAGGCAGGAAACACAAGAGAAGGAAAAGACCTACAATAATAAACCCAAAACTATTAAGAAAATGGTAATAGGAACATACATATCGATAACTACCTTAAATGTAAATGGATTAAATGCTCCAACCAAAAGACATAGACTGGCTGAATGGATACAAAAATAAGGCCCGTATATATGCTGTCTATAAGAGACCCACTTCAGACCTAGGGACACAGACTGAAAGTGAGCAGATGGAAAAAGGTATTCCATGCAAATGGAAATCAAAAGAGAGCTGGAATAGCAATTCTCATTTCAGACAAAATATACTTTAAAATAAAGACTATTACAAGAGACAAAGAAGGACACTACATAATGATCAAGGGATCAATCCAAGAAGAAGATATAACAATTGTAAATATTTATCCACCCGACATATAAGCACCTCAATACATAAGGCAAATGCTAACAGCTATAAAAGGGGAAATTGACGGTAGCACAATCATAGTAGGGGACTTTAACACCCCACTTTCACCAATTGACAGATCAACCAAAATGAAAATAAATAAGGAAACTCAAGCTTTAAATGATACATTAAACAAGATGGACTTAATTGATATTTATAAGACATTCCATCCAAAAACAACGGAATACACTTCATTCGCAAGTGCTCACGGAACCTTCTCCAGGATAGATCATATCTTGGGTCACAAATCAAGCCTTGGTAAATTTAAGAAAACTGAAATTGTATCAAGAGTCTTTTCTGACCACAATGCTATGAGACTAGATATCAATTACAGGGAAAAATTTTGTAAAAACTACAAACACATGGAGAATAAATCATACACTACTAAATAACCAAGAGATCACTGAACAAATCAAAGGTGAAATCAAAAATTACCTAGAAACAAATGACAATGAAAACACGATGACCCAAAACCTTTGGGATGCAGCAAAAGCAGTTCTAAGAGGGAAGTCTACAGCAATACAATCCTACCTCAAGAAACAAGAAATATCTCAAATAAACAACCTAATCCTACACCTAAAGCAAATAGAGAAAGAAGAACAAAAAACCCCCCAAAGTTAGCAGAAGGAAAGAAATAAAAATCAGATCGGAAATAAATGAAAAAGAAATGAAGGAAACAATAGCAAAGATCAATAAAACTAAAAGGTGGTTCTTTGAGAAGATAAATAAAATTGATAAACCATTACCCAGACTCATCAAGAAAAAAAGGGACGACTCAAATCAACAGAATTCGAAATGAAAAAGGAGAAGTAACAACTGACACTGCAGAAATACAAAGGATCAAGAGATTACTACAATCAACTATATGCCAATAAAATGGACAACCTGGAAGAAAGGGACAAATTCTTAGAAAGGTATAATCTTTCTGAAGACTGAACCAGGAAGAAATAGAAAATATAAACAGACCAATCACAAGCACTGAAATTGAAACTGTGATTAAAAACTTTCCAACAAACAAAAGCTAAGAACCAGATGGCTTCAAAGGCGAATTCTATCAAACATTTAGAGAAGACCTAACACCTATACTTCTCAAACTCTTCTGAAATATAGCAGAGGGAGGAACACTCCCAAACTCATTCTATGAGGCCACCATCACCCTGATAACAAAACCAGACAAAGATGTCACAAAGAAAGAAAACTACAGGCCAATATCACTGATGAACATAGATGCAAAAAACCTCAACAAAATACTAGCAAACAGAATCCAACAGCACTTTAAGAGGATCATACACCATGATCAAGTGGGGTTTATCCCAGGAATGCAAGGATTCTTCAATACATGCAAATCAATGTGATAAACCATATTAAGAAACTGAGGGATAAAAACCATATGATCATCTCAATAGATGCAGAAAAAGATTTCAACAAAGTTCAACACTCATTTATGATAAAAACCCTCCAGAAGGTAGGCATAGAGGGAACTTAACATAATAAACGCCATGTATGGCAAACCCCCAGCCAACATCATTCTCAATGGTGAAAAACTGAAACCATTTCCTCTAAGATCAGGAACAAGACAAGATTTTCCACTCTCACCACTATTATTCAACATAGTTTTGGAAGTTTTAGCTGCAGCAGTCAGAGAAGAAAAAGAAATAAAAGGAATCCAAATCAGAAAAGAAGCAGCAAAATTGTCACTGTTTGCAGATAACATGAGAGTATGCATAGAGGATCCTAAAGAAGCTACCAGAAAACTACTAGAGCTAATTAATGAATTTGGTAAAGTAGCAGGATACAAAATTAATGCATAGAAATCTCTTGCATTCCAGTGCACTAATGATGAAAAATATGAAAGAGAAATTAAGGAAACACTCCCATTTACCACTGCAACAAAAAGAATAAAATACCTAGGAATAAACCTACCTAAGGAGACAAATGGCCTATATGCAGAAATCTATAAGACATTGAGGAAAGAAATTAATGATGATACAAACAGATGGAGAGATATACCATGTTCCTCGATTGGAAGAATTAACATTGTGAAAATGACTATACTACCCAAAGCAATCTACAGATTCAATGAAATCCCTATCAAACTTCCAATGGCATTTTTCACAGAACTAGAACAAAAAATTTCACAATTGTATGGAAACACAAAAGACCCTGAATAGCCAAATCAATCTTGAGAAAGAAAAATGGAGATGGAGGAATCAGGCTCCCAGACTTCAGACTATACTGCAAAGCTACAGTAATCAAGAGAGTATGGTACTGGCACAAAAACAGAAATATAGATCACTGGAACAGTATAGGAAGCCCAGAGATAAACCCACACACATATGGTCACCTTATTTTTGATAAAGGAGGCAAGTATATACAATGGAAAAAAGATAACCTCTTAAATAAGTAGTGCTGGGAAAACTGGACAGTTACATGTAAAAGAATGTAATTAGAATACTCCCTAACACCATATACACACATAAACTCAAAATGGATTAAAGACCTAAATGTAAGGCCAGACACTATAAAACTTAGAGGAAAACATAGGCAGAACACTCTATGACATAAATCACAGCAAGATCCTTTTTGACCCACCTCCTAGAGAAATGGAAATAAAAACAAAAATAAACAAATGGGACCTAATGAAAAAAATCTTTTGCATAGCAAAGGAAACCATAAACAAGACGAAAAGACAATCCTCTGAATGGGAGAAAATATTTGCAAATGAAGCAACTGACAAAGGATTAATCTCCACAATTTACAAGCATTTCATGCAGCTCAATATAAAAAAACAAACAACCCAATCCAAAAATGGGCAGAAGACATAAATAGACATTTCTCCAAAGAAGATATACAGATTGCCAACAAATACATGAAAGGATGCTCAACATCACTAATCATTAGAGAAATGCAAATCAAAACTACAATGAGGTATCACCTCACACCAGTCAGAGTGGCCATCATCAAAAAATCTAAAAACAATAAATGCTGGAGAGGGTGTGGAGAAAAGGGAACCCTTTTGCACTGTTGGTGGGAATGTAAATTGGTATAGCCACCATGGAGAACAGTATGGAGGTTCCTTAAAAAACTAAAAATAGGATTACCCTACGACCCAGCAATCCCACTACTGGGCATATACCCTGAGAAAACCATAATTCAAAAAGAGTCATGTACCCCAATGTTCATTGCAATTCTATTTACAATAGCCAAGACATGGAAGCAACCTAAGTGTCCATCGACAGATGACTGGATAAAGAAGATGTGGCACATATATACAATGTAATATTACTCGGCCATAAAAAGAAACGAAATTGAGTTATTTGTAGTGAGGTGGATGGACCTAGAGTCTGTCATACAGAGTGAAGTAAGTCAGAAAGAGAAAAACAAATACTGTATGCTAACACATATATATGGAATCTTAAAAAAAAATTTGTTCTGAAGAACCTAGGGGCAGGACAGGAATAAAGACACAGACATAGAGAATGGACTTGAGGACACGGGGAGGATGAAGGGTAAGCTGGGAGGAAGTGAGAGAGTGGCATGGACATATGTACACTACCAAATGTAAAATAGATAGCTAGTGGGAAGTAGCTGCATAGCACAGGGAGATCAGCTCGGTGCTTTCTGACCAACTAGAGGGGTGGGATAGGGAGGGTAGGAGAGAGACTCAAGTGGGAGGAGATATAGGGATATATGTATATGTATAGCTGATTCACTTTGTTACAAAGCAGAAACTAACACACATTGTAAAGCAATTATACTCTAATAAAGATGCTAAATAAAAAAAAAGGAAATCCACCGATTCTAGACAGCTTGGGAACAGTAGTACCTTTAAATAAACTACAGTTTCCAATGAAGACTCATTAGCTTAGACGGGCCTGTGAACAATCGCCTCCACTCTGTGTCAAACCGATAGGCCAGGTGACACTGCAGCTTTTTAAGTCCCACCTAATCCTAACTGCTGAGTATGGAGAGACAAAATTGTCCCCTCTGCATTTTGCGATTTTAACACTTGGCCATGCCGTTTCTATGTTTATCTTTGTTTTCTGCCTCTTTGTTCCAAAGTTTTCTCCCTCTCCCCCATTAAAGGCCATCTCAGACTGCAAGCTGGCCGGTCCACTGCTCTAAGCATACCAATTGGATCATGAGTAATGACCGGGCACTTTCATTTAGGGATGTTTCTAACAACAGGATTGAGTCCAGCTGCCATGTGTTGCCTAAACTGAACATTCAAACAAGGTGGAAAACACTAGATCTGTGTCCTTGGATACTGGAAGCTTCAAGGACTGTTTATTGTTCAGCATCTTAAATCAAAATAGAAGGAGATTTCACACTGTTTCCCGGGTACATATCCTTAGGCAAGGAGCAAATCTGTTCTTTAATAAGAATCATTGAGTGAACCCGACTTGTTGCTCATTAGCTCCATTTTCAAATAGCAGCAATAGTTCTTTTTCATTTTAATCAAGAGGCAAGTGATCTTTTTTTGCCTCTCAGAATAGAAAGACAATTGAGGACACTCATGATGGCTAATCCAGCCCTACCTGCCAGATGTTTCTCTAGGAGTTTATTTTTGTGTTTTAGATAATGACGCATTCATGATGGATTTAATTAAAATGGTGGATGCTGTTTTTAGGACTGTATTTCAAATAGGTATGTTCAATGGAAGTTTAAAGAATGTGAAGCTTTAACTAGTCCAGCGTTAAAGCAAAACGTATAGTATAAATTTGTAACCCTCTTGTGGCTAACCATGGAGGAGTGGAGAAGCAAGGCAGCCCGGGATAGTTCCGTTAGAGAGGTCCAATGCAATACACATTTTTAAATTAATCCTTTTGTTTGTTTATTCAGCAAGTATTATGTAACTACTCTGTGTTAGATGTTATTCCAGACACTTGGGATTTTTCAGTGAATGAAGCAGACAAAGATTCATGCTCCTGAAGAATATACTTTCTACTTGGGAGACACAGATACTAAATGATCAATTGTAATAAGTAAATTCTACCATTTGTCAGTTGACAAGTGCTGTGGGAAGAGAAAAGGGGAAAGGGAGTTGGAAGTAAGGAAAGACCTATTTTAAACAAGATGGTCAGGATGAACCTCATTAAGGAAGTGACATTTCAGGTAAGATTTTAAAAAGGCGGAAGGAATATCCGGGAGAAGAGCTTTCTAGCAGTGGAAACAGGCGAAGTAAGGGTCCAAGGCAGGAGCGGGTCTGACGGGGGAGCCAGGGTGACTGGCGTGGAGAAGCCAAAATGGAAGTAGTTGGAGAAGAGATAATGAGTGCTGTTCACTCTGAAAGGGAACCTACTACAGGGTTTTTAGCAGAGAAGTGACATTTGTCAGCATATTTTTACTCGATAGCTTTGGTTGCCATAGAGGGATAAGAGGAGAAACAGAGAGACCATTAGCAGACTAGTGTAATCTGAGTAAAGATGGTGGTTCAAAACAGGTGGGAGCATGAGGTAAAGTAAGGATTGAATGGATGTTGGACATATTCTGAAAGTAGAGCCAGGATTTGTTGCTAGACTGGATGAGGGGTGGGAGAAAAAGAGAGAAGTCAAGATGCCTCTGAAGTTTTAGGCTTCAGCAATTTGAAGAACAGAATTCCCTTCAATTAAGATGGAGAAGGCTGCAGGTAAAAAGGATGGTTGTTTTAGACATCTTAAACTTGAGATTATCAATTAGAAATCCAAGTGGAGATACTGAATAGACAGTGGAGTACCAGAGTCTAAGGAGAGAAGTCTGAACTGGAGGTAGGATATTTTAATAAAAATGGCCTATTGTTTTGGCTACTATATGAGACATTTACAATGTAAAGCACAAGACCCATCCCTAATGAGCCGAAAGACTTTTGGGAGAACTACTATTGGCTATAAAGAATCAATAGGGACTCTCCACGATAACAGATGAAGAACCCTATTTCCAAGTAATTTGTCAATCAAACGGACAGGAATGTTATTTTAAAAAATTAAAAACCCAGCAACCAAGAGTCTTTATGTCACAAACACAGTTTTTTTCCACTTTTCAGAAATAACTGACATATACCACTATAGAAGTGTAAGGTATACAGCACGATGGTTTGACTTACATGCATTGTGAAATGATTACCACAAAAGCTTCAGCTAACAGGCATCTTCTCAAATAAATACAATAAAACGAAAAGAAAGAAGAAAAAAGGAAAAATAAATTCTCCTATGATGAGAACCCTTAGTTTATGTATCACCCAGCAGTGTTAACTGTAATCACTCTGGTGTTCATTATGTTGCTAGGACTTACATATCTCATAGCTGGAAGTTTGTAGCTTTTGACAACCATCCTCCAGTTCTACCTTCCCCACGCCCCACTTCTGGTATAACCACAAGTCTGATCTCTTTTTCTATGAGTTGTTGTTGTTTTAGATTCCACATGTGAGATCATACTGTATTCGTCTTTCATTGTTTGACTTATTTCACACAGCATAATGTCCTCAAGGTTTATCCATGTTGTTACAAACAATAAGGTTTCTAGAATTTCCTTGTTTTTTAATGGCTGAATAATATTCTATTGTATATACATACACCACAACTTCTTTATCAATTCAATAGGAAGGACACTTAGGTTATTTCCAGGTCTTAGCTATTAGAAATAATGCTGCTGGTGCAGATATCTTTTCAAGTCACTGCAAAACAAAAATCTTGTTCAAAATAGTCCAACATAACTGGTGCAAATATAGTGATTTTGTTTTAAAAAATGTATGTCTCAAGAGAAAAGTCCTTTGTAGACGGTATTTACACATATTTCCTCTCTCATTTTCGGCTTCTCACAATTTCTTGAAACTACTGATTGTCTGAGGACAGTCTGTGAGAACCACGTAGTCCATAAATTGTTCATTAATGTTTGCGTTCACAGTTTATACAATGGGAATCATTCCTATTTATAATCTTTCAACATATGCTGAAGACCTCAGAACAAAAAAGAAAACCAACACCACACCACACTGTAAGGTTACCAATGTCGTGTCTGCTTCGCTCCACAATACCAGAGGACAGTTTTACAAGGCACAATGTGGTAAAACTAGAATCAAGAAGAAGCTACCATGTGGGAGAGTCATTCTGAGTATTATTAGAGATAATAGGTACAGACATTTGAAAGGAAATGTTGTTTCCTTTGCTTTCTTTTATGAGACAGAGCATACATGTGGTTAAAAGCATAGATGCTGGAGCCAGGATCCCTAATTCGAAATCCCAGCTCAATCCCAGCTGTGTGGGCATGAGCATGCTACGTAACCTCTCTGTGTCACACCACCACTGTGTATAAAATGAGAATAATCACAGTATCCACCTCCTAAGGGGTGTCAAGAACATTACATGAGTTACTATTTATAAAGCCATTAGAAAAGTGCTAGAAACATAGTAAAACCTACAGAAGTGTTTGGTAAGTAAAGGAAATCCTGATTTTCTCTTAAAGCATACCTCCTTCTGCTTTAATTCTGCCACTGGGGCATGTTTTTCATATTTTTCTAACTTTTCAGAAACTGATGGCAGCAGTTAAATATATTTGAGTTTTATTCCCATAATTGTAGACTCGTTCTTCTCAAAAGCTCATCTCTGAGATAGTTTCTGAGGCATGCCGGGTCTCTGCCTGCCTTCCAGAAATTGCCTGCAACATGCCTGGTGGGTTTCCAAGTTCTCTCCAGTCAGCCAAGTAAGGTTTAGCGTGATTTTTCATCACCTTGACGTCAGTGAGAAATATCACTAAATTAATGCAAAAAAGATGTTCAATAGGATTTCATGAATAACTCAAAGCCCACTGCAAATACGAGATTGTCTGTGATGTTTTGAATTGATGGAAATCCGTCTAGGGATTTCCAGCAATTCATAAACCAATTTCAGCTGACCGATTTAAAGCTTCGTTTTTTAAAACCTGGCTTGTCAGAAGGAGAGTAGTCTTTTCCAGGCAAACACCCCAAATTGATTCAATTATCATTGACATCTAATGAATTCACTGCAGGTATCAGCGAAAGTCCCTTATGGAGAAAGTTGACCACAGCAGCTTATGTCCAAACACTCTTGACTTACCTTAAAACATGACCAAGGAAAGAATTGTCTCCACCTCATTAGGCCTGCCTACACTGATTTCCAACTCCCACATTCCCTCCAGCCTTCACCGCTGTCTTTGGACATGCTTTTTCCTGCATGTGCAAAAGTCATTCCCCTTGTACTCCAAGCTTGGAGTACTCCACGTGTTTCTTGTAGGCTGCCAATATCCATCAGCAAGGGATTTAACATGAATCTTCTTTTTATTCTTGATATTTTGAGCTCCGGACGCTCTTGTAACACTTATTTCTTCATACATGAGCAATATCAAAAGCAAAGAATTTAGGTCTCAAAAATACTTTTGAGAACATTCTTTATGGTGGTAACTTTTTGAATTTTCAAATTTTACTGTGGTTTTCACTCAGGTGTCCATTCCACCCTCCTTCCTTTCTTTTTTTAGCATGATTGCTTCTTAAGCCTTGCCCATTTTGGTATCAGGATAGGTAGCTGCAGCCTCCAGAAAGCATGGCTCATTCAAAATTTCCTCATATAATATATGCAGCACAAATCTGTCAGGTCAAACAAATTCTCTAGAATCGATTCATCTAGTTTGGTTAACCTGTTTGGCTTTTATAGTTTGCCCATAGCTGTTTCTTCTGACACTGGGATAATATTTGAGTTGAATGGCCAACCTGCATCATTTCATTAAAACCGACAATTTCCAATGTAAAATCAACCCAATGAATATCTTTTAGTCTTTATGTTGCTTGATCTCTCAGTGGCATATGACCCAAGGAAAGCGTTTTTTTTGATCTCCTAAGTTTCCACATTTTTCCTGATATCTCTCTCACTTCTCTTGATGGTCATTATTGGTCTTAAAGGATTGCAAGCTCTCATTCCATTCCCTGTAGTTATGACACTTGTCTTTTGTTTCTCTGTTCACTCAACTGATTGATCCTAGCTCCATCACTCACTGGCTGTGTGACTTTGAGAAATTTATTTAACTTCTTTGCACCTAAGTTTCCTCATAGACAAAGTGGAATAACAGTATCTACTGCCCAAGGTTGTTGTGTTAGATACTGAGTTAATATTTAGTATCTTAACTGATAAGTATAGTGATTGATCATTAAATAGAGCTAATTAATACCTAAAATTCTTAATAATAAGTATACTTAATAATTAAATAGAATTAATATTTAAAAACATGCAGAACAGTGATTGGCATAGAGTAAGAACTATTTAACTATTTATTTTTTCTTTCATTAACTCCCATAGCTTCAAATCACCAAGTGTGATGACCGGTAGTAATGACTCTCCAGACGTGCATTTCCAACCAGGATCTCTCTCTCTCTCTTGAACCCAGATATCCTCACCTGGAGGCCACATGGGTACCATGAGGTCTTTTAACTCTCAAATACGATTTGCTTACCTGCTCTGTCTAAAGAACTGGCACCGCTCAGCTCATGCCAGGACACTGACCTTGACTCTCTTTTCCACCTCAACCTACACATCTCACCATCCATCTGGTTAATCCACTTTTCTAGACCTTATTGGAATCCATCCTTCTATCTCCAGCCTTGCCCAATCTCATCTATCCGCCTCACTGCAGAGGAGAAAACTTAGAAGACTTAGAATTTTCTTTCTACAAGGTAATCAGATAGAGCTCCCCCCCCCAAATCCTTCTACGATGCCCTACCAATGCTACTACCACTGTCATTACTCAGAGAGAGTCCAAACGCTTAGCATAGCATATCACGTCTTCCCGCCTGAACTTTCTATTGCCTTTCATCTCTGTTTTTCCAGCCAACAGTCACCTTCTATAATCCAGTCATATCTAAATGACTTGTTTTCCAAAGTATACCATCATTGCTCAGAAAACTCAGGCTAAGTACATACTACCCCACTTCCTAATCCTCATAACTTTCTAGCTAACCCTTTATCCTTTTAGAGTTGGTTGGAGGGAAAGCTCTGAATTAGAACATGAGCAATTCAGCATCATTACTGATCGATGGACCTTACAAGTGATTGTACCCTTCTAAACCTCAGTGTTTCCTCTGTCAAAGAAGCATTATCCATTCGACAAATATGTGTTAAGATCTTATATGCCAGTGCTGTGGTAGACTCCAGAAATACAGCACTGAATAGATGATACCTCTGCTTTCATTAGGTTTACAGTGTAGGGAGGGATATTGACTTTGAGCTTGTAAATTGTCCGCAAATCTCTACCAAAAGAAATAACTAGTCTGTGTTCTGCCACTGTCTCCTCTTACTGCACCTACTCCTATTACAGCTCATATCACTATACTGCAACTCCTGGTTTTCTCTGTGCTTTAGCTTAGGTTTCTCCAGAAGAAATGATGAGACAAGAACCTGGGTGCAGGTAGTTTATTTGGGGAATGATCTCAGGAAGCACAGATGAGAAAAAGGGAGACAAGGGAAGAAACCCAGTAAGGGGCGTTTTAATGACCATAGGGCAACTGGGTCTCAATGCCTCTGAAATCTGGCTGAGAAATTATATATCTCAGAACCATCACACCAGATGGTATGGGAGCCGGAGCACCTCATCTCTAACAAAACGTGACTCCTTGGGGACATTAACTCCACTGTACTTCCAGCTTGTACTTGCATGTGGGTCAATTCAGGTGAACCAAGGCAAGAATGGCAGGACCTCAATAACATCTCCTACACTATCCAGTTCCCTTACCAGCCTGAGCACTACAAGAAGTGTACAGTACCCATCCTCCTATTCATAGGACTCACCAGAGTTCCCGCTCAGTCTGTGTGCCAAACGAATGGACGAACCTCCACAACATGGTAAAATAAATACTCTCAAAGATTCTTGTTGCTCTGCAACACTGAAGGCTAAAAGGGCCCAGGGGAAGAGGCACCTATTGGGGCACAGTTTTCTTGGTAAAATACCAGATATGAAATTCACTGATAAGATGCCTAAAAAGATTTCTTTCTTTCTTTCTAACCAGTGACCACTGTTATGGACTGACTGTTTGGGTCCCCCACTGCCCCAGATTGATATGTCGAAGCCTCAACCCCCAATGTGACTGTATTTGGAGATAGGGCCTTTATGGAGGTAATTAAAGTTAAATGAGGTCATAAACATGAGGGGCTCTGATGTAAAAGGATTAGTGTCCTTAAAAGAAGAGACACCAGAGAGTGCTCTATGGCTCCCTTGTTCTCTCTCTCCACCACGTGAGGACATAGTAAGAAGGCAGCTGTCTGCAAGCCAGAAAATCCTCACCAGAAACCAACCTTGCCATACCTTGATCTTGGGACTTTCCAGCCTCCAGAACTATGAGGAATAAATTTCTGTTGTTGAAGCCACCCAATCTATGGTATTTTGTTATGGCAGCCTGAGCAGACTAAGACAACCACATTGGAAAACATGAATGGTAATGGTGAGGTGGGTTCACCAATGATATCAGGAAAGAGTTGTATGGAAATAGCCAGTGACTTGATATACATGCCCCTGTGAAGTCCGTGACCCCAAATTCTTTCTTTAAACAAGGCTGTATTTAACTACAAAAGCCCCTGAACACACAAGATTGTCTGTAGGAAAGAGACATAAGTTTTATGTTGATCAGTCTAGAACTATTCAGAAATTTCTTGTTCAGATTTTTAAATCAATCATGAACTTTCAGAGATAAATATTTGTCGACAATGATAGGTTTGCGCAGTTTGCTTTTGTGGCATAAAATCACTTCCCATTTCATAGGCACATAAAGCAAGCACATAAAATGGTTAAAAAGACTTCTTGGACATCAAATAACTCATACAAAACACACTGATGAGTTAAGTGTAAATAAATGAGAAACACATGGATAAAATTTTCCTTAAATACATAAAGCTTTAGACATTAAGTGAAAAAAGGGACTGACAAAACACATCTGGGGTTTTGCCCACTGCAAAAATTATTTTCAGTTTTGGATATTAAGACAAATTACAATTCAATGTGTCTAGCTCGAGTATAAGCTCTTGATTTATAAAATAATGCTTGTCATATAATGATTGGGAAGATAGTATAGATAAACATTTATGAGAACTCAGCCCTGACCTAAGATGGAGAAAATTCTTCACTCATTTAGCAGCAAAAAGGTCAATTTTCTTGCTGTTATTTTTAGCAAGGGAAGCTTACAGCAACATATTTCTGTACTTGACGCTGAAGAATAAACACATGGAAAGAGCATCAATGTAGAGAATGAAATTGTTGCTACTTTTTTTTTACATCAACTAAAACCAGATTATAGTTCAGAGGTAGATGAGAGGCGTATTTGCTTCACTTAAATTTGTCAAACAAAGTTGATCAAAAACTAAGTTTTAATTTCCCCCCATATCAACTGATGCATATGATGTGACGGAAGGTTTGGGTTAACTTATACTGTTCATGTGCGGCCAGATTCAGTTTGCCCCTTAACTGCCACCTACAAGTGGACACAGCAAAGTAAGATCAAAAGCGAATTGTGCTCTGGGTCCTAGCTAAGTGACTGTTGTGTAAACTGGTAGCTTTTCCTAGTAAGTACAAAGGGCCTACTTCCATTTAGCCTGGGGAGTCCTCACGCCTGAGCTAAAGTTCTGTGCTCACCATTAAAAAAATGGCCACTGACAATTCCATCCCACCAGTATTTCTCCTGCAGAAGACACACAATGGATGACAGGCTCAACTCTGGACCCATTAAAGCTTCTGGCTTAGGACATCCCGGTTGGGAGTTGTAGCTGTTTCAAAGGACAATGCAAAGGAAGGAAGTCCCAGGAAATCATCTATCTTCAGGCTTCATCCCTTGAACTGAGGATCTTGATTTTAGTCCTAGACCCTGGTGGCCTGAATTCTCAGAGATTCTCTAAATCTCCCTAGTCCTATACCTTCCTTACTCATAGCATTCTCTAAGCCACAGCTCTCAGAACCACGTCCTTCTTAATGATACACTGACCGACCTGGAATCACTGTCAACTGGAGAAAAAGGAATGATCAGGGATAAGCCTTGATCAGCCATACGATGCCTGAGAGCTGAGAACAAGATACTCTATAGCCAACAGCTCTCAGATCCAGGTCAGAAACAAACAATATATGCCTGTGGAAAATATTCAGAGAAATGGAGCCCTTGGGCACCAGTGAAGAGAACACAATTCAAGGATAACTGAGTAACTGAAAGTAGTCTTTGGGGAAAGAAAAAAGTTAAAGCATTGATGAATAAAGAAAAGGCATCTGGAAGTAAATTGAAAACTTCCAGAAAAGATTCACCATTCTATATGCCATAAAGAGCATTCAGATTCATGGAAAGAGGTCAAATATTAGCACATCATCTGCCTTGAGTGGCTGGGCATGGAGAGAAGTCCCTCCTTCTGTCATCTAGGTCACCCACTCTTTCTTTCATGAAATAAATTAATTTACACAGAGCAGCAAAAGGTGACACTGCTAATAAAAGGAAATATGGTATCAGTCTGTCATTCTCTCTGCTTTGGTTTTATGGGCAGGGGCAAGAGGCAGCAGCAGTGTAACAATAAGTCATTCCCACGTACATTCAAAGGGCTGTGGGCACTGCACAACTGTAAGAGCATTACCATGCTGCCAACAGTTAAGAATTCTGAGGGACCTGGGGTTCACAGTGCTGAAGAATTAGGCTATATTTTTTCTTTTCTTTTTTTTTCTTCCACTACTCTTTATTGTTTTATTGAAGCATAGTTGATATACAATATTATTGGGTTGGTCAAAAAGTTCATTCGAGTTTTTCCATGACCTCTTCCAGAAAGACGTGAATGAACTTTTTGGCCAGCCAATACATTAGTTTCAGGTGTAAAGTACAATAATACAAAATTTTATAGATTATACTCCATTTCAAGTTATTACAAGATAATGGCCGTATTTCCCTGTGCTGTGCAATATGTCCTTGTTGCTTATTTATTTTACACCTAGTAGTTTGTGTCACTTTTTTAAAAATTTATATATATATATACATATTTTTTATTGAAGTATAGTTGATTTACAGTATTGTGTTAGTTTCATTAGCTAATCACTGTTAGCACAGTGATTCATTTATACACAAAGATAGATAGATAGATAGATAGATTCTTTTTCAGATTCTTTTCCCATTTAGGTTATTACAGAGTATTGAGTAGCGTTCTCTGTGCTATACAGTAGGTCCTTGCTGGTTATCTATTTTATAAAGAGTAATGCGTATATATTAAGCCCAACCTCCTAAAGAGGCTACGTTTTATTGTTACATCATGAATCTGTTTGTTTCAGGGACTCCAAGTTCTAAGACAGAGATGTCCTTTTATTCATACCCTTTGAATTTTTAAGACATGGTCAAGAGATCACAGGGCTCTGCCTTAAATTTATGCTCAGGAAAAGAGGGAACACATGAGTCCTAAGCTGAAGTTGGATTATATGTAGCTGAAGGGTGATTCATTGCCTGGGCACCTACCTTCTTCAGAATGTCCCCAGAGTGGCCAAGGATATGATCTAAGGAAGGCCTGCAGTCAACTGTGCCCCAGGCTAATGTGCACAGAATCAAACTCTTCCTGAATGACCTGCTGTATAGGAGAAAACATGTGAATGTTCCTGAGTGATCCCTGGCAGTGCGTTATAGAACATCAGGGCCCCTCTAGCGGAAGTGGGGACACAAAGAGGGTACAAGAATAGGAACAAACAGATACAAATGTAAAGGAGGAATATTATCAGGAGAATTTATTTCTTCCAACAAACTGCAAATTAGGTGAGGGATGGAAATTTGTCCCCCAAAATGTGTATTAAGTAAGTCCTAACCTTCTAGTATCTACACATGCAGTTGAAAAGAGTCTTTCATGAAACATTCTCTTAGGTCATTTTATGAAATTGATGGTGGGTTGTGAAAAGACTCTAGGATTGACTAAGGCCTATCAATTCATTATGGCTCCAAACTTTTTATAATTGTATACCACTGTCAGGGAAAGCAATAAAATGTATCCCCTCTCCCCCTTGTACACACCGGCGCTTTCACGGAGAACTTCTAGTGAATTTAAACTGCAAATGCATCCCTATAATATTCATTTTAGCACTGAAAAGAGTTTCACTTCAATATATAAAGAATTATACAATTAAAAAGAAAAAAAATTAGATAACCCTCTCCTCCAATGTTCATAACAGGGGATATTAAATGGTTCATCCCAGGGACTGAGTTTCACTTACCTATGTTCAAGTAGATTATAAACGTAAAATTAAAAACAGCTCTAAATACCGTCTTTGATATTGAGGGTGCAGTGTTGTGTTTTCTTTAAATAAATGCAAGAAACTAGAATAGAACTCCAGGTGCTCTGTAACCTCCTATTTACTAATGACAAACCAGTACTTTTCATTGTAACATTCTCCATGATCTGGCCTCCCAAAATCTTTAAAATCACCATTCTCACAACTCTTGTCTTTAAGAGTTAACATGAATACTTTTTTTTGCCCACTTCTCTCAAATTTAAGATTCTTGGGCCTTGGAGGAATGTAAACACCACAGATTCTTTCTTCAAAAGAGGCTTTAGCTCTGGAAATTCTTTGCTCTAGTCTATAACAACCTCCCTTCTAAAACCACGAGGTGTAAAGCCACTTGCTATATGCTTCAGAGACAGGGTTCTTTCAGGCATCATTTTGTTCTATTTGCCCACCAGAAATCAGCAATGGTGCAGTGGCAGGAAACTGCACTAGAGGCTCGGCACTGTGGGTGAGAACAGCTGGTCTATCCAAGACTTACTCCACACTCAGCATTTGACACCTGGTGGTGTCATGTTCTAATCCATCCTGGTTATGTACCTGCCTTCCACAGTTAAAGTCTTCCGGTATGCAGTTGACATCATGTTCACAATGATGATTTAATGTTTAGGGAAAAAGGCAGCATATGAAACCTCAGGTATTTTTCTGGTCCAAAGTTCAAAGAAATGAGTCTTTGTTTTCTGTTTTGTTCATTTATTTTTCTTGCTTAAATTATTTTCAAATCTCCAAAGTGTTATTTCTTTTTTTTTTTTTTTCTTTTTGAGTCTATATTCTTCTTAAGACCCAGAGTTTAGCTGTAAAAATCATGTTACTTCCATAATCGTCTAGAACTTCAGTGCCTTTAGCCCAAAGTACTGCCATGCTCAGCACAATTTCAAAACATTGTTCTCGTTTAACAGTTTCTCTCACTGTGGATTTCCACACAGGAAGTTTTGTTTCAGCTTCACGCATGGGAGGAAATACTTCTACTACAGGAGTTAGAGGTAAATTCTAGCACTAATACAATTAAAAATCTGTGTTAAGATCCTTGAAACTGCAAAATTTATATACTTCCTGGACCCAGTCAATGTAAAACTGCTAGGCTGGGAGCCATCCAGCTCACAGATCATGAAGGAGGATGAGAACTATTATAGCCTTATATGTGGATTAATTCTACCTCCAACTCACAAAAGCAATTTACGTATCTATCTTAAGTATCTAATCCAGCCTCTCTATACCCCTAGGACACGCGTGGCACTGCAGGTATACAAGAAAGATTAGATGTGGGGTTAATAAAAGATAGAATAGGAGATTAGAAGAATAAGGAATAGCAGAAGAATTGCGAAAAAAGTCAAATTCTATTCCCAAATGACTGGAAGAAGTTGCATTAAAAAATCCCAAACCTATGTAGTCTACAGCCTATTCTTGTTAATTTGTCAAGAAAGTTTTGATGTGGGTATTACTGTATCTTTTTGAAATTTCCTCCCTTTAAAAAATGGCCCTGACAAAATACAGTCTATGTGATTATGTCTAGATTGGACATCAGACCCATTCTTATTATCTAAACTTAGACCATTTTTCTTGTTGGCTAGAATCTCATCCCAAAGATCAAATATACAATTGTTGCTACTTGCAAGCTGCTGTCGCAAATAACTAAACACAAAGGTGAGGGTGGCATTTTCAATGTCAGGAAGAGATTATGTGGATTCCATTTTAATTTGTCTACACTCCGTCTTTTTGATCACAGGTAATTGTGAATTGGCTCTAGTTCAAAGCCAGAAGGACAGAGATCTTAAACTCATGCAGTCTTTACAAGAGTCACAATAGTATGCCCTGCTTATTTGGACCTTTTCTCCTTAGCACAATAAGTGTACGCTAAGCGTAGTTGAAACTTGTCCTGAAAAACTCATAGCCTCAGGGGTTCCATTGAGAAATGCTGTGTGGGCAAACAAAGCTCTCTCTTTACAGCTTTACAAATGATAGGTTTTCACTTTATAAGATGTTTTCACTGCATTCTTAAAGCATCGGCTGATGCAAAACAGCATGGGCCAGCCATCCCAGTTTAGCATAGCATGTGAAAACAAATGTCTATTCATGGGAGCCTCACTCTCTCTCCGAGTCAGCTGCTTTCATTGAGAAGCTGGGAGAACAGGATGTAAAGTAAGGGGGGCTAAAGTGAGATGCCAGCCTTCAGCAGTGTGCTTCTACTCCCCTTCAAGCACATGCCTCTCATCACTGGCCCATCTAGCAACAGACTGGAGAACTTAGAATGAGCACTGCACGAAGCTCCCAGGGAAGAAATGATGTGCTGAGAGTCACCTAGGAGTTCAAAGATAAGAAACTTCTAGTACTGTACTAAAAAAAAGTTACGGTTACCAAAGGGGAAAGGGGGTGGGGAGGGGTAAATTGGGAATTTGGGATTAATGGAGACCCATGACTGTATATAAAATAAACAAACAAGGACCTACTCTATAGCATAGGCAACCAGATTCATATCTTGTAATGACCTATAACGGAAAAGAATCTGAAAAACAACATATATACGTATGTATGTATGTATAACTGAATCACTTTGCTGTATACCTGAAACACTGTAAATCAACTATACTTCAATTTTTTTTACTTTTTTTTTTTTTTGCAGTACGCGGGCCTCTCACCGCTGCGGCCCCTCCCGTTGCGGAGCACAGGCTCCGGACGCACAGGCCCAGCGGCCATGGCTCACGGGCCCAGCTGCTCCGCGGCATGTGGGATCTTCCCGGACCGGGGCACGAACCCGTGTCCCCTACATCGGCAGGCGGACTCTCAACCACTGTGCCACCAGGGAAGCCCTATACTTCAATTTTAAAGAAAAGAAATATTTGTACAGAGAATAAATCAAGAACCTCCTGACTAATGTTGCAGAATTGAGCATATGTTCAGTTACAGAAGGGAGCATCCAACTGCTCTAACTAAAACTGTCCTGCAGCCAATTTGTTTGATGATCTTCCCTAATTTTTAGAAACCTGTCATGGTCCAGAGGGCCCGTGTTTTTTTGTTCTACTCTCCAGGGAGGATTAGTTGACTAATATGTCAGTATGGTTCTCCCAAAAGGAAAAATGACTATGCCGTATAAGGTGTCACTAACTTAAATAGAACTATGCCTATGTATACATTCTAACGGGTTGTATCTTTCTGCAACACCTTTTCCATGGAAACAGCCCATGTCCTTTATTGCATTTGGCATTACGGGTGAAGTCTGCTAAGAACTCTCCGGGAGGCCAGTTTACTTTCTGCTTTCTTGTTGCTATGTGATTTCTCCAGTACACTGACATTCTTTCAAATACCATATTCTTCTCTCTCATCCAGAACCCTCCAAAAATTAAGAAGATGGTGTCTTATAAAAAGAAGGGCTTAAAAATACTCTAACGCAAACAGTAAGGTGATTTTAATTTCACAGTATTAAATGAAATAAAATGTGTAGCTTGGAAGGCTGTCAAAACACAACAGAGATTCTGCTTTTCCTTCTCTTTCCAGGCCATTCCACCAAGATGCTGTCAGTGTGAACAGATGTAGCCAAATCTTGATTGTCCATAGAGATCAGGTCATGGACAAATAACACTCCAAGATCAGAGGCTCACAGAAAGAGCTAGAAGGGAAGTCGGAGAGCATTTAGTCCAATTTATGTGGTTTACAGGTGAGACGACCGAGGTCAGAGAGGTTAAGTGTCTTGAACAAATTCACACACCTAATAAGGGGTAGAGCCTAGAACAGAACTGAGTTTCTGACTTACCCTTTAGGTCTCCCTTTCTACTGTCTCCCATGAATTCTTTTTACAGGCTTTATTTTTATTTATTTATGTTTTTTAAGATACAACCCTGACCTCTCTCCCCCAAACTAAAGTTCTTACGGGCACAGGTGCTGAGTAAACCCTAACTCACTCTTTTAAGTCTGATTTAGCTTACTTTGTCCCTGTTCATCCTTAGTCTGGGGCATCATGGAAGTGATAAAATGACAAACAGGCACAGGAGGATAAAGCAAGCATACGGCACTAGTGGTTCACAAGTGGAATTTGCAAGGGATGAATGATTACTTTTGGCGGTCCAATTAAAGAGGTGGTCCAATACACCGACTGCGGTCACGTGCAGGTATAGGAAGCACATGTGGTGGTTGGAAGAGGGCAGATCAGGGCAAAATTCAAAATGGAGATGATGGAGACTCCAGTTTCCAGCACTAGGTACCGTAGCATCAAGCCAAAGGCTTTGTCTTTAGGATGGAGTTGCTCAGCCCTGAGTTCATTCTCCCATTTGAGTGCAAAGTTTATCAGTGGCAGGAAAGTTTCTAGTAGCTAAGGAAAAAGGAGAAGGATAATTACAGCACTGCCAGTGCTATATCACACATGGATCCGAGAGATCATTGAAAAGGGAAGTGGCAATATGGGAACTGAGAAATAGGGTTCACAGTTCTATCAAGAGCTGTGTGACCTGCAGAGAGAAATAAACCTTCCTGGGCTTCAGTTTCCCACAAAATGAAGAGAAGGAATAGTTTCCCAAAGCATATTCTAAATAACATGAGTGCCACAAGATGTTAATTTACTGAACGAACATTCACACACATGCGCATACACACATTCATAACCACATATACATGATCAAATAAATTTGAGAAACTCTGGGTTATAAAAAGTCAAACTGGCGTATCACTAGGAAAATCCCAGAGCCTTCAATAGACTAAGAGTCATGTGTATCTGTAAGGTGAGAAGCGCAGCACACAGCAATGCCCTCAGAAATTCTTATTTACAGGCCATCTATGGGACTCATGCTCTACAGAGCATATATTCAGAACACTGACCAAGAAGATAGCTAATGCCCCTTCCAGCTCTTAAATTCTCATATACAATTCCACGGAATGTAGGTTGAAGGATCTAAATTTTATTTCCAAAAGAAAATGCCCATAGCACATACAACATTGCTCTTTTTATAACAGGCTCACAGATGCTACCAGAAATGTGTAGTGATAGATACTTTACAGCCGGTAAAGCCTAAAATATACATTCTCACACTTGAAAACTGTCCATCAAGCAGAGAATATAATCCTGTGATGCCTACTTGCCGTAGGAACCTAAGATGGTCCTGTATCTATTTCTCAGAATTTCATAGTGCCAGCCTGAGGAGATTATTTCTTAAAATACATTCCTGTTCTTGACATCATGAAAATCCTCAGAAAAGACTATCGTATCTTGAGAGAACATAGTCATAAATTTCCAGCTCTGATTTTCAAAATATATGTAGCATATGAGCCTAAACATCTTACATTTTACTGCAAATTGTCCCTAAAATTATCAGTTAGCCTAGTACTAAGCATATAAAATATTTACAATGAAAAGCCCAGGTGTCTTTAATTTTCAATGAAAAAAATGTGTTTTCCTGACCTTTCACAATCTAATTTGTTACATATCATTAAAGATCTCTTTATCCTGGAAAGTTTTGGCAACTCTGCTTATTATGAAATGGCCCACGAATACAGAGAAACCATTTCCCACTCGACACTCTACTTTGCAGACAACAGACGTCAATGTAGCATGTGTATATATGTATAAGGAGAAGAGAATACTCAGACTCAAGGGCATCAGTTCAAATTTAAACAAAAACAACCAGCTTTGTTATAATCAAGTCAAAGGTATTATAACTGGGGGCCCCTTACCTCTGTACTCTCTCCTCTCTGCCCATCCTCCCCAGAGAGTCATCTTCTAGCTCTGATCACATAAATCTATTATTTGGAAACTTCTGAAGGATCCCTTTGTCTATAAGATTAAGTGAAGATTCCCCTACCTGCCATTCATCCCTTCATAATATGTATAAGCTTTTTAGGCTAATTCTCACAACTTCTTTATACATGTCATATATTCCAGCCAACTTGGTCTATTTGGTGTTGCCCGAGTACAGCCTATGATTTTGCCTTTGTACCTTTGTTCAAGAAAGCGTTCTGGCTCAATGGTCCACTCTGTTATTTCTTCATTCCCCACTTCCATACCATGTTGGTCAAAATAGTATTCATCATCCAAGACATTGCTCACTTCTAAGTCTTGCATTAACCATTCTGTTTCTTGCATGTAAATGTGACAGCTAACTGAACCAATAACCCCTTCCCATCTTGAACACTTTTTTGAAGTATTTACTATCTGCCATGATTGTATATGACATGTAGGAAAAAGACCATGATATATACCATGTCTTTATCTCAGATACTTGGTAAATAATACTTTCAGAAATAAATGAACTTTAAGATTTTTTATATCAAATAGAGTACATACACACTTTTTTTTAATCTTTACTGGAGTATAATTACTTCACAATGCTGTGCTAATTTCTGTTGCACAACAAAGCGAATCACCCATATGCATACACATGTCCCCATATCCCCTCCCTCTTGAGCCTCCCTCCCATCCTCCCTGTCTCATGGAGCTCCTCATCTCAGCACCAAGACCCAGCTCTACCCAGTAATCTACAAACCCCAGTGTTGGAAGCCTCAGGCCAAACAACCAGTAAGACAGGAACACAATCCCACTCATAAAAAAAAAAAAGAGAGACGGGCAAAAAGATACATGTACCACAATGTTCATTGCAGCGCTATTTACAATAGCCAGGACATGGAACCAACCTAAATGTCCATTGACAGGTGATTGCACAAACACTTTTAAAAAAACAACGTGTGTTGAGACCTTCAAGATGGTAGAGGAATAACATGTGGAGATCAACTTCCAAACCACAAATGCATCACAAACACATCTACATGTGGAACAACTCCTACAGAACACCTACTGAACGCTGGCAGAAGGCCTCAGACCTCCCAAAAGGCAAGAAATTTCCCACGCACCTGGGTAGGGCAAAAGAAAAAAGAATAAACAGAGACAAAAGGATAGGGACGGGACCTGCACCAGTGGGAGGGAGCCGTGAAGGAGGAAAAGTTTCCACACACTAGAAAGCCCCTTCACGGGTAGAGACTGTGGGTGGTGGAGGGGGGAAGCTTCGGAGCCGCGGAGGAGAGCGCAGCAACAGGGGTGCAGAGGGCAAAGCAGAGAGATTCCCACAAAGAAGATCAGTGCCGACCAGCACTCATCAGCCCGAGAGGCTTGTCTACTCACCCGCTGGGGCAGGTGGGGGTTGGAGCTGAGGCTCAGGATTTGGAGGTCAGACCCCAGGGAGAGGACTGGGGTTGACTATGTGAACACAGCCTGAAGGGGGCTAGTGCACCACAGCTAGCCAGGAGGGACTCCAGGAAAAAGTCTGGACCTGCCTAAGAGGCAAGAGACCATGGTTTTGGGGTGTGCCAGGACGGGGGATTCAGAGCACTGCCTAAACGAGCTCCAGAGATGGGCGCAAGCCGCAGCTATCAGTGCAGACAACAGAGATGGGTGTGAGACACTAAGGGTGATGCTGCAGCCACCAAAGCCCTGTGTGCAAGCACAGGTCACTCTCCACACATCCCCTCCTGGGAGCCTGTGCAGCCCGCCACTGCCAGGGTCCCGGGATCCAGGGACAACTTCCCCGGGAGAACACACGGCACCCCTCAGGCTGTTGCAACGTCATGCTGGCCTCTGCTGCCACAGACTCGCCCCACATTCCATACCCCTCCCACTCCCTGGCCTCAGTGAGTGAGAGCCCCCTAATCAGCTGCTCCTTTAACCCCGTCCTGTCTGAGGGAAGAACAGAACCCCTCAGTCGACCTACATGCAAAGGCAGGTCCAAACCCAAAGCTGAACGCCAGGAGCTGTGCGAACAAAGAAGAGAAAGGGAAATCTCTCTCAGCACCCTCAGGAGCGGTGGATTATATCTCCACAATCAACTTGATGTACCCTGTATCTCTGGAATACCTGAACAGACAACTAATCGTCCCAAAATTGAGGCAGTGGAATTTGGGAGCAACTGTAGACTTGGGTTTGCTGTCTGCGATTGATTTGTTTCTGGTTTTATGTTTATCTTAGTTTAGTATTTAGAGTTTATTATCTTTGGTAGATTTGTTTATTGATTTGGTTGCTGTCTTCCTTTTCTTTTTTTAATATATAGATATACATTTTTTTTTTCCTTTCTATCTTTTTGTCAGTCTGTATGTGCATTTTTCTTTGTGTGATTTTGTCTGTATAGCTTTGCTTTTACCATTTGTCCTACGGTTCTGTCCATCCGTTTTTGTTTTCTAGTATAGTTTTTACTGCTTGTTATAATTGTTGGATTTGTTTTTTGGTTTGGCTGCTCTCTTCTTTCTTCCCTTTTTTTTTCTTTCCTTATTACTTTTTAATTGTTTTTTATTTTTAATAATTTTTTAATTTTTTATTTTATTAACTTTTTATTTCATTTTATTACTTTACAGTAAAGTAAATACTTCTTCTTCTACCCTTCCTCCCTTCCTCCCTTCCTCCCTTTCTTTCTTTTTTCTCCCTTTTATCCTGAACTGTGTGCCTGACAGGGTCTTGGTGCTCCAGCCGGGTATCAGGCCTGTGCCTCTGAGGTGGGAGAGCAGAGTTCAGGATATTGGTCCACCAGAGACCTCCCGTCTCCACATAATACCAAATGGCGAAAGCTCTCCCAGATCTCCGTCTCAACACTAAGCCCCAGCCCCGCTCAATGACCAGCAAGCTACAGTGCTGGACAGCCTATGACAAACAACTAGCGAGACAGGAACACAACCCCACCCATTAGCAGAGAGGCTGTCTAAAATCATAATAAGGTCAAAGCCACCCAAAAACACACCTCCGGATGCGGTCTTGCCCACCAGAAAGACAACATTCAACCTCATCCACCAAAACACAGGCACCAGTCCCCTCCACCAGGAAGACTACACAACCGACTGAACCAACCTTAGCCACTGGGGGCAGACACCAGAAACAACGGGAACTACGAACCAGCAGTCTGCGAAAAGGAGACGCCAAAAACAGTAAGTTAAGCAAAATGAGAAGAGAGAGAAACACACAGCAGATGAAGGAGAAAGGTAAAAACCCATCAGACCAAACAAATGAAGAAGAAAAAGGCAGTCTACCTGAAAAAGAATTCAGAGTAATGATCCAAAATCTTGGAAATAGAATGGAGAAAATACAAGAAACATTTAATAACGTTTAATAAGGACCTAGGAGAACTACAGAGCAAACAAACAATGATGAACAACACAATAAATGAAATTAAAAATTCTCCAGAAGGAATCAATAGCAGAATAACTGAGGCAGAAGAACAGATAAGTGACCTGGAAGGTAAAGTATTGGAAATAACTACCACAGAGCAGAATAAAGAAAAAAGAATTAAAAGAATTGAGGACAGTTTCAGAGACCTCTGGGAAAACATTAAACGCATCAACATTCTAATTATAGGGGTCCCAGAAGAAGAAGAGAAAACGAAAGGGACTGAGAAAATATTTGAAGAGATTATAGTTGAAAACTTCCCTAATATCAGAAAGGAAATAGTCAATCAAGTCCAGGAAGCACAGACAGTCCCATACAGGATAAATCCAAGGAGAAACACAACAAGACACATATTAATCAAACTATCAAAAATTAAATACAAAGAAAAAATATTAAAAGCAGCAAGGGAAAAACAACAAATAACACACAAGGGAATCCCATAAGGTTAACAGCTGATCTTTCAGCAGAAACTCTACAAGCCAGAAGGGAGAGGCAGGACATATTTAAAGAGATGAAAGGGAAAAACCGACAACCAAGATTACTCTACCCAGGATCTCATTCAGATTTGACTGAGAAATTAATACATTTACAGACAAGCAAAAGCTAAGAGAATTCAGCACCACCAAACCAGCTTTACAACAAATGCTAAAGGAACTTCTCTAGGCAAGAAACACAAGAGAAGGAAAAGACCTACAATAACAAACACAAAACAATTAAGAAAATGGTAATAGAAACATACGTATCGATAACTACCTTAAATGTAAATGGATTAAATCCTCCAACCGAAAGACACAGACTCTCTGAATGGCTACAAAAACAAGACCTGTATATATGCTGTCTACAAGAGGCCCACTTCAGACCTAGGGACACATACAGACTGAAAGTGAGCGGATGGAAAAAGATATTCCATGCAAATAGAAAGCAAAAGAAAACTGGCATAGCAATTCTCATATCAGACAAAATAGACCTTAAACTAAAGACTATTAAAGAGACAAAGAAGGGCACTACATAATGATCAAGGGATCAATCCAAGAAGAAGATATCACAATTGTAAATATTTATGCACCCAACATAGGAGCACCTCAATACATAAGGCAAATGCTAACAGGCATAAAAGGGGAAATTGACAGTAGCAGAAGCATAGTAGGGGACTTTAACACCCCACTTTCACCAATTGACAGATCAACCAAAATGAAAATAAATAAGGAAACTCAAGCTTTAAATGATACATTAAACAAGATGGACTTAATTGATATTTATAGGACATTCCAACCAAAACAACAGAATACACTTTCTTCTCAAGTGCTCATGCAACATTCCCAAGGACACATCATATCCTGGGTCACAAATTAAGTCTTGGTAAATTTAAGAAAATTGAAATCATATCAACTATCTTTTCTGACCACAACGCTATGAGACTAGATTTCAATTACAGTAAAAAATCTGTAAAAAATACAAACACATGGAGGCTAAACAATACACTACTAAATAACCAAGAAATCACTGAAGAAATCAGAGGAAATCAAAAAATACCTAGAAACAAATGACAATGAAAACACGATGACCCAAAACCTTTGGGATGCAGCAAAATCAGTTCTAAGAGGGAAGTCTACAGCAATACAATCCTACCTCAAGAAACAAGAAACACCTCAAATAAACAACCGAACTTTACACCTAAAGCAATTACAGAAAGAAGAACAACAACAAGAAAAAAACCATAATTAGCAGAAGGAAAGAAACCATAGAGATCAGATCAGAAATAAATGAAAAAGAAATAGAGTAAACAATAGCAAAGATCAATAAAACTAAAAGCTGGTTCTTTGAGAAGATAAACAAAATTGATAAACCATTACCCAGACTCATCAAGAAAAAAAGGGAGAAGACTCAAATAAATAGAATTACAAATGAAAAAGGAGAAGTAACAACTGACACTGCAGAAATACAAATGATCATGAGAGATTACTACAAGCAGCTCTATGCCAACAAAATGGAAAACCTGGAAGAAATGGACAAATTCTTAGAAAAACACAACCTTCTGAGACTGAACCAGGAAGAAATAGAAAATATAAACAGACCAAGCACTGAAATTGAAACTGTGATTAAATATCTCCCAACAAACAAAAGCCCAGGACCAGATGGCTTCAAAGGCGAATTCTATCAAACATTTAGAGAAGACCTAACACCTATACTTCTCAAACTCTTCCGAAATATAGCAGAGGGAGGAGCACTCCCAAACTCATTCTACAAGGTCACCGTCACCCTGATACTAAAACCAGACAAAGATGTCACAAAGAAAGAAAACTACAGGCCAATATCACTGATGAACATAGATGCAAAAATCCTCAACAAAATACTAACAAACAGAATCTAACAGCACATTAAAAGGATCATACACCATGATCAAGTGGGGTTTAACCCAGGAATGCAAGGATTCTTCAATATACGCAAGTCAATCAATGTGATACACCATATTAACAAACTGAAGGATAAAAACCATATGATCATCTCAGTAGATGCAGAAAAAGCTTTCAACAAAATTCAACGCCCATTTATGATAAAAAAAACCCCAGAAAGTAGGCATAGAGGGAACTTACCTCAACATAATAAAGGCCATATATGACAAACCCAGAGCCAACATCATTCTCAATGGTGAAAAACTCAAACCATTTCCTCTAAGATCAGGAACAAGACAAGGTTGCCCACTCTTACCACTATTATTCAACATAGTTTTGGAAGTTTTAGCCACAGGAATCAGAGGAAAAAAAATAAAAGGAATCCAAATCGTAAAAGATGAATTAAAGCTGTCAGTGTTTGCAGATGACATGATAGTATACATAGAGAATCCTAAGGATGCTACCAGAAAACTACTAGGACTAATCAATGAACTTGGTAAGTAACTAACAAAGGATTAATCTCCAAATTTACAAGCAGGTCAAACAGCTCAATATCAAAAAAAACAAAAACTCAATCCAAAACTGGGCAGAAGATGTAAATAGACATTTCTCCAAAGAATATATACAGATTGCCAACAAACACATGAAAGGATGCTCAACGTCACTAATCATTAGAGAAATGCAAATCAAAGCTACAATGCGGGGCTTCCCTGGTGGCACAGTGGTTGAGAGTCCGCCTGCCGATGCAGGGGACATGGGTTTGTGCCCCAGTCCAGGAAGATCCCACAGTCCACGGAGCGGCTAGGCGCTTGAGCCATGGTCGCTAAGCCTGCACGTCTGGAGCCTGTGCTCCACAACGGGAGAGGCCACAACAGTGAGAGGCCCATATATCACCAAAAAAAAAAAAAAAAAAGCTAAAATGAGGTATCACCTCACACAGTCAGAATAGCCATCATCAAAAAATCTACAAATAATAAATGCTGGAGAGGGTGTGGAGAAAAGGGAACCCTCTTGCACTGTTGGTGGGAATGTAAATTGATACAGCCACTATTGAGAACAGTATGGAGGTTCCTTAAAAAACTACAAATAGAACTACCATATGACCCAGCAATCCCACTACTGGGCATATACCCTGAGAAAACCATAATTCAAAAAGAGTCATGTACCAAAATGTTCATTGCAGCTCTATTTACAATAGCCCGGAGATGGAAACAACCTAAATGTCCATCATCGGATGAATGGATAATGAAGATGTGGCACATATATACAATGGAATATTACTCAACCATGAAAAGAAACAAAATTGAGTTATTTGTAGTGAGGTGGATGGACCTAGAGTCTGTCATACAGAGTGAAGTAAGTCAGAAAGAGAAAAACAAATACCGTATGCTAACACATATATATGGAATCTTAAAAAAAAAAAAAAAGAAAAAGAAAAAAGAAGGATCTGAAGAACCTGGGGGCAGGACAGGAATAAAGACGCGACATAGAGAATGGACTTGAGGACACGGGGAGGGGGAAGGGTAAGCTGGGACGAAGTGAGAGAGTGGCATGGACTTATATACACTACCAAATGTAAAATAGATAGCTAGTGGGTAGCAGCCGCATAGCACAGGGAGATCAGCTTGGTGCTCTGTGACCACCTAGAGGGGTGGGATAGGGAGGGTGGGAGGCTGACGTGAGAGGGAGGAGATATGGGGATATATGTATATGTATACCTGATTCACTTTGTGATAAAGGAGAAACTAACACACCATTGTAAAGCAACTATACTGCAATAAAGATGTTAAAAAAAAATCTATGTGTGAAAAGGTCAACTTAAGTTGGAAGGTAGCAAATTACATTCTTCAGGATTTAGAATGGCATAAATTTGAGAAGTTTCTCTAGTATATATTTAAAAAACAGTAAGTTTAAGTAACATCTTTCCCAAAAGGCACTCAATGAAAACTCCAAAAGAAACATAAAAATATTCTACCACATCTTTTGAGGTTAAATCGAAATTTCTGTCCCTGCACTAAATACAGTAAGTTTTGCTTATGTGCTTCTGCCCTCTCATCACCACTTTCTAACTTCTATATAGAATCAACATCATTGTGAGACAAGGCACCTCATCCTCTGACCTAGAGTTACGACGTAGAGCTCTTCATAGCAGCACAAGAGCTAAGGGCTATAGTTCTTCCATTCTTTTATTGATTAGGTGGATTTTCACCTATACCTTCTTACTTGAACATAGTGCATGCATTTGCTCCTACCTATAATAACTATCTGCCTTGCCTTATCTCTGTCATCTCTTAGACTCCCATCCTCTGCCCTTACATCCAAGTTCAGAGTGATCCTTCTTCCCAGGACCTATACTGAACCAGACTAGGAGCCCTTAGAAGTAGCTCAACCAGCACATATTTTGATGGGATTGTGCTACCTAGGGCAAGCGGTTTAACAAGCTTTCCAAGAAACACAGTCCACATTTAATGCATTTCTCTGTTTTTGATTTCAGTTAGGGTTCATTTTTAAATAAAAGGACTCTACAGGAATTCTAGAAAGATGGCAGAAACCATGGTAGACTTAAAAAGACAACACATCTAGATGAATGGATGGATGGAAGGAGGGAGGAGAAAAGAAACCACATGGACATCATATACAACAGAAGTACATGACAAGGTATCCCCATGAGTCCCCAACTACAAGCAGATGAGTACAAGCCACCAACAGTATAAAAAACAAAACAAAACAAAACAAAAAACACTGGCATGGCATTAGCGTTTGTGTGAAAGATAGCAGAGAGAAAAAACGGGATATATGAAACACCAGAGAAGGGAAGAATCCCCAGAATCCCCAAACATCCAACAGGTATTTACTGTAAAAGATGGCAGGCCCATTTCAGAACAGAAGCTGAACTGCGAAGGGTTTGACCAATCTAGTAATAGGCCAGTACAAGGGGTCCATGAGAAGGTAGGAGAGGCTGGCCCCTGTAAGCATTCAATACTAAGCAGCCAGGACTCCTTTCCAAGAAAGAGCCCCACATGGAAAAGAAATTAAAATGGAATGGACTCAAAATTGAGCAAGGAAAGGAAAACAAAGATGAAGGGAAGAAAAGGTAAAGAAAAAAGTGGAGGAGAGAAGTAGAGTCAGGAAATTTCAGAAAGCAAGCTGTCATCTTTTATTGTTTTAGATTAAGCATCTTTCAATATGTTTCCTGCCCTTCTTAACTGCAAGTCTATCCCTTATGTACTTTTTTCTTCTTTTCTTCCTACTTCAGAGAAAGAAATTTCCCTTAATTTCCTCATGTTTCCTTTGCTTCTCATTTATCTTCTCTTGTTAGCATCTTCAATTTTCCTGTCTTTGCAATTTTTTTTCTTCCTGGCTTTCAAACATAATCAAATTATAATTATCTTGGAATAAAAGACTTTATGCAACTCTACCATTCATGTCAACACCTCCCTTGTTCTCTCCAACTCTAAACTTGCCAAATGAGTGTTTCACATCCGCTACTGTCACCTCCTCTAATCAAGGATATCCAGCCCTAGTTTTACTCACTTGTTTTATGTCCTCTTAAATCCCACTGCCATCTATTTTTAGTCACAGTCGTCTCAACTCCCAAAGCATCATCCCATTTCTCTTATTGACTGTAAGACTACCTTCTTTCTTTCTCAAGCTTATTTTTTCTTCTTTTACTGAAAGTGTGGATTTTCAGCATTTCCCGGTTTTGGACCTTTGTTCTTTTCCTTCACATTTTCCTTTGGAGATCTCATCCATCCCAAACATTTCAGCTATTATCTCTATGTGTAAACAACTCCCAAATCAGTTTCACTAGTCTTGATGTCTCATTTAAATTCCAGTCTTTCACTTGTACTTTTGCCATATTTTTAATAGCACATAAAAAACTACACAAGATGGAGCTCTGTGAAGTCAGAAAAACTACCATGACGCTCCTTCTAAAAGCTCAGGGAAAGAAATTTCACATAAAAATAAGTAACATAGAAATACTGAGGTCAACTCCCATGCAAATTACTGGAACAAAAAAGGATGAAAGAACTGAATGACACTCCTGCAGACAAAGAAAACATGCCTGAAAAACATATCCACAAGAGAACAGTGTAAAACTGTAAAATTCTATTTAACTAACTATGTTATCTGTTTAACTAGGCTAAAGCACATTAAGAAGATGATACAATACACAAAGGATAACATAAATCAGAATTAGAAAAGCTCATAAATGAAATGACTGCATCAGAAAATAATTAAAAATATAAGAAAAATTATATCAGAAAAGAAACTAAATTAGGAGGAACACAAACATATGATCATAGAAGACAATGCCTTGATACAAATGGAAGGTGAAAAGGAGGAAACTTTAAAATTGAAGAAGGAAGAAATTAACAGGTTTCAAGAGCAAGTGACAAAGATTAAAAGTTAGGCAAAGAAAATCTAAAATGCAGATAAAATGAGTCCATGAAGAAAACCACAAGAGAATGGAAAAAATACTAAAACTATACTGTTTAAAGAAGTTCCTGACATTAAAGGAAAATATGTAAGCTTCCTATTGATAAAACATACCCCATATTGGAGAATATCAACCTCCAGAATGACCAAAACCAAGACATATCCTAATAAAGTTACCAGACTTTAAGTTAAAAAAAAATCCATTTGGCATCAAAGCAAAAACAATCAGTGACTTAAATGGGAAAGGAAATTAGATTGTCATAAAACTTTTTCAAGGGCAACACACTATGCCAGAAATGGAGTAACACAGTTAAATATTCAAGGGCAGAAAATGTGAGGCAAAGATTTCATATCCAGCAAAACTGACTTCCCAAATATAAAGAGCACACACAGAAAAATTATTGTCAACATGCAAGAACTCATGGAATGGACTTCTACTTCCATATATAATGGAATAAATGAATTAATCCTCCCACCATAAATGATAAAACGGAACAAAATATATAAGGAAACTATTTTCAGACATTAATATACAAACAGCATAAAACCGTAATCCCTGAAAGAAAAGGCTCACAATGTAAGCCCCAGAATTGACCAGACTCTGTATGGGGACATTTGTCAATTCCCTGTTACAGTTCAGTGATCTGTAGTCCCAGCTGAGCACTGTGGTCCTGCAGAGATTAGAAGGCATGGATCACAGTTCAAAGTATGTGAATTGGCTGGAATCTGCAGAGCAGAACACCAGAGAAGAGAGAGGCACAAAGAAAGTGCCCAGAATTCTGCGAATGTTGGGGGAGGGGGCAGGGGAAGTTTCCCTCTTGAATTCTTAGCCAAGGGCTAGACTGTGCATGAGAGAGAAACTATATGAGGCTTGCCCAGGAAAGTACACCAGGGTAGACCCTACGCTGAATCCTAAAATAAGGCTTAATGCATTCTTTGATCACAAAAGAATTAAATTAGAAATCAATAAAAATAAGGCAACTAGAAAATGTTCAAATGACTGGAAATTAAATAACAAACTTCTACCATGGATCAAAGAAGAATTCACAAGGAACACTTGAAAATATTTCAAATTTAATGGAAATGGAAAATATCAAGACTTATGAGACATAGCTATAAAAGTGTATAGAAAAAATGCTGCTTCAAATATTATACTTGTATTAGGAAAGAAAGTTTAAAGTAAGTGATTTCCATGTTCATTTTTAAGATTCTACCTTAAAAAGCTGGCAAGCAAACTTAAAGAGAAGAGTATGAGCAAAATAAGAAGAAAAGAAATAATAAAGAGCTGAATTGAGTGAATGAAATGGAAAACAATGGAGAACTTAAAAAAACAAAAGTGGAATATTTGAAAATATTAACAAAATTAATGAACCCTAGCAAGATTAATCAAAAAAGAGAGAAAACACAAAATACTTAGAAAATATCAAGAGCCCTATCTACTAAAGAAATTGAATTCATCTTTAAAGAACTCCCCCCAAAAAAACCTCCAGGTCCAGATTATTTCACTGTGAATTTGATCAAATACTTAAGTCTCATATAAACTCTTCCAGAAAATAGAGAAGGGGATGCATCCCAACAAACTTTATAAGTGTTGGAAAACCCTCATACCAAAACTAGAAAAGGATATTTAAAACATGAAATTTATAGACCAGTATCTCTCATGAACATCAATGCAAAAACTCTCCAAAAAATTAGCAAATAGTATTCATCTACATATAAAAAGGATAAAACATCATGACCAAATGAGATTTGTCTCAGGAATGCACAAATTAAAGTAATTACAATTAATTAAGATAATTCACCATATTATCAGAATACAAAACAGTAGCCTCAACAGTTCCAGAGGAACAAATGTAACAAAATTCAATGTCTATTTATGAAAAATATCTCAGCACACTAGGAATAGATAGAAACTTCCTCTAGCTTGATAAATTGACAGAGAAAACAACTCATATCCTACTTGATGAAACACTGCTTTCCCCTAAAATAAAGAACAAAGCAAGAATATCTACTCTCCCCATTAATATTCAATACTGTACTCTGGAGGTTATAACCAATGCAATAGAGCAAGGTACAGAAATAGAAGGCTCATAGAAAGGAAAAGAAGTTGTTAAACTGTCACTGTTCACAGATAACATCATTGTCTGTATAAATAACACTAAGGAATCTGTAAAAATAAACTCTTAAATTTAGTAAGTTAATTCAGCAAGGCTGCCTGATACAAGGTCAATATACACAAATCAACTGCATGTCTCTAGACTAGCAACAACATCTGGAAAATTCTATTTAAAACACAACACCATTTACGATAGCGTCAAAAAAGATTAAAAAATCAGGAATAACTTTATCAAAAGATATCCAAGTTCTACACTGAGAACTACAAAATAATGCCAAGAGAAATTAAAGAAGATCTAAGTCAAAGAACAGACATATCATGTTCATTAACTGGAAAACGCCCAAGTGTTAAGACTTCCTTTTCCTCTAAATTGATCAACAGTCAGCACAATCCAAATTATAATTTCATCACGTTTTTTGCATAAACTGATAAGCTGATTCTAAACCTCATATGAAAATTCAAACGCCTTAGAACAGTCAAAATAATCTTGAAAAGGGAAGAACAAAGTTGGAAGACTTACACTACTTGGTTTCAAGACTTACTGTAAGATTATATTAATCAAGTCAGTTTGGTATTAGAATAAAAATAAACATATAAATAAATAGGACAAGATATATTCCAGAAACGACCACACAATTTTTGAGAAAGGCAAAAATATAATTCAATAGGAGACTGGGTTATTTTCACAATAAATTCAGTAAAAACTGGTTACCAATTCTGGAGAAAAAATAAACCTTGACCTTTACTTTATATCATATATAAAAATTAATTCAAAATGGATCAAAGACCTAAAGCTAAAAGCTGAAACTATAAGTTTTCTGGAAAAAGTATAGGAGAAATTCTTCACCATTTTGGAGGAGGGAAAGATTTCTCAGTACACAAAGAAAGCACTAATCATAATAGAAAAAAACGATAAACTATAAAAAATTATTTGATGAAGGACTTGTATCCAGAATATGTCAAGAACTCCTACAATTAAGTAATAGGAAGACAAAAACGAATTTTAAAAATCTGTAAAGACTCACAAGAGAAGATATATAAATGGTAAATACTCATGTGTAAAGATGCTCAACATCATTAACCAGGAAAATGCCACAATGAGGTACCACAACATACTCATTAGATTGACTAAAATTTGAAAGACTGACCATTTGAAATGTTAGCAACTTTTATACATTTCTAGGAGTATACAAGGGTACAATTACTTTGAAAACTAGTCTGGAAGTTTCTTATAAAGTTAAATACACAATTACTATGTGACCCAGCAATACCATTCCTAAATATTTACCCAAGAGAAAGGAAAATATACAACTACCAAGATACTGTACACTAAAATTCATAGCAGTGTTAATCATAATAGCCAAAAACTAGAAAACACACAGACATATATCAACCGGTGAATGGACTAACAAAATTTGATACATGCCTACAATATAATGCTATATAGTAATACTGATACACACAATGTTCAAAAATGTCATGCTGTGCCAAGGAAGCCAGACCCAAAAGAGTACAGATCACGCAGTTCCATTTACATGAAACTCTAGAAAAGACAAATCTAATCTAGAGTGACAGAGATCACTGTTTGCTTGCAGTAGAGATAGGTAACTGACTCAGAGGGTAAACAGGGAATACTTTTTGATAATGGAAATGCTGTATATCTTGACAGTGTATCTGATACAAAGGTATTTACACTTGTCAAAACTCATCAAAATGTATACTTGAATGGATGCCATTTATTAGATGTACACTATATCCCAACAAAATGGGTTGAAAAACATGCTGAGTAAAATAAGCTGACACAAAAGGAGTACATACCATATTATTTTATTTATATAAACTTCTAGAACTGGTCAAATTAATCTCTAGTGATAGAAATCAGATCAGTCATTAGTTGGAGCAGGGATAAGAAGGAATTAATTGGAAAGTAGAATTTGGAGAGTTTCTGGAGTAACAAAAATGTTCTAACCTTCATTTGGGTGGTGAATTTACAATATATACATTTGTTAAAACTCATTAAAGTGAAGTCTTAATGGGTGCATTTTATATAAATCATACTTCAGTAAAAGATGATTTTAAAAAATCTTAGACACTACTGCTCCCAGGAGCAAGAGAGGACTCAAATAAATAAAATTTTAAAAGGAATAAGAAAATATTACAACTGAAATATTACACAGAAATACAAACAATCATAATAGACTACTATGAACAATTGTGCACCAACATATTGGATAACCTAGAAGAAATAAATTAATTCCTAGAAACATACAATATAATAGGACTGAATCATGAAGAAACAGAAAATCTGAAGAGACCAGTAATGAGCAAGACTGAATCAGTAATCAAAAAATTCCATGAAAGAAAAGCCCAGGACCAGATGGTGAATTCTACCAAACTTCCAAAGAAGAATTAATGCCAATCGTTCTCAAACTCTTCCCCCAAATTGAAAAAGATGGAAGATTCCCAAACTCATTTTACAAGGCCCACATTACTCCAATACCAAAGGCACATAAGGATACTGCAAGAAAAGAAAACTATAAGCCAATATCTCTGATTAATACAGATACAGAAATTCTCAACAAAATGCTAGCAAACCCAATTTAACAGCACATTGAAAGGATCATGCAGCATGATCAAGTGAGATTTATCCCTAGGATGCAATGGTGATTCAATATACACAAATCAATATGTGATACACCACAGTAATGGAATGAAAGATAAAAATCATATGATCATCTCAATAGATGAAGAAAATGCATTGGACAAAATTTACCATCCTTTCACAATTAAAAATTCTCAACAAATTGTGTATAGAAGGAATGTACCTCAACATATTAAGGCCATATATGACAAACCTACAGGTAACATTACACTCAACGGTAAAAGGTTGAAAACTTTTCCTCTAAGATCAGAAACTAGACAAGAAGACCAACTCTTGCCACTTTTATTCAACATAGTACTGGAAGTCCTAGCCAGAGCAATTAGGCAAGAAAAAGAAATAAAAGACATCTGAATCATAAAGGAAGAAATAACACTGTTTGCAAATGATATATTATATATAGAAAACATTAAGACTCAACCAAAAAATTGTTTCATAAACAAATCCATAAAGTTGCAGGATACAAGATCAACATACAAAAATCAGTTGCCTTTCTATAACAATAACAACAAACTATCTGAAAAGGAAATTAAGAAAATAATCTCACTCATAATAGCACCAAAAATATAAAATACCTAGGAATAAATGTAACCAAAGAGGTGAAAGAAATGCATACTGAAAACTGTAAGATATTAATGAAAGAAATTGAGGAAGACACAAATAAATAGAAACTTTGTACTCATTAATTGAAGAATATTGTTAAAATTTCTATACTACTCAAGGCTATCTGTATATTCAATGTAATGCCTATCAAAATTCCAATGACATTTTTCAAATTAACAGAGAAAACAATCCTAAAATTCATACAGAACCACAAAAGACCCCAAATAGCCAAAGCAATCTCGAGAAAGAACAAAGCTAACTATATTACTAGGCTATAGTGATCAAAACTGTATTCCACTGGCATTAAAAAAAAGGACACATAGACTAGGAACAGAATCAAGAGTTCAGAAATAAAAGCCCATATATATGGTCAACAAATATTTGATAAAGGAACCAAGAATGTTCAGTGAGAAAACTGAATATTCACATGTGAAAGAATGAAATTGGACCTCTGTCTTACACCACTCAGAGAAGTTAATCCAAAATGGATTAAAGACTTAAATGTAATACCTGGAACTACAAAACTCCTAGAAGAAAACATAGAGGAAAAGCTCCCTGACATTGGTCTTGAGAACAATTTTTTGGATATGGCACCAAAAGCACAAGCAACACAAGAAACACAAGTGAAAATAAACAAGTGTGATTATATCAAACTAAACCACTTCTGCATATCAAAAGAAACAATCAACAAAATGAAAGGCAACCTGTGGAATGGGAGAGAATGTTTGCAAATCACATATCTGATAAGAGGTTAATATCCAAAGTATACAAGGAACTCATGCAACTCAACAGCAAAAAAATAACAACCAAAAAATGGGCAAAGGACTTGAATAGACATTTTTTTCCTAAGAAGATATACAAATGGCCAACAGGTCACAGTCAACATCACTAATCATATGGGAAATGTAAATCAAGACCACAATGAGATGTCACCTCATACCCATTAGAATAGCTATTTTCAACAAGCCAAGCAATAAGAAGTGTTGGCGAGGATGTAGAGAAAAGGGAACACTTGTACACAGTTGGTGGGAATGTAAATTGGTGCAGCCACTATGGAACTGAGTATGAAGGTTCCTCAAATAATTCAAAATAGAACTATCATATGATTCAGCAATCCCTCTTACGGGTATATATGTAAAAGAAATTCACTCACACTATCTTAAAGAGGTATCTGCACCCTCATGTTCATTGCTGCATTATTTAAAATAGCCAAGGTATGAAACAACCTAAATGCCCATCAGAGACGAAAAGATAAAAAAAAATGTAGTATGTATATATAATAGAATATTATTCAGCCACAAAAAGAAGGAACTACTGCCATTTGTGACAATATGGATGGATCTGAGGGCATTACCTTAAGTGCAATAAGTCAGAGAAAGACAAATACTGTATGATCACACTTATACATGTAATCTAAAAAAGCCATACTCATAGAAACAGACAGTAGAATTGGATTGCCAGGGGCTAGGGAGTGGAGGAAATGAAGAGATATTGGTCAAAGGGTACAAGCTGCCAGTTATAAGATGAATAGTTCTAGGGATATAATGTGTAGCAGGGTAATTACAGTTAACAATACTGTATTATATACTTGAAATTTGCTTAGAGAGTAGAACTTAAATGTTCTCACCACACACACACAAAGAAAAAGGTAATTATGTGGGGTGACAGAGATGTTAACTAACATTATTGTGGTAATCATTTCATAATATACACATATATCAAATCATCACGTTGTGTACCTTAAATTTATGCAATGTTCATAATGTCATATGTCAGTTATATCTCAATAAAGATGGAAAAAAATCAGGCAGGTGGACAAAAAAATCAAATAAAATATATAGGTGATAGTTGTATGGGGAAGAAGGAAGGAAGTAGGCAGAGAACTGTAATACCAAGATCATAACTAATCAGCTCACACATGGTAGTATATTTGGTGGTCAGGGACATGGTGATGGAGTCAGATAAAGCTGTCTTGTCTCAGCCTGTCACCTACTGGCTGAGTGATCATAGAATAGAGATCTAATCTCTCTGGGTTTTAATTTCTTCACCTGTAAAATTGAAATATGTTTTTTAAAAGCATTTTAAAAAATACTTCCAATTTTTGTATCACAGTGAGTGGTATTTAATAGACAAATCAAAAATGGCAGCTATTATTACTCAATAAGTTTTCCTGGCCTCCTGTTTCTAACTTCCAAATTTTACTCTGGGTAAATTATCCAAGAAAACTACTGTCTCAATGATTTCCCAGTATCTGACAAAATGATATACTCTATCAACTTCCAAACTTACAATTCTACCTCAGACCTTCTTACTTTTCCAGTACCCTCCATGACTTGTAATTACTTACCTTTTTCCCTTCCTCTTGGAGTTGACCCACTGCACAATGACCTTCCGATATTTCTCTCCCTAGTGAATCCCATCATTAATTAGCCTCACCCTCCCTATTTTAAACCTGGTTCTAATTCCACCTTCTCCAAGAAGCCCTCTGTGACCTCTTAATCACCGAAAAGTGATTTCTCTTCCAAGACCAAAGCTCACATACTATACTCTTTGCAAAGTCTTATGATACCATTTCCAGGGATGGCTGAAAGCTTTAGACATGCCTGTTTCTCAGTTCCTAAAGAATTTGATTAGATTTTTATAATTATATTTGTCACTAGATAACTCTAAGTAACAATATTTACATTTTTCTTATTTCCTCTTAGTCTACTGAAATAAGGAGCAGAAACTTAGAAAAATGAGAATAGATCTAATACAAATTTTATAAACTTAAAGGAACAGTTGAAACTGATTAATTTTTAGAACTATTTCCAGTGCTGCTTTGTGACGTCTGAATTTGAACATCCCTTCTTAATCTTCAGCTACTGAAGGGAACAAAATATATTCTGCTCAGAACTGCACTGCAACTACAATTTTAAATTAGATATCTGTTAGTCAATTAGTTCAAGCAACGAAAGAGCTAATTGAATGAGATAACACAAGATAAAGAAAATATAGAACAGATTTTACAAAGAAAATTTTCTGATTTTTAATCTGCTCCTTAGAAAAATACTACAGAATTTATTCTTTAGTATCTTTCTTCTAAATGGCATAATTTCTCCTTTGGCGTTTACCAAAAAAAAAAAAATCAGTTACAGAACCTAATTCTTCTGTGCTTGTCAGCTACTACAGCTATGCAGTTCCATTATGAGTGGTCATTAGCTGCCAATCTCAGCATTATTGCCACGAAGCCTCTATAAACCCTGTCCCATTGGTCAGTCTTAAAAAATGGCACAGCTGCAAAACAACGTCAGTTATGATTCAGCCCTAATTTTCCCTGTCAACAGCCTTGTTCAACTTCCCAGATATTCCTACTTGTTGCCAAGTCCATTTTGTAAACGAAATCTGCCTTTTGAAAACCACCATATGAATATGTCAACAGGTCATGAAATATTTTCATTACAAATCTTAAAGAAAAACTTAGCTCTAAAGAAACAGTTTGGAAAATGTCTATTTCATTAAGTACAAGTGTGAAATCTTGATGGAAAACATTTATTTTGGCAACTTGCTGTTCTGTTGGTGGCCCCAAAGTATCCTGACCAGACTATCTTTGTGGGAGGTGGAATTGGGGGGATTCTAGAGCAAATGAAAAATTCCTTACTAGGAGCCCCTTGGCTAAGCACTGAGGAAAAACTGAGAAAATCCAAAGTGCAAATGCCAGGCATAAAAGCTTATTCTAAAAGCTCCAGTGTCAGTAGAGCTATTTCTCAATTATCCACATTAAGAAAAAAGAAGTAGTGGTATGGAGCAAAGGTGGCAGATAATCCCCAGATTATTTGTGTTTGACTTTGGAACATACACGTGTACACATACACACACACACACGCACATTTCTCTTACTCAACTCTGTTTAAGCGGTTTTCTCTGCCTGGGAAGACTTGCCACTGTAGTTTGCCTGACAAGGTCCAGTCATCCTTTATGACCAGATACAAATGTCACTTCCTCTATGAAGCCTTCCCTGCCTTCCCCAGGGAGATAATCAATCTCTCTCTCTCTCTCTCTCTCTCTCTCTCTCTCTCTCTCTCTCTCCTGTGCTTTCACAGCCTTGGGCGCCTACATGTATTATGCCTACATGGCATATGTTCTGTTGAACTGTAATTGTTCCTTTATGTGTTGCTCTTCCCCAACTGTCCTATGAGATCCACAGGGGTAAGGCCAATGTTTTATTCATCTAATGGTCCCTAAGAGGCAAACCTCGAGCATACACAATGCCCAGTAAACACTTTTGGATGACTATTCTCCTAGGTAATCCCAACTTGATAGGGGAATAGGTATCAAAGAAATATCTACTGATGGAACAAAAATATCAGGTGAAATATCAAATTGGGATTTGAAACTGACACAGACTATTCCCAAAGAACTCAATCAGGAGAGAACTTCATGAGATTTCTTAAAATAAAGTTTTTATTGGACCTTTATGATTTTTTTTTTGACCTCTCCAGCATTCACTATTCGCACACCTCACAGTGTTCTGTGAGCTTTGTTTTTCATTTATCGTTTTAGATACAAGTACTACCTCTGTACTAATGGATGAGGCCGTGCCTTAATAATCATAAGGCTCCTTGACTTTTTTTCATAGCACGTTGTGTTTACAAATTACTGTTAGTCACACTGTTCTATAAGCTTACTGTGGCAGCGATCCTCATTTGCAAATGAGAAAACTGAGAGTCGAGAAAATTAAGTGACTTGGACTAAGTCTGCACATCTAATAAATGACAAAGCTGGGATCAGGACCCAAATATCTTTGACTCTCTAATGTCTCAAACAAGAGTGTCCTAAACACTGTCTGATGACGCTATAGCTTATTCTTGCAGTACAAGGAAGATCTCAACCTCAGGATGAGAGAAGTTAAATGGTGCATTCAAAGATCTTAGAGAAGCACAACCAGAGACAGGGGTAGAAGTCAAGTCCCTACACAGGTTTATTAATTCAAAGACTCATCCCCTTGATGTTCTTTTTTAAAAATACGGATGATAATTTACTATCATCACACTTCAGCACGACTCTGCAAAACAGATACAACAACAGGATAGGTAAGACACCATTTCAATGTTATAGGAGCAACCTTTCTTTTTTATTACTTTTTAAAATTTTTGGCTGCATGGGGTCTTCATCGCTCTGTGCGGGCTTTCTCTAGTTGCAGTGAGCGGGGGCTACTCTTCGTTGTGGAGCACAGGCTCTAGGTGTGCAGACTTCGGTAGTTGTGGCTCGCGGGCTCTAGAGCGCAGGCTCAGCAGTTGTGGCGCACAGGCTTAGTTGCTCCGTGGCATGTGGGATCTTCCCGGACCAGGGCTCGAACCCATGTCCACTGCATTGGCAGGGGGATTCTTAACCACTGTGCCACCAGGGAATTCCGTAGAAGCAACCATTCTTAAAGTGAAAAATTATGTCTGATACCAAAGAAATTAAAAATAAAAATGGTGCAGTGGAGTGAATGGTTGGCAATCAATGATATTCAACAAGTGACTGGCCATTTTGATGTTAGGTACATACACACACAGAGTGCTACCAACTTAACAAGAGATTCTCTCCAACTGGAAAGAAAAGCTTCATGGAGAAGGCAGCTGTGAGCAGAATCAGAAAGGGTAGGGAAGAGAGGGATGTGACATGAAGAGCATTCCAGGTATATATAAGCAGAGAAAGAGAAGGGTGGGGTCGTTATGAAGAACAGCAGGAAAAACATCTTCACATCCCAGAGACATGAAGAAAATAAGGTAGAGATAAAGTTGGAAAGGGTTTTAAATTTCAAGCTAAAGTGGAGTGGAGTAAGCTTTATTTTATAAGGAATCTTTTCATCATGGTTAAATATATGTAATGTAAAATTTACCATTTTAACCATTTTTTTTTAGTGTACAGTTCTGTGGCATTAAGTACGTTCACATTGTTGGGCAACCATCATCCAGAATCCTCTTCATCTTTCCCAGCTGAAACTCTGTACCCATTAAACATTAACTCCCTATTCTTCCTACTCCCAGCCCTTGGAAACCACCATTCTACTCTCTGGCTCAATGAATTTGACTGTTCCAGGTACCTCATATATTTGGAATCATATGAGATTTGGCCTTTTGTGACTGGTTTATTTCACTTAGCATAATGTCTTCAAGGTATATTTATGTTATAGCCTGAGCCAGAATTTCTTTCCTTCTTAAGGTTGAATAAGTTTCCATCATATGTATACACCATATTTTGTTTATCCATTCATCCATCAGTGGACACTTGAGTTGATTCCACCTTTTGGCTACTGTGAATAATGCTGCTATGAAGATGGGTGTATAAATATTTGAGCCTGCTTTCAACTCTTTGGGGGTATATTCCCAGAAGTGGATTGCTAGGTCATATGGTAATCTTATGTCTAATTTTTTGATGAACCACCACATCATTTTCCAAAGGAGCTGTACCATTTTACATTACCTTAAATTTTCTATCATAAAATGCAAGTCTAAAACTACAGAGCAACATGGATCTAGATCTCTTGGTAAGAAAGTATATTTTATGGAAACATATGTAAATTTTTTTTAATTTATGAGACTTCAGGCTGATTTGTAGAACTGACAACTTTCCTATTGTTCCAATTTAATTGACCCAGAATTTCTCATTAAAAACTAGCTAAACACATGGATAGTTCCAATCTATAGTTTGTCAATTCAAAAACTATCCATGCATAAAACTTAATTACTTTAAATATGGAAAGTTAATTTTCTTCTATAAAATATACCCTATGTTAAGTATATTTTGCTCAAACTTCCAAAAGATTGTGCTTTGAGATGAAATTAAGCATGAAAAATTTCTGGCTGACAGCCCTTTTTTAATCTTAATGTATTCAGGGAAGGAGTGAAAAGAAGGTTATAACTGAAATTAACTATAGTTGTGATAAATGAGAAAAACAAAAGCAAAAAAATAAAGTTGATATCAATAAAACAAAGTAGCTATCTAACCCAAGTCAAACAAAGCCAGGATTAAATGTCTAATAGCAAAATTAACTCAACCTCATGAGAATTTTGATTGGGAAATGGCTTTACAAAAAAAGAGTTGATTGTGGAGCTATGTAATTGGCCAATGTTTGCGCTTTCTTAAAATTACAAGCAATCAGCAATTTCAGGTCATCAAAATTTTAGGTCTTGAATATAGAAAACATAAAGCGCATAAATATTCACTGTTTTCAAAGTCCTTGAACTCAAAGATAAAGCTAATACATGAAAAATTAAAAGACAGTCATTCCTAATTAAGGGCCAAGGCTCAGCTTTTTATAGAAATTGTCATAAGCAGCATTTTAATCAACTATAACCATCCTTGTCATACAAAATCACTTAAAAGCTTTCTAAAGTACAATTAACCAAAGCACCACAGTTAACCAATCACTTAAGATTGTATTTAATATGCTGTGTATCAGAGTGTGCAGCACACATTCTTATCTTACTGCTTAATAATATGTTTTATTTTTACAGCAATAAATCAGAATGTGGAAGAATGTAGTTACCATAGTCATGGAATTCAGAAAGGCTGCATTAGAGAGAGTCTCATCTAACTTTTAAAGAGATTTAGGATTATGTGATGGCTCTTAAGAAGTTGATTTGGGCTGTTTATTTTGCTTTTTTTTTTTTTTTTCATTATAAATTCTCTTGTACCAAGCACAGGCAAGAGATTTCAAGTCATTGGTCGTTCTGTTTTATTTAAGGTTAGGCTCTATCCCTTCAAACTACAACTGCAACTCTCAAATGCTTGAAGGCTTCACTCCCCTATCTGGTGGTCCCTATCTCTGGGGAGGTCTGCTCTTCCTTCAGGCAGGCTCCATCTGATGCCCGCTTTGTTCCGTAACAAAGACAACTTCTGCCCAGTCAATCCCCATAGATGACCAACAAGCACGTCAAACTTATGCCAAAAAAATAAAATTTCTGAATTCCACCCCCCGCAAAAAAATTGCTTCTCACATATTCTTCCTCCATCTTGGTAAATGACAATTTGCTGAGAGCAACAGTCCTGGAGCCCACATGACTCTCTTCTTCCTCTCACAGCTCACACCCAATCTGACAGCTGGTTTCACTGATTCTACTTTCAAAATATCTCTATAATCTGACCATTTCTTACCACCACCACTGCCACTGCCCTGGTCTGAGCCACTGTCCCCTCTTGCCTGCATTACACAAACAATCTATGATGTGCCACCTCTGCTTCCTTCCTTGATCTTGTTCTCATCATTCTACAAACAGCAGCCAGAGTGAGCCTTCTAATGGTCAACCAGTCAGTCAACACATACATAATGTTTATTGGGTATCAGGCACTGTACAACATGCTTTACTTACATTAAGTCATTTCATCATCACAACTCTGTGAAGAAGGAACTATGATCATCCCTATTTACAAAGGAGACGATAGAGATCCAGAAAGGTTAAGTGTTGTGCCTGGGGTCACACAGCTGGTAAGTGGCAAAGCTGGGATTCAAAGCCAGGCAGTCTGCACATTAGTACCTTTATTGTCTCCAGGGGACTCTCATATTATTCAGAGTAAAAACAAAGTCTACAAGGTCCTATACAATCTGGCCCTCTCTCAACAGACCTCCTATTAATTTCCTCTCTCACTCCTCTCTGGTCTCACTACCCCCTTGCTCTTTCTCAAACACACCAGCAGGCTCCCGGCTCAGCATATGGACACTCGCTGTTTCCCCAGCTTTGAACACACTTCCTCCAGATATCCACGTGGTCTGCTCACATGTCAGATGATTAGTAGAGACTCACCTAACAGCCCTATTTAAAATCATGGTCCTCCTTGGAGCTTCCCTGGTGGCGCAGTGGTTAAGAATCCACCTGCCAGTGCAGGGGACTCGGGTTCAAGCCCTGGTCAGGGAAGATCCCACATGCCTCTGAGCAACTAAACCCGTGCGTCACAAATACTGAGCCTGTGCTCTAGAGCCTGGGAGACAAAACAACTGAGCCTGTGCACCACAACTACTGAAGCCCATGCGCCTAGAGCCAGTGCTCCACAACAAGACAAAACACCGCAATGAGAAGCCTGAACACTGCATTGAAGAGTAGCCCCTGCTCGCTGCAATTACAGAAAGCCCACGCCCAGCAGCAAAGACCCAACACAGCCAAAAATAAATAAATTAATTAATTTTTAAAAAAAGATTTAAAATAAAATAAAATCATGGTCCTTTTCTCCCTTCACTCCCTATCCCCCCCTTGCCTGCTTTATTTTTATCCCCAACACTTAGCATCACCTGACAAGATATACATTTTAAGTTGTATATTTCTGCCTCACCCCACTGCAATGTAAGTTACATGAAGGTAAGGAGTTTTGTCTGTTTTGTTCACTTGTTCTCTCCAGCACCTAGAATAGTGTTTGGCACTTGAGGGAGAGAGAGTGAGAGGCAGGGGAGGGAGGGAGGGGGAGAGAGAGAGAGAGAGGAAGAAGGAAGGAAGGAAGGAGAGAGAGAGAGAGAGAGAGAGGGAGAGAGGGAAAGAGAGAGAGAGAGAGAGAGAGAGAGAGAGAGAGAGAGAGAGAGAGAGAGAGAAGGAAAGAAAGGAAGAAAGAAAGAAAGAAAGAAAGAAAGAAAGAAAGAAAGAAAGAAAGAAAGAAAGAAAGAAAGAAAAGGAAGGAAGGAAAGAGAGGGAGGGAGGGAGGGAGGAAGAGAGAGAGAAAGGAGGGAGAAGTCAGGGAGAAAGAGAGCTTGAGCTGTATGTTGTAATTGATCAGTACTTTTCCCAATGAGTCTATGAATAAACACTAATGAGAAGCTAAGAGAATTCCATTACTACCTCCTGATCTGACTCCCAAGAGTGGACCCCACTCGCCTAATCTGTAATCCCAAGATAAGAGTCTTGGGTTTAGCTAAGGCAAAGAGCTCACTCTAGGAAGTCACATGGGAAGTAGGGAACCTTGTTTACATGGGAAAGGAGAAGAGAGAAGTCCTCTCCTTCTTACTAATCAGAAGCGAGCATTTTTCCATTATGAATACATTCATCGGCCTCCCTCAATTTTCAGAATGCTTTATTTCATCTTGACTGAATCCTATCCAGAATTCACTGAGTGCAGAGGATGCAGGATTACCGTCTTGGTCTAGTTCTCTAGAAGTGAGAATTGGGGCAAAGAGTTTTCTAAGGTAGTAAACCCTAAAAAAAGAAGAAATAACCCAATGTTTAGGGCTAGAGCGAGAATGTCATGCTGGGAGCAGGCATAAGCTAACATTAGTATCAGGAATCATATTTATAAGTTATGCAGAATATCCAGAAACATTGTTTAAAATGAATGCCTTATGGACAAGGTTATTCACACAATTCTGAAGAGCAGGTACAAAACAGCAAATTGTCCCTCGTAAAGAGCCCTAGTTGCACCAGGTTTAGGATTAGAATTCCAGAAGACTGCAGGTCTGTCTTTCATATAACTCGTAAGTGCTCTGAGATTTTCAGAGCTTTACACAAGTGAGGGTTTAAGCCTGAAATTACCTACAGCATTTGAACCTAGCCAAAGGCTAAATACAAACATTAAAACCAGACAAAGATTTTTCTTGGGTGATGTATGCCATAGTCGAGCTTATGGGCATTTTTATCCAGAAAAGCCTAGTCTCACTGGCACTGAAAGATTTCCTAACACAATAACTTTCTTCTTCAATGACTTTAGCCAATTGTAGATGAGTACCGTGAGGCGTTATTTCAGTCTCAGAGTTCTAACCTTGAGGCCTGAACTTACACAAGAAAAATCTGCTTTTAAAGTGCCTGAACCTACACTTACCAGTGCTTTCCTAATTCTCGTAAGTTCCTTAGACTATCAGCATTTCAGTGGTCCTAAAGACCTCACAGACTGACTTGAGTAGTAGTCAAATTTAAAGATACAAAACTTCATGTTTGGCCCCCAATCCTTAAAAAAAAAAAAAGAGGTTTTTTTAATTGGTCTCAAGTCCATGGGTCTGTAACATTACTGCAGTAAAGATATGATTTTAATTTCTCCATTTTCAACCCTTATCTAATACTATTTTGCTTAGTAATTAATTGTATCAGAGTTCAAGCTCGTGGCAATATAAGTTTTTTTATTATTAATGCACATTTATTATTAATACGGGAAGCTGGATAGTAGTTAGGAAGACAGATTTATTGTCAGATACTCCTGGCTTAGATTCTCTGTTTGCCACTTTCTAACTGTGTGATTGTGGACAAGTAACTTTAACTTCTTGAATTCTCAGATATACCATCTATGAAATGGGCATCACAATAATATTTACCTATTAGAATTTCCACAATTAAATGAAATCATGGGTGTAAAGAGTGTATACACCTAAATTATGATATTGCCTGTAAGTTAATAGGCTCTTCTTCTCCTTCTCCATCACCTCCTCTTCTTCCTTTTCCCCATCATCATCATCATCTTAATGTTAATAATCAGTGAGAATTATAATTTTTAAAATTATGATGTTCATTGGGAGGACCAGTAATTGATCCAGTTTAAACTGGAAAGACAGATTGAACTTAAACCAGGAAATTTCAAGAATGACAGCAGTGTGGCTCTCCCAGCCTTAGGGCACCTGGCAATATAAGCTGTGACATATCATTACCACGTACAGTTGGTCACTTTAGTTTTCACTTCTAATTATGGACTTTCCTACCCTCCTTATCACAACCTTCTCACGTCCTTAGTCATTTAAGGAGTTTTAGATAATGGAGGCCAGACACCCTTCCTTGGTCCCTTAAGTTCTTCTACTTCTTCCTTCTCTACTTCCTCCTTTTCTCAGCTTCTCCTTCCTCTGTCAGCTCCTTCACATCAGCTAGCAGAGGGCTGTCAGGGGAACAAGTCCAGCCTCCGTTTGAGTCTACAGTAGGAGGTCATCTAGAGCCAGGCAGGCTAGAGATGCAGGGACTTGTGGACAGCTTTGGGGGTCATCTGGCTTGGGGAGGCTTAAAGAGAGGGCAAGTGAAGAACAGTATTTGCCTTAGGTGTCCTTAAAGAAGGGATTAATCTAGGTTAAACAGAAGTAAGCAAAATGCAAATCTCCCCATTAATTTACATTTTCTACTCCTTCAAAACTTAACATGGGCACATACTTAGTTTCACCCTCTTTATCCTCTTTAGGCTATCTGACAACATAAAGGTATTGCTATGCCCTTATATAAGACTGCTGCCCTAAAGAATGTGATTCAATTTTCAACATTAAAAATCATCACAGTTGAAAATATGCTTACTAACATTTTGTTTTGTTAAAAAAATTACTTCAACAGATGTACACCAAAAGAATGATTCCTATCATAAAAAAGCAAAAGCAGTTTAATACATATTAAGCCACCAATTTATAACCTGTATCATATAATAAAGACTTTTCAATAATCTCAACCTTGTACTTATGCTGTAAGCACATCTAGAGAGTTTATCTAGAGTGTACCCGTGACAAAGCATACCCTTGTATTTTCACAGATATATAGTTTTTCTCCATTGTATGAAAACAATTGGTTAAAATAATACAGATAGCACTTATATATGCTTGCATCATAATGTTTAAAAAAGTGAACTCTTAAATTTACATCAAAAATGCAAATAAACAAAAATCGGGGATTCTATTTTAGCTCTTCAGTTTGGGAGAGGTAAGAACATGATGAGAAAGTCATTTTCTCATTTTTAAGGTTCTATTTCCTGATTTTAAATTCTTCGAGAATATGAGCTTTACCAAATGACAAAAGCACTGGATCTATGAAAATATACAAAAATGTGTCATTCAGATAGATTGATTTTAGAAAGTTTTGCTCTGATCCACCTGCATACAATTTTCATGAAGCCTTATTAAATGTCTACTAGGACTCCTGAGTATTCTGTGTGCAAAGTCAGTTGTGGGATGGTGAATTATTCTTAAAGATTGGGAATGTTTTATAAAGTGAGAGTAATACAAGACAGAAAAACAATGGGAAAGAATTATTTGTGTTACAAGCTTAAAAGAATTCTTTTTCACAATAAAGCATAACTAAATGTGGAAAAAATAGTAATAAATATATCAGGGGGCATACATCTGTAAGGTCTAGATTGGCTGGCATCTCGGTTGTCTTCAGAATTAAAACAGCAGTTTTCCACTCTGAGACCACATTAACTCTCTGCCTACTAATTCTGATAGACTAGACTTCCCAAAGTCCTCCACAACTCAAAGTTGCAAGCTGAAGAAATATTAACAAGCTGTACAATGTTCCCTTTTTTCCAGAAGAATGACAAGTTCAAGATACCCAGTAGTCTTTGTGTTGAAGACACAACTAGAAATATTTTTAGTTTTTAATTTTTTAGTTTTAATATCGTATCACCAGATAAATCATTAACATAAAAAAACTGCCTCACAAATATATTAAATATTAATAAATATTTTAAAATTCCAGTTAAAATATTTTAGGGCTGACATTGTAATAGTTTTTTTAAACTCAAAATACAAACTGTACTAATCTACATGGGCATTGCCATGTCCAAAGGGAAAGATAACAGGGTGATTCTAGAGTGGATATGGATGGTACACAACTTGGGACCAGAAGATCTACATTCAGGTCCAATCCTACCATTGGGGCAAATTAATGTTTCTGGGCCCCAGTATCCAAATTGTAAAAAGGATAATATAAAGCGTAACACACAGAATGGTTATCCCTATAAAATGATCACTTGACTTGATTACAAAAGTGCTTTGTAAGCTGCTCTATCAAAGAAGCGTTCCGGCATTCAGGGTTATGTGATTTGCCCCAGATCACACAGCCAGTTACTTGTAGAAATCCGGTTTCCTGGCTCTTGTCTGCACCCTTTTTACTACAGTGTACCTTTGTCCCTTGTATTATATACCTATTCTCAGGAAAAAGGATTAATCATAATTCATAGTGCATAATGGCATCTTAAAATTTTGTTTCAGAGGCATTTTGTATGTATCCTTCTAGCTTGCCCTTTTTACTTCTGCGTCATGCCTCCCCTTCTGTCTTAAAAAAACAACAACAAAAAACAAACAAAAAAACACTGCTCCTTTAAGCCTCTCACCATCCAAATACTTTACCCTCCGCCCCATATCTCTTTGATGTTTCTACCAACATATGGTCACTACTCCCACTCTACTCAGGGCTTTAACTTCCGGTTTATTCTTCTCACCTGTGCTCAATCCAGTCAGAAATCATAGAACTAGAACATCCTGAACGTGAACCATCCATCACTCTGGTTTCTCATCACTTGACTACCAATCATCTTTTCCTCCATTCTATCTCTGCCATGCCCTCCTGTGGTCATCCTTTGACTCTTGCTGTCATCAGTAAACAATCTACTCTAACCACCATTTCCCCTCTGTCCAGCTCATCTGGTCTAGTACTTCCACTACAAAATTCTTCAATTTCATTGTGACTTTCACTCCATCCACTTCCTCACTATCCATCAGTCCTCTCCTGTTTTCAATTATTCTTATGGGCCAGCTAGGATTCTAAGACCCTTTGATAAAATCATCCCTTCAGGAACACATCCAACCCTTGTGTGCCTATACTGTTTGTCTGAAAAAAACTAAATCTGGATACTCTCTATCATGGTGTTCCTCAGGTGTGTACCAAGATTCACTTAAGATATTATGCAAACAAGTTGAAAGGCTATTATATTGGAACTTTGAAGTACCAGGAAATGATAGAAATGAAATTCCAATGTTAACCAGAATGCACATCTTCAAATACAGGAGTAGGGAATTCTCTGGTGGTCCAATGGTAAGGATTTAGTGCTTTCACTTCAGGGGCTCAGGTTCGATCCCTGGTTGGGGAACTAAGACCCCGCAAGCCGCGTGCAGTGTGGCCAAAAAAACAAACAAATACAAGAGTATAAATGATTCCAGAACACTTAAAAACTCCTCCTCTCTGAGGATGGTAGTAAAAGACTCAAGATGGATTTTCAGAAGAGGAGGATTTGTTTGGTGGGAACTACCAGAATGCTGAGCCTAGTACCCATCACAAAGGAAGGGGTGTCTAGGGATATCCACCCCCTCAAGTCAACACTAGTGAGGGCTGCTTCTATGGGACCACTCAGAACGCAATAATCCACACCTATGGATGGAAGCTCAGTGGCCAAAGTTCTCATCCCTGTCTTGGAAAGATTGAGGCCAAAAGACACGAGCTGATAAACTGCTTCGATGTGGGAGCCACAGATAGGTGGCTGAATGGAATCCACTACCCTGCAATTTATCAGAGCAAAGGAAGCATTGTTGTTCCTTGAGGTCCAAGATGAGCCACAAAGGAACATGCCAGACTTGAAGCCTTTTTGGCTTGTGGGTATGAGGACCAACTGGGAAGGTAATGGGACTCCCAAAGAGAATATGTGTGGACTGGACTTCTGGAAAACTAGAAGCTGAGAGAGGAGAAGCTGGCCAGAGGAATGGAATATGCCTACATCACAGGAGTTGCCATTGGAGGGGCTTAGAATGGGGAATCTAGGAAAACCCACAGAAGTACTCAGAAAATGATACAGATTTAAACATATGCCAAGCCCCAAAATGATCTATCCATTTTAGACAACTGCATCTGTCAAGCAGAGCAGAAATCCTCGGTACATTCTTTTCTCTCTTTCGTTGAGCACCAGCCCTGGATGAGCCAGAAAGTCAAGGTCAACACAACTCTGGTTGTGAGGACAAAGGAGGTGTGGGGAGAAAAGAAATCTTCCCTTTGGATGAAGATTGAAGGCTGAAATACTGATGAATAAGTAGAACTGAACATTCTCATTTCTGAATCGAGAGTGTTTTTCAACCTACTACACCTGTAGGACCTTCTGTTCCCTAGGAAACATAGGGATTATCCAGGGTTTTCAATCTGTGACAGAGAAAAGACTTTTCCTACTACATAACTATAAAAGGGATAATGGGAGAGAAAAGTGAAAAACAGAAAGAATTAAAAATTGTATTCTTATTCTATGTCATGAGTCATGCTTTTAAATATATTGATTATACTGGTTTCATGTTAATTCCGTTTTCACAAAGCCCTGAATGAGCTCTCAGCCTAGCCCAGCAATGCTACTATTTTTATTTCTCTAGTAGGCTTGCTTTCCCATTATTCTCCTATTTGACTGTTCTATATCTTCATTCTTGGTTCAAACCTCCTACCTTTCTCCCTTCCTACTGCCTCACCTTTAGATGATGAGTATATCCCATACTTCAGTGAGATGCCAGAAACTCCAAAATGGTGATGCCCAAACTTCTCATCCACAAAATTGCCTAAATCAGCCTCATTTTCTCCCGTTACATCCCCAAGACACTCCTCTGTAGAAGGCTAATTCCTCTCCGTCTCTTTTCTCCTCCTGGGTTTATCCTCTACTCCCCTCAGCAGACTCTCCCTCCTACTCACTCTATCAGCATACACACGTTTTAAGGCTTTTTTAAAGAGCAGTTTTGGGTTTACAATACAATTGAGAGGAAGGTGTAGAGATTTTCTATATATCCACTGCCCCTACTCACATATAGCCTCTCCCGTTATTAACATGACTCACCAGAATGGTACATTTTTACCAAGGATGAACTTACATTGAAACATCATGATCACCCAAAGTCCATCGTTCACCTTAGGGTTCTCTCTTGGTGTTGTACATTCTATGGGCTCGGCCTAATGTATAATGACATATATCCATCATTACAATATCGTATGGAACGATTTCACTACCCTAAAAATCCTCTGTGCTCTGCCTACTCATCTCACCCGCTCTACCCCACAACCACTGAAATTTACTGTCTCCATAGTTTTGCCTTTTCTAGAATGTCATATAGTTGGAGAAATACAGTATGTAGCCTCTTCAGATAGGTTTCTTTCACCTAGCAATATGCACTTAAGGTCCCTCCAAGTCTTTCCATGGCTTGATAGCTCATTTCTTTTTATTGCTGAATAATATTCCACTGTCTGGATGTACCGCAGTTTATCTATCCATTTACCTCCTTAAAGTCAATACACATTTAAAAATCTTCCTTGGGTTCCACACTCATTCTCAGCTATTTTTCCACTTCTTGGCTTTTCTTCACGAGTCATCTTTTCATGTAAGTAGCATTTGATTGATAGCTACACTTCTCCACCTCCCATTCACTCCTCAGCCACTCCACTGTGGCTTCTGACCACCACTGCCATCCTTGAAACTGCTCGACAAGGTCACTGGTGACTTCACACTGTTAAACCCAAGGTGCTTTATTTTCGGCCATAGGACTCATTATTTCCATATCACCGTTCCCTATCTTACTCTTGACCTCTATGATGTCACTCTCTTCTAGTTTTCCTCACTCCCTGGCTGCTGCTTCTCCATCTCCTTTGCAACCTCCTCCTCTTCCTCTTGGCCTATTAATGTAGGAGGGTTCAGGACCTGCCTCTGAGGCTTCCTACCTCTGTTCTCTGCCCTCTCTTTCTCTCCATGGCTTTAAACGCAATCTGTGTATTGACAAATACCATATTTATATTTCCAGCCCAAATTTCTCCTTGGAAATTCAGAGTTTTATATCCAACTTCTCACTTTATACCTCCATTTGGCTATTTCAGAGGCACGTGAAATTCCGCTTGTCCAAAATAGACCACTAAATCTCCACCCTCCTCCACCTTTCAGACTGTTTCTCTTTCATACTTTCCCTCTTAGTAATGTCAAGACATTTAAATATACCAGGAACCTAGGAGTCATTCTGTGTTCCTCCCTTTTCCTCATCTCCCACAGCCAATCTATCAACTGGTAATTCCAAGCAAATCTGGGCTACTCACCTCCACTGCTGCCACCAGCAAATGGTGCACGTGGACTAGCGCAAAAGCCTCTTCTTTGACTCAGTTTTCCTCCTATCCTCCACCAAACCACATTCCCCAGGTTATCAAAAGTGATGTTCCAACAATGTATATATTATCCCCAGCACCTCTCCACACACATAAAGGTTCTCAATTCACTCAACAAAATTCTGTCCCCACCAAGGCATTAACTCCAAATCTTTGCTCACGTGATGCAGCCATACTGGCCAACGTTAGTTGCCTGGACACGCCACTAAGAGGCCTTGAAATGTTCTGTGCCCTCTGACGGGAACACACTTCAACGCACACATATCTAAACACAGGCTGCTTGTGATTCTTTTTCAAGACTCAGCCTGATGCTCAGCTCCTTAGAGAGGCCTTTCCTGATCACCCCATCAGGCACTATTTTTTCTCAGTGTCCTCACCACCGCTGTCAGTGTACTCACAACCACTTGTAACCATGCATGCATTTGACAACTTATCTTTTTCTACATACTTTAGGCTCCTTAGAGCTATGAGCCATGTCAGTGTTGTTAACCTGTGTCCACCTAACAAGGGGGACCATACCTGGCCTACAGGAGGATCTCTATGATATGTGCAGAGTAATGTATTCACCCAGTAACGCATCAACACGGCCATGACTGAAATTTCATAAAACATTTCAGTTACTCCCTATGTTGAGCAATGATTTTATTAGGGTTCAGCTATCCACACAAAGAAAGGGAACAAAAAAAAAGCCAAACCACAGGAACAGACCTTTGTTTTGCAGGATCTGAGGAAGTCACAATTATTAAAGCCAAGTTGTGTTGGGAAATGAAACAGGAACCTAAGAAAAGAAAACTTAATACCCTTGTTCTTGAATCGGATATTCAACCTGAAGTGATCTTTAAATTGTGCAATTTTTTCAACTTTTTTTTTTGCAGTACGCGGGCCTCTCACTGTTGTGGCCTCTCCCGTTGCAGAGCACAGGCTCCGGACGCGCAGGCTCAGCGGCCATGGCTCACGGGCCCAGCCGCTCCGCGGCATGTGGGATCTTCCCGGACCGGGGCACGAACCCGTGTCCCCTGCATTGGCAGGCGGACTCTCAACCACTGTGCCACCAGGGAAGTCCCTAAATTGTGCAATTTTTTAAGTTGTTCTTTAGTTAGGTCAATTTGTTTGTGTAGACACAACACTATTTCCTTTGGAGTTCAGATGGATTGGATGACAGTTGGGGGTACATAGGATTTCGTTAATAGCTTATCAATAAATACTTAGCCAGCATCTTTTATATAGGATTTCGTTAATAGCTTATCAATAAATACTTAGCCAGCAGGAACCTCCCTGTACTGCTCAGCCCTCAGCTTGGAAACACCCCAAAGGCTGGGTCAGCTCTAAGGAGCTGTGGTCACGTGGACCTTTCAGAGCAGGCTCAGGGCCAACATTGTTACTCTTTTTCCCTAATTCATTTTCTGATGTTGGCTATGGTTTTACCTCTTCTTCCTTTAGAAATCAAACTGTATTCCTTCTTGGATAAATCAATGCAGTCAGCTAGGGTATATGCCAAAAGTAAATGATTTTGGTGTGTTGTAAAATAATGTAGTTGACTTTTATAAAGCTTTTATGTTGAAACTGACTTCTTCAAACTGTACATGTTAAACTTGTTTTATGACACAGTAATCAAACTGCAGTTTCAGAAGGGAGGGGCGGGGGGGGAATGAGGCCTCAGAATTCTGAGCGGCTCCCACATGGGTTAAACTGCCATGGCTTTTCTTGCTTCAAATAAAGCTTTTGGACATTGACTGTAACCTCAGATTAGGTGCTTGATTTTTAAAAATGCATATAAGTGTTACCATACATACTTCTAGGAGTCTTAATAACTTTAATAGCAGCTATTGCAATATTTGCATTAGAATAAGTAAGAAATGATACAAATGTCAATTACCATTATAGAAAGAAATTTGTATTAAGGCTCAGAGAAAATAGTTCATTTTTCCCTCACAAAACTTTTATAAAGGAAAGAAGGAAGGAAGGAAGGAAGGAAGGAAGGAAGGAAAGAAGGGAGGGAGGGAGGGAGGGAGGGAGACATGGAGGGATGGAAGAAGGGAGGAAAGGGGGGAGAGGGAGGGGAGAGGAGGGAGGGAATTGAGGAATGTACATTCATTTTAAATAAATTTGTTCTGCCTGGCTGAATAGCATCCCTCACTGAAGATGGAAAACACAAAGTGGAGAAATGGATAAATTTGCCAAATAAAAATATGGCCAAAGTGAGAGGCACAAGAGAGCTTACAGAAGAAGGAAGCTATTGCCACACTTGCATGTGTCCTGTGTAAACACAGCAGACCCACAAAGAACCTGAGGGATCTCTGAGATTCATGCAATGTAAGCTGCAGAGCGGGGACTTCCTGAGCTCGCCTCCCGGCACCACTCCAGGGATGAACGCCAGAGCACCCAGCTCACCAGGGTCAAGTGCAGTGCAGGAGACAGAAAGCCAACAGCTCCCCTCCCCCACCCTTACAACTGCAGAGCCCTCTCCACCTGAGAGCAGACTACATTCTCTTTGTTTCTCTGTTCAAGTCACATCTACTTTTTTGCACGCATCTCCATCCCAATCATTGCATCCTTTGGCAGCACGAGGACATCCTGAATGGTGCTTCCTGCATTGTGTTTATAGTTCTGTAAAAGGAAGTAATCCCAGAAGCTCCAAATGACATTTGTTAAGCCAAAAGAAAGCCCGAATCACCTGCCATTAGAGTCAATGTGCCGTGGATCAGTGGAGGCACCTCGGACCTGCACCAGAGCCAAGGGACTTGGATTTTCAATCTCTTGTCCCCAATGCTCCAAGTATAAGGAATTCTGAAATGCTTCAAGAAATGAGAAATGATCCTAAAAACTTACACCATGCACTGAAAAATACAGAAATCTGCTTCCTCCTGTACCTCACCCTCTTTAATACAAGAAATTCCAAATTTTATGAGCCAGGCATACTGGCAATCTTTTGTGCAAATCCAGGTCTTAGAGAATTAACCTAAATTAGGGCCAGAGGACTCTGATGTAGAATTCTCAGTCCTCAAGTATATCCTGAAGTTATATCTAAGACTACCTTATTCATCAAAGGATGACACCCAGGCCCCAGAAGCTAGGTGACTTCCTTGTGGTCACTCACTTAGTGGGAACCAGACCCATTGTTTTTAATTCCTTGCCAGGGTTCCTTCAAGTATATCACATGTGGTCTCTTATCCCAGTACAGTCCCATGGGTATCAAAATTGCATGTATGTTTTTACAATGTAGCGGCATGGTTTAGTGAAATCATGGGTAAAAGTATTCCTATTTTCACTCTGGAAAGAGAGCATTCTGATTCTTCAGAACTGCACTCTTCTGGATATGCATGATGGTCCTGTCCAAAGGCCTTCACCAATCCCTCAATTGCAAATACCGCTGTGGCATCTAATATCCTCTGCAAATGTGTAAGATACAAATGAAAAAAACATGTGACCCCTTTAGATCCTAATGGTTCTATAAATATATGCAGATTGATTTATAGAGCAGTGCTTCACAAGAGTACATGTGACCAAGTGGAAGGCAGCAAAATCAGTGGAGTTGTAGATGCTCAACAGGCCGGGTGCCTGCCGGGACTGAATCACTCATCTTCATACCAGCCCTCTCCACACAGTGCACACAATGCAGGTTATGAATTGCTGTATATCAAAGACTTTGGGGGTTACTTTGAAGAGTTGACAGTAGGTATATTCAATCCATAAATTCCAAGGAGTCCTGGCATTTGGAAGAACGGAAAACACGTGGAGACAGGCATGAGGTGCCTGTTCTGTGCCTCTTAAGATGACATGAACTTCGGTGCACTTCGCTGATGAAGTTAACCATGACTGTGATGAGAATTCTGTTAATCTACCCAAAGGGAAATGATCTCCATCCACATCACCTTCATTATGTCACTTCCTGAACAAGAAACAAACATTGAACTGAACAGCACACAAAATATCCTTAATGCTGCCCCTAAGCCGCAAACGGATAACAGATACAATCTTTACTAGTAAGGAAAAAGATCACTCTGTCTTTGGAAAAGAGAAGGGATATTATATAAGCCAGAGGATGGTTTTGTATGTCCGTCCCTGTTAGAGTGAAGTGGGGGATAACACTATTCATCACCTTTCTCAGCCTTCAGTAGGCACTGAAAATTGTCAGCCTAATAGCTATCAACCCTCCAAAGAGATGTGGACCTTCCACAAATGTCCTGATAAAAAAATACAGGTGGTCTAAGAATTTTTTTCTTCCTGTTTGAGCAATGCTGACTCTCAGATACCTGCTGATGACCCATCTTTGGCAATAGCAGTGTTAAAGGCACATTACTTATAAGGAAGAAAATAATGTTCTCTACTTTAAGAATGAAAACAAAACACACTATAGCTGAGTTCCTACACACAGGTCACAAAGAATCCTAGCAAACTGTGTGAGTTTTGAAGAATGGGCCAAGACCTTCAGGACTTAACTCCTCAAATATAAATCTAGGAACCTGTACAAAATGTGGACAAATGACCTAACACTGGAACATGCTTCAGGCTTGGGTTGTTCTACTGTGACTCACATTGGAGGGTCACACTTATTTGATTCCTGTTTTTGCCCCTCCAGCAATGTGATTCTGACATGAAATCACACTTTGCATAACAGTAGTGAGAAATAGAAAAACCACCAGTTGCCACTGAAAGAAATGAAAAATACTCAGAGAGGCCTTCCGTCAGTCCCATTTTTTGCCTTTGCAACTATCATTTCCATGAAAAATGAGAAAAAATGACACATTCAGTCCAAAAGTGGGATCCCCAAGGCCCATGGTTTTGGGACCACCCGGAAAACACAAGCTTGGCCACATGAAGGGCAATGTTCTTGTTCGCACAGTTGCCAGAACAGCAAAGAGGCTTAGGAAGTTTCTGGCACTGTCAATGGCTTGGAACTGTTAAGCTTGTTCTATATTAAAAAAGAAGTCAGAGTCCTTTTTCTCAAATGTGGATTAAGTTGAGGATCGCGTTCTAGCAAGGGACACACAGGAAGTGAGGCTGATAAATTTCATCACTGAGCACCCTTCCCCAGATCTCTCCAGCACTGATGTCCAACCTCCCCAAATCGAGTCATCCTGGAACACATAGTACATCAAATAATTCACTGGCTGCGCTCTGAGGAATGGGCACATGCTTACGACATTTACCTCCTTCCTTTGAGGAAATACGCTGATACAGGGAAAGTTCTCAATAGAAATTTTTCACTTGCGCTCTGCTAGGTGTATGGATAAGGGCAGAATGTCATTGACAAATGCCATTTCACTTGGACCTGCCACTAGCTTTATCATCAACGCCCGCTGAGGATATGAGCATTCCTTGCATGTTTCTCATGGTCTAATAATTTACAAAGTATTTTTCATATTTGAGAATCTGTAAAAATAATATAACTACTTCCTCATCTTTTAACGGAATCCTGAACTACAGTTCACTTAACTATTTATTTCTTCACAACAGAGATCATTTTGGTTAAGGCAGGAATCCTTGTCATTCCAAATATCTGGACAGAATAAGAAACACACACACGCACAGGTGTGCACACGTGTGCACGCACGCGCGCACACACACACACACACACACACATTCTCTCTCTTCTCCTTCTTATCCAAACAAATTCTAAAGGGCTCACACGGATACTCTCTGGAGTGACCAAATCTTCGAATATTTTAGACCAGAAAACATCTAGTAACAAACAACAAATTGCAGCTCTACATCCTGCTCACTTGTGTTCATGGGATTATCATCCACTTGAGTACATGTCATTCTCCACAAAAACTCTGTCTCAGGAAACTGGTCTTAAAACCATAAACCCTCAGTACAGTCTTCTCTCCATTCTGTTCTCTTCCTCTTTTATTAAAAATACACGTAGGGCTTCCCTGGTGGCGCAGTGGTTGAGAGTCCGCCTGCCGATGCAGGGGACGCGGGTTCGTGCCCCGGTCCGGGAAGATCCCACATGCTGCGGAGCGGCTGGGCCCGTGAGCCATGGCCGCTGAGCCTGCGTGTCCAGAGCCTGTGCTCCGCAACGGGAGAGGCCACAACAGTGAGAGGCCCGCGTACCGCAAAAAACAAAACAAAACAAAACAAACAAACAAAAAATACATGTAATCTTGGGCCTCATTCAGATCCTTAGTCCCTCAGCCCCTCCCCTCTCCCGTTGCTGTGCTGTTCTTCGTGTCCTGTCTAGCTCAGGCTCTCCAGCTCTGGCCTGACTCTGATCCTGAATCAACCCATCACGTTCCTCTCTTGCCCCTGGACCTAGGCTGATGCCGAAGGAAGGCCTCTCCCGTGTATCTGAGGCCAGCAGCTGTACAGAGTACCTGATCCCCGCAGTGGGGTTGGAGGTGGGGATGGAGTCCTTCTCTTCTGCTCAGCACCTCATCACCCATCCCCACAACCATCCTCCCCATCTAGTCCCACCCCTTCACTCGCCATTCCATGGCTTCCTGTTTAGCTCTAAGACCCCTCTATCTCCTGAGGGGCTTTGCTTCATTATCCTCTCTCATGATTTTATCTTCAAATTCTCCCACTCCATTGGCTCACTTAGCTTCGCTTAGAAGGGTACCAAATTCTTCCCCTTCTTAAAATTAAAAAAAAAAGACAAATGTGATGTCCACAACACTTGCTCAAAGTTACATCCTCCACTTTCTACCATTCATCCATTCATTCATGCATTCCTACTCCTATCTCCCTCTCTCCTTTCCTTAATCTCATATTCCCTCTCCAAACAAAATTCTTGAAAAACTGTAAGAGTCTATCATCTCTATTCTTTTTCCTGTAATTTTTCAACCCCGCTATGCTTCTATGTAAGCATCTTCTCTGAATAGTTTCCTAGACCAAGTCCAACCAGCTTTTCCCAGAGCTGTCCTTTCTCTCCCTACCTTCCCCAAACTGGCTCTGTCTGTATTCTTTATCACTGTGAAGGGCACTGCCTCCTCTCATCACTCAAATCAGACACTAAAGACTCAACTCTAGATTCCTACCCTCTCCCTTCCCACGTCCAATCACTCACCAAATCCCATTAATATACCATCTTAAGAGATTTTCCCTTTCTCTTCCCCACCTTTCTATGGATCCCCTTCTCTTCCCCACTAATGCCATGGCTACGGTCTAGAGCCTCCTGATCTTTCTCATGGACTATTATGGTGATTTCAACTCTATGTCTGCATTCTGGTCATTGCCTCATTTCTACCCAGTCCACCCTACACATATGAACAGTTGCTAAAGATAAAACCAATAATATCAGAGTACTGATTTTAAAAATACTTCATCAACCAAAGGCTAAAGCCCAGATTAGTGGATAAGATTGTATTTCAGTGTTTTTAAAACTGTAAATTGTGACCCATTAGTGGATTTTAAAATCGATTTAGTGAGTTTCAACCAGTATTAAAAGAATATGAAATAGAATAGGACAGACAATACCAGAGTGTATTACCAAGCAGAAGGGTAAACTTGTAAATCTTCTGTTTCAGTTTTTGCAAGTTTCTGTGTATGTATAGATAGACCTGAGATAGTCAGATAGGGCAGTGTAATATGTATTTTATACTGGGAGGTTGCAGAAAATATTTCTAAGTCTCCTGCTCTATGGTAGTCTGATCCATCAATACTTCTCCAGCTTCATCTCCCATCACTTGCCTCACTTCTTCAAGAACTTTATATCCTAGACCAGGGCATTCCAACAGAAATACAATGCAAACCACCAATGTAAGCCATGTATGTATTTAAATTTTTCTGGTAATCACCTTAATAAAAGTAAAACAAAATAGCTGAAATTAGTTTAAATGGGACATTTTCTTTAACTCAACACATTTAAAATATTATCATTTCAACATCCGATAAATAAAAAAACTATACTGAGATATATTCTGTTTTGTATTGTCCTTGAAATCTTATGTGTATGTTACATCTAATGCATATCTTTTTTTACAATTTTTTTAAAATTTATTTATTTAATTATTTAATTTTTGGCTGCACTGGGTCTTCGTTGCTGTGCACGGGCTTTCTCTAGTTGTGGTGAGCAGGGGCTACTCTTCATTGCGGTGCGCGGGCTTCTCATTGTGGTGGCTTCTCTTGTTGCGGAGCACGGGCTCTAGGCACGTGGGCTCAGTAGTTGTGGTGCACGGGCTCTAGAGAGCAGGCTCAGTAGTTGCGGTGCACAGGCTTAGTTGCTCCATGGCATGTAAGATCTTCCCGGACCAGGGCTCGAACCCATGTACCTTGCATTGGCAGGCAGATTCTTAACCACCATTCTGCGCCACCAGGGAAGTCCCTTAATGCATATCTTAATTCAGATACCACATTTCAAGTGCTCAACAGTCACCTATGGTTAGTGAATACTCTAACCTCTCAACATATGATACTTATAGACGTGTAGTTAACTACCTAAACAATTCATTCTTCCTTACACCTTCATATCTTCTCACATACTGTTCCCTATGCTTAGGATCCCCTTCAATTTTGTTCTTTTGTTTTTAAATCACCTGGTAATTCCTACTCATCTTTTTAGATTTACATCAAGGGCCACATCCACTGGAAACTTCACTGATCCACGGGCCAAGCTAGACACTCTCCTCTAGGATCCTAGAGCAACATGCTCCTAAGGCAATACTACACTGCACTGGAATCGTTCTTTGATTCAATACATGCTGCCTTTCCTAGTTAGAGTGTGAGCTTCCTGCAGGCAAAAAAGGTTCTTAGAACTTAGCACAGTTACTACCACACAGAGGGTGCTCAGTGAAAACTTGTTGAGTGTATTAAAATGTCTAGATTCACAACATGGAAAACATAGAAGGATCCAGAGGGACACACAGTGAGTCATGGCTTGAGCTGAGAGCCTCGGTCCCCAGGACTGAGATGTTTGCGTTGCTACGTAATAAACCTGCATCGTGGGCTTTACTATCTGGGGCAACTTTCATTCTTACTAATGAGAAGAGTTGTGACCTTCATAAAGCAGCTACTTCTGAGAGTCTGTGTGTTAGCCCTTTACCAATTCGCAGAAGATGCTGCCTCTGGCAACATACTCCACCCACCACGCCTCAAGGCAGGGCCAGACCAAACCACTTCAGATGATTATTATTAAAACTTCTAGAAAAAAAAAAAACACGCATAGTCCTCCATTCAAATTATTAAAAAATCCCTCTGTTGCAAAGCTTTTCTTACCTACCCTAAATCCTTCATGCTGCACACTGTCAGCCCACCTCCTCCTGTTTGGATCTCAGGAGAGCAACAGAACAGCTTACCATGAGACTCTAAAAAAGAACCCTCTTATGCTTCAATAACAGCATTAAATCACCCTTAAGGCTTCTCTTTTCCAGGGTAAACAATCCAAATTTCTTTAGCCTTCCTCCATAGATCTTCTTTTACAAGCTTTTAATCACCGCTGTGGCACGTCTCCAGACTAGGCTCTCCAAGTTCCTACATCCTATTGCTGTTGTAAACCCTAGTGCTACAGACAGCTCTGAGTGTTACTTCAGCCTTACTAGTAATAATATCCCCTTCGTACTGTGTAGTGGCCTCAAGAAAACTTGAATCAGCATGATGGTAATTCTCGAAGTCAGGAATTTGTTATGTTTAACTTAAACTGCCTTCTGCTTTTATTTTTAAAATATGACAATGGGATGACAATGATTATGGTTTCAATGCAGTTGTGTGGCATTTCATATTTCATATTTCTCATCTCACATTACGGCCAAGGGCCATCTGGGATGAACAACAGCAGTCGTCACATCAGCTAACACTTTTGAATGTTTACTGCATGCCAGGTATTAACACTATAATTCTATGCATTAACTTTTTAAATAAAACAAATGAAGTAGACGCTATTATTATTACTGCCACCTTACCAATGAGAAAATAGGCACAAGAAGATTAAGTAACTTGAACGAAGTTACATGGATAGTAAATGTTAGAGCTGAGATCATAATACAAAGAGACTGCCTTACTCTTAGCCACTTTGGTTTCTAATCTAACAGTGTGTTTACTGAACCCGCTGCTACTATCCTTATTTTGACCTCACAGCCATATTTTTTTAATCTCTCCAGGAGCTGCTTCTGTAATTAAAGGAATAAGCACCAGCAAAATATTTCAACAAAACATCTCCTGAGAATAGTCACTAAGTACCCCAAAATATAGGAACAATATTTCAGTAAAGTGCTGGTCTTCTAATAATCATATGCATCCTAGACATACAGGCACCTATTATGTAAAGATATCAACTATTTATTTTCAAAAGTTTGGAGTATGGATACATAAAATAATAGATAAAATCATTATTTTAGGTATCTTAAAGCCACCTTAAAATTCACCAGATTTAAATAATTCTCCCTTCTGAATCTTAAGGTCATGAACATTTGTAACCGTCTTTCCCTTAACTCAGAACGAGCTATCTGATGGTGCTAGCATCCCAGCAATATGAGAAATATACACCCACTAACTTGAGTATCGCTGTTTGTTTCCGTGCTGAAATCCTTTCTTCCTCAGAAAACAGGATTTCCCAAGATGTGGGGTCCCTTGCCACTGGCTATACACAGGATTTTAGTTCAATTTGCTTTGCAGAGCATGTGAGATGATTTGAAGGAATACAGTGTCACTAAATTAAATGATATAACACAGTCACAAGCTTATTTCTTTCCTCATCTCTTTGAATCATTCTGCTCCAGTGAAGGAGAAAGGGTCATTGTGGTGGTCCTATTTATTTAACTTCTTGAGCACTTGATAATCTCCCATTTAATGAAAAGTGAGTAGACCACAAGCACAGAGACTTGGACAGACAATAGTACATAACAGCATTTAATGACATTGTTTTATTTTCTTTGTGTGCATTTTTACAGTTACCTTTGATCTATGGCCTGTAGTACTGACTTTCCATTTCTGTTAGTGATATAAAGTGTACGTTTAAATGAATTGAATTATAAAGTCAGCTGATTTAATGAAATAAATTATAATAGTACATGAAAAAATGGCAATAATTATAAAGCAGGCATACAAATGACTGAACTTGGAGAAGGGAACAATGAAACATCATGACTTAGCCCTCTGTAATTAAGATGAAAACCTAAATCCTTAAAGACAGTCTCCTTACTCTGTGATCAGAAATGGCCGGCAAAGACAATAGCTATTCCATCTCTGTGTACAGGAAATTCTTGCAGGCACATCTTAACAGAGATGGGAATCTGTCCCTCTGGGTAACACACATGAGTCAATGCAGTGTACAGAGCCAGTCTTCATGTTCTGGAGTTAACTGTGAACAAGGTTTTACAGAAATTTACTTTCCCAGCTGCAGAGAAGCTCTTGGAATTTGAAATTGTTTTTCCCCAAGGTACTGAATCGCTTCAAACATATTTACTAAAAATCTGCATCTTTATCAACCCTCTCCTTGTTCCCAGATTTATTCTGAACCCACAAAACAAAATCTATAGCAAATATTGTTTTATAAATCAATCTCTGAATACCAGTGTGATTCCGCTGGGAATGAGCTACAATCCTATTCGGTATTTCGTTCCAACTTCATGACCCAAAGGTATCTCCAGAAAATATCAGCCTACCTGTCTATAAAATTTTCAAAAACATATATGTAATTTGAAATTAAGCATTTACAAACCTCAAAAACAGGTATGAATCTATAAGTTAAAAAGAAGCAAATAATTAGGAGATTGGGATTGGCAAATATACACTAATATGCAAAAAATGGATAATAAGAACCTGCTGTATAAAAAAATAAAATTAAATTTAAAAATTTTTTAAAAAAAGAAGCAAATAAGCCAATGAGATTTCACAGAAATCCAGTCATTGATCATCAATTTTAAGCTACATGTAATTATTCTTTTATTGACCCATATATTCATTCATGAATGTTTACAGTATTAGGTTTATGCTATAGGGCATATAAAAAGAGAATCCCTGCTACAAAGTATTAATACATATTAATATATCTGTACTAATATATTGGATTCTTAAAAGTGAATATAGAAATGATGGATTAAAGAGGTGGTAGGAGGACTTTGACTTCATGTTCTTACAGAGAGGCCTTTGGAATTAATTCTGATGAAATGGGAATCCTAACTTGTGAACGGTCAAAGAAACAGCCAGAAAGTTCATCTAAGCCTGACTTCTCAAATTCCAAGTGTCTCTAGAATGCTACTGGAAACTGACAACTGGAGAGACTGAGAATCATCTGGGATGGAGCAGATTAACATTTTGCAGCCTCCCCGCTGCACGTCCCTACAGGTTACATTGATCATTCCGTTGTATGCACCAAGTCCCAAGCACACATCCCCTTCTCCTTGGCTCTTTTGAATTAAGAATCCCATCCAGCTGCACGTTCCCACGAGGGGAAGCTCGAGACAGCTCAGTGCACTTTCTAGATCTACAGCTTGCTCATTTCAGAAAGTGGGTTTCCATATGGAGTTACAGCAGAAGCATCTGTGTTTACCAATTTTTTTTTTAACTTCGTAAAAGGAAGGGGATTGATACAAATATAGATAACTGAAGAGAGCGAAGGAGGCAGTGGGGGGATAAAATAGGAGTCCTGCCATCACTGATTCAGAACCAGGATGGAAATTGGAGCCCTGGCTCTGGTGTAGGACACCCACTCGTAAAGGAGGTGCAGAGCCAAACGTCTCTGCAAGGGCCAGAGGCGGAAGCTGCGAGAAGAAGGTGTTTCGTGACAGCCAAATCACTCAGCCCCAAAACTTTACGCAACGGCAGATACTCGAAAGATGATTCTGGTTTACTTTTCCCATTTTTTCAACTAAATGGAAGAAACCAAAGCATACGATCTGTGTGCGGTATCCACAAGCCCTTCTCTGCAGCACAATGACTGAGGAGTACTGTCCTGTCCTGGGTGATGGCCTCACCTCTGACGTGTCCCACTCAACCTGGCTCTTCCCTGGTACTGGCTTCACTACCACAAAAGAGCAGTGAATTATGCCCGTTTTGAACACTTCATGTCCCTGCAGCCTCCTCCAGGACTGAAAATGAATATTTCACAAACATGTTTAGATAAAAGGGAAAATAGATTTAAGCTATTCGGTTCAGAATATAATATTTTCCTCCTTAACTAAAGGCTGCCGTTAGTTAACTATTCTAAGATAAAAGGGTGGACACACCAATTTATTTTTTTAAATATGCAATCTTACGTAATAGGAATAGAGTATATTATTTGAATTTATTTAATAAAGAGATTTTTTCTTGGCATATCGTGCTATGCAAAATAGTTTCTTTTCAACAACCTAAGGAACAAAATGAAACTAAATTTGAGGAAATTAACAAAACCAAGGAGGAAATAATGTTATTAGGTATATGTTAATGGAAGGTTTCATCAAAGTCTCTGGTCACAAATCACAGGAAAATATTGAAAAATAATTTTTTAAATGGAATTTTAAAAAGCATTAGAATTGTTTTTTCAGTGCCATCACTACAGCCCAACAGACTGAAAGAATAAAATACAATTATTCAATGGGGTACTATAAATTTCTAGAATCTTGTGTAATTCCTTAATTCCAAATGTCTATGTTGTGACACTTCTTACAGACTATTCAAAATCATCTTCTTCTCCTTATAAATTTCTGATTTTTGTCTTTAACTCGTTTACAATTAAGGGTAGATGGCTTATGACACATTAGATAGCTTATGCATGGTAAATGTTTAATTAGTATTTACTGAATAAAAGGATAATTGATTACTGTACAATGTCCCTCTTATATTTATTGTATTCTATTCTATTTATTATGTATTATATCTGTTATGTTATGTTATTTATTAAATAACATTACAGCAGCATTCAAATACATGCTGTGATATTCTGCAAGCTATTTTCAGGTTCAGTAACTCGATAATTTTAACTCAGTGTTAAACTCTGATTTGCCTTTATCTGAAAAGACTCACATAAAATGAACATATTTTCTGACATTCACACATAAGTCAACCATGACACTTTTCATTAGGAAGAAAATGTTATAAACCTAAAATGCTCCAGAAATTAAGTCCTTAGGTTGAAATATCCAGAAAATAAAGATAACCTGTTTTATGTTCTTCTAAATTACCAGCTTCTCTCTAGGCCAACCTTAGCTGTGTCTCTTTCAGGATCCTATGTGGTTCATAAAATATCTGTTCTTCCTGTTTTTATAAATCCACCACTGAGCATTGACGGTGCCCCTAAAGTGGTGACTGGTAGGGCTGTGTGTAGCTTGCAGCTGGGCCCACCTCGCCACACTATAACTTGGACTTGTAGGTCCTATATCCTGGTAAATGAAAAGCAACCACTTCAAGATTTTACTGGGCTTCAGATTCCGTACACAAATGACTGGTCATTCTTCTACTGAAAACTGCAGACGCCACTTCATAATTGAAAGTATTTCTATTATCAGAGACTCTGAAACTCTTAATGCATTTTGCCTATTGTGCAGACTCAACTAGACTGACCACAAACTGAACTCTTTGAAATACAAGAAAGAATGACTTATAAGAGACAGGGAACTGAAGCTTGTTTTCAGATGATATGATACCAGCCTCCAACACACTCATTTCAAAGAGTATTGAACGCAATGAGCACAGCACATACAGCACAATTCCAGCTTCTATGGAAATGCCTAACCTGACCCTCACTGAGGAAAAACAAGATTGGGTCACATGAAGCAGTCTGGGCCCAGTTCCACTCCACATGTAATGAAGCAGCACGCTAATATTTTGTATGTTTGTAGTTTATGGGGAAATCTCACATCTATTATCCTTGTTTGATCTCCACAGCACTTCTGTGACACAATCAAGGAAAGGGTTAGGAGTACCAATTTCCATGGGAATAAAAACTGAAGTTACCATGATTTGTGGTGGAAGCAAATAAATATTACAAGACATCAAAAAAATGAGAAATCAACGGGAAACAAAGGAAGGCTACATGAAAGAAAAATCTCAATTTTAACCACCCAAGCATTTCATAAATGCTTTCATAGCCCCTCTTTTGCTCACAGTAGTTGCTAATGCTACCATCAGAGATGCTAAGCGGCAGGTCGAGGGTCACAAAACTAGTTTATAAGTGCAACTATTTAGATTTGATCAAGACTGTCTGATGATAAGTCGTGTTCTTTCTTGTATTACTCTCACTTCCTGGGTTGGAAGGTACAGAATTTGGATTTTCTGAAACACCTCCAAAATGGAAGAAAAGTACTCTTAGGATACATGACACTAAAACCCTCATTGCAAAAGAGTCTGAGTCACAGTTAGAATCATTATTATTACTAACAGGCAGAATACTTCTCTAGTTCAGTTTGAGTCACTTTCTTAGTTAGGTGACCCTGTACCTGTTTAACATCTGTGGTAAAATAAATAAATAAATAAAAAGGAGGGGAAAAAATCTTTTTCTGGTCCAGTAAGGACAAGCCCCAAACTTAATAAGTAAGGTAATGTTCCTATCTGCGAAGTGTGGGAAAAGGCTGGCAATGGGATTCTAGGACCTGAGAATTTCTACAAGTTGGGGTGAGAGTGGTGAGAAGAGTTAGTGAGTTAACCTGACTCAAATCAGTAGGGTAGACATATCACAGCGAAAATAAAAGGAGGCGTTTTTTAAGGAGCCAAATACAAGAAGCAATAAATGATAGGCATTTGTTTCTTTGCCAAATTTCTATAGGCAGCTTACTAAAGGAGCTTTGTGTTCAGTCTTGCCCAACATGTCAGAAGCTGAAACCGGTAATAAAGATAATCACAGAGGCTTTGACCCTCCATGGACAGAAGCCAGACTCATCCATTTGAAAGGAAGAAAACAAAATATTGCAGGTGGCTCAGCCCATAGGGTCATTTTACAGATTATCTGAGTTACTTACAACAGTAAACGAACAGACTTGCAACACACATTGACGTGAGCCCACAAATGGAAACACAAACATTTGACCCATGCTGAAGAAAGGATTAAGCATATACTCTAAAAGTGAAAGCAAGTGCAAAGAATATATGGTATGCTACCACTTGCATTTTCAAAAATACACGTGTGTGTGTGTGTGTGTGTGTGTGTGTGTGTGTGTGTAGAAGCATAAACCAACTCTGAAAAGATACCTGTGAGACAGTCAATAGTGGTTAATTCCAAGGAGCTAAACTGAGTGGCCGGTGATCAACAAAGGAAAGGAGACTTATCGTTATATTCTACTTTGCACCTCTTAAATTTTGTGCTATGTGACTGTATTACCTATTCAAAAAAATAAAATTGAAGGCTGTTTCAAAGAAGGGTTTGTTGAGGACTTTCGAGTTAGGAGAAAAAAAAATGCACATAAAGAGAACTTAAAATGGTACCAAAGTAAGATTTATAATACAGGCTGAGAAATCAAGCCAGATTCTGTATTTTTATTTAATTTCAAACCGTAATGTTTCAAAATTTAATGAGGTGAGGTAGAAATGCACTTTTATAGCTTAGAAAGTATAAAAATATGGGATACACAAACATCCCTGGGTAAGATTTTACAAGGTCAAGAGCAGTCATTTAAGACTAAACCTTGTTGTACTTGCTTTTATTCACAGTCCCTGAACTACTGTCATGTGTGTGTGTGTGTGTGTGTAAAAGAGTATCTACTTCTTTATCAGTGTCTGAGAAAAAATTCCACGTTTCACTAAAGCCTATCAAAATTATACCATAAACTGTATTATAATATATGTGATGTGTATCAAAATATTACTAGGCTTGAATATGCTTTTGCTTCCATAACATCATTTTCTCCACGATATTAAGAGATGGCAGTTTTATACACATTTCAAAATTTTACAAAATATATGACAGAAAATTAGTACCATAAGTGACGCAACAAAATAAAAGATATTCAGTTTAGTTGATTCTACCCCCACTTCCTGAGCCTCAAGACCCCAGTTGCTGTCTCAGCATTGAGAGGTGCAAAGGTGGCCTGCACCCTATCTTTGCAAGGAACTAATGGTCCAGTGAGAAAATTAACTTCCTCAGGGGACACTATGTGATAAGTGTTACCTATGATAGCAAGAGTTTGTTTTGGTGACACCCTCCAAGGCAATGAAGCACAGAATTTAATGGAAAACTGGGGACATGTGAGAAAGAAGGAAGAAAAGGTGAGCAAAATAGTGGACAGGGACCAAGTAGCAGAGGTTAATCTTAAGTAAACTTTAAACACCGGTATTCCTTAGGCTTAAATAAGAACATGCTTTTATCACTGGCAAAGTTCATCCCAAAGCTAAAATGCAGGAATCTCCATAAAATTTGCAAGTATTGCAAACTTTCAACTTGGAAGCTCATGTGGGGCTGGAGGAGTAATTTGTTAGAAATTTAAAACTGGCAGTTACGTCTGTGGTTTCTTTTGTTGGAATTGTTCTTGTAAAAGATTTATGGGAGGAAAACCTTCCTCCTTGGCTTATTCATAAAATAAAATGGTGTAGGAATACAATAGATACACAGACAAAGATGTTTTAATATGGTCTCTCTGTGCATTCACAACATAAGGACAAAGCAAGTTCTCTGTTTTGGAAAGAATTAATGAGACCCATTTCATGGGTCAAAGGTGTGGGATTTTACATTGTTTTCCTTATGTGAGCAATGCCAGTATTTATACTGTTTCAGTGAAAGTCCATTCATCCCCAATTCCTCATTTATAGTTATATTCATTGAAAAAGGAGCATGTTCATAATATTCACAATGTTGGTGCATTACATTCTGAAATGTAGCAAATGGCACACATACCAACGAGATGTAATATTTTCTTTCCAATGATTAATCTTATGATTGGACAATGGCGTAACTAAATAGGGCCATTATATATTAGCCAAAGATTCCCAGGAAGCTACTGTGCCCATTTCGTCTCTTCTCTTTGTATAAATGTTATTTTCATGTACCCACAAGATAGACTCATCTGTCATCTCATCAAGGGATAGGAGGGTTCATCGGGATAGGAGGGTTTATCTCCTGCTCTTAATTAAGGTGATTGTATTCAGACCCTAATTAAGTAGAAAAAAAAGATTATTATAGATTACTGTTCTAAACACCCTTGCGTTCTTTCATCTGTTCTTTCATTCATCTACTCTTCCAAGCTATCCACTCTCTTACCCATCCATCTGGCAAATATCTATTTAGCTACTTCTATGTACCATACTCTTTGTTGGGTACTGAAGACACAATGATGAACACGGAAGCAGGTTTCCCTGCCCTTGTAGCTTATGTCCTAACCAGGGAGACGATGAAAAACAACCATCTAGATGTCCATGCATTCACAGTAGAGATAAGTGCTCTCAAGAAGAAATACATAGGCAATTAAGATGGATAATATGGGGGATCTAAACAAGCCTAGGGGTTCAAAGAAGATGGCCTTTGAACTTTGAAAGAGTGACATGAAAACCCAATCCCCTGGACCTAGAGATTATCATACTAAGTGAATAAGTCAGACAGAGAAAGACAAATATTATATGATATTATAAATGAACTGATTTATAAAACAGGATCACCTAGAAAACAAACTATGATTACCAAAGCGAAATGGGGATAAATTGGGAGTCGGAGATTAACAGATGCATACTACCATATATAAAACAGACAAAACAACACGGATTTACTGTACAGCACAGGGAACTATACTCAATATCTTGTAATAAACTAGGATGGAAACGAATGGAAAAAAGAAGATGAGAGATAGATACATATGTATATGTAAAACCGAGTTACTTTGCTGTACACCTGATACTAACACAATATTGTAAATCCACTATACTTCAATTAAAAAAAAACGCAATCCTCAAGAGTGAGGAAGAATTCAGCAGATAAGAGTGGCTTGGAAGACCATCAGGGGCAGAGGGAGCAACATGTGTAAAGGCTCTGAGGCAGAGAGGGGCTTCGTGCTTTCAGCAGGTGGGGCTGGAGCCCGAAGTACACGGCTGGAAGTGGCAAGACATGATTTTTGGACCAGGCCTAGATGACGTAGGAGCTATAGCCCATAGTCAGGACACAATCCAATTTTCAGTTTAAAAAGATCTCTCAAACTGTTCTTCCAGGGAATTAAGACTCCGAATTTGCTGATACGAGTTCTCCCTTGTTTTCAATATTTGAGTCACAAACACCCCACAGTTGGGATAAGAAACTTTGCAAATCCACCTGTAGCCAACTTTCCCTGGGTCTTCATGGGCATTTTAGGAATATATTGGGAGAAGAGAAAAATCTTTGCCCTTTTTAGAAAACATATTCATTTCCTTACACATGATGTTTGTAAAACCATTACTGAAACTAGCACCCCATAACCAATTTCCCAAAAATGAGTTAGTAAAGAAACAGTTAAGTTTCCCATTATGGTATTTCTAAAAGATTTCCCATCATGGAGGGAAAAATCATCTGATATAATACTACACATCGACTCCAGGCACAGGAAGTCTAAATGCAGAGTGATTCTTTACTCTAAGTGCACAGTATAGCCCTCAGAAAGACTGCATTTCCAGAGAGGCTACTAACCACCTACTGGGGGTTCTGGGTCGGGGGATAGGGGAGGCCTCTGTTTGAACAAATGTGGAAGTTCTCCTCCACACAGACAATGTGAAGCCCACCTGGATGTTTCCCGATGCCCCTTAAAGGTGTTCCATAGCGAGAGATTCCTGGTTGATGAAAGGGAGACTCAGACACAGCAAAAAGTGATCGAGTGAGTGTCTAGGTTAGGCTCCAGTCTTCAAAGAAGCCTCTATAGGGAGACAAATGAAAAGTGGAGAAAAGGAACTGAAGAAAGGGCAGATGGTGACAGTGAGGGCAACCAGGCTGAGCAGAAACCCAGAGGGGCTCCTTTGTGGGGTCCAGAGAGCAGACACTTCCCTGCTGAGGAGCTACCTGGAGGGTCTTTGAGATTAGACGGGTGTTTGTGCACTTCAAATTCCTCCTCTTGGCCAGCTACCACGCTCTGAACTGCTTGCCATGTTGAGATTTGTAGTTTTCAACTATCTAAGTCTCTTTTTATTGCCTCTCCTTTTGCTCCCTACCTCCCACAAAAAGAGATCTTGCCAACAACGAACCCGCTCCCTGTGTGTTGTTTATACTGAGACCATGTGAGGAAGCACCAACAGGTCCCCCTCTGAAGGTAGAATGACTCATCTGCCCTCCCCAGTGGAGCTACAGGGAACATTAACCTCTAAGCTGCTGCTATGGGCAGCCCTAATGGAGCCCACACTCAAGAGCAAGGATGTGAAGCAAGCCCTGGTCCAGGCTGTCACACACTAAAGGAATGCAAGCCTGCTTCCATATTTGTGACAGCAGACATCCAGATCCCCTCATTGAAAATCTCCCCCCCTCCACAGCAGCATTTTACAACTTGAAAAAACTGTTCTGGGTTTTGGGGGTTTTTTTTCTTTTAAGTATAAGAGACTGCTTTATGGTATTAATATCTTAGAAGAAGGGCCAAGGAGGAGAAAAGGTTTTTGCTTTTGCTGAAAGGAAAAAAAAAAATGTCACCCCTCCTGAATACCCATCTGTTCCCAAGACCCCTTTCCCCTTAGAAGGTGAAACGGAGCTGATCCTAGGTGAGCTCTTCTGCCATGATGATCTGGTCAACAGCTCAGGCAAGAAAATTTTCCAGAAAATGTTTGTTGCAGTAGTAGCATTTCAAATTAATGAGTATACTTTAAAACTCTTTAAGAACTAAACATTAAAGTATAGATAATATTCGATTACTCCCACAAAGACTTCCAGCCTATATTTTGAATATTAGACCTTGTCAGCATGGCAAAAGTATGACTTGGACTTGTAAAATCTAGGAAATTTAAAACCAAAGCCAAATTATACTCCAATAAAGATGTTAAAAAAAAAAAAAGTTTACAAAAATAAATAAATAAAACCAAAGCCAGAGCTCCATCCTAATTTACCTCATCATACTTCTCTACTGTAAATATTCTAAACTGACAGAGGCATGTGTGGATCCCTTGATGTTACACACGGCACTCTCCAAGACACGACACACCGGCGGTCAGGTGACATACAGATGAAGCCTGCATCCAGGATTCCTTGTGGCTGTAACTTAGAAAGACTGTGGAATTTTAGAAGGGAACTCTAGGAAAGCAAAACCACTTTGGTCTTTATACATACATTAAGCATTTCACGTATAGATATTCAAGTAGGTCTTAGGGGCTCATTTAGAGCTCACAGAAGGGTTTTTAGGCAAGTCGTTACAGTTTCCATGAGAAAACTTTAATCCTCAAGAGCACAACGAGCCTCACCCTGCTTTTACTCACTTCCTTTGATTGGGGTGTGGCAGCACTTACCACATGGAGGAAAGGTACTGCAAGTACAATGATTATAAACAAATGTTTTGAAAACAGAACCAATAAAACCAGCCTGTGATTGTGAGGCCCAAAGTCTTACATTTTGCAACTTGGTTTGTAAGAATAGTTACATAACTGCTTTAATGACACTAAGAATAGGTGCTGAAGAGAACTTTGTTACTACTTGAATATTTCGGTTGAGATACCAAGTGCCGTCATTTGACCCAGGTTTTTGGGAAAACTGCTCAGCAGAGAGAGCCGCAGTCCATTCACAGGATGCAGGATGCTGCGTCCAAGCCCTGGGACAGAGAGACAGGCCACCCCGTGCTGACGCTTCTTCCCTGGGTGCGGTGCCTTGCACACCAGAAATCCACTCCCTTCTCACCAGCGATGCCGGGTGGGACCAGGCACATGCCCTCATGTCAGAATCAATGTCCTTCCGAACTTTGAAGTTCCAAGTAAGCAGTTGGACCAATTCAGTTACTTCTTCCTCAGAAGGATTTGGATTTTTAAAAATGCTTCTTTAAGTAAAAGGAAGCAACGAAAAAATGTCATGTATTACAAAGCATCCCTCCTCCACCCCCACTACCACCAGGACAATGTCAATTTCTAATTTTAACCTCATCCTGCCAAGCATCTGAATATATATGGAACTATCTAGATAATGAAAAGACAACTTTGATAGAAAAGCGGTTTTCTTAAATATTATCCATGTGCGTGCAGCCCCAAATCTTTCACCTAATAGCTGAGAGACAGACACTGGTGAGTCAAAGTCCCTTATCTGTAAATTGGACATAACACTGCAAGGGTGGTTGGAATAACTCAATGAGAAAGCATGTGCTAGCATAATAGCACCTAATAAGAAAGATTCAATAAATACTAGTTCCACTCCCAACATACTTAGACTACATAGGTATAGCATAAAACACGGAAGACTGTAATCCAATGTATTAATTGAGGTTATCTCTTGGAGGTAGGATTGCACATAATTTATTCCTTGGGCTTTTTCATAGTCTCAATTTTCTACAGTGTGTTTGTGTGTGTGTGTGTGTGTGTGCATGTACACATATACTGTATATACACATACATATATAAGATATTTCTATGTCTATGTCTAGATATCTTGTGTAATCAGAAAAATATGCCAGATAAAAGATGTGGACAAATAATTTCTCTTATAAATAAGTAAGTATCTGTGTCCTTTTATGTCTGGAGCTGTACAGGCTACTAAAACACTGTGAATAAAGTGTTATGCCACATTCTACAATTTTACACTATCAGAACGTTGACCAAAATGTCATCAATAGTGAAAGCTGAACACCAACAGTTTTAAAAAAAAAGATACCTTCACTTCAAAAAACACGGTCTGATAACTGTAATGGTTTGCAAAATACAGACCAGAGTAACCAGAGTCTTGCCCATGTTTTATTCTTGAAGACTGCTCAGAGCCTGGTACATTGTAAATGCTCAGTAAATATTTGTTTGAAGAACTAATAAATGAATATAGCATGGGAGTAATGGATACTCATAATGGTTTTCATGGTTTCTATTTTGTTTCACTTTTTTTTCTTGTTAACAAAAAGACTTGGACAAGCAATGTTCAAAGAAATACACTCAGAATGAGACAAGAATGGTTGACAATTAAGAAGGTGGAGTACATTATACGATTACTACAATATACAGCTGTTCATTAAATCAGAAAATATCCCATGTTTTTAAAAATTAAGATAGTGTCATGTCTGAAATATACTGAACCAAGTGCCTTATAATTTCTGGAAAGAAATTCATCTCTTCACTGTGAGGGAGCATGAAAAATTTTAATTCCAAAGAGGACACTTTTTTTTTTAGAAAATAAAAGTGCAATATAAGGAGCAATGAAGTAGATACCTCCTCCCTTTCCTGCCCTCTCCATCTCATTATTAAATTTAGGACAAAATCCAGGGCAGGGACGGTATGCATCAGAGTAGCACTTACCCCCAGTACAACTGCCCCACCTGAAGACCTTCTCCATGAAGGCAAGCCTGAACACTCAGGCAAAAAGTCCTCGAACACACCACTATATATAAAATAGACAACCAGCAAGGACCTACTTACTGTATAGCACACGGAACTCTACTCAATATTCTATAAAAACATATATGGAAAAGAATATGACAAAGAATGAATATGTAATATGTATATATATATATAGCTGAATCACTGTGCTGTACACCTGAAACTAACACAACACTGTAAATCAACTGTGCTCCAATAAAATTTAAAAAGAAGAAAATCTTGCCTGAACAGAATACATAAAAAGAAAAAAAAAAAATGTCCTGAGCTCTGAGATCCCATTTCCACACAAAAGTGGAAGAACAGAATCACATACTTGGTGTTCTCTTAGCTTTATGGGTTTTGATTTTGACCCAGTATGACAAGGATGAAAAAAACAAGATGAAAAAAACAAGACGTTTCCCTAAAGTTTACTTGAAAGGTTGAGGAAATAGAAGGGGCAAAACTTAAAGAAATACAATCCATTTCTTAATTAGATTCCCATGTTCAAACCTACTAGCTCCTGAAAAGATGGTAGCCGATAGTGCGATAAATATGATTTCACTCTGGTTTGCGCTAATTGTAATAGTTTTCAAATTTTGTTCAGAGAATTTCCTGCTCTGACTTTCAAAAGTGTGACATTCCCCCACCACCACACAGTACAAAACATAAGTGAGTTAAAAAAAAAAAAACATGAAAAAGATTCTTCAAAAGGTAAATTAATAAAACTGACGACGACGATGATGTTAATACAGTGTCTGCTACACGCAACTGCTTTAGGTCATTTTCTTTAATCCCCAGGACAACACTGCAAGGATGTATTACTGCCCCATGTTTCAGCTGAAGCAACTGAGGCACAGAGAAGGCAGGGAGCCTGAGCATAGATAAGTGGGCAGGTAGGAGGCGCAGAGATTCCCAGCACAGAAACAGAACCAGAAGTCTAGGCCTCTCTGAGCCCAATCTCTTACTACCAGCAAGTTTGTCCATCCTCAGGGGCTTTGCACACACTGAGTCCTCTGAATGAAGATTCTCCCCCATTGGGACAACTCTTACTCAACCTTTAAAATTCAGCTTAAATGCCACTGCTTCAGAAAAGCCTTACCAGTCTACTCAACCTCAAGGAAGTACTCTGTTATTCTCTTGCTCTGCATCTTGTTCTTTTCCTTCAGGGCATTTACCTCAGTGTGAAGTATGTATTCATTTGTGTGGTTATGCATATGGTGCCTGCTTTCTGATCCAGACCGTAAGTTCCAGACAGGTAAGAACCATGTCTCCAAATGTAATAGTTAAATAAATATTTGTTGATTGACTCACTGACTGAAATAAGTGTAACAATGATTTTCAAAAGATGGAAATGAAGAGCTCCTGGTACTTGTATTCTTCCCGTTCTAAACACGGGAGCTCCATGTTCGTCTGCTCATGTCATGAACTAACTCGAAAGATGTTTAGACAAAGTGCTGTCAAAAGAAAATTTTGGAAATGACTCTACTCTTTCCCTACGTCAATAGACACAGACAATCAATGAAGTACAAGAAAATCTGCTTAGGTCTACCCAGCTTCTGTTTATGCAGGCAAGGTATAATAAACCAACAGAGAGAAATAGAAGAACTATCTTAGAATATAGATGTGAATCAAAAATTTGACAAAGTCACTCTTCTTTCCAAAAGCTTCAAAATGAGAACCTCTTCTCATTTTATTTATGCCGTATTATATAGACAGTGATTTGATAGGCATGTGCCACTTAAATAGAATATATAAAACATATAGCCTAACTGTATTTGAAGAATGCCCACTTAATCCCGGAGTTCCCTGTACATAAAAAAATAAAATTCTAAATAGTTGTCTGCATCTTTCCATCTTTCTCACTCTCTAGGGAGAACCCAATTCTGGGGCTGAAGCCATGTATCCCAAGAGGATACAAGCTACTGAAACGGTCCCTTGGGATCTACCCATGGCCTGATGTTCCAAATATCCCTACCTTTCCCTTCATTGATGACTTTCTCCAATGTGGTCCAGCTTCCAACCTAAAGTAACACAGTAAATGATGCCCAGTCTTTATATCCTGGATATTTTAAGGATTAAGTAAGGTGATTTACTGATTAGAATGAATTCTAAAAGCACTAATGTAAAGTTCCAGTGTATAGGAAAACATGTCACATCACAATTGGTGTGCAATGGTCATCTTACCAGCAACAGGATTACAAAAGGATTTCCTTGTTTTACTAAAAAAACAATCACTTTGACATGGAAACATGGTACCCCAGTTGATGACACAGCCTACACCTCTCCCCCTCCCTCTTATACCAAAGTAAGTTGGGCTCCCAACCTGTGTCACCTGCTGCAATGTCCCTTTAGATGTTCCTATGGGCCTTGATAGGAGCGACTCAGCAGAAAATGTTCACACCAGTAAAGTCATGTAATAAAATCAGGAAATAATAATATCAATAAAATCAGTAATAAAAAACAATCAGCCTGAAACCAGCCTAAAAATAAGTGAAAATAAATTTTAAAAATAAGTAAAATCAGCCTGAAAATCAGCATTTATATAGACTTACAAAAGTCCAGATTTCCCACAGCACTTCTTTTTTCACAACAATCTGAGTTAGAGAAAATATATTTCAAGCTCCAATATTATTTCACAGAGGACTTAGTTTGATAAAATAAAGAGATTCTTCCAATGTGCAGCAGCTGTACCAGTTTAGAGACTTGGCATATGATTTGAGGCTAGAATCCTTTACATAATAATGAAATTACTTTTTATTCTTTTTACAGGGGGAATTCTTATTAAAAAGTCACTTCTGGAAGGTAGCAGATTACTGACTTCAAACCCAAGTATTTAATAATTTGTTACAGATATATGAAAACTTGACTAAAACAGTTTACTAGTCTCTATATTTGTTTTTAGAAGGGATTACCCACTTATCAGAAAATTTTAAAGTAAACTTAAAGAAGGTATTTGGTGTATCAGAATCTACTCGTTAATGCTTAGACCATATTTTTACTTTAATTTTAATAGTTTAAGCAGGATATCTTATGTCTTCTATATAATGAGATTTTTAACTCCATACAATTTGCTTTTTATTCAATGTCATTTTAGGTTGTGAGAAAACTCCAACAGTATCTAAAATTTTCCACTGGATGACTGAGACCATTAAATTTGCTTGCAAGAAATATGTAAACATAGATAGCATATCTGTTGCACTTCCTTTGGCTGCAAGAGATGGAAACTCCCAAATCAAATGCCTTACAAAAAGAGAGATTTTTGTCTTAGACAGTAAGATGTCTGAAAATAGGAGGCTTCAGGTATAGTCCTATCAGGGCTCTAAGTAAGTTTCTGCTTCTTGGCTCTGCTCTTACAGTGTCTCCATGCAGTGTCTATCACTGGACAAGATCCCCCACATGCTCATAAAATGCCCTGTAACTCCAGTCATAATATACAGACATACCAACGTTCACTGGCCACTACTATTAACTTTAACCATTCAGGATGTAATAGGTTGAACTGTGTCCCTGAAAAAGATATGTCCAAATCCTAACCCCTGGTAACTGTGAATGAGGCCTCATTTAGATGTAATTAAGTTAGGGATCTTGAGATGAGATCATCCAGGATTTAGGGTGGGCCCTGAATCTAAAGACTGTGCCCTTTCAAGAGAAAGGAGAGGGGCAGCAGACCCAGAGAAGAAGGTGATGTAAAGATGGAGGCAGAGACTGCAGTGATGCAGCTATAAGCCTAGTAACACAAAGGACTGCCAGTAACCACCAGAAGCCAGGAGAGAGATGCGGACTGGAGTCTCCTTGAAAAAGGAATCAATCCTGCTGACACTTTGATCTTGAACTTCTGGCCTCCTGAACTCTCAGGGAATAAATTCCTATTATTTTAAGCCACCCAGTGTGTGCTACTTCGTTACAGCAGTCCTAGGTAACCGTTACATGGGGTCTATTCGCTGGGGCTGGATTATCCTTTCTGAAGCAAAGGATGACATGGAAGAGAGTAATGTATGAACAAAGCTGGTTAGGTGGGAGGTGGGCAACTAAGGATGTCTGCTATAGATACGTTCTTGTTTCTTAAACTTCAGCCATTCAGAAAGTCTTGTAACAGGGAAGAACAAATCTGGCTCCATATTAGATCTGTTCCTTTTGCTTTAACCTTTGTGCTTTGTGGCCTGTGCTTAGTTACGCTGGCTCTGCACCTTCTGTAAAAACATGTTGCCTATAGCCTGAAATATAAAGGATAGCCTACTTCAGGGCTTTGACCTTTAAGAGTCTATTCATATAGAGATTAAAAGTTGCAGAACAGAGAATAACATTTGTTTTGTTGGAGGTTACAGGAAGATCATGACCTAACCTATGTGGACAGCTGCAAGGAAAAAGGATTCTGACACCAAGAAGTTTGCAACCATCTACCTTGCCCCTCCCCTCACTTTGCCTTTTAAAGTGCTTTGCTGAAACTCTTTGAGGAGGTTGGGATTTGGGGGATATGAGACAACTGTCTGCTTGCATGGTCCTGCAATAAATCTTCCTCTGCTCCAAACTCTGACATTTCAGTATTGTTTGGCCTCACTGTGCATCAGGAACACAAACTTTGTTCAGGAACAATCTCATTCTTAAAATAAACATTTTAGGGAGACTTTCAAGAAGGTGGAAGAGTAAGACGTGGAGAACACCTTCCTCCCCACAAATACATCAGAAATACATCTACATGTGGAACACCTCCTACAGAACACCTACTGAATGCTGGCAGAAGACCTCAGACCTCCCAAAAGGCAAGAAACTCTCCATGTACCTGGGTAGGGCAAAAGAAAAAAGAATAAACAGAGACAAAAAAATAGGGATGGGACCTGCACTTCTGGGAGGGAGCTGTGAAAGAGGAAAAGTTTCCACACACTAGGAAGCCCCTTCACGGCCAGAGACGGCGGGGTGGGTGGGGGAGAAGCTTCGGAGTCACGGAGGAGAGCACAGCAATAGGGGTGCAGAGGGCAAAGTGGAGAGATTCCCGCACAGAGGATTGGTGCCGACCAGCACTCACTAGCCCGAGAGGCTTGTCTGCTCACCTGCCAGGGTGGGTGGGGGCTGGGAGCTGAGGCTCGGGCTTCAGAGGTCAGATCCCAGGGAGAGGACTGGGGTTGGCTGCGTGAACACAGCCTGAAGGGGCTAGTGCACCACAGCTAGCTGGGAGGGAGTCCGGGAAAAAGTCCACACCTGCCTAAGAGGCAAGACAGCATTGCTGCAGGGTGCGCAAGGAGAGGGGATTCAGAGCACCACCTAAATGAGCTCCAGAGACGGGAGTGAGCCACTATCAGCGTGGACCCCAGAGACGGGCATGAGACGCTAAGGCTGCTGCTGCCGCCACCAAGAAGCCTGTGTGCGAGCACAGCTCACTATACACACCTCCCCTCCAGGGAGCCTGTGTAGCCCACCACTGCCAGGGTCCTGTGATCCAGGGACAACTTCCCGGGAAGAACACATGGCGCTCCTCAGGCTGGTGCAACGTCACGCCGGCCTCTGCTGCCATAGGCTCGCCCCGCACTCTGTACCCTTCCCTCACCCCCGCCTGAGTGAGCCAGAGCCCCCGCATCAGCTGTTCCTTTAACCCTGTCCTGTCTGAGTGAAGAACAGATGCCATCAGGCGACCCACACACAGAGCCAGGACCAAATCCAAAACTGAACCCCAGGAGCTGTGCAAACAAAGAAGAGAAAGGGAAATTCCTCCCAGCAGCCTCAGGAGCAGCAGATAAAATCTCCACAATCAAGTTGATGTACCCTGCATCTCTGGAACACCTGAACAAAGAATCATCCCAAAATTGAGGCACTGCACTACGGGAGCAATGATATACGTATCTTTTTCCTTCTTCCCCTTTTGTGAGTATGTGTGTGTATGCTTCTTGGTGTGATTTTGTCTGTACATCTTGGCTTTTACCATTTGTCCTAGGGTTCTGTCTGTCAGTTTTTTCTTTTTTTTTTTTTTAGTATAGTTTTTAGTGCTTGTTATCATTGGTGGATTTGTTTTTTGGATTGGTTGCTCTAGTCTTTCTTCCGTTCTTTCTTTTCCTTTTTTTATTACTTATTAATTCTTATATTTTTAATGATTTTTTTATTTTAATAACTTTATTTTATTATATTTTTCTTTCTTTCTTTTTTTCCCACTTTTCTTCTGAGCCATGTGGCTGATAAGGTCTTGGTGCTACGGCCGGGTGTCAGGCCTGTGCCTCCGAGGTGGGAGAGCCAAGTTCAGGACACTGGGACACAAGAGACCTCCCAACTCCAAGTAATATCAAACGGTGAAATCTCTCCCAGATATCTCCATCTCAACGCTAAGACCCACCTCCACTCAACAACCAGCAAGCTACAGTGCTGGACACCCTATGACAAACAACTAGCAAGACAGGAACACAACCCCACCCATTAGCAGAGAGGCTGCCTAAAATCATAATAATGTCAGAGACACCACAAAACACACCACCAGACACGGACCTGCCCACCAGAAACAAAAGGTCCAGCCTCACCAACCAGAACACAGGCACCAGCTCCCTCCACCAATAAGCCTACACAACCCATTGAACCATCCTTGGCCACTGGGGGCAGAAACCAAAATCAATGGGAACTATAACCTGCAGCCTGCAAAAAGAAGACCCCAAACACAGTAAGTTAAGCAAAATGAGAAGACAGAAACACACAGCAGATGAAGGAGCAAGATAAAAACCCACCAGACCTAACAAATGAAGAGGAAATAGGCAGTGTACCTGAAAAAGAATTCAGAATAATGATAGTAAAGATGATCCAAAATCTTGGAAATAGAATGGAGAAAATACAAGAAACGTTTAACAAAGACCTAGAAGAACTAAAGAGCAAACAAACAATGATGAAAAACACAATAAAAGAAATCAACAATTCTCTAGAAGGAATCAAAAGCAGAATAACCGAGGCAGATGAACGGATAAGTGACCTGGAAGATAAAATAGTGGAAATAACTAACACAGAACAGAATAAAGAAAAAAGAATGAAAAGAATTGAGGACAGTCTCAGAGACCTCTGGAACAACATTAAACACACCAACATTTGAATTACAGGGGTCCTAAGAGAAGAAGAAGAAAAGAAAGGGACTGAGAAAATATTTGAAGAGATTATAGTTGAAAACTTCCCTAATATGGGAAAGGAAACAGTGAATCAAATCCAGGAAGAGTTGAGAGTCCCATACAGGATAAATCCAAAGAGAAAAACACCAAGACATATATTAATCAAACTATCAAAAATTAAATACAAAAAAAATTTTTCAAAACTGCAAGGGGAAAAACAACAAATAGCATACAAGAGAATCCCCATAAGGTTAACAGTAGATCTTTCAGCAGAAACTCTGCAAGCCAGAAGGGAGTGGCAGGATATACTTAAAGTGATGAAAGGGAAGCACCTAAAACCAAGATTACTCTACCCAGCAAGGATCTCATTCAGATTCGACACAGAAATTAAAACCTTTACAGACAAGCAAAAGCTAAGAAAATTCAGCACCACCAAACCAGCTTTACAACAAATGCTAAAGGAATGTCTCTAGGCAGGAAACACAAGACAAGGAAAAGACCTACAATTACAAACCCCAAAAAGTTAAGAAAATGGTAATAGGAACATATATATCAATAACTACCTTAAATGTAAATAGATTAAATGCTCCCACCAAAAGACGTTGACTGCGTGAATGGATACAAAGACAAGACGCATATATATTCTGTCTACAAGAGACCCACTTCAGATCTAGGAACACATACAGACTGAAAATGAGGGGATGGAAAAAGATATTCCATGCAAATGGAAATCAAAAGAAAGCTGGAGTAGCAATTCTCATATCAGACAAAATAGACTTTTACAAGATACAAAGAAGGACACTACATAATGATCAAGGGATCAGTCCAAGAAAAAGATATAACAATTGTAAATATTTATGCACCCAATATAGGCAAACCTCCATACATAAGGCAAATGCTAACAGCCATAAAAGGGGAAATCGACAGTAACACAATCATAGTAGGGGACTTTAAAACCCCACATTCACCAATGGACAGATCATCCAAAATGAAAATAAATAAGGAAACACAAGATATAAATGATACATTAAACAAAATAGACTTAATTGATATTTATAGGACATTCCATCCAAAAACAACAGAATGCACTTTCTTCTCAAGTGCTCATGCAACATTATCAAAGACACATCATATCTTGGGTCATAAATCAAGCCTTAGTGAATTTAAGAAAATTGAAATCGTACCAAGTACCTTTTCCAACCACAACGTTATGAGGCTAGATATCAAGTACAGGAAAAAAATCTGTAAAAAATACAAATACATGGAGACTAAACAATACACTATTTAATAACCAACAGATCACTGAAGAAATCAAAGAGGAATCAAAAAATACCTAGAAACAAATGACAATGAAAACACGATGCCCCAAAACCTATGGGATGCAGCAAAAGCAGTTCTAAGAGTGAAGTTTATAGCAATACAATCCTACCTCAAGAAACAAGAAACACCTCAAATAAACAACCTAACCTTACACCTAAAGCAATTAGAGAAAGAAGAGCAAATGAACCCCAAAGTTAGCAGAAGGAAAGAAATCATAAAGATCAAATCAGAAATAAATGAAAAAGAAATGAAGGAAATAGCAAAGATCAATAAAACTAAAAGCTGGTTCTTTGAGAAGATAAAAAAATTGATAATCCATTAGCCAGACTCATCAAGAAAAAAAGGGAGGAGACTCAAATCAATAGAATTACAAATGAAAAAGGAGAAGTAACAACTGACACTGCAGAAATACAAACGATCATGAGAGATTACTACAAGCAACTATATGCCAATGAAATGGACAACCTGGAAGAAATGGACAAATTCCCAAACAAGCACTACCTTCCAAGACTGAACCAGGAAGAAATAGAAAATATAAACAGACCAATCACAAGCACTGAAATTGAAACTGTGATTAAAAATCTTCGAACAAACAAAAGCCCAGGACCAGATGGCTTCACAGGCGAATTCTATCAAACATTTACAGAAGAGCTAACACCTCTCCTTCTCAAACTCTTCCAAAATATAGCAGAGGGAACAACACTCCCAAACTCATTCTACGACGCCACCATCACCCTGATACCAAAACCATAGAAATATGTCACAAAGAAAGAAAGTACAGGCCAATATCACTGATGAACATAGATGCAAAAATCCTCAACAAAATACGAGCAAACAGAATCCAACAGCACATTAAAAGGAACATACACCATGATCAAGTGGGGTTTATCCCAGGAATGTAAGGATTCTTCAATATATGCAAATCAATCAATGTGATACACCATATTAACAAACTGAAGGAGAAAAACCACGATCATCTCAATAGATGCAGAAAAAGCTTCCAACAAAATTCAACACCCATTTATGATAAAAACCCTCAGAAAGTAGGCACAGAGGGAACTTACCTCAACATAATAAAGGCCGTATATGACAAACACACATCCAACATCATTCTCAATGGTGAAAAACTGAAACCATTTCCTCTAAGATCAGGAACAAGACAAGCTTGTCCACTCTCACCACTATTATTCAATATAGTTTTGGAAGTTTTAGCCACAGCAGTAAGCGAAGACAAAGAAATCCAAATCGGAAAAGAAGAAGTAAAGCTGTCACTGTTTGCAGATGACATGGTACTATACATGGAGAATCCTAAAGACTCTACCAGAAAACTACTAGAGCTAATCAATGAATTTGGTAAAGCATCAGGATACAAAATTAATGAAGAGAGAAATCTCTTGCAGTCCTATACACTAATGATGAAAAATGTGCAAGAGAAATTAAGGAAACACTCCCATTGAACATTGCAACAAAAAGAATAAAATATCTAGGAATAAACCTGCCTAAGGAGACAAAAGACCTGTATGCAGAAAACTATAAGACACTGAGGAAAGAAATTAAAGATAATAGAAACAGATGGAGAGATATACCCTGTTCTTGGATTGGAAGAATCAACATTGTGAAAATGACTCTACTACCCAAAGCAATCTACAGATTCAATGCAATCCCTATCAAATTACCAGTGGCATTTTTCACAGAACTACAAAAAAAATTTCACAATTTGTATGGAAACACAAAAGACCCTGAATGGCCAAAGCAATCTTGAGAAAGAAAAATGCAGCTGGAAGAATCAGGCTGACTTCAGACTATACCACAAAGCTACAGTAATCTGGACAGCATGGTACTGGCACAAAAACAGAAATATAGACCAATGGAACAGGATAGAAAGCCCAGAGATAAATCCCCTCAAATATAGTCACCTTATTTTTGATAAAGGAGGCAAGAATATACAATGGAGAAAAGACAGCGTCTTCAATAAGTGGTGCTGGGAAAACTGGGCAGCCACATGTAAAAGAATGATAGAACACTCCCTAACACCATACACAAAAATAAACTCAAAATGGATTGAAGACCTAAATGTAAGGCCAGGCACTATAAAACTCTTAGAGGAAAACAGGCAGAACACTGTATGACATAAATCACAGTAAGATTCTTTTTGACCCACCTCCTAGAGAAATGGAAATTAAAAAAAAAATAAACAAATGGGACCTAATGAAACTTAAAAGCTTTTGCACAGCAAAGGAAAACCTAAACAATATGAAAAGACAACCCTAAGAATGGGAGAAAATATTTGCAAATGAAGGAACTGATAAAGGATTAATGTCCAAAATATACAAGCAGCTCATGCAGCTCAATACCACAAAAACAAACAACCCAATCCAAAAATGGGCAGAAGACCTAAACAGACATTTCTCCAAAGAAGATATACAGATTGCCAACAAACACATGAAAGAATGCTCAACATCACTAATCATTAGAGAAATGTAAATCAAAACAACAGTGAGGTATCACCTCATACCAGTCAGAATGGCCATCATCAAAAAATCTACAAACAATGAATGCTGGAGAGGGTGTAGAGAAAAGGGAACCCTCTTGCACTGTTGGTGGGAATGTAAATTGATACAGCCACTATGGAAAACAGTATGGAGCTTCCTTAAAAAACTACAAATAGAACTACCATATGACCCAGCAATCCCACTACTGGGCATATACCATGAGAAAACCATAATTCAAAGAGTCATGTACCACCATGTTCATTGCAGCTCTGTTTTACAATAGTTAGGACATGGAAGCAACCTACGTGTCCATCGACACATGAATGGATAAAGAAGATGTGGTCCATATATACAATGAAATATTACTTGCCATAAAAAGAAACGAAATTGAGTTATTTGTAGTGAGGTGGATGGACCTAGAGTCTGTCATACAGAGTGAAGTAAATCAGGAAGAGAAAAACAAATACTGTATGCTAACACATATATGGAATCTAAAAAGAAAAAAGGTTCTGAAGAACCTAGTGGCAGGACAGGAATAAAGACACATATGTAGAGAATGGACTTGAGGACACGGGGAGTGGGAAGGGTACGTTGGGACGAAGTGAGAGAGTGGCATGGACTTATACATACTACCAAATGTAAAACAGATCGCTAGTGGGAAGCAGCCACATAGCACAGGGAGATCATCTCAGTGCTTTGTGACCATCTAGAGGGGTGTGATAGGGAGAGTGGGAGGGAGACGCAACAGAAGGAGATATGGGGATAATGTACATGTACAGCTGATTTACTTTGTTATAAAGCAGAAACTAACACACCATTGTAAAGCAATTATACTCCAATAAAGATGTTAAAAAACTAAAATAAACATTTTAGAATAGTTTTTGATTTGTAGAAATATTGTGAGGATTGTACAAAGAATTCCACACCGAATTTTTCCTATTATTAATATCTTACATTAGGTCTATTTATTACAATTAATGGACCAATATCCATACATTATTATTAGCTAATTATTTCCTTAATTTTTACCTAATGCTTTTTCTGTTCCAGTATACAATAGTTACAATGTACATAAAAACAAACAAAAATTCGCCCTTTTCAAAATGAAGTATAATTATAAAAATCATCATGAAATTTGTATATACACACACTTTTCCATATGAAGGAAAATGGGCAGAATGGGATCACAAAAAGACTCTATAGAGTACAAATAAATGAAAAGTGGGTTGATGAAAAAATAAACTTCTGTTCAAGAATAGCCTAAAGATAAGAACCACAGTGACCTGGTAAATACTATGATACCACAGAATAACTATTAACAGAGCTGCAACATTTCCAAATAAAAAAATATAACAACCCTTCCAAGATAACAATGCTAGGAACATGATGTGTTTACTCCCTATTCCTAAAGGCGGTGGTTCTGACAATTCCATGCTCCATGCTCTGTTCCTCTCACCGTTCAGTCTCTCCCTTGCTGATTTCACCTCCTCTTAGAGCTTCATGTTTGACCTCTGGTGCAGGACTCATTTCTTTATTTTCATTCCCTGACCTCTACTGTCGTCCTACTGCCTACTGGATGATTCCACGTGGAGGTCAACAATCTAAACACTGAACACATCTTTTTCCCAAATCAAGTATTCGGGGAAGTACTTCTCTCAGTACTAGTAGTAGTAAGCATTCTACTTCAAAGTCATTTTTTATTCCTCGTTGCCTGCATCCTACATCTGATTATATACACCTATGCCAATTTTAAGTCTCTCCATTCAGCTGAATCCAGTTTGTAATTTCTCAAACACTTAGCAAACTAGCCTCACCATCCCACCCACACCTTCAAGATGTGAGCACCATCTAACCAGTGCCCCCTCCTCAGACGTCTGAGTTCTAGCACTCCAAGCCCCCACTCTAATCCTGTCAATTTTAATCATTCCAATCTCCTCCCTTTACTTTGCAAGCTCAGAGGTGGTAGTTGATTCTCGCAGTCACTACCTCTCAATACCTTAAAGCAGGGCTTCTCAACCTCAGCAATACTGATATTTCGGGCTGGATACTTCTTTGTTACTGAGGCTTATCCTATGTATTTTAAGATGTGTAACAGCATTCCTGTCCTCTGCTCACTAAACACCAATAAATTTCCCCACAGGTTCCCCACAACCAAGAATGTCTCCAGACATTGCCAAATGTTTTGGGGGTTGCATCGGGGGGCAAAATCACACTGGGTTGAGGATCATTATCTTAGACTTTACTTTTAACCCTTTTGGTTAACTAGTTAATAATTTTACAACTAGTTAACACTTCTCATATGAAAGTCTCTCGTTCAAGTAACTGGTGTAGTTTCCATCTCCTGGCTGGACCCTTACAGTATTCTCTAATTACATCTCCTGCGTTTGTCCCTGTATTTTTTATTTTCACCCTTGTCAGTGGATCTAAAGCTCCATGATATAGGTAGTCAGTTCCTAAGCTGTTTCCATGCCTTCCATTTCTCCACTCTGCAATCCATCCTGACCCTAAAACACATCGCTCATCTAATTTTTATCATTTTCTTCAATTGCTGACATCCTACAGAAGAAAATCCAAATTCTTTATGTTGGTCTTCAGAGATCTCCAGGAATCAGAATTTATCTACAATTCCAAAGATGTTATTCTAGCTCTGCATTTTCGGACAAGTTGACTATCTTTTCTAGCCTCAGTTTTCTTCTCTGTAAGATTACTGCTTCACTTGTAAGACTGTTGGAAGATTAGATGTAATGTAAGTAATGAGGCAGGTGCAGTTCAATCAATGGTAGATTCTATTGGTATTATTATTATTACAGTTGTCATTATTTATATAGATAACTAAGTGCACAAAATAGGAATTCAATAAATTTTATTCCCTGTGACAGAGACTGCAGTTCTTCATTTCTAACATATTAACAAGTTGGCTGTGCACATAGTCACCGAGCTCAAGACTATTCTAACCTCCTTTGCAACAAGATGTGACCCAAGTCACTAGGTTTTGGCCAAATGGATGAGAAGAGAAGTGATAGTGTAAACTTTGCATCATGTCCTTAACAGGAAAGAGCTTGCCTGCCTCTTTTTCTTCTTCCTGCTGACTGAAATGTATATGTGATGATCAGAGCAGGAGTAACAGTCTTGAACCACTAGATGAAAGTCATGTATTGAGGATGGCAGACCAACGAGACAGAAGTAGCTAGTGCCCCTCAAGATTGTGGAGCCATCAGAGAAGGCTGGGACCAACTAGCCGGACTCTTAGGTAAGACACAAATTGCTATCTTATTTAAGCCACTATTGTTTGAGTGTGTCCTCATTACAGTAGCCAAGGCTGTATTTTAACTAGTACATTTCCTTTATGATATGTCTCGCATAACTTAGCCTCAATGTGCCATTTCCTTAAAAAGCCCTTGTGGTTTTGTTTTGATGGATTTGAATACCAAGAAAAAAAATTCCAGGAATAAGATGATTCTCTCCACCATGGCTATCAACAGATATTTTTCCCCTGAGATATTTTAATTACAGATGATTTCTCTGAAACCTATCTCCCCTTTTCTTTTACTCTTCTCTTTAGAACAGGGAAGTTTTGGCTCCAAAACTGTTGATTATGATAGAAATGTTAACATATTTGAATTCATCTATGACAATATCACATAGAAAACAAAGATGCCAGGTAAGTGTCTAGAAAATAAATGTACCGTCCAAGTGGCAGGGCCTAGAGTAGGAAAGGGACATGCAACTTAAATAAAATAATCCAAAAAAATTTTTTAAAGAGCCAAATAGCCTGATCCATGGAAAATGATGACTACAATGTATGAGGGTAAAATAGAGTTAAACTCACTGTGGAAAGCTATGACCTATCACTATATGTGAGAATTTCTATGGAAGGGCAATGCTTTTGTATTTGGGCAATGAAATTCCCTCTGGGACCTAGCCATTCATCTAATTTAATAAGCATTCATTGATCATGAATGGGTATCTTTGTGGACAGACTTAAAGCAAAATGCCAAGTTTTAGTCAAAACCATCTCTGCAGATTTTTTCTTTCTTGCTGAATTTGCCTAGAGTCAGCAAAAGAAGGCAAAATCACTTTCTTTGTGCTAAGACTTCAGAGCTGCACTCATTGGTGCCCCATTCACTAATGCCAAGTCTAACTGCTGATTTAAGAAATACTTGACATGTAACAGAATAACCCACCACATCAGTATACAATTAGCAAGAGAATAAATCTTGCAATTCTCCAACTACATATACTCGGTTGTGACACAGTCTAACTTTCTGGCAAGTGACACTTCCAACATGAAAAAGTACTCAATTCAGGGCAAATAAAGACTCCAGTACTGTAGTGCCCTTCTAATATAACTTTTTTTTTTTGCCGATGAGGAACCCAGGGCTGACAGAAGTCTAGGAACCTACCTAAGATACCGTAAGCCAGCAGAAGGCAGAGCCCGCTGTAGAACCCAGAATCCCAGGTCACAACAGTGCTCTTACCTCAACTTTCCACTGCTTTACGATGAAGATCAAGAATGAAATCTAATGAGTAAAAATGAGTTGGAATCTTTCAAATTAGTCACAATTCAGGAAATGAAAAAAGAACCAAACTTTCTAATATTGCAGAGTTGAAGAAAGTCGCACTTTGCAGAGGAAAGAGCTTTGAAAGGGGAGCCAGTGGATCTCTATTTCAGGTATGACTCAGCAAATAACTTTCTGAGTTGACTAAGATAAATTCTGCTAATGTAGAATGAAGGGATTGAATAATATTCTCAAAAGCTCCTTACATGCTCTGGTTCTATGATCCTAAAACTGGGAGAAAGATCGCTGAACACTTATCTTGGCAACTGAATTCAAATTTATCCATCTTCCTTATCTTCTAATCTTCTCATAAATTGGGAATAAAATGCTAAAGAAATTGATGGTGAAGTAAAAAGCCAATACAATCACCTGAATAAATTATTTATATTGTCCTCCACCTTAGATTCCCTGTACCAAAAGCCATAAAGTCTAGTTCTAACCTTCTAGCTCAGACCCTCCCACTTAAGAAAAACAAGCAAACTATCCTACCCCCTGGCCTATTTGTTGTTTCAGAGAGAGCCATAAACTTCCCTGCCTCTGGGTCTTTGCTGAATACTCTCTTTATTTCTATCAGCTCACGTCCTGATATGTCCATGAAGGCCCAGCTTGAGCCGCAGCTACTCCATACAGCATCTGCCTACTCCTTTGCAGTATCTTTTTTTCTGACCATCTGTTTGACCCTTAGCCACTTGGCACTTGGTCTTGATGAATGCCCTCTGTCCCAAACTACATCAAAGTCCACTCTCTACAGGAAATGACATAGACCTATTTTTGTACCCAGTGCAACAGCCTACACATACCAGGTGCCTAATAAATATTTAGTGTTGATCATGATGATAACAATGGTTCCCAAGGATGACAAAAGGAGGAAATGATAGAAAGTGAGTTACTGGGTGGGAGGGGGAGCACACATGAGGGTAGGCAGTTGTAAAAACTCACTAGAAACTGGATGAAGGGGAATGAAGAAGAGGATGACCAGCAGGTTATTTAGTACTGGCACCAGTAAAATCGTTCATTATCACTAAATTAATATTCTTTCCTTTTCTATCATCCTAGTGTATAATTTAGGAGAATTCACTAAAATCTGGATTTATTCTTATAGATCCAAATTATCTTTTGCTTGCTCTAGCACAAGTGGTGAAAGAACCTGAATTGTCTAGTCTCTCTGCTTCTAAATAACCCAAAACTCTCTACACAGTTTTTAAAGGTACTCAACTACTTTCCCAGGGCAAATTCTTTCCAGCTAACTAAAGTGCGGCAACCTTCTATTACTGGAAAGTATCCTGGCCTAGTAGTTCCTAATTCTGGCTGAACAAAGAATCACCTTGGGAGGAGACCTTCAAGATGGTGGAGGAATAAGACATGGAGATCACCTTCCTCCCCACACATACATCAGAAATACATCTACATGTGGAACAACTCCTACAGAACACCTACTGAACGCTGGCAGAAGACCTCAGACCTCCCAAAAGGCAAGAAACTCCCCACGTACCTAGGTAGGACAAAAGAAAAAAGAATAAACAGAGACAAAAGAATAGGGACGGGACCTGCACCAGTGGGAGGGAGCTGTGAAGGAGGACAGGTTTCCACACACTAGGAAGCTCCTTCACTGGTAGAGACGGGGGGTGGCAGGGGAGAAGCTCTGAGCCACAGAGGAGAGTGCAGCAATAGGGGTACAGAGGGCAAAGTGGGGAGATTCCTGCACAGAGGATTGGTGCCGACCAGCACTCACCAGCCCGAGAGGCTTATCTACTCACCTGCCAGGGTGGGCGGGGGCTGGGAGCTGAGGCTCGGGCTTCGGAGGTCAGATCCCAGGGAGAGGACTGGGGTTGGCTGTGTGAACACAGCCTGAAGTGGGCTAGTGCACCATAGCTAGCCGGGAGGGAGTCCAGGAAAAAGTCTGGACCTACCTAAGAGGCAAGAGACCATTGTTTCAGGATGTGCCAGGAGAGGGGATTCAGAGTACCACCTAAACGAGCTCCAGAGACGGGAGCAAGCCACAGCTATCAGTGCGGACCCCAGAGATGGGCATGAGACGCTAAGGCTGCTGCTGCGGCCACCAAGAAGCCTGTGTGCGAGCACAGGTCACTCTCCACACCTCCCCTCCCGGGAGCCTGTGCAGCCCACCACTGCCAGGGTCCCGGGATCCAGGGACAACTTCCCCGGGAGAACACACGGCACCCCTCAGGCTATTGTAACGTCACGCTGGCCTCTGCTGTCACAGGCTCGCCCCACATTCCATACCCCTCCTTCCTCCTGGCCTGACTGAGCCAGAGCCCCTGACACAGCTGCTACATTAACCCCATCCTGTCTAAGCAAAGAACAGACGCCCTCAGGCGACCTACACGCAGAGGTGGGGCCAAATCCAAAGCTGAACCCCGGGAGCTGTGCGAACACAGAAGAGAAAGGGAAATCTCTCCCAGCAGCCACAGGAGCAGTGGATTAAATCTGTACAATCAACTTGATGTACCCTACATCTCTGGAATACCTGAATAGACATCATCAGATCATCTCAAAATTGAGGCGGTGGACTTTGGGAGCAACTGTAGACTTGCGGTGTGCTGTATACAACTGACAGGTTTCTGGTTTTATGTTTATCTTATTTAGTATTCGAAGTTTATTATCATTGGTAGATTTATTGATTTGGTGGCTCTCTTTTATACATAGATTTCTTTTTTCCTTTTTCTCTTTTTGTGAGTATGTATGTTTATGCTTCTTTGTGTGATTCTGTCTGTATATCTTTGCTTTGACCATCTGTCCTACGGAACTGTCTGTCCATTTCTTTTCTTTTTCTTGGGGGGGGCATAGTTTTTACACTTGTTATCATTGGTGGATTTGTTTTTTGGTTTGGTTGCTCTCTTCTCTCTTTCTTTTTTCTTTTTACTTTTTTATTTTTAATAATTTCTTTAAATAACTTTATTTTACTTATTTTTCTTTCTTTTTTTCTCCCTTTTCTTCTGAAACATGTGGCTGCCAGGGTCTTTGTGCTTTGGCCAGGCGTCAGGACTATGCCTCTGAGGTGTGAGAGCCAAGTTCATGACATTGCCCTACCGGAGACCTCCCGACTCCACATAATATCAAATGGCAAAAGCTCTCCCAGAGATCACCATCTCAATGCTAAGACCCAGCTCCACTCGACGACCAGCAAGCTACAGTGCTGGACATCCTATGACAAACAACTAGCAAGACAGGAACACAACCCCACCCATTAGGAGAGAGCTGCCTAAAATCAGAATAAGGTCACAGGCACCCCAAAACACACCTCTGGATGTAGTCCTGCCCACCAGAAAGACAAGATCCAGCCTCATCCACCAGAACAGAGGCACCCGTCCCCTGCACAGGCACCCATCTCCTCCACCAAGAAGCCTACACAACCCACTGAACCAACCTTAGCCTTGGGGGGAGACACTAAAAACAACGGGAACTACGAACCAGCAGCCTGCTAAAAGGAGACCTCAAAAACAGTAAGTTAAGCAAAATGAGAAGACAGAGAAACACACAACAGATGAAGGAGCAAGGTAAAAACCCACCAAACTAAATAAATGAAGAGGAAATAGGCACTCTACCTGAAACACAATTCAGGGTCATGATCGTAAACATGATCCAAACTTTTCCAAATAGAATGGAGAAAATAAAGAAACGTTTAACAAGGACCTAGAAGAACTAAAGAGCAAACAAGCAATGATGAACAACAAAATAAATGAAATTAAAAATTCTCTAGAAGGAATTAATAGCAGAATAACTGAGGCAGAAGAACGGATAAGTGACCTGGCAGACAAAATAGTGGAAATAACTACTGCAGAGCAAAATAAAGAAAAAAGAAGGAAAAGAATTGAGGACAGTCTCAGAGACCTCTCAGAAAACATTAAATGCACCAACATTCAAATTATAAGGGTCCAGAAGAAGAAGAGAAAAAGAAAGGAACTGAGAAAATATTTGAAGAGATTATAGTTGAAACTTCCCTCATATCGGAAAGGAAATAGTCAAGTCCAGGAAGCGCAGAGAGTCCCATACAGGATAAATCCAAGGAGAAACACACCAAGACACATACTAATCAAACTATCAAAAGTTAAATACAAAGAAAAAATATTAAAAGCAGCAAAGGGAAAAACAACAAATAACATACAAGGGAATCCCCATAAGGTGAACAGCTGAGCTTTCAGCAGAAACTCTGCAAGCCAGAAGGGAGTGACAGGACATACTTATAGTGATGAAAGGGAAAAGCCTACAGCTAAGATTACTCTAACCAGCAAGGATCTCATTCAGATTTGACAGAGAAATTAAATATTTTACAGACAAGCAAAAGCTAAGAAAACTCAGCACCACCAAACCAGCTTTACAACAAATGCTAAAGGAACTTCTCTCTGCAGGAAATACAAGAGGAGGAAAAGACCCTCAATAACAAACTTAAAACAATTAAGAAAATGGTAATAGAAACATACATATCGGTAACTACCTTAAATATAAATGGATTAAACGCTCCTACCAAAAGACACAGACTGGCTCAATGGATACAAAAACAAGAAGCACATATATGCTGTCTACAAGAGACCACTTCAGACCTAGCGACACATACAGACTGAATGTGAGGGGATGGAAAAAGATATTCCATGTAAATGGAAATCAAAAGAAAGCTGAGTCGCAATTCTCATATCAGACAAAATAGACTTTAAAAGACTATTACAAGAGACAAAGAAGGACACTACATAATGATGAAGGCATCAATCCATGAAAAAGATATAAGAATTGTAAATATTTATGCACCTAACATAGGAGCACTTCAACACGTAAGGCAAATGCTAAGAGCCGTAAAAGGGGAACTCTACAGTAACACATCATAGTCGGAGAATTAGAATTTAACACCCCACTTCCACCAATGGAAAGATCATCCAAAATGAAAATAAATAAGGAAACACAAGCTTTAAATGATACATTAAACAAAATGGACTTAATATTTATAGGACATTCCATCCAAAAACAACAGAATACACTTTCTTCTCAAGTGTTCATGGAACATTCTCCAGGAGAGATCATATCTAGGGTCACAAATCAAGCCTTGGAGAATTTAAGAAAACTGAAATCATATCAAGTATCTTTTCGGACCACAGTGCTCTGAGAGTAGATATCAATTACAGGGAAAAATCTGTAAAAAAATACAATCACATGGAGGCTAAACAATACACTACTTAATAACCAAGAGATCACTGACGAAATCAAAGATTAAATCAAAAACTACCTAGAAACAAATAACAATGAAAACATGATGACCCAAAAACCACGGGATGCAGCAAAAGCAGTTCTAAGAGGGAAGATTATAGCAATAAAATCCTACCTCAAGAAACAAGAAAAATCTCAAACAAACAACCTAACCTTACACCTAAAGCAAATACAGAAAGAAGAATAAAAAACCTCCAAAGTTAGCAGAAGGAAAGAAATCACAAAGATCAGATGAGAAATAAATGAAAAAGAAATGAAGGAAACAATTGCAAAGATCAATAAAACTAAAAGATGGTTCTTTGAGAAGATAAAAAAAATTGATAATCCATTAGCCAGACTCATCAAGAAAAAAAGGGAGAAGACTCAAATCAATAGAATTACAAATGAAAAAATAGAGTAACATTGCATAAATACAAAGAACCATTGGATATTAGTACAAGCATCTATATGCCAATAAAATGGACAACCTGCAAGAATGGAAAAATTCTTAGAAAAGCACAACCTTCGAAGACTGAACCAGGGAGAAATAGAAAATATAAACAGACCAATCACAAGCACTGAAATTGAAACTGTGATTAAAAATCTTCCAACAAACAAAAGCCCAGGACCAGACGGCTTCACAGGCGAATTCTATCAAACATTTACAGAAGAGCTAACACCTCTCCTTCTCAAACTCTTCCAAAATATAGCAGAGGGAACAACACTCCCAAACACATTCTACGAGGCCACCATCACCCTGACACCAAAACCAGACAAAGATGTCACATAGGAAGAAAAATACAGGGCAATATTACTGATGAACATAGATACAAAACTATTCAACAAAATCCTAGCAAACAGAATCCAACAGCACATTAAAAGGATTATACACCATGTTCAAGTGGAGTTTATCCCAGGAATGTAAGGATTTTTCAATATATGCAAATCAATCAATGTGATACACCATATTAACAAACTGAAGGAGAAAAACCATATGATCATCTCAACAGATGCAGAAAAAGCTTTCGACAAAATTCAACACCCATTTATTATAAAAACCCTAGAGAAAGCAGGCATAGATGGAACTTACCTCAACATTATAAAGGCCATATATGACAAACCCACAACCAACATCATTCTCAATAGTGAAAAACTGAAACAATTTCCACTAAGATCAGGAACAAGACAAGGTTGTCCACTCTCACCACTATTATTCAATATAGTTTTGGAAGTTTCAGCCACAGCAGTAAGCGAAGACAAAGAAATCCAAATCGGAAAAGAAGAAGTAAAGCTGTCACTGTTTGCAGATGACATGGTACTATACATGGAGAATCCTGAAGACTCTACCAGAAAACTACTAGAGCTAATCAATGAATTTGGTAAAGCAGCAGGATACAAAATTAATGCAGAGAGAAATCTCTTGCAGTCCTATACACTAATGATGAAAAATCTGCAAGAGAAATTAAGGAAACACTCCCATTGAACATTGCAACAAAAAGAATAAAATATCTAGGAATAAACCTGCCTAAGGAGACAAAAGACCTGTACGCAGTATACTATAAGACACTGAGGAAAGAAATTAAAGATGATAGAAACAGATGGAGAAATATACCATGTTCTGGATTGGAAGAATCAACATCATGAAAATGATTATACTACCGAAAGCAATCTACAGATTCAGTGGAATCCCTATCAAACTACCAGTGGCATTTTTCACAGAACTAAAACAAAACAGTTTCACAATTTGTATGGAAACACAAAAGACCCCAAATAGCCAAAGCAATCTTGAGAAATAGCCAAAGCAATCTTGAGAAAGAAAAATGGAGCTGGAGGATCCAGGTTCCTGGACTTCAGACTATACTAGAAAGCTACAGTAATCTAGACAGCATGGTACCGGCACAAAAAGAGAAATATAGATCAGTGGAACAGGATAGAAAGCCCAGAGATAAACCCACGCACCGATGGTCAACTAATCTATGACAAAGGAGGCAAGGATGTACAATGGAGAAAAGACAGCCTCTTCAATAAGTGGTGCTGGGAAAACTGGGCAGCTACATGTCAAGAATGAAATTAGAACACTCCCTTACACCATACCCAAAAATAAACTCAAAATGTATTAAAGACCTAAATGTAAGGCCTGACACTAAAAATCTCTTAGAGGAAAACATATGCAGAACACTCTATGACATAAATCACAGCAAGATCCTTTTTGACCCACCTCCTAGAGAAATGGAAATAAAAACAAAAATAAACAAATGGGACCTAATAAAACTTAAAAGCTTTTGCACAACAAAGGAAAAAATAAACAATATGAAAAGACAACCCTAAGAATGGGAGAAAATATTTGCAAATGAAGCATCTGACAAAGGATTAATGTCCAAAATTTACAAGCAGCTCATGTAGCTCAATACCAAAAAAACAAACAACCCAATCCAAAAATGGGCAGAGGACCTAAATAGACATTTCTCCAAAGAAGATATACAGATTGCCAACAAACACATGAAAGGATGCTCAACAACACTTATCATTAGAGAAATGCAAATCAAAATGACAATGAGGTATCACCTCATACCAGTCAGAGTGGCCATCATCAAAAAACGTACAAACAATAAATGCTGGAGAGGGTGTGGAGATAAGGGAACCCTCTTGCGTGTTGGCGCAAATGGAAATTGATACAGCCACTATGGAGAACAGTATGGAGGTTCCTTAAAACACCAAAAATAGAACTACAACATGACCCAGCAATCCCACTAGTAGGCATATATCTTGATAAAACCATAATTCAAAAAGAGTCATGTACCACAATGTTCATTGCAGTTCTATTTACAACAGCCAGGACATGGAAGCAACCTAAGGTCCATCGACAGATGAACGGATAAAGAAGATGTGGCACATATATACAATGGAATATTACTCAGCCATAAAAAAAACGAAATTGAGTTATTTGTAGTGAGGTGGATGGACCTAGTCTGTCATGCAGACTGAAGTAGGTCAGAAAGAGAAAAACAAATACCGTATGCTAACACATATATATGGAATCTAAAAAAAATAAAAAAGAGAAAAATGGTTCTGAAGAACCTAGGGGCAGGACAGGAATAGAGACGCAGACATAGAGAATGGACTTGAGGACACGGGGAGGGGGATGGGTAAGCTGGGACGAAGTGAGAGAGTGGCATGGACATATATACACTACCAAATGTGAAATAGACAGCTGGGGGAAGCAGCCGCATAGCACAGGGACATCAGCTGGTGCTTTGTGACCACCTAGAGGAGTGGTATAGGGAGGATGGGAGGGAGACACAAGAGGGAGGGGATATGGGGATATATGTATATGTATACCTGATTCACGTTGTTATAAAGCAGAAACTAACACACCATTGTAAAGCAATTATACTCTAGTAAGATGTTAAAAAAAGAAAAAAAAAGAATCACCTTAGAAGTTCTTAAAACATACATGGATCCCACTGCCTGAAATTCAGACACAACCCTTCTCAGTGGGTCATGTAGGTACTATTTTATGTGTCCCAGATAATTCTGATATATGGCATGCTTGAAGAAAACTGGCCTATATCACAGTTTCAGCCTCTCACGTTTTCTAGACTTTAAATGTTCTTTTCAATGATTTTTCCTCCTAGTTTTTGCCTTGCAGAAGGAATCCTCATTTAATTATCCAGCTATGAATGTTGGCTTCCATCACTGCTTACCACAAAACATTTCCACTGGTCCCTTGTGGGTTTTTTCCCAGCTGGTAAATCTCAAAGATTAAGGAGGTCTTGACCACTGCAAACTTGGAAAAAGGTCACCTGACAATCTCATCCTTCTGTATTACATATATGCTATGACTTAGACTGAAATGCAAAACTTTTAAGGATATCCTATTGGGCACTCCACTGACAACTGAGTAAAAGTTTTATCTCCAGGTTTTCCTGAGTCTAATCTCCCTAAAATGTAACTTTCCATTTCAACTGGGTTCCAGAAAGAAACACCAACTAAATAAAAGCTTTAGCAGTGAACCACTGGGGTTGTAAGAGCTTTCTCTGATAATTCTGATATAATCCTAACTACTCAGAAGCTATAGAGTGTAGTAATAAAGAATGCTTTCTTATCAAGCAGATCTGGTTTCAGATCTCATATATTAGTGATGATCTTGAACAAGTGACTTGACATCTCAACCCCTCATGTCTTCATCTACAGAAGAGATTTTATTTAACCCATCTCAGAGAGCTGTCATCAGGACTTACTGGGTAGTCCATGAAAAGTTGCTGGCATATAATTAACAGTCAATAAATGTTAGTTTTAGTTTCCTCTGGTAGAAATTCATTGATTTTGCTAAGTTCAGTCAGAATTAGAATCTCAGTGTTTTTAGTGTTTGCTATATTATGTAATCTTCCCTAAATCAAGCTAGGTAGACTTTTGCATATGAAATGTAACTATTTCTGACTTATAATTTGTACATCATTTAAGCTCTCATGGTTTAATTTGTTCAGCACCTCCCATATTTATGGAGAAATCAAATCCAATTTCATACTGTTTGCAAGCTTTTTTTTTTTTCAGTGATTGCAATTCACTAAAAGTTTTAAAGGTAAAACAAAAAAATTGGCATTTAGTGTACCCAATAATTTGATCAAAGACTTCACCCAACTGATTTTGAACAAAATGTAACCAAATTTAGAATACTAAATATTTCAATGTGATTATAGGACACTGAAGTTGATATGCAAAGAGGGTCTTCAAAGTTTCAAACATTCCTAAAATCTGATTTATGGACAGCAAAGAGAGAAACCATGTACTACCATGTTGTAGAATCTTATCTGTTTTTATATTCAACATCAATGGATATCAGTTATTCAAGCTACCTCTGTATGTAGAAAATATGTATACATTTGGAAATTTATAATTTCTATATCCATTGGTAGAATACCATACTTAGTAGAATATCAGCTTGGTTGGACATTAATTTTGAATTATATGCACACCAAACCAATTCCAAGTAATTTTTTGCTATGGGCTTCTTACTTTTTTTTTTTTTTTTTTTTTTTTTTTTTTGCGCTACGCGGGCCTCTCACTGTTGTGGCCTCGCCAGTTGAGGAGCACAGGCTCCGGAAGCGCAGGCTCAGCGGCCATGGCTCACGGGCCCAGCCGCTCCGCGGCATGTGGGATCCTCCCGGACCGGGGCGCGAACCCGTGTCCCCTGCATCGGCAGGCAGACTCTCAACCACTGCGCCACCAGGGAAGCCTCCTGGGCTTCTTACTTTTAACAAGGCCATTTTGAGGATGATTCAATCTTCCACCATGTGTAATTGTATTATTATGGCCAGCCAAAAAAAAAAATCTCACAATTATGTTTGGATTTTTAACTGAACATACAATAGCATTTACAATAGTGTCAAGGGTTTTGCCTTCAACAGAATTAACTTCCAAATATTTACCTTTATTCCGTAAATTGAATGAAATAATCAAACCATTACTGGAATTAGCTTAATTGCTTTTCTATTTGAAGCAGCTAATGACATTGATATAAAATTTGCACCACCTAACATGTGCAAAATTCTTCTCCAGCTAATGAAATTAACACATTAGCAACTCTTCTTGCTTCGCTTTTTGCACAAGAAAATTTGAAATAAATGAGCTAAATTAACTCAGGAAACAGCCATTTATTCTAAATGAAAGGGCTTGCTTCACGGAGTGATGATAAAAGCACTTTCTGCAGCTGTATGTGCTAAATCATCTTCTTCACATACAATCTTCTTAACATAACTAGTAGTTTCTGAAATAGCTTCTAATGCTCCTTCAGCTGATTTGTGTCTTGGTTTTCACGTGGTTACTGATATCACCACAGCCCCCCTAGTGGAAAGTAAATGTCAATAAGCATTCTCTACATTTTTCCCATTCATTATCAATTACCTGAGAAATTGATATTTTCATTATACTAAACTTAAAACTCATTGGGGCCAAATAGGTTTATTGAAATATTTTTAATAAAAGGTTTAAAAACAAAAGCACAAATGATCATTTAAACTGAGCCTCAGACTTTCGGGGTATCTTATTGGGCACTCTTTTGGCAACTAAACAGAAATTACATCTCCAGGTTTTCAAGAATCTAATCTCCCCAATATTAATTTTCCATTTCACTTGGCTTCCAGAAAGAAATGTAAACCAAATAAGAGTTGAAACAGTGAACCATTTGGGTTGTAAGAACTCTCTCTAATAACTCTGAAATAATTCTGACTACGTGGATAAAATAAATACTTTGGTATAGATTTGTACCATACTGTAAATGACAAAAATCGCTTATTTTTTAGAAATCGCAGAATTACTCAGGTTTCTCTCTGTATGCACTGGACTGCTCAACCTCTATTTCCCACACATAGTTCAGGTACTCCTAATGCATAATTTACTGTTTCCCACTGGCCCTGCGTCCTGGTGGCCTGAAGGGTTTGTTCACTTTGCATGGTTGGGCCACAGCTCAACTAGCTGGAAAGCCAAGTAGCCAGCAGGGACAGCAGTGTCAAGAACTTCTTCTACCACGACTTAAGACCAGAAGCAGTTAGCTCTCCTTATCTACTCAGGTCCAGGAGGCCACGTCTTTATCAGAGAGCATGCTGCCATTGAAAGGGAGGTGTCCTGAAAATGGTTGGGAAAAAGCAACAGGTCACCACTAGTGGTTTTTCAGATTTAATCACAATTTAAAGAGAAAACTCCGTTCACTGCAAATGCATCTTATGTGCTACTGAATGAGACTGTGATAGAACACCCCCAAAATAAACCCTGGTTTAGTAATTTATTATTTTTTATTAAAAATAAACCCTGGGGGCTTCCCTGGTGGCGCAGTGGTTGAGAGTCCGCCTGCCGATGCAGGGGACACGGGTTCGTGCCCCGGTCCGGGAAGATCCCACATGCCGCGGAGCGGCTGGGCCCGTGAGCCATGGCCGCTGAGCCTGCGCGTCCGGAGCCTGGGCTCCGCAACGGTGAGAGGCCCGTGTACCGCAAAAAAAATAAAATTAAATTAAATTAAAAATAAACCCTGGTTTATTTTTAATATACCATTAATGATAACGCTTTGTTAAAAAATAAAATAAATACTGAATAAATGTTAAACCAGACAAAATGCTAAGACATAAGGCATAAATTAGGACTGCCCTGAGGAAACATGAATATATGGTTACCCTACCCTTTACATATACATTGTGTCACAGCACTACATAGCAGCACATGCTACAAAGAAAAATTGCCAATTTCCTCATGCCAAGCAGAGACACAGATTCAACATCTGATTAGCTAGTTAAATATACAAACATCCTCAGAATCAACCTTCCTTCCTTCCCTAATCTTTACCCTGACTGAGGAATAAAGTTAATTTTTTTAATGGGCATCCTAAAATCTTAAGTTTAATACTATTTGGATCTATGGTAGTCATTAAGAGAAATGGGATGAAATAATCAAGTTTTTTTTTCTGGGTGTTTATGTGTGCATGTCTCCACAGGGTTAACTTGACAGTTTTCCCAATCTAAATTTTTTTAAATTCCCATCAGTAATAGCCTTAGAAACGAACTCAGTTAGTTCACTCAATGTATTGTGAGAGGAAAGCTCCTTGTGAGAAATGTTTGTTTTACAGAAAGAAACCCCATCCCATAACACGAAAAGTTCATAAAATAATAATATACTCATGTTAGTTCTTGAATGCACCCAAAGTACTGGAAGACTCTCTTGATTTACTGTGATTCTTTGAGGGGAGAATTATTTCTTAAAATAATCTGTAGGAAGACATTGTTTGTCATTAAGAATAAAATAGAGTAATATCCCATTAATCTGTCAATGTGATGTCCACATGACACTTTCCAGATGAACAAAGACAACTATTTATGTGTCTATTTATGTGTCAGTATAAACTATTTATGTGTCAATCAGTTCATTGTATTATAAAATAAGTACACCAAATATAATTCAATTCTTCTCTTAATGGTACAAGATAACCATTCTGTTGAGTTTAGCTATACAGTTTGTTCCTAAAATAATGACCCAGGAAATTTGGTGTCATTTTTTTCCTGTAAAGTCATTTCTCCGTTGGGGCTAGCTTTTCCTTATCACTGTTATCCCCGAGGTCCTGGTATTCCATTTTTATTTCACAAATATCTGGTTACGCTCTAGGGTTAACACTTTGTTTTCCTGTGAAAAGAACTGCATGGTTTTTACAGCAGGTGACCCATCCATTCTCCAACTTCCCTTATGTGTTCACAGCTGTGTCATTGCTAATTACTGTCCAAAATCTGAACTTGAGCTATGTGGGAAGTTATGGTATCAGTAAATTTTGGACAATGGTCTCTCCATAACATTTTTATTCCTGTGGAGAAGTAGAACTAGCATGTATTCTGCTCCTCATTGTTAGGTGTTTTACGTTCATTATCTAATCCAAAACTCCATGTGAAAAGTCTGCGGTAACTTTTTAAAGACAGACTGGAACTGGCAGTGCTGGGATTCATACCATGTCAGGCAGACCCCAAGCCAGTTCTTCTCCCCTAGGTCGCGCCACTCCACCCAGCTGATTTCTCTATTCTGTCTCTCTCTATCGCCCTTTGAAATCCTATAGGTAAGATATCAGATAGGAAAGTTCTAGGTTAAGAAAAAATATTAAATTTCCATCAGGTTGAAAGATATTTTGATGACCAGTATATTTAATACTTTTGAAATCAGACTTATTTAAAGTCAAAAAGGTCTTTCCAAGTTGATCTTTCAAGGAGATTAGGGCCTTCTTGATTTCCTAATTAATTGAAATGCTGGCAGGAACGGTTTGGGTTTTGATTTTGGTTTTGGCTTTGGAGTATACGGAGAATGGACTATTCTAAGATCCCCAGAGGCCCAGAGAGGACAACAGCCAAAAATGCCACTTGGAAATGTCCCCAAGCTGCTGTTCCATTATTAGCCATCCTGGGATGAACAACCAAAGCTCACATGGGCAAGTAGCATGAACAGATGATCTACCTGATGACAGAGGAGCGGCCGACACTTCCAGGGATGGACGGGCATAATTAACGGCCATGATGGCGGCAGCCCAGGAGTTGGGTCAAGCCAGGTCACTGACACCCATGGATACCACCTCTTGTTGGGCCACATTTTGAATCACACTTTCCCGAGCACCCTTTGATTTCATGTATCATGATCACTAAAATAAAAGATTGCATCGCCCTAAAAATACCTTTGATTCTTGGTATATATGCCAGACCAGACAAATCCAGAGGTAGAGTCGGTGTTTTGAGGCCTGCTAGGGACATTTTTCCTGGAGAACATGGCTATTTTAATTGTGCACCATTTGTCTCTGTAATAAATCTTTAGATGCTATTTCTGAACATTCTACTTGGAGAGGAAATATTTCTCTTGTATGGAACAATTTTACTTCAGTCAAAGACGAAGTTATAACTTGGAGTTCTAGTTAAATAAATAAAAATATAAACCTTTTAAATTTTATTATATACATCAGTATGAGTTGCAATAGACTCGAATTCTTCATTTGAGCAGCTACCCTAAATGTTATACAAATAAAATCTGCAGAACTCTAAAAGAGAGCACTTGGGCTTCCCTGGTGGCGCAGTGGTTGGGAGTCCGCCTGCCGATGCAGGGGACGCGGGTTCGTGCCCCGGTCTGGGGGGATCCCGCATGCCGCGGAGCGGCTGGGTCCGTGAGCCATGGCCGCCGGGCCTGCGCGTCCGGAGCCTGTGCTCCGCAGCGGGAGAGGCCACAGCAGTGAGAGGCCCGCGTAATGCAAAAAAAAAAAAAAAGAGAGAGCACTTAAATACTGGCTCCTATTTCTATATACTGCGTAGTTTCGAAATACTTTGATAATCATTTCATACTCATTTTTTGGAAGTAAGTGGAAAGAAGTATATTTTAGAAAAGGCGGAAGAAAGTAGCTTCCAAGAAGTTAGGCAGCAAATCACTATTTGTGACTATTGTGAATCAGTGCTCCTCTACCTTTTAACATGGATGTCTTTGCTCTACACTGCTAAGCAGTTTCACCTAAAATAGGGTGGTCTGCCACAAACACTCAGGAGACAGTAGAACTCTTGTGAATTTTTATCATCGAGATAGATTCCCTGGAAATCGACAGGTCTTAGAAATTGACCAAGTATCAGACACATAAGGATTCAAGTGGCTACAAGTCCCACCTTGTAGTCTTATTTTTTTCCTGAAAAACAAGGTTTTGCCAACTCAGTAGCCCTGAAGCTTGAAGTTTCAGGAGTACAAATTGACTTACTGCATCTTTCATCATTTACAGTACAAATACTTCCAAGAGCTGGAGTAGTCATAGAGGCAACAGAAGAAATTAAAATTAGTAGAGATTAGTTAACAAATCACCTAGGAAGACCCAAAAGGGATGGGACAGAGGAGGGTTAAGTTGTGAGGTTGCTAGTGGTAGAGAATACAGACTGGTCAGATGAACAACCGACAATCCCGGGTAATAACAGGGGTAGAGTGTCCCTCTAGGCAACCATTCGTCACAGAAGGAAACTCCATAAGGGAACTCTAAAAGAATAGAGAGGGACTAAAGGGAGAGCATTAAAAGACAGTTTAAAACAAACCTCTATTCACGTCAATAATATGGTCTGGGCTTTGGCCTATACGTATACTAAAAGCAGGATTTTCACACATAATTAATTAGAGGAGACCTGTATCACAGTAGGACTCTACCAAGAAAGATCTCTGATACCTCCTAAAACTATTTTCTTTGCTTTGCCAATATGTGTTACTGATCTGATTACTGTGGAGAATAATGTGAAACTGTGCTATGCTATTTGAAGTAAGATATGAATATTATTTAAACAAGCTATTGGCTAATGCCAAACCAAACGTACCATGGTCAGAATTGTGACTGTTCCACCGCTACAAATGCAGCGAATAAAAATGTGACATTATACCTAAAATGACTGTGACCAAGCATGTGCTTCTTTACCAAGTACTTTTCCAATCCATTGAAGAGCAAAGTCAACTAGAAGACACTCATACTCTGAAATGCACTCTATTCTGGGGGTAATGGAGTGTGTACTGAGAGACCCCTGGCCTTTGGGAAAAGCACAAACGCCTTAGAAGGATTAAAAAGACCTCTCTAACCTCTTAGCTGCTTCTCTTTCCAGCACCAGGCTTCCTTCTGCTCTCTATAGTACAGCCATTTGACTTCTTGCAACTCCTTGAACTAGTAATATTTAAACTATACCTGGAAGAGGCCACTTTCTTCTTCTAATGTCATTCTTTACTTGGCCAACTCCTAATCCTCCTCAGGTCTCAGCTTGGTCATCATTTCAGGGAAGCCATTACCGACATCCTCTACAAGGTCCCTTTATAGCTCAGTGTTCTCAGAGCAAAACACTCATTTCATTGTGATGTTGGTGTTAGGTTTTCTTGACTAGACGTACGGTAGACAAGGGCAAGGACCAAGTCTGTATTGTTTTCTACTACAGGTCCCCATCATCAGCATAGTTTTTAACATGTAGTTGGTGTGACAAAAATTATTTGTTGAATAAGTTAATTTTTTTCTTGATTCAACGTATATTAACTAAGCACCTACTAGGTGGCAGACATCATTCTAGGAGCATCATTATAATAAAACAGCCAATGACACCTGTCCCATAAAGCTTAAATGCTAGTGGGAACAGCAGACAATGAATATAGAAAACAGGTACAACTATAAGGAATATTAGAAGGTGGGGAATACTATGGGGAAAAAACAGAGCAGGGTAAAGGGGAGTAGGAGTGTCCAAGGGAAAGAGGTTGCAACCTTAAATAAGATGACCCAGGCAGGCCTCCTTGAGAAAGCGGCCGTGTGATCAGACCTGACGGGGTGGTGAGGGAGTAAACCATACACCTCACCGCATATTCCAGACAAAGTAACTGGACTGCTTTCTCTGGAATAACTTATTGCAACTGCATTCCCTCCCCGCTATTGCAATCCCTACAGGACAGGGACACAATCTGGCCTTTCTTCTACTCCACTTGACTGCCAAGAGGAGAGCACAGGCCCAGCTCAACTGAAGCATATCATTTTTCCTCTCCTTGTCTAAGCTGAGAATCTTGGAAGCAGAGGAACAGCTATGGGAATCTTAAAGTCCTCTTTTTTGTACAGTCCTTTGTTCAGTAACACACTAATGTAAGCACAATATAGTCTTTGAAAAAATGTTGATGGCTTTAATTATTAAAATAATTTTAATTATTGTCATTTTCTATAAGAAACACTCTCTATAGTCTGGGTGAACAGGGTACACAGTTCAAATACTGGATATGTTCTAGTTATCATAAAACAGGCAAGTTTAGACTAGAACATGCTGACTACCTGACCAAGGAGTTTAAAATTTACTTGTTAGAACATAAGGAGAGACTGAGATTTGCAGAGCCGCAAAGGATACAACTTTTGTGTGGTATTATAAAGATAAGGCAAAAAGTCTTCAGGATGGCTCAAATGGGTAGAAAATAGAGAAAAACAGAAACCAAACCACCTATATAATCTTGGTAGCAATAGTTCAAGTGTAAGTTAGGGAGGGACTAAGCCAGGGTGAAGGGAGTATATCTGAAAATGAAGGTGTGAGTGACAGAAAGACTACCAGGACTTGATGATTTGGATGGAGAAGAAGAGAAAATGGCCAAAAGTGGTATGAAGTTTTGAGCTAAGGTCACACAAAGAATGATGGTTTTCTTCACAGATGTACAGAAGTCAAAGGAAAAATAGTTTGACAGAAGGGAAAGAAAATTATGAGTTTACATTTATATGTGTTTAAGTTTAAATCCTAGGGAGAAACCCAAATGAATACTTCTAGGAGCCAGATAGAAACATGGAACAGGGACATGTCAGAAAATTATGGGATTGAGATAAAGATGTAGGAGTTACTTGTATAAAGTGAAAGCTGAATCACGGAACTAGAGGAAATAACAAAAGAAAGAGTAAAAAGAAACAGCAGAAGTGGATGGGAGACAGAAGGCTGGAGCACATCCACATTTAAGTAATAGAAAGAAGAGGTGATATTGAAATCAGAGAGGGAATGATCAATGGGGAGAGTAGACTCAAGATGGCACGGTGCCATAGTGGCCAGGAGAGGAGAGTTTAAAGAAAGAAAGAGGGGAGATGAAGAGGGTCTGCTGTGGGAATTAGAAAGTCAAGAGTAACGTTTAAAAAGATTACTGGGTTTTTTGTTTGTTTGTTTTTTAAAGAGAGTCGTTTTAGTGGCGCTGAGGAACAAGAGGACCAGAAAATGAATGGACAGGTGATGAGAAAGTGGAGGTTATTTTCTCCAGAAGGTTGATAGTGAAAGGTGTAGAAAGCAAGAGTGTTAACTCAAAGGATTAGGGATTCAAAGAAGACTTTCTATGGCTGGTTCAAGGTGGGAAAGAGAAAAGTATGTTCATAGAAAAAAAAAAAATGAGACAAATAAGGAAGCAATTGAAGAAGCAAGAGGGCTAGAAGTACTAGAGAGAAACAGATTCTCTGAGCAAGAACTGTTAGCTTTGATTTCTGTCCTCTTACGCTGAGAGAGGAAAAGAGGGAAGGAAAACACAGGGTGTGAGAACATAGGCAAAACATGAGTTAGAGAAAAGGGCTTTAGGATAATCTATGTTAAAGTGAAAAGACAAAAACAATCAATAAAATTGTGTTGAATACCTACAATGTTGTATTACATGGGGGACAGACATATGTAAAAGTTACTCTTTTCTTTTTTTTTTTTTTTTTGGCGGTACGCGGGCCTCTCACTGTTGTGGCCTCTCCCATTGCAGAGCACAGGCTCTGGACGCGCAGGCTCCGCGGCATGTGGGATCCTCCCGGACCGGGGCACGAACCCGCGTTCCCTACATCGGCAGGCGAACTCTCAACCACTGCGCCACCAGGGAAGCCCAAGTTACTCTCTTCTTAAAGGGGCTTAGGCTAATGGGTATACTCAAGAGGTGCAAATGGGAGATGCTTATTACAGTACGAAGGGCAAAGTTGGCACTAAGGTCAATAGATGGCGAGAGTAAGAGTTAACTGTGGACTAAATATGAAACTTGGCTGTCCCAAAGTTCAAAACTGGACACCACGTTGAGAGGCTGTTTCCATTTCTGTTTCAGGAAATGGCTACAATGAGACTCATACTTCTAGCCCTGTGTCCAGGAAACAGGCAAAAGAGAGGGGCCTTCCTTAAACTTTCCTTTTTTTTTTTTTTTTACAGATAAGTATTTCTATTTGAAGCAGACTTTGGACAACTGAAAGAGCTTTGGAAAGAAGGGGAAACGATATGCCAAAATTACATTACAGCACTTAGTAAACTTTAGCAAGTGATTTCTTTTCATTAAACTAGTACCATAAGAATGGATCTACCTTGCTACCAAGCCCTGGCCTAGCTCATAAGAAGAACAGGCTAACTCAATTTGAAAAATATTATTCACTAATTTTGAAAAGTAATAGTAATTGTCACTGATGGCGGCATCAAGTAGAGAATGGAGGCATCTGTGTGCCACAGGCTAGTACGGTTAGGAAAAAGGAAATAATAATAGTCATACAAATTTAAAATGCTGTTCTTCCTTTGTTGTCATTTTAACAAAATTACTGTAATGACCACTGAAATTATAAAACATTTATAATTATTGAGACAAAGAACACTATCAATCCATTTTTACTAATACAAAATTAAGCAATAAACTATATTAAAGTATTTGATCAATTTAAGATCTAACCAGACACAAAATAATAATTTAAAGCAGACAGAAAAGAAGAAAGGGAGGGAGGGGAGACCTTTAAATAAATACTTACAAAAGAAAAAGTATTTTAATTGAATATCTCATTATTTAAAAAAATAAATAATTTCACTTTTCTTTCTGAACACGACAGTTTAATAAGTTCAGATTCTTTCACAATTCAATTTTACCAAACTGCTTTCCTGTGAAGTCTGTACATTATGACATATTTGAATGTCCAGATCATTTAGCAAATTTCCTGTTTGCTTTCATTGCAAATCATTAAACTAGTCTTTGAAGATACATAGGAGCAGTTATTTGGAATTTTTATACAAAGATACAGAAGAAAAACACACAAGTGTCCTAAATTGGAATATTATGCACAGATGGCCACAATCCACCCAGCAGGAGAAATCTGGGGAGATGATATGCCATACTACTACTCCATTCCCACCCAATGAAAATAAAATCCCAAAGCCAACAGCCACCCTGTCTCCATCAACAGGAGTGTAAGTTTAAGTGTTAATGAGCCAGACACAGGGCATTTCCTGGAGATTAAGGGCAGTCTGGAGAAAGTGGACGATCATGAGGTTCTTAACCCCAGATGGTCATTCATCCCTCAAAAATATCCTACCACAAGTTCTTCTTCTCTAATTATTCCACAAGAAAGGACACATTAACAAACAAACTGCCCCTAAAACAATGTCCTAAGTCAGTGTTTCAGAAAATGTGGTCCCAGGAAGAACAGCATCAACGGGAAAGTTATTAGAAATGTAAATCCTTGCGCCCCTCCCCAGACCTACTAAATCAGGTATTCTGGAAGTGGGACCCAGCAATCTGTGGTTTAACAAGCCCTGCAGGTGACTCTAATGCATCCCAGAATTTCAGAGCCATTGTCCTAGGTAAATTGCTAACTTAGATACACGTCATAAATTATCCTGACACAGAGATCTAGAAATCCATAAATATAAGAAGTACTTGCAGGAAGCAGTCACTTTAGAATGACTTCCAAACCAGTCATACCACTGCATGACTAAGTCACATGAAAAAATGTTAAGGATGCAGGGACAGGGAGCAGGAAAGAAAGAGGACCAAAGAAGGGGACCAGGGAGGCAGGGAGAAGAGGCTGGGGAGGGAGGTCATGAGCTGGGGGATCAATTTCCACCTACCTAAGAAGACAGGCACCAAATCATGTATCACAGTCCAGAACCAAAATGGTCAAATTGTAGGTGCTCAAAAAACATTTTCAGGGTAAATATTTATAGAGGAGACATTCCGAGTTCATGTTCACAATGGAAATAATTTAGCATAGATATATAAATCATGCTTCTGTGTATATTTGAGTTATAAAGCTTGTTAGCTTTTTAAAAATTGCTTTTGCTTTATGGTATCCCTTAGTAAAAGGGAGATTGTTTCTATGTAATATATTTGAAATTCACAAGTCTTGTATGACACGCATAAAAATCAGATTTAGCACAATATTCAAACTTCATCACACACTCTTCTTCAACTAAAAAAAAAAACAGGGCTTCCCTGGTGGCGCAGTGGTTGAGAGTCCGCCTGCCGATGCAGGGGACACGGGTTTGTGCCCCGGTCTGGGAAGATCCCACATGCTGCGGAGCTTCTGGGCCCGTGAGCCATGGCTGCTGAGCCTGCATGTCCGCAGCCTGTGTTCCGCAACGGGAGAGGCCACAACAGTGAGAGGCCCGTGTACCACAAAAAAAAAAAAAAAAAAAAAAAAAAAAAGCATTGCATTTCATGTATGCTACACTCTGGAGGAAGTGGTAGAAGAGTCTAGAATTGTTGCAGGATTTATGATCCCTGCCCCCTTTAGGTGGCTAGGAGGGAGGATATTGTGGCAGCAGGGGTAAAGATAGTGTGTGGCACCCTCCTCTGTTAAAGCATCAGTATTCAGTAATAGTACTGCCTAAGGAAGGAAAACACAGGACAAAAGCTCTTGCCTCTTCCTGGGCCTAAGTGCTGCCTCCCTCCTGGCCAGCTGCTCAGATAGCTATGACTTTCCTAAGGACACTCTGAGGCAGAGGTAGTGCCCAAATCCAAATTCAACCTCAGATTCTTTCCTCCTAGTTTCTGGTGGTCTTTCCTGTAGGGCCACAGAGAAGGTGCTAAACCAAACCCAGCTCTCCAAGGTGGTGATCAGTGCAGGATGGGTGGTTTAGACCCAGACTCCCTGAAATATTAAGGGAGACTTAATGTTAACAAAATGAGAGAAGACTGAGTACTATGACTCTTAGCGGCCATGTAGAATCCTCCTTTCTTTAATCCACGCCCTCCATGCCCTTTATCACCACTTTTATGGAGCTGTAGGTCTAAGCCAATGATCATTCATTATGAACATTCTTCAGAAACATCCCTGGTGGCCACCTCTGACCTGTTCATTAACTACCAGGCTAGTTCCTGATTACAGTTTGTCAGAAATGTTTATTATCTTCTCGTTCTGAAGAGACAGGAAAGATTAAGAATGTTCCAGCCCTAACATGAGGCTCCACATCTGTAATAAGCTTAAAATAGTATATAAATGGCAGAATAATTTCCTGGCACGGTTCAACTGACAATTAACAAGAAGACCCCCAGAAAGATTAAGAGATACCCATCTTCTTTTAAATAGTGTCATCTGAGAAGTTATATAACTAAGTCACTTTTTATCTATAATAAACGGTTATTAGAGCTTGCTAATAATTGTTTTGTAACGGCTCTGGAAGTGTATGCTTGCACCACGGAACCATGACAACAATCACTTGTTTTGTAAAGAAGCGATTTAAGGAGAGATATTTCAGTTCTAACCAGAAATTTAAACTCTGAAGCTATTAAAATTAGTAAAGCTAATGGCATGTTTCAAATGAAAAGAAAAATTAATCTTGAGACAGACAAAAGTTACAGGAGGGCCCACAGGGAAAAAGAGAGTTATATGAGCATCCGCTTGTTCTGTTAAGGTGTTTTCCCCTGTTTAAATGATTTCTTGCAAATCACATGTCAAACATCAATACTACACAGAATTTTAAAATGAGGTGTTAAGATAAAAATTTACTGTAAACAAAGTGACTCTTGCCAGAAGAGCTAAAACTATATTTCAGCTTTCAGAAAGCTGTGACGATGCTATTCAAACCTATAGGCCAGGTTTACAAGTTTGCTTCTCAAACTTTGGTGTGTGTAGGAATCACCGGTCAAAGCACAGCTTGCTGGGCCCAGCCCCAGAGATCCTGACTCATTACACCTGGATGGAGCCCGAGCATTTGTATTTTTTAATAAGCTCGCAGGTGATGTGGACCATCACCTACCAGTGTTCAGGCCCCGTTCTGAGTGCGCCTATCACCCGATCACTAGGCATTCAGAGAAGAAAAGCAGAGTTCAAATTATATTGCCAAGAGCATCTGATCTTTCTCCTTGATATAATCATAGCTTTGAAATTGTAAAAGTGACAGTGCCAATAAGTTTCAAAGTCTCTGATGCTTTACTCTTTCACCAGTAGCTGATCAACAAGCAAACCAAAATGATGGCTCAGAAGCAACAATGGGGTGGATATACATTTCAAGAGGTCCGTTCAATGTCAATCAACACTTCCTCTAAGGAACCCAGGAAAACACTCTGACAACCGACAGATGTCTTTAAGAAAACACATAAGTCTGACAGGACCAGCCTCCCAGAGCTGAAAGTCATATATCCCCTTACTGCACATACCAAGAACCTGCCACCTGCATCTCATCTCCTTTAGAAGAAGAGAAGTTAAGCTGTGTAACTATTTATTGAGCTGTGTCTAGAAAATCTTGGTCTCCTGGTGGTGGCATTTTGTATGGAAGGAAGGGAGAAAGGGAGAGAGAGAAAGAAAGAAAGAAAGAGAGAGAGAGAGGGAGGGAGGGAGAAAAGGAGTGAGAAACGGAAGGAGGAAGGAAAGAAAGAAAGAGAGAAAGAAAGGACACAGAATGTGCAAAAATAGTGAAGTTTGTTAAATTCTTCAAATTGAAGTTATCACCTAGCAGTTTATTATTGTAGCCCTGGAACCAAAGAAAATACGTGTCCCTGGCCTGTTAATGCCTGATGAACTGACTAAATTACTTATACGTGATGGTACCATTGGAGATTTCTTAGTGAGAACTTGGTAATTCAACCTCACTTTTAAAAGGTATTAGTTGGAGGCTATGAGTCTGAGGAGGGTGTCATGGCAGAGGATCTGAGGGATCTGTCTGTACCTTCCTCTCAGTTTTGCTGTGAATCTAGAACTGCTCGAGGAAATAAAGTCTATTAATAAAAACGTTTAAAGGTATCAGTCTAAATACAAAAGTGACTAATGTAAGTGACTTCTTTTTCCCGGCAAATCATGACTTTGAAACAACCCTCCTTTGCATGGGCCAAAAAGTTACTTAAATTAGGAGTCTGACATCCACATCTTACTCATAATGTGTACAATGTTAGAAACGTTGAGAAAAGGGGGGAACTCAGCTATAGCACTTACCCCATTGTTTTAAGCTTATTTACTCCCACATTCTCCCTAAATTTTGAGAGCTTGAGGCCAAAGACTGTTTCAGGAATTCCCCGGTTGCAGAATGCTAGCCTGGACTTCCAGAAAGTACTGCTTGAAAGAAAGGGGCCATTTTAAAAATATATGCTTGTACCCAGCACCACCTGGCAATAAAGTAAGGTCTCAGAAGGCAACATCCTTGCTTTCCAAGATGTTCACAGTGAATACAGCCGTACCTGTCGTTTGACCACATACCCACACACACACCAGCAAAGGCACTCTTAATGCTGATGTGTCCTAGTCACTCACTCAACAAATGTACATTCTCATCTGCTTTACTTCACTCTCTTATGATCTTTGTGATTCAAAGTGCAGGCTCTGCAGCCAGATTGCCTGAGTTCAAATCTGAATGCTGTGGCAACGGATAGGTTTCTAGACCTCAATTTCTTCTATAAAATGTAGGGAAGAATGGTACCTATCTGTATTAGTGATTTATTGATATGTGACAAATTATTCCAAAATTTTGTAGTTAAAAGCAACAGACATTTATTACCTCACAATTTCTTTCTGTTACCCAGTTGCAATTAACTTAACCTCCCAGCAGAGACCAAGCAGTTGGCCGGGGACACCCAAAGGCTTGCCTGCGGGGAGAGGAAAATCTGCTTCCTGACTCACTCACCTGGGCTGTTGGCAGGTCTCAATCCTTCTACACAAAGCTTCTTCACAATAGCTGGCTTTGCCCAGAGCAAGAGATGCAAAAGAGAATAAGAGAGCATCCAGGATAAAAGCCACAATTTTTTTTATAACTTGGAAGTGACACCCCATCACTTCTGCAATATCCTATTTGTTAAAAATGAGTCACTAAATCCTGTTCACACTCAAGGGCAGAAAGGCCAGTAGACGGGGACTGTCTTAGAAGCTGCCTAGCACAGTCCTCCCTCTGATCGCCAATGATTCACACCCCCTAGCGCATGGAAAATCCGCTCACCCCCTTCCACGGCCCCCAAAAGTTTCATCCAATGACAGTATCAACTCAAGCCCAGAATCTTTTTATGTAAATCAAATCCAGGTGCAGATGACTCTCCTCAGAGTTAGTTCCTGAGCGCATCTCTTCAAATGTAGCTCCTAGACTTGCAAAACTAAAGAGAAAAGTTCTCTTCCCCACATACACCCGAAATGCAGTGGGTGAGATACGGGTAGGATAACCATACACGTTCCCGTTCAAAGGGGGATAAACGGGAGGTACAGAGGAGTCACTGGTCCACAGGAGTTCTGAAATCAAGCCAGAAAAATGTCGAGAGCTCTCTGATTAGGTCTCGAGGCCTGAGAGTAATTCTCCGTGGCTCTCAGCTCTGTCCTCTGGGCTTCGGGCTCTACACTCTAAGTCATCTTTCCTTTCATTAATGCAAGGTAGCACATGTTTGCAGCTGAACAGCTCTCCCAGGCTGCTTCCTGCCAGTAGAATTCTGAGGGTCCAAAGGCGTTTCTTCATTCTGTCCTCTGTTTACCTCAGTTCAAGCTTTCATGTTTCTGCATATGTCACTGTTACGAGACCCCAGTAAGTCTCCTGTGAAGCTACTTGAGTTCCCCCCATTAGGCAAAAGTCACACCGACAAATCTCTTCCAAATTAGTCCCTTTCCACCTTGGGCTGTTAAGGAGATGGCTGAGAGATAACAGCCTAAACTTCCCAGAGGCCCTGTGGTTTAATTGAGAGGATGTGTGAGGTATACCCTTAATTTCTTCAGAGAGCCTTTTGTGTGGCTCAATAGTATTCTGAGGCACTACTTTTTATCTTTCTGAGGTCTTAACAAAAGGTTTACAGTCACTTCCTCAGCTTTGTCTTTAGGTTTTTCGGAGACTGCCCTGTTTTTGATCGTTGCTTAGAAAACATTTCTTAATTTTAGCATCATGTGTCATTTACAGAGAATAAGAATTCCCCGTACCATCAAGTCCTGGCTCCTTTTAGTTTATTCCTCAATTTATCTCTCTCCTCTTACTTTACTGTTATCAAGAAGAAATGAGGCAGCATCTTCAACATTTTGCTTGTAAATCAGCCAGTTCCTTAGCCTCATTTTCTACTTTCCACCTAACCACAGGCCACAGTGTCGCTAAACTTTCTGCCACTAAATAACAAAGATCCCACTTACTCCAGTATTCTTCACTTTCCTGCAATTTCCCACCTACAGTGTCTGCAAAGCCCCAAATTCTATGAACAATGTACTCAAGGTATTTTAAGCTTTCATTAACATTCTCCTAAAAATCTTACATCCTTCCTAGCTTCTGCCCACTACCTGGATCCAGAACCACTCCCATATTTTATGTATTTGTTATGACAATTCTCCCACTTCCAGGTAACACAATCTGCATTTAATTGATACCTAACAATTGATACCTAACAATTTACTCCAAAACTTAGTGACTTCAAACAAAATACTTTGTTATCTCAGTTTCTGAGGGTCAGGAATCTGAATGCAACTTAGCTAGCTTCCTCTGGCTCAAGGTGTCTCAAAAGGTCTCAGTCAAGTTGTTGGCTGGGGCTTGGTCTCATGTGAAGGCTCAAGTGGGGTGAGGGAAGGATCTGCCTTCTGGTCCACACAGAGAGTTAACTGGCAGGCTTCAGTTTCTTATTACATGGGCATCTCTACATGACATCTGGCTTCTCCCCTAGGGATCAATCAGAGGGAGGAGAGGTGGGAGGAGGGGGAAGAGAGAGGGGGAAAATAAAGAGAAGAGAGAGAGGGGGAAACAAATGGAGGGAGGAAGGAGAATGAGGAAAAGGATTGGGAGGGAGGGAGGGAGGGCACAAGAGCCTGAGAGAAAATCCAAGAAGAAATCACAGTCTTTTATAATCTAATCTCAGTAATATCCTATCATCATATTCTATATAGTCTATAACCATGCCATATTCCATTAGAAGGAAATCACTATTCACTAGAAGGGAGTCCCTAAATACAGCCTATACTTAAGGAGGAAGGATCACACAAGGGCATGAAGGCCAGATGTAGGAATTATTGGGGACATTATTTTTTAACATCTTTATTGGAGTATAATTGCTTTACAATGTTGTGTTAGTTTCTGCTGTATAACAAAGTCAATCAGCTATATGTATACATATATCCCCATATCCCCTCCCTCTCGTGTCTCCCTCCCACCCTCCCTATCCCACCCCTCTAGGTGGTCACAGAGCACCGAGCTGATCTCCCTGTGCTATGTGGCTGCTTCCCACTAGCTAGCTATTTTACATTTGGTAGTGTATATATGTCCATGCCACTGTCTCACTTCGTCCCAGCTTCCCCTCCCCGGCCCCACGTGTCCTCAAGTCCAAATTATTGAGGACATTCTTAAAGGCTGCCTATCACACTATCCCACAGACTCTTTATGAAGATTAACTGAGTTAAAACATGAAGAATGCTTAATACATTATATAACAAGTGCTATGTAAGTGGGCTTTTATTCATACTGTTACCATTATCATTATGATCACCTTGAGCAGGACTCAGCAAACTTATTCCGTAAAGGGCCAGTTAGTAAACATTTTAGGCTTTGCAGGCTACATACAGTCTCTGCTGCATATTCTTCTTTGCATGTGTAGGTTTTTTCACAATGCTTTAAAAAATACTAAACCTATTCTTAGCTCAAGAGCTATACAAAAAGAAGGTCACAGGCTGTATTTAGCCCATGGGCCATATTTTGCTGATTCCTGATACTAAGACATATTTTTGAGGGCAGCAAAGAGATTGATATTCCTTTTATCACAAAGAGTGCCATGACTTGTGCACTGATCTGATACGTGTGATGCCATTTATCAAAGGGACATTACTTTACATGCCAGGAAAAGGCAGCCTGTTCCTGTGGAATACCACAATTGTTCCTTGCCAATACAGCTTTAATGGGGGCAAGTAAAGAAACAGAACAATATAAACTAAGTTGGAATTTGGGAAGCTGGATATAATTACCTAAGTTGAAACCTAGCCAGTACACGGGATGGGGGTGGGGTGACGCAACCTATTAGACTCAAGACAAAACTCGATCATGATTTCATGGTCAATTATAAAGACAGGGCTTCCAACAAAAAATGCTTGCAGCCCACATCATTAGGTTTGTATGTGGCTTTGGTGTCCTATCCAAGAGAAGAACAAGAGGTACCACAGGTAGGACTCCATGAGTTGTGGGAGAACTGAGCTCTAATTTCCTTGATGGTCAGTCCTGTAAGGCCTAAATGTGATTTTTCCCACTGGCTCCTCCAATGTGGGGGGATGATAAAATAAACTATCAGCACTGAAATTGAGCAGCTATTAAAAGCAGGGTCTAGGAAAGCGGGATACTCCCTCTGCTGGATTTAGGAACACAGAGGTATGTTCAAAAAAAAATACTTGCTGTTTCTACCTATCATTCAAATAGGTAGAATGATAGGTAGACTCATTCAAAATGATATGAGGAGCTCTGCCATCTTTTAAACAATCACTACCACCTTATATCTTGTAGAGCTTCTACCTTTGCAAAGAGCAACATTAACAAGGTATTGGGCTGGAATATCATTTGTAAACTGTAACTTGCTATAACAGAGATAGAAAATAGGTTTTATCTTTTGGGCCAAATCTGCTCTATTGGTAGTCACTACATAGGTCACAGTGTTGGAAGGGTTTCTGAGTCCATGCCTGTGCTTAACCGGAAAAAGAGGAGATAAAGTACCATGACCCATTAGTAACGTCTTCCAGGAACAGGGCATGAGAGGGTAGAATAAGAGTATACATGCTAGGTATCTGCCATCCAACTACTATGCAAATATGCAGGGTGATTATCTCCTCCAGTGTATTCATATGTGATTCCTAGAAAAAATATCATTTCAGTCACAGATTCTACTACAAAGCCAGCTTCCACAGTTTGAGTATACTGATTTTAAACCTGACATAGAATACTGATAATTTAAACTCAGAGACCACGTTCTGCTGGCCATCCACCAAAGTGAAATTAAATTTAATACCATAATTACCAACACAAATCATTAGGTCCTTTTTTTACATGGTAGCTTTATGGGATGTGGGGTAACCATCTTAGGGAAGCTTTAAAAATACAACCGAGTCTCTGACTTCTAGAATAATTTTATCCCAGAATTTTTATTCCATTCCTTAATTATTTACTATGTGCTTAGAGTTGGGAAAGGGGTCAAGGGTGGGAAGGAAGAAATAGAAAAAATACTGTACACATCGGATTCTCTTCAGTCCTGTATCTTGCAAATGTTTTGGGGGGAAAATTATTTACTCACAAGGCCCTTTGTTCCGTGATTCTATAAGTCTCATGAATATAATAGAGTTCATGACATGCCAAACCATACCATGTAGACCATCATCTTGCAGACGGAAGACTCATACAGGAAACTATGATAAGAATTACCTGTGACTACTGACATCAATAGTAGGGGCTCATTGATGCAAAAGGTCAGAACAATGACCAGAACTTTCTTCCCAGTCCACCTAAGGCTCTGTTAGCCTAGCTGGAAGCTGGGTACAGTGGTAGTCACAGGAATAACAGTCCTGAATTCAGTGGTTCCTAATTCCATTTCTATTTCTACTAGAAAGATGAAGCAGCCATCAGAATGAATAGACAGACATTCACTGTACCTCCTCTGACTCCCTCTTATGTTACCTCATACCAGGAAAATTCCTGCCTGTTCAAATCCTTGAAGAATCTAGTAGATTACCTGTTTACCTGGCATGTAAGGCTATGCAGAGGGGACTGGATCTGTCATAGTAGCTTAAAAAAAAAAAAAAAAAAAAGCTCATCACTCAGCCATCATACTTTAAGAGACTGTGAGATTATGATGTTCCACAAAATACCTTAATCAGTGGTTCATGAGGCGGTAGTTCTCAGTCGTGCCCATCATTAGAATTTCTTGAGGAACTTTTGGAAAATACTGAGGCCCAGGTCCTCCCTTATCCCGAGATTCTGATTTGACTGATCTGAGGAGGGACCCAGGCGTTTCTGTGTTTTGAAGTCCTAGGTGTTTCTACTGAGTAGCCTGGGATGAGAAGCGCTGGTCCTCTCCTGTGGGAAGGTTCTCAGAGTCAGGCAGCCCTCAGTTCTTATCCTGCTCCACAACTTAATTAGTACAGGATGTTAGGAATATTACACTTTCTGAGGCCATTTCATCCACTGTAAAATAGGAATGCTACCCATCTAGTTAAGTCACGGTGAGGCTCGCAGTGATGATGCACGTCAAGGGAGTGACACAGTCCGCCGAGCCACAGGCAGTTTGGAATAAATGCTGTTAAACAAAATACGCTGTAGCATCGAAATGTCCCTATGGTTAATCTCCAAGGTTTGGGTGACCCCAAGGCAGTGGTAGGAATAGGAGGCAAAGAAGCCTATTAATGGAAGCGAAAATTTAAATCAATTTCTATCAGCCCATGAAATGAGATCATCATCATCTAAATTCCCCACTTCCCTCTAGGAACTTTCATAGGCTGTTTATCATCCTTTGGTTAGATCCCTCCTGGCAAAGTTAGAGAGAGGGAGAGAGAGGGAGGTTGGGGAGAGAGAGAAAGAGAGATTGAGAATATGAACACAGACGCATCTGGGTTCCAACCCTAACTACTCAGCTCATGGGCATGTGTCCTAGAGCATGCTGCTTCTTCTCTCCCCATCTCAGCTCCTTAATTCTGTAAAACGGGAACATTCATACCTGCCCCATGGGGATGTGGTGAGGATTATATTAACATTTCAGGGACTTCCCTGGTGGTCCAGCAGTTCGATCCCTGGTCAGGGGACTAGAGCCTGCATGCTGCAACTAAAGATCCTGCATTCCGCAGCTAAGACCTGGCACAGGCAAATAAATAAATATGTTTTTAAAAAATTAATACTTCAGCATACTCTCTGCAGCACAGTAAAGATTCAGTGAATATGACTTCTGTTACTGATATGATTTCCATTACCACTTACAGGCTGTTCCTGACGTCTACACTCTTGTCTAATTTTATCATGTTTTTCTTGATGCTCACCATACTTAAGTTTTATTCTTTAAAAATACTAATAGAGAAGGGAAGGCCCTACAGAATGACTGTTTTACCGTAAGCTCCGTACACTCTTAGAAGTGACTCTGAAACACAGAGAAAATGGTTCTGATGTATTGGGGTGTGTCAGCCAACATCATTCTGCCTGATTCAGACCCAAGCTGTCAGCAGCCTCCACTGCCTTGGCCTCCCCGCTATTCCTCTGCAAGCAATTCCCACTGATCCAACATGATCCTCCAGCATTAACAAGTTTGCTTTGAAACAGCAGTGAAAAGGGTTTTACACGCAGAGATGGCTGTGTGACGATCTCAGCCTGCATTTTCTGGGCCTTTCACACATACCCAGCTTGCATAAAAATTGTTGAGTTTTGAAGGTACAAGCCCTTAGTGAATTCATTTTCACTAGGCTGTTTCAATATTTTATTGCTGGAATAATTCTAGGTTCTGAATTCTCTCACCAGAGGATTTAAATAGATCCCCTTTAGGACATTCTGTGAGTGAATAAGAACCACTGTTATGCTTCTGTTTCCTAAAGAACCAAGGCGTCCATTCCCAAATCATGCTTTGATGTGACTGTAAATCCATTCCATGAGGTTATTGAAACAGTACTAAATTTTCACATGACTTTGGACTTCAGGTTCTGCCTGTGATGTGTTAGCACCGCACCTTGCCAACGGAGCACTGGTCCTGCTTACAAGTTGCATCCTTAAACTCACTGTCAAGTGGTGGCACAAAGCCCTGCAGCCACAGGGCTTGGGGTTGCAGAGAGGCAACAGCATAAATCGGACGCGCAAAAGTGTATTTAATGGACCTCCTTATTTTCAGAATACGATCTTCAGTGCAGTTTTACCAACTGTGCTTGACCACGTCCTTGACCGACGGTAATGGTCAGTGGCATGAGAAAACTTTCTAGGGGTATGAGTTTCAAATGCTTGAGGAACACATACACCCCCACCCCCAGTTTCTCTATTTTCCCATAGTTACAGACTGATGAAAAGTGACCTTTCAAATCTTGGCTTCTAATTTTTAACCATTTTGTGTATGCAGAACTTCATCTGTTGAGTCCTAACTAGCAGCATCTCAGTAACTCTGCTCAAGTGGCAGATAAAAGAAGTTCTTCCACTAGAAATGAGTACTATGCTTTGTACAGCTATAATTAAATGCTTCCAACTCTTTTAATTAGAATAACAGAAGTAGAGAATTTTGCCAGGGGAAGTGTTATGGACTGAACGTTGATGACCCCCAAAATTCATATGTTGAAATCCGAACCCCCAATGTAATGGTATTAGGAGGTGAGGCCTTTAGGAGGTGATTAGGCCATAAAGGTGCAGCCCTCATGAATGTGATTAGTGCCCTTCCAAAAGACACCCCAGAGAGCTCTCTCAGCCCTTCTGCCCTGTGATGACTCAGTGAGAAGGTGGCCATGTATGAACCAGGGCCCTCACCAGACACCAAATCTGCTGGGGCCTTGATTTTGGACTTCACAGACTCCAAAAATGTGAAGACTCTGTGAAATAAATACCCAGTCTATGGTATTTTTGTTATAGCAGCCTAAATGGACTAAGACAGGAAATGAAAGAGACACCATTTGGTTCAGCTCCATCATTTTTCAGATGGGAAAATAAAAGTTAAGTCATACAACTAAAGACATAATTGCTTGTGACACCAAAAGCAGGAACCAAAAAACCATTTTTTTTACTCAAGAATGTCCTCATTTAAGGTTTTAGAGTCCCTTTGATTTTGTTTGGTTGGTTGGTTGATTTTTGAATTGGCTCTTCACTCTTATAAAGCTCCTTCATTTAAAAGTCTACAAAATTATGTTGCTCTGAAATTTTACTTAAACACTCAAGACTGTACATACCTCCATCTCTCATGATGTATACATATAAAACTATCAAACTTAGTCAGCCTATGCGCTGATGAACACACAGTTTTGAAATCTAGATATCCTTCAGACTGTTGAAAAAAGCATCTGATTTGGAGTCAGAAGACCTGGGCTGGAATCAAAGTTCTATCAGTCATTAGTTGCAAGCCCAAGGGAAGGTACTTCCATCTGAGGTTCAATTTCCTGAAAGGAAATCACCCTTCTTTACTTTACAGGTTTAGTGAAACTTTGAAATGGTACAATATATGTGAAAGTGCTGTGCAAGCTACATATACAATGTTGCACATTAGCAATTATTACTTTGTTAATATCATTACTTCTGGTCATTCAATATGCATAACAGCAGGTGCTAAGGGGATGGGATGAATGGATCATGAAATAAAGTCCTTAAGGTACTTAGAATCTAAGGGTGAGACAAATGAGAAAACAGAACATCACAAGGTAATATGTGCTGAAGTGATCACTGCTGTGTGAGGAAATGGTAGGGAAGGGAAGGAGCTATCTTGGACTAAGATAATTATCTTGGAATCCAAGTTCTAACTGTAAAGGTACCTATCTACAAATGCCATTTCAGAGTAAAATTTATGTTACGCACACTAACTGTCCTGTCATTCTTTCTTCCTTTCTTTCCAGGCAAAGAAAACACAAGGTGGAGCAAGAAAAATGAAGCCCCTGCTTCATATTCATTCAATCAACTGTGGAAGATGCTACAGAGGATCAAAATATTCCAGACATCTCTCGATATCATGGGAGAAGCCCTCACCCCACAGTTTCCCTCCTAATACCCACCAATGACATCTGCAAAGGCTCTAGGTTTGGGTCTTTGGCCACCTGTCTCAGCATCCCTCAGGAAACCATGGCTATTCTCTTTCCTCATGCTTTTAAATTCCTCTGTTGGAAAGCAACATTCATATACGAGACTTGGGCTCCAGGACAAGCCCAACCCAGGGAAATGGGCAAAGGAAAGTAGACTCCACTGACATGGGCTGGCCTCAGTGCTGCTTCCAGACCTACATCTAACGCTTCATAAAAGAGAGGTTTCAGTGACTCAGTTTGCTGATCATCTGCCTAGAGGCCATGCCCTAAGCGTGTTGCTGGTTCCAAGTTCTCCAGATGTTCTTGATCGTGTTTGGAATGCACATGCCAGAAACCCTGGAAAGCAGCAGAGTCTTCATAAAAGCTGTTCTGACTTGGTGGTCAGATGGGAGCCATCTGTTAGAAGGCACCACCCTCCTTACCAGCCACGAGGGCCTGTAGCTCAGAGTTCTTGGGGAGACCCTTCCATGGTGGGTTCTGTCCAACAAGCCAAGGAAAGATTTTGTGACTGTGGTCCCACAGAGAACACCTGCAATGTTTGGACCCTCGCCAGGGCAAACTTGTTTCTTTCTCTAGAAAGGAACCTCCTTACCCTGACGGCTAAAGACCTCAATGGGTATTTTGGATTTCTCAGTGCTCGCGCTGGGGACGTCTTCTTAAGAATGGCCCCTTTGTTTTAGAGGGAACACTCTGCCAAAGCTACATACCTAACCCTCTCTTCAACTCCTGGCCCCACCCTCATAATTCTAGGCTCCATTCTCCAGATGACTCATGTGTTGTGTTGTGTCATGGAAAATACACTGGGCTCAAAGTCAAGAGGCTGGCTTTTGTGTTACTCACTTGTGTGAGCTTGGACAAGTCACAGAATCCCTTTTGGCCTCAGGTTTCCCCTCTATAAAATGAAAGAGGTAGGCTCAGTGATCTTACCACTCCTTTGAGCTCTAAAACCTGAATTTTAGATCTCTGTTCCCTATTTGATAGCTTCAGTTAGGTCCTGGACTCAGTCTGGCAGGCTCAAGACGCATCTCGCAGAAGCGTCAAGAAGGGGAGAAGGCAGATTTCCAGAGCCAGTGACCTCATAAAGACCTGCCTTCTCTAATTATGAGAATCTAAGTTCCGACAAGGGGGAGGGGGGCAGCTGCCTGCCATGTATCGTCCTTCTCTTATGGGCACAACAGTGACCTCCTCCACCCCTTTCAGGCGGTTAATATTCCGACCACCGGGTGTAAACATTGTGTGCCTATCCCACTCCCTGGCTCAGTAAGAGTTTATTTAAGTTGTTGAACATTTTTCTGTTAAAATGCATAGATAATATTTGACTGAGATGATGATCATATCATGACAATAATTCAAACAGAATTGAGCTATTATTTTTCATAAATAGTAGCTCTCAAATTACCTTCAACTTAATCTCATAGTTACAAAAGATCTTTTCTGACTTGTATCTGTTTTGTCCCCAAATCACACATTAGTTCTCGGCTATCTCTAAAGTCATGAGAACTTTTTAGCACTTTCATGTCATGTTGTGAATAATTTGTTCTCATTATTCTTCTTATCCACGTTTTTACCATTCATAAGATACCTGACACTGTCTTAAAATTTTTTTATAGTTTTCATTCCACATGTGCTTCATGTCTTTGAGAATCTGACTACCTTTAGAAGTTATAAAATAATCTAAACAAATGTGGTACACCAAAGTAACTATATATGAAGATATAATGATCACATAAAATTCACAAGCAAAATTAACCGCGCATTATACGTATGACATATAAACTTGAAAGGATTTGGGTACATTGCAAAGCAGTGTTTGGATTTCATAATTATGTAAAGAATACCCTCAGGTCTAGGATTATGCTGACCAAATGGAACAGACCTAGGTCCGGGAGTCCCGTTTGGCTAAACTAGCCCTCCACCCACTCTGTTGGGGCTGTGCATGTTTCCTGGGTTGAGAAAGCAGAGAAGCAGCACTGCAGGTACTCATAGGTTTCCTCTTCCCCAGCATCTCATGGAATTGACAGCTATCCCTCAGCAGATGTTAAGCTTTGGCTTCAGAACTTATTCCCTGAGTTCACTATTAATCTCTCCCACTTTTGGCTCTGGAGGAAACCAGTACAGGTCCTTACAATCTGACGAAAGTATTTTATAGAATTAGACTACTGGTTGTTTAATCCTTTATTTGCATGTGTTCCTTTTCCGTATAATGATTTTCCCTGGTATTTCATGTTCTAGTAACAATCTCTCCAGACTTTAAAGCATATCATATAATGTATATATAAATAATTATATACGTGCGTGCGTGTGTGTGTGTGCGTGTGTGTGTGTGTGTGTGTGTGTGTAGTCAGAAAACTTTCTTTCTGCTTATATGCTGTTATCCCTCTAGTTTTCTGGCAAGTTTTCTACAAAGGATCAGAGCTAATCCTTAATGTATACTTTAAGTATCTGCCTTAACGATTGTGTTAATTCTCAGAGCTGCCTGAGCTTCATCTGAGAAGCTTGGCAAATTGTGGGGCAGAATTTGAAAAACAGGCTAGTGTACAGTGACTGGTGGTCAAAACTGCCCCCTAGGGTAATTCAACCACACACAGGATCAATTGTGGAATGAGAAATAGAATTATTCTTACTTTGAGTTTAAATTTCCCATATAACTGATGCATAGGTTAGAAGTTTCTTTTGAAGATTTTCAAGTTAAGAACATGGAATGTTTATATTTTCTCTTCCTTGATTTATTTTCTAAATGTTCCATGAAGGAAAATAATGTATTGCAAGAAAATTGACATGTTTGTACTGAGTACCTGTATGTGCAAGGCTGGATTCTAAGAACAAGCAGATTTGTTTGGTGACCATTTGCTTTATGTTCATAAGGGCCATTAAGTTAGAATATTTTGCTTTGAACTTTAACTTGATCTTACACTGCTGCTCAACCCCATTTCTGATGCCACTAGCTTTAGTGGCTAGTTATATTCTCAGCCACTTGGAAATCTAAAATTCATTTTCTGAACTGTTCTCATCAAATAAAATCAACAGACCTAGAGTTGGATAATTTTGTTTAAATAAAGCAATAGTCCGAAAACCAGAGTGAAGGAATTTCTCGTATACACCACGACACTAAGTTCTTTGCTATAAAGAATCTCTTGTAACTAATTCACCCAAACAGAAAACGGTAATAAAGTTTTTACCAACTGACTCTTTGCCAGGCATCATGCAAAGTACTCGGAGTACGACAGTCTCCAAGACAGAGATGGGTAAATAAGCGATCACAATGCAGTGTGTTAAGATTTACATTAGGCAGACCGGACAAAGGACTGATAAACCAGCTTTGTGGAGTGCAGATAAAGAGCCTCCTGAAGGTGGTGGTAGAAACACTGAATTGTAAAGGAAGAGGGAAGAGGAAGATGAAGGGAAGAAGAGGAAGAATATTCTGAGCATCAGTGCAAAGTGGAGGAGGAAGAATGGAGAGAGGAATGAATGAGGGGATTGCAAGGGTGAACTGGCTGAGGCAATGAACCCGGTGACACGATTAAGGGCATGAGCAACTAAATGAATGATGCTTTCATGGCATCTGGACTGTAGATCTCTAGGGGAGAGTAAACAGCAAGAAGCATGAAGCTTGTGACAGTCATTAGTGCAGCTCACCGATATCCAGTCCCCCTCGCCCTCTGGACACACCAGAGGGTTGTCTTGTCTTCCTGGCTCTCTTGAGGTTGGATGAGGCCATGCAGCTAGTTGTGGCCATGAGTTGTCACTTCCAGGCTAGAGCACTGAACTGTTGAGGTGGGACCTGCCAGAGATCTTTTTCCCTCTGGCAAAGCCACCAGCAACATTCAAGATGCCCAGGTAGCTGGAGTCCCTGATGAGACAACTGTGAGCGAATACCCGCTGCTGACCTGAGTTGTTCTCGGTGCCTCAGGCATCTGAGAGCTGGGGTTGCTGACACCATGGAATAGGCGTAAATAAAATGAAGTGTGTCCTACCTTATTCAGGATGAGAGGAACAGGTAGGAGTTGTATCATGCGGGGACCCCCAGCCTTGCTGAGGAGTTTGTGTCTCATGCTGAGAGCACTGGGAGTCCTTTAAAGGGATATAAGGAGGGTTTTGATCAGATTTGCATGTTAATATTGATCACTCTGACTGCAAAGTACAGAATGGACTAGAGGGGACAACAGGAAAATCTCAAATTCCAGAACAGCAAAGACTTATTTACCCATTTAATCCATTAGTTAAACATCTCTTCTAGTCCTATTTTCAAAGTGTTGAGACAGCAGTAACTTGCCTCAGAAAAGTTGAAAAGCTCTATGGAGACACCTAAAAATATTCTAAAAATACGTTAAAATCTCATGTCTAATGTAACCTCAATATCTCACAATGAAGTGAAATTACCAATCCAGTTTTACCGTTACCTTCTTCATCTTTTTGATGAAAGCAAAATATCCTTTGAATTTTAAGCTAAAGAATGAGGGGTTAATTTCTTTGAAATCTGATTACTTTAGATTCTGTGTAAGATGGTTGGAGGCCAAATTATTATGGAAAGAGCAAATAAACTGAGCCAGCATACTTCATAATTTTCCTTCATTAGCAATTTTTGCAGGCTTCACTGAATTTAATGAAAGAACTGCCATGTAAATCAAGTCTATCCTCCCAGGGGACACACTTTTTTAAATTCTCCTGGACCTAAGTACAGTTGAGTGTGTCAACATTCAAACATCAGAACATTTAGCTTAAACAAACTCCTCTCTGGTTCCCCCTTCACTTCTGTGAATGTGTTTAAGCCTTTAGTACCATAATCCTCCCCAATGCCAGAGCTCCCTATGCAGTGGTTGCAATGGCTAATGGTATCAATCATAGTCTCTTAGGCCTATCGAATCCACCAGCTTCATTTTACAAATATACGGTGACCAAGGTGGCAAATTATACTGGAGATCCCTTCAGGAAATCTGGAAGAGGAAAATGTCTTAGTCCCTCTACATTTACTCTGAGATTATACTAATCTACCATCTGGTTTTGCTTTTTACTACAGATCAGGTTAACGGATTTGGTAGTATGACACCTGAAAAGGTAGAATTCTAAATTAATAATTAAAAACACGAAACTTCAAAATTGTAAATTATCCAACATATATTTTCCAAACTGGGTTCCATGGAACACCAGTGTCCCCTGAGGTTTTACTGCCATTTGCAGGGAAAAGGGGTTCTAGGATCAGATGAGTCTCAGGAACAAGACTTAATGTTAAAGATTTCATCTTTAGTGTTGATTCTGATCTCCCCCTCAAAGGAAATGCTTGGCAAGGTTAATCTTAAGCTCACAGCTCCAAAAAGTTAGCATTTAAAGCTTTATTAAAGAGTTGAAAATGAGGAATTTCTCTAATTTTAATTTCTTTTTTCTATCACTTAAAGAAATAGGGGTTTTTTTCCATTAAATCCAAGTGTATAGGAGCACATCACAGTGTCCTATTTATAGAAAATCTAGACAAATGTTCTAATGATTCAAAGAGTAAACCAAAGCAAATTATATAGTCTTTATCTCTGTTCAAGATAAAGTAAGTTCTGAATCTACCATTCACTTAGTGCTTAAGTCCTAAATGAGGTAGTTACAATGTTGTCCTCGCAATACAAGCACACAGCTAAGAAAAGAGTTAACATAATCACAGACTTTGTTTCTGGCCATTAAAACCGGCAGAATGTGAGAGATGGGGGAAGCCTTAGGTCAGCCCAAGCCCCTTGCCTTATAGATGAAGGAACTGAGGCCAACAGAGGCTATGGGATATATCCAAGGTCCTTTTTATATGCAGCAGTAACTTGGTTTTACATTTGCATTTGTCCAATTTTTTATTCATCATTTATTGATATTCCAAACATCTTCTGAGTTTCAGGCTTAACTGAGTTCAGTTCAGCAATGAAAACACAAAGACGAACACAAAAAGGTCCTGCCTCAGAGGTTCATGATTCAGTGCTGTGTTGGAACCAGCTGCTACCAGCCCAGAAGGGCCAACTGTTAAATTCTCAAGAATTTTCTGAGTCAATTATTAAACATAGCCATGATTAAAAATTAAATTATATAAACTGACAATTAAATAAATTATTTGGAAATTAAAGGTAACAAGTACTCAAAACACCGCACTTTCTAATTATCTTACTGCATTTCTATGCTCATAATGTTATTTACATCTAGCGTATGTGTACAGTGGAAAATCTAGATAATGGAGCCCTCTGGCACATCTCTTCCCAAGCATACACTCAATGATATCACATGGGTAGTTTGAAATCAGGGGAGCGTTTACACAATGGAAATTGGCAGATGCTGCAAATTAGCGCCATTTTTCCCTCATAGATGGCTATTCAACATTTACCACCTCACCGCTGCATTCAACTAATATACATATGGGGTGCGCTTTACCGTAGTGTGTACTTTACAGAAGGACTAGGAATTTACATATGCATGATCTCATACACTCTTCCAAATAAGTCTGTGAGACAGATTTTATGACTCATAAAAGACAGCACTATGCAAAACTAACTATAATACAAAAAAGTCCTAAGGTCACAAGATGGACAGAGCAGGAAGCAATGAATTCTGCATGGCAGCTGAGACAGTACAAGAGGGGGTTTGATCTGGATTTCTAAGGATGACGTGATACACTGAAGATCCAAGGAAACTAAATACCATTTGGCTTCCATTATATTTCTGTCATTATGCTTCTTATACTTACACTCCAAATACCTACCACTCACTTGTTGAGTGACCATGAAACCCTTTCACCAAAAAGATTTGGTATTATTTAAAGGCGAAGACCTATGTGGTTTATAATTTAAATAGCCATCTGTATGTAATGGGTTATTTTTTCCTTGAAACCAAGGGAAATACAGTAGTACAGTGGGAAGCATAGAGGCTAAGGGACCAGAATGGTTGAAGCTGGGTTCTAGATGGGGTTGGCACTAAGCTGTGTGTCCTTGGCCAAGTCACTTACTCTCCCTGCACTTCTTTTTTCTTCATCTATGAAATGAAAGCAACATCTGCTGTACTGAATATGAAATATGAGAATGTACATACAGCACTGGCTCCCAATGGGTACTCAACGGATGCTGTTTCTCATCCTCCAGTCCCTTCTGCAGCAATGGTCTACCTTTCCCGCCAACTTCTCTAGTGAGCTGCATGGGCCTTTGGGGTGTTCTCCAGGTCTAGCTGGTCACTCTTCCAGGTGTGCTTGTCTTTGCCTGGATATCTCTTCCCCTTCAGGCATTAGTTAAGCATCTCGTCCTCTGAGAAGCTATCCATGATACACGATAAACTTGATTAGGTGCTCTAGCACTTTGCCTTGTTATAGTGTAACCTTCCATCAGAACACAGGTTAAACATGTGTCATCCCTTACTTATTTGTCCGTATGCACCATGAGGTCAAAAACTACGCCTGTCTTACTTGCCCTCATATATGAAGGGCCCAGCCCAGGGCTTAGCACACAGTAGGTAATTTAAATTTTTTTGCTAGGGTAAATGAATTATTTTATTACATGTTTTTAGACAGTTGGTTACATCTGGTACCTCTCTTCACTTATTTAGCACCCACGTTTCTATTTAATTTTCCTCCTTCAGTCAATGCTTTTTTTGTCTCAATGATTTTTCTTCTACCAAACGATAATAGTTTCCCACATTTTCCAGGAAAATACAGGTAATAAGTTCTTATCCTTAGTTATACCATGTAACCCATCAGAGGCACCATTCTACAGCCCCTATGAGATGCATGGACATTAATTCCCTAGATAGAGGGGATGTCAAAGAATCCTAGGCTTCCACGTTAGTACATTTGGCTTTATATTGGCATCTATTCTATGGGTTTGAGATAACTGAGTATAATAGAAACCTTTTGTGCGGCATAGGTACAGTTTACCTCCGTGCATGTTTCTTCTCTCTTTGGCGTGTGGCAGTTCACATGCTCTGCCCTCCTCTTCATTTTGTGCCTGCATCTACTCTGTGTTTTGGCAGGTCCACACCCATGTGCCAGACTGGCCATAGGCTATCTGTGTCAGTCCCGTTACTACTTAGAGAAGACACTTCCAGTTTGCACCCCATGGAAGCAACCAAAAGTCTGAAACGCAAGCCCTTTCCCTCCCCTCTTCCTTTCACACCTCTCATTCTCATCCTTCCCTTCACATTCCCTGTTTAACATTTCTGATCCTTAGGGATTTTTCCCCTCCCTCCAAATGCTTCCCATATTGTAAAATCATTTCATTTGTAATATAAAACGCTTTAATTTCTAGTTGAAATAAAACATTTCCTCAGCAGTTGAACTAAAACTATCCTTCTTTCAAATATCAGTGAATTCAAGGTTCCCTTATGAACCCTTCCTTTGGTGTTTAGTGATTACATTACCACTCATTATAAGAAATATTTTCTTTTTAGATGTCCAAATATTGACATTCTGCAGCTTAATTGTTTTAAAAATACTATTGGAATTCTTCTTTCAATCTTTAATGTTTGACTCTTTAAGGCCATGAAGTGGGAACACATTTTGAATGTAAAACCTAAGTGTCTTTAAATTAAATAAAAGCTGACCCCAAAGAACCTCATTTCTAAATACGGAAAATCTGCTTTTTATATATGTTTTCTTTCATATAGTAAAGCTGGATTGCACAGAAGGCCCATTCTGTCTCCTAATCCTGTTATGAAGAACAAGGGTAGTTTGAAATATTCGGGATGTTGGTGCTTATGTACATCTGTCTGCCACACCACGATACATCAAAGAAAGGTCATGATGTTATACAACATTTGGAACTGAGATTCCCCTCGGATCTGCTACAAGAGCAGAAACGGAGTCAGACTTTTATCATCAAGCATCCATACAACGATCCAAATGGTACGTCTTTGGTTGTTTCCAAAGTACCGAATCGTACGGCAATAAAACAATTCGCCAAGCTGATGGGAAAGCAATGCAGACGTGTAGGTAGAGCGCGCACCGATGTGCAGCATCTTTGGACCTGGCCAGTCCAAATTTCTTTCACTACATTCACAGAAATGAATGCAATACTCGCACTCATGATGGAATCCTCTCTCTCTCAAGTATCTGTGACCTCCATCATGTACTTGTAGAACAGCCCTTGGTGAATCAAACTTCCATTTACTTCCACGCTTCTTCACATACATCCAGACTGTCAGGAGCTGGGGCTTGAGCAGTGGGTCACAAAGGCGGGACAAAAAGCTGGCTGGTTAGACCCAAAGATGAGCCTGGGAGCTAACGGTCCAGATGATCTCACGGAGTATGGGATGTAAAACTATTCAGAGTATGGATAAACAGGTACTAAAGGTCAAAGCTAGGCAGTCAGTCAGATGTCACAGTGTAATGCCGAGTGGATAGAACGTGGAGACACGAGGAATCTGGGTTGTAGTCCAACCCTGCCATGTGCTAGTTATCTGGCTCGGGATAAATCGTTTAACCCTTCTGCACTTTGAGGCCCTCCCTTATAAAACAGAGATAACAATATATACTGAAGGGTGCTGTTTTGGCTCTTGAATAAAAATTAAAACACTAATAATAGTTACCACTTATGTGATCTTCACTGAAGGTTTCATATGAATTAATTTAATCTCCACAGTAACCCTATAAGGTAGATACTATTTTCAGCCCCAAGGTCACAAAGCTGATACAGTGTGTGGGCAGAGCTGGGTCTCATGGCTCTAGAGTCTACACACTCCAGTCTTAAACATGCGATGACGTATATTATGAAGTCACTCACTCATACTGTGTTCATTATACTTATGCTAATAATAATAATTCCAGTCTTAAACATGCGATGACGTATATTATGAAGTCACTCACTCATACTGTGTTCATTACACTTATGCTCATAATAATAATAATAATGGATACCACTACTAAGTACTCACTAGGTGTCAGGGACAATAGTCAGAGTTTCAAGTTTGCCACAACCGCTTGAGGTAAGTTCTTTAATCTTTTCATGCTACAAATAGGGAAAGTGAGGCTCAGAGGAGTTAAGTAACTTTCCAAAGGTCATCAGCTTGATATTGCGGAACCAGAATTTGAACTCAGGTTTTCTTTTAATTCCAAAGTATGTCTAGTTTCCTGTCAAGACTCTCCGTAATCTCCTCCCTCAGCACCCTCATCCTCCTACCCACAGATTCCCATATACTGACACCTATTCTCATGTCCTGATCTCCAGTATCAGAGGATAAGCCATCTATTGAAGGCCAACATTCCTTCCCGTTTCTCTGATCTTTAAGTATCACTCTCCCCCTCAATCTTCTCCTCTGTGACTTCCTTTCTTCCTTTCTTGATTTCATCCTTTTAGTGTAGAACTCTCTCAGCTACAACCCTCCGCACAGCAGCCTCCACTTCCTGTCAGCATCCTCAGGCCCGATTCTCTCCTCCATCGCTACCATCTGGTTTCGGCCTGCCCTGCTCCACTCAGACTGCTCGCCCCTGGCTCCCTACCTACCCAAACCAGCGGGCGTTTTCCACTCCCCATCCTACCGGTCTCTCTACTGTGTACATGTTGATGGTCCCCAGGCCCAATACCTCCAGTCACCACTCCTTCAAATCCTTTCTCCACACAATCTCCGCAGCTCTTTTTACACACGTCTCCCTGCCTCTCCTCCTGCTATTCCCTCTTTCAGGAATACCCTTCCCACCATTGTACCACTCCATCTACCACAGGCAATTTCTTCTTAAATTCCAGACGAGGTGGTTTGTTTTTCTTTTTTTTTTTTCCTGGAAAGTTCCTCAGAATCAGCCCATCCTTAGATGAGGTGTACCTTCTCAGTGTCTCCATGCTAGTAGCTTTCTGTATTTTCTTAGCATTACCTCTTCCTGCCCTAGATGCCACTGACTATAAGCTCCTCAAGGACAACTACTGTCTTATCTTGGACCAGTTCCAGTCTCTTATTTACACATTGGGACAAGATAGTGTGATTGGGCCACAATTCATATGCTTTGGCAGTTGTATTCCTTCATCTTTCAGTAGGGACCATTTCTCCTGTATGTGTCATGATATGTGCACAACATCTATCTTTAAACCCATTATTACAAATTCAATTCTATCATTTTTATCATATGATTTTCCTTTTAATAAATGTTAATTTTCCTTTATTTGTCCTTCTATTCTAAAGACCAGCATGCTGGCTGCCTGGTATATTGTAGGCTATAATGGCTAGCCATTGTTTTTGCCTCACTGGTACCCATTTTCTTTCTCCTAGCAGTAGCATCTTGAGACTAACCCTCCCCCACTGGATGCTGTCCTAGTGAGTCTGTCAATCCAGATTTCCCACCCTTCTCAGGTCTAGGGATGGGGGCTGTATTCCAAGCCAATCACACAGTCACTCCCTGGAATTTAAATTTTGAGAAAAGTGATACAGAGGCTGAGGATGGTTAAACCTGATTCATCCCAGAAGCGATTTTTCTTTAGCCTTAGTCACCTGGATTCTCCCGAACTGCTCTGGCCTATGTCATCTCCAAAACCAGATCCTTAAACTTTTCTACCCATTTTATGGGTCACCTTATATCTTTCCCATACATTCCTTCTCAGTTCAAAGTAACCAAAGTCTGTTTCTGTTGCTTACAAACAACCAACACTAAGTGATGCATAGGTAGTCAACGAATGTTGCCTGAATGAATAACGAATGAATACGTGAATCAAAGGGATGTTTTCCCCAAGTTAAAAAAAGACATATAAATTCCTAGAAGTATGAAGGTTTGGAAGCAAGTACGCTACAAAGAAAGATGATGAACACAGGAAGACCCCTGGGGCAGCAAGAAAGAAGATCTAAGTTGTGGATGCCAAAGGGACTTGGCTCAGAGGAGAGGCACCCTTCCCCTTCCTCTGGTTCTGGTCCTAGGAGAGAAAGGTTAAGCTAACGAAAAAGAGCAGAGGAGGCTGGTCAGTCTGGAAGACCTTGATTTTTATTTGAGAATGAGATAGTCATGTGAGGGAATGGATATAAGGGGTTTTTAGGAGACAGGAAAAATATCTGAAACGGCTGTCTGGGGAAGACACTGCGCAATCAAAGATGATGAAGATCGCTGAGCAGCTTGAAGACAAGTATCAATATATCCTAATATGAAAGCATCAGTTGTAAATCTTTCCTATTGCAAGTGTAACAAAGATCTACAATGGCTAACAAAAATCCTAGTAATAACTAGTAGAAGTATTCTTTGAGGAAAATAAAACAATTCTCTTAGTGTATTTTTTTAGAGAGGTATCATTATTTGCAGCTAACCTATTAGATCCTACAGAAATAAACTTTGCCTGTCACCTCTGCTACAAGAGACTTAACCAGTTCTAGTCTCTGGTCCCAACATAGTGAAAAGACAACAAGACTTAGCCACCATTTATATTTTAGATAGCTGCAGGAGAACTATGAAAGGATTGCTTCTCCTAGCTTAATGTGATGTATGCAGTATGTGTATTGTCTTTGTGCTATTACAGTCACATATTCAAATCTAGTTCTTTTATCATTTTCTTTTTCTTTCTAGGGGTATTCAGTCAATGTTGCTTTTTTTTTTTTCTTCCATCATACAGAATAAATGCTATGCGAGGAACAAAAAAGAGGCAGAATGTTTTCCCGAAAGAGAGGGCTTTTCAGATGTGCTCTGTAATTTGTCATCCAGAGGAAAGAGTGTATCATCACTGCTTTAAAAAAATAAATGAATTACATCGGCTTGATGCACAGCAGGCTCACAGATTTCACAGAGCCTTTGTATTGAACATATGCTTGCTTTCTGTTGTCTCCTCACATATTATTCTAGGCATCCAGGAGATAAAACAGGCAAGAAAGCAGCGGACGTCACGGCAAATAGCTTGATAGGTCACTTCACTTGTAAGACACAAAGTCAGAAACCCACCTCCCAGACAGGAAATTAAATACTTATAAGGAACCCACCAACCCATGCCACAGTTGGACTTCCTAAGACTTTCTTCCTCATTACCACTTCCTTTTCCAAAGCATTTCCTTCCCCAGATGACCTGGTAATATCAGATGATTATTAAAAGAAAAAAGATGTTTAGCTAAACATACCCTGATGTTACGGAAATCACATGTAAATCTTCACAGCACGTAGAAGATACTTCCTTCTCTTCTCTCCAGAAAAGCCTCTCAATTAATATAGCTTTATCTGTGAGTATTAACATTCCTACATTTTCTTTGGTATCACGGACCAGAAGCCTGGGGTTATTTTGCTAACAAGCTACTCGTGTTTCTTCAGTCTTCCCCCTGTGTGCCTAGCTCTGCTCCCAACCTTATCATTTCTGTATACACGAATGCTAACCATATTATTTTTACCTTTTGTCGCTTTTACTATTTTATTTTTCAGTACTATTCCCTGCCTTCTGTGGAGACACTGGTTGCCATTAAAAAATGGCACGGTACTCGAATTTGCACAAGTATAGGTATGTATGGACATATGTTTGTAAGCATATGTGTATATATTAAATACATATTCTTCAAATATATGTCTGCTTCCACTTATTGGGTTAAATTGACCTTTTTTAGCTTGTTAAGAACGGAAAGGCTAGAACTACGTGAGAGGCCCAGGTGGTCCAATTTTTATTAATGGAGGATGGCACAATTTGTATTAATGGTGAATAGTATTTTTATTTTTGTGAACAGAAAATACAGTAGTGCCAGTCATTCCAGCTCACATGAAGACAGAGCTGTCAGTATGGCATTTTCAGTGAGGGGCAGTATCTGGTGGCAGCAGCTAATTTGGAGCACCAGGATCTCAAAGACAAGAGATCCGGAATGAAAGATGGATTTTTCTACGGGTGTCCATCTTTAAGAAAAGTCTGTTTTCTTAAAATAATACTAACTACCATTTGTGAAATGCTAGCATATATTATACCATGTATTACATGGATGATCTTCAAAAGACCCCTGGAAGGTAAGTATTAGCACTTTTAAAAAAAAATTGCCTCAAACAATTTCTATTTAGTCAGGACCAGAATCTCAGTGAGTGGCAATAAATATCAAAGTGCAGGATGTTTGAGGAAAGCAAAGTAGAAAGCCCAAATCAAATATGATTATTGATCAACACTGAACGGCTTTCATCATCTCTATGCTAATTCCATATACATACTGGCATTTTCATTACATAAGTACATTGACATTTTCAGATGATGAAATATACTAAGCAATTCAAAATGGCCATCTTTGGAGAATAGCAGGCAAATAAAAATACAGTAAAAGGCACAGAACAGAAAAGGCGGTGAATTCTTATAATCAGTACTAGTATTTTTTTTTCCGGTGTAGAACAGTCATGTGTTAACACAAGAGCCAGCACTTGTTTACAAAGTTCGGTGACACACAGGCATCCCCATGCTGAGGACTCTGCTGAGAAACATTTTTCTTTTCAAATAGATACTTGTCTTAAAAAAAAGTAGAGCCATTTACATAGAATTAACAAGTAATAAACATTACCAACAGATGTGTAAATAAGATTCCCAATGAATTAATTTCCTGGCTAGAGTATTGAAGAGGGACAAATGTTCAATTCTAATATGATACATATGTATTCCCTCGCCCATCTATGACACAATAACTCTTTATCACAACCAATCTCAGTCCATTCTTTATTCAACAAGATATTTGGGCCCTATAAAATTGTAACCAACACCCTAATTTGTTACAGTTAATATCAAAATGCAAGAAAGTGCCCTTAAGCGCAGACCTCACATTCTAATTGGGGAACCTATTTTTAGACCCATTGGCTTGATTTAATTGTCTTCTTAGACTGGGTGCAAGTTTCAGCTTGACGCTAAACTGATTGGGTTAAGTCCAACTCTGCATGCTACTTTGCAACACGCATACTAAAGGCTAATGGCACCAGTGGAATGTAGAATTGCCCTGACACACTCACTATCAAAGGGTCAATTTTTAGGCAAAATGCCTGCTCAAATGAAAGCTTGTGTAGGTTCTTTATCTGAAATAGCAAGGGGGTTAAATCAGAAAGCAGCTTAGGCTGTTACCTCCAGTTAAATGGAATTATGTGTAGACTGTTTGTAAATAAAAGAATATTCACCATCCTCCTCTGGCTTATGTTACCAAAAAGCTATGCAAAAACAAATGCCTTGTTACCCCAGTGGGGTTACACTGCACAATTATTTTATTTACCATAAAAAATGCAACAGGGGGGTGGTGGTGGTGAGAAGGGAGTACAGGGAAAGAGATGTGGAGCGCAAAGATCTAGAATCTGGATAAAGCAGAGGAGATGGGGCGGGGGGAAGGAATAGAAAACGCTGGGTGAAAAGCTGTCAGCAGCTAACAAGCGAGCTGCTGAAAGCACTTGGGGATTCCATATGGAAAACAATACCCAGTACATGAAGAATATTAAGTAGCACTGTGATGACCTTTCAGAACTATGGGGCAGCGTGTTGTAGCTTTCTCCAAGAATTAACTCGGCCTTGCCCAATGATTCCTGCATTTAATCTTTACCTCCCTGCTCCTTCTGAATCAGTAACAAAAGAGGGAGTTACTTTCACTGAAAATAACATCGTGGCCTAATCAGCATCATCTTCGCCTAATACCAAAAGGGTCTCCGCTATCCCCAAACCCATCTTGTCTGACATCTTGGCTTGTGTGCCAGGAAAGGTAAAAGCAATCAAGCAAAGAATTCCTGTACTCATCCTCCCAGTGAACACGGTGCCAGTGCTGGTGCTGGGTCCAGTCCTGAAGGCGCACTGCGGGGGGCGGGGGGCGTGGAGGTGGGAATGGGCACAATGGGAAGATTGCAAAAGAGTTTGTTTAAAAAAAAAAAAATGAAAAACACGCTTTGGACCCTGGTAATTTACAACATGATCACTTACTAGAGATGAGCCTCAAGTTTACCCATGAGAAAGGGAGTGATACACATATTAGCAGTATAAAAAGACTGATGTTTACTCGGTGGTAACAGTTCACATTTACAGAGTACTTACTTTGGGCTGGACGCTGTTCTGAGGCACTTACATTACTTTCGTCCTCATCCCAGCCCATTGGCTTAGCTACACATTCTGTGCCATTTTAGACATGAGAACACTGAAGTATTAATTAATGCTTGGTTAAGTCAGTGCCCAAGTCCAGCAGATGGAGAACTAGGGTTTAAACCTGGATCATCTGATTGCAGAACCAGTGCTTTTATCTACTATGCCACAGATAACAGAGTTTAAGTATTTAGCACTCTAACTCCTATTATACAGATACCACTAACTATAAATGTATCTCTTCTACTAAGTAAAGCAATCTTGGCAAGACTTTTTTTTTAATGCCCTCTGCAAAGAAACAATTTAATAAGGAATTAGCAGAATAAAAAGAATTAAAACAAATTCATCTTTACATTAATACAACTAAAGTTACTTAAACTTTTACTCGAGTCTTTTCAAAACTGCAGACCAAACTCTTCCCAACTAATCTAAAATAAAAGGGCTTTGTGACTCTGCCATACTGTAACAGTTAAGCACTTAGCTCTCTTTTCTCCAAAAAATACAAATTCCTCCCTATTGAGTCTTTGGGCTCATTATAACTCTTCTCTCCAACCTCCCTGTTTTGCATTTTACTGCCTGCCCTCGTTTTGCCAGCAGAGATAACGAAGCACTCTTGTTTAGTAGCATCTATCAGGCCAAAGCAGATATTCAAAGAATATCTTCCTATTTCCCATCAGAAATATGATTCCCCATGCCTTGATCAGACTTAAAAGGGAATGAAGCGATCATGGTGTTTCTCATCTCCTCTTTTTACCCTTCAGGAAAAAAAAAAAAAATGGAAAGATGAGTCCTGTAGCTTACGCAAGAAAGGGTAGATGTAAATACCAGTGCAAAGTGTAGCTAAAAGAATAGATACTGCTGGGCCTTAATGTCTGTCTCCCCTTCTCTGTTAAGAAAGAAAATGGAGGGAGAAAAGCTTGAGATTCCCTAGGCAGTGCTACAGAACCCATTCTCACTGTGAGAAAGGATCTCCAGGAGAGAAAAAGAAATAAACATAAACAGATGACATTCCTCTTTAAAAATGGTTAATCTCTTTCTCCAAGCTGTGAATTCAGCTAAAGGGAATTTTGGTCCTGTGAAGGGCGAGGTCTCATCTATTTCCTTTTTAATTGCGTAATCTCTCAAGGATTTCGCATGCATACAGACAGTACTGATGTAGCCATTTTAACATATCACTGTAAAGGGTTTAAACAAACATTTCTGCCTACCTAGAAGAGCTCATGCCCCGACATCAGAGGAACACGAAAAATCACAACTGTAAATGAACTCTCTCTTTTGAACCCTGACCCTAAACTTACCACTAATCTGATAGCATTCAGATTTAATCTCCCTGTTCTGTTAACTTTATCTTAAATATGGGGTAGTTAACACTCATACATTATGTACACCTGCTGGGAATTAGTATTTGTGAAGTTTGTTGCACTCACAGAAGAAAGGTGAAACAAAGTAGAACTGGATACATCAAAAACCTAGTAAATGCATTTCTGAATTGCACTGAGCCATCTAATTATTACAGGTCCACATGAATATGACATAAAAGCGAATTCCTAATTACTTTTTCATCAGTGTCATCTTAAAGAATAATTGCAATGGGTTCTCTGTCAACATTTTCTGTGATCTATGATACTGACTGCACAATAAGTAAAAAACAAAAAGAGTTATTTGAGACAGATGCTCCAAAAACTTCCCCAGCCAGAAACACTCAAACCTTGTGCATGGACCCAGCTACCACAGCTGTTTATAGCCAGTGTCCCTTGTATCTGGCCAGAGTAGCTGTTCGGATTGGTCAGTGCCTTTGACGAACCAGTTGCTAAATACTTTGAGTATCACTCCTGCCAATCATATAGAATGACCAAAAAAATAAGGCATTTCTGCCAAGGTGGAGAAATAATCTGTAATGACAGAAAATACAGCAAAGTATCACTGTAGGTCTAAAAATGGAAACCAAAATACAGCTCATCCAAACACATGTTGGTTTCTAAAGACCTCTCTCATCTCTCAATAAAATAGACAAATGTAAGTAAGACAAGGAAGTATATTCCTACTAATACGAAGGTCCAGACTTTAAGAAATATCTTAGACTCAACTATTCTTCAACAGAAGCATATCCAAATCCCACAAGATGTGGGTGCACAGTTTCAGTCATGAAGTTTAGGACAGTAAGAAATTTGAAAATGCTACAGAAAACAAACAGAAATTTGCAGAATGTGATAGTCAATTTCATTCCTAGAAGCGATGATCCAAACAGCACACTGATTTAGAAAAACTTCAGGGATCAACCACTCCCTAACTTCCCACCATTAATAAGCATAACTATGTGATTCCTGCAAGCAAAGTGACTGAGAGAAAGGCTAATGGTGAGCAAGTTGAGATTGCTGACCATTGATGCAATCTTGTCACTTTTATTATATTGGAACAGGTTGCCCCAAAATGGAAATTTATGACCAACAGACATGAATGTAAACACATTTCCAACAGCCAAAGAATTTATGTTTGAATAGAACTCTGTGAGCTGTGACAGGCTCCTATTACATTTTTTATGGACAATCTGAAAGGCAGGAACTTCAGTCATTACTCCCATCAGCATATTTGGGGGTACCCATTTATTCTTAGAAAACACACGTGGAGTAAAAATCTTTAAAGTGAAAGAGAGAAAAATTCATGACAAAATATGTAACTTAACATACTGAATGGAAATGAATGTCACACTTTCCCCTAACTTCATAAAAGGCCAGACACGGGCCACACCCTTCTGCATGATTTCATCATCCTTACAACTCCACCCAACGAGATAACCTACCAGCATTTTTATGATGTTTCTTCCTTTCCATGAAGAGCTGCTGTGTAAAGCCCTAGAGAAATAAATCCCATGCTGGTAAGAATGTGTTGCTTGCCTCTGCCATCTTTTGAATACAGTATTAGGATATATCATGTTATTTATAAGCCATAAGTTGGCTATTCACTTCAGTAAACTTAACATCACATATCAATTTAAATAGATGAATATTCCTCTCTCCACATTTGCTATTTTCCATTCAGTCTGATTTTCAAATTCAGTAATGGGCCACGTATCATGTGGGAGGGCAGCATGGATAACATACCAAGTAGGATTTTTGGAATTTCACAAACCTGGGTTTTCCTCTTGCCTTCACTCCCTAGTTGTATGACCTGCCAGTTCTCCAATTATAAGAGGTTGGAGAGTAATATTTACTTCCTACAAGTTAAACAGACCAAGTACACAAGTATTTTTCAGAAATACTGAAAAATCATTCATCAAAATTTTTAGATCAATTAAAAAAAAAGGATAGCTGGGATTAAACACTATGAATGGCACTAAATATATTTTACAAGCAACAAAACATTAGAAGGCACCCACTTCTAAAATGAATGACATGTGCAGGTAACACAGCAGGAAGGGATAAACCTTCCCAGGATGCTGGCCCCTAGAAAGGTACCCACTCCTGCCTTTACCTCTGCTCTCTCATCAACCTATCCTCAACAGGGGTCTGGTATATAACCAGGGAAGAATAACCTGGAACAAGGGTGCAGGAAAGGAGGCTTTGTCACTGCTTTCTGTGACCACTCTGTATGTCCTGTGAGCAAGCAGGGTCTCATATCAAAGAAGGGGCAAGAATAAACATGTTAGGTGGGATGGAAGGTGGGCAGGGAGAGGCAACACACATCCTGGGCCTCTCCTGGGAAGAGAGGTCAATCCTAGAGCCCTTGGTGTTTGGGGGTCTCCATTCCAAAGGATAGAAATGGCAGGAGGGGAGAGCAGGGAGGTGACACAGGGTATCGGGGATGAAGAGGGCTGTCCATGTTCCCAAGGTAAGCAAGAAAACCTCATGAGTTGGCTGAATCATTCATTAGACTGCATTTTATTTAGTAAAACAAGTTACATGAAAGGCAAACAAAGCCTGTGAAAGAGTCTCACCATGAAATCCGAGCAGGACCTGAATATGCAAGCCTCTGACAAAGGAGAAGTACTTAATGAGTATAAAGTTTTCTTCCCTTCCAATAAAACCCAGGTTCAAACTGCTGTAGAATGTGAAGCTAGCTAGCAGAAGTCACACAAGTATGCATGTGTATGGGAAAAAAAAAAAAAAGACAACTGCAAAACTCAGAAGGAGGTGATGGAACACTTTCCCAGCTCTCATACAAGACTGAAATTTTACTCGTGAAATCAAATACTTTCAGGTTACTATCTTTCTTCTCCCTTATGGGTCGTGGGCAATGCAGTACGAAATCTGAGTGACTCAAACAGGGGCCATTGAGGGAGGGAATCTGGAAGACGTGAGCTATACCATAACCATTCACCCCTTAGAAGACATGGCTTGTCCACGTCTGAGAAAAGGTTAAGGTATTTGGGACGGAGATCTCAATAGTAGTTGAGCTGACTTCTGCACTGGTCACGCCAGTGTCCCTGAACCCACCAGAGGCTTAGAAACTCTTTACCAGGCAATTCTCAGACCCACCTGCCTGTATATATAACCATCTAATGTTTACCATTGCTTTTATAAGAACGTTGTATGTCTATATGTTTACATAGATGGTCATGGAAAAGGCAGAGGGTTGCAATAACAGCAACACGGCTTCCAGATCAGTCACATAGTATGTAGGTTGAGCTGAAAAGGTATAAACCCTCTCTGAACTTTTGTTTCCCCGTTTTAAATAAGGGTCACAATATTTTTGTGAGGATAAAATGTACTCAACTAACTCCTAGCACAGTATCTAGGACAGAGTAACACATGTCTATGTGTGAATTTCACATACCCTTTGCGTGTGTGTGTGTGTGTATGTGTGTGTATATATATATATGTATATATATATGTGTGTGTATATATATATATATATATATTTGTTGTTATTGCTGCTATATAATCTAGAACCAAGTCTTGGCAAAATGTTTAATGAAACTAAGTAAATATTTAGAATTTTCTATTAAAAGTTAATGTTTCCTTGCTTTTAATGTCTTACCATCCACTTTGTTACTGAGATTTTTGATAAAAGGATTCTAACCATACATAAAGGGCATGCATCTTAATACCTACGGGCTTTTTACCAGTCAAAGATGGTGTAGCAGTTAAGTTCTCATATGCCAAAGAGCAGAGAACAGCTGTCATAGTTTTGGATAGAAATAATACAATCATCAGTCCTTTGAAAAAATGTCATTTCAAAAGTGAAACAATATTATCCAGAGACATGGCTCAGCTTAGAAATAAACAATGGTTATAATCATTTCTCAACATTTCATTAAAAATCATCTGGCTTAATGAAATTGAGTTATTTGTAGTGAGGTGGATGACCTTACAGTCTGTCATACAGAGTGAAGTCAGAAAGAGAAAAACAAATACCGTATGCTAACACATATATATGGAATCTAAAAAAAACGGTTCTGAAGAACCTAGAGGCAGGACAGGAATAAAGACATAGAGAATGGACTTGAGGACACGGGGAGGGGGAAGGGTAAGCTGGGACGAAGTAAGAGAGTGGCATGAACATATATACACTACCAAACGTAAAATAGCCAGCTAGTGGGAAGCAGCCGCAGAGCACAGGGAGATCAGCTCGGTGCTTTGTGACCACCTAGAGGGGTGGGATAGGGAGGGTAGGAAGGAGACGCAAGAGGGAGGGGATATGGGGATATGTGTATATGTATAGCTGATTCACTTTGTTATACAGCAGAAACTAACACACCATTGTAAAGCAATTATATTCCAATAAAGATGTTAAAAAAATCTGGCTTTCTGGGTTTTGTTGTTGAAAACAGGACTTAATGATTCGTTGTGACACCCAGGAAGTTATGAGCTCGACTCAAGATGAGGCCAATAAAATGTGTGCAATGGTACATAAGTCTACCTTGAAGAATATGAAAAGAATCAAGGATCTTGAGGCTCCTCTTGTGAAGTAATAGTTCATGGCCACTGAGAGTCATAATATAGTTACTATTTTGCGGCAGTAAATTGATGAAATTCATTGAGTCAACAAATTGAATAAAAACAGAATGAGAGGAGTCCAAACATCTCAATAATAAAGTGTGTAAACTTTTGAGGATCAATGATGTGGATTAAACCATATAAGTAAGTGGTAATCTACAAAATCACCCCGATAAAAGAGCTATTCTTCTAACTATTCAAAAAGTCAAGCTTGTCACATAAAAAGTAAACTTACAGACATATGACAGAACATAATTTCTCTGTGCCATGTTAGCAACTTATAAGATGCTTTCTCCTTTGAGAAAGATTACTTATTTTAATAAGCCCTAAATCTGAAAATAATTCTTGCTTGGTCTCCCTAATCCTCTGCCATCCCAAAGAAGGTTCTGTTTAAATAATCTTACTTCTTATTTGATATATCTGTGTCTTAAATACAAATAACTGCTTTGTCTTAATGTGAACTTATATTCAGGATCTGCTTGTTCTCACAATAAGAAGTTTTTTTACACTGACCTTGTACATTTGCATGCTACAGAAAAAGTCAGATGCTCATTTTTTTAGAAAAAGGCTAAACAAAATGCAAATGGCCAAGAAACAGACGGAAAAAAAAAAGACTACTCTTCCTAGAAATAAACGAATACCTACTAACTCAAGCGTTTTACTTATCAGAGGGGCAAATATTTTTTAAAGTGATAATAATTTATTGTTAGTTAAGCTGCAGGAAAGTGGACACCCTCAATTAATGCCTGGGAATGGGAAGGTAAAGTGGTGCAAGATTGTTGATAAAGGCTTTAAAGTGTGCATGGATTTTAATCCTGCTTCTCAAAAATTTTAAGGAATTAATGTGCAAAAAGTTTTAGTTACAAGGAAAGTACAGTGACTTTTTTTTTAATTTAAGTATTGTCGACTTACAATGTTGTGTTAGTTTCTGGTGTACAGCAAAATGGTTCAGCTATATATATATATTATATATATATATTCTTTTTCATATTCTTTCCCATTATGGTTTATTACAGGATGTTGAATATAGTTCCCTGTGCTATACAGTAGGGACCTTGTTATCTATTTTATATATAGTAGTTTGTATCTGCTAATCCCAAACTGCTAATTTATCCCTCCCCCCTTTCCCTTTGGTAACCATAACTTTGTTTTCTATGTCTCTGAGTCTGTTTCTGTTTTGTAAATAAGTTCATTTGTATCATATTTTTAGATTCCATATATAAGTGATATCATAGGATATTTATCTTTCTCTATCTGACTTACTTCACTTAGTATGATAATCTCTAGGTCCATCCATGTTGCTGCAAATGGCATTATTTCATTCTTTTTTATGGCTGAGTAATATTCCATTGTGTGTATGTGTACCTACATACATATACATATATATGTATGTATACACACACCACATCTTCTTTATCCATTCCTCTGTCAATGGACATTTAGATTGCTTCCATGTCTTGGCTACTGTAAACAGTACTGCTATGAACACTGGGGTACATCTTTTCAAATTAGAGTTTTCTCCAGATATACGCCCAGGAGTGGGATTGCTGGATCATATGGCAACTCTATTTTTAGTTTTTGAAGGAACCTCTACACTGTTTCCACAGTGGCTGCACCAATTTATATTCCCACCAACAATGTAGGAGAGTTTTCTTTCCTTCATATCCTCTCCAGCATTTATTATTTGTAGATATTTTAATGACAGCCATTCTGACTGGTGTGAGGTGACAGCTCATTGTAGTTGTGATTTGCATTTCTCTAATAATTAGTAAAGCTGAACATCTTTTCATGTGCCTATTGGCCATTTGTATGTCTTCTTTGTAGAAATGTCTGTTTAAGTCTTCTGCCTATTTCTTATTGGGTTGTTTTTTGTGTGTTATTGAGTTGTATGTGCTGTTTGTATATTTTGGAAATTAAGCCCTGATTGGTCGCCTCATTTGCAAATACTTTCCCCAAGTTGGTAAGTTGTCTTTTCATTTTGTTTACGGTTTCCTTTGCTCTGTAAAAGCTTATAAGTTTGATTAGGTCACATTTGTTTATTTTTGTTTTTATTTCTTTTGCCTTGGGAGAGTGACCTAAGACAATGTTGCTATGATTTACGTCAGAGAATGTTTTGCCTATGTTCTCTTCTAGGAGTTTTATGGTGTCATGTCTTATATTTAAGTCTTTAAGCCATTTTGAGTTTATTTTTGTGTATGGTGTAAGACAGTGTTCTAACTTCATTGATTTACATTCGGCCGTCCAGCTTTCCCAACACCACCTGCTGAAGAGACTGTCTTTTCTCCACTGTATATTCTTGCCTCTGTTGAAGATTAATTGACCGTAGGTGGGTGGGTTTATTTCTGGGCTCCCTAAATGATTCTGAATCAATGAAATGATTTCTAAAACAACCAAGATATCAAATAATAGGGTTAAAAATTTTTTCATTCAGTCAGTAAAAATGATGTTGTACAAGTCTATTTTTGTCCTGAAAAAAATGTTCATCAAATATTATTAAATTAACAAAGCAAGTTACAAAACATTACATATCATATAATCTATTTTTTCATTTGTCTAAAATACTAAACACAACATATCAAGACAAGGATTTGCAAATATGTATATCAAAGAGTAACCATTGACTGTGTCTCAGTAGGTGGGATTATGAGTGTGTTTTATGTTCTCTTTGCTTTGTATTCTGATTTTTCTGCACTAAACATAAATTGTTTCATTTAAAAAGAAATTTTTAAAAATTAGTTCACTATATATATATATATATATATATATATATATATATATATATGTTCATATAAAATAAGCCATGCATTTTCAGTGAGGGCCATATCACTCCCAAGAGGGTGAAAACTGGGTCTTGGGAGTGTGTGAAAAACCCTACTCAATAAAATCTTCTTATTCTTAGTATTAATTTCATGCAGAGGGTAAGGGAGAACAATTTGGAACAAAAAAGTATCTAAAAATAAGCTTGTTCGGGGCAATAATTTTTTAAAAGTTGAGAAACACTGAAATAGACCAAGATGAAACTTTTTTACAATATGCACATACAGTATAAAAATAATTTATAATAAAAACTAAAATCATTATTCCAACATATATTTTCTATGTATAGTCTCTTCCTCTGAAAAAAGGCAAAGGTCTCACTGATAATTGAAAGCAGTATCACACTCAAGCTCACTTCAGCCAAAGAAAACTTAAATCGTTAACAGACCTTAATATCACACTGGCTCTTCTTGGCAGGTGAAGTCAGAGATTTCACTTTAAAATGATGGTACTCTTGGCCATCTCCTCCAATAAATTGATTTTTAAAAGACTGATTACGGACTTTGTATAAAAGAATTACATAACTCATAACACATGGGTTGGTGTGAACACATGATTTTTCACATCAGTGTAATAATCCCTAGGGAAACTTACAGTATATTCGCTTAGGGGCCATCTGATCTCTTATTCTGGTTACTGTTCATTGCGGGAAAGAATAATTATTGAGGTAAATATTTGAAACCTAATGTTAAATGTTTCACCACAGCAATGGCAACAGCAAGTAACATATGAACTCAGAATCAGGTCACACATTTAACAGGCTTTAACAGGCCAGTTCTCCCAATTTCGTCAATATTTCTTATTTCACCTTCTGAAAGGAATCTTGAGGAATAAAACAAGGCCAATAAAGCTTCACTTACTCTTTTCTTGCACCTGCCAACTCCCAGTTACAACTGCACATTGTTTCCAAGATGAAACACAGCCATAAATGTCAGAACAGTGGAAGCGACGATCAACACCAGGCAACGCAAATCCCAACATCGCAGAACTGAATTTAGAGTGCACTTCTGCAATGACTATTCTAGTGGACCAAAACCTATTCGTCCTAACCCATGTAATTGACAGAAAGCTACAAAAATGTGCTTGGGTTTCTGGGCTGGGGTCTCGACAAAAACAAGCACGCACATCCTGGGTTATCACAGAGAGATTAGCAAGAATATGGGAGCCCTTTCGAGAGCCACTTAACTCCTGATGACTGAATCTGCACTTGACCCCAATAGTCAAGAAACACATTTAGGGAACTTGATTCCACTGATCTTGAAAGAGAGACAGGAGAAGGTTTCAATGGCTTCAAAGCAAAAGCTGGGCATTAGAGACCATCACGAGCATGTTGCTGGCTGTCTTCTATAAGGATTTGATGGTTAATCAATTCTTTTATTACCAGATGCTTCTACAGGCACATTTCAGGGAGTTTCATTGGCCAAAATAGGCTCTCCCTGCCCAGCCCTTTAAAAAGGCTGCTTAGTAACCTATTCCAAACATGTTAAGTCTACGAGTCCAAAATGATCCAAATATTCCAAGGAGCTCCCTCGTCCATAAATATTTCTTTTTAAATCCTCTTTGCTTTAGCTGTACAGATCAGATCTGCATGTCATTTTCCAACCTATGTAGTATGACAATAGGGTCAGATTGCTTAGTTACCTTCAGCCACTTTCTGTTGCTCATAATCATCAAACGGTATCCATTGTCCTCAGTGTCCTTGGCCCTCTAAAATAATTACAATATGATGCTTACCATGTGGGGACCCACCATTAGGATGGGAAAACATGACATGAACACAATGATAGAAACACCAGTCTGTGTTAACTGCCCTGGTGCACCCACTACTGCCATTGCTTTAGATCTCCCTATAGACAGTCTTGTCTGTCATCAAAATTTACAGAGGCTCTGAAAACTAAGAGAGACATGACATTAAAAGAAGCTATTCTAAGTCCATGAAAGAGACCATGAGCATAAAATATTCAAGGGATTAATGGAAACTTCCCTAACAAGCTGTAAATCTGTCCCTAATTTCAGGATTTCTATTATCTGACTCATAAAACACTGAGATGGCTATAACAAGAAAACCCAATTTGCTAAAGAAATAGCCCACGTTTACATTTTAGCACATTTGTATTTACCTTTATAATCTCCCCCGCAACTGTGCTAGTGTCAAGTGGAGGATGAGGTAATGTTTGCACCTAGTCAACAGTCTTCAATTCCAGACATCTGTAATAAATTTTCTTAAGGCCCAACACTGGTACTGCATACACACCTGGAGTTTGAAATAAGTTACTGTTCTGTGATGCCACACGCCCCGTTAGGGTTTGCTAGCCTGGGCAATCGGGAGGGCTCACCAGAAACCTCCAACCTCCGTAGAGAAAAAGAGCAGAATTTTAAATGGATGTCTTCGTCTATCCTCTGTAAATTCAACGACGTCTTAACTTGGATGCGCATCTTTTCTTTGAAAAGTGCAGGGGAGAGAAAAAGGAGAACACTTACGAACATTTATTTATACACAGCTAGTGAATTACAGATCATTCTTGCTCTCTGATATTTGTTCACATTGAGTTTTTCTCTTAGGTTTGCTGCTTTTTACTAAGGTGTGCACTCAGAACTATTTGCAGGGGAGGGGGTAGCTCTTCCAAAATTCCTGGGCTTGCACCTTGTGGATAACTGAGCTGAATGAATGGGTCAGCTTTTATACGGACAACCAGAGAGGGCCAGCAGCTGAGTCCCTAGGGACAACAGTCACTGCAACTTAGCAGTTAAAGAAATGTGTGTCTTCTAATGACCAGATTCTCCAGCCATGCTTCCCTTTGTGTAAAATGAAGTTGGTGTCTGCAATTCATTCTAACAAAAACGCAAGTTTCTCCATAAACCTTCAAATACATCAGAACCTCCCCGAGTCTCATTTTGCTCATTTATAAAATAAAGGGGTTGGGTTATATGGTCTCTAAACTTGCTTCCCAGGTGATATTTAGAGATTGTAGGATCCCACGTACAACTATGCAATTTATACAAAGTTATTCATGCAGAGGAAAAACTCTTTTCACTAAGTTGCACCAAGTCAAACTCAACAAAGCACAATGTTTCTGCCTGTAATCAATCCATTTCCTCCTCGTCTCATATACTACAAGTTAATACTTAACTTTATATCTTAGTCCAAGTGCTTCTTTGTGTAATATTCAGAACTCTAAAGTGTTTTCCAAGATTTTATTTTCCCTGTGGTTACATCCGCCCATTTAAGTTTTATGATACGTGTAGGAAAGGAGACACTATTGTAACTATTTGAAATGGTCATACTAGTTATCTTTGCAAAGGAACTTTTATTAGCATTGCAAAAATATCTTTCAGTCCTGAAAAAACACGTTAAGAAGCTTCTTTTGTAAATAGGGTATTTCATTTTATTCAAAATCTTATTAAATATTAGCTACCCGGAAAGAGAGATATGAGAATGAAGTCTCAAGCAAGAACAGAAAAGTTAATTACATCCCAATCTCTTCTGCAATGGAAACAGTCGTGGAACTAGGAGGAATTAATTGAATTCCATCTTCTCAGGTTCAAGTAGTGAGAAAATAAATATACACTGAGCTTTACTGTGTATTAGGCTCCATTCTAGCTCCTTTTACAAAACTGTCCTCTTCCAAAATTGGTTTAAGGTAAATTTTATTATCTTCTCCTTATGAAAGGAGAAAATTGAAAATTTAAGTGACAAAATAGCAAAGATAGACAACGTTAAGGTTAGGATTTCGACCCAGGCCTCCAAACTCTTACTATTAAGGCAGTCTCAATGAGAACTACAGTACAGCCACCAACTCATCTCAACAGGAGGAAAAGGTTTCAATGATCTGAAATGCCTAACTGCCATCCAAAGACGAGGTTTATTTCTCTAAATTCTAAAAATTCATAAACAGAGCCATTTCCACTTCTAGAAATGAAGCCTTGGAAATAATCGCACAAGTGCCTAAATGTAAAAAAAAAAAAAAAAAAAATCAAGTATGTTCCTCATAGTCATGCTTATAATAGAGAAGTTTGGAAATAAATTATAAATTGGGTATATTGATCATATAAATGATGGTAAATCATAGTGGAATACGATGCAATCCTTATAGATTGCATCTATAAGGACATTATGTCCAAAAGAGACTGAAGGAAAAAGAATATTATAAAACAGCACATGTAATATCCCATTTACTCAATGAAATATTAAATAGATAGATGACAGAGCTAGAGAGACATAGGTCAGTGAGCCAACCAGTTACTGGGCAGGATACTTCAAAATGCTAACAACTGCAATCAGGGTGCGGTGAATGTGAGTTTCACTTCATTCCTTACAACTTTTTGCATTCTGAATTGTGTGTCACTTTCAAAAAGAGAGAAAAAAAAAACTATTTTAGTTTTGGAAGGGAAAAGGAAAAATCACAAGAACCTGGCAAGTGTCAAAGTAGGTTTTTGGTATTCATGAGAATGGTTCTTAAACACACCATTAAAAGATGGTCTTAAAAGACCATCTGTGACTACTTTGAAAATAATATTCAACTAACTAAAGTTATAAATTAAAAATTCTAGTATTTCTTATGTACTTAAATTGAACTTACAAATCTCATTATCTATTTACAGTCAAAAATATATTTTTTAATCATCTTCAAGGGACGATTTGATTAACATATGGTCTCATTTATGAAATTAGATAATTAAACCCCCTAAACATTTCAAACTGCATTTTAAATTTTAATATGTGGGATTTTCTTTTTAAAAACTTCAAAAGCCTAACAAAAAAAGCATTCCTCGGTTATTAATCCTAATAAATCTGGTCAATTACCCATAAATATGGTCTCTTTCAAGTACATTTAATAGTCCAATTCTATCTATAAATTTAGCCAAATTAACTTATTACATTTCAATTTTAAAATCCTAAAACTAATTACACGTTTTAATTAAGAATCACAAGGCTAGTCAATTAAATATCAAATTCTCTTAAACATTAATGAAATCTTTAAATACTAACCATATACAGAGCTTATTCTCACATGCAATGCAAAATTTTAATAGAATGCATTTTTAAAATATATAATGCTAAGCATTTAAGGGTTATAAGATATGCTTATCCAATAAGGAAGAGGTTCTCAATCCTGATTACACATTAAAAATCACTTAGTGTTCTTTTAAAAAAAAAAATGACTAAAGCCAATCCAACCCATTTAACTCAGAATCTCTGGGGATAATTTGTTTTTCAAAGAAGTCCGGTGATGGTAATATGCAGCCAGGCTTGAGAACCCCTGTTCTAAGGAAATAATTATACCAACCCAAGCAAGAACTGGCTTTACCATCTCAGTGGTAAGTGGCAATAAGCTGACCTGCTTATTCTGATGTTGTTCTGGGAGCTGGCAATGAGGTTGAATGCTCCTGAAATTTAAGACAGGTGAGCCCATTTAAATATTTCATTCCCTACAAATGGAATAGTCTCGAATAAATGGTCAGGTTATTCATTAACTGATTTTGCTATTTGAATTGAGTCTGCAATTCCATACACTTGATTTGCTAGTCTACTTCCTGCTTGATTTTATTCTTAATTGTATTCATAGTCTTCCTCTCTGGCAGGGCCACAACTCTATAAATTATTTGATTGAATCATGTATAATTTTCATGGCTTTATCACTAACCTAATGTCATGCCATGTCAGTAGTGAATGTGTATAATCAGAAGTTAAGTAGTATTTAAAAGTATAAAATTATGGTATAGAAAATATTTAAGCAATAAGTGTGTGGCTTGTCCATGAATTGTGCCTTTTGTCTTTTTTCTTTTTTTTCTTTTTTTTTTTTTTTTGCGGTATACGGGACTCTAACTGTTGTGGCCTCTCCCGTTGCGGAGCACAGGCTCCGGACGCGCAGGCTCAGCGGCCATGGCTCACGGGCCCAGCCGCTCCGCGGCATGCGGGATCCTCCTAGACCGCGACACGCACCCATGTCCCCTGCACCGGCAGGCGGACTCTCAACCACTGAGCCACCAGGGAAGCCCACCTTTTGTCTTTTTTAGGAGCATCTGGCCACTTTTGCCGTAAGGACATATGCTAACACCTTACCCTCGAGCCTTTGTTTCCTCAACCAGCATTAATCAAGGTCATTGTGGGAAGTCTTACACACTAAAGGGGTGCCCCAATGGCTAAACCCTATAGTCAGGGTAACACAGAACTAAATCCTGCCCCACCCCCATCAGCTTCCAAGAACTAAAGAAAAAGATGCTGTAGTACAGAACAGAACAGGAGAAGAAAAAGGACAAAAAGAGCCTGTATCTAAGCGTGTGTGATCGCAGATTGGACATTGAGAAGATCTGGACCTTGAGAAGATCTGGACCTTAGGTACTAGCAACTTGAGGGCGCCAGGGAAACTCAACCATAAATCCTGTGGAAGGTGCTTTGTAAAGACAGTGTCCTCAGGTGCCTGGCAGAAGAAAATACAAAGCGTCTTTGAAGAAGGGCATATTCATCCTAGATCATAAAGTTGGCTCTCACCATGTCCAGGGTCAATGATAAGCAGCAGTGAAAATTAATGAGGCCCACAGGAAACAAGGCAACATAAGTAAGAACCAGCACAAATAATAAGCAGAAAGAGCTCTAGAGAGACTTTAGATATTACAATTATCAAAATAACTGTGAGTGCTTAATGAAATAAATGACAAGCTTGAAAATATCTTCAGGGAACAGAGAGTCACAAAAAGTGACACAGATAATTTTAAAAAAAATAAGTGCTAGAAACGAAAAATATAAATGATGAAAATTAAAATCTGATAGCCACGTGTGATAACAGAAAAGAAAATGAGTGAATTGGAAAATGGAAAAAAAGTAAAAAGAAACAGAAAAAAAACTATCCAGAATGTGGCACAGAGAGACAAAAAGATGAAAATACAGAAGAAAAAAAAGATATTGAGGACATAGGGAGAAAGTCTAACCTGGTTCTCATTAGAATTTCCCAGAAGGAAAATGCACAGATAATGTGCTTTACATTGGTTTTTTTCCCCCATAAATTAAGCAACAAAAAGGCGAAACTAAGCTATGATGTTCAGTAGGTTAGGTGTATTAATGATGTCCTCCTGATCAATGGTCACATTTAAGAAGGTAAAATGTATCTTTTGGACAGGGATATTCAAGTATACAGGCAGAAGATGCTGGGCTGTGGCAGCAGCTGAGCTCCCAGTCAGCCACACAATCACAAGCTTAAACAACCACTACACTTATAAGCATTCTGAACCCATACAACCATTCTGATTTTCACTTTTAGTATAGCATTCATTCAATACTTCATTATAAAACAGGCTTTGTGTTAGATGATTTTGACCAACTGTAGGCTAATGAAAGTGTTTGAGCACGTTTAAGGTAGGCGAAACTAAGCTATGATGTTCAGTAGGTTAGGTGTATTAAATGCATTTTGGACATGAGATATTTTCAACTTATGGTTTGTCAGATATAATCCCATTCTAAATCAAGGAAGATCTGTACATGTTTATCTTTCCAGAAACAACACAAGTATTTCGTGGATTAAGGATTTTTCTTTTTTTTTTAATTTTATACTCATAGGTTAATTTAATTATGGACCAATTCTACAACTCTGAAGACTTCTAATTGGCTCTGACCATGTGTATCCTAGATTTAAGAGCCCCCTTAAAATCAAACGAGCATTGATAGTTACCATGCATTTGGAGGCTAAATGGCCAAAACAAATTTAAGTCACAAGATTATTCATTAGTTTAGAGATCCTAAGGACTCTGCTCTTTTCAGATGAGAAGGAGCTATTCTTCAAAGCCAAAAGCTGGCTCCAGAGAAGAAGATTGTTTTAATGTTCAAAGGATACTTGGCAGTTTGTTTGACTACATTTTTTGCACCTTTATCCTAACCCCAAAAAATCAATTGAAGAAAATAGTGTTCTGATGGTAAATTTTATTTTCCTATACCTGTTTGCCCTTTACAAAACAAAGAGCAGAAAGGTCATATTTCAAAAATCAAAGTCTTGGTATATAAACAGAATTATTTATGTGTACATGTGCAAACAGATCTGCATGTACCAATAACCAAATTTACTAAACATCAAATATATATGCAAATGTTTAGAGAAACATTTATTAAGGCATGACATATAACTGTATATGTAATTTATCAATCATTTTCTATACTTCAGGAACTGTACGAGACATTAGACTTGATTTCAACCCTCAAAAAATATGGAATTTCGTGAGGAAGACAAAAGATCAGATAATTTTTGATAAGTGTCATGCCAGACATGCACCCAGACAATTGCAAACAGAGGAGTAAACACACGGTGTCAGTGGAGCGTAGAAACACCTAATCCAGTCTCTAGAGTGGATGTGTATTTGTAGGGACTGAGAGGGGGTGCGGGTATGGAGGAGATAGAACCAGGGACAACAGCCTGGAGACTATGATTCATAAGCTGAGACCTGAAGGGTGAGAAGGAGCATGTCAGCAGAGAAGGGAAATACTGTTCTGTACATAGGAAACAGCCAGGGCCCAGAAGGGAGGCCAGTATGGAAGCCTGAACATCTATACAGCTCACAACCACTGAAGCACAAAGCACAAAGTGAAACGTGAAAGGGAAAGGGGACAGGCTGTCCAGGAGGCTCAAGGAGGTCACCGCGAGGCCCGTATCCCATGCCTAACTGTTTTGACTTCATCCTGAGGACAGTGGTAAGTCACAGGAAAGTTTTAAACAGGAAAATGGCATAGATGCTCATGTGAATAATTTGAGCAGGTAAGAAGGATACTGCCATGTTCTGAGTAACAGCTACCAGGGCAGTCAGGGTAGAATGGAGAGGATGGTTTTCAGGATTTGTTGATAAGATAAAATAGGTCCATGTAGGAAGAATCTAAGAGCGCTCCCATGGTTTTTGTTGGTGTTGGACAAATGGTTGGAAAATTAATTGAAGCAGGAAATACTCATGGTGTAAGGTAGGAGCTGGAGAAAGGTGATGAGGCCACATTTGTAAGAAAAATCAGTCTTAAAACCCAAATGGAAATGTACATCAAGCATCTAAACATACTACTTGAAAATTAACTAAAAGCCCAAGGCTGACGAAAGAGGTCAGCCCAAAGGTGTAGGCTAAGGTTACTACAGTGATCTAAGATTGTCCCAATTTTTTCTCTAGGTAAGTAGGTAAAAAATAAGGAAGGACTTAGATCTAAACTTTCAAAGAAAGAGGCACCAGCGCCAGGTACAAGGGCACTTGACACTGAAACCAACTTAAACCTCAGTAAAATCCAGTGGTAAAAATCAGTAACTAAAACACAGTCTGGCCTGATTGCTTGAGAGAAATATGCTGCATGTCACTGACTCTGCATGTAAAGATTTCCAGAACATATGAAAGGAATATGGCAAAAACGTCTTCCTTTAACATATCCCTCCTTTTCCCCAAGAAAATAAAGTACCTAACATTTACTGGACTTGAAGAGTGTCATAAAGGGTAACCCCAAGTCACTCAATTTTCATGCATGAAACCACTTATACTCTAGACATACATTTTCACACACATTGTCTACAGGAAAATACAAGTTGTGTCCTTTTATTCACCTTTCCCTAAGCCTTTATTTCATTAAATAAGCGAGAGCTCCATGTTCTTTTATTATGTATAGCTATGCTGTGGAGACCCCAAGCAGGTCCTTGAATTAACACAACATTCCTCACGAGGAGGCATTAAAAAGGGCATTGGAGGAAATAGAAATCTAACAATTTTCTACTTTAACTAGATGTGTGTCCATCCCAGGTACTTTATAATATAATAATGTAACATAACAATATTCTATTATATTGTTTTATCTTTTCCAAAGTGTGTACACAAGAATTTATGGGATTGTGCCTTTACCTCAACAAACAAAACTGGGCTCTGATTGGGCTTTACTGAAATTATGGAAATCATTCATGGAGTGAAGCATATATATTATTTCATATACCAATATACAGCAACATGACTTTCCATCTTAGTGTTGTACTCTATGAATTATTTTCATGATTTTACCTTTACAAAGAATTTCATTTTAGATTTTAATATAGGATGTAATATGGACTCAACACCAACAAAAATTTGCATATGGCTAAAATAACTTTTTCATAAAATTATTTTCTACTTTGTTACTATTACAAATATTAGACTTCAAAAATTATCTATATTCAGCTTGTTAAAAACACTGTAAGAAAAACTTAATAATGTGTGGATAAGACATATGTTTTCAATCTACAAGTAGGTGTTCTAGCTATTTTTTCAGATCTCCTTTTTAGATAATAAACAGCATCTAATACGCGACAGAATTTCATGTACATTTCCTCAGCTCTGGAAGGAAAGGTAAGATGTGTAAAGGAAAGAGAATGGCTGCATAAGACCTTAAATCCTTCCAAAGGGTGTTGATTTACTGACTATGATTTCTTTTTGTTTATCAGAATATGGCTGAACACTGTCTGAAACCAGATACCTCGTGAAGGCAAAGTCAGCCTCCGCCATTTCAGAGCTTCCTTCCTCATAACTCACTCTCATTCACTGTTCCAGAAAGCATTGTCACATTGTCTTCCCTGCTGAGGAAGGCTCAAAATTGGCCAGGACACATCATTCTCTAACATCACATCTCCTGCCTATTTCCCATAAAGCTTATTTCTCCCAACAAAAGAGAGAAATTTGATTTCAACTGGCAATCTAGTAAACACTCCATTTCTGTTCTCTTTGTTCTGTGACGCTTTAGGCAGAGTTGGTGTTTATGCAAATTATCAAAATAAGGCTCAATATATACACCTAAAGAAAAAAATCCTAGACAGTGAATAATATAATTCAGTCAGGAGGTAAGCTCCTGCAGCTGTGGGAGGAACAAAGTTTGATCATACAGAACTCCTGTAGCAAGATTCAGAGAGAGGCCTCAAAAGAAAGAACAAGTGAAGAACATCAGACCTATCTTATGGGTCAATGCAATTAAAAGCCAATACTGGCAGTTCTCAGAATAGGAAAAACATCCTATATGAAATGTCACTGACGTAGTTATAAACCATTCTGCATGGAAAGAAACTGTTTAAAACCCCAACGAAGGACTGTCAATATGTCAAAAAGTCTCCCAAAGCTCTTTCAAAACAACTGATGGTCAAAATTCACTTATGGATGTTAGTTTTAAAATGTCATGGCTCTAGCTAGTGTGTAGCACAGCCTAACGTTACATGGCAATCTCTAAGATTGAGAAATGGATGCAGTCAAGTCAGCTCCAATAAATGAGAATAACACATTGTCAGAATCTGGGAGAAAATTCTACTAATGACACTACAATGGAGGTAAATTAAGAATCAAACATCAGTAGTCAATGCCTGCTTTACCAGCTGAAACAAAGCACACTCACCAACCTGAATGAATAGAGATAGAATTTCATCTGCCCTGTTTTGCCTAGCCTTTGGCTGGGAGACCTAGCATTTGAACTAACCAGCTAATGTTGGGCAGCCGTACCTCTACAGCTCATGCTGTAAGCAATCTGAATGTGTTGTTGTGATACCATCCACTCAGTTCTCTTCTCTTCCAACGTGTATATAGAAACTGCAGTATTCAGGAAGAAAACACATATACAGACAACACACACACACACACACACACACACACACACACCCCAGAAAAAGGATGGGAACTGTTAGTGGCACATGCATCCTGGGCGTTGTAGAATCAACACGTATTGTACCATGAGCATGAGGTAGAGGACAAAGATGTGATGAACCTAGTTCATGCTAAGATTTGTAGTCTTTGCTGTAACCAATCAGTTCAGTTTCAGAGAACTAGGAAGAAAGGAAGAGAAGATTCCTTTTCAAACAAATAAAGCCACATTAGACAAATGTCTGTTAACAAAGATTTCAGTAAGAGCAGTGCATAGCAACTTGCCCTCCAGCTGAATAACAGAAAATGAGATCTGACAGCTCACAAGTGGTCAGTGAGCAAGGACAAGTGCAAGCTACACACCCAGTCTGTTGGCAGATACCAAGTCTGGATAGACTTTTCATTGTCCCAGGGTGAATAAACAGAAAAAAACCTTGGACAAAACAAGGAAAATTAGACAACACTGGGAGAAAATGAAGAAAATGTATACATTAAAATTTTTTTACTACAGGAACTAAAAGAACATTTCAGAAAACCAGTTGACATCCCCAATGGGACACAAAAAGGCCTCTATGAATCCGGAACAGAAATTTATAAAGAAAGAAAAAGCTGAGATAAAAAAGTAAACTAAATCAGATAAAGTAGGATGACAAGGAAACTAAAAATCCTATTATAGATTTATAATCTACACTGAAAGACAATCTCCCTAAATCTCATTTCGTCATCTAGAAAATCAAAATAATGATAGGTTTGCCTAATTGGGTTGTTTTGAGGACTATGTATAAAGTGCTGTGGAGAGTGCCTGACTCATAATAGTTGCTCAAGAAATGTTACTTATTGTTGTTATTATTACTATTATTGCCTACCTCTAAAGAATTACAAATATACTCAACAACTTAGAGATGAATCTAAATTAAGAACATAAGAATAGCAAATCATGACAAATTGGACTGGGAAAAAGACTGAAACTAATTAACCATAAAATTATAAATAATGTGGCAGTAGGAATATAAATTGGTATAAGTTGTCTGGAAAGAAATCAGGCAAAAAATATTAAGACCCTTAAGTTTGAATATACCAGGAATTCCCAGAAATTTCAAATATAGGAATGAATGTGTACATGTGTTTTCATTTGTTTCCTATCTATGTCTACTGAAAGCCCTAAAGACAATTATCAACCCAGTAGTGATAAGCGTCCCTTAGTGTCCAAATTATGGTCCTGAAATGTCATTCTCACTAAAAGTAATCATGGCTTTTGGAGAAATGTTTGAACTCAAGTCAATCTGAATTTCAAAAATAATAAAAATTTCAATGGATTGAACCCCAAATACCTTTAAATCCATGAGTTCATAATGATATTTTAAAATATTGGTCACTATCAAAAGATGATAGAAAACTAAGTAATTATCTTAGTAACTGCTAAATAAAAGGAACTATTAGGCACTTTTTTTTTCTTACATAAACTGTACCACTACGTAATCAAACAACAGGATGAGGGGAAATCTCTCTTTAAATGTAATCCACCTATTAATGAAAAAGTAAGGCTAGAATTAGAATATCACCATGTACGAGCTTTAATGGATGAAGAGACATAAGCATTAAGTATCAACGTTTGCTAAAATCACAGAAAAGAAAGACAACAAGCCATGTTAAGCTACAAGTGATAAAGTCTTGCCAAAAAGATGGAAGCAGAATCTGATCTGGTCTCTGGGTCTAGTGGTCGATTTCGAGAGTTATCAAGGACAGCAGACCACGTTGAACTGCATCCTGAATGGGCAGTCAACAAAACCCAGATGCGGGAAAAACTCTACTTGTCAAATGGCCCTTGTTCTACAATGGAGAATTTTAAGGAAAAGAAAGGGATGGGGGGACATACAGACAAAAAGAAAACTAAAAGGCATTTATATTTTAAAGGGCAAGACTAAACTATATGATCTGTGGATGTACATCTTGCACAATTACATTGTGGTGATAGAACTATAAAAACAAAAACACAAGGAAGAAAAAAATACTATAAAGGCAGAATAATGGTTACTTATTACAGAAGGGAAGGGTTTGTGACTGGAATGTGGCACATGGAAGAGACTTCTGAGTACATGGCAAAATTCTATTTCTTGACTGGGGTAGTGTTCACCTTATATTCATTAAGCCGTATGTTTGATTCCTGTGGTTTTCGGTATCTGTGTATCATTTTACAGGAAAAAGTTAAAATGAAAACAAAAAATTAGTAAATCAGTAAATAAGCAAACTTCCTCCATCACAGCACTCTGATTATAATGGCTTATGCCTTCTCTCTCCCCTAGACTTGACTCCTTAAAGCAACAACTGTGCCTTGAGGTGTTCATTTCACATATTCAGTAGGCTTCCTGGACCCATCTTAACCTGAATCTATCCTACAAGCTCTTGATGGGCCTCTGCACTCCTAAAATGTGTATATTTTGCACTACATTTGCAATAATGTAGCAAATGTAGCTTTTATTCCACTGAATTGATACTCAGTAATAGGAGATTAATTTGCATCACTAGTTCAAAATTTGGCAGGAGACAAACAAACCAGAGAAAACACAGTGATTGGACAGGCAGCAGTCCCAGGATAGAAGATGTGCAGTCACCAGGAAAAAAAAAAAAAAAAAGCTGCTTGGCTTTACTTCTGGGATGTAGGAGCAGCTCACCCGGAGAACTGGGATATCTGAGCATCCGGAGCAGACCAAAGCTATCTAGCATTCTCAGAGCCTGGAGACGCAGTAACCACATGTACTTGGATTGGTACTTGCATGCCCTTGAGGCCTCCAACTCTTACAGAACCAATTATCCAAGCCCCATTGAATTGAAATTTTGAAAATAATTTCCTTTTAGTCATAGAAATTGTCAAAACCCTGAATACCCCAATTTATCATGTATAATGGAATTTTCTTTAAGGATACCATAGCAATCTCTACCCGGACCCCCTTGGTTTGGTTTGTCTCTATTGATTAGATAAACTTAATAAGTGGTATGATGGCTTTGATTTAAAAAAAAAAACAAAACAGGCTATACACAGCACATCAGTTAGTAATTAACATTGATGGAATATTTTTTATTCCACAATACCAGAAATTCAGCATTTAATCAATGAGAAATCAATATGCATGCCTTTATGGTCTATAATTCATCGTTATTTAATGTAAGTATATTCTCTAGAGATACAAAGTACAAAATACGCTAAATTTTGGTTGTATCATATTTCTTTTTTAAAATAAATTGTTCACTTTTATTCTAGTATAAAATATTCTCTCCTCTTTAAATGTTCATAGGGAAAAACAGGGACTGTTCTACTGAAAACTACATCAAAAATAGGTAGAAAAGAAATGAAAATTATCACGAGGTTTAAAAAAATTAAGTTTTACTTTATAGTGATTCCAATTAATTTCCAAGTTGTTCAATATATGTCACTGTAATTGTAAAAATGCTAGTTGAAAAAAAAAAGCTAGATGAAGTGAAGGCTGTTTTTAAACAAGAAAATTATCCCCCCCCCAAAGAAAGTCACTGAATAAATTTTAACTTTTCATTTTTCGATTATTGTAGATTCACATGAAGTTGTAAAAAAAAATTAATGCAGCGATAGCCCATGTACCCTTCACCCAGTTTATTTTGATGGTAACACCTTACACAACATCAGGATAATATCATAACCAGGATACTGACATTGGTACAAGCCACCTATCTTCTTAGATTTCCACAGTTTTACTTCCACTCATTGGTGTATATGTGTGCATTTAACTTTATGCAATCTTGTCCTTTGTGTATGGTCACGTTTCTACCACTACATTCAAGGCACTGAAGAGCTTCATCACCATACAATGATCACTTGTGTTGCCCTTTAATAACCATCCCCAGCTCCTGCCTCTCTCCTTCTCCCTAACCTCTGGCAACCACTCATCTGTCCTTCATTTCTATAATTTTGTTATTTCAAGAATGTCATATAAATGGAATCATACAATATGGAATATTGTTTTTAGAGTTTGGAGAATATATGGTTCCAGTAAATAATGGGCTTTAAAGTCATAAGGAAAAAAAATCTGGGAAAGGAGGACACAGGGATGACCTATCTTATGAACAAGACTCCAGAGCATATGGTGTTTCATCGAGAAAACAACAAAATATTTTCACTACCCAGGAAGAGCTATTTTTCCATGCATAGTGTGTCACTAATAACTAACCTTGAAAACTTTGTGATCAATTCTCAAAGACCAGGGCGGTCCAGGAGACATGCTATTTTCTGTTTTCTTTCCAATTTTGCTTTGCAAAAGTTTGTCTAATTTTTATGCTGTATGTCCCACTAAACTAAAAAATAATAATTTGCAGGACATAAATCTATTAGTTTGTCAAAGGCACAGCTAACCATCACAAAGGGGATTGTAAAGTGAGAGCCAGCATGATTCTTCCCATTATCACTGAGAATTCCTTTTTAAAAATTTGGCTCTTCAGTAGGAAAATGAGGAGACAGGGTATAGAATTCTGTTATTCCTGGGAATCTTTCAACAATAAAATTGAAGGGATCTACTAACAGATTTCTGCTAGGCTAGAGAGATAAAGGCCCATCAGAGTTTTAGTGTCCTTCAATTTGGATCTCAGTCTGGACTACTTGGTATAACATAATCAAGTGACTCATGTTAAAAGCAGGAAGACTCTAGAATTCATGCTTCCTGAATTGAAAGTCTATCCCTTTACAGTCAACAACATGCAGACATCAGAGTATAAGGACTTTCTAAAACTGCACTCATTTCTTTTGATTCTCTATTTTTTTATATGGAATTTTTTTCACCTTCAAATTCAATTTCACCAATATTGCTGCCACACTGTATTACTTGAACAATAACTCTCTTAAAATCACTCTTTCTGTCATGAAGAATGTTCTTGAAGGACTAGTAGCCATGCTCTAATTTTCCCCTTAAAATTCCCAAATGTCTACAGTCTACAGTCTAATTAGCTGGCCTTCTTTAGTGTCTAAAGAGGCTTAAAAACTCCATCAATATAAAGAGATAGATGAATAAACATGTGATAAGGCAAACATAGCAAAATGTTATTTGTAGAATCTATGCAGAGGTATATGGGTTTTCATAGTGCTCTCCTGTATGTTTGACTCTTACGTATGTTTGAAATGTTTCAAAATAAGAGGGGAAAAAAAAAACTTTAATGGAATTGTTCAAATGGACCTCTTAAGCTCATTTACTTATCTCAAGGGCATTTTGCCAAATGGTAGCTAATAGCATGTTTCTGTGCCTTGAAGGTCAGAGGGAATCCTAATCTTCTGGACCCCTGCCCTGGCACCGGTGACATCATGAGAAATAGTTTCAATTGATGTGGGTTCTTAAATACCAACAGACAATTACTTCACCAGGAACTTTGGCAACAAGGCTGTGTACTTTCAGTATGACGTCACTGTTGAGCCAATGAAATAACTACATGCTATGCAATGTTGTCTTCAAAGGAAAAAAATTGAACATATTTCTTAAGAAAAATAGATGAAAACATTTGAAATTTGAAAATATACAAATATATCAGGAATCATGTTTTTTTAAATATATGGGAGGAGGGGATTGTATAATTGGTTCAAGGAACCTTCACAAAGAGGATCATAAGGCAGATCTAGAACTTGAAATTTCTGGACTTCAAGCATTGCTTATGCCATGATCTCATAGTTTTCTGCTGTGCTATAATTATAGCCATTAATGATTTAGATGACATGCTCCATAAGAGGTTTCCTTTCTTGGGAGATTGGGATTGACATGTACACATTACTATATTTAAAATAGATAACCAACAAGGACCTACTGTCTAGCACAGGGAACTGGGCTCAATATTCTGTAATAACCTAAATGGGAAAAGAATTTGAAAAAGAATAGATAGATGTATATGTATAACTGAATCACTTTGCTATATACCTGAAACTAACACAACATTGTTAATTAACTATGCTCCGATATAAAATTTAAAAAAAATTTTTAACTTAAAAGAAAAAGGAGATTTCCTTTCACATACAAAGCTGACCCTGGATTTTTGCTCTAACATGGAATGTATAAGGTAAAGCACAGTATTGAGAGATGGGAGGTGTCAGAAATTTGACTCTAACCAGGGCTTATTTCCATAGACAAAGATCATAACACTTGATGCTGAGCAAAAGACCAAGAGGATGAAAAATATTAAAAGACTGAAAAAGCATTCAGAAGGAATCTGGTGATATGCACAGTGAAGACTGTGAACACACAGAGTGAAGAATAAAATTCTGGGTCAAGCTTTCCTTGCCCTCCCAGTGCTAGAGTGTGGTCTCATGATAGCCTTTCAAGTACCAGTTAAAGGTGATAAGACCTTGCCTGGGTTCTGGCTTCCACCCTGGTCTGGGTGAAACTGGGAATTAAAATGCCTGGATCCAATTCCCAGCTCTGCCCCTTAGTTTTTTTGTGACCTCCGGCTAGCTCATTTAACCTCTACAAAACTCAGTTTTTGTCACCTATATATAGGAAAGGTAAGCAGTCTCCCTGCTGCGAGGGAACATAATCCTTACATGATAAAGCTCTGTATAAAAGTGAGTTACTGAGCAAACTTTCAGTTATAAGATAAATAAGTACTGAGGATGTAATGTACAACATGATAAATATGATTAACACTGCTATATGTTATATATGAAAGCCGTTAAGAGAGGAAATATTAAGAGTGCTCATCACAAGGAAAAAAGTGGGGTTTTTTCTATTTCTTTAATTTTATATTGATATGAGATGATGGTTGTTCACTAAACTTATTGTGGTGATCATTTCATGATATATGTTAAGTCAAATCATTATGCTGTACACCTTAAACTTATACAGTGTTAAATACCAATTATATCTCAATAAAACTGGGGAAAAAAGAAAAAACAATGTAATATAAATAATAAAAAATAGGTTAAATGAAAGAAATAAAATCAAGCATATTAATCATTAAAAAAAACTGTGTGTTGAAGAACAAACAATGGAGACCCAAGAAAGGGATCCGGGGTGGGGATATGAAGCCAGAAACCAGCCTGGACCATCAGTGTTTGATGAAAAAGAGAAATGCACTTTTATATCTTGTGTAAGGTACTGTAAAACTTTGGGTTCTCTATCACAGCTGAAATTAACCTTAACAAATACACTACTCTGTCTCTCAGTGACTCCAGTGATAGACCTGAAAGGTAAGCAGTGCCCAAACCACTGTTAGCAAAAGGTCATAAAGACCCATTTTATGGATAAGTCAGATCAGACTTGGAAATTCAAACTGAGAAAGTCATACTCTAGGACAGGATGCAGGGGTCAGGGTGAAAAAAAGAAGAAAATACAAAAAAAAAAAAAAACAGGTCAGTTTAAAAAATTTAACCATGGCTGTGACATATTTCAAATACTCAGTAAAGTTGTAGGTGGGGAAAGAGGGGTTGTCATTATCATCTATACAATATCAATTAAATAATCATACAGGAAAGCTAAAAGCAGCAGACCTTGAAGGCAATAGGAAATGAGAAAAAAAAGTATGACATTAAAATGACCTTCATCATATAGCTAAAAGTCTAAATGCCATTCGGTTAAAATCCTAGGCACAAATTTAACTTTTCCTTTACCTTCTTTGGGAACTTAAACATACTCAAGATACTCAGAAATCCTTTCAGGGTTCCTTTTCACATTTTAAACTATGTATAGAATTTTTGTTGGCACTTGAAAATAACCTATTAATGCACTATAGCGGTAATTATTTTAAGTTACTATTCCCACAGACAGAAAACTTTAGAATAATTTAAGAAAGGATATCAATTCTCAAAGTCTCTAAAATCTGGAAATATTAGTGAAGTACTCAACTGACTACTTTTAGGGTTCTGATAAAATAAAAAGTTTAAATTTCTGCCTAGTCAGAATGTGGTTTTGCCCTAATTTAAAATAAGACAGTATTAATACCAAACTGATATGGGTTTTCTCTACTACTGCCGGAATTATGACAAGCCAAAATTTCTCATGGAATGTAATAGGGTTATCTTTCTGTAACAGTACATATTGTTTATATCAGGCAAGATCTCACATGTTCTTAAATGTAATTTTTAAGACTTATTTTCCTTTTCATTGGCTTGGAAGAAATGTGGGTTTTGGTTTGGTTTGGTTTGGATTTGGGGTTTTGATACACAAATCCAATTTTTAAATCACCTTACTTGAACTGCCCTGGAATGTGTTATGCACAAAACATACAGTGCCACAGAAATCGCAGCTAATTAATGTAATTAAGGACAAGGAGAGGAAAAGAACATTTTGTCCAATGCCCAGTTAATGAAGCCATTACTCATCTAGGGGTAACCAAATTATTCTGGCTCAGGATCCAGCCTAAGACATTGTTAGCACTCCATGAATTTTACTTGGAAGAGAAAATTGTCAGCTAAAATAATCTTCCGTTAACAAAAATTAATGCAATAAACTTGCTCACAAAACTTGAGCCTTTAATAAACAAGACTGCTAAGTACTTCCCAACATGGAGAGAATGTTTCTACACGTTGCTTCCTTTCCCCATGATCTCATCTGAGTGTCTAGTGGAAAAACAAATCTTAACACCATTTGTTGTGGCTCTATTGTCTACACTGCTCTTAACAGGAAATAGGAAGGGGGGTTTGTGTGAAGGGATGGCTTGCACTGTACAGCTAAAACTTACTCATCCCTTATTAAATAGTGGCATTTGACTAGAAAGAGGTGAAATAACTTAAGACACAAGAAGGAAGAATGAAAGAAGAGACATTTGGAAGAAGGACTTCTTTCTCTTTCTAGCTAGAGAAAAGTGAGACAAAGGAGGGTACGATCAATATATTTTGACAAGTGGGTGTATTCGTTTCCTAGGGTTGCCATAATTGCCGCAATCTGGGAGTCTTAAAAGAAGAGCAATTTATTCTCTTCTAGCCTTGGAAGCTAGAAGCTGGAAATCCAGGTATTGTCAGGGCCACACTCCCTCTGAAGCATCTTTCCTTGCCTCTTCCTAGCTTCTAGAGGCTCCCAGTAATGCTTGATGTTCCTTGGCTTATAGCTGCATCACCCCAATCCCTGCTTCCTCCTTCACACGGTCATCTGCTCTGTGCTTCTTGTGGCGTCTCTTCTTATAAGGACACCAGTCACTGGATTTAGGACCCATCCTAATTCAGTAGGAACTCATCTTAATTACTTCCAAATAAGGTCACATTCTGAGGTTCTAGGTGGGTGTAACTTTGGAGGGACAATATTAGCCCATTACAATGGGGAGCAAAGGCCAAATCTGAGTTATTGCTTCCCTTAACATTGGAAATTGACCTATAGAGAGGCAAAAAAAAGTAGCTTGGCAAGAGAGCAGCAGCTGGAGCAGCAGAGATGATGAGAAAGCTTGAGAATGGAGGGTGTCAGAATCTCAAAGAGCTGTAAGGCCAATGATGGCAGCCTTCCCCTGGTGGTAGTGTCTTTCAGCATCCATTAGGGTCTAAGGCATGCCAATCAGCAATACTAGCAAGTATGAGATTAAACAGAAGTAGCAGCAGGAGTTATCTGAAAGGCAGAAAGGAGGTGGAGGACAGAATTCTAAGGAGTTTCCAATGGGCTCCTCTATGTTCTGATTCTCCAGCAGTGTTCCTCATACTGAGGCTTTATAGATCTGTGAGTATCTCTGGAACATTTCATTTTTTCTCATGTGTTTAAAAACATTACACACACACACATATATATTTGATCCATCTTTGAATTCCAATCAATCTTTCTAATAGTTTTCTTGTGAGCACTGAAGTATTTTCTAATTCTTTGTTTTCATTTTCATGAAAATCTAGGAAAATAAAATATACATTCTGGATCATCTGACAACTTGTAATTTTAACATGCACGTTAGTGGCACCAAAGTAGGATGATTTTAATTGTTGCAAACTAATGAGGAAAAGAAAAGCCGTGCACTCAACAGTTAGCTTTCATTTTTAAGCCAAGGGAAGGACAACAGCTCCACTGTGGCAATACAGAGAATGCTTTCAACAGTCCAAACAAAGAAAGAGAGCAGGAAAACTGAGTCCTCCTACAGACACTCAGGCCTGCCAGCACCTAACCTACTGAAACTGTTACAGTCACCTAGGTTTCCCAATCATAAGGTGCTTTACTCTGGAACTTTCTATGCTATCTTCAAGGCTCTTATTTGCTTAAACCACAAAAAATCTGATTAGAATTTCTGTTTTACATCAAAAGAACACAGCCAACAATATTATCAATTCCATCAATATTTCCAATAATCAGTATCACCATCAATACTATCAATAATCAACATCATTATCAATACTATTTGTACCAAGCAGTATAGCCAAACAAAAAAACAAGATCAGAATTCAGCATCCAAACTGTTTTTTAAATTTAGGGTAACTGATTATGAGACTTAGATCATCTCTCTGCAAAACACTGAGGGTATGTGTTTCCAAAAAAAGCCTTATAACCACTTCAAAAAGCATTACAAGGTAAAATGTATTCACAAAAAATGCAAATTTCTGTTAAATTATTTGATTTACATAATATTAGTCTCATGGATAACTGTGCATACTTGAATTTAAAAAATTGAAATATTCAGATTTTTCCATGGTATTTTGTTGCCATTTATTTTAAAACTTCAGCAAATATTTTAAAAATTGTTTTCTCCCTTGCAATTTTTCAAATTAAAAAGTTTCCTAAAATAAAAATTGAATAAAGAAACATAAAATTAGAAGCCCAAAAGACATTATAACCACAATCCTAAATTTGGAATTTTTCAAGACACATGCTTCAGCAAACCAAGCAAATTAAGATAGCAAAAGCCCTCCCCTTTCCTTGTGCTGACAGTATAGCCAACAGAGTCTCCTATTCCAGGTCCCAGGAAGGGATGAGCCACTTTGGCGACTCAACAGCCTGAAAGGTTGCCAAGAACTGGAGAGCCACAGGGAACAGACTGGGCAGTCACAGGAGAGGCAGGCTACCCTGCATCATTAAGAGAAAGCCATGGCATATATATGCAACATATATATGCAAGGTGGCAGATTAAATCTTTCTATAACTTTCTGGCCACATGATATCACATACATATATATGACATAAAATATACACACAGATACACGTATATATGTACGTTTACCTTATTCTTCATTATTTTTAGCTGAGGCCACATCCATTTGCACCTACCCTCTGTCTTACAACCTGGATGCCACTGTGACACTGCATAAGGGATCTAAGGACTTCCGGAGCAGCCAGTACCTTTTCACCTTTGGTTTGACAGACTCCAGGTCCAGCACCATCAAATGGCTGAGCTGGAAGGGGTGGGAATTCAGGACGTTTAGGGGAAACATGAACCTTTCCTGTACAGAGTGATTTCCATTTAAGTGAAAACCCTAAACAGACCCAACTGCCTTTTTTTTTTCCCTTTTAGAACTTCAGGCTGTTAACTTAGACTAAAACCCTAGCCCTCTACTTCCCCTGTTCTCAGGATCTAACCCCCTTATCTGTGGAATAGAACCAATGCTTCACAGGCACACTGAAGGACAACTTGAACCACTGAGCTCCTTGCCGTGCCCAACAAGTCAAGCAATCCTGTGCCCCCTGAGCTTTATGAATAACTAGATTTGAGGGCTGTTTTTCCAGTTGAAAACATCACGCAGGTAGAATGAGGATATTTTTTTTTTCAAATTAAGCCATTCTGAAAAATATGCAATGAACTGTAAGTCTCCCTAATATCTCAAACCCTCTGAGTCCCTCTCCAGAGGCAGTTACTATTCACAAACTTTTTATGTATCTGAGTTTAGACATATAAATGAAGAGAGATTAAAGACAATCTAAAGTTAGGTTTACAATCAGGACATTTGCAAATTCTTTGCTCTTTCATCTCTAAGAGGTGGCATCCAATTCCTTGAATTTGGGCTGGTCTTAGTGGACTTGCATGATTAATGGAAGACGGTAGAGGTAAAATTCTGGAACATCCAAGGCCAGGTTATAAGAAGCCTTGCAGCTTCCACCTGGACCTTTTGGACGGCTCAGTGTGGGAGGAGCCAGATGCCTTATAAGAAGTCTTACTACCCTGAGACTGCCATATTGTGGGGAAGCCCAAGCTTGCCGCATGAAGATGCCACATGGGGAGAGGTGGGAGAGGAGTGAGAGATTTCCCCAGCTAGACCTAGATCCTCCAACTATCTCAGCCTAGCCACCAGACTTGTGACTGAAGAAGCCATATTAAATACACCAAGGAACCCAACCAACAGCCAGACATATGGCTCTTTCAGTCAATCCAGCCATTCAAGAGACCTCACCTGAGACACCAGTTATTGTGGAGTAGAGGTAAGTCTTCCCAGCTTATCCTGCCCAGATTCCTCATGCACAAAATCAAGAGCATAAAAACTTGCTTGCCTGGAACCACAAAGCTATGGAGTGGTTTGTCTTGCAACAGTAGATACTAAAAGAGCATCCTTCCAAAATTTTTCTATGCATATATAAGCATAACCTTTTCCTTTCTACATGTCTTATTCTGAGCCTTGGGGCTTTTTTTTTTTCAAATTTAATGTTAGATCTTTCTAAACGGGTGCATGCAGACTTACTGAATATGATTAAAGTTTGCAGACTATAAAACCAATCCCCTAATAATGGACATTTAAATACTTTTAATTTTTTTGGTTTTTATGAACAATACTGAATGACTGAATGAACATCTTCATAAATAACTCTTTGTGCACATACAACAAATTACTATAAGTGAAATTTCTAGATTGAAAACACTTTGCTTCTATAAAGCTGGTTTTCCATTCTCCCCTTAGAAACTTTATCTTTTGACAAACAAAGCCAAACTCTATTGGTGCCTTCTCTGTGAAATCTCCCAAGATTCTGCCAGGTAGGATGAATTATTCTTCTTCTCTGGTGTCCCTGAGCACAACACTTTAACAATTTCCACTAATAAACTATGAACCCCGCCAAGGGTACAGTGTCTGCCACAGTTATTACACAACCTACCCCACCAGGTAGAGTGCCTGAACCATGCTCTTGTTCTATCAAAGATTGTAGAATGAATAAATGAGTGAATGGGCAAATGCACTTGTGCACACAGTGACAAATGTGCTGTGGAACATCAGTAGCAGTAAGAACAACTTGAACTTCTAGCAATGCAGTGACTCACGTGACAAAGTGTTCTCCCAAGGTTAGCTCTTTTGTTGGCCAAACTGCCACGTGGGTCAATGCTTATAAAGGGTGCAATCAAAGCAGATGCTGAGGGGCTTCCCTGGTGGCACAGTGGTTGAGAGTCCGCCTGCTGATGCAGGGGACATGGGTTCGTGCCCGGGTCCAGGAAGATCCCACATGCCGCGGAGCGGCTAGGCCCGTGAGCCATGGCTGCTGAGCCTGCACATCTGGAGCCTGTGCTCTGCAACAGTAGAGGCCACAACAGAAAGGTCCGCGTACCGCAAAAAAAAAAAAAAAAAAAAAAAGCAGATGCTGAGGTCTCCATATACATTTCAGAGAATGACTCAAGTTCATCAGGGATGTCCCTCCGTGTTGTGTTAAAGAGCCTGGAGAGACAGCTCACCCTATGGGGAGAGAAGGCCTGAGTACACAAGAAGTTTCCAAGACTTCAGTGGAGATGCATGCAGGAGGAACATGATGTGTCCACTTAGGTGTCTCGTTAGCCAATAATGTGTGCATACACCAGAGTCCTGGGGACAAGGTGTCATAATAAAGGGGGCATTTCTTTCAATACTGTCATGATGTGCACACTGTCAACAGAGTTCTACTCTTTTGTCTTTGATTGTCTAACAGAGAATTCAGCAAAGCTGCTGGATTCATTTATTCACTCACTCAAACAAGTATTTACCAAGAGCATACTATGTGCCTGGCACTGCTCTAGGTATGAAGATACAAAGGTAACTAAAACAAAGTCTCCATCATCGTGGGGAGGCAGGAAGAGAACTTAAAAAGTAAGATAAGGGTAGGAGATAAACCCAGAAGGGGGTCAAGGGACCAGACCACAGCAGGGCTGTACAAGCCACCATAATGACTTTGGATGTTACACTAAGTGAGATGAAAAGCCTATGAAAGACTCTGAGCAAAGAATAATATAAGCTGATACAGAAGTGATAAAACACATAACACTCCTTCATACTAATTACATACCGTTTCTTCACACTGATCATGACCAATGAGAAAACACAATGGAGGAAAAAGATTCTCGTCTCAACAAAAACAAAAAATAATAATGAGGCAGTTAGGAAGAAATCCAACCAAAGATATACAAGACCTTCCTGAGAAAATTATGAAATTTGATTGAAGGGCATGGAAGAAGACCTGATAAGTGGTGAGAGATACCAAGCTCAAGAATGGAAAGACGTAATATCATAGAGATGTCATTTCTATTCAAATTAACATAAGCAATCCATGCAAGTCCAATCAAAAAATTGTACGAAAATTAATAATATTCATGTGAAAGAGTGAAGGTTTGAATACAGCTAAGACATCCTAAAGAAGGCAGGAGGAGAAGGAAGTAGAGTAGAGAGGAGGGAAATTGTTTCCAGATAACAACACTCATAACATTGTAGCTTATTAAATTGCAGTAAAAAGAACATGGTTGTATCTGTGCAAGAACATTCAGAATGATCCATGCAGCAGAATGGAAGGCCCAGATGCAACCCTATGCTTGAATGAGAACTTGAGTATCAGAGAGATGGCGTCGTAAACACAAGAGAAATGAGTCAGTAAACTGTATTCAAATAACTGAATTTTCCATAGGAAACATAAATTAGATGTCTATATCACATTAAACAAACAAAAAGTCCAAATGCAATAAAGCCCTATACAAGTCAAAAATAAAACTTTTAGACTAAAAAAATTAGAGAACTACTTCGTAAGAATACTTGTACGATCTCCAGGTCAGGAAGTTGTTCACAAACAGGACCTAAACATGTTTAATAAAGGAAAAAATGATTTTATAAAATTTTAAAATATTAGAACAAAGAACATGAGAAACAGAGTTCAAAGATAATCCACATACTAGGAGAAGATATTTTCAATGTACATAATAAGGAGAGGACTAGAATTCAGGTTACAAAAAGAATTCCCATAAACGACAAGGATTTACTCTATAGCACATGGAACTGTATTCACTATCTCGTAATAAACTATAATGGAAAAGAAAAGAAACAATATAGACATTTACATACACACACACACATATATACACACACATGTAACCAAATCACTTGCTGTACACCTGAAACAAATGCAATATTGTAAATCAACTATACTTCAATTAAAATAAAGAACTCCTCCCTTGGAGGAAAACATAGGCAGAACACTCTATGACATAAATCACAGCAAGATCTTTTTTGATCCACCTCCTAGAGTAATGAAAATAAAAACAAAAATAAACAAATGGGACCTATTAAACAGAAAAGCTTTTGCACAGCAAAGGAAACCATAAATGAAATGAAAAGACAACCCTCAGAATGGGAGAAAATATTTGCAATTGAAGCAACCAACAAGGGACAAATCTCCAAAATATATAAACAGCTCATGTAGCTCTATGTCAAAAAAACAAACAAGTCAATGAAAAAATGGGCAGAAGACCTAAATAGACATCTCTCCAAAGAAGACATACAGATTGCCAACAAACACATGAAAGGATGATCAACATCACTAATTATTAGAAAAGTGCAAATCAAAACTACAATGAGGTATCACCTCACACCAGTCAGAATGGCCATCATCAAAAAATCTACAAACAATAAATGCTGGAGAGAATGTGGAGAAAAGGGAACCCTCTAACACTGTTTGTTGGTGGGAATGTAAATTGGTACAGCCACTATGGAGAACAGTATGGAGGTGCCTCAAAAAACTAAAAATAGAACTACCATATGACCCAGAAATTCCACTCCTGGACATACCCAGAGAAAACCATAATTCAAAAAGATACACGCACCCCAGTGTTCATTGCAGCACTGTTTACACTAGCCAGGACATGGAAGCAACCTAAATGTCCATCAACAGAAGAATGGATAAAGAAGATGTGGTACATATATACAATGGAACATTACTCAGCCATAAAAAGGAATGAAACAGTGCCATTTGCAGAGATGTGGATAGACCCAGAGACTGTCATACAGAGTGAAGTAAGTCAGAAAGAGAAAAACAAATATAGTACAATATCGCTTATATGTGGAATCTAGAAAAATGGTACAGATGAACTTATTTGCAAAGCAGAAACAGAGACACAGATGTAGAGAGCAAACTTATGGATACCAAGGGGGGAAGAGGGGGTGGGATGAACTGGCAGACTGGGATTGACATATATACACTACTATGTATAAAATAGATAACTAATGAGAACCTACTGTATAGCACAGGGAACTCTACTCAATGCTCTCTGGTGACCTAAATGAGAAGGTAATCTAAAAAAAGAGGGGATATATGTATGATTCACTTTTCTGTACAGCAGAAACTAACACAACATTGTAAAGCAACTATACTCCAATAAAAATTAAAAGAAAAAAAAAGCCAACTTAGCAATTGTACTCAGCATCAAACAGGACCTCAAAATTGAACGTTCCACCCTAGGATAACATCTGTTTTTGAATTTCACAAAGACTGAATTTCCTTCATTAAATAAATACTTGAAATAAGAAATTTCTAAAGATACCAAGATTTACAACTTTAAATCTAAGAAATCATAAATAAATATCATCCAGGGCTTCCCTGGTGGCGCAGTGGTTGAGAGCCCGCCTGCCGATGCAGGGGACACGGGTTTGTGACCTGGTCCGGGAAAATCCCACATGCCGCGGAGCGGCTGGGCCCGTGAGCCATGGCCGCAGAGCCTGCGCCTCCGGAGCTTGTGCTCCGCAATGGGAGAGGCCACAGCAGTGAGAGGCCCGCGTACCGCAAAAAAATAAATATCATCCAAGATTCTTAAAAAAAAAAAAAAAAGAATTCCTACAGATCAGTAAGGACAAACTACGCAATAGAAAAATGAGCAACAGCTACAAATCATAAAACAGAGGAAAATAAACTAGAATATCTGATCAACATAGGAAAAGCCATTCAATTCACAGATAATCAAGGAAAAGTATGTTAAAATCCATGTCACGATATCATTTCAAACTCACCATTTTGGCAATAATAAAATGTCAAGTGCTGGCGAGGACACAGGAAAAGGAACTCGAGTGCAGAGTTGGTAAAAATACAACCACTTTGGAGAACAAGATGACAATATGCAGATAAGTGGAAAATCTATATCCTTAAGAGTATGCAACTCCACTGCTATACATACATACACACCCTGAGAAACTCTGGACAGATGATATGGAGGCATGACAAAGATGGGCCCTGAAGCAGTATCTGGAGTAGCAAAACCTATGAACAAAGGTGTGCTGCATATCTCCTTTTACCCTTCCATATCCAGAGCCCACCCTCCTCCGTGATGCCGCGACCTGGGAAGCTCATCTTTAAGGACTACAGCAATGAACCCCTGTCATCCAATGGGGAGCCCAACAGGAGGCCAGAGGGAGGGAAGAGAATGCAGTCAAAGTGTTTCCTCTCCTCTCTTTTTGAGGGATCATGGGGAGGTAGCTGCATCTCTACAGAGGACACAGCTCACGTCAGGCCTCTCAAGACAGCTCTCTCTCTGGGAACAACAGCCCTGTGTCAGGCCTAGGGGTGGCAATAAGTGTGCCGTTTTTTCTGTGGGATACTGTACCCTTCCTTGTTTTATTCTGAAACCTGGCCCACATAGTCATTAACAATCCCTTTATTAAATCCTCCTCGATAACCCAGCATGAGTGTGCCATCTGTTTTCTGTTGGAACTCCAATGAATATCAACCTATATGTTTATCAATAGAGAAATGCATAAACTCTGATATATTCACATAATGGAAGTATTAAACAGCCATTCAAATTCATGACTAGATCTCCATGTATCAATATGACTATCATAAAAGCAGAGTATGGCATGAAATAGTTACAGACTGTTACAGATTGTTTCATGCAACATATAATATCTATGATTTATATAAATGTTTATAATTTAAAATACATACATCTACGTAGTTAAAAATATCAATATAAAAAGAGAGATGGAAGGAAACCCATGAAACTCATGGGAGCAGTTGCTTCTGGGGAGAGGGTTAGGAAAAAGGTGCAAAGAGGACCTCCCTGCTATCTATGATATTTAATTTTTTAATAAAGTAAGAAGGAACATGGCAATATAATGCACATTATTTCTAGGTGGTAGGTTCATGAGTGTTTTTAAAACATTATCTGTATTGTTTTTCCTAAATAATTTCTACAGCATCTCTAAAAGAAATCCAAGAATGTGAAGTATCATGGTAACAGCATGTAACAACACTGGGGGAGGAGCATTACATGTCAGGAGCATTTCAGAAACTCACATCAGAGACCTGACAGGCACGTGGCCATCTTTGCAAAGAGAATGATGCTACATACTGGCTGGGAGTGTTATTGTGGGAAAACACACGAGACACATTGTAGGCACCGAGCACATCAGTCCTAGAGAAGAGAGAGAAGCAAGGAACTCTGATTTACACTATTCTGCCAAAGAGGAATAAGTCAGGAAAATACCATTTTGTCCATATTGTCGAGAAACTAGGCTGTTATGATTTGGAGTGACCAGGATTCCAAATAAATGAATAAAGGTCTTACACAGTTAGAATGTGTAGATTAATGAAAGGAAGAAACAAAAACCTCAGCCAGCCAGCTCTCTCCTTAGGGCCCTGGGATGTTTCCTCATTGAACTATAAACACAAGAACCTGCACTCTCTTTCAAAGCTCTGCTTAATAGTAGAATAACCTAATTTGTTTTTCCTTGACCAACTGAATTTTAAGTACCTGCTGGGCAAACTGTTACGGCAAAAACTCTGCATCCACTCGCTCAGCTCTTTTGCACTCAAGCTTGGTTCCAACCTGCTGACTCTTTCCCTGGTAGACCACCTTCCTCACTTCTATACCATCCCTCTAAGCTCCAAGAATCCCTGCTGGGAAAGCGGTCATAATTTAACCTCTCATTCAACCCTCTTGTACACAATGTTAAGGTTCCATAAGTAAAAACATGTAAATGTATTTTTAAATACAAGTTTGTATTGAGGACCCATAATTAGTTAACACTGTACCTTTATTGTAGGTCTAAGGTGGTCAGACACTAAAATGGCAGTGATTTACAGTGAGATAAGAGTTTGGAATCATACAGATGTTTTTAGCTACCTATATGATCCTGGATAAGATGCTTCAACTGTCTGAGCCTCAGTATCCTCCCGGGTAAAATAACAACCTTGTGGAGAGGATTACATTACAGTCATGGTTTACACCAACTATCCTGTCATCCTGCCAAGTTTAGCATTTGATCCAGCATTTGATGTTACTGGTTTTTTGTTAACATCTTTATTGGAGTATAATTGCTTTACTATGGTGTCTTAATGGTGTGTTACTTTCTGCTTTATAACAAAGTGAATCAGCATTACATATACACATATCCTCGTATCTCCTGCCTCTTGCGTCTCTCTTCCACCCTCCCTATCCCACCCCTCTAGGTGGTCACAAAGCACCGAGCTGATCTCACTGTACTATGTGGCTGCTTCCCACTAGCTATCTATTTTGGTAGTATATATAACTCCATGCCACTCTCTTACTTCGTCCCAGCTTACCCTTCCCCGTCCCCGTGTTCTCAAGTCCACGACACCTGTGTCTTTATTCCTATCCTCCGTTAGGTTCTTCATAACCAACTTTTTTTCTTTAGATTCCATATATATGTGTTAGCATACAATATCTGTTTTTCTCTTTCTGACTTACTTCACTCTATATGACAGAGTCCATCCACCTCACTACAAATAACTCAATTTCCTTTCTTTTTATGGCTGAGTAATATTCCATTGTATATATGTGCCACATCTTCTTTATCCAATCATCTGTCGATGGACACTTAGGTTTCTTCCATGTCCTGGCTATTGTAAATAGTGCTGCAATGAACATTGTGGTACATGACTCTTACTGAATTATAGTTTTCTCAGGGTATTTATGCCCAGTAGTGGGATTGCTGGGTCATATGGTAGTTCTATTTTTAGTGTTTTAAGGAACCTCCATACTGTTATCCATAGTGGCTGTATCAATTTACATTCCCACCAACAATGTTAGAGGGTTCCCTTTTCTCCACACCCTCTCCAGCATTTATTGTTTGTAGATTTCTTGATGATGGCCATTCTGACTGGTGTGAGGTGATACCTCATTGTAGTTTTGATTTGCATTTCTCTAATGATTAGTGATGTTGAGCATCCTTTCATGTGTTTGTCGGCAATCTGTATATCTTCTTTGGAGAAATGTCTATTTACGTCCTCTGCCCATTTTTGGATTGGGTGTTTTTTTTTTTTTTATATTGAGCTGCATGAGCTGCTTGTAAATTTTGGAGATTAATCCTTTGTCAGTTGCTTCATTTGCAAATATTTTCTCCCATTCTGAGGGTTGTCTTTTTGTCTTGCTTATGGTTTCCTTTGCTGTGCAAAAGCTTTTAAGTTTCATAGATCCCATTTCGTTATTCTTGTTTTTATTTCCATTTCTCTAGGAGGTGGGTCAGAAAGGATCTTGCTGTGATTTATGTCATAGAGTGTTCTGCCTGTTTTCCTCTAAGAGTTTTATAGTGTCTGGCCGTACATTTAGGTCTTTAATACATTTTGAGTTTATTTTTGTGTATGGTGTTAGGGAGTGTTCTAATTTCATTATTTTACATGTAAATGCCCAGTTTTCCCAGCACCACTTATTGAAGAGGCTGTTTTTTCTCCATTGTATATTCTTGCCTCCTTTATCAAAAATAAGGTGACCATATGTGCGTGGGTTTATCTCTGGGCTTTCTATCCTGTTCCAGTGATCTATATTTCTGTTTTTGTGCCAGTACCATACTGTCTGGGTTACTGTAGCTTTCTGGTATAGTCTGAAGTCCAGGAGCCTGATTCCTCCAGCTCCGTTTTTCGTTCTCAAGATTGCTTTGGCTATTCAGGGTCTTCTGTGTTTCCACACAAATTGTGAAATTTTTTGTTCTAGTTCTGTGAAAAATGCCATTGGTAATTTGATAGGGATTGCATTGAATCTGTAGATTGCTTTGGGTAGTATAGTCATTTTCACAATGTTGATTCTTCCAATCCAAGAACAGGGTATATCTCTCCATCTGTTTCTTTCACCATTAATTTCTTTCCTCAGTGTCTTATAGTTTTCTGCATACAGGTCTTTTGTCTCCTTAGGTAGGTTTATTCCTAGGGATTTTACTCTTTGTTGCAAAGGTCAATGGGAGTGTTTCCTTAATTTCTCTTTCAGATTTTTCATCATTGGTGTATAGGAATGCAAGAGATTTCTGTGCATTAATTTTGTATCCTGCTGCTTTAACAAATTCATTGATTAGCTCTAGCAGTTTTCTGGTAGCATCTTTAGGATTCTCTATGTATAGTATCATGTCATCTGCAAACAGTGACAGCTTTACTTCTTCTTTTCCGATTGGATTCCCTTTGTTTCTTTTTCTTCTCTGCTTTTCTGATTGCTGTGGCAAAAACTTCCAAAACTATGTTGAATAATAGTGGGGAGAGTGGGCAACCTTGTCTTCTTGCTGATCTTAGAGGAAACAGCCTCATTTGTTCCCCATTGAGAATGATGTTGGCTGTGGGTTTGTCATATACAGCCTTTATTATGTTGAGGTAAGTCCCTCTATGCCTACTTTCTGGAGGGTTTTTATCATAAATCGGTGTTGAATTTTACTGAAAGCTTTTTCTGCATCTATTGAGATGATCATATGGTTTTTCTCCTTCAGTTTGTTAATATGGTGTATCACATTGATTGATTTGCGTATATTGAAGAATCCTTGCATTCCTGGGATAAACCCCACTTGATCATGGTGCATGATTCTTTTAATGTGCTGTTGGATTCTGGTTGCTAGTATTTTGTTGAGGATTTTTGCCTCTATGTTCATCAGTGATACCGGCCTGTAGTTTCCTTTCTTTGTGACATCTTAGTCTGGTTTTGGTGTCAGGGTGATGGTGGTCTTGTACAATGAGTTGTGGAGTGTTCCTCCCTCTGCTATATTTTGAAAGAGCTTGAGAAGCAAAGGTGTTAGCTCTTCTGTAAATGTTTGATAGAATTCGCCTGTAAAGCCATCTGGTCCTGGGCTTTTGTTTGTTGGAAGATTTTTAATCACAGTTTCAATTTCAGTGCTTATGATTGGTCTGTTTATATTTTCTATTTCTTCCTGGCTCAGTAATGGAAGGTTGTGCTTTTCTAAGAATTTGTCCATTTCTTCCAGGTTGTCCATTTTATTGGCATATAGTTGCTTGTAGCAATCTCTCATGATCCTTTGTATTTCTGCAGTGTCAGCTGTAACTTCTCCTTTTTCATTTCTAATTCTACTGATTTGAGTCTTCTCCCTTTTTTTCTTGATTAGTCTGGCTAATGGTTTATCTATTTTGTTTATCTTCTCAAAGAACCAGCTTTTAGTTTTATTGATCTTTGTTATTATTTCCTTCATTTCTTTTTCATTTATTTCTGATCTGATATTTATGATTTCTTTCCTTCTGCTAATTTTGGATTTTTTTTTGTTCTTCTTTCTCTAATTGCTTTAGGTGTAAGGTTAGGTTGTTTATTTGAGATATTTCTTGTTTCTTGAGGTAGGATTGTATTGCTATAAACTTCCCTCTTAGAACTGCTTTTGCTGCGTCCCATAGGTTTTGGGTCTTCGTGTTTTCATTGTCATTTGTTTCCTGGTATTTTTTGATTTCCTCTTTGATTTCTTCAGTGATCTCTTGGTTATTAAGTAGTGCATTGTTTAGCCTCCATGTGTTTGTATTTTTTACAGATTTTTTCCAGTAATTGATATCTAGTCTCATAGCATTGTGTTGGAAAAGATACTTGATACAATTTCAATTTTCTTATATTTACCAAGGCTTGATTTGTGACCCAACGTATGGTCTATTCTGGAGAATGTCCCATGAGCACTTGATAAGAAAGTGTGTTCTGTTGTTTTCGGAAAGGAATGTCCTACAAATATCATTTAAGTCCATCTTGTTTAATGTATCATTTAAAGCTTGAGTTTCCTTATTTATTTTCATTTTGGTTGATCTGTCCATTGGTGAAAGTGGGATGTTAAAAGTCCCCTAATATGATTGTGCTACTGTCGATTTCCCCTTTTATCCCTGTTAGCATTTGTCTTATGTATTAAGGTGCTCCTATGTTGGATGCATAAATATTTACAATTCTTATATCTTCTTCTTGGATTGATCCTTTTTTCATTATGTAGTGCCCTTCTTTGTCTCTTTTAATAGTCTTTAAAGTCTATTTTGTGTGATATGAGAATTGCTACTCCAGCTTTCTTTTGATTTCTATTTGCATGGAATATCTTTTTCCATCCCCTCACTTTCAGTCTGTATGTGTTCCTAGATCTGAAGTGGGTCTCTTGTAGACAGAATATATACAGGGGGTCTTGTTTTTGTATCTATTCAGCCTGTCTATGTCTTTTGGTTGGAGCATTTAATCCATTTACATTTAGGTAGTTATCAATATGTATGTTCCTATTACCATTTTCTTAATTGTTTTGGGTTTGTTATTGTAGGTCTTTTCCTTCTCTTGTGTTTCCTGCCTAGAGAAGTTCCCTTAGCATTTGTTGTAAAGCTGGTTTGGTGGTACTGAATTCTCTTAGCTTTTGCTTGTCTGTAAAGGTTTTAATTTCTCCATCAAATCTGAATGAGATCCTTGCTGGGCAGAGTAATCTTGGTTGTAGGTTTTTCCCTTTCATCGCTTTAAATATGTCCTGCCACTCCCTTCTGGCTTGTAGACTTTCTGCTGAAAGATCAGCTGTTAACTTTATGGGGTTCCCTTGTATGTTACTTGTTGTTTTTGCCTTGCTGCTTTTAATATTTTTTCTTTGTATTTAATTTTTGATAGTTTAATTAATATGTATCTTGTTGTGTTTCTCCTTGGATTTATCCTGTATGGGACTCTGTGCTTCCTGGATTTGATTGACTCTTTCCTTGCCAATATTAGTGAAGTTTTCAACTATAATCTCTTCAAATATTTTTTCAGTCCCTTTCTTTTTCTCTTTTTCTTCTGGGATCCCTATAATTTGAATGTTGGTGCATTTAATGTTGTTCCAGAGGTCTCTGAGACTGTCCTCAATTCTTTTCATTCTTTTTTCTTTACCCTGTTCTGTGTTAGTTATTTCCACTATTTTATCTTCTAGGTCACTTATCCGTTCTTCTGCCCCAGTTATTCTGCTATTGATTCCTTCTAGAGAATTTTTAATTTCATTTATTGTGTTGTTCATCATTGTTTGTTTCCTCTTTAGTTCTTCTAGGTCCTTTTTAAACGTTTCTTGTATTTTCTCCATTCTATTTCCAAGATTTTGGATCATCTTTACTATCATTACTCTGAATTCTTTTTCAGGTAGACTATTTCTTCTTCATTTGTTTGGTCTGGTGGGTTTTTATCTTGCTCCTTCATCTGCTCTGTGTTTCTCTGTCTTCTCATTTTGCTTAACTTACTGTGTTTGGGGTCTCCTTTTCACAAGCTGCATGTTCGTAGTTCCCGTTGTTTTTGGTGTCTGCCCCCAGTGGCTAAGGTTGTTTCAGTGGGTTGTGTAGGCTTCCTGGTAGAGCAGACTAGTGCCTGTGTTCTGGTGTTTGAGCCTGGATCTTGTCTTTCTGGTGGGTAGGTCCACGTCTGGTGGTGTGTTTTGGGGTGTCTGTAGACTTATTATGATTTTGGGCAGCCTCTCTGCTAATGGGTGGGGTTGTGTTCCTGTCTTGCTAGTTGTTTGGCATAGGATGTCCAGCACTGTAGCTTGCTGGTCGTTGAGTAGAGCCGGGTCTTAGTGCTGAGATGGAGATCTCTGGGAGAGCTTTTGCCATTTGATATTACGTGGAGCTAGCTGGGAGATCTCTGGTGGACCAATGTCCTGAACTTGGCTCTCCCACCTCAGAGGCACAGGCCTGACACCCAGCTGGAGCACCAAGACCCTGTCAGCCACACGGCTTCATGTTTGAATGATATCAATGTCTTAGCTCTATCTGTTATTCCTCTCTTTTTTCTGCTTTTTTTCTCAGGAGTTTCTTCCTCCTGTTTTCTGTTTATCTCCTGTCTTCTTTGTCCATTTTTTATTGATTGATCTCCCTTTCACTTTCACCCTGTAGCTCTCTCTTGGTTTCTGTTTCTACAGCAACAATATGACTCTGGACGGTGTGGGCCACTTTTTTCACCAATTGGCTGAGGAGAAGTGTGAGGGTGCCCAGCGTCTCTTGAAAATTCAAAACCAGTGATGCGGCCATGCCCTCTTCAGGATGCGTGGAAGCCTTCTCAAGATGAGTGGGGTAAAACCCAGGATGCTGTGGAAGCCGCCATTCTTAGGGACAAGAACCTGAGCCAGGCACTATTGGATCTGCATGCCCTGGTCTCTGCCCACGCAGAGTCCCACCTGACTTCTTGGAGAGCCCCTTCCCTGTTTTAGTTTTTAAAATACTTATATTAACATCTGCATTCAACTAAATCAGGAATGGTTTAACTAGTTTCTAGTTTCTTCTAATATTGTAATAAACCACTTTGTACTTTGAGTTTCTACCATGGTCTTCTCTATTAGAATGTGAGACTCTTGTGCAGTCAAGAGTTCTCACTATAACATGGGGTCAAATCTAGAAACAAACAGAATTCAACTGATGCTGTTTTCCAGATACCCTCCTGTCTTGAAACAACTGGCACTTCACTTATAAGGACAATATACACTGCACTCCATAAAAAACTAAAGGGCAATCTAATACCAGGGGCTTGAGATAGCTACTCCTGGTGTCAAATGGCAGTGGGAGTATTCTAAGCTTCTATTCCAGACAACCACTTGATACACCAGTCAATGTCTGGGGCCCATGCCTTTGCTTGTGAGAGGCACAAGGCTGCTAATTAACAAGTCAGCTGGGGAAATGGAAAATGGGGGAAAATCAGGTATTTGTGAAATGTGTGTAGGAAATAAAGGCAGAAGAGTCCTGCTGGAGAGCATTCAGAGTATAGTCTGAACACTCGTTACAGTGGTTTCATCATTTATTGTGGTGGAAGGCTGCAACTATTGTTTTTATTTTTTGGTAATACTTTGTAATATTGCAATGAACCCTTGTGATAGCAAGAAGCTCAAAAAATGAAAATACATATTTAGTGAAAAACTAAGTACCAAGTATCCATTTCAAAAGAAAATTGAGGATGAACATGTAACTTGAACAGAATGTTTGTCAACATTTATCACCCATCGAGGGAGCCATGGTGACTCACTGACCACATGAATATCAGAAGACATCCATCTGCCTGAGAAGCATCAACATCTATTTTAAAAATTGATGTTTTCAGAAGATGGTGCCCGAGGATGATGGTGTAGCATGTGCAGCTGCAGAAGGTGTGTTTATGGATACTCTGTGATGCATGACTTTTCATTTAAGTAAACTGGTTTTTCCTCTAAACTAATTCCACTTATTTCAATTCCTAGTTTTCTTGTGCAAGAAGAATGAGTCAATACCATTAAGTGAAATCTTGGCTAATTAGCATAGATTTGCAAACAGTTAAATGGTCTAGGTCATCAGATGCTTCAAAGAGAAGTTAGTTGAGTGAATGTCAATTATCATCTGATTCCTCATACACTTCCTGGATAAAAGTAAAGCTTTGGGAAGTTTATTCTGTCTTAAGTGAAACAGCTGACAATAGTGATTGCTACTGCAAATTCAGTTAAAAAGTTCATCATTGAAGATAGAAGTATTTGTTTTTGTGATGTAAGTACAAACACTAATTTGGTAGAATACAGCATCCTGGTAAAAACAATGTTTTTACAAAATTAAGAACTGCATAAGGCAGAAATATACTTGAAATAATTTGAAAATGCACCCATACCATGATAGTCAGCCAATCACAATAACTATAGTTTACAAAATGACTGTGTGTGTGTGTGTGTGTGTGTGTGTGTGTGTATTATGATCAATGCCTTATAATTTTTAGTTATTTTACTTTGTGTGTGTGTGTGTGTGTGTGTGTGTGTGTGTATGGATATATATATATAATCACATATACATATGTATATAGTTTTATAGATTTTGGCTTATAGTTATTTTATGTAACTGAATATAAATTATATATATAACTATATATGCATAGTTAAATAGTAAGTAACTATAAATATATATCATTATATTTTATACACACACAGAACAGCAAACAGAAACAAAGTTTTGGTAGCAAAGCTGATGCTACTTACACAGGTAGTATGTGTTTTCTCTCTTTGCTCTCAATCATCAGTAGTATTTTAGAAAGCTTGTAGAAATATTTCATAAATAACCCCAGTATCCTCCATTGGTGTTGATCTACTTTTGTAAACAAATCCTTAAGACTTTATTGAATTCTATTCAAAATCCATTAGAAATCTTTAACATGAAGTAATCAAAGTGCCAATCAATGAAATGCCAAAACACTTAAGGTTTTGAAGCTTTTAGCATATTTCAATTATAAAATCAAACCTCTCAAACAGGAAGACATTAAAATTAACCCCTACAAAAGGGAGCTACTGAAATAGTTAAATAATTAGAGCACCTCAAATAGCACACAAAATTTAACCTGAAATTCTCTAACTGCACTTTGCATTAGATCCACTGGTAGGAAGAATCTTTTGATGGAATTCCAGAATTCCTATCTTTGCAAATTAGAAAACTTATATTTAATAGAATGGAAAAAGTTCCAAAGGCCTCAAATTTCACAGCATCAAAATTTAGCAAAATATTAAATAGGATCATAAATAGAGGCAAGTTACTTGATGAATTTTATCTTGTAAAAATATTTGTCAAAAAGTATCTTCTAGAACCTAGGGGTAAGACAGGAATAAAGACACAGACCTACTAGAGAATGGACTTGAGGATATAGGGACAGGGAAGGGTAAGCTGTGACAAAGCGAGAGAGTGGCATGGACATATATACACTGCCGAGTGTAGGGTGGATAGCTGGTGGGAGGCGGCCGCAGAGCACAGGGAGATCGACTAGGTGCTTTGTGACCACCTGGAGGGGTGGGATGGGGAGGGTGGGAGGGAGGGAGACGCGGCAGGGAGGAGATATGGGAACATGTGTATACGTAGAGCTGATTCGCTTTGTTGTAGGGCAGAAGCTGACACACTATTGTAAAGCAATTATACTCCAATAAAGATGTAAACAAATATATATATATATCTTCTAAGTGGAGACCCAAAGATGGTAAACTCCTTGAGGCTAAAAATAATTATATATTTAATTATGAGAAAATATGGATATGAGGATATTTTCTATTTATCAAAATGTTCTCTGACTTACCAGGTATCTGAGTACCAACTGACAAGATATATTTTTCTACCAAAAATATTACAATCTACAGAGAAGAGACATTTGAAGGAGAAAGTAGTTTCAAATGTATTAATCATAAAATACAAATTGAAAGAAGTTTGCAGGCAACTATTTATATATATAATACCATACTTAAAAATATAATACATATGTGTGTGTGTGTGTGTGTGTGTATATATATATATATATTCATTAACTGTGATGAGGTAAGAATGGTTTTTTACCCCATCTCAAAATCAATGGCAATACCTCTGAATGACACAAAATCCAAGACTTCAACATGGCAAACTAGGTCAAGTCCAGGATAATAATGTTAAAACTCTAAGGAATAACCCATTATAATCTACTGTTAACATCGTTCTTGTAGACTCTCATGTAAGTAAAGCACATTGTAGTAAGTAACCAGGGTTGACATTCAGACTGTAGGTTCTGGTGCTAAAAATACTGAAATACTTCCATAGCAGTTGATAAAAAGAAAACCTCTACTTATTGAGACTACAAGCTACCTAATTATGTCACCTAATGGCAGCCTGGGAGCAGGGAGTGGACCTCTCAGTGGTACCAGCACAGATGTGAGTCGCTTCCAGTGGCTGCTGAAACGACCTAGGTGGTGGCAGCACAAGGGCATGTGTGGTTCAGTGCATGTGAGGGGCTACAATGGGCAGGTTGATAGTGATTTTTCAGTGAAGGTCCAAGTATGGACTCTTCCCAGGCCACGTGGGAAGGATTGGCTTCCAGGTGAGCATCACCCACTTGTAACAAAGCACCAGTGCCAAAAGCCTAACTGACCATCGATTTAGTGGAGAACTTGGAAGAGTCTGACCCAGTTCCCTGCATCATATCAGAAGTCAGACTAAGATATCATTTATCAAAAAGATCACACCAACAATTTCTAAGCATCAGCCAATAACTCAGAAACAATTACAATAACCTGATGAGTAATTTGAGCTACACTACTTGGTAGGCAGTTTTATGATGTATATTTATACTTTATCTAGAGAATACAGGCAACATTCTTAAGCGTACAGCTGCGTGCCATTAAGTACATTCACCATTTTGTGCAACCATCATCACTACTCATTTCCAGAACTTTTTCATCATTCCAAACAGAAACTCAGTACCCATTAAACGCTAACTCTCCCTTCCCCTGGCGCCTTACCGACCTCTGTTCTATTTTCTGTCTCTATGAATTTGCCTATTATATACCTCATATAAATGGGCGGAGCCATACAATATTTTAAAATAAACATTTACATATTAATATGCTAGTTATTAAGTATTTAATATCACACCTGTGACACTATACTTAAAGCTCAGGATCTTTGAAAAATGTGGTCTGACATGTTGGATTGTAGCATACAAAATATTCTCCCCACTGATGGGACACATTTTCGAGATTGTATCAACTAAGAAAATTTATAGATTCTATACTGAAATCATATAAAAAGTGGTGTCTTCAAATTGGGAATAAGTCACAAGTATTCAAAAACTAGATTAATACTTGAAGGCTTTTTAACAATGCTAACAACGACATCAGCTGCTTTAGTTGGCAACCAAACCATGAATTTCTACAACTACAAATTGAAAATTATAGACCTTCAGAGTTTCCACTTTGCCCAATGAGATAAAGAGAAGAACGGGAAGATTTCCAAGAGACAACAGCTGGGAAATCACCTGTCCGAAACGTCTAGACCAGGAAAAACGTGCTTGGCTTCTCCCTTTTATGATACAGACAAAAACGAGGTTGGCCCAAAACTGCAACTTCAAAATGGCATAAAGAAATGAAATTGTTATCTCTCCAAAAGGTCTGAAGTTGAAGCCCAAAATAACAACTCTTATTAAAAAACAAAAAAAGAGTCAACATCAAAATCTGGAGCAATGGAAGAGATGTTAATGGAACAATTTGTCAAGAAAATGTGAAAAGAACTAAGAGAAAATAAAAAGTAATATAGGCATAAACAGGACTGTCCTTAAGAACTTTAACTGTATATCAAAAGTAGCACTGTTCAGGCCATGGACATCTAAGGACATGACAGGTTGCTATTTCTCATGCAAACTCCCTCTTTTATATATCCATCTTGCACTTCCAAATGCCTACCAGGCAGCTTTACTTGGGCGCCTGCCAGCCAATTCCAACTGAACAAGTAAACAACTAAATTCTTTATCTACCCAGCCCAAATTAACTTTTCTTCCTGTATCCCTACCTCAGTAAACTGCACTGCCATCTACACAAGCTATGTATTTCTTAGAGTCATCAGTTCCTTCTCCCTCTCTACTTGGCCCCCGAATTCATCTGCTACCAAATTCTACTGCACAAAGTCTGTCCTCTTTACAGCTTACTGTTCAAGCCCTCATTATCTCTCATCCAGATCCTTGGAATACTTAGCACCAATACTCATCTCCCCATTTGGAGGCTTTTCTCTCCTTAAATCCATTCTACACAATGATGTAAGGGTTACAACCTTAAAAATAAATGAGATGCAGCTCTATTTACAATAGCCAGGACATGGAAGCAACCTAAGTGTCCATCAACAGATGAATGGATAAAGAAGATGTGGCACATATATACAATGAAATATTACTCAGCCATAAAAAGAAATGAAATTGAGTTATTTGCAGTGAGAGGGATGGACCTAGAGTCTGTCATACAAAGTGAAGTAAGTCAGAAAAACAAATACCGTATGCTAACACATATATATGGAATTTAAAGGGAAAAAAAGGTTATGAAGAACCTAGGGGCAGGACAGGAATAAAGACGCAGATGTAGAGAATGGACTTGAGGCCATGGGGAGGGGGAGGGGTAAGCTGAGACGAAGTGAGAGAGTGGCATGGACATATATACACTACCAAATGTAAAATAGATAGCTAGTGGGAAGCAGCTGCATAGCACAGGGAGATCAGCTCGGTGCTTTGTGACCACCTAGAGGGATAGAATAGACAGGGTGGGAGGGAGACGCAAGAGGGAGGAGATATGGGAATATATGTATATGTATAGCTGATTCACTTTGTTATAGAGCAGAAACTAACATACCATTGTAAAGCAATTATACTCCAATAAAGATGTTAAAAAAAAACAAAACAAATGAGATCATTTCATTATGCTAAACAGACAAGCATGAAACACCTTTAATAATTCTGGGCTAACATCAAACTTTTTAACAAGGTTTGCAGAGTTTTCACAAATCTGGTCTAACCTACCACCCTGTCTCACGTCCTATTACGATCCTATCACACTGTACATTTTAACTACACTTATTGTTTTATTCTTCCTCCCATCCCCAACACACCCTTCTTCATGCTTCCATGCCTCTGCAATGCTACCCTCTACCAATTCCCTTGTTCTCCCATGCCTCCACTCAACAGAGAAGATTCACGTCCAGTATCACTTTCTTGGTGACACCCTCCCTTTCTTGATCTGATTTTATTACTCCCTCCTCCATGTGCCCACAGGACTCTGTTAAAATATTCATCATAGTAGATACAGTCTACTCTAATATAACTTATACATGTATGTCTGTCTACCTCTGATTATTACTTTTCTAGGGGGAGGTAACTTATTGTTCATATTTTTATCCTCAGTGCTTACTACAGTATAAGAATATGGTACAAGTTCAATATATGTAAGTAAATGAATGAATGATGCAGAACATCAAACACCAGCTGAAAAAACAGAAACCCCAGAAAGATTCATTACGATCATTATAATCATTCTTTCATTAAATGAGCTAAAGCTTCCCTTGAGGCAGAATTTTATATATCAACAGTCATACATCATTCTTACCAACCAAGTATACATTATTTTAAGAGAATCTTGAAGATTTCTGAATGAGATAAAAAGATACTGATGAGGCGAAAAAGTCAATATTTTAGACATTGGAGATGGCACATAACATAATTCACAAGTAAGAAAAGAGACGAAGGGGACCCAAGAGGAGATGAGTTTGATTAAAACCAAAAGAACCAACTTGAAACCAGCTTGAAACCAACTGGAAACTATAGGAATAAAAAGTCTAATGAAGGAAGGCTTTGCAAGGTTAAGTAATATCACATTTATGCTAAAAGAAATAGTTCACTAGCCAAAGCAAAGTGACCAAGTAATAAACAAAATAAAAAATGGTTTGAAGAATACAGAATTTTCTAGAAACTGAATGAAAATAGGGCAGTCCTAGTGAAACCAGATGCCCAGACTATATACAAAAGTTACCAGGCTCTACAAATGGAGAGTGAAGGCGGGAACTGATGGAAAAGAAAGACTTGATAGGAGTTCAGTGTGGAGACACCATAAGCACAAGGAGGAATGTTTTCCCTCCTAACAGGCACGGAGGCATTAGGCAGAGAAGTGTCTCATGATTTGCCAAAAAAAAAAAAAAAAAAAAAACGGGTCTTCTCCATGTCTAGGTTAAGATGATAGCAAGATACCCAGCCAGAAACATCAGGGGAAAGCAGTGGACCTGCTTGGAGTTACGAGCTTCATAATTTCCGGGGAAAAAAAAGTGCTCTTAAAATGTCATCATTTCCACAGTTCCTCAAAGATCCCACAGCAAGGTAACCCAGTCAGTAACGAAGGACCTTATCAGAGGACAGTGACTGGGTGAACTCTTCTAGCACTCAGCTTTTGTTTGGTCAGGAGGATTTCCTGATATCTAACTAACACCTTTCTGCAGTTTTCCAGTTTACAGTCAAGTCAAAGTTAAGTCAAAGTTCACAGGAACACCTGCAGCTAGTGGAACAAATTATGGGGAATACTGGCTTCAATCGAACCCGAAACAATGACCAAAGAAACTGAAGAAGAATAAGTTAAGCACAAGGTCATGGAGATGACACTCCACCCTTGGCAGAAGGAGGGAGAGTTAAGATGCCCAGCACAGCACCTGGAGGGATCCCTTTGAAACTGTTTCCACTTTCACACACACAGATTGAGGTAAACCTTATGAAATTTTCAAGAATCAAATTACATGAAATTCATGTTACTCAATACCCAAGAACCCATGTGAAACGAGTTTGCACATAAGGCCCTTGTGCCTTATGTCATTTTACAGAACTGTTACGCCTCCCTGACAGCAGCCCCACAGAATAGTTTAAATGCTCTACTTAAGCACACACCCTATCTAAATTAGAGATGAGTGCACACAACTACTTGCTGGAACCTACGAGAATCTTAAATCCTAATTCAAACATTTGGACTTTAACAAAGAATGTTTTTTTTCCCCAAGCATACTTTCCCTTAGTTTTTAAACCCATGTGTATTTCAAGGGGAAAAGAAAATCCATCTGTTTCTGATTCATTTATGCTTAACTCATCAGGCTATCACCGGAGAAGAGTTATGGGGTGTCCACGTCACTTTCCCCCCCTCCTTAAAATTCTATTGCTTCTCTTCTTTAAAGTAAGCAGGTGTACTGTGTCACAATTAAACAGATATGAACGGTAAAACACTATCATTTTGATTCAAACCTCAAGATCTATGTGTTTTAAAAGAAAGCCTTAGAGTCGTCCCCTTTTCCTGACTTCTAGGTGTGTGATTCTGTTCGTGGAGGTGATTATTTTTTTAAGCAAGAGAGACATGAAGAAACATAATATGGCCAACCATAGGCTAAGCCTCAACTAACCTCAATTGTCTACATTTCTGAGAAGAGGTGCCTGAGTAATGATCAAAAATGGAACTGAAATCAATGAGTAAATCAAGCCCCCCCCTACAACCTACAAAGAGTTAATATTACCAAATTTTTTTTTTTTCCTGTATAACAATGTTACAGAATTAGGAGCTGAGTTTGGCATCAACCAATGAAAACCTAATTAGCCATAAGGGATCTAAGTGTACTGCTGGCTCTATCTCACTCACAGGAGCATAGAGCCATGCAGAGAACATGCACTGTGCAATCAGAAAATTCTGGGTTCCAATTCAGCTCAGCTCTTTACTGGTTGTTAATTAACATCTAGATCACTCTCATCATTCCGTCATTCCTACCATGGAGACAAAGCCTCCCCCGTAAGAGCTATCGTGAGGATTAAAGATAAGGTTAATCCACAGCATGGCCCTCAGCAACGTGCTTTTATGGTTATCCCTCATCACTGCCTGCAACATCATTTTAGGGAAAACGCTTTCTGAGAGCTGACTCAGCACGTCTAAGCTGAGGAGTCCAAGGCTCTCGTCACTGGCAGCCACGCATGAGGCGCAATGGCAGACAGGCTGGCAAAGGTCACAGCTGCAGAGGTAGCCATCACAGGGCACAGAGACTAGCAGAGGGCCAGAGGACCAAGAAGCTCTTCACCACGCTGTCTCCTGCGTGGCCGGCAGGTGTAAACCATGTCCGTGGGAAACCTGTCAATACAACCAAACCAAACATACCGCCCTCAGACCCAAAGTCACATGGAAATCATCAAAACATCATTATAAAACTCACTGCCAGTACCACTGGCAGCTTCTCTCTTTTCAAGGGAGTACTTGAAAGTTTATTTGTGGAAGGGGACTAAAGCTGGCCAGTTTCACGCAAAAGCCCATCCATGCAGGCAGTGGCTAGGTTGGAGAGAGATCTGGCAGCCAGCAGGGGTGGTACCTGCTGTAAGTCCTTTGCCTCTGCTGTTCCTGTTTGGTGGAACATTTTAACATGAAAGCTGGCAAGGAGCAGGTAAGAAAAGGGAGAGACCTCAATATAATCTAGCAGGTATTTATGGCCTGAGCGGTGTCCCTGCCCACACTCACACACTGTTAGGGCTAAAAAGGGCCTCAGAGATTAACTGGTTCAAGCCCTTTCCCTTTACACATGGGAAAGGAAGGCTCACGGAGGTTATGGGGCTTGCCTGAGGTCACACTGCCAATTATGTGGCTGAGCCAGCACCCAGCCTGGGTTCTTTCCCTCACAGGCCCTGGAGGAGAGAAGATGTGGTCATGACCCTGGCCTCTGTCATCTGTGAACTTCTACTTATGTTAGAGATACCTTCAATCTTCTTCTATTTCTATGGTGCCAATGAGTTCTGAGTATACCCCAAGAGTTAGAGATAAAAGAACCATAATTTTAAAATGAGTCCCAGTGGTTAAAAAAATGCATGAGACAATGAGGATGTCAACTATTTTGCGAAGCTGCAAAAAGGAGAGATAACAAGTCTGTAAAATGACCTAAGGCGCAAGGGTCTTAGGTATAAATTCATTTCATGTAGAAATAGTTTTTATTTAGCAAATAGCAAGGAAACTATGCTTAGAAAAACACACACACACACACACACACACACACACACACACGATTGTCCCCAGACTGGGGGAGGATAAATGAGAATAAATATAGTGTTTTTATTTTGTTTTGTTTTTATAAAGCACTAAATACTTAATAGAAAGCCTAGAGGTAGGGGCATGCATGGCAGGTTTGAGGAATAGCATGAAGGTCAATGAGGCTGGAGCAGAGGCAGGAGGAAAGGAGCGTGTGGTGTTCTAGAGGCCAAGTGATGAGAGATGTTACAGGAAGAGGGAATGATCATTCGTGGTAAGTGTTAAGGTGATAAGTCAAGAAAAATGAGGACTGAGAACGGTACATTGCATTTGGTATCATGAAGGTTATTGATGGCCTTGATAATAAATGTTTGAGAGGAGTAATGGTATGAAAGCTTGACAAAAAATGGTCTCAAGAGATAACTAGAGCAAATACAGGCAACTCTTTTAAAGAGTTTGAATGTACAAGAGAGCGGGAAAATGGAGTGGTGAATGAAGGGGCAAACAGAATCAAGACAAAGCTTTCATGATGGCAGAAATAATAGCATGTTTGTGGGCTAATGGGAAAAGTCCAGTATGGAAGGGAAGAAGGAAGGGAAGAAAGAAGGAAAGAAGAGGATGCAGAAAAGAGGGGAAGAATTATCAGAGCAATCTCTTTGAATAGGCAAATGGGGATGGGATCTGGGACACCAAGTGGAAAGACTGGCCTTTGTTAGGGGAATGGAAGGATGATTTACCCATCATAACTGGACAGAAGTCAGAGTACGTAAACCAGATGCAGGTAGGTGGGAAAATGTGGAGATTTTCTTCTGATAGCTTCTATTGTCTTAATTTAATAGGAATCTGTGAGTGGAAACGTGGGAAAACTTGTGGGGGTTTCATCAGAGAAAAGAAAGAAAATATTCATCTGAGGGAATGAGAGAGTAGATGGACTCAGAAAATGCAGCATGACTGCTGAGCGGCCCAAGGGCCCATCAGAGGACAGTGAGCTTGACTTTAAAGCAATCACATTCACCTGCACAGGTGGGTTTAACTTGGTTAAGGTTTAGCCAAGTGAGTGAACTAAAGAGAGAGGAAGAAAGAAATTTAGGGAGTGGTTATCATGACTGGCCAAGGCATTTCAGCTGGCCAAGGAGGGAAGTAAGGTGAGTGAGACACAGGAAAAAGGAGGTGGAAATCAGGGCTTGTAGGTTCCAGTAGACTTGAAGAAATATGGAGTTGGGGATTCCAGGGGAAGTAAATTGTGAAAAACAGGAATGAAGCTTAGAGAGTAAAATGCTCAAAACTGAATTATGGGGGAATTACATTTATTGTAAACACAAGACTTTGATGCCCTCTAACCTATACAGGCTCAATAAACCTGCCCCGAACACCACACCTACCTTGTCATTAGTTTCAGTGGTGATAGCAGTAATTCCTTGTCCGCAGCCACAAATAGAAGGTGAAACTCGCTATCAATGGCACAGACTGCCAAGACCAAAGCCAATCCCACTGCAGTGAAAGCCATTTTCACTGCAAGTAATTTGATATCCTAACGACCAAAGAATAAAGAACAAGAGGATATTAAAACAGAAGTGACTTGAAACAAACAGCCCCCGAAAATGAAACAGAAGCAAATATCCTTGAAGCTAAGTGTTTCTGGTGAAGATCCAATGACTGGGCACAAGAATAGGTGGAAACCGTACACAGGTGTGGTAGACTTGAAAGTGGCTCCCAAAGATAAGTCACTGTCATGCCCCATGACTGGAGAAGGGGCCTTTGCAGATGTGATTAAATTAAGGACTTGGAGATGAGGCGATTATCCTGGACAATCCAGCTGAGTCTTGAAAGCCATCACAAAAGACAGGCAGAGAGAGGTTTGACATACACAGAGAAGGTGATAGCAAGACAGAAGCAGAGACTGGATGGATGAAAGCTACAGCTAAGGAAGACAAAGGGATTGCTGGCAGCCCCCAGTGGCTAGAAGAGACAAGGAACAGATTCTCCCCCAGAATCTCTGGAGGGAGCATGGCCCTGCTGCCGCCTTCATTTTGGACTTCTGGTCTCTATTAACTACAACAGAATACATTTCTCTCACTTTAAGCCCCCTCGTTTGTGGCAGGTTATTACAGCAGTCAAAGGAAATGCATACGATTTGATCTAAGGAGTGTCTACTAGGCACGGTGCTAGGCAGGGCACTTTGGGAGGACCCGAGACGTACAGGGCTTAGTCCTTTTCCTTAAAAGTTTTAACTATCTAATTTAATTGCTCTGAAAGAAGGGATCGATCAAATCCAGAAAACAAGAAATCAAACCACTTGAAGAAATGTGGGGAAAAGATCATTTCACACTACAGGAGGAGTTATCCAGATAGTGGATTCCTGAATAAATTCCAAAGAGCTTGCCCTTTACCCATATTTGTTTCAACAAAAAATGTAACATGGAGAATAAACTGTTGTAATAACCTGATTCCTTAGGTCACTGTATTCAAAATGAAAACATTTTCTGGGATAGCCCATACAAAAGGGAATATATTTATCCCCACCCAACACAGAGAAAAGACTTACAAAACGGATGAAATAAGTTTAGTGGAAGGGCTTCCCGGCATCTGTTCCAATGTCTCAGCTTCAGAAATCACCCAAGAAACTAATGACTCTACAGGAGAAGCCTGTACAATTCAGAGAACTCTCTACGGTACCTTCAACCCAAACTGTGTTCACCCCTCCAGCAGCCTTCTATTTGAAACAAAAGCAACCAGGACACAAAGAGTGTAAGAGGTTGAAACTAATTGGCAAGTCGCTCAATGTCAAATTCAATCATTTCCCACGTTCCTTCAAAAACAGCCTCAAAGAACCACACATCCAACACTCAGCTTTATCTGTTCCACACCCTTGGACCGTCTTTGGAGCAATTGATGGAGAGGTGGCAGACCGCCCTGGAAGTGCCAACCCCGGCTCTCAGCAGATGCTGCTTCTTTGACTCATTACCAGTGGCAGCTAAACACGTAATCAAGCACAGCTGCCAGGAAGAACGGCTTGAGCTCATGGTTGGCTGACTGGCTCCTGAATTCCCACTCAGTAAGCATCCCTCTGAACAGCCCTTTCCTACTTGGGAAAGACCTAGAACAAAATCCAGCCAAATAGAGGGACATCGAAAGCTCTTGATAGGCGGGTTCCAATTAAATGTAAGTCAAGTATTCCTACTGCTGCAGGGGTCCTGCAGAACCATTTCCACCCAGCTCCTACATGGCTGCCTTGCTCCAGATAAGACCTTTTTTTTTTTTTTTGGTAATATGTTTTTTCATGATAGCAGGAGATGATGATTACCCCCCAACTTGTGCAAATCAGCACCACTGTGCAGTTCTGCCAAGCTGCAGATCCTGGCGTTTGGGAGGTCCCCTGTCCAGCGCTGGCCGTAGCTAGAACTTAAGCATAACCCTCTTTCCTAATCCTACCAAGGCACTGAGAAGGATGCCAGCGTGACCTCAACAACCTGCTTTGGGGGTTAAGCTCACAGCTGTCACAACTTGCTGCTAATATCAATCAAACCCTTTTCAGCTTCATCAGAAGCATAGAAAGCAGGACATTGCTGACCTGAAACTGCATCTTATGCAAAAGGAAAAACCAAAGAGCTGAAAGAGGCAGGAGGTGGAAAATGCTGACATTTGTTGAAAAACTTTCAATTGGCCAATCAACTTGTTTGAAATTTCAGAATTTAAAATGTACAACCTTTTCCTGTTTGGAGGTTAGAGGTGGTCTCCAAATGCTGGTTTTTTCCCCAGCTTTCTAAAAGGACCACTAGGTTACAGAGTTAGATGGATGGTAGAAGGGAAAGAAAAGGGCAAGTCTCAAAAGCTGGTCAATAACAATGAAACAGAAGTAACACAGCCACCCACCTAACCCACCAAGTTCTGAATTCTCTCTTTCTTTCTGCTAAGGACAGGAGTTGAGAGATGCTCGCAAACGGCATAAAAGAAACACCCAGGCTCGGATTTCTGCTCCCATCCCCTGGCATAGGGAAGAATAGCAAACCAGAAGGATGGCAAGTCCTGGCCCAGATAAAAGCACAGTATCATGATTTCGTAGATCAATTACAATTGCCTTGTGGTATTATGAACCAGACATGCTATAGGTCTTTTTTTTTTTCCTTTTAACAAACAGACTCTATTTGATTAATAGCCCCATGGGATGGAGAACTAGTTTTTATTTGTAGTGCATCAAAAGAATAGGACTTATCAGGTGATCGGGAAACTGAAAACACTTCTTTGGTTTAACAAGGCTCCATTTTATTAATGACGATGCTGCCAGCAGCCTAACCAGAACCTCACTGGGCTTACATTCAGCTGACAAGACGCCAGTCTGCGCTCTCATGAACACAGCTACACTACAAGAGCCTGGGAAGATTAGTTCTTGAGTGGCGATAAACTGTTTGTTCAGTAAGGTGTATATAGCGCCTCTCTAACCCTGAGCCCATTTCCCCCTAACTTCAGTCCACCTTCTTCTCTCTGCTAATAATTTTGAAAATGATGAAGCAGACAAAACCGTCTCCTAAAATAAAACTCACATACTCCTATTTTTAATGATTCCCATTCTCTGCATCTTGGACTTGGCAAGGGCCCCTAAGCTCCTGAAAGAGATTTGTAAATCCACATATACCCAGATATCAACTACACACTAGCACATATATGTGCAACTTTCCAAGTGTATTATGGGAGAGACCAGCATACTTCCTGAATTCACAGCTGTCTTCCCAGCCTCCCTGGCTAGGAGGTGTAGCCATGTGACTGGGTTCTTACGGTAGAATAATAGGCACTGGAACCCTACTGGAGATTTGAGTCTGGTCAGGAATGCAAAAAATGGATGTGGGCAGAAGTGATGCATTCCATTCCCAAGATTACCCCAAGAAAACCTCCCATGCAATTCTCAACATTCTCCCCCCACCCCTCCCTTGCCACCCAGACACAGGCACCAGGGTGACCTTGGAAGCCATGCATTAAGGACAGCAAGGCTCCATCAACCCAGTCCCTGAATGGCTGCTTGGAGCAGATCCCCTGCCCCCACTTCAACCCTGCCAATTGGACTTTTCTGTGAACAAGAAACAAACTATTTTATCAAAACACTGATATTTCAGGATTTCATTGTTACAGCAGCTAGGGCTTCCTTACCTAACACATGTTATAGCAGCTAAGGTTTCCTATACCTCCTACATGTATACATGTATACTACTGTTGTGATGAACAATGTATACATTCATTTTATTTCATTGTATTTTTTACTTTGATAAGAACACTTAACATGAGTGTATACATACATTTACAAAGCAATACCAAGTTCAGAGCAGTTTCTTTCACTGTGTATTTTTACAAAACGCTTAATTAACCCTTTTTTCAACAATTCTAGCAGCAAGCTAAATGTGATATATACAGAGGAAAGCAAGGCAGTCTCTGGCCTCAAGCTTACAGTATATTGGGGATGGCAGACATATAATAAAAATGTAAATAAGTGTATTATTACAAATTACAAGTGCCTGAAAGAAAATGGGAATTGTGAGAGAATAACAGCAGAGATCTAATATAGAGTGGGGAAGGGGGAGTTGCAGGACAGGTTTTTCTAGAGCAGTGATATCTAAGCTGGAGGACAAATGTGTGAGCAGAAACTAATTAGTTAAAAATAAAGAAATAGCTCTCCAACCAAGAGAACAACTTGTGCAAAGACCCTAACGCAGGAACAAGCTTGATGCCCTCGAGGAACTGAAAGGAAGCCAGTGGAGCTGGACAGGAGTGAACAAGGGGAGATGGAGTGGGGTAGGGGAGGGGAGAGGAAAGAAGGGGAGCTTAGGAAAAGATGAATCATGCTAGGCCTTGAAGACCAGTAAGGATTTGAAATCTTAGTCTAAAGCATACATTCTCAAGGGAGCGATAATGGCCCTGAGGGGATGAAAAATTGGTTCTTGGGAGTGGGAGAGGAAAGGACTTAGGTTATACAATGGTTTGAGGCTCCTCAAAGAGCCACAGCACATGTAAACAGATCTTCTTGCCAGGCTCCTAGATCTTTAGAGGAAAAATAATGTGCTAGCCGTATATTATCATCTATCTCAGAAAATGTCAAGATTTGCCGGTTACACGCAAGACAAAATACAGCAATCCATTGGCTCTACTGATTCAGTTGAATGTGCAAGAGGCAGGTGGACCATTGCTCAGTTTTTGTTGTAACCAATGGCAGAAGATTCCCAAGGTAAGCCTATTAGTCCAACGTTTAAATAACTGTTTCCAATCCCTCCCAAAGAGTAAAATAGAGGTCTGAAGAGGAAGGTGTTGCCTCTCCTTTGTACGGAAAAAGCAGCACACATAAAACAAAATGGAATACCAGTGTTCACAGTAGTGTTATTCACAATGGCCAAATAGTGGAAGCAACCCAAGTGTCCATCGACAGTTGTATAGATAAAATACGGTAAATACATACAATGGAATATTATTCAGCCTTTTAAAGGAAGGCAAGTCTGACACAAGGTACAACATGGATGAACCTTGTGAACATTATGCTAAGAGAAATAAAACAATCACAAAAAGACAAATGCCATGTGATCCCACTTATATGAGATAACTTAAATTCATAGAGACAGAAAGTAGAATGGTTATTGCTGGGATGGGGGGAATGGAGAGTTATTATTGAATAAGTATAGAGTTACAGTTTTACAAGATGAAAGAGTTTTGGAGAGTGGTTACATAACGATGTAAACGTATTTAACACAACTAGACTGTACACTTAAAAAAATTAAGATGGTAAATTTTATTATGTATATTTTACAATTATAATTTTTTTAATTTGAGAAGTCAAAGTTAATTCTAAGTGGCTTCACAGTAATGTCCAAGAACCTCTGTTCACATATATACACACAATCAGAAAACTTAAAGATCTAGGTCACATCTAGGAAGTCCGCAAGTTTAGAAAAGCTAATGAGGTTGAAACAAAAGCAAGAAGAAGAATATTCTGGATTCGGGATAACGTTAACTTACAGTTTCAACTCTCTTGAATTTGATTCAGCCAATAAAATGTGAGCAGAAGCAATATTTGTCACTGAGTGGAAGCATTTAATTGCCAGGGCAAGATAGACCAGCATTCTCCCTTCCCTACCCTGGCGGCTATGGAAGCATGAGGGCTGAGATGGAGCTACCATCAGCATGTATTCCTCAACACACACAGTGGGCCACGCCCTGCTAGCAACCCACACCAGATACGTGGCCTGATGGAGAAATACACCTTGGTTGTGTGAAGCCACTATGATTTGGGGGTTGTTTGTTACCACAGCATCATCTAGCCCAACCTGACTAACATAGAGTTTAAAAAAAAAATGGAATACGGGAATTTGAATTCCAGCTTAATCAACAGACAGATACCCTTTAACAGTAAAAATCCTTTATTTCACTGCAATTGATTTCTGAAAGGAAATTCACAATGATCATTCTTCATAAAATGTACAAGATATTAATAGTAAAGAAAACGTTTTTCCTGCACGTGTAGGACTACATCATAGATCATGTATGACTCAGCGGAGAGCATGTGCCTGTGTCGTTTGGCTGGTTTGTGAGGGGTGCGGAGAACATCCTAAATAATAAGCACATGAAACAGTTTCTTCCTCCCATCCAAGAACGTAGCAACAGTTGCTACATCACACTTGGGTAGAGAAGGTGTTCAGAGGCACGTCCTCTCCCTTTCAATAAGTGTCAAGTTCCTGGATGTTTTGGACAGTTTTCTAAATAAGTATCTGTTAATCTTCCAGGGGCATGATGACTGGAGGAAAAAATACACAGAAGCCAGTTTCCAGCAGGTTATGTGAGAGGGGGAAGGGCAAAGGGTTTTCCCTTCCCTTCTTCCCCCAGATCATTCCTCCGCTGCAGGCAGAGTGACTGGGAGCTGAAGCTATTCCCAAACATCTGAAAACCATTTATAAAAAACGGAGGTTACTACAAATAAAGACACTTTAAGCTGGTGGTTCATATCTTTAGTTCATGATGTAACTAGACACTAAAATAACAGTGTATGCTCTGGTGGAAAAAGTCACCGAACAGAGTTCTGAGACGTGTGGTCCACTCCCATCTCTCCCACTAACAAACTGGGACGTGTCGCTCGACTTCCTAAGAACTTACTTCTCTCCTCCTTAAATAAGACAGGTCAGACCAGTGTTTCCCGAAATGTGGTCTTTGGTTCAACTGTGTCTGAATCCTCTATGGGTATGTGGTGAGGGGAATGTACCAAAGGCACATTCCTAGGACGCATCCTTTCCCTACTGAATCAGAATCTCCAAGAGTGAGGCCCAGGAATTGGCATTTCAAAGTTTCTCAGCTTCTAATCCCAAACTCCTAATTCAATATCTTGTAATAACTTTTAATGGAAAAGAATCTGGAAAAGATTAGGAGTATATATATGTATATATGTACATATATATATGTATATATGTACATATATACATATATATATGCATGTGTGTGTATAACTGAAGCACTTTGCTGTACACCTGAAGCTAAAACTTGTAAATCAATTATACTTCAATTTTTTTAAAAAAGTTTCTCAGCTTCTAGTTGCACAGCTTTAGTCTTTGGTGACCTTTGGAACTATGCAGAAGACCAAACTACTTATACACAACAAAGTTTCTGAACCAAAAGACTGAAGAATCACTAAGGCCCCTTCCAGCTTTATAATTCTACAGACATGAGCACAACTGAAAAGAAATATGTAGCTCCCACACCACCCGCTCCATCCCCTCCAAAAAAATGCTTAATTCTTTACATAGAGATCATCCTGGTGCAAAATAAAATATTAAAGCTGATATAGTATTATGTACTAACCATTCAAAACAACCTCCCCATTCATTTTACCTCATCTCCCTTCTTCGCCACAAAAAAGCCTGAACCTCAATCACACCTCAGAGAATAAATTTTAATACCACATACGATATTTTAAAGCCAGATATTTACATCATGTTAACTCCATGTTCTCTCATAAAACCGTTTCCAAATACGAACATCAAAATTTGTAAAACAATAAAATATTTCTGTACTGTATCTCTGAGCAAATAGGTTAGGCTCTATTTAAGCAAGGAATGGGAAATACACAGTTACTGAAAGACTGAAAGCTAAAATACGAAAACGAGGATGGACAGGGTACCTATTATTGTGTTTGGCAACTAGCAGGCAGTCAGTTAGCATGGATTCCCTTCCCTGAAAAAAAGTCCAACTCTCTAGTTGCAGAGACAGTCAGTAAATCCAGACCTAGAACCTAGGTCTTAGGACCTCAAATCTAGTGTCTTTTTTCTAATACTGACCAAAGTTTTGCTTACACTGGGAAACAAAACGTATGAATCTCTGAAAAGTGTGCATAATAACCAGAATGAGCTTTAATGGGATTTGGAAATGGATCAAGACAGGAAAATAGAAATAATGAAAGAGAATAAATAGTGCTAACTTCCAGTTAAACATGGCAGGTTGAACACCAATTTTTTCCATTCTCTCCCAAACGTCTGCTAAAATAACAGTAAATAAATTAAAATGACAAGAGAACTGGAAAGGAGACAACAGCAGACAAAAGATGCCAATAAATTTTTGGAATATGGAAAGCTGGTGGAGGAATTGTAACTGATTTAACAGGATTGCGCCTGCAACAGGATATAATGATGGGAAGCAAGACAATTTGGCCTGTGAAAGCTCAGAAAGGCTTCAGACACAGAGGCACCTGGTGCTGCAAAAGATGGGAGTGAAGGCTTGGCTACAACTAGAACAGTGGTCGAAAAGTAATGGAAAGAAGACTCTGTTGAAAAGTAAAATTGAGACAATCTTTCAGAAAGTATAACTAAAAGAACAAGACAAAAGATTTTAAGAGCTATGTTGGTAGATCCAGGAGACTTAATAACTGACTAAAAGGAGTTTCACAAAAAGCAAACACATACAATGCTGGCAAGGAAATTATCAAAGACATGAAAATAAATATTCCCCAAACTGAAGAATATAGATCTATTGAAGGTCCATGAAAAACCCAGCACTGTGAATTTAAATAATCCACATCGAGGCACAGCATCATGAAACTGTGGTTCAGAGGTTGGCAAATTATGGCTTGTGGTCCAAATGTGGACCACCGCCCATTTTTTTAAATAGTTTATTGGAACACAACCGTGTTCATTCGTTTCTATATTGTCTAGCACTGCTTTCCTGCTATAGCAGCAGAATTTCGTGTCAGAGATAGTATAGCCTACAAAGCCTAAAATATTTCCCAAGAGAAATGAAACCTATGTCCACACAAAAACTTGCACGTGAATGCTTACAGCAGCATTACTCATAATAGCCAAAAGGTGAAAACAACCTACATGTCCAGCCAGACAAATGGATAAACTAAATGTTGTATATCAAGACAATTAAATATTATTCAGTCATAAAGGGAATGAAGTACTGATACATGCTGCAACTTGGATGAACCTTGAAAATACGCTAAGTGAAAGAAGCCAGTCCCACAAATTCACATATTATATGACCCTGCTATATAACTTCATTCACATGAAAATCCAGAGTAGGGAAATCTATAGAGAAAGGAAGTAAATTATGATTGTCTGGGGCTGGGGGGTAGTGAAGAGTAAGGGTAAGCTAAACGGTACAAAGTTCCTTTTTGAGGTGACAAAAATTACTAAAATTGACTGTGGTGATGGTACATATATCTGTGACTACAATAAAGACCACTGAATTATACACTTTAACTTGGTGAATTGTATGATGTGTGCATTATATTCCAATAAAGCTCTTTTAAAAGGGAAATACACTAGAAAAAAATAGAATAAAATATACTGCTTGGCACAGTGTACCCATTACAATAGATTAATACTGACCATTGGGTCTCTAAAATGTGATAAAACATCATGAAAGAATGATGAAAGGAGGATGAGAAAGAGAATTAGGAAATCATACCATAATGACAATCTAATAGAATACAATAAATCATATTAAAGGTATACTGTAATAACTATGGAAGTACTATCATATAGAAATCACAAAGGATTAAAAATGATTATTTAATATTAATATAGTCAAAGGCAAAGTTGATTTTAGAGCACAGACTATTACCAAGGATAGATAAGGTCATTTAATAATGACAAAGGAGTCAGTTAACCACAGACATAACAATTCTAAATGCTTATACACCCAATAACAGAGCTTCAAAATAAAGAAAAAACTGATAGAATTTCAAGGAGAAACAAACAATTCCACAATGGTAGATGGAGACTGTAACATACATCTCTCAATAATTGATACAGTAAGTATATCAGTAAAGACATAGAATATTTTAATACTCTCAACGAACTTGACCTAATTGATGTTTAAAGAGTATTCCACCCAACAACAGCTAGATTAATCAGGAAAATTTAAAAGACAGAGATTTGTAGGAAGTTTAATTTTTTTCAAATACTCATAGAACATTTGCCAAGATAGACCATATTCTGGGCCATAAAACAAATGTCAACTTAAAAAGATTCTAGTTATATAAAGTGTGTTCTCTGAACACACTGGAATTAAAAGTAAATAACCCAAAGATATCTGGGAAATCTCCAAATATTTAAAAACTAAACAACTCATTTCAAAATACCCATGGCTCAAAGAGGAAATCAAAGGGAAATAAAGTATTTTGAAATGAAAAAAAATGAAAACACATTTATGATATGCCACTAAAACAGCACTGAAGAAAAATTTTTTATCACTAAACACCTATGTCTGAAAACATAAAAGGGTCTCATATCAATGACCTCAGCATCCACCTTAAGAAACTAGAAAAATAAGAACTAATGAAACACAAAATAGTAGAAGAAGGAAAATAATAAAGATGAGAGAAGAAATAATTGAAATAGAAAACAAAACAATAGAGAAAATCCATGAAATCAAAAGCTGGTTCTTTGAGAAGACGTATAAAATTAAGCAACTAAAGCAGCCTGATAAAGAAAAAGTAAATAACCAATATCTGGAATAAAAAAGGTGACATAACCACATGTTCTAATATTAAAAAGATAATAAGGGAGCATCATGAACTACTTTACGCCAATAAACTCAACAACTAAATTGAAACAGACAAATTCATGAAAGACACAAACTACCAAAGCTAACTCAAGATGAAATAGATAGCCTGAATAGCCCTATATCTATTCAAGAATTTAAATTTGTAGTTAAAATCCTTCCCACTAAGCCAACTTCGGGTCCAGATGGTTTCTCTGGTGAATTCTACCAGTTAAGGAAGAAATCATACACCACTATTTCCAGGAAATTGAAAAGAAAGGAGTATTTCCAAACTTATTCTATAAAGCCAGCTTTACCCTGATACCAAAACCAGACAATGACACTGAAAGAAAATAAAACTACAGACCAATATTCTTCATGGACATAAGTGCAAAAATTGTAATCAAAATTTAGTAAATCAAATCCAACAATATACAAAAATGATAATAAATTATCACCAAATCAAGTTTATCCCAGGAGTGCAAGATTGCTCAAAAATCAGTCAGTGTAATTCACTATATTAACAAACTAAAAAGGAAAAAACATAATAATTAGATGCAGAAAAGCATTTGACAAAAATCCAACATACATTTCCGATAAAAACTCTCAATAAACAAAGAATAAAAAGAACTTCCTTAAGCTGATAAAGGGCATTTACAAAAACCCTACACCTAACATCATACTTAATGATGAAATATTGAATCATTGTTCCCTAAGATTGGGAACAAGCAAGGGTATCTGTTCATTCCACTTCTTTTCAACTGTGTACTAGGGGTTCTAGTCAATGTTATTAAATAAGAAAAAGAAATAAAAAGCATCCAAATAGGGAGAGAAGAACTGTCTTTATTTGTACATGACATGATCATATGTGTAGAAAATCTGATTGAATGTACCAAAAAGCTACTACAACTACTAAGTAAGGTTGCAGAAAATAAGAACAATATACAAAAATCAATTGTGTTTTTATATACTAACAAGGAAAATCAGAAACAATTTTTTTAAAAAACAGTGCCATTTAAAACAGCATTAAAACTATGAAATACTTAATATAAATCTGACAGAAATATGTAAAACCTGTACACTAAATATGACCAAATATTGCCTAGAGAAACTAAAGAAGACCTAAGTGGATAGGTATATATCATGTTCAGGGATCATGAAACTCCATATTGTTAAGAGGCTACTTCTCTCAAAATAGATCTATAGATTAAAACAACCCTAGTCACATTCTCGCATACCTTTTTTTTAAAAAAAGGTTGGCAAACTCATTCTAAAATTTATATAAGGGCTTCCCTGGTGGTGCAGTGGTTGAGAGTCCGCCTGCCGATGCAGGGGACACGGGTTCGTGCCCCGGTCCGGGAGGATCCCACATGCAGCAGAGCGGCTGGGCCCGTGAGCCATGGCCACTGGGCCTGCGCGTACGGAGCCTGTGCTCCGCAACGGAAGGGGCCACAGCAGTGAGAGGCCCGCGTACCGCCAAAAAAAAAAACAACAAAAAAGTAAAATTTATATAAAGTTGCCAAATCAACATCCTTGAAAATGAATGACAAAGCTGGAGGAATCACACTTCCTAAGTTCAAAATTTATTGTGAATCTACAATGATCGAGAATGTGCAGTACTGGCACAGCAACGGACATACAGTGCAGTGAAATAGACCAGAGAATCCAAAATTGACCCACACGTATGGACAACTGAATTTTGACAAAGGTGCAAAGGCAATTCACTGGAGAAAGGATAGTCTTTTCAAAAAGAAATCTTGCTTAAAACAATTGAAAATCCATGGGTGAAAAATGAACTTTGACCTATATCTTGCACCACATACAAAATTAACTCAAAATGGCACATAGACTAAATGTAAGGCATAACATTTCTAGGGGAAAAACCCGTGTGATCTTGAGTTAGGCAAATATTTCTTAAGAACAAGAGCGAAATCACAATTTACCAACAAATAGTAAATTCAACTTCATCAAAATTAAAAACTTCGGCCCATCAATATACAATGTAAAGAAAATGAAAGGACAAGCCACGGACTGGGAGAAAGTATTTGCAAATGATACATCTGATAAAGGACTTATAGCCAGAATACATAAATAATTCACACAATAGGAAAACAACCCAATGAGAAATGAGCAAAATATTTGAATAGATATTTTGCCAAAAGAAGATATATACATTCTAAATAAATCCAGGAAAAAAATGTTCTACATTATCGATCATTAGGGAACTGCACATCAGAACCCAGAACAAGTTCCTAGTATACCTATTTGCATGGCTAAAATAAAAGACTGACCTCAGCAGGTGTTGGCAAGGATGGAGAGGAACTGGAATTCTTGTATACTGCTAGTAAGAATGTAAAATGGTACAATGTTCTGAAAAACTGGCATTTCTTAAAAAGTTAAACATACATCTACCAATGATTCAGCCATCCCACTCCTGAAACAAATAAGACTACATGTCCATACAAAGACTTATAAACAAATCGTTATAGCAACTTTCTTTGTAATAGCCAAAAACGAGAAACACGCTGTCCATCAATAGGTGAATGTTAATGGACAACAAAGTGTAATATATCCGTACAATGTAACACTACTTGGGAACAAAAAGAAATTACTGGGAACATGCTACAGCATGGATAATCTCAAAATAATTATGCTGAGGGGGAAAAAAAAGCCAGATCAATGAAAAAAGTTGGGGGGGGGATGGATGAACTGGGAGATTGGGATTGACATATATACACCAATATGTATAAAATAGATAACTAGTAAGAACCTGCTGTTTAAAATAAAATAAAATTCAAAAAAGGGGGGGTACATACTCTATGATTCCATTTACATAAAATTTGAGAAAATGCAAACTACTCTACAGTGACAGAAAGTAGATCACTATTTGCACCGTGATTTAGGGTGTGAGGAAGGGTGGCAAGAAGGGATTACCAAGGGCAATGAGGAAACTTTGGGGTGATGGTGTCACAGGTATATACATATGTCAAAACTTATCAAACTATATAGTTTAAATACGTGCAATTTACTGTATGTCAAATATACCCCAAAATAATATAAAACAAACAAACAAGAAAAAAGGTTGCCTTTGGGTCACAGGATCTGACAAAGGTTAGAAGAAAGACTAGGGCAAGAAGTTGCTGTATTTCTTTATAAGCCCTTAGGAGTATTTTTTTAACCATGCAGAATTATTATCGCAGTAAAAATAAAAATAAAAAATAAGATAAAAGCAAGAACATACAAGAGAATAACAAAAGAGACAAGAAAAATCTTTCCTTCAAGGTCTTTAGTTGAAAATCAGGTGCCCACGAAGGCACAAATTCTTTCCAGCCATCCTGTTTTTTACCTCATTACCAAATTCCTAACAAGGGTAGAATTTAGAATACCATAGTAAATAAAAATATTCAATCTTAGTATTTGAATAAGCTATCACTGGTATGCCACCATAAGAACATGAATTGCCACTAAGTGATATTTTTAAGCAGTAGTAATGGATTTGTGCTGATCTAGCCACAATCCTCTCCAGGAACGTTGTTTATTTTTACAGTGTATTGCTACAGATGGGTTGTAGAAATCATTAAGTAGTTGGTAACCTCTAGTGGTTAAAACAGTTAATTATGTACTTCCTTACCTGGGAGCAATTTGGGCAATGGGATGAATTTGAGTTCAGCTGATGAAATGAAATTGATATCAGTAAAATAGTGTTTCATAAGAACCTAAAGAGTGAGCTACCTTCAAGTTGCACAGGGAAAGAAAAGAATCTCTCAAGTTAGGAGGGTAATTCAGCCAGGACAAAAGGGAAGGGAAAAAAACCTTGAAAGCAGAAACTCAGTGAGAAGACAGGAGAAATGCTGAGATTTCCAAATAATTTTTATTTGTATTAAAATTGTTGTTTGGACTTTTAGAGAATATAGCTCAGGTGTAATTCAACTTGGGGAGCCAGAAGCTCTTAAACAAAGATCCTCTTTTAACTACGGATACAATATATACAAGAGGTCTGATAACTCTGGTAGTCATGCCTTCATATACAGAGTGCTCTAATGAAAAAACAGTTTAAAGAACGTATAAATTCCAAACAGTGTTCCAGTCCTTTGGCACTGGCTATTGGTTTTATTTCTTCTTGATTTGATATTAAGTATCCTCAAGTTTCTGGTCTGTTTAGTTCACAGGTATAACACCCAAGTGGTTTTTTAAAAAGTTGTTAAATTGTGTTGCAAGATCAGCTCCTTCTGACCAACACCTGACTAAGCTGTCTCTAAAGTGTATTGCATTCAACCAGAATACAGAACCCATATACCATTTCAAACTCTCTGATATCCTTTCCCCGACAAGTTTAGTTAGGCTTCTCACATGTGGAGAGCAGTCCTGTCAAGTGGAACAAGAAAAAGTCATTTGGAACTAAACAATAAACCACTTCCAACACACACACACAAGGCTCAAATCTGCTTTCATCATCTTCACCCAGAAGAAAGCTGGTTGAGAAGAGAAGCAAGGAAGAACAGGTGTGTAACACTGAGAGAAGCAAGGAAGAACAGGTGTGTAACATTGGGAAAATCAGTTTGTCCTGAATGTCAATCGGGCACGAATGACTTGAAATAGGTCTAAACAAGCAGAGTGTTTAAAATATTAAAAAACAGGCAGCGTGTTAAAGTATATTAAAAAAAAAACCACACAAGTCTAAGAAACTACATTATGCATCTTTGCGTCTTCTTTAGCATCTTTGCTGGATTCAAATATTACCTGATAGTTTACCAAAGTCTCAAGGATAAGGTAGAATTTCTATCCCTATGATTTTTTTAAAATAAGACACAAGGTGTTCTGTCTTGATTTGGGTTAGAAGCCAACCTGCCTGGTGTTGTTAGAGCTGGCAGTACCTTCAGGAACATGGGCCAACACCCTCACTTTACAGATGAGGAAATGGAAGGTTAAGGGCCTTGACCAAAATGACATAGCTAGTTAGCGACAGAGCCAGGAATGGAAGCTGCATGTTAAGACTCTCTCCCTAGCCTGTCTTTTAGGTCCTCTTTACTCTTCTCCCTTGAGTTTTCTTTTGGGCTCAGGATTCTATTAGAACAGGTCACTGTAAGGCAGGTCATTTTGACACAGTGGTTTTCAACCCAGCTGCACAATGTAATCACCTGGGAGCTTAATGAGTTCCAACGCCCCGGCCTCATCATCATACCCCCAAGGATGCTGATGCAATCCAGCTGAGGTGGGTGCCTAGCCCAGGGAACATCAAGAGCTCCTATAGGCAATCCTAACATGCAGCCACCTCTGAGAAGCCCTGCCGATGGAACAAGGTATGCTGGGAATAAAAGTGGCTCATAATTAAAACAAGCTTTTGCAAGGGTTTTTCATGCTCCAATCTAAGCAGGTGTTCCCTGTTGAAAATCTATCTATCTATCTATCACTTCTTCGGTTAGTCTCTGCCTGTCAGCTTCCAGTCGGCTCTGGGTCCTTCTTAGCCTTCATTCTTGGTCCTCCCTCAGCCTCTACAAGTGCACCACTACAATCAAAATGACCATTAAAATAGAGAACTGAAAATAAGTTTCAAAAACGTCAAGTAAAAGCGAGGGAAGGAAATCCCCCGATTTGGACAAGTCTCCATAAGCAAAACAGAGGAAAGGGAGGCTATCTGGCGATAATTCCGGCCAAGAGTATTTGGGCATTTTCCCAGAATTACCCAAGTAATCCTGTGAAAAGCAAATCTATGTAGGCTAAATTATGTACAAACCGCCTAAATCATGAGTTTTAATCAAAAGTTACCTGACTCTGAAAATCGTGAAAGCCAAAGACACCACATGCATCACGGGTTTGACTGACCCCCGCCTCCTCCCCTAAGCAGCTCCCTCCAGGGTCTTTCTGTAATAAACCACAGCCAAGCCGACTACACCCTTCCGGGACCCTCCTGCTCTGCCTCGGGGCCTGAGCCCACCGACTCAGGAGGACTCCCCAGTTCCTACACCCCATGTGGCTCGGGAGAAAACCCTAGGAGCATCCGGAGGGGGCGTGGTGAGGGCGAGTCCTCGTGCACCGGCCATACCACCTTTTCTCCATTGCAGAGCATCAGGGAGCCCACCTAGTCTGGCATCTGCGCACCTTACAACGCTCCGCCGCCCGACTCTCCCGGCCGCGGTGGCCCTGAGGTGACGGTGTCAGAAGCTCACTGGGACCGGGGAAGGGCAGGAATGAGGAAAAGTGTTCCAGCGCCCAAGCCTTCCCGGAGACGCCCCTGCCTCCTCCGGGAAGGAGAGAAGGGGTTCCCCGAAGGGCTGTCCGGAAGAGGTGCGGGGTCGCGGGCTCCCTGGGAGAAGGCCGCGCCCCAGCTCAGGCGCCACCTCCTCGCCTGAGAGGCAGGACGAGGGCGTGGGCGGGAAGCCGGGACGCGGCCCCAGGAGGCTGGGCAGAGGCTCAGCGCAGGGTCTGGTCCCGCCAGGTCGGGGCTCGCCGCGAGGGGCCGCCTTAGTCCCAACCCCGCGCCACCTGTCCCAGCTCGGGTGGCAGCGTAACCCTAGGACAGTCCCTGGCCGGAGAGAGCGCGCCCCAAGCTACAGCACTCCCCGCTGTAGCACAGCCTAGAAGAAAGGTCCCAGGAGGAGGAGGGACGCAAGACGAGCAAGCTGCCCTACCTGTCCGGCGACACAGAGCAGGCACCAGGTGCCCCCGAGGATGCGGGCCAGGAGCCCCGAACTCCAGGGCGCAGCCAGCCCGGCCATGGCCCCGCAGCGGGGAGGAAGGGGAGTCCCGGACGAGACCCCACCCTGCAAGTGGTAGCCGCGTCCCGCGCAGGCTGCGGGGCTCTGCGGCGGCTGGCAGACTCCGGACGTGCGCCTGCGGGGCAAGGCTGCGCTGGGGCCGCCGCGCGTGCTCTGAGCCGCCCTGCGGCAGCGGAGCCGGCGGCTTTGAATGGGAGCGCGTGCGCTGGGGGTGGGGGCGTTATTTGTGAATGTGCTGCTTGTCTTGGCTCGGGATGGTTCGCGCTCCCCCCCCCCCCCCGCCGCTCCAGCACCCCCTCCGGCTCCTGCTCCTCCCCTCCTGTGTCAGCCCAGCGAAGGCGGGGAGCGCAGACACCCAGCCGCCCGGGCAGCGACCGCGGTGCGCGTTTCGAGAAACCCGAGCGGGGCTAGGCGCTAGCTTCTATTTATTTATTCTTTTTAAAGGGGGGGTCTTGCGTGGCATACCTTGCTGCTCACGTTTGGAATGCCACCCTGCCTGCCCTAGGAGAGTGCGGGGTGAGAAGGGAAGGCTCTCCCCGGACGCTAGCGCTTTCCCCGGGACGAGTCCCCAGGGCCGTTCCCTGCACGCTTTCCCTTGAGCTCGTCGCGCTGCAACCGCCCTGGGAACCACCCGAGACCCTCCGGGGAGTGGGGCAGAGTTTGTGCGTGTGCAGAGGGGCGAGTTTCTTAATCTCAAGACCCCACACAGTGGTTTGGTGTGTTTGTCCGTGGGGAACCAAACTCAGCGCGCAGAGAGATTCTCCCATGGAGTTTGTTTTGCAACCTGGGTCTGGGGATCCATGACAGCTAAGTAGGGACGCAGAGAACCAGGAGCCGGCATTACGCATAGGGAGCCCAAGAAATGGGTGAAGTGAGAATGACTTCGCTTGTTATCTTATTGTGTCAATGGATTTATGGGGGCAAGCCAGGGCGTCCCCTTCTCCAGTGTGGGCAGCGCTCTTAATTAGACTTGAGGCTCCAGACTTTCTTGTAACAGCAAACAAACGTCGTGCCGTTTTGAAGTTCTTTGCTATTGGGACCCAGGCTCTGCTCTTCCTGAAAACCTGACTCTCCAGGGCCAGTCTCCCTAAGAATCTTTATAAGAAAGCAAGTCCCCCACCCTTATTCCAACCATCTTCCAGGCCACTCCACCCCTCAAGAACCTTGGCAGTGAAGCTAGCAGAGGCGGGGAGCTGGCCCCACTTCAGTAAACTCCATCCGATAAGAGGATTCAGCCAAGTGCTGGTGAAATAACTTTTGTGAAGTTCCCACGTGCGCCCATTGGGATGAACCCAGCATAAAACGACGACGCGGCCATACTCCCTAGCAACTGTTCATTCAGTCCACATATTCCAAAAGCCAAGCGCTATGCTTAAACATTGTAGCTCATCAGTGATCTAGACAGATTCAGATCTCGCCCATTTTAATTGCGTAAACAGACCAGACACAAACTGCAGATAATGAGAGGCACAGCCCAGGCAGAAATGCCTATAGGAAATGATTGTCATATGTAACAGCGTGAGCGTTTGTGCCCAGAATAGGGGAATTTTGTTCTTGTATATGGTAAAAGAGCTGCTTCTCAGAATGCATCTACTTACTCATTATGTGTGTATTTGAGTTCCCAAGGTACAAAAGAAAAAAAAAATCAGAAGTAGAAAAAAATATCTCCCTTTGAGTTTTGATTCCCAGAAAGTCAAAGCTGGAAGGCCAAAATCTGGAGAGATCTTTTCTAAAAGGGTTGGGGGCCAGGTTTTCAACTTGAATTGGTAAACAGGGAAGGGTAAGATAGTAAAAAAAAAAAAAAAAAAAAAAAAAAAAAAAAAAAAAAACACAAAACCAAAACCAAAAATATAAGAACAAAGACCACAGAGGCTGGAAATAGGAAAGTGTTCCCATGGGGGATTGCAAATGGCTGGCCTTGCTAGGATGTTTGAGTCTCAAGGTTGAGCAGCAAAAGTCAAGGCTTTGCTTGGTAGGGTGGTGGTCCTAAAATGTAGGGGTAGGGGACCTAAGGTACCAGGCTGGAAAAAGAAGGGAACCCACACTGGTGTGCCAGGCGGCAGCTCTAGGCACCAGTAACTGAATTAAATTTTCAAACAGCCACCAAGATAGGTGCAGATTAACCCAACTTGCCATATGAGAGTCTGAAGCTCAATGGCTATTCTACCAAGACTGGAAGCAGGCCCTGGAGGGAAATACAGCAACAGAACTTCAGCATTAGAAGGGAATTCTAGCCCAAGTACATACCCCAAACCCCAAAGAGCTTGGCCATCTAGCTCAATAGCCACATTTTTATTTTGAAATGGGTGAAGAAACTAAAGAAGTTACACGTGGCATGTTCTCTATTTGTTAGCTTACTTGTTTATTGCCCTTCTCCACTGTTAGAGACAATGAGGCTTTGGACAAGTCACTTAAGAGGCAGATAAATTATTCCTACCTCAGTGTGGTGAGGGAGGAGTGAGTTTCTAATCCTTGAACAAGGAGGTAACAGAAGGAACAGGGATTTAAAGTTAAATAATGGGTCAGTAAAGTATAGGGTAAAAAGGCAGTAGAAAGTCCAAAAGGAGGGAGACCAGCTAAGAAGATGCTGCCATAAACCAGCCATGAGGTGATGAAGGCTTCTGTTACTGGAGATGCACTCCAGGTCCTGGAGAACAAAGTGTTCAGAAAGCCAGACAGGAGAAGGAAAGCATTACTTGTTCTATATAAATATGAGAAGATGGCACCCCCCGAGAGCATCTCCATACCAGAGGTCCAAGTCCAGATCCTTGACACCAGATTCAAATGTTAACAGATAGTCTGATTTTCTTGATTGTTCACTGTTTAAAAATCCATAGGTTCTTAAATTACCTTCCAATCAATATACATCACTGATAGTTTAAGAAATAACTGAATGACATGGAAGAAAGTATTCTCACTATCCACTGAAGATCAAGTTTCCTTGATATGCATAAAATATAGGGAGGATGCTTTAAAACAGATGTTTTTCCTTAACAACTTAATGACCTCACCGTAACACAAGGACTAAAAATGTCACATTCTTCAGGTACTAGAATACACATGGAGTATGAGAAGACCCCAGCCACCACCAATAGTTCTTTATCTCACCCCAGTCCCACTCTTTCCAAAGCCTCTGCTCTGGACCACAAGCCCTTTTATCGGAGGCTTGCATCAGATGTGTTTTGGCATCACAAGTCAGACCTCTTAAAGAATTGTTCCACTGGAACATTAGAATACTTGATTCTGAGGCTGACTCTGAGTCTACCTGTTGATCTCTGGGCACTTCTACTCCACTGACTCCTCACTCTGTCCCAATCCTTTCTTCAGCCTTCTCTTTTCTTCTGTCCCTTTTTATCCAGCATACTTTTTTCCACCGGGCCCATCATTTCAATAACACTCTTTCAATACCCTACACACCCTTGCTTCTTGGTCTTTTCTTCACACCTCAACTCAAAACGAACTCAGTTATCTGCTTTCTCAGTGCCGGCCTTCCAGGAGCCAAACACTGCAGGGGAAAGCCACAGAATAGAACGGACAATTGTTACTATAGCACCATCTTCACCCACCTCAAATGGGCTCTCAACACTGCCCATCAATCCTCCTGGTCCATTCACTCTCGTTCCATTTCAGCCCCTACAATGACTATTTCAAACTTTCTCCAAACCTCCAGCTCCTCCTTCACCTCCTCCCTTTCCACAGACAATGCATAGCCCCAACTTTACAGAGAAAACCAAATCAGTAGAATGGGAGGACATCTACTTTTACCTTTTCCCACCAAATCTACATATATTCCCAACCATCCTCTTCTGTTGTCTCTCTCAGGGCAGTCCCTCCAGAGGGCCCTGGGTCTAATCTCCCCTTACCTTCAACGAGGAAGGAAACTTACTACACATTTCCCCTTCTTTCTACTGTATATTCAGCAACCCCCTGTAAACTCTAGCCTACCTTTCAATATTCAAACATGGTCCAGCCTCTACCATGTATAAGTAAACAAAGAAACTAATAACTCTCCTTCAACTACCTCCACGTCTTTCCTTCATAACCATACTTCTTGAAGGTTTTTCACACTCTTTATTGCTTTCCTCCCTATTTAATCCTCAATCCGTTCAAGTCAGAATTCAGCCACCCTTACCCTAGAGAAATAGAACCTGCGTTAGTCACCAGTTACCTCCATACTGGCATATCCAATGAACACTGCTTGGTCCTCTATCGTACTTGTCCTTGTAAAACCAAAGGGCATGGTTGATCATTCCTTCCTTCTTGGCTGTTCCTCAGACACAGGCATGCTACTCCTAGGAACACATATTTTGTTTGTGCTCTCCCCTTCCCTCCCAATCCCCTTCTCTAGTATAACTCATTACGAGCCCCTCCCCTATCGGGGTTAGATTCCTTCCTTATCTATAGGCATGCATGTATCTGCATTATTTTTCCTCAGAGAATTTATTCTAATTTGTAATTATACTTTTACTAATGTGATCAAATGGCCAAAATGTGTCTTCCCCTCTCCCACCAGGTGGTAAATTCTACAGAAGCAGTTCATCACTGTGATTCCAATGCAATGTGACTCCAGTCCAAATGCCTAGCACATCATGTCTGACAAAACTTGAAATTTGTTGACTTAATAAATAATTAATAAATTAATAAGCCCTTTCAGTGAGCTGACCAGGAAACTTAGCCATCAAGTAAGACACAAACCGAGAGTCCTTGAGGACAGCCATTATATCTGTTCACCTTTATCCCAGTACCAATGTAAGTCCTAAGAACGTAGTAGGTACTCAAAAAAAAAAAGACTGGCTGACTGACTAAGTGAATGGACAGAATCCACTAATGAAATGGACTGCCTCATCATGTAAATTCATAGGCAAACTCCAAATAAAAATCTACAGGCCATATAATTCTTGAAGAGATAATAAAACATTCAAACAACACTCCCTGCTTTTAAAAAATAAAATGAAGTTTGGTACAGAGCCAATTATGTTCCTCATCATCACCTTGAAGTTTCCCCAATAAGAAGGAAACAAAAAAATAAATAATGTAAATAATATATACAGAATGTCCACCACAATACAAATTATACATTCCTATAATAAATAGTATATAATATTTTATACTTTTCAAAGTATATAATAAAAAGTAATTCACTAAATACATAGAAGCAGGAGGAAGCAGGAGGCACACATTTCGTTACCCAGAGTTAAGATTTATCTAAATTATTTCTAGTTAGTATATCATGTACATTATAAAATGTTCAGCAAGAAAGGAATTTTCTGATAACTGGCTCAAATCCTGCTTCATTCCCCTCTTGGTCTTTAACTAGCTGGAAATGCCCTTCTTGTCAGGCTTTATTTGCCTCAGTAGACAAGCAAAACACAGAGCAAAGCTGTTCAGTCAAGCAAAATGTTCATTTTTGACAAGTTGAATGTCACACACTTGGTTCAAGGAAAATATACATACCTGAATTATACAGTTAAAAGTCTCCTCACTTGAGTGAAGCTGTTTCAACAATATTCCAGTCCATAGAGACATGTGGCTTCAACTATTACAAACTGTTAAATTATGTGCATAATAAAAAAATGATAGGAAACATAAAGTAGTATGTTTATATCTCCCAGAAATGACTCAAAACCATATTTCAAGAAAGTAAACACTGCAAACCAGCGGTTTTACTTACTCTCTGCCCCAGTTCATCCCGGTTCTAATTTTGTCTTTTATCTGACTATACAGATTTTTCTTTAATTTTAGCTACTGTATTTCTGGACTTTTAAGTTATAGGCATAAAGATTAGCTGGAACTAGACAAATATAGGAATTAACAATCAAATCAAAATATTTAAGATTACCTCTGCTTCCTTCTAAGGTGAAAACACAGTGTCTCATGAGGGTTGTGACTTAACAGCGGACTTATCTTTCCATCCTGTAACACTGAGTTACTGAGGAGTGTCTGAGGTCCCAGTGATTTCCTGGCATCCATTTAACTGCATTCACGATAGTGTGTTGGTAATGCTCATATTTAATCTCTTGATGTTGGCTTGCAGGAGTCTCAAATATAAAATGTGACAGCATTTGTTTTTCTTACCACATAAAAAAATGACATCACAAACTGTTAAGAGGTTAAACCATACATTACGGCTTCATTTCAGAGTCACCGTTCGCGTCATATGACTGCCCAACAGAGACCGAATCTAACACACTTAACATTCCTGAGTCTAATAACATATATAAGCTCCTCTGGGTGAGACCCATTGGGTGTGGTTTTATCACACAGAAAATCTTATATAATAATAGCCTTTTCAAAAAATTGTCATTCTTTCTCCACGTGTTGAAGGATTTGTCCAAATAATACAGCAAAGGACAACAGAGATTATAAAGAAATCAAGAAATTACATTTAGAAACAGACATTTTCATTCCATTCATCTTCTCTGGAGACCTCAGAAACTGTTTACCTGAACTTGGCAACAATTTTTCCATAAGTCATCTAGTCTGTCAACAATAATATTCAGTTTCTATTTTGTACTAGCCATTATGAAAATATGTAAGAGAGTAAAATACGAGATCCTTGTTCTGTCAAAATGCACAATTAAGTTTTGCAAAATACATTTATGAAAGAATTTTCCATCCCCAAATATCTGATCTCCATTGTTTCTTAAGCCTTTTGAAAGCATTGTATCCTGCATTTTTGTATCCTCAACCCCTATCACACAGTAGGCACGCAGTAAATGTCTGATGAACTGCACTGAGCATTTATTCTAATGGAAACCCCATCAGTGGGAACGGTGAGGACAAACACCGATTCTGTGTTTATAACTAGCTTCCCAAAGTCCCTGTCAGAATACGTCAGTGAGAAGAATCCTTATTTCTCTGAAGTGCTGGTACAACAGGCTTTGAGATACAACTTCCAGCATTACACAGAAAGTACCAGTGGTTTAGTAGGTAGTTCTCAGTCAACTAACACAACACTTTATTATTGGGGTTTGTTCTCATATAGAAGAATGCCATTTTTAAAATCCAAGCAGTTTGTGTGTTTTGGTATGTTTTGCTTCATCGCAACATTGTCCAGCCCAGTATCCATCCACATTCTCTCTGTTCCCACACACACTGGGCATACTAGAAAGCTGGTGGATGAAATACAGTACTTATTCCAAACTCAGCCTCTGAAGTTCCTTGATGGTGTCACAAGACCTCCAAAAAAGGACCCTGGAGCTGGGTTTCCATGTCTTACAAAAGCACCTTGGCAAACACAACAAAAGCAAAGTAATATCATCGATGTACTAAGCAACATTCTACTTTTCCGTTGTTGCCTGTGACTGGATATCAAGAGTTTCTGCTTATTATAATCACCTTTTCTTTCTTATTTGAAATCAGTGTCTAAACTAAAGGAAAATGGACCCCTTTCTTTTGAACTCAGTTATCCTCAGTTTAACTAGAGGCATCTATAGAAGGCAGTGTTAAGCTATACCTCCGTTTGGTTCATTCTGAAAGAAGTACCAGTGTATATGTGGACACAATCCCCTTGAGTTTTGCTAGAAAAATCAGAAAAATCAACACCTAGTCTCTGGATAGGTCTGAAAAAAAAATCACACAATGAGAATAAACACACAGGAACACAGAATTTCGTTTGCTTCTTACTAACAACTTAATAAAATAATTTCTCTTAGAATCAGAATACAGTAAAACAAATGTCGATATGAAGCATAATTTGAAAGCAACCATTCCTTTTGACCCTCAATTACCGACAGACACATTTTTACCTGTTCTAACTGCTCCATGAAGTCTTATCTGTCGTCCTTCCTATTTCTAAGATGCAACTAACAAGGACCTCACTATCCACTGGGAAGAATGTGATCATAAAATTTGGTGCATGACTTCCAGTTTTTTCCTGAACTGGATACACTGGCAGAAAAAAAAAAAGCTGGCAGGAAAATGAAATTTCACCAAATCAACGAGATTTTTGGCAACAATAAAATGAACATGTTTTAGAAGATACTGATCTTTGCTTATAAGATTAAATGAGTTAAAGGTTGTGAAAGCACTCTGTAAATTGTGAAGCACTATTAAAAACACTTTAAATCATCATTTAGTGGTACACTGCTATGTTCTAGAATAATTTAAGCCAGCTTGTAAAGATACATGTTTAAAAAATATGTCAAGATATCTAATTAAAGGTAGGTGAGAACACTCACATTCTCAGGGGATAAGGGTCAGGGTGGGATTACTGGAATATTTCAGGTTCTACTCTGCTTTTCAATATTGTCTGAGTATTGTTACTTGGAGCATGAATTAACTTCATAATTAAATAAAATAATAAAGATATTTCCACTTGGAAAAAAATTAGATGAGAAAGCAAAACAAGGATATGGCCTTAAAATGGAACCAAGGATGAAGTTAATATAAATGCACATTCCATAAAGAGCTACAGCCACAGATTTGGCTCTCAACTTTCAAGCAGTCATGAAACCTGATAAATTACAGTGCCCTTATGGGGAAAACAAAAAAAGGAAATCAGACTAGTTGCATAGACAAAGTACTACAGGCCTTGACAAAATTCAGAAAACTTACAAAGTTCTTTTTTATCCTGCCTCATCTAATTTTATCATATATGCCCTCGGGTTTTTTAGCACATGGTTATTAGCAAAACATGACACAGTAACATAATTGATAGAGGAAACTATCATTGGGATTCATAGTGTCTACTTCTTGTAGCAAAATTTCTTGACCATGTATTTTCCTCTTTAAATTGTACATTTAAACTTTTCAAAGATTAGACAAGACATAAAGAAGCGACACAGGAGGAAATTTAGAATTGAAGTTTGGAGAAGGTAAGTTAAATAAGAAATGCAAATTGTTACCTTGATCAGGGGGCAGGTAATGAAAGGAAGGTAAAGGCCTGTTCCCAGGCTTCACCTGGGGTTTCCACAGAGTTCAGCATCAAAGGTGTACATGGGGATCCTACAGCTGGCCTGAATCAGGATCAAGGGATGGGTGATAGAAATTGCTCTAACAGATAAAGCCTCAAATCTCAATGGTACAACACTACAGCTGTTTAAGATGAATAGGTTAAATTTGGCCAATAGAATGGTGGCTGGAATATGTGAAAAATCCCTTCAGAAGGTCAAGGGAGGTTTCAAATATATATATATATATAGTTATAAAGAGTAAGGAATACTGAGCCCATTTGGAGTTAAAAGTTTTTAGTGGTCCTAAATTGACAACAGCCTAGGAGAGATTCTCCAGGAAACCTTATTTGACCTTCCTTCCCCCAAGAGTAGGTGAGGCATCTCGCCAGGTGCTTCCACTCAACACACAATCCTGCTCCTCTGCCGCCCCTGTCACGTGCACATCACACACAGTATTGTAATTGGCTGTTTACTTCTTTGCCCCCTAACGAGGCTGTGAGCCCCCAAGAGAGCAAGAACTGTATCTTCTCGTCTCACAACCTCAGCCAGGGCTCAGAAGAGTGCCTGGCACGCCGTAGTGCCTGGCACTAATTCGTATTCACTGAAGGAAGGGATGGATGGATGGAGAGAAGGAGAAATGGAGAGAGGAGAAGCACATGAACTCAGAAAGTTTCTAAACTGTAGAAGATAAAGACCAGGTGTAAATCCTTTAGTCGTATAAGAAAGTAAATTAATTAGAAAGTAAATCACAGAAATGTGATGAACCTAAATTTTTTTAAGTGCCTTTATGGCTGGGGGGAGGGGGTGGAAGGACAGACTAGATTTCATTTTTGCTTTTAAGCTTTTCTATTATGTGCCATTAGGTGACAATAACTTCAAAATCTAGGGAAGGAACACATTAGAATTAAATTGCCAATCTTAATTTATTTAACTATAATACGTAAAAACTTTACTTTGGGAGTAAGTGCTATTTGTACCTGATTCCATCCTTTCAAAAGTGTAAAAAAAGAAATTTGTGGGCAAATATACAGAGCAAACAGCACCTTCTGAAATTCTTGTGACTTGGATACTACTCCTTAGAGTACCTGAAAGTATTCATCAAGCTACATGTGCAAATTATGGTGTTGGCTGTGCAAACAAGGACACTTTACTTTAGTCATTGATGGAGCCATATTTGGAATCTTTTCAAAGTCCCTAACAGTCTTATCAGAGATTATAAAGCTCCTTACTAACAAGTCATCTTAAGTGAATTCTAGATTTATTTGACAAAATGAGGCTTATAGGGATACTTACAAAAGGGTAAAAGTTGTGAATTATTTCAGGAATTTGTTCATTTATGTAACATTTGCACTTTCCTAAATATGTCCACCTATATTTTAACAGGAGTCCATTTTCTTCTTGAACTCAGTCCTTAAGACCTAAAGCAAAATTAATACACAAACTGAGCAAAACCTCCAAAGAAATTCCTATTAATTATAACCCATACCATATTAATATCACATATATTCGAAACTCCAGCCCTTATTGACCTTGATAAGGGTAATGTTTATATTATTTTAATAATACATTTAGGGTGCAGTTTTATTTAGCACGGACTAGTACACAAGTTTCGCGAAAGCGTAAATACATGATCCTGAAGTACTCTGGCCAATCTGGCAACTGTATGTTTACATTTCTGTATGTGATTTTACATAATCCACTGTATCCCTTAAATTTCATTAGACGTAATATATTGCTTGCTGTTATCTTTCTAATTTTGTAACAAATAAGCTCATAATTACTTTGTGTTCTTTTTCCATTGATGAAATCCTAAATTAAGTCACATTTCGATAAACTGATTTTTCCCCTCTGTGATTTTGTGTGCCCTTGAAACTTTAACACCCAAAGAACTCCAACTTGATCTTGATAGTGAACTTGGATTGACTATCCAGTTGGTGAACGGGTGACTGATGACATTTGCTTCTCTTCTTTGTTCAAGTGAAGAATTCTGTCAGGGTGCGGAGATTTGGAAACATGTTGGAAGCAATGGCTAAAATGAGAGTTCTGAATTATTAGAAGATTTATGTTACCCAGTGTCATCATAATCAAGAATAATTGAACGTTCACAGTCGTAAATGTCCATCGACAGACGAATGGGTAAAGAAGATGTGGTGTATTTATACAATGGAATACTACTCAGCCATTAAAAAAAGAATGAAATAATGCCATTTGCAGCAACATGGATGGACCTAGAGATCATCATACTAAGTGAAGTCAGACAGAGAAAGACAAATATCAAATGATGTCACTTACATGTGGAATCTAAAAAAATGATACAAATGAATTTATTTACAAAACAGAAATAGATTTACAGATAATAGAATACAAACTTATGGCTACCAAAGGGGAAAGAGGGGGGAGGGATAAATTAGGAGTTTGGGATTAACATATATACACACTACTATATATAAAATAGATAACCAACAAGGACCTACTGTATAGCACAGGGAACTATACTCAGTATTTTGCAATAAACTATAAGGGAAAAGTATCTGAAAAAGAATATATATGTTAATGTATATATATATATACACACACACACACACACACACACACATAGTTCACAGTGGAAATTTGCAGATAAATTTCAGGTGTGAATAAAGTCTTAGTGCTTCTCAAGGTGTGGTCTGTGTACCTTCTGCATCCGAATCACCTGAGGTGCATGTTAACAGTGCATATTCCCAGGTCCTACCTAACAACTACAAGTCCCAATCTTTGTGTTTTTTACCAATGTCTCAGAATCTCCCTTCTCTATTTTAATATTTGTGAAACAAAGGGGATTCGTGATTTGGATAAAAATGGATTATCTGATAAACAAAGATCACAGATTTTTTGATATCCCCCCAAATATTTCAATCTAATATGAGTCCTCCCAAATGAGACCAGCAGGGTTCACTGTTTGGGATTTCACTGAATGATGGGAAGGTTGAGCTCTTCCCTGATGTCATTTGCATTCCCCTAGGCTATCAGAAAGGAATCTGAAATGGGCTTTCCAGGAAGAGGGTGTGGAATCTGAAATCTTGTTTCTTTCCAAGATTAGGGTGGCTGCCCAAAGGAAATCCTTTACTTTCTGGGATTACATTCCAGTATCTAAATGTTTGGAAAACATCAGAGTTGACTAGCAAGATGGAGAGTTAGAGAGAAAATGAAGAGGATCTGAACCATGAAGGATTCAGCTAGTTGATTTGGGCGCAGTGCCTGGCTTGAAAGGCAAATGTTTTATTACTTGGCAAGATTCCCACTACATGTCATTCCTTATAGCTTGTATTTCCTAGCCCTTTCATACATCGATTTTGTTAGGCCTCATATTCCTTTCTCCCATTGAAGAACTAAAGACAGTCTTTACAGGTACTAAAGAAGTTCTCTCCCTGTACCGAGGAATGAATGGAAAATACTAGGATCCATTAAGAGTTCCCCTGTATGAATTTATTGTTGGTTCCTACTGATTTCTAAGTTGGAAACGTTAGCAATCCCCTCTACCAGTGTAATACCTGTCCAGGTGATTTTTTTCCCTATTGTTGTTATGCCTATAAAGTAGGGATGGCAAACACTGACAGCTTCAATGGCCAGGAAGGTAATTTAAATAAGTGAATAAGTCACTTTTAGATAGTAGGAAGTGGTCAAAACTATGGCAAAGTGGAGAACTGATGTCTGGCCTGAAGGAATTTTTTTAAATTGTACAAGCCAAATCAAACAACAGGTTTTAAATACTGCTGGCATGGGTCCCTGTAAAAGCTTTTCTAAACTTCCCTCTAAAATACCTATGGCGATTCAGAAGAAAGGGAAAAGAAAGATGAAAACCAACAACTGTGGTGAAAAACAGTACTGTCAGTCAAGTTATTGTCAGAATTTGAGACGAATTTCCACTTTAAAGAAAACTGATGGAGCTGAATGGAAGAATGATCATGCTTACCTAGGAGTCCATAAGAGAACACTTTTTCTGTTTTTTCAGTCAATCCAAACACAAAATTGAGGAACCATCCTTATGCCAAGTGATTGTTATTTTTTGTGGGAGGGAGAATAGCGCATGTCTGATTCCCCTTAAGCACACCAAAGACTACAACTCCCAGAAAGCTCGTGGGCAAGAAATATAAAGTAGGGGCATTGTGAAAGGCTTCACCATGCCAGGAAGAGGTCCTATAGAAATCCATCATCAGACACTCCATGCACTGCACCTGGTAGAGAAACTGGTGGTAGGGGTCGAAGAAGATTCCATCTCACTCCTAGAAAGGCTGTGAAGAGGTTATGAGCAGAATACTTCAAACTGCCTAATATTCTAATCTATGAATGTACTGTAATTATTTAACCCATTTCTCATTCTAGTAGAGTTGCTTACAATACTTTTTTGATTCTTCTCTATGACAAACAAGCCTAAATCTTTTTACCAAATCCTTTTTACCTTCAATATTATAAATTTCGTTCAAGATAATTATCTACTCTTTTTTATATAGACACAACCCTGTCATACTCCCTAGGCATTATTTCACTTGTTTCATTGTTAAATCATTGTTTAGTTTCCCGTTTCAAAAGTGTGAGTTCCTCTAGGGATGAAAGACTTGGTTTACATGACTTTGGATAACAGGGGGCTAAAACAGTGCCTCATATACATAGATAACCAATGAATATTCACTGAATGAATGAATGAATGAGAGATATGGGTGGAGAAGGAGAGTCAGTGGAGGGAGAGTCCTGATGACCAACTTTATTAGTTAAGATGTGGCATTTTGCAATAAAACATCAATGAAAGGTTTTGAACTCAGAAATGATTTAAGAGGAATTATTGAGGAAGCTGTGAGTATGCTATGTGCTGAGTTCAGTGGAGTTGGTCACCAGATGTGAGGGTGAGGGCCTGGATAACCACAAGTGCATACAGTGACACTTTAACGATCTAAATTTCCTAAATCACCCAACTGTGCAAATTTTAATTCTAAAAAAGAACATTTTACATCATTAAAAAGCAAATTCCGTAAGGAAGACTTTCAAGGTCCCCTGTAAGAAATAGAAAAAAAAGTTCCTTCTCATAAAACAGGCCAACATAAGCTCAGGGTGCCTGTTCTGTTTCTATTCCAGTAAATAAAGATATTTACTTTCTTTTTTTTTAATTTTATTTTTCTAATGTTGAACTCATTGAAAGCTTAGTTGAGAGAAGTAGGTCTTGAGGAGTCATCTATGGTAGTTTTTTTTAATTGAGGCAAAATTGATATACAGTATTACTTAAGTTTCAGGTATACAACATAGTGATTCACAATTTTTTAAGGTTATACCCCATTTATAGTTATTATACAATATTAGCTATATTCCTTGTGCTGCCCAGTATATCCTGTTGCTTATTTATTTTATACATAATAGTGGGTACCTCTTAATCCCCTACCCCTATCTTGCCCTTCCCGTTTTTCCTCTCCCCACTGCTAACCACGAGTTTGTACTCCAAAAGATATTTTCTTTTAACTGTGAAGTTCAATGGACTGGGCCATCGTGGGCATAGCAATATTAAGGGAGTCGTGAAATCTGAATTCTGCTGCCATTTCCCTACTTGGATTTCTTTGGTGACGTTTCGAAAATCTTTGGCTCTCTCCTTGCATCAGTGACTATATTTGTCAAATAGATATCATAGCTTCCACCCGCTCACAGGAGTGGTATGAAGATGAATGAGAAAATAATAGGGAAGCACTGAGTTCTGAAGCATTTTAAGCCAATGATTCCATTTGAACACTATGGATTACTATTGCTGTATCTCATCATATCGGAACATATTTTATTGTGGTTATAAACCTGCAGGGTAAACTGTAAACTAATTTGGGCAGATTTTGTTACAAATAGCAAGATACAGTAAGGAATAGCTCTTTATTCATCCATGAAATGTGTGGGATGGGAAGGTGATGAGGGGTAAATTGCTGGTAATCTTCTGTTGGTCTATTTGTGAACATTTCATCCCCGCCTGTTAGTTCCTGGAGGTCCATATCACTTTCATCTCCTCTAGAACAACTGTTATGGTACAAGACGAATGCAATTTAGAAAGTTCTTAGACATCCCTAGTCCTTTAGCCACTCTGTTGACTGAAGCTTTGATTATTTGAACCAGGTCTGTTTCTGGTCAATACGGATTTCTGTTATCTTAAAAAATATCAGGGGAAAGGGGGAGGTTAAAACAATGGGAGAAGAGCTTCAATATGGCGGAAGAGTAAGACACAGAGATCACCTTCCTCCCCACAAATACATCAGAAATACATCTACACGTGGAACTGCTCCTATAGAACACCCACTGAACGCTGGCAGAAGACCTCAGACCTCCCAAAAGGCAAGAAACTCCCCCACATACCTGGGTAGAGCAAAAGAAAAAAGAAAAAACAGAGACAAAAGAATAACGACAGGACCTGCACAAGCGGGAGGGAGCTGTGAAGCGGGAAAGGTTTCCACACACTAGGAAGCCCCTTCGCGGGCGAAGACTGCGGGTGGTGGAGGCGGGGAGCTTCGGAGCCACAAGGAGAAGCTGCGGAGCCACAGAGGAGAGTGCAGCAACAGGGGTGCAGTGGTCAAAGCGGAGAGATTCCCGCACAGAGGATCGGTGCCGACCAGCACTCACCAGCCCGAGAGGCTTGTCTGCTCACCCGCCAGGGCGGGCAGGTGCTGGGAGCTGAGGCTCAGGCTTCGGAGGTCGGATCCCAGGGAGAGGACTGGGGTTGGCGGTGTGAACACAGCATGAAGAGGTTAGTGCACCACAGCTAGCCGGGAGGGAGTCCTGGAAAAAGTGTGGACCTGCCAAAGAGGCAAGAGACTTTTTCTTGCCTCTGTTTCCAGGTGCGCGAGGAGAGGGGATTAAGAGCACTGCCTAAATGAGCTCCAGAAACGGGCGCGAGCCGCGGCTATCAGCGCAGACCCCAGAGAAGGGCATGAGATGCTAAGGCGGCTGTTGCCGCCACCAAGAAGCCTGTGTGCGAGCACAGGTCACTCTCCACACCTCCCTTCTGGGGAGCCTGTGCAGCCCACCACCGCCAGGGTCCCGTGATCCAGAGACAATTTCCCCGGGAGAACGCACGGCGCGCCTCAGGCTGGTGCAACATCACGCCAGCCTCTGCCGCCGCAGGCTCGCCCCACACTCCGTACCCCACCCTCCCCACGGCCTGAGTGAGCCAGAGCCCCCGAATCAGTGGCTCCTTTAACACCGTCCTGTCTGAGCGAAGAACAGACACGCTCTGGCGACCTACACGCAGAGGCGGGGCCAAATCCAAAGCTGAGCCGCTGGGAGCTGTGAGAACAAAGAAGAGAAAGGGAAATCTCTCCCAGCAGCCTGAGGAGCAGCGGATTAAAGCTCCACAATCAACTTGATGTACCCTGCATTGGTGGAATACCTGAATAGACAACGAATACCAAATTCAGGAGGCAGACTTTGGGAGCGACGATATATATATTTTTTTCCCCTTTTTTTCTTTTTGTGAGTGTGTATGTGTCTGCTTCTGTGTGTGATTTTGTCTGTATTGCTTTGCTTTTACCATTTATCCTAGGGTTCTGTCTGTCCATTTTTTTCTTACTTTCAAAATTTTTTTTCTTAATAATTATTTTTTATTTTAATAACTTTATTTTATTTTACTTTACTTTATTTTATTTTATTTTATCTTCTTCTTTCTTTCTTTCTTTCTCCCTTGTATTCTGAGCCATGTGGATGACAGGCTCTTGGTGCTCCAGCCAGGCATCAGGGCTGTGCCACTGAGGTGTGAGAGCCAAGTTCAGGACACTGGTCTATAAGAGACCTCCCAGCTCCAGTAATATCAAATGGCGAAAATCTCCCAGAGATCTCCATCTCAAGGCCAAGACCCAGCTCCACTCAATGATCAGCAAGCTACAGTGCTAGAAACCCTATGCCAAACAACTAGCAAGACAGGAACACAACCCCACCCATTAGCAGAGAGGCTACCTATAATAATAACAAGGCCACAGGCACGCCAAAACAAACCACCAGAGGTGGACCTGCCCACCAGGAAGACAAGATCCAGCCTCATCCACCAGAACACAGACACTAGTACCCTCCACCAGGAAGCCTACACAACCCACTGAACCAACCTTAGCCACTGGGGACAGACACCAAAAACAACAGGAACTACGAACATGCAACCTGTGAAAAGGAGACCCCAAACACAGTATGTTAAGCAAAAAGAGAAGACAGACAAACACACAGTAGATGAAGGAGCAAGGCAAAAACCCACCAGACCTAATAGATGAAGAGGAAATAGGCAGGCTACCTGAAAAAGAATTCAGAATAATGATAGAAAAGATGATCCAAAATCTTGGAAATAGAATGGACAAAATACAAGAAACGTTTAACAAGGATCTAGAAGAACTAAAGAGCAAACAATGATGAACAACACAATAAATGAAATTAAAAATTCTCTAGAAGGGATCAATAGCAGAATAACTGAGGCAGAAGAACGGATAAATGACCTGAAAGATAAAATAGTGGAATTAACTAGAGCACAGCAGAATAAAGAAAAAACATGACAAGAATTGAGGACAGTCTCAGAAGCCTCTGGAACAATATTAAACTCACCAACATTTGAATTATAGTAGTCCCAGAAGAAGAAGAGAAAAAGAAAGGAACTGAGAAAATATTTGAAGAGACTATAGTTGAAAACTTCCCTAACATGGGGAAGGAAAGAGTCAATCAAGTCCAGAAAGTGCAGAGAGTCCCATACACGATAAATCCAAGGAGAACCACGCCAAGACACATATTAATCAAACTATCAAAAATTAAATACAAAGAAAAAATATTAAAATCAGGAAGGGAAAAACAACAAGTAACACACAAGGGAATCCCCATAAGGTTAACAGCTGATCTTTCAGCAGAAACTCTGCAAGCCAGAATGGAGTGGCAGGACATATTTAAAGTGATGAAGGAGAAAAACCTACAACCAAGATTACTCTAGTCAGCGAGGCTCTCATTCAGATTTAAGGGAGAAATTAAAACCTTTATGGACAAGCAAAAGCTAAGAGAATTCAGCACCACCAAACCAGCTTTACAACAAATGCTAAAGGAACTTCTATAGGCAAGAAACACAAGAGAAGGAAAAGACCTACAATGACAAACCCAAAACAATTAAGACAATGGGAATAGGAACATACATATCGGTAACTACCTTAAATGTAAATGGATTAAATGCTCCAACCAAAAGTCACAGACTGGCTGAATGGATACAAAAACAAGACCCATATATATGCTGTCTACAAGAGACCCACTTCAGACCTAGGGACACATACAGACTGAAAGTGAGGGGGTGGAAAAATATATTCCATGCAAATAGAAATCAAAAGAAAGCTGGAGTAGCGATTCTCATATCAGACAAAATAGACTTTAAAACAAAGACTATTACAAGAGACAAAGAAGGACACTACATAATGATCAAGGGATCAACCCAAGAAGAAGATATAACAATTGTAAATATTTATGCACCCAACATAGGAGCACCTCAATACATAAGGCAAATACCAACAGCCATAAAAGGGGAAATCGACAGTAACACAATCATAGTAGAGGACGTAAAGACTCCACTTTCACCAATGGATAGATCATCAAAAATGAAAATAAATAAGGAAATACAAGCTTTAAATGATACATTAAACAAGATGGACTTAATTGATATTTATAGGACATTCCATCCAAAAACAACAAAATACATGTTCTTCTCAAGTGCTCATGGGACATTCTCCAGGATAGATCATATCTTGGATCACAAATCAAACCTTGGTAAATTTAAGAAAATTGAAATCGTATCAAGTATCTTTTCCGACCAAAACGCTCTGAGACTCAATTACAGGGAAAAATCTGTAAAAAGTACAAACACATGGAGGTTATTCAATACACTACTTAATAACCAAGAGATCACTGAAGAAATCAAAGAGAAAATCAAAAAATACCTAGAAACAAAGGACAATGAAAACACGACGACCCAAAACCTATGGGATGCAGCAAAAGCAGTTCTAAGAGTGAAGTTTATAGCAATACAATCCTACCTTAAGAAACAAGAAACTTCTCAAATAAACAACCTAAACTTACACCTAAAGCAATTAGAGAAAGAAGAACAAGAAAACCCCAAAGTTAGCAGAAGGAAAGAATCATAAAGATCAGATGAGAAATAAATGAAAAAGAAATGAAGAAAACGATAGCAAAGATCAATAAAACTAAAAGCTGGTTCTTTGAGAAGATAAACAAAATTGATAAACCATTAGCCAGACTCATCAAGAAAAAAAGGGAGAAGACTCAAATCAATAGAATTAGAAACGAAAAAGGAGAAGTAACAACTGACACTGCAGAAATACAAAGGCTCATGAGAGATTATACTACAAGCAACTCTATGCCAATAAAATGGACAACCTGGGAGAAATTGACAAATTCTTAGACATGCACAACCTTCTGAGACTGAACCAGGAAGAAATAGAAAATATGAACAGACCAATCACAGGCACTGAAATTAAAACTGTGATTAAAGATCTTCCAACAAACAAAAGCCTAGGACCAGATGGCTTCACAGGGGAATGCTATCAAACATTTAGAGAAGAGCTAACACCTATCCTTCTCAAACGCTTCCAAAATATAGCAGAAGGAGGAACACCCAAACTCATTCTACGAGGCCACCATCACCTTGACACCAAAACCAGACAAAGATTTCACAAAGAAAGAAAAGGCCAATATCACTGATGAACACAGATGCAAAAATCCTCAACAAAGTACCAGCAAACAGAATCCAACAGCACATTAAAAGGATTATACACCATGAGCAAGTGGGGTTTATCACAGGAATGCAAGGATTCTTCAATATACGCAAATCAATCAATGTGATACACCATATTAACAAACTGAAGGAGAAAAGCCATATGATCATCTCAATAGATGCAGAGAAATCTTTTGACAAAATTCAACATCCATTTATGATAAAAACCCTCCAGAAAGTAGGCATAGAAGGTACCTTCCTCAACATAATAAAGGCCATATATGACAAACCCACTGCCAACATTGTCCTCAATGGTGAAAAACTGAAATAATCACCACTAAGATCAGGAATAAGAAAAGGTTGCCCTCTCTCACCACTATTATTCAACATAGTTTTGGAAGTTTTAGCCACAGCAATCAGAGAAGAAAAAGAAACAAAAGGAATCCAAATTGGAAAAGAAGAAGTAAAGCTATCACTGTTTGCAGATGACATGACACTATAGAGAATCCTAAAGATGCTACCATAAAACTACTAGAGCTAATCAATGAATTGATTGTAGCAGGATACAAATTTAATGCACAGAAATCTCTGGCATTCCTATACACTAATGATGAAAACTCTGAAAGTGAAATTAAGAAAACACTCCCATTTACCGTTGCAACAAAAAGAATAAAATATCTAGGAATAAACCTACCTAAGGAGACAAAAGACCTGTATGCAGAAAATTATAAGACACTGATGAAGAAATTAAAGATGATACTGACAGACAGAAAGATATACCATGTTCTTGAATTGGAAGAATCAACATTGTGAAAATGACTCTACTACCCAAAGCAATCTACAGATTCAATGCAACCCCTATCAAACTACCACTGGCATTTTTCACAGAACTAGAACAAAAAATTTCACAGTTTGTATGGAAACACAAAAGACCCCGAGTAGCCAAAGCAATCTTGAGAAAGAAAAACAGAGCTGGAGGAATCAGGCTCCCTGACTTCAGACTCTACTACAAAGCTACAGTAATCAAGACAGTATGGTACTGGCACAAAAACAGAAGTATAGATCAATGGAACAGGATAGAAAGCCCAGAGATAAACCCATGCACATATGGTCACCTTATCCTTGATAAAGGAGGTAAGAATATGTAATGGAGAAAAGACAGCCTCTTCAATAAGTGGTGCTGAGCAAACTGGGCATCTACATGTAAAAGAATGAAATTAGAACACTCTCTAACACCAAACACAAACATAAACTCAAAATGGATTAAAGACCTAAATGTAAGGCCAGACACTATCAAACTCTTAGAGGAAAACATAGGCAGAACACTCTATGACATAAATCACAGCAAGATCCTTTTTGACCCACCTCCTAGAGAAATGGAAATAAAAACAAAAATAAACAAATGGGACCTAATGAAACTTCAAAGCTTTTGCACAGCAAAGGAAACCATAAACAAGACAAGAAGACAACCCTCAGAATGGGAGAAAATATTTGCAAATGAAGCAACTGACAAAGCATTAATCTCCAAAACATACAAGCAGCTCATGCAGCTCAATATCAAAAAAACAAACAACCCAATCCAAAAATGGGCAGAAGACCTAAATAGATATTTCTCCAAAGAAGATATACAGATTACCAACAAACACATGAAAGGATGCTCAACGTCATTAATCATTAGAGAAATACAAATCAAAACTACAATGAGATATCATCTCACACTGGTCAGAATGGCCCTCATCATGAAATCTACAAACAATAAATGGTGGAGAGGGTGTGGAGAAAAGGGAACCCTCTTGCACTATTGGTGGGAATGTAAATTGATACAGCCACTATAGAGAACAGTATGAGGGCTCCTTAAAAAACTACAAATAGAACTACCATACGTCCCAGCAATCCCACTACTGGGCATATACCCTGAGAAAACCCTAATTCAAAAAGAGTCATGTACCACAATGTTCATTGCAGCTCGATTTACAATAACCAGGACATGGAAGCAACCTAAGTGTCCATCGACAGATGAATGGATCAAGAAGATGTGGAACATATATACAATGGAATATCACTCAGCCATAAAAAGAAACAAAACTGAGTTATTTGTAGTGATGTGGATGGACCTACAGACTGTCATACAGAGTGAAGTAAGTCAGAAAGAGAAAAACAAATACCATATGCTAACACGTATATATGGAATCTAAAAAAAAAAAAAAAAATGGGCTTGAGGAACCTAGGGGCAAGATGGCAATAAAGACACAGACCTACTAGAGAATGTACTTGAGGATACAGGGAGGGGGAAGGGTAAGCTGGGACAAAGTGAGAGAGTGGCATGGACATATATATACACTACCAAATGTAAAATAGATAGCTAGTGGGAAGCAGCCGCATAGCACAGGGAGTACAGCTTGGTGCTTTGAGCCCACATAGAGGGGTGGGATAGGCAGGATGGGAGAGAGGGAGACGCAAGAGGGAAGAGATATGGGGACATATGTATATGTATAACTGATTCACTTTGTTATAAAGCAGAAACTAACACACCATTGTAAAGCAATTATACTGCAATCAAGATTAAATATATATATATATATATCATGGTCTTCCCTGGTTGTGCAGTAGTTAAGAAACTGCCTACCAACGCAGGGTACATGGGTTCGGGCCCTGGTCCGGGAAGATCCCACATGCTTAGTGGAGCAACTAAGCCCGCGAGCCACAACTACTGAGCCTGTGTGCCACAACTAATGAAGCCCACACGCCTAGAGCCTGTGCTCCGCAACAAGAGAAGCCACCACAATGAGAAGCCTGCTCACCGCAACGAAGAGTAGCCCCTGCTCACCACAACTAGGGAAAGCCCGCGCGCAGCAACAAAGACCCAACGCAGCCAAAAGTAAATAAACAAATTTTTTTAAAAAAACATATCAGCCTGCCTCCGTGTCTAACTAAAATTAAAGATTTGTTTCTTTTTTGTTTGTTTGTTTTGTTTTAGGCCATGGGCATGACACTGACATTCAATAAAAAGAAATAATTCTTTTATAATGTTCATTCAACTGAACTAAACCCAACTTCATGAGAAACAGACCATAATTTCTATCCATGTGTACAATGGAAGAAGCCAGAATCTAGTCAGGGTGCAGACATGCAATATAACAGTCATACAGCTATGATATTATAAAAGGGATAAAATCATACTTATTCAGTAATTCCAACAGGATTAGCATTAACAGTAATCTGGGCAGGAGTTTTTAATACCCAAATAGTTGGCTCTCTGAACTTGTCAAAAGAGAGAGAGAGCTTTGTATTACAGGCAGATTTACAACCATCTCCTGGGCATTAGGACCAAAATTCCTGCTAAAATATTTATGTGTCATTTTATCAGATCAGATTTTTAATTCACAGCATACTTCCATACTTGACTAGAGTTCAAAAAAGACCCTTTTTAGTAAACAGTATATATTTTCATATCTATCTTAAAGCTTAAAAAAATTTACATTGTATTTTATTCTCTTTCAAGATAATTTAGAAGGCATTTGAATTTGACTTGCTTGATTAAACCATGCTAAATTACAATAAACATTTTTTTATATAAATTAAAAGATATTTATGTTGTTTAAAAAGCCTCAAGTTGACGAGGAGATGACCTGCTAGGCAAAAAGAAACGAGTGCATTATTTGAGCAGATATGAGTGTTTTGAAACAGTAGAAACCTAAGATGTCAGATGGAAAAGAGCACCCATATTGCCTTGGCTTTCTTCATAATCAATATGCCATTTTCTACATTGCAGGGAAGCTAACTCATTCTTAGCTTGGTGGAGATAATTTACCAATGTCTTTAAAATAAGCTTCATTTTGAGAAGGAAGAAAAGGGATGAATACGCCCCTACATGTGAACTGATAATTGTAAACCTGGAAATTTGGCCTTAAACACTGATACATCTTGGATCACTTAAGCTCTTTTTATACTGGGAAAAACTTTCCAACATCTCAAACTTCATTGTAATGGCATCTATTTGTTGTGCTGAAACTTTGAACTTGTGATCCCTCTAGATATCTGAAATATGAGATGAGCTCTAAACAACCCTATTTTCCGTGTCACATACATTTTGGATATTTTCTAGCTCTGTTTGCCATTTATTACAAAGGCAGTTTGTATTTGACCTAGGACATGGTCTCATCACAGCCCCATTTTCATGTCTGTCTGGATCAGGGCTAGAATTTAGATTTCAGCATTTGGATTACCGAAATCACCTATTCCCTGCCAAAAAACAGACAGAGAGAGAGAGAAAGAAAGAAAAGAAAAGGCAAAGAGAACATCATGAGAATAACGTTTTGTCTTGAAGTTCAAGCCCCATAACCTTACATCGGCAAAAACGGCACCAGCAATATCATTAGCATTTTTTAATAGCATTAAACTTCTCTAAAACACCATGAAATGTGATAGCACAAATATTTCTCAGTTCAAAAATGTATGCTTTCTCAATTCCTGTTTTTAACAGGTGTCACGATCAGCATTTTCTTGCAAAAGACAGAATTTTCAATTCTGCTTTTAATGTAAACTTATCAAATATTTTTCTATATTCTTAATTCAATAAAGGTTATTTAAGTGCCAGACACTGTTGTAAGTCCTGAGGACTGAGTGATAAGTCAAAGTCCTTGCCCTTGTGGACCTTATACTCTAAGAGTGTAGACAGGCAATAAACAAGCTAACAAATAGAGAACATGGCACATGAAACCATGCCAGGAGAGTGAAGTGAGATAAAGACAAATAGGCAGTGATGGGAGGCAGGAGGGGCCAGCTATTTTAGATAAGGCAATCAGGGAAGGCTACTGGAGGAGGTACCATTTGGGCTCATGAAGCAAGGGAAGGAGTCATGCAAGACATGGGGCAGAATGTTCCAGGGAAAGGGGAAAACAATTATAAAGGTTCTGGAATACAACCTTACTTGGCATCATAAAGGAAAAGCAGAAAGACCAATGTAGCTGAAGCACAATGAGGGAAATAGTGGTAGGAAGTGAGATCAGAGAAGTAGCCAGGGACCAAATCATGCACAGCCTTGAGGTCATGGTAAGGAGTCTGGATTTCATTCTGAGTGCCATGAAAAGTCATAGGTGTATCCTGCACAGAGTGACATGGCCTGAGGTACATTCCAACACTTGCCGTGACTGCAGTGATAGAGTTACTGCATGAACGGGGAAAACAGTCAGATGCTATTGCAGGGGTCCAGGCAAAAGGTGGAGGTGGCTTGGGCCGAGATGGCTATAGGGGAGGTGATGAGAAGCCGTCGGATACAGGATACATTTTGATGAGAGATCCTATAGGATTTGCTAACGAATTGTTGGTGGGTTCTGAGGGAAGCAGAGGCATAAAGGATCATCCTAGTTTTTAGGCCTGAGCAACTTACTGCAAAGAGGAAAACGTAGCAGGGTGGAAAGAAACCCAGAGTTCCTTTTGGATGTGTAAAGTGTGAGATTCTTCCTCCACACTGACGTAGAGAAGTAAACTTGGCAATTGGGATATGCATTTCCTGTTGCTGTGTAACAGAGTACCACATATTCAGCAGCTTAGAACGACACCCATTTATTATCTCTCAGTTTCTGTACATCAGAATTCCAGAGCCGGGTGAGCTGGGTCACTTGATCGGGGCTCACCATGATGAAATCAAGGTGGCGGCCAGGGCTGTGATTCTCATCTGAGGCTTGGGAGCCTCTTCCAAGCTCACTGGTTGTTGGCAGAATCCATTTCCTTGCAGCTGTAGGACCGAGGCCCCCGTTTTCTTGCTGGCTCTTAGCTCCCTGCGGCTGCCCTCAGTCCTCACCACGTGGCTCCCATGGGCGGTCCACACCATCGCTGTCTGCTTTCTTCCAGGCCAGGAGGAGTGCACCTCTAATGTTTCACCTTCTTTTAAAGGCTCCCCTGATTAGGTCAGGCCCACTTAAAATAATCTCCCTTTTGATTTTCTCAAAGTCAACTGATTAGTACCCTAATAACAGGAGTGATACCACATCATATTCACAAGATCCACCCACACTCAAGAGGAGGAGATTATACAGGGCGTGCACACCAGGGGACAGGAATCCTGGGGCTACCTTAGAATTCCACCTACCACAGTTGGATATATGATGGTTATATGAGCCTGGAGCTCAGAGACAGTTCAGGGCTATTAAAGCCATGGGATTAGATAAAATCATCTAGAGACTGTAGATGACAAAAGATGGTATTAATATAAAAAATAATTATATCTAAAATTTGTTAAATGCATTCTATATGCCAGGCACCATGTGTTTTACACACTTAACTCTTGCAACAGTACTTTGAGATACCTACAATCCCCATTTCACGAATAAGGATGGTGAGGCCCAGAGAAATGACTTCACTTGCCTAAACTCATGCTGTTTCAGGAGTGGAGCCAGAATTTGAACCCAGGCAATCAAGTTCAAGAATCTGTGCTTTAATCACTATTCAATATGGCACCTTCCATCAGAAGAGATGGAGAACAGGACTGAGACATGAAACTCCAATCTTTACATCCAGAAATAAGAGGAGCTAGTAAAGGAAAAGGAGATGGAACAGGCCTTCAGGCAAAAGAGAAAATTAGGAGCACATGGCTTCCTAGAAGCCAAATGTAGAAAGCATCATGAGAAAAAGAGAATGATCAGTTGGGCCAAATATTAATATTTGGGGAAAAACATCTCCCACGTTCTCATTCATAAAGGTGTACCAAAACGATTTCATCATTAATGCATTCACTTAGTAAATACATATCTGTTTACTGTGTGCCTAGGAGTAGAGCAGTGACCAAGATAGGTAAGTCCTCTCTCGTGGAGTTTACATGGTAAAGGGGGAAAGAGGGTTGCCAATAAGCATGTAAATAAATGGTTAAATAAGCTCAGTTCATAGCGCTAGGGCAAAAATAAAACTGAGTTCAGCGTTAGAGGTAAGTAGAATTGAACTTATCAACATTTGCTTCACTCTGTGTATTAGTCGGCTAGGCCTGTCCCAACTAAATACCACATACTGGGTGGCTTAAACAACATATATTTGTTTTCTCACAGTTCTGGAGACTAGAAGTCCATGACCAAGGTGCTATCAGGGTCAGTTTCTGGTGAGACCTCTCTTTCTTGCTTGTAGATGACTATCTTCTTGCTCTGTCCTTACTTGGTCTCTCCTCTGTGTGTGCACGAAGAAAGAAAGAGGGCACTGGTGTTTCTTCCTATTCTAATAAGGACATCAATCTATCACATTAGGGCTCCATACTTATGACCTCATTTAATCTAATTACCTCCCTAAAGGCCCCATCTCCAAATACAGACATTTTGGGGGTTAGGACATCAACATATGAGTCTGGTAGCGGGTACACAATTCAGCCCATAACATTCTTTTTTTTTTTTTTTTTTTTTTGCGGTTCGCGGGTCTCTCACCGCTGTGGCCCCTCCTGCCGCGGAGCACAGGCTCTGGACGTGCAGGCCCAGCAGCCATGGCTCACGGGCCCAGCCGCTCCGCGGCATGTGGGATCCTCCCGGACCAGGGCACGAACCCGTGTCCCCTGCATCAGCAGGCGGAATCCCAACCACTGTGCCACCAGGGAAGCCCAGCCCATAACATTCTTTGACCACTAAAAGAACTTCTTAACATAGGAAAGAAAAGAAAAAAGTGAGCCTTTGCATAGGAACGTTAGAGAAAAAGCAAAAAACACAGAGTCCCAATTCTATAATATTAAAGAATATGAGTGGTTAAAACAACTAAGCTCCTAAAGATATAAGAATATCACTAATTGGTACTCATTGGAGAATGTGTGAAATGTTTCAATTAGTGAATTTGAATGAGCAAGTTACTGAGTGTTATTTTTATGAAAGAACAGAATGTGTCTACATTCGTTTATATATACTCCCTCAGAAGTTAAACATATTCGTTTTCTATCCCATAGTAGGCAACTTCTAAATTTGAAAATCATAGCGCTTTCCATATTCACAGGTTCTTCTAGATGGTCAATCCTCGACTTTGGCCTTTAGATGGCCAACTGTAAGGCACATGAGCCTAAGAGCCAGCCGTAACAGTGTAAGGTAGAGAGCCAAAGACCACCAATCTAACAGCTGATGAGACTTACATGAGGTTGTCCGGTGAAAGGCTGAGCTGGACCAACCTGATTCTCTCTTGCAGGAATTGGAAATGAGCCATGAGAACTGAAGTTGAAAGAAAGGGTCTAGGGACTGTGAAGAAGAGTCAGGGGTGACAGGTGATATGCCAAGCTATTCTGAGGAAACCAAAGCATGCAGAATCTGAATTAGAGAAGTTACATCAAGGAGAGGGTGAGGAGGCAAAGTCAGAAGGAAGAAGAAAATGAAGCAGTTTAGTAAGAAATAGACATGCAAGTCACAAAGAAAGTAGTCAATTTCCCAGATGTCTTGATGTAACCCAGGTATAGTGCCCCTTAACTCAGAGACAAGGGGTATGGAAGGCAGGAAGAACAGTCAGTGGGGTGGGGGAGGAGCGTGACTCTTTGTTTGGCTAATGCCTCTCTTTGCACAGCTCACTGATGGAGTTTAAGCATCCAGGCTGATCAGAAAGGGAAGGTACATCACCTCTCACACTATCGGCCCCTCCCATGTCTCTGTATACATAAAAAACAAGTCAGGCAGACACATACAAACCCCCCAAATCTGACCAGTGATTTCTTACTCTAGCATCAAATAATAAGATTGAACCCATACAGAGTTGGGAAAGTGGGAATAAGTCAGGTCTAGTGTTCCCATTCTTTCTACATCCTGGGACACTAGTTGCAGCCTTTCAGGGTGTCACACATGGCCACTCCCTAAGGGTAGAGAACACCTCCCTTGTAGTCTCTCCACAGCTCTTGGTCTTTTTCATGACTTGTCCTTCCCATGAAGCACACCTTCTAAGTTATGAGTCCTGCTTACCCTCTGAGCTCCATTTCCATTGCTAGAATGGGAATGCTTTTATCCCTGAGGTTGGACCCAAGAGAAGAGGACAGCCATTAAGGTACTCTGGTCTCAGGATGAGATATCTAAAGAAAAAAAAATAGGACATTCCTCCATGGGGAGCTAATCTCCTTCCTACATAGCTTTATATCTTATTGCATCAAAAAGCCTTCCTTCCTTCTCAAACCTGAACTGAGAAACAAAGAGCCCTCTTAAGGATGTGGGCACCAGACTCGGATTCTGAGAGTTTTGCAGATTCGTTTCAGTAAACTCCTTTTTTATTAAAGATAATGATGAACATCTTTGTTCTTTACAATTCAAAAAGCTCAACTAATCCAAAAATGTTCAACAATTTTTAAAATAAAAGAATATAAATATTATAAATAACATTTGAGAGTGAATGGATGCAATTAATGATTTTCAGAAGAATTTCCTAAGTATACTAGCATTCCTCTGTGATATTCTGTTTATTGATAATTTTCTGGGTAAAGCTTTTCTTTATAACTAACACAAAAAGTCAATTACCAAATTATCATTAGTTTTGAGTGTGGTATAGTATGAAGTATTGAGGTTTTATTATTATGTTTTCAAACACCACTCAACTTCTGCTGACACATTCACTACATGTTAAAAGCATACTTGGACAACTGGATAACTGCATGAAAAAGAATGAACTTAGACTCCTACCTCACACCAAATACAAAAATTAACTCAAAGCGAATTAAAGACCTAAATCTAAGAGATAAAACTACACAAGTGTTACAAGAAAACTTAGGTGTAAACCTTTGTGATGTTGATTTAGTGAATAGTTCCTTAGATATGACAACTAAAGCATAGAAACCAAAGGAAAAACTAGATGCATTTGGACTTCATCAATGAAAAACTTCTGTGCTTCAAAGGATGCCATCAAGAAAGCGAAAAGGTAGCCCACAGATTGGGAGAAAACATTTTAAAATCATATATCTGATAAGGAACTTGTATCCAGAAGATATAAAGAACTCTTACAACTAAACAATAAAAGAACAAATAACTCAATTTTTTAAATGGGCAAAAGATACAAATAGACATTTCTCCAAAGAAGATAATCAAATAGCCAATAAGTACATGGAAAGATGTACAACAGTATTAGTCACAGAAAGTTAAAACCAATGCAAGTCAAAACCACAATGAGATACCACTTCACATACACTAGGATGGCTAAACTCAAAACAACAGACAGTTAACAAGTACTGGTGAAGATGTGGAAAAATGTGAACCTTCATGCACTGTGGGACTGTAAAATGATGCAGCTGCTTTGGAAAGCAGTTTGTCAGTTCCTCAAAAAGTTAAAAATAGAGTTATAATTTGACCCAGTAATTTTACTCCTTGGTATATACCCAAGAGAACTGAAAACCACACAAACACTTGTACATGAATGTTTATAGCAGCATTATTCTTAGTGGTCACTGAAATGTCCATAAACTGATGGATGGATACACACCATGGTATATATCAATACATGCAATGGTATAGTATTCAGCCATAAAAAGAAATGAAGTATTGATTCATGGTACAAAATGGATAAACCTTGAAAACATTATACTAACTGAAAAGAACCAGCCACAAAAGACCACATATCTTAGGATTCTAATTATATGAAATATCCAGAATAGGCACATCGATAGGGACAGAAAGTAAACTATTGGTTGCTAGGGCCTGGGAAGAGGACGGTATGGAAAACAAATGCTAATGGGCACCAGGTTTCTTTTTTGAGATGATGAAAATGTTCTAAAATTAAAGAGTTAAAGAGTGGTGATACTTGGACAACATTATGAATATACTGAAAACCACTGAATTGTACATTTTGAAAAAGTAAATTTTATGATATGTGAATTATATCTCAATAAAACTGTTTTTTAAGCATACTTAGACATAGTAAGGGGCAATGGGTTGACTCAGCCATATTTTAAACATTATACTGACCTTTCATTGTTCATTTAATTATTCAATAATCACTAATTAAGAGTGTGCTATTAATAGACCATCTTCTAGATACAAGGAAGAGAGTGTTGAACATGATCTGGTACCATTAAGGAACTAATAGACTAGTAGGGCTAATAGAAACATTAACATATAGTTAGAGTAGATATGACATGTGCCATGAACCATAGTAATGATATGTACAGAGTACCGGCTCAGATTCTGACCTATATCAAAAGGGTATCTGGAAATTAATTCCTTTGCCTTCCCTGCTTTACTCTCTTGAGATCAAGGAGACAAATGTCTAGAAACTGAAGAGACAGAAGAGAAAAAAGAAGCCAAGAAGCCTGGTTTTCCTAGATCTATACCATCAATAGTTGGTGATCATGAGGGTCACATACAAACTGCGGGTTTTATGTAAAATAAGCATGTTGGCTACTTCTGCCTTACAGAATAGTACAGCTTTTCAAGCATTTTTAGCCAGTAAGCTTCACTTTCTATCTTGATTTGAATTCCTATTTTGTCATCAAAACCAACATCCCATGATTTCCTTGCATTCATCTTATGAGAACAGTTGACAAAATAGGTGCAACATTTCCATCAAAGCAGTTTGGACATGTGTCTATTGGTTTTATAGAAGGCAACAGTTGATGTTTAGCAAAAACCCCTAAAATCTCACCTGCTTATCATCATCCAACTAGAAATCCCAGTAACACTATCTGATCTGTCAGACATACCTAATTCACTGATTGATTCACAGAAGGCTGCCGAAGTCTGAACTGAGTCTGAGAGAAATCAATGAAGTGACCGCGGCCTCTTTAAAAAAGCACACTGCACGCAGAGAGCAGGCTATCCCCAATATATCTTGGTTGTGTCTGTTTTCAGAGGAACACTAACAATTAACAAATATCTGCCAGTAAAAATTACTCTGAAGTGGTTGGCAACTTTAACTAGAGTTATTTCCCCATTTATTTAACCTTAAAAACATTTCCAAAGATTTAAACTATTTCCTGTGCTTCATGGTATGACTTCCCACACCCGATCGACTTTACATCATCGAACGAGAATGCACTACGGGGAATGGTCAGAATCTAACGAACAACAGTGTTATTTCAGCACAGTTGTACCGGCGGCTGTTTTTTTCTCCCTCCTCTCTTCATTTCATGTGTTAGAAGAGCAGCCCTTAGATGGCCAAGTTCCAAGCAGATTCATTCCCAACAGAGCAGCCAGGCATCTAGGTGAGGCAAACGCCCTCTCCTACATTCCCAGTGGTTCACGTTGGGCTATATCGTTACAGGACTGTCTCCTCCACTGCAGGCTTATTTCATTCCACCAGCAAAAGCAGTGTACATCAGATTCAGAAATAAACACTGGCACACTTCTGCATTAAAGGCTATTAAGAATATGCATAATTGTCTCTTCGTTTATAAAAGTTTTGCTAATCCTTTGTGACCCACTTGCCTTGGCCTGGCTGATCTTACCAGAGCGACACTGCTGAAGCTTCGCTAAGGTAATTTTTGGGTCCATTTTATCTTTAAGTTTCCTCTCCTCAATTTTGATGGAAAGGTAAAGAGAGCTGCTCCAGCTGACAATCTCTGGCACAACTCACAACAGAGGACCTCTTAAGGAAGAAAATAGGACTGTCACCTGTTTCCAGAAACCCCATTCAAAGTCAAACTGCACAGCCCAAAGGGAATGCCTGCAGTGTGTACCCCAGCACAAAAAAAAAAAACCACATTACAATCATTGCATGCACACAATATTAGAAATACAAAAAGAAAAGCCCTCCCGGCGCAACTTGCCAGAGCACGTGTAAGCCAGCTGTCTTGTGCCAGGTCACTGTAGCGCATGTGGTCTAACAGTAATGTTATATACATCCCCATATTTATTCCAGCCTCCTGGGAAAACACACAGGAATACTTCCCCCAAGACTTAACCTTACAACATTACCCTTCATTACAAAGTTATGTGGCACTATCTCTGTTGTGAGGACACTCTGGAATTTTTTTTTTTTTTTTGGTCATTGTTACATTTTGCGTATATAAACAGTTTGTGATCAGGATGGAAAATGATCTGAGTAAATATTTAAAAATTATATTCAAGTACTACCTTCATCTTTTTGGTGAGGTTGCAGATTCCATATACTATTGGGATATAAACATTTTTAAGTACAAGGTTTTAAATTAAACACTGCTTCCTTATGACATATTGGGCATCATATTCAAATATCTATGGATAATTAACAAAACAATTCCACTCTGCTGAATATTACAGCCAACTTGAGTCATTCTCCTAGGTTTAAATTTATAGTCAAAAGCAAAGTTCTCTTTGTGACCACCTAGGGGGGTGGGATAGGGAGGGTGGGAGGGAGACGCAAAAGGGAGGGGATATAGGGATAGATGTATGAATATAGCTGATTCACTTTGTTTTACAGCAGAAACTAACACAACATTGTAAAGCAATTATACTCCAATAAAGATGTGAAGAAAAAAGAATTCTCCAAATTTATGTTCTGTCATTATTAAATGCTCATCCCATTCCCGCCTCTGTTTTGTTAGCCCTGTAAACATGAAGCTCGAGTTCTTAATCTACCTACCCGTCAGGGGAAGTAAAGCCTCCGATGTCAGGTCAGTCCTCTTTCCTGAGTGGATGTCTAGAATAAAGCACAGATTCCCTACAGCAATCATTGAGGTTTTGTTGATTTGGTCATAAGATAGTGAAGAAATTAGTGACTTTTCAAGCTATTGTCACAGACAACATGATGGCTTTAGAATCTAAATTACAGTATTTCCCAAGAGGCTAAGCTAAAGCAAGTTCAAGGAAGGTATGAAAGTTACTTTGAAAAAAAAGTCAACTTTTATGAGAGAGCACTTGATTCTTTAATATTTTTGAGACAAACCTGAAACGTTTCTAAAGACTGCCTCTGTATGATTCAGTGTAAAAGTGTCCTTTTAGTGTATAACCTCCGCCTGTACTGCTCTGTTTGCTGCTAAAGTATACAAAAATTGATGACACTTAATAGTTCTACCACATTTGTTTTATACATGGTGGTTAAATTTATCATTTAGCTAATCATTTGTCGAATAGTTATTTTGGACCCAGAAACAAATATCATCAGGAGATAGTGGATTCCAAGAGCCTTGGCCCTGTGACAAGACCTCTGCATTCATTAGCTGGAAGGAATTATGTGTTGCTCCCCCTGGGAATGGGGAGATTATATTTATAGTTGTGTACGAGAAGCCTGTTGGCTCATTAAGCAGGGGCATCAATGGCTTTGTATGTGGGGGCAGAAGGGTGTGTTGACTGGATAATCAAGGGATGAGATGACATTGACATCTTGGAGTGTGTGTGCAAATACCACCCACACCCCCTCTGCTGCCATTTTCTTGGCCTCTGGCCCTAGCTTACTGGATGAGCGATAAGCATCTGACCTAATAAGCAAGGCGAAATCGATTCTGTCTCACGTAGGAATTTGAAATGAGAAACAAAACTGCTGGGTGGGAGGTGAGTCTCATTAATGGCAGAGCTCTAAAGGAGAAGTGAGAAAATGGTTCAAAGAGAGAGAGGGTGGAAGCAGATAAGCAGAGGGAAGCAGCAGAGAGGCCTGTGGCTTGGAGACGAGGAGGATGGACACTTGGCTCCTTGGCAAGTTTTCTGAAACTCCTCCAGGCCTCCTTGGCCTAGCCACTCTCTGCTTTAGATCCCCCACCCACATGCTTGGTTTTGCTTAGGCTCGTTTGTGTCGATTTCTGCTGCTTGCATCAGAAATATCTTTGCATGAGGCAGCACATTTTTCACTTCAGAATAACATGGATGTTAGTCATATTCAAAAACGTTCACCCATAGATAGAGAATGGCCTTGACCAGTCCTAACTGACACCAGTCCAAACATGGGATGGGTCCTGGGAAGGCCCTGCTTTGCCAGGCATTGACCCTGTACTTACTGCATCCTGGAGAGGAACCAGGCAGGGCCCTAGGTATTTATTCAAGATACTTTTGCCTTTGTTGGCCCTGTCCTACATAAAACACCAAAAGTATTTTTTATGGCTATGTTGGTATAAAGAGAAAAAAAAAATCCATCTTGGCTAGATTCATTTTTTAAGTCATTATTATTTTTTTAACTCTTACTTTTTATGATTATAACAATAATATGTTTTCATTATAAAATAACTTGGAAAATTCAGAAAAAATAAAAGAAAATAAAAATCACCTATAATCCCACAACTAAGAGATGTCTACTCAAGGCTTTGCACAGTATATTTTCTTCCATTGTTTTTCTTGTATATAATGCATCTATACCTAAGTGGGTCAAATTGTGTTTATATATTGTTTAATTTCTGCTTTTTGCTCTTTAACATTATAGGATGTGCATTTTCCATTCTCATCAATATGTTGTTGTAAATGTAATTGAAAACATCTCCCTTGTTACACACATAACATATGTTTATTGTAGATGTTTGGAAAAAATAGGTAAGCACCGAGAAGAATATAAAAATCACCGACAATCTCAGTACCCAGAATTAAGTCATTATTATTATATTCATTTCTTTCTTCGGATTTTCAAAGAAATTAAAATTAAAACTTTTCCGTGGACCCATGAATGTATTTTTGGTCCTGGTCCTAGGAGAACAGCAGAGACTATTTACCAAATGATACAGAAGCGTTTCAGAATGTCAGCCACAGGTATAGCCCTACTGCAGTGTCCCAGCTGAGCATCAGCCCTGCAGCTAGCAAAAGACCACCTACATGTGTATTGTCAGAGAAAGGGCTTAATATGTACAATTAAATGATTTAATTATTTATACACGTTGCTCTCTATGTATAATTGGAAAAAAACCCCACAGCAATAGTTTGTATTTTCTGTTAATACACAGGGGCATGCAGATGCATAGGGAAAGGCTAGGAAGGACAGACAAAAAACTGGGTATAATGGCTACCCATGGAGAGGGAAGAAGCAGTTCAGGGCTATAAAAGGAGGTCAAAGGGGAACTTTTACTTTATTTGAAGGTGTTAATTGCTTTACAGAAGAATTTATGTCATGCATTACTTATGTAAAGAAATTAAACATTTAATTAGAGAATAAATATGCCGTCTGGCTTAGGGAAGGCTAATGACAGGTCCAAAAGATCTGCAATATTTACAGCTGAATTGCTAAGCACAGGGTCCCTCGAGACAGGCTGACCAGGCTCATGTCCCAGCCTTGTCACTGACAAGTTCCTCAACCCCTCAGTGCCTCAGTTTCCTTAGCTATAAAATGGAGGAAATAATTATAACCTACCTCATGGAGTTATTGTTAGGATCAAATGAGTTAATATTCAAAAACTAATGTGCAAAACTCTTGGAATAGTGGCTGGTACATGTTATACTATATGTTTTAACACATTATGAGTATTACCATCAATTATTTTTATTTGTAAGAAGTTCTTATAAGTACTCCCTTCGACAAGTAGTATAGAAGTTGGAAAGCCCTTACTGTGTTTCAACAGACTCAGAGGGATTCGGTGCAAGGCAGTGGGTGAGGGGGAGAGGAAGGCTTTTCCAGGAGTGTCACATCATCAAAGGTTGAATTGCTGAGGTGAGGCGGGGGAGAGGTCATGAGATGCCAGCTCTCTGGGATCAAGGGAGCAGCTACGTGTCCATCTGCCAGTCCATTTCAGAAAACAGAGGCAGATTTCATTCTATCCAAACCAAAACATAGCAAGGCCTAGCTGTGTGTCAGGCCCTATGATAGATGCTGAGGGTGTTGAAGAAGAAGAAATATTAACAACATTTCCCAGAGGACAGTATCCTCCTAAATAGAAGCCCACAAGAGGATTTAAATCTCTTGCTCAACTGACCCCCATCACGGCCTTAGGGTCCAAGCACCAGCATGGTTTTGCCAGAATGAACGCCTACTTTACTGAGCTTTATTCTTAAATCTAGAGAGGAAATGGTCCCCACCCTCACGGAGCTCACTTTTTACTGGCAGCAGACAATAAACTGGCCATCAGTTGACAAGAAGATTAATTATAGTTTATGATCAGCTGTATGAAGGAAATATAGAGGCTACTGTGATAAGGAATTATGAAACAAAAAGATTTCTTTTTGATAAAGCAGTTGAGGAAAGGGTCTCTGAGAAGGTGACATATAAGCTTAGTCCTGTGAAGGTACAAGGATCCAGCTGTGCAGGAGGAAGAGAGCTCTAGTCAAAGCAAGTGTATACTGTAAAGCCTGTGGGATGGAAATGACCTTGGTATGGTTAGGGACATATCAGAAGCCAGTGTGGCTAAAGACGTATAAGCCAAAGAGACATAAATTTACAGAGGTAAGCGGTGGCCAGATGACACTGCATCAAAGTGAAAATGTGAAACTACTTAAATTCTGTAAGTGTTTTAAGGTAAGACCCACAGGATCTGGTGACGTTTCTCTATATCTGTGGGAGTAAACGAATGACTAATCAGGATATTTGTCTAAAGAGATGCTAGGCAACAACATGGGTCAAGGCAAAGAGAGACACTTTACATTTGGCAAAAAGCTTTTATGGGAATTTGTCCTTTGTTCACAGTATAATTTTATTTGAACTACCAACATTTCAAGGAATGATTATTGCCTTTTTTTTTTTTTTTTTTTGCGGTACGCGGGCTTCTCACCGTCGTGGCCTCTCCGATCGCGGAGCACAGGCTCCGGACGCGCAGGCTCAGCGGCCATGGCTCACGGGCCCAGCCGCCCAGCGGCATGTGGGATCCTCCCGGACCGGGGCACGAACCCGTGTCTCCCGCATTGGCAGGCAGACTCCCAACCACTGCGCCACCAGGGAAGCCCCTGCCATTTTATAAATAAGGGAAAAGAAACTCACGAAAGTTTGGAATCCGGCTGAAGGTGACACAGTGGCTATGTGACCAAGCGAGGTAGGCAATCCAGGTCTTATGACTCTTGTCTTCTTTCTGCTAAACTAGACCAACAGGGACACGATGGGGACACATGACGCCTTCCTCACTGTGGTCTCGATGGAAGACATTAGGGCTGAGGGGAAAGAGAGGCCTGTGTCCCTGAGGTGAAAAAATAAGCATGGCATATGCAGTGGAGAGATGATTCGAGAATGTTTTACCCCTGATGGAAGGGAAAGAAATAAGAAAACCTCAGTCCTCAAAGCCACACAAAATTCAGTTAGGCCTGGTCTGATCAGCTGTGTCATTGTCAAAGCTGCCATCTATAGCCTCCTGTGTGCTGTTCCAACTCACTCCTGTAACTGCAGAAGAGTTGGAGAGGATTTGTATCATGTGTTCAGTGGTGTCGTGTCTTCCCCAGTCACTAGCACATCATTTTATTTGGGACATGCAAGAATTTGGCTAGTTTACCTAAATCAACACCAAAATCTGGGAGTTTGAATGTTGACATAAAATCTCTTTTTAAAAAAAAAAATTTTGGAGAGTTGTTTTGCATTGAAGAACTGTGTTAGCAAGCAGTGAAAGAGTGGAGCTGCCTCTGTGAGGGAGGGTGCAAAACACGCTTGAGGCACTGTGCTCCTTTTCCAAGTTACACAGATCTACAAGCTCTCAGGAAAGCTGACTAGAGACGGATGCCTAATAACATCATACATAGATCAGCAAGGAACCGAGTTCCTGGCATCTTTCCACTGTCGCTGTTATGCCGGTTAGTAGTCATGCTGGTTAAACCATGCTTCATCAAAGCAAACTACATTCCCCCACATAAAGCTCCAAGATAGGAAAACCCTGCTAAATGCTCAAAGAGTACAGCTAGGTGTCCCAAAATACTGATGGGCATCACTGATGGGTCATAAGTAATTTAAGGGGAGGGGCCATGTGAAACAATCATTTTAGTGGGTATGGGCATATCTTCACGCATATTCAAAAAGAATATAGTTAATACATATCAAACTTGTGACTTTTATAAACATATTTGCATAGGGAGAGGTTGAAGCCAGTAGTAACATGGTTCACCTGATGCTAACCCCCAAAATTACAGGTACGGTGTCAGGTGATATGAAGTTATAGTAAAAAGTCATGATGTTGATGTGTCAATGCCTGGCAACTGGGATATATTATTGCAGCACAAAGAGCACTGAATTGAGAATAGGTAACACAGGCCAAATGAGAATGGTTAAGCTGTAACAATCGTGTCCTTGAAGTTAGGGACTGTGTCTTCTTTAAAATTATATTCGTTTGCTATTGCTGCTGTACCAAATAACCACAGACTTAGTGGCTGAAAGCAACACAAATCTAGTATCTTACAGTTGTAAAAATCAGAAGTCAGGAATGGGTCTTACAGGGCTAAAACCACAGTGTCAGTAAAGCTGTGTTCCCTCTGGAGGTTCTAGGGGAGAACTTGTTCCTTGCCTTTTCCAGCTTCTAGAGAATGTCTGCATTCTATTGCTCACAGCCGCATCACTCCAACCTCTGCTTCCATCATCACATGTCCCTCTCTGACTCTGGCTCTCCCTCCTCCTTCTTTCACTTTTAAAGGACACCTGTGCTTACACTAGGCCCACCTGGATAATCCAGGAGACACTCCGCATCTCAAGAGCCAGAACTCAATCACAGCTGCAAAGTCTCTTTTGCCATGCAAGGTAACACATTCACAGGTTTCTGTGCATAACTTTGGGGGGCCATTATTCTGCCTTCCACAAAATTATATCTCTACAATGTAGCACATGCCTGACACAGCACACTCAGTAAGTGTCTGTGAAATACATTTTAAATAAGAATTTTGTTGTTATAGGTGTCTAAGCTATTTCAAGACTGCATTAGATGCATTTCATGCCTTACTCCATTTAGCTGTCATCTAACCCAAATGAGGAAGCTAAAGACTTGAGAGGTTAAATAAGTTGACAAAGACTCACAAGCAGTCAATTGTGGAATCAAGAAACAAACCCAGTTGTGTAATGATCGCAGAGCCTTTGCTTTGGCCACTATTTTATTCTACTTCACTTAACTTCTCTGAGCTTGATTCTCCTCATCAGTAAAAAGAGAGGAATACAGTAGGTTATCTCTGAGACTCCTACTAGTTCAATGAACTATTATTTTTTCTACCTTTTAAATAGGTTTTTAAAATATGAAACTGTGGGTCAATATTACCTCCAAGGTCACACTCTGAGTTGCTAAGTTATCACTTTTAGTGGCAAGCAGACATGAAACAATTATGTGATCTCCTTTGAATAGGACCTGTTCGAAGTCCTTTCTAACTACTAAAATGAAATTAAAATTGAAAAAGGATGGCTTGGGCCCTGAACCAAGATGGCGGAGTAGAAGGACGTGCTCTTACTCCCTCTTGTGAGAACACCAGAATCACAACTAGCTGCTGGACAATCATCGACAGGAAGACACTGGAACTCACCAAAAAGATACCCCACATCCAAAGACAAAGGAGAAGTCACAATGAGACAGTAGGAGGGGCGCTATCACAGTAAAATCAAATCCCATAACTGCTGGGTGGGTAACTCACAAACTGGAGAACACTTATACCACAGAAGTCCACCCACTGGAGTGAAGGTTCTGAGCCCCACATCAGGCTTCCCAACCTGGGGTTCTGGCAACGGGAGGAGGAATTCCTAGAGAATCAGACTTTGAAGACTAGTGGGATTTGATTGCACGACTTCAACAAGACTGGGGGGAACAGAGACTCCACTCTTGGAGGGCACACACAAAGTAGTGTGCACATTGGGACCCAGGGGAAGGAGCAGTGACCCCAGGGGAGACTGAACCAGACCTGCCTGCTAGAGTTGGAGGGTCTCCTGCAGAGGCGGGGGATGGCTGTGGCTCACTGTTGGGACAAGGACACTGGCAGCAGAAGTTCTGGGAAGTACTCCTTGGCATGAGCCCTCCCAGAGTCTGCCATTAGCCCCACCAAAGAGCCCAGGTAGGCTCCAGTGTTGGGTTGCCTCAGGCCAAACAACCAACAGGGAGGGAACCCAGCCCCACCCATCAGCAGTCAAGTGGATTCAACTTTTACTGAGCTCTGCCCACCAGAGCAACAGTCAGCTCTACCCACCACCAGTCCCTCCCATCAGGAAACTTGCACAAGCATCTTAGATAGCCTCATCCACCAGAGGGCAGAGAGCAGAAGCAAGATGAACTGCAATCCTGAAGCCTGTGTAACAAAAACCACATTCACAGAAAGATAGACAAGATGAAAAGGCAGAGGGCTATATACCAGATGAAGGAACAAGATAAAACCCCAGAAAAACAACTAAATGAAATGGAGATAGGAAACCTTCCAGATAAAGAATTCAGAATAATGATAGTGAAGATGATCCAGGACCTCAGAAAAAGAATGGAGGCAAAGATGGAGAAGATGCAAGAAATGTTTAACAAAGACCTGAAAGAATTAAAGAACAAACAAACAGAGATGAACAATACAATAACTGAAATGAAAACTACACTAGAAGGAATCAAGAGCAGAATAACTGAGGCAGAAGAACAGATAAGTGACCTGGAAGACAGAATGGTGGAATTCACTGCTGTGGGACAGAATAAAGAAAAAAGAATGAAAAGAAATGAAGAAAGCCTAAGAGACCTCTGGGACAACATTAAATGCAACAACATTCTCATTATAGGGGTCCCAGAAGGAGAAGAGAGAGAGAAAGGACCAGAGAAAATATTTGAAGAGATAATAGTCAAAAACTTCCCTACCGTGGGAAAGGAAATAGCTACCCAAGTCCAGAAAGCACAGAGAGTCCCATACAGGATAAACCCAAGGAGAAACACACCAAGACACACAGTAATCAATTGGCAAAGATTAAAGACAAAGAAAAATTAGTGAAATCAGCAAGGGAAAAAAGACAAATAACATTCAAGGGAACTCCCATAAGGTTAAGAGCTGATTTCTCAGCAGAAACCCTACAAGCCAGAAGGGAGTGACATGATATACTTAAAGTGATGAAAGGGAAGAACCTACAACCAAGACTACTCTACCCAGCAAGGATCTCATTCAGATCTGATGGAGAAATCAAAAGCTTTACAGACAAGCAAAAGCTAAGAGAATTCAGCACCACCAAACCAGCTCTACATCAAATGCTAAAGGAACTTCTCTAAGTGGGAAACACAAGAGAAGAAAAGGACCTACAAAAACAAACCCAAAACAATTAAGAAAATGGTCATAGGAACATACATATCGATAATTACCTTAAACGTGAATAGATCAAATGTTCCAACCAAAAGACACAGGTTCGCTGAATGGATACAAAAACAAGACCCATATATTCACTGTCTACAAGAGACCCACTTCAGACCTAGGGACACATACAGACTGAAAGTGAGGGGATGGAAAAAGATATTCCATGCAAATGGAAATCCAAAGAAAGCTGGAGCAGCAATACTCATATCAGATAAAATAGACTTTAAAATAAAGAATGTTACAAGAGACAAGGAAAGACACTACATAATGATCAAGTGATCAATCCAAGAAGAAGATATAACAATTATAAATATATATGTACCCAACATAGGAGCACCTCAACACATAAGGCAACTGCTAACAGCTCTAAAAGAGGAAATTGACAGTAACACAATAATAATGGGGGACTTTAACACCTGACTTACACCAATGGACAGACCATCCAAAATGAAAATAAATAAGGAAACAGAAGCTTTAAATGACACAATAGACCAGATAGATTTAATTGATATTTACAGGACATTCCACCCGAAAACAGCAGATTACACTTTCTTCTCAAGTGCACACGGAACATTCTCCAGGATAGATCACATCTTGGGTCACAAATCAAGCTTCAGTAAATTTAAGAAAATTGAAGTCATATCAAGCATCTTTTCTGACCACAATGCTATGAGACTAGAAATGAATTACTGGGAAAAAAACGTAAAAAACACAAACATGTGGAGCCTAAACAATACGTTACTAAATAACCAAGAGGTCACTGAAGAAATCAAAGAGGAAATCAAAAAATACCTAGAGACAAATGACAATGAAAACATGATGATCCAAAACCTATGGGATGCAGCAAAAGCAGTTCTAAGAGGGAAGTTTATAGCTATACAAGCCTACCTCAAGAAACAAGAAAAATCTCAAATAAACAATCTAACCTTACACCTAAAGGAACCAGAGAAAGAAGAACAAACAAAACCCAAAGTTAGCAGAAGGAAAGAAATCATAAAGATCAGAGTAGAAATAAATGAAACAGAAACAAAGAAAACAATAGCAAAGATCAACAAAACTAAAAGCTGGTTCTTTGAGAAGATAAACAAAATTGATAAACCATTAGCCAGACTCATCAAGAAAAAGAGGGAGAGGACTCGGCTTCCCTGGTGGCGCAGTGGTTGAGAGTCTGCCTGCCGATGCAGGGGACATGGGTTCGTGCCCCGGTCCGGGAGGATCCCACATGCCGCGGAGCAGCTGTGCCCGTAAGCCATGGCTGCTGAGCCTGCGTGTCCAGAGCCTGTTGCTCCGCAACGGGAGAGGCCACAACAGTGAGAAGCCCGCATACCGCAAAAAAAAAAAAAAAAAAAAAAAAAAGAGGGAGAGGACTCAAATCAATAAAATTAGAAATGAAAAAGGAAAAGTTACAACAGACACCGCAGAAATACAAAGAATCCTAAGAGACTACTATTAGCAACTCTATGCCAATAGAATGGACAACCTGGAAGAAATGGACAAATTCTTAGAAAGGTATAACCTACCAAGACTGAGCCAGGAAGAAATAGAAAATATGAACAAATGAATCACAAGTAATTAAATTGAAACTGTGATTAAAAATATTCCAACAAACAGAAGTCCAGGACCAGATGGCTTCACAGGTGAATTCTATCAAACATTTAGAGAAGAGCTAACACCCATCCTTCTCAAACTCTTCCAAAAAATTGCAGAGGAAGGAACACTCCCAAACTCATTCTATGAGGCCACCATCACTCTAACACCAAAACCAGACAAAGATACTACAAAAAAAGAAAATTACAGACCAATAGCACTGATGAATACAGATGCAAAAATCCTCAACAAAATACTAGCAAACAGAATCCAACAACACATTAAAAGGATCATATACCATGATCAAGTGGGATTTATCCAAGGGATGCAAGGTTTCTTCAATATACGCAAATCAATCAATGTGATACACCATATTAACAAACTGAAGAATAAAAACCATATGATCATCTCAATAGATGCAGAAAAAGCTTTTGACAAAATTCAACACCGATTTATGATAAAAGTTCTCCAGAAAGTGGGCACAGAGGGAACCTACCTCAACATAATAAAGGCCATATACAACAAACCCACAGCAAACATCATTCTCAATGGTGAAAAATTGAAAGCATTTCCTCTAAGATCAGGAACAAGACAATGATGTCCACTCTCACCATTATTATTCAACATAGTTTTGGAAGTCTTAGCCACGGCAATCAGAGAAGAAAAAGAAATAAAGAAATACAAATTGGAAAAGAAGAAGTAAAACTGTCACTGTTTGCAGATGACATGATACTATACATAGAGAATCCTAAAGATGCCACCAGAAAACCACTAGAGCTAATCAATGAATTTGGTGAAGTTGCAGGATACAAAATTAATGCACAGAAATCTCTGGCAATCCTATACACTAATGATGAAAAATCTGAAAGAGAAATTAAGGAAACACTCCCATTTACCATTGCAACAAAAAGAATAAAATATCTAGGAATAAACCTACCTAGGGAGACAAAAGACCTGTATGCAGAAAACTATAAGACACTGACGAAAGAAATTAAAGATGATACCAACAGATGGAGAGATATACCATGTTCTTGGATTGGAAGTATCAATATTGTGAAAATGACTATACTACCCAAAGCAACCTACAGATTCAATGCAATCCTTATCAAATTACCAATGGCATTTTTTACAGAACTAGAACAAAAAATCTTAAAATGTGTATGGAGACACAAAAGACCCCGAATAGCCAAAGCAGTCTTGAGGAGAATAAACAGAGCTGGAGGAATCAGACTCCCTGACTTCAGACTATACTACAATGCTACAGTAATCAAGAAAATATGATACTGGCACAAAAACAGAAACATAGAACAATGGAACAAGATAGAAAGCCCAGAGATAAACCCACGCACCTATGGTCAACTCATCTATGACAAAGGAGGCCAAGATATACAATGGAGAAAAGAGATTCTCTTCAATAAGTGATGCTGGGAAAACTGGACAGCTACATGTGAAAGAATGGAATTAGAACACTCCCGAACACCATACACAAAAATAAACTCAAAATGGATTAGAGACCTAAATGTAAGACCAAACACTATAAAACCCTTAGAGGAAAACATAGGAAGAACACTCTGACATAAATCACAGCAAGATCTTTTTTGATCCACCTCTTAGAGAAATGGAAATAAAAACAAAAATAAACAAATGGGACCTAATGAAACTTCAAAGCTTTTGCACAGCAAAGCAAACCATAAACAAGATGAAAAGACAACCCTCAGAATGGGAGAAAATATTTGCAAATGAATCAACAGACAAAGGATTAATCTCCAAAATATATAAACAGCTCATGCAAACAACCCAATGTTAAAAAAACAAACAACCCAATACAAAAATGGGCAGAAAACCTAAACAGACATTTCTCCAAAGAAGACATACAGATGGCCAAGAGGCACAAGAAAAGCTGCTCGACATCACTAATTATTAGAGAAATGCAAAGCAAAACTACAATGAGGTATCACCACACCAGTTAGAATGGCCATCATCAGAAAATCTACAAACAACAAATGCTGGAGAGGGTGTGGAGAAAAGGGAACCCTCTTGTACTGTTGGTGGTGGGAATGTAAATTGATACAGCCACTATGGAGAACAGTACGGAGGTTCCTTAAAAAAGTAAAAATAGAATTACCATATGATTCAGCAATCCCACTACTGGGCATATACCCTGAGAAAACCATAATTCAAAGAGACACATGCACCCCAATGTTCACTGCAGCACTATTTACAATAGCCAGGTCATGGAAGCAACCTAAATGCCCATCAACAGATGAATGGATAAAGAAGATGTGGTACATGTATACAATGGAATATTACTCAGCCATAAAAAGGAATGAAATTGGGTCATTTGTTGAGATATGGATGGATCTAGAGACTGTCATACAGAGTGAAGTAAGTCAGAAAGAGAAAAACAAATATCGTACATTAACGCATATATGTGGAACCTAGAAAAATGGTACAGATGAACCGGTTTGCAGGCAGAAATTGAGACACAGATGTAGAGAACAAACGTATGGACACCAAGGGGGGAAAGCCGCAGGAGGGTGGGTGGTGGGTGGTGTGATGAATTGGGAGATTGGAATTGACATGTATAAACTGATGTGTATAAAATGGATGACTAATAATTACCTGCTGTAGAAAAAAATAACTAAAATTAAATTTAAAATTTTTAATTAATTAATTAAAATAATAAAAGAAAAAGAATGGCTTGGTTTATATACACCATATATGTCTTTTTCTACAAACCCCCCTTCCCAAATTCCAACTTGATGCTCTTAAAAATGGCAGAATAACAGTTTAGAAATTTCATCGAAAAACACCTACTCTAAAGGAGAATTCTAGCTAATTAAATGCAGAACAAATGATAGGATTAGAAAATTATGATTTATAAATCCCAATGAAGAAATTTCAAATATTGTGAATAAATACCAAAACTATTGGATAAAAGATTTTTTTGATTGGTGAAATTTGTAATGGGGATTGCAATGGTCATACCTGAACAAAATGACCAATCTTAGTATTTCTGTAAGCTGGAAAGCCAGACATTATTTGCCTTATGATGTAATTTATCAGGAGTGTACACAGCACCTATGAAAATTATTGTTTAAACAATTTTACCTGAAATATTGCAACTCCATGTCTAACCACAGTTCTCCAGGAACAGAGAGACAGGTTAAATGGCAACACAAAGAAGAAATTAGCCAAATCCAGAATTTCAAAGTACAACTATCCATTGTACCTAAGAAATCAATGGCATTTAAAAAACAAAAAGAAAGAAAAATAGTTACAGAACAAAAGAGATTTTGGAGACAAAACCTTGAATGTAACATGCGACCTTTACATTGAAACAAACTAACTGTAAAAAGACTTATTTGAGAAGGTCTACATCCACCTGTGAAGAAGTAGCAAATATTTGATTTACCTTCTCCAAACAGAAAACTAGAAAACAAAATGGGGGGAATGAAAGAGCTGTCATTGGCCAATGTGCCTATCAGGATTCTGATGAGAGATGAGAAACAAGAGATGACTCCTACAGTCTTGCTTGTTTCTTGCCTGAAGACACATTGCAGACCACAGGACGGTTAGGAGTCCCAAGCAGAGAATGGAAGCTTGCTAAGTTATGGAGACAGACAGCTGACTTTTGGAAGACTGAAGTGACTGGCAGTTGCAAGGCAAAGTCCTAGGAGCAGATACCTATGCAGAAAAATGGCTTCAGAAATCTTCATATGAGTCCCCTTGAGCGGGGTCCCCAACCCCCAGGCCGCGGACCAGTACCGGTCCTCGGCCTGTTAGGAACCGGGCCGCACAGCAGGAAGTGAGTGGCAGGCGAGTGAGCGAAGCTTCATCTGCCGCTCCCTATCACTCCCCATCGCTGGCATTACCGCCTGAACCATCCCCTCCAGCCGTGCCCCTCTCCCCATCCGTGGAAGAATTGTCTTCCATGAAACCGGTCCCCGGTGCCAAAATGTTGGGGATCACCACTGAGTATAGGCTAAATACTAAGATCTGGTGCATAGTCAGGAGTCTAGGCAAGCAGTGCCTCCAGAGTTATGGACTGAACAGTTCACAGAGCTCACCCAGGGCCAGGAGGTGTTCTGTTTCTCACCAGAAAACACAGAGTCCTGTTGATCACTTCAGGCATTCAGTAGAAACCCCAGAAAGGCTACATCTTAAAAGGGGGTTAACATATTCCTCAAGTATAGGATGATCTAGAACCACCCTAAGAAAAGTTTTTAAAAGTCTCAAGAGGATCAAAATGAACAGCAAACTGAACTGAACACCAGAAGAAAGGCTAACACTCTTTAAAGGATAACAATAAAATCCAGACCCTGGATGATATAATATTCACAAAGTCAAGCATACAACAAAAAATTATTAGACACATCAAGAATCAGGAAAATGTGACCCATAACCAACATAAAATTTTTTCAATAGAAATAGATCAACAAATAATAGAGATGATGAAATTGCAGTCAAAGACATTTAAAAAGCTATTTTAACTACATTCAAGTATTTAACAAAACACATGAACATAGTGAGGATGTAAGTGAAAGACATAAAAATGAACCAAATGGAACTTCTAGAATTAAAAAAAAAACTACAAGATCTTTATGAAAAGGATTAGATATTCCAAAGGAAAGGATTAGTAAAGACACGCTAATAAAAATTATCCAAATGAAGCAGAAGGAGAAAAAAAAAAAAAGACAATGTATCTCAGTGATCTGGGAGACAGTAGCAAGTGGTTTTACATATGCATATTTGGAGTTCCAGAAGAAGAGAGGAAAAACAGAATAAAAGTGTTAGAAGAAATAACAGCTGAATTTGATGATATACAAAGTTCAATTAACCCAGAAAAGGGTTTTTAAAAAGAAAGAAAAAAACATAAAACCTCATCAAGGCACATAATAATAAAATTTCTGAAGACACATTACTTAAGTGGAACTAGGGTGAGAAATAAAATAGATTTCCTGTCATTAACTACGTGAGCCAGAAGACAATGGAACAAATCTTTTAAAGTACTGAAAGGAGCTGGTGTTGGAGGGGACCCCTATCAACCTAAAATTCTAAATCCAGCAAAAGTATCTTTCAAACAGGAAGGAAAAAAATCAAGACTTTTTCAGAGAAACAAAAATTCAGAGAATTCATTTCCAGATGATCTGCATTATGCAGTTTGTTAAAGGAAGTTCCTTGAGCATGAAAATGATACCAGATAGAAACTTGGATCTTCAGAGAGGAATGATGGACACCAGCAATGGAAAATAGATAGATAAATATTTAAAACTTTTCTATTTTTGTTTTGCTTAAGAGATAAAGCAAAACTAGTAACAATATATTGTAGAGTTTATAACATATATATGTTTAAAGGAAAATAATAACAATATATTGTGGGTTTATAACATGGTATGAACACAATATCGAAAGGACAGGATGATAGAAATGAAAATAGATTGTTGTTTCTTTCATTATCCATGAAAGAGTATGATATTTTTTAAAAGAACAAGAAAAGTTAAAGAGGCATACTGTGAACCTATAGCAACCATCAAAAACTAAATCAATGAGGTCTAACTAACAAGCTTTGGCCATAAAATGAAATCATGAAAAATTCTCAATCCAGAAGAAGGAAGGAAAAAAGGGAAAAACAAGGAACAAAGAACAGATGTGATAAATTAAAAACAAATAGCAAGATGGTTGACTTAAACCCAAACAGATCGATAATCACCTTAATTGTGAAGGATGTAAACTACAACAAAAGCAGACATTTTTGTAATGAATAAAAAAGCAAGAGAAACCACATGTCATCTACAAGAAAGAGATAAGTCATAATGTAAAGGATGGGAAAAAATATGCCACTGAAACACTAATCATGATCATGACAGCAAACAGCTTATTGTACTTTCTTGTTTTTTATATGAGATGATGCTGTGAAATAATTCCTAGAACAAAAAGGGTCTATCAAATGTGCACGTGACACCTTTAAAATGAGGAACAAAGAATGTTAGCAGGTATCAGACAGAGAGTACACATGAGAGACAGGAAGAGGCTTTCTGCATTTCACTTGGTGTGGAACTCAAGCTAAATGAACATTTTGGTGAAGGGCAAAGCAGGGCCCACTGCTTGTTAGGTTGGATTTCCTCTGAAACAGTTAAACTTCTCTTCTGTTTATGAAGCATGTGCTGTTTAAGGTCTCCTCCTCAGCAACAGAGAGCCTGTCCAAAAAGTGTTAACCAAGAATTAGAAAAAGTAGGCCAGGGACATTCTAAATAATGATTTCATACTTTGGGTTTATCCTGGGTTTCCCTGAGTTTCCAGGGTAACCATTTATTGTAAAGTCTTGGCATCTTTTGGGTTAAGTTATAGGGCAAAAGCCTATAAAATTAGTGGAGCAGAGCTCTTTTGAGGTCCTTGAGTGTATCAAGCAGCTCAAGCCAAGGTTTGGCCCAGGGACCACAGCTAGCTCCTCTACTCTCACCCTCTGTGTTCTGGGGTGGAGAGGCAATGGAACAGCAAAGGTTTCACCAAATCTTCAGAATTATTTCACCACTGGGGACAGGATAGTATAGGGAGAAATAAAGGGAAAACTTTGTTTGCTTGTTCTTATATTAATTCATATCACTTTAGCAAGGATCATGATGAAGACCTTAATCTGGAAATCTTTCTTAAGAACTCTGGGATAAGGAGTTTGGCCACCAGAGAAACTGTGTGCATGAGAGCATCTAGATTTCCTGGAAGAAAAGTGAAGGAAATTTCAGCAGAAATATTGACCATGCTCATTCCACCCTCTCACCCCACTCTCCACTCTTGAATAAAGAGTGGGGAAGACACTTCCCCAGGGAAATGAAGACTCTTCAACAAAGAAAGGCAGAGTAAATCTTTGCTAGCCCCTGAGAGGGAGGTCCCTGGGAAATAGACTAGTTGCACTGGGGCATAGGATTATTGAATCCATCTCAGAACAGAGATTCAATGAGGAATGGTGTGTAACACAGGCTGACGTTGCACTATGATCCGGACCCTGGGGAGCCTAGTGTGAGTTCCTCAATAGCAAGAGGATGTACAGACATCACCTACTTACAAACTTTTATCTTATGTGCTTTTAAAATCATAAACAAATTGATACCCCGAAGCAAAAGACTGTGAACTCTACCTGCCACCACAGATGCTTTCATTGGTCATGTTGGTCATTTTAGGTTCAACCATCCTTTGGTTTGTTAGTCCACACTCCGATTGCTATTTTCATTATTTCTGGTATGTGCTTAATTTTTGATGAGTACAAACTCACTGAGAAAGTGCCATTAATCAAAGGTTATGAGGAAAATGGAAAAAAAATTCAAACCTTTTTAAAAAATGGAAAGTGGCAAGAACATGACAGAAGTCCACAGATTTGTGAGATGAGTCATTCATCAGTAGGAACAATTCTGAAGGACAAAGAGCAAATCATGTCAAGTGAAAACCTCTGGGTCTAAGCAGAGGACAGGGATCAGCAAGGGTCAAGGAAAAGTGATTCATGAAATGGAATACTTAGCCTTAATATCAAAAGCCTGTTAGCCTATTATTAATTCAGAAGAAGGCCAGGAGGGTACTGGAGAACTTAACTATGAAAGTCGGCTGCAGAAACCTTTTTGTCTCAATGTTTCCTATGGTTTCATTGTTTAGAGTTATGGAGACAGACATTCTCAAGTCTGCATATGAGAATGAGCATTGATTAGGCTGTCAGTGAATGCTGTCACTGCTGAGATATTGCTGACATCACTTGCAGAAGCCAGGGGGTAAGGTGAGGTGGGTATAAATGCAGGTAGTCCCGCCGCAATGGAATTTGGATATGGGTAACACTGGTTTACACTTCCAAAAAGATGCCCAATAGAGTACAAACTGGTGCAAAATAAAATAACATGCCTAGTTTTAAAACTTAACCCCTTAATCATGAAGGACTTAGGAACAACAGGACATACAAACAGCCTTTTAAAGCCGACCTTTGTGCAATCAGAGGTCTGGGATGGATTAAAGCTCCCTGTGGTGCTCTGATAGCGGTATCGTCACTGGGGCTGGTCCACTGCAGACAGACATCATTCCCAGTTGGGCTGGGAACAGTGGCAGTTCTCAGCAGAGTATTTGGCCCCCAGTTTGGAAGTGGAAAGGCAGAGGGAACAGGGAGTTATAAGGGCAGCAGAGGAGGCGTCTCTCCGAACCAGAAGGAAACTTTAGGAAACGAGTTTAAAAGAAGGGCCTATGTGTTCTTCCCAAGTCTACCCTTTAGCACAAAAGGGAAGTGAGTCAGCAGAGGAGAAATTCCACAGCCTCCTTGATTCCACCTCCAAGGCCAGTAGGGTTCAATGAAAAAGGGCCACTCTTCTTATACACCCACAGAGGAAGTGAATAAATGTTTAAAGTGCTCAAAAGGTACTTTATTGAGTTAGTGATAGGTATGCATTGAAGCATTGAAATGATGTGACTTTCATTGAACATAATTGTTAACTCTCACTAAGTAATAGAATTCCTTTCAGGGAAAGAATCATCTTTGTTTAATGGGTTTATCTGGGAACGCAGTTAAGGAAAAACTAAGGTGGGTTTGAATTGAGATACAGCATAAGCTAAACTGATCTCTGTATACAAATGAATAGGAATTTGAGGGGAAAGGGATGAGGGGTAAATGAGCTGTAGGGAGGAATGATGAATGAGTTGGAGACAGCAACATTGTGGAGGACATTCCTGGTTTCAGGAATTGCCACGACACTTTAAGAAGAAGGATATCAAGTTTCCACTGAGAATTTTATGTTGTGCGATCTCAGTCCTAAACCTTGGGTGAAGACTGCCATACACAGTCCTGAGTCAGTATACTTTGGATGAGAAGGAATTAGGATTGTACCCGGGGATGATACGGTGCTAGAAAGGAACATGAGGACAAATCCAGTATGGCCCAGAGAACTCACTGCACGTAAGAATTCAGAGTTGGTGCTTACTAAGAGAAAGCCTCATTACAACAATCATCACCACCACCCCCCCGACACACACCTACTCACCACCACTACTACCACCAAGAACTCCTGATATGTAATAAAACACCAGATATGTCACTGTATATTTCATGGGGTTCCAACCAATTGTATAATATCTAAATATTAAAGGACAAGGCAGCCAGAACAAGCAGAGATCTTGAACACAGCCGGAGCGGCTGAAATCTGGGTCTACACTCTAAGCAATTCACCCCGAACTCTATCATTCACAATGGCATAGGACCAAATCCTAGTTTTGTTATGTTTTTATTCTGTCCCAGAAGAAAAAATTAGGTAGATTGCAGGCCCTGAGACAGCAAACTAGATCTAGATCTATCAGAGAGATCTCTGAGCGATTTCCCAATGCCTTGGGGAGAAGTGTTCATTGCTCCTAGTTCGTCTGGCAGAATCACTGTATATGTAAATATATTTACTTCCCGTCTTCCATTCGCATGAGAATAGGACGTAGAAATCTTCCTCTACAACTGCCGATATATAGAGCTGAGAAGTCAGATAACTTAAAAAATCTAGAAGCCAAGGTGAGGGTGTGTTGGATGTTTTAGAGATATCTAACCACAAGGAACTCTAACACTGCTAGAAACAAATACTTTATCTAAAGGAGGCTTCTGATACTTCTTCAGGGACTTGTAATTTTTAATTTTTTTTTTTTTTTTGCTTTTGTTTTTTACATAGGCTCTGATAGAATGTAGGATGTGATATGGAATCTAACAAACAGGGCTAAACCTGACAGCTTTGGTGTCAACTGGATTTTCTGTTCAGGGTATGTGGCTAAATCATTTCCATGATCAAAATACATCATTACCTGTACACACCAGACATCAGATTGACAGACCCACATGGGTCTGTTTCTTCAGCTTTTCTCAAGACAGCATATAATTCCTGTCTCTCTTATAAATTGTGGCCAAAAACTTTGTGTTTATATCCTAAGTATTTTCCAACATGGCATCTTTTAACTCTAATACTTCTGCAAAGTTTCTTACTTTTCCCAATAAGTTAGCTCCTGAAAAGCACTATACCCATTGGATGTTTGCAAATCAAATATATATTAAAGGTAACCAGAAAACCTACCCTTTGTGGAGACTCTAGCAAAAAGTAAAGAAATTTTGTAATGTAAACAACAGCCCCTAATTTATTGGTTCTATAAGTTTACACGTAAGCAGACTTTCTTTAAGTCAGTGATATCTATATACTTTAAAATGTGATGTTATTTATGTCACCAAATTACTATAAAACTACCTATGATCTCTTTTTTTCCCCAACCCCAGTTAAACTAGAAGTCTGCAATCCTATAGCACATCTCAGCCACATGATACACTGGTGTCCCATTTGCACTTCTTTTCCTTATGGAATGACTTTTTAATTGGCTTAAATATAAAATAATTGCGTCACAAAAGAAAAATGCCTGTGACCATTAAATCTGCACTCTGGACCATTAACGTTAACAGAGAGGGAGGAGGGCCTGAGGAAGACTGATTCTCCTAAACCCCCAGCCTAAGATTAACCGTGTACTAATCTATCACTGTATCAGTCTATAAAAGTGTTCTGCTGCTGCCTCAGCCTTCACACTGCATGGAATCAGTTCATATATATTTCCCACTTGGGGCTTTGGGCAAAGTTCCACTGAGGTCTGGTCCAGAAAACTCCCCCAGGGCTTTCAGGGTCATAAGTCCTGCAGGTTTATGATGGTTTGGTCTTAACTTCTGACTACACTGGGCAAGATTTTACATACCTGATGATAGCAAGCCTCACTGTGGGCCAAAAACCTCTGCAATCCAATTGGTGGTAAGTTCTGCTAATTCCCCAAAGCCTAGCAAGGAAGCTGAGAAGAAGGATAAAACACACACAAAAAAATAGAATTTTTGCTAGGCATATGGAATCTGGCCATCTGAAAGTGTTAGAGGATTGACTTGCAAAAAATGTGTGCTTGTGAATTTTTATGTAGAGAACGTGTCTTGTGAATTCAATGCCCATCATGCACTTGACCACGGTGTCTCCAAAAACCATTTTGCAAATCTTGGGGAATCAAAGACTTCCATCCTGGAAGTCATAACCAATAAAGGAACCATAGGACCAGCAAGAAATCCTTGACTTTTGACAACATGCTTCCATCTTCCCTGAAGCATTTCCTGACCATTCTTCCTCCCTCAAGCCTACCTGGCACTTCCAATGGGTTAAAGGTTCTTAAATGATTAGAAATATACTTTCTGAAGATATCTTTGGGTGGTGTTTATGGTTCTGGTTAATGATCTCACCATACATTTATTTTGCTTCCCAGGCAAGAAAAAAAGGCACAAAAAAGTTCATTTATCTTTATTTCTTCTTTCTTCCCTTTTTTTTTTTCAGATTATATTTGGACCCAAACATCAACCTATGGATTAAGAGAGGCCACTTTTACAAAAAGAGCTAAGAGTTCTCTAATAGGACTGTGCTACATTCCAACACACTGTCAAAATGTCACTCTTCGACAGCCTCCCTCTCCTAGTTCTAACCTAAAACCATACTCATAATTACTAAAATATGCCACATTTCTTTTAGGAAATGAAGTAAGGAGATGAGTTTCGATCAGTAATGAGATGTGTTTCAATTATATCTGATGCAATGTTTCACATGACAGACAAATTCAGCTACTACCAGAGTTTTTGGTTTGTTTTGCTTTTAGTGATTTTTTTTCTCTACATGCTTTCAGCACTGTGGTTAAATGTTTGACCTTTTAGGTTCACCCTGGTGGGTGTGGTGGTGATACTTTTTAAACCTTTCTCTGGGTAATAATTCAACAATATTTCTTGAATTTTCACCAAGTGTTCAGCCTGTAGAAGACATATAAGCCACTGAAAGATACGTTTGTTCCCCTCAAGAAGCTCATAATTAAGATGGGGAAAGAGGGCTAATAGCGTGAAGCAACACCCAGCATACACGGTGGTATATCATGAAGGTCGAGTTATCCAGTTCATCTAACCTCAATGGTTCAGAACCTCTTCTGGGTCTAGAGGTACTTTGAAGTTCAGAAAAAGGCTATGTAGTCTCTCCCCAGAAATAAGCATATGGTTTATACACACAAAATTTCACATTGATTCCAAAGAAGAGTGGGATGGTCCATGAAATTCCTGAAATCCATTCATGAATGCAGGAGCAGGTCATGGATCCCTCCCCTAAGAACAATAGAAGTTCAGAGGAGAAGCTCAATGAATTCACAAGGAAGTTAAAGATGGTTTAGGGAAGGCATTGGGGTTTAAAGTTTACCTTGGATGGTAGATGAGATTTAGGAGAAGGGAAAGGAAACAAATCTTCATGAGAGATATAGTAAGTAGTTTAGATAAGTCATCTCATTTAATCTACAGAGTAAATCAGTGAAGAAGGTACTCTGTCCCCCATGCTAGAAGAAATGGACACTGGGGAAGCTTCATAAATTGCCCAAGAAGACTCTTGGCTATTTAATTCCTGAGGTAAATTGGAACTCATGTCTGTGTGAAAACAGATCCCAAGCTCTTTCCACTACACACCCCACTGAAAAGGAGAGGCAATAAATCTCCTGTAACCTAAGAAACATGTCCTCCAGTGTGCACACATGGAGAGGTTGGAGGTGAGGAGCAGTGGAAGAACTCTTTTCTAGCTCTCTAGGACATTTAAGTTAAAGGAGGTATTAATCAGATACATACTCTACTGTTATTTAATTACCTAGGAACTGAGGCCATCTAGTAAAACTAGGAGTGAATTATGGTGAATCTCTTTTTCGGGCCATTATATGGTTAGTGTGATAAAACACAATTATTGTTTTCAACTTTCTGCTCTGTCCCTGGAATAAGACAGTACCCATTTTTCATGTGACTTGTCCATCCTTCCTGGTAGGCAGAGCATACAGCTCCACACCATCAACCTTGGACTGGGCCTTGTGAATTCATAGCTTTGCCCAATGGAATGTGAATGAAAATGTCATTGTGCCAGTTCAGAGCAGAGGCTTCAAGGAGGGGTGTTTCTCTCACCCCTCCTGACCCTCTACCCTCCTCCATAAGAATGATATGCCATAGTTAGTGGGATGAGAAGGTACCAGGAGCAGATAGGAACCCAGCCTGTAGCCCAGCGGCAACTCCAGCTGAGTCCAGTTAAGCCATCAGAGCTACAACTGACTTGCAGAACTGTGAGAAAGAAATGTTTGTTGTGGTAAGTGATTGAATTTTGAGGCTCTTTGTCACCACAGAAAACCTTGACGTTTGATAGTTGGTCAAGCATGGCCTCATTTTGAGACCAACCAGGAGTCTAAGTGTCACCAGAGGAACTCAAATATAACATCAGGGAAAATTCCAGAACTAACCTGAAATAAATAACTAGGTTGCCTTAAGTCAGGGATAACGTGGACAAGATAGGATTCTTGATCTCTTCTTTTCCATCCTGTCAGCACAGGGCTCAGCCTCCAGGGAGTTGATGGGAGGCTAAATGCTATTTGAGGAAGGTGATCTCGGTGAGACAATCATAGCTAAATTAAACTCAAGAATATGATTTGATTGTAGGTTTTCTCTTTTCTTCCTCATTCTCAATGCAGAGGAAGCATGAGATGCATATAAGACAGAAAAATATAGGGAACTGAGAAGTTCTTAGGCAATTCACAAAGTTGGCAACCAGAGTGAATACCTGAGCATGTACTGTACAGTGAGTCCCCTACATACAAACGAGTTCTGCTCTGAGAGCACTTTCCTAAGTCCAATTTGTTCATAAGTCCAACAAAGTTAGCCTAGGTACCCAACTAACATAATTGGCTATAAAGTACTGTATTATAATAGGTTTATAATACTTTTCACACAAATAATACATAAAAAACAAACACAAAAAATAAAGAAAACATTTTTAATCTTATAGTACAGTACCTTGAAAAGTACAGTGTACAGCACAACAGCTGGCATACAGGGACTGGTATTGAGTGAACAGGCAAGAAGAGTCACTGACTGGAGGAGGGAGAGGAGGTGGCAGATGGTAGAGCTGAAGGATCATCAGCAATAGGAGACGGAGGGCAAGCTGCAGTTTCACTCATGCCTGACGTTGATGGCAGAGGTTCTGGTTCCTTGCTGGGTTCAATTCTATCTACCCTCTTGAAAAAACGATCCAGTGATGTCTGGGTAGTAGCTCTTTTTTTCTCATTGGGTCCCAGCCTCAAAAACTAACAATGCCTCCTCAAATAAAGAAAATCCCCTTGCCATTTCCTGCGTTGTGAATCTCTTTGGTTCTTCAGTTACTTCTTCTTCCTCTTGTCTCTCTTTGTTCTTTCTCTGGGCCTCCGATTCCATCAGGTCTTCATTAGTAAGTGCCTTGTGTTGCACAGCAAGGAGTTCAATGAAGTCCTCTTGCAGATTTAGTTCCACCTTCTTGCTGAAGGTCACCAAGTTGCTGAAGACCTCTTTGGACTCCTCATCCACCTTCTTAAATACACGAAAATTGTGAACAGACTGTGGGCACAGCTTCTTCCAAACTCCATTCATGGTGACAGCCGTAACCTCACACCAAGCGAAGTCAATGTTTTTTATGGCCTTGTAGATGTTATAGTCCTGCCAAAATTGTTGCAAGGTTGTTCCTGATTTGTCACTCACCTTTACTGCCTGATGAAAAGTGTGACATAAATAATATTTCTTGAAAGTCGCTATAACTCCCTGTTCCATAGGTTGGATGAGTGACATAGTATTCGGTGGCAGATGCACCATGCTGATGTTGGGATGAAACTCGTTCGTGAATGGGGAGTGGTTTGGAGCATTGTTGAGCAGCAAAAGAACGTTGAATGGGACGTCCTTCTCCAAGCAATATTCCTCTACCTCTGGGATAAAGTGGTGGAAAAAACAGTCCTGGAAAATGGCCTGTGTAACCCAGGCTTTGTGGTTACTCTTCTACATAACAGGAAGAGAGACCTTGGCTATGTTTTTAAGGGCTCTTGGGTTCTCTGACTGATAAACTAAGAGAGGCTTCAGCTTCATCTCGCTGGAAGCATTGCCACAAAACAACAGAGTTAGCCTATCCTTTGTTGCTTTATATCCTGGCATCAAGTTTTCCTCCTTACTGATGTAACTTCAGTCTGGCATCCTCTTCCAGTACAGTCCTGTCTTATCCACACTAAAAACCTGCTCAGGTAAATACACACCTTCATCAATAATTTCTCAGAGTGTTTCAGGAAATTCCCGAGCAGCTACCCTATCGGCACTTGCTGCCTCTCCACCTACTTTTATGTTGTGAAGGTTGGCTCTAGCTTTGAACAGATGAAACCAGCCATGGCTGGCATTAAAAGATGCATCCTCTGATTCTTTGCTGTGTTTCTTCTTCAAGTCTTCATAAAGCCTTTTAGCTTTCTCTTGAATCAACATTAAGCTGAGCAGGACTCGACGCTGATGCTGATCCTGCGTCCACACACTGAGAAGGTTCTCATCTCCTCCATCGCTTTTCCACATTTCTTCAATATTATTGTTGACATCATTGGCACAGCAGACTTCACATGTTCTATGATCTTGACCCTATTCTTTAGAATCATGCCGATGGTTGAATGATTCATGTTATAAGAATGAGCGACGTCTACCATCTTTTCACCTCCCTCCACTCTCTCAGTTATTTTCACTTTTGTTTCCATCGTTATCGCTTGATGCTTCTTAGCAGTACCAGCTACATCACCACTGCTTTTATGCTTACTTCCAGACATCGTGGGCTTGAAATAAAGGTACTGTACTCTATACAGTACTGTACAGTAAAGTACACAAAAGCACGGTCACTTGTAGAGGATGCATGCACATGACGATGTCTGCCAGACACGTGAACTAACTTACATGACTGGATATGTGAACTCAAGTTCACATCTTTGAAAGTTCACAACTTGAATGTTCATGCATAGGGAGCTTACTGTACTTTTAGAATCTGCACACACATACGGAAACAAGCATACACGTTCTAACTGCTACAAATGATTCCTGTGAGCACACTGTTTTAGTAACTGGCCACACAATCTTGATGCCAACCCTGGTCTAATTAGCATTCTCTCATGTGTAATTCTCTACTAAGAGTTGTGTAAATGATGAAGTGCTAGTGAACAGATAGATGACTACCAACTTCTCATTAGCACAACCCCAAGACCTAATTACTTTAATGCAGTTAAAAGTCAGCCTGCAGCCTCAGCAAAAAGACTTTTAAAGACATTTTAACAACCATGCAAAATCAATGGGATATAGCAAAAGCAGTCCTAGGAGGGAAGTTCACAGTGATACAAGCCTTCCTCAAAAAACAAGAAAAATCTCAAATAAACAGCCTAACCTACTACCTAAAAGAATTAGAAAAAGGAGAACAAACAAAACCTAAAGTGAGTAGAAGGAAGGAAATAATAATTATCAGGAAGGAAAGAAATAAAAGAGATGTAAAAAATATATAGAAAAAAATCAATAAAACTGAGAATAAACAAAATCAACAAACCTCTGGCCAGGCTCACCAAGAAAGAAAGAGAGAGGACCCAAATAAACAAAATAAGAAATGACAAAGAGAAATAACAACCAATACCACAGAAATACAAAAAACTGTAAGAGAATACTATGCATAATTATATTCCAACAAATTTGACAATCTAGAAGAAATGGACAAGTTTCTAGAAACATACAGCCCACCAAAATTGAATCAAGAAGAAAGAGATAATTTGAACAGACTGATCACCAGAAGTGAAATAGAATTTGTAAAAAGAAAATCCAAAACCTCCCCACAACAAAAGTCCAGGATCGGATAGCTTCACCGGGGAATTCTACCTAACATACAACAAAGAACTTATACTGATCCTCCTAAAACTCTTCCAAAAGACTAAAGAGGAGGGAACACTCCCAAAGTCATTCTATGAAGCACCATCACCCTGATACCAAAACCAGACAAAGACACTACCAATAAAGAAAATTACAGGCCAATATCTTTGATGAATATAGATGTAAAAATCCTCAACAAATTATTAGCAAACCAAATCCAGCAGTACATGAAAAGAATGATACACCACGATCAAGCTGGATTTATCCCAGGGTAACAAGGATGTTTCAACGTATGCAAATCAATCAATGTGATACACAACATCAACGAAAGAAAAGACAAAAACCACATGATTATCTCAATAGATGCAGAAAAAGCATTTGATAAAATTCAACATCCACTCTTGATAAAAACTCTTACCAAAGTGGGTATAGAAGGAATATATCTCAGCATAAAAAAGTTACTTATGACAAACCCACCGTCTATATAATACTCAATGGTGAAAGCTGAAAGCCTTCCTGCTAAAATCTGGAACAAGACAAGGATGCCTCTTCTCACCACTTCTAATTAACCTAGTATTGGAAGTCCTAGACACAGCAATCAGAGAAGAAAAAGAAATTAAAGATATCCAAATTGGAAAGGAAGAGATAAAATTGTCATTCTACGTAGATGACATGATACTATGTACAGAAAATCCTAAACACTCCACACAAAAACTACTAGAACTGATAAAAAAATTCAGCAAGCTAGTAGGATACAAGATTAACATACAGAAATACGTTTCATTTCTTTACAATAACAGTGAAATGTAAGAAAGAGAAAGTAAAAAAAAATCCCTTTTAAAATCACATAAAATAAAGTAAAATACTTAGGAATAAACCTGGCCAAAGAGGTGAAAGACTTATACATTAAGAACAATAAAAGAGTGATAAGTGAAATTGAAGATGATTCAAAGAAATGGAAAGATATCCCATGCTCTTGGATTGGAAGAATTCATTTTGTTTAAATGGCCATGCTACCCAAAGCAATCTACAGCTTTAATGTGATCCCTAACAAATTGTCCATGACATTTTTCACAAAACTAGAACAAATAATCCCAACATTTATATGGAGCCACAAAAGACCCAGAATTGCCAAAGCAATCCTGAGGATAAAGAACAAAGCTGGAAGCATAACCCTCTCAGACTTTAGACAATACTATAAAGTTACAGTAATCAAAACAGCATGATATTGACACAAAAACAGACATATGGATCAATGGAACAGAATAGAGAGCCCAGAAATAAACCCACACACCTACATCAATTAATCTTCAACAAAGGAAGCAAGAATATACAATGGAAAAAAGACAGTCTCTTCAGCAAACAGTGTTGGGAAATCTGGACAGCCACATGTAAATCAATGAAGTTAGAACACTCTCGCACACCATACACAAAAATAAACTCACAATGGCTTAAAGACTTAAATATAAGACAGGACACCATAAAACTCCTAGAAGAAAACATAGGCAAAATATTCTCTGACATAAGTCATAGCAACATTTTCTTAGGTCAGTCTCCCAAGGCAAAAGAAATTAAAGCAAAAATAAACAAATGTGACCTAATCAAACTTATAAGCTTTTGTGGAGCAAAGGAAACCATAAACAGAAGGAAAAGACAACCTATGGAATGGGAGAAAATATTTGCAAATGATGTGACCAACAGGGCTTAATTTCCAAAATATACAAACAGCTCATACAGCTCAATATCAAAAAAACAAATAAGCCAATCAAAAACTGGGCAGAAGACCTAAATAGACTTTTTTACAAAGTAGACACACAGATGGCCAATAGGCACATGAAAAGATGCTCAACATTGCTAATTATTAGAAATGCAAATTAAAACTACAATGAGGTATCACCTCACACCAGTCAGAATGGTCATCATCAAAAAGTCTACAAATAATAAATGCTGGAGAGGGTGGGGGGAAAAGGGAACCCTCCTACACTGTTGGTGGGAATGTAAACTAGTTCAGCCACTATGGAGAATAGTATGGGGGTTCCTTAAAAAACTTAGAGTTACTATATGATCCAGCAATCCCACTCCTGGGCATATATCTGGAGAAAACTCTAATTCAAAAGATACATGCACCCCAATGTTCATAGCAGCACTATTTACAATAGCCAAGACATGGAAGCAACCTAAATGTCTATGACAAATAAATGGATAAAGAAGATGTGGTATATTTAGACAATGGAATACTACTCAGCAATAAAAAAGAATGAAATAATGCCATTTGTAGCAACATGGATGGACCAAGAAATTAACATACTAAGTGAAGTAAGTCAGACAGAGACAAATATCATATGATATTATTTGTATGTGGAATCTAAAATATACAAATAAACTTATTTACAAAACAGAAACAGACTCACAGACATAGAAAACAAACTTATGATTACCAAAGGGGAAAGAGGGGGTGGACAAATTAGGAGCTTGGGATTAACAGATACACACTACTATATATAAAATAGATAAACAACAGGGTCCTACTGTATAGCACGGGGAATTATATTCAATATCTTGTAATAACCTATAATGGAAAAGAATCTGAAATAGATGTGTGTGTGTGTGTGTGTGTGTGTGTGTGTGTGTATGAAACTGAATCACTTTGCTGTACACCAGAAATAGAACATTGTAAATCAACTATACTTCAACAACAACAAAGTATATGAAGAAAAAAAACATACATTTTATACTTTTTATTTGATCCTGCCTCTCAGCTGTTCTACTAAAACTACAAAGGACCTGGCTCAGAGCCCTTGAGTTCTGGTGAAAGAGAAGTAGGGCAATGAGAGGAAAGCCACTCACACATGCCTTTTTGTTCCACCCAACCGAATGCATCCTGAGGCCCTCACAAGAAATCACAAGTGTGTAGGACAGTCCATCCAACAGAGTCTAGCCTGGCACTTGTTCAATTCGGGTTTTGTAAAGGGAGTTGCTAGGACTCTGCAGTTTTGGCCGCAGAACTGTGCCGGGCTTTAGCAGCTCAAATGTTGGAGCCCAAGCCCAGTTCCAGTGCCAAACATTTGTCCACACGCTGTTCCCGTGCAGCAAAGACTCTGCTCTGTCAACATCCCTGTGACTGGAGGAAGGCACCCCTCTCCCCATCCCGCAGTGGGACGTGTCCTGTGGCAGTGAAGTCAGTGAGGCTGGGCGCACATCTTGAAGTGAGCTTCAGGGCCGGTCCTCAGGGAGACAGGGAAATTGGTCCACAGCCAGCAGTAACAGACCCCTGAGCATGGAAAGCACAATCTCACAATCTGCTTTCAGGGCTCTGTGGATTTTCATTCAGGTGTTTCTAAGCTCTGCTATTAGATCATTAGAATTTACAGGATCTCTCCACATAAGGCGAATGGGTTAAAAGATCAGATGGTTTTATCAATGTAGGCTTTCTGTCAATGCAGTCTCCCCAGACAATGAGAAACTTTGTTACAGGAAACCTATTCCTCAATTAGAAGTCTCCCTGCCTTAGAGAACTTGTCTCAGCTGAATAGACCTTTCTGTCCTGTCAGGTACATGATGCTTTATCTACAAGGATATCAACATAACCATATTTTGGACTAAAGGGCTTTTGACTTTTAAGAAATGAAGCCTGGGAGAAAGTTGGGTTTAAAATGGCATCTGGCTTAGAGGCCCTTTTTCGGCCAGTCCCAACAGTTCAACAAAATACCTATAAAGACACAGAAAAAAATACAAACGTATGCCACCACCAAAACTGGAACAAAATAACCTATTTTCAGAGTCTAGGATCAATTTCCATTAACCGCAAGATAGGCAAAGTGGGATTAAAACCACAATCCATGACTCCCTGTGCTGTAACCACGAGAAATAGAGCTAGCTTCCCCCTCCCACCCTGAAAATAGATGGGAGGAGGTAAATGCTCCCTGCCCCTTCTTGGCATCTGATCCCTGGCTCGGACATGCAAGAGATATGCTAATGGGATGACAGAGGCCATCTCTCTATGTGGTGATGCTCTCTGGGGACTCATGCCATCCTCATCTACCTCTCATCTCTGGCCCAACTCTCTTTTTTATATTTAGTCAGAGATGGGAATTCCCAGCGAATGCATGGAAGGTACAATTCTCCAAAGTAAATCACAACGGGCAGCACTGCTTTCTGGAAGCACTCCCAGGAAGGGCACATAAGGAGGGATGATAGTTTTTTAGGATTTTCATCAGGGTCCATGTCAGGAGGTGGGAGTGAGGTAGAATGAGATGTCCAGGAGCCCTTGAGACTTCTCAGCCTAGAGTCTGAGGAGGGTCTAGTAGCTGTGCATGTGAACATCCTCTTCAGCTGCTTATCTGAAGAATGAGATCAAACCACAAACTCTGTCTATGGAAAATATTGTATCTTCCCTTCTTTAAAAATAAGAAAAATGGAAAAAATACTAACATCAGGCCTATTTAAAATGCCAGACCAAAAAAACAAAACAAAACAAAGAATCCTGACTCTGAAGACTTACAGGATGAACCAAAATTTGAAAATGATTTATTATAGTAACTAGTAGAAAATTTTAGAAAACCATCTTATCATCCTTAGTAAGCAGAGAGAGGGGAGCAAAAATCCGCCTTGAAAACTGGCTAAAGTGATAAACCATGAGAGCAAAATGAATGAGAGTAGGGAAAACAGAGACTGCCAAGAAAGTAAACACTGAACAGCAGAATTTCAATCAGTAATAAAAATAAAGAAAACTTTGACACCTACCAAAAATTAAAACAGTTTAAGACAGAGTCATGTAATACAGGTTCAGTGGATGATGGTTAAATATGAAATGAAGAGGTCTAAAAGAATGCTGACAGAGCTATGACCTCTCCAAAAACACTAGTTTGTTCAGTGGAACTAAATGGAGGGAAAAAAATGAGCTCTTCCAAAGCTGCTGAGTTCGCCATTTTCCTTTGGGAAAGTTAAGTAAAAGGCTCACAGTGTGGGGAGGGAGAAAGTCAAGAAAGCACTGGGTCTGTAAACAGGACAACTAGAATGGACACACACCTCTCTAACTAGTGGGTATTAGGTGCCCCGAGACCAGGTCTGTGTGTACTTCCCAGGCCCAGGTGGAAATAAGGGTATGCTGCGATGGGAGTCTATTTCGCACTGAGGCAGCACAATTCTATCAAGGAGTTGACAGCAGATCTCCTTATAACTCTCGTAGCAAATATGGGGGGGGGGACCCAAATAGTGATTCCCACTTTCATGGTTCAACAGGAAAAAACTTATGGGATGTTGATGAACATCTGGAGAGTCAGCCAGCACAAGCAGCCTGCAGGAATTTGCAGGGATAGCTGTGTTCTTGGGTGGGCAACTGCACATTCCATGATGTGAAGCATCTAAATTTAGTTCCTGGTGTCATGTTAGATACGATTTATTCTGAATTCCTCATTATGCCTCTCCCACAAATCAAATCATGCTACAGTGCGCACTTAATTGGGGTTGAAATCCTTCCAAACACGTTGGGTGCTTGTTAACTTCCTCTTTCTTTGAGGTTAACCAAAAGACAACCATGAAAATCTTCACCACCAGCCATCTAAACCGAGATAGATGAATTGCTAAAACAATAACACCCAGCTTTAGAACCGTGACAAATATCCATCAAAGCACTGCAGGCCAACCACACCTCTAGCTGTGAGGCTGGCAGGCCTCATCATCTCCGTAGGGCTGGGCTGGAGCAGCGGGTCAAAGGCAGGTTTCCCAAGACTGCTAACCCACTGACTCATAGGTTGGTCCTCTTCCCCTTCTATCAGACTCCAGCACATCCATGACCAGGAGGCTGGGGAGGCCTCCACCAGGGAGCTGACAGGCCGCCTGCAAAGGGGAGAGGTTTCCACGTCATGGGTGATGGTTGTGTGGGCATGTGTGTGGTGAAGTGGAAAGATGAAAGAACTGTAGACCCTTGGTCAATTCTAGCCTGCAACTTAAGAGTTGTGTGATTTCATCTCCCTGAGCTTCTGTAAAAGGAGAATATTAGTAGTTACCTTGCAGAGTTGCTAAGAGGAACAAATAAGATTTTAAAAAACAAATAAGATTTTTTTTTAAAAGAGAATTGAAGCTGAAGAAGTAAGCAGGAGCCGGAGGCTGGATCCGGGAAAGCCTTGAGGAACAATTAAGATAATCTACATAAAGTGATTAACAAAATATCTGGTACTTAACAAGCATTCAATTCAAACAGTCTTTTATCATGAAACAAACAAACAAACATTTAAAGTTATAGTCAACATCAAAGCTCCTTGGAGGAGTGTAAAGCTTGTGAGTGGCAGCCTGGGGACTAGCCCAGCAAATAAATAACTAGTGAGAGAAACAGTGGTTTTTAGAGAATCTGGTCACTGGCTTCGAACTCTGACACACTTGGGTTCAAATCCTGGCTTGTTCAATTAGTAGATCTGTGAGCACAGGGAAGATACTTAAGGCAACACACACATACACACACACACACACACACACACACACACACAGAGTCTATTGCCCTATCTATAAAGCAGGAATAACTGTAGCACCTACTGTTGTTGTAGGATTAAATGAGATCATCTTTGTGAAGTGCTTTGTGTAACACCTGGTACATAGACAGAGCTCCACAAAACAGCTATAATATTTAAAATGATTAGTAAACACAGCTTGTTTTCATTTACATATACTAATATATTATTAATTTTATTCTACACATGAATATAATAATAATATATATTTTATCCTGTATATAATATTATATTTATTTCCTATGATTTGCTTAAAAATAGAAGCCTACGGGCTTCCCTGGTGGCGCAGTGGTTGAGAGTCCGCCTGCTGATGCAGGGGACACGGGTTCGTGCCCCGGTCCGGGAAGATCCCACATGCCGCAGAGCGGCTGGGCCCATGAGCTATGGCCGCTGAGCCAGCACGTCCGGAGCCTGCGCTCCGCAACGGGAGAGGCCACAACAGAGAGAGGCCCGCGAACCGCAAAAAAAAAAAATTTTTTTTAAATAAATAGAAGCCTACATAGTGAGTTTAGGAAATCTTCCACCCATGTTTGATGTTGGCTAACTTGTTCAAATGTATGTGGGCTTACAGACATTGAAGTGAAGTTCCAAGAATCTTTGTTTATTTTTATTATTGAACACTTACTATGTGTCAGGAAGTGTGCTATGTGCTTTGTATAAATTATTTTAAATTAATCCTCACACAACCTTACTCATCGGGATATTTTGCTGAAATAATAAAATTATTCGAATCATAGGGAGAATGGATCCAGACTTCAGGCTTGACCTAGTCTACCTCCATCCTGTCAAATAAATTACATCTGCTTAGAAATATCACCCATGGTGGGATGAGCTACTTAACTGGTGGTATGTACTAAGAGAATATGGAATTTTCTTCAGGAACTGTTTACTCAGACTCATAATCTTGTTGATGGTGTCTGGCAAGACACAAAACGATCTTTTAAGAGAAAGGAGTCTCAGATATGAAACGCGTGACTGGTAGTCCGTGAAAACCTGACCAGGCCACTAGATCTGCCTGAAAGGATTCTCAGAAAGCAGGTGAATTCTCAGAGGACAGGTGAGTGGCTAGATGCCCAAGGCCCTTCTTCTTACTGACCGCAAGCACCAATCAGGGGCTTCTAGCCCCCTATCACAAAGAGGCAAGAATGCTACTGAAGTTCAAGTTCTTGGCAGACTCAGTCTTTGGGGAGAAGAACAAACACAATATTACCTGTTCAGTCACCCAGGTCACCCAGGGGAAAGTCTCCAAGTGCAGTCAAGTGAAGTGATGAAGGGAACTCTGAAAGGCAGTCCCAGGGGACCAGATCTCATGGGCACCCCTCTGGCAAGCCCCAGCCAGAGCCAGCAGAGCAAGCCATGGGGTACCAGAAATTTTTCCCTTTGTCAGAGCTCTATCTGAATTTTGAGGACTCTGAATCTTTTCCAGCATGTTCAAAATTCAGTAATTTATGACCCCAAAAGGTAAAGATAATTCAGATATGGTAGATCACTCAGGTAGAATATAATTTTTCTCAAATATCAGAAACGTTATTTTAACATTTCTTTCTGGATCAGTGTGAACATTTTGGTGCTCTTTGGTATTTGTGATATTTTAGTTGTAAGTGCGTGGGCTCTTCTGTGAATCAAAAGCACTTCCTTATTTTCTTGTTCACAAGACATACAGATCCAGATATCATGAATCATTTCAGATAGAAAGACAAGCCCTGTCGAGTGGTTAAAATAATTGATAAAAATGGGTATCTAATCACATACAAATGTGACGATGCTGTGATGTTCAAAAGAGATCTATTCTATTTCTGCAGTGTACACTACTGTGACAAAACTTCTTGTGGAGTTGGGCCCGGACTGAGCAGGATGGAAGAGTACAGGAACGGAGGGCAAAAGCAGCAGAGGTAGATGTGAGAGGAGCAGGCAGGTAGGGGAGTAAAACAGAACACGGGCTGCAGAGAATCTAGCTTGCCCCACTCCCTCAGGAGCCAGAGCCCACAACACGCCCTCCTGCAGCCCTTCTCCTGCTGACGAGCCCCCTGGGGGCGGCTGCCCCACTCCTCAGCCAGAGAAATCATCGCCCACCTACTCCAGCTCCTCAGGCTGAATTTCCTCCTGACCTCACCTTCTCTTCAATTCTCCCCATCAATAGAAGAAAAAAATGGGGTTTCAGACATTGGCGAAGGAAAAAGGCCCTCTCAAACTCCACATCAAGCCCGAGAAGTTAGCATTTGAAATAAAAAAGACAGGGCCCTCTCTTGATCCATTGGTAGAAAGGTTCTAAGAGTATCTGAAATACACTAAGTGAAAAATATAAGGTCAGTGTAGCTGACACCAGTTCTAACAAACATCCCCTTGATGCCAAAGAACCACAAGCTTTGTTTCTTTTTAGAAGGCAGGTAAGGCTCTTCATAGCCCTGGAGCAGAAATTCAAAAGATATATTGAATTTCAGGAAAAGACAGCAAGACAAATCCTGATTAGAGTATTCTCTTCTTCTGGTACCTAAAAAAATGCATTAAAAATCATGGGGGGCTTCCCTGGTGGCGCAGTGGTTGAGAGTCCGCCTGCTGATGCAGGGGACACGGGTTCGTGCCCTGGTCCGGGTAGGTCCCACATGCCACGGAGCGGCTGGGCCCGTGAGCCATGGCCGCTGAGCCTGCGCGTCCGGAGCCTGTGCTCCGCAACGGGAGAGGCCACAACAGTGAGAGGCCCGCGTACCACAAAAAAAAAAAAAAAAAAAAAAAATCATGGGGACGCTCCTAGCAATGCCCCAATCCGCCTATACTAGCAGTAATTATACATGAAAGTTATACCCTATACAAATTGCTGTTTCAAAAATGACAGTAATATCTTTAAGATTGTCCAGAAAGTTGTATGTTTTAACAGTTGATAAATGTGGACTCTTAGCTGATAGAAAATTTAGTCTTTATATCAACTGCCCTTTCTTTTTTTTTTTTAACAAATTTATTTATTTATTTATTAAAAGAAAAATCGTGGGGATGTAAAGGATAGCATGGTGACTAAAGTTAATAATACCATATTGCATATTTGAAAGCTGCCAGAAGAGTAGATCTTAAAAGTCTTCATCACAAGAAAAAAAATATATTTTTAAACGTATGTATGGGGATGGATGTTAACTAGACTTGCTGTGGTGATTGTTTTGCAACGTATACAAATATCAAATAATTAACTTGTACACCTGAAACTAATATAATGTTATATGTTAATTATACCTCAATTTTTAAAAAAATTAAACAAAAAAACAAAAAGAGGTTAAGCTTCATGATATGAATGTTAAGAAAATGTCAAGGGAAGACAACAAAAGTTTCCTTTGTGGCTTTCTTTCTAACCCCACCCTTCTAAAAATTATACTACAGAAAGAATTTATAAAATACTTTCCAATTTGAATGGAGGCAGGTTATGGGAGAGAGTAGGCAGCTCAGGAAAAAGTATTAAAGGGTAGAAACTCCTACAAGCCTGAAGGATCCAAGTCAAGGGAAAAGATGCTGATTGGGGGAAACAACCCAAAGCAATGGGAGTGGGGTGTATTCCTGAAGAAATGGGTCATAATACATGGCATTTAATGGACTCTTAAAACAGAGAATTCAAGTCCTTTGACAAAGATTTCATCCAGCCCCCAACTAATTTCTCCCTGCCTCCCTGCTGCAATTCCTTCAGGCTACAAATAAATGGACAGAAATCTACATTTATCCCTCAAAATGCAGCTGAGAAAAGAAAAACAGTAGGCATAGAAAAAGAAGGACGCATGACAAGCCGTATGTATCATAATCTCTCAGAGCAAAGAGAAGACTGGTTAGAGATGCCTGTATTATACATTAAATATAAACAAGAGGAGAAGTGGCATGGCAACTATATAAACATGCTAAAAAGAAAAGGAAAGGAAAATAGCAGGCAAAAGACATAATGAACCTGGTCTCAAAGAAAATCTGTCTCAAGGGACAGAATGATACTCCTTGGAAATGTTTTGAGATATAACATTTTAAAAATATCTGAATTCAATAAAGGAGTACCAGAAAACTACAGAATGAGTTGAAAATGCATGATGCAAAGCTAAGGAAACTAACAAATCATCAGAACAAGAGCATAATATATCTAATAAGTATGGAACAATATATCTAATAAGTATCAATCTAGCTAAATTCTTTAATTTGAAAAATCTGAATTAATCACAAAGAATATAGGTAGGAATAACAAAAAGATGATAGCAAATAGAGAAGAGATGATCTATATAGAGAATAGATCAAGAAGTGATCCTTACACGCATTAGGATGGCTATTATAAAACCAACCAGAAAACGAGTGCTAGTGAGGAGAGGGAGAAATTGGAAACTTTGTGAATTGATGGTGGGAACGTAAAATGGTGCAGGCAGTATGGAAAATGTACGGCCGTTTCTCAAAAACTTAGAAGTAGAATTACCAAATGATCCAATAATTCTACTTCTGAGTATATACCCAAAAGAGTTGAAAGTAGGGACTTGAACAGATATTTGTGTACCTATGTTCCTAGTAGCATTATTCACAATAGCCAAAAGGTGGATGTGATCAAAGTGTTCATCAGCAAATGAATGGATAAACAAAATGTGGTATATCCATACAAATGACTATCATTCAGCCTTAAAAAGGAAGGTAATTCTGACACATGCTACAACATGGATGAACCTTGAAAACATTATGTTAAGTGAAATAAGCCAGTCACAAAAGGATGAATATTGTATGATTCCACTTGTATGAGATACCTAGCGTAGTGAAATTCCTAGAGATAGAAAGTAGAATGGTGGTTGCGAGGCGTAGGTGAAGCAGGGGATGAGGAGCTATTGTTTAATGGGTAGAGAGTTTTCGTTCTGCAAGATGAAAACTGTTATGGAGTTGGATGGTGGTTACGGTCGTACAACAATGTGAATATACTTAATGCCACTGAAACCATACACTCAAAAATGGATAAAATGGTAAATTTTGTTATGTATCTTTTACCACTATTTTTAAAAATCCCAAAGAAAACATGTAGATGGCCAACAGACACATGAAAAGATGCTCAACATCACTAACCACCAGGGAAATGCAAATCAAAACCACAATGAGAGATCAGCTCACACCTGTCATAATGGTTATTATCAAAAAGACAACAAATAAGTGTTGGCAAGGATACGGAGAAAAGAAACCTTATGCGCTGTTGGGAAAGTAAATGGGTGAGAATACTATACCTAGCTAAGTTGGTATTCAAGTAGACAAGGGCCACAAGAAGGTATTCACAAACTTGGAAAAACCCACAGAATATGGCAACCTTGAACTGTTTTAGAAAAATGTATGTTATGATAAAATCTACTCATCAAGATATGAATCAAAATAAATCATTCAGAAACGGAGATGCTTTAAGTACAAGAACTGGTGCTAAATACTAAATCCATTTAAATACAAAGCTAAGACTAAACAACCAGAAAAAATTGTGTTTACGGGGCAGAATATAAATACATAAACTTTAAAAAAGGTAGTTACTATTTTTGATGCTATAACTAACAAACTCAATATCCTACTGGCAAACATTTGTATCTTGCTCACATTAGATAAGGGCTGTGGATCAGCTGTGGCTCTGTTGGGTCCATCTCCACATGTTTTCTCCTTGCTAAAACCAGACTGAAAGAGTAGCGCCTCTTCAGAACATGCTGTTTGCATCGTGGAGGGCTAAAGCCAGATGTCTCAAGCCAAAACACACATTTGAATTAAAACTTTTTGCTCCGAAGAGGCAAATGTCACACTCCATCGCAACTCATAGGCCAGAGTAGGTCACATGGCCAAGCCCAGAGTCATTGAGGTCAGACTTTAAACTAAATTTGGGGGCAGTAGAGTGGGAAGAAGTACAAAAACACTAATCTCAATTTTTCTATCAGGGAATCAATTAATATTTTATTAAATCAAAAGGTGCTGTTATAAACAAAACGTAATTATTTAAGCCTCATTTTCCTCCCTTAACTTTTAAGGAATCTTATGCAAACTAGTATCTCTTATGGTAAAGAAACAATTATGTGAAGAATAGCAATTCCTTTAGTTTTGCTTCAATACCGTTTTTCCTGTGTTAAATTCAAGTAAAGTATAATCCTTCTTATTTAAATATATATATATATCATATATAGTATGATCCCATTTTAATAAAATTATTTCTCTCTCTCTTTTTCTCTCTCTATCCATCCTTTTACATCTGATTACCCATAGAAATGTATCTAGGCTGAGGTTTACCAACTGTCAATATAGGTTATCTCTAAGGGAAGGTATTTGGTAAGATTTTTTGCTTTTATTATTTATTTTATATTAAACATTTATTGCTATTTATCATTATTATTATTTTATGTTAAGGATTTATCACTTTTATAAATTAAAGTCACTGTTGTTAAATTGCAACAAAATGTCAAACATATGAATGTAGTAAGTATATGTCTTATCTACTTCTAAGATATTTTTAAAAAATATTTTAACCTTTTTTATCCAGCAAAATTTAATTTCATTCTCAGGCTCCCATAATTCCAGCAACATGTGCCAATACAATAAGGGAGGTCTTTGTACTGGGGGAGGGTGGGAACATTTGACCCTTGACTCATCTCTCTGTGCTGGTTGTCACCCAGGTCCACGTGGCCCACGCAGTCTGGAGGCTTTCTCCCCTTCTTCCACTCTGCATTCGAGGCACACAGACGTCAGTGAGGCTGACCACAGCATCATCTGCCTAAGTGCCTCAAGGAACAGTTCCCTCCCTGGTGTCTTGACAGGCTCCTGGGAGTCTACTCCAAAAACAGGGAAGTCAGCCTACAGAGAACACCCAGCTTGTTCTGAGGGAGACGCAGCTAAACATAGGTAAACGATAACGTGAGGCCTGAGTCCCCTCTTGCTCCAGGCCCCGAGCACAGATCAGGAAACTCCAGAGCTCTGGTAATAGCATGCCTCTGACTCCAGCCCCGCCCTAATGCATGGGAATATTTTCTTGCCTAGGGACACTGGGAAGACGGAAACTGCTCTCTGTTTCTTAAAGCAGATATCAGTAAAGTTACCATCTGACACTCCTGAACCATGTTCCTTCACTCTCTCTCAGAGGCACCTAAAGTAATCTTGTTAATGTGCCCAGGTGTTTGGAATTCATAGCCAGGGATGTCCCAGGGATGTAATGTACAGCATGAGAAATACAGTTAACACTGCTGTGTGTTACATATGAATGCTGTTGAGAGAGTAAACCCTAAGAGTTCTCACCGCAAGGAAAAAATATTTCCTATTACTGTAATTTAGTATCGATATGAGATGGTGGATGTTCACTAAACTTACTGTGGTGGTCATCATTTCATGATGTATGTAAGTCAAGTCATTACGCTGGGCACCTTAAACTTATACAGTGTTGTCTATCAATTACATCTCGATAAAACTGGAAGGAAAAGAAAGGATTGCTTTGCCATTTTAACATTGGATTCAAAAGTTTTGGAATCTCAACTTAGAAGGCAGTGTACCTGCCAGGTTAGGGGCTATTATTTTTGCTTTTGGAAAGGAGATGCTCACAGATGATGATGAAGAGGTTGAGAGTAAGAGTGATTTGCTGGAAGACCGTTCTCAGTTTACCTCCAAAACAAAGAGAAACACATTCTGTCTTCCTCTCCAACAAGCCAAGTGCTCCGCAGACCAAGAGAATGCTGGGGAAGGGTCTGAAATATTGAAGAGGGGAGTGAGCAGGATATTTGAGCAGGCCAACAAGAGGATTTATGGCTCGTGGGATACCACAGCCAGCAAGACTCTCATTTAGAGGGAAGGGAAAAGGAAGAAAAGCAAAGCAAAAACAACACAGCAAAAGGAAGAAAGGAAATGCGTTAATAAAGAGGAAGGAAGAAAAAAAGGCAATTAAAGGTCTGAACTGACCTTGAGAAAATCCTTCGGGACTAACACGTGTACGTACTGCAGGTGAAATCAAATAATTTCCAGGTCTTTCCTGAGAATTAAAGGTACATGTGTACAGCGCATGCAGGATGACTCATCTAATGTGCATAAAATTTTGAAAACACCTTTAGTTTCTACTGGTATATTAATCATAGGGCCATTTAAAATGAAGGGAACATCTGCTTAAAAACATGAGTATCCAAAATTGTCCACGGAGAGCATATATGCCCCAGATGATGCATCTTCCCTCCTAACTACTGAGGACATTTTTCTGTATTCCTACAGGGACTCGGTGGAGCATATCACATTTCCCAAACAAGTAATGTTGTGTTTAATGCAGCTAAAATAGGAAAGGTTGTAAAAAAAAAAAAAAAAAACTCACAAGTAAACAAAGTTTATAAATAAGCAGAAATCTAGAAATATTGTCAGAGAGGAATATTTTCTGCAAACTAATTTTATGTGTGTGAAACAAGACTTTGCTCAATTACTCCTGAGTATTTTATTAAATTGTGTCTATGCTCCACCTCATTCCAAAAGAATGTGAGACATGTGATATGCGCAATGTAAGGAGTTGTGACATAAACACTGGCAACCTTCCATAATATAGGTCTCACTCTTTTCCTTGATATTCATATCCAGAGGATCAAGTTTCCAAAATCACTAACACCTACTAATTGAAATGAAGGAGGACTTTCCTTCTTGTCAGAGGAAAAACTGTTGAAATGTATCTTACCATTGATTTTAAGAACATCAATTATCAAACGGTTAGTGGCTAAACTATGTATGAAGAGTAAAATGAGTTATAGTTAAACTTTCCAACACCTTTGAAAGAGCTACTGCTGTATCCCCATTATTCCTAACACTTTTCTTCCCCACGCTTCTTGTGGGTTCAGAACTACACTGATAGTCTATGTTATAGGCCCTAATCCCTCAGGAACCTCTAGGCAAAAGAATTTTACTTATCACTTGGGACTAGCGTCATCTAAAGTTTACGAAGGACCAAATACCAACATTCCTAAATATATTTAATCTTGAAGCAGGAGCTCGTGTACTGTATTTAGAAAATTGTCACCAACATTATCAGCTACCTTTAAGGGTTTTTGACGTGTTTTTTAAATCTATGTCTAAAGGGGGCTCTTTTCTTTCACAATCATTGCCGTACTGTTTTATGTTTTATGTTATCCCCATTCTAAAGCTTAGGAGTTACTTGATTAAGAAGTATGCATCATACAATGATCTTAGGGAATTTTAGAAAATGGAATGCTCAGAGTAAATACCCTGGACAGAATATAAGAATGTGTTTTCATAGTTACATTGTTCCTTGTTGGAGTTATGAAAATATTCCAGTTTTTCTAGAGCTCCAAAAAGGATACAGTCTTTGGAGTTCATCTTGACATTTATAAAAGATTGGTACCTGGTTTATAATTGTGATCTTTATGGAGCATAAAATGCATATTTACCTGATTCTGCTCTTAAATGCATTTGAATTTTAAGTTAGACTCTAGTGCTATAAATAGCACTAGTTTCTCTTTTGAGGAGTTCACATCCTATGCTATAGAATTGCAATATTTCTTAACCAACCCTAAATTGTTCACTGGTTTTATACACTACGTAAGAATGAGAGTATATTTCTTGGTACATAGCTGTCCAACCTCCTGAACACATTTCCTAATCAAATCCTCATGTTCTGCTCATAGATACTCTTTATATGTGGGTGGGGACAATCTCCCCAAAGTTCAAGTCTGAGGTCACAGGCCTCTGTTTAAACCACAGGGACCGAGGGCCTGGCAGGAGTTGGGGAAACAGAGTAAGCCACAGGCATTTAGGGAGTTGTGGCTGCTTTCTTGCTCCCATGAATTTCATGATACATTTGATACTACAGAGAGCTTTTTAAAGAATGAACAATGTTAGCTCCCCGTATATATATCTGCCGCTGAGAATTCGCCATGATTCCTGGTTGAGAATGAAAACATGGATCTATAAGTGTGCAAGACTAATAGTAAAATTGGTTTTCCCAGGGGCTGGTAAAAGGAACACTGAAATTGGGAAATTGCAGGGGTATACAAGACCAGCATGCTACGCTGGAAAGTATTAAGAAAGGGGTTTTAGAGCATGTGAAAGTTAGCCCAGTTTTTAGTTTATGTTCCTTAATGGAGGAAAACACTGTTACATCATTTTCTCTGGGGACAAATCACCCATTTGGGCAAAAAGAGTCACAGCATGAGTGAGGGGCAAGAAAGGCTTCATCAACACGACGTCTTTTTTTTTAACTAGCGAAAGGGAAATGCTTTTTTTCAATAAAGTGCACTTTGAGATCTAATCTTTCAGAGGGTCATTTCTTATGTGTAAATTGTATGACCCAAATAGCAACGAATTCTCACGTTAGAAAGGAACATTACCAAATGCATAGTTGAGTCTCCAGAAGATACAGAACACTGACATAAAATAAGTGAACAGAATTCCCTTCCCAGCCCATAGGCAAGAGAGAGGCTTGTTAATAATGCTGGGGCCATTGGAAGGCAGGTGTGAGCCAACTCCCCCTTGGGGAAGTTCCACATCAGAGACCACAGCATCACACCTGGAACTAACTGGCCTCCTTTTTGGCAAATTCAATAACTAGGCCAAAGATTAAATAGACCTTGGAGATTGTACAACCACTTCCGTTTCTATGTGCTGTCAACCCCAGGGCAGGAAGGAGGGATGCTGTCCCACTGGCCTCACACCTGCCCCAGGCATACACTAAACACACTTCAGTCTTCAAAGCCCCCGAATTAAATGCCTCTTCATCATGTTGACGATTTCTTTCAGGATGGCGAGTTATATTTTCCTGCATTATGTACTAGAAACATTCACCCTTAAGGGCAGGTATGGACACATATAGAGAATAACACCGGCAAGAACAGCACATACCCTGGAGCAGTAGCATGTAAAATATGAAATTGTTAATTAGGAAGGAAGTTATTTTTATCTAACTTAGTTTTTTTCCTATATGGTAAAAGATTATTGTATTTTCCTTCCAGTTTATATGAATGAAATCAATGTGTATGTTAAAGCTGTATTCATTCATCACCTTTTCAACCAACATTTCCTCTGTGGTCCCCATGTGCAAGCCTCCTTATGAGACTGAGCATATAAACCATACATAAAAAAGTGCACTGAGGGCTTCCCTGGTGGCGCAGTGGTTGAGAGTCCGCCTGCCGATGCAGGGGACACAGGTTCGTGCCCCGGTCCAGGACCCGCACGCCGCAGAGCAGCTGGGCCCGTGAGCCATGGCCGCTGAGCCTGCGCGTCCGGAGCCTGCGCTCCGCAACGGGAGAGGCCACAACAGTGAGAGGCCCGTGTACCGCAAAAAAAAAAAAAAAAAAAAAAGTGCACTGGAACTCACCATCTGATGGGCGAGAAAGATTAACAAGCAAACAACTAAAATGCAGTGTTATACTTGCATACGTGGCAGAGGGAAGCACCGAGCCCTTTTTGAATATAGAAGGGGGTAGGCTGAAGAAGCAGAAGCTTCAGGTGTTGTTTGTGGGCTTGGAGTCTGTGAAGACTCTCAGGTCAGAATAGCCTCTCCCAGTCCACACTCCCCTCTCTGTCTGGAATGTGCTGGTTGCTGAAGCAGGTGGAGGGGCTTGGGTGGCTGTGGAACACTGAGTCCAGGGGAAAAGCTGTGAGAGGCAGGGCTGCTCAGTGCCGTGGAAGCCAGATCTCAGGCGTTGTGTGTGCAGAAGAGGTTGGGTTTCCCCTGGAGGAAATGAGAAGACTTTGAAGTCTTTCAATCCAGGGAGTGCCATTAGCTGCTTTGGGCGTCGGCAACACCCTCTGGCTAGGTGGGAAGGATTATTTGGAGGCGGGAGCACTAAAGTCAGAGAAAACAGGCGTGAAAGCTTGGCTGTAACTTGGTGAGAGATGATGTGGCTCTGGACTGGGAATGAGGGCAGAGAGATGGGACTAAGTTCAGGAACATCCAATAGGTAGAACTGACTGAGTGATACTGAATGTTGGGGAGAAGAAAGAGCCGAGTGTGAACCCCAGGTTTCTGACTTGGTTTATCCGGAGCAGTTTAAAATCTACTGCTCTAAACTACTTATTCTCATGAGAAGAAATATCATGATTCATTCCTTCATCCATTCATCCATTTATCTGAGCATGCCAGGCCCCGTCTGAGACAGGATACAGCATTGAACAAAGCTGTAAAAATCCCTGTATTGATGGAGGTTATATTCCGGTAGAGAGAGGAGGACAATAGACAGATTAAAATGTGTCAGATGGTGATAATTGCTAAGAAACAAAAGGCGGGACACCAGATAAGGGGAGGGAGAGGACTGAAGGGTGCTAGTTAACACAGGCGATCCTTGAGCAGAGGCCTGCAGAAAGTTGGAAGAGGAAAGGAAAGAATGTTCCTGGCAAAGGGAACTGCTAGTACAAAGGTTTTGAGGCTAGATAGAGCTGATGCTGTCAGGAAGAGTTACCCCACACAGAGGCTGCCATCACCCAAATGTGGTCAGTACTGTGTTCCCGTGACAAGGCCTAAATGAGGCAGTCTTCTGCCTCCACCCCTGGCCCCCCAGGCAAATCGTGCAATTCTCTCTGAAAGAGATGCTGAGACCTCAGAGAACAAAACATCTTCAGCTGGCTGGACAGGAGAATGCTCAAGCTGTCGGAAACGGCTGAGTTGTTACCATCAGGGAGTGGATAATGAATGAGACCACGTTTACTCTTGAGAGAAACAGTGGGATGGAAACAGCAGGATCCAAGGTGGGTTGATGACAAAGAGAGGCCTCCCAGAGCACAAAGAACCCCCCTGCCAGCAGACCCCCGCAGCGCTGACGAGCTGGGCACTGACTGCCCAGAAGAGGGGCACGCCACAACCTGCCTTCCATCAGAAGGTTAAGCTTGAGACATGTGTTTAGGAGCAAAGAAGAAACTCAAAGGGCTGGAAGACAGATGTGAAGGGTGTATCTGGTGGTCTCTAAGTCCTTGAGTGAGGATGTAAACAGAAAAAAGAGCCTTGGGCAGAACCCAGGCAACAGCAACCTCAAAAGCATGTGCAGAGGTGGAGGGACTCACTAGAGAGGCAGAGAAATGGCCAGAGACGTGGGAGGAACCCCAGGAGAGCCTGGGCCAGGGGAGGAGAGAGCTTTGAGAGGCCAGCGGTCAATGCGAGCAAATCCTGCAGAGAGGTCAAGGGAGATGAGGCTGACATGTGCCCACTGGACTCGGGAGCAAAAATGGAAGAGGATGGGAGTGAGGAATGGATGGTGAGCGTGCTCCCCTTTCAGAAAACCTGTGGAGGAGACAGACAGACAGGGACATACAGTAGGCAGGGAATTTTGTGGACTTTTTGTCTGTAGGTTTGTTGGAGGGGACTTTTTGTTTATAGGTTTTTGCAGGGGATGTTGAAAGATCAACTGAGGCGTATAGAAAACTTGAAGAGTTTATGTGAGCAGAAATCTATTTGAACTGGGAAGCCCCAAACTGGAAGTGGTTAGGAGTGCTCCACTGGCAACAGCTGGGTCAAGACTTTTATAGAGAAGATGACCGAAGCCAAACAAGGAAGTCATTTGATTGGCTCTAGCTTAAGCAGCCACCTTATTTGGGAAAGGCTCGTTGACTGTGCATGACGGGCTGTCCTTAGGTTTCATTTTCTTAACCTTGAGGCATTTCAGGCTTAGGTTTTGATTTGCTTACATAGGCTGCTAAGGCATGAGAAGCCCCTCAGTCTTACGGCCTCCCTGTTTAATTAATTTCACAGGGAAAATGTAAAGATGATGTAATGATGAAGACATAGGAAGCAGTAAAGAGGGAGATATTGCAGAAATGGGAAGGGAATGAGAGGCAAGGCCAGGCTGGGACCAGAGCTCTGATGGCAGATGAGGCAGGGCTGGGTATGGGTGCGCAGATGTAGGGGCGGGAGGTTGCAATGCTGAACAATGCTTTATTTTTTTCTATTTCTCTTCCTCTACCTGCCAGGCAGGAGAGACGGCTTTCTTACTCACTGTCCTCAGTGGAAAAACTCAGCTTTCAGTTTCAAAATATAGCTCCTCAAGTCCTGGGCTAGTCTGAAGGCTGAGTATTTTTGATTTGTAAGAGCTGGGCTGGTTGAAAGAGAAAAGTTTGAACTGTTTACAATAGCCAAGACATGGAAACAACCTAAATGTCCATAAACAGATGAATGGATAAAGAAGATGCAGTCTATTTATACAATGGAATATTACTCAGCCATAAAAAAGAATTAAATAATGTCATTTGCAGCAACATGGTCGGACCTAGAGATTATCATACTAAGTGAAGTAAGTCAGACAGAGAAAGACAAATTTCACATGATATCACTTACATGTGGAATCTAAAAAATGATGCAAATGAAATTATTTACAAACTAGAAATAGACTCACAGACATAGAGAACAGACTGGTGGTTGCCAAGGGGGAGGGATGGAGTGGGAGGTTGGGATTAGCAGATGTAAGCTTTTATATATGGAATGGATAAACAACAAGGTCCTACTGTATAGCACAGGGAACTATATTCAATATCCTGTGATAAACCATAATGGAAAAGAATATGAAAAAGAATGTATATATATGTATAACTGAATCGCTTTGCTGTACAGCAGAAACTAACAGAACATTGTAAATGAACTATACTTCAATAAAATGGAAAAAAAAAGAAAGAGAAAAGATTGGGCTGGACAATGTGAGGCAGGCCTGAAAGGGGAGAGCACAGGCCTATAAAACCAGCCATAGCATGGCAGGAGGGCAGGAGGAGGCCATAGGAAGGAGACAGGATATGACGTCAAAGTAAGTTTTCCCATCACACAGGAAGGAGGTAAATGTCCTCTTTGGCTGAGAGGAAACCTTAGGATTAAGAGAAGAGAGCCTGAAGGTGGGCCAGAGGGCCTGCTCTTTGCCTCACTCCTCAAGGTCAAAACCAGCAGGGGCATGGAGACAGGATGGAAATACCCAGATAGGCTTAGGGAACTGAAGTGCCTCAGTCACCTGAGAACAGAGAAAGTATGGTAGCAATAATGGCACATTAGGCTGGGCAGGGGTGGGGAGGGCCTGAATAGCTCCCCTCCCCCAACCCTAGAAGTATTCCTGTCCTCCAGTGGGGCATGGGAAAAATGTGAAAAAAATTCCTATAACAAACAGCCCTGAAATCTAAGAAACTTAACAGACCTATTTTTTTTTTGTACATAATATACGACCATCACTAGTTGGCAGGGAAGTTAGTCTATTTCAACAGTCGGGGACGCAGAGTAATGACGCAATGGCCATCGTGAATATAGACGATCACTCTGGAAGAGGAAGACGATTCAGGAGGGTCTTGTCCAGACAATTAGAGGTTCGTCTTGACTCACCTCATTTGTGCTTATTGTTCAAATGAATTACATGGCCCCAGCCACCTATCAGGGACCCAGTGAGTATAATTCAGAGATTATTGGCGGGCAACACTAAGGATTACCACATTTTCCGTGGTAAAAGAGAGTCACTGTGCCAGCCAGAGCCCTGGGAAGACTGGGGAGAGGTGACAATCCAGAGAAGCCTCAGGAGGGCAGAGGTGAGTCTCGGGGCAGCAGCATTGCTAAGCTGAGGTGGAACTGAGCTGCAGGGGTACGTGAAGGCCAGGAGGAGATCCACACACCACACCAGCCACAGATGCTTCAGCAGAGGGTACGGAAAGCATGGAGGCCATGGCCATGGCTTGGAGGCATGGGGCAGCAGAGCCACGGTGAGTCAAGAACAAAGGACAACACGTGGACAAGAGCAACTCCCCCAGGCAAAAGAGCCACCAGGAATTCAGATTGCATTGAAAGAACTAAATTCAGAATTGACCATATGTAAAACTATAAGTGACTGAGTTATCCTGAAGTAACAAAAGAAGTGTATGTCACCATCAGAGGAAAAGGGGAGGCTGTGAGAAATTCCAGCCCAGTTACGGAGTAATATATAACGAAAGCTATATGGCTGTACATCTAAGCTGTGACTGGAACCTTTCTGCTACGACGAGTAAGTGTGTGGTGGGAGTGAGGGGGATAGAGATTAGTGGCGCTATAAAGATCGGGACGTTCATGTAGATAGGCCTCTATTTTCTCTGTGAATGAAGAGGCATGGTCATCTAGGACTCTGCTCCAAGTAACCAAACCCTTGGAAACACGATCGTGGCCCAAGAGCCAGTAACTCAAAGTGCTGTCCAGCTCAGGGACCAGCAACACTAGTAGATACCCATGTTCCCGCCAGGGCAGGAACACAGCATCCTGGGTTTGGATACAGGGGAGACTAGAGTGTAGCACAAGCTCTTACCCGTGCAGCACACGTTTGGTTCAATGACAGCCATGCAATCCTGGAGACAAGTCAAAGAATGGCTCCTGCCTCAGGGAGGGGCAGAGGGAGGCGGCAAAGATCCATTCATATTGCTTTGACATCTGCACTGAAGTCACATCGGTTGGCTCTGTGTAGCTGATGCTAATGAGTAAAAAGAGAACAGACACTGGAATCAGACTAAATGTTCAAGTCCTAGCTCTTCCAGCGACCCCCGAATTACAACCTCTCTGAGTCAGTTTTCCCGTCTGTAAAATGGGGAGAAGTGTAACTCCCTTAGGTGTTTGAATGAGGATCAAAGGAGATAACTCATGGACAGTCCCTGACCATAGGAAGTATTTGCACACATAGGAAGCATTTGTAGAATATGATTTGCCACTCCCATTTTTGTCTACTAGTGATCTACTTGGTCATTCAGAGAATTTACACCCTGCCTTCCTTCATGATGTGAAGTACCCTTTAGCAGTCATGGTCAATCATTTGGAATGTCAAATTCACAGGCACATTGGACACGTTAGACGTATAAATGTCAAGTGATGAACTACCGAAACAGTAATTGAGCTTTGACAATCCTCTCTCCTCTCTTCCTCCCAGGCAAGACCTGTTCTGTTGCATTATGTGACAACATAGGAGTAAAAGGCTGTTATGGAATTTCTTAAAGCTCCAATCACTGCCCTTCAACCCAATGACAACAAAATTTAATTGAGTGGTCCTCTGTGGGTTTGGAACATTTGGGGATTTTTTCTTTCTTTCTTTCTCCTTTTTTTTTTTTTTTATGTGGGAGGTTGGAGATATCTCTGCAAGATATTTCTGCATTAGACCGTAGGTACTATGGACCTTGAGTGAATTAGAGAGAAGACGGACTGATTCACTAACTGCAGTATTCTGGTTGTCTTTTTCTGCCATAACAAATTTCCCAACACTTTGTGGCTTAAAAGAAAAATTTAGTTTTCTTTCTCATGGTTCTGGGGTTGATGGGCTCGGATGGGCTCACTTGGGGTCTCTCCATGCAGTTGTGGTCAGATAGCGGGGCTGGGGTCCTCTGAAGGCTGGACAGATGCCTGGGTGGGGACGCTGGGGATTGGGTGAGCATCTCTCCACTGGTAGGGCCTCTCCTTTCTCAGAGAAAATGGTAGGACTTTCTTCTTAAGCTTGACAATTCATTTCACTGGAGCCAGCATTAGGTGATAGGGGATAATCCCAACACTTAATTTGGATGGGAGGCGGGTGGGCAGGGATAGGGCACAGGCGTGAGAAGGTCCCGTGGAGGCAGTGGGGCACAGCGGTTAAGAGCAAGGGCTTTAGAGATGGAGACCTTAGGCTCTGTTGGCTGCTTGGCCACTTTGTCAGCTCTCCTGCTGATGAGCTGCGTGTAAATGTAAAAGGCCTTGGAGCAGATCCTTCTCCTCTTTGAGCTCCATTTTTCCCATCTCTAAAAGAGACTGACGATGCCTACGTTGCCTTGCAGACTGAATAAGACAGTGAAGTACAATAATGCCGCATGTTTAGAGGATGCTTAGGAAGTGTTCGATGATGGCAGAAGGAAGTATTTCAGGAGCCAAAAGTGGAGATGCAGCCCAAGAAATCCCAGTGCTAAGAAATTCAGTCGGTTCCAGGATCTCTGGCAATGACTAAAATCAAATATTCCCTGTACTACTTTAATCCAAGAAGGAAAACCACACTTTTGATGAGCTAACTTGGTTATGGTTACTTGTTTCTACCTGCATTCATGTCCTTGTAGGGTGTCCCCAAAAGAAAACCATGGTTGGGGCTATTCTGGTGCTTTATAAATGAGGGTTTATTGTTATTACTATTATTATTATTCTTAAATTATTATTATTCTTAAATTATTTAATTATTTAAATAATAAATTATTTAATTTATAAATTAAATATATAAATTTATAAATATATTTATAATTTATATTTATATTATTTATTTATATTATATTATATATATATTTATATTTTATTACTATATTAAATATATAAATTTATAAATATATTAAATTTATAAATATATAAATTAAATATAATTATAAATTAAAATTATTTAATTCTTAAATTATTATTATTATTACTATTATTATTAAATTATTATTATTATTAAATAAGAGGTTGTGTTTGGCTCTGGGGAGAGGGGACCCTCAGATCACAGCATACTCTAAGTGGGTGTGTGCTGGGAATGCCCACTGCTGGTCCTTTGTACACAGCACCTTTCCCATAAACTGTCAGATCTCTCTGTGACAGCTAAATACATGCTTTAGACATGTTTTAAAAATCAGGCATGCCAGGCCCAGCTCGGATTTCATCTCACTGAATCACCTTCTGCGTTGGGCTGTAGGAAGAAGGCAACAACCTCAAATACACATTAAGTTGCTTTCAGGTAGAATTACAGGACAGGGGCTGGGCTGGGGAAATGTTCCTATGATTTAAGGACATCAGGGAGGACCCTACTGCTTGAGTGTTTCAAGAACTATAGAAATTGGCAAGCATTTTGCTTTTTTTTTTTTTTTTTTAATCTTTGTAGGGCTTTAAAACTCCACTTCAAGTACCAGTTAATAACTAGATAGGCAGCAACAATTTATATCTCCATCAATATTAATGCTGGGGACAAGCCCTCCACCCAAGTGACAGGAAAGCATCCAGAACTAATTTGAGTCCCCAGGCAGATTTAGAAAATTATTATGCCTCAACAGGGGGTAGAATTGAATCTATCTGCTTTTGGCCCACTTTGGAAGATGATCTCTTCCCACTACAAATAAACAGATGATGGATAATGCAGGCCAGGGGTGGAGAGAGCCTGAGTGGGTAATTTTAGCCATTGACACATAGATATTTTTGCTGCTCAACAAGATCAAGGCTAAACTTAGAGTGGGCAGAGTTCCTCAGCATCTTCCGTGGTCAAATATGCAACTTGGCCATCAGTTGGGAGAGGAATGAGCACAGAGGATGCATCCCTGTCAGCTCAGCCACATGGCTCAGCCAGGCTCTTCACGAGAAGGAGCTGTTTGTTTTTTTCTTCTTCTAAGGGAAAGGGCATTTTTTAAAAAGACTGGCAAAAATCCTTGGCCAAATTTGGATTATGAGATCAAGGAATAAAATCATCAGCAAGATTAAGTGGAACTAGACATTAAGGCAATCAGTTAATCTAATTTAACAAGTATTTCTTGAAGCCTGAAGTATGTACTCATCTGTGATTTCTAAATCTATTTTATTTGAACCATGTAGAGATGGAAATGGATTTCCCAGGGTAATTAACCACCAAAATAATGTGACCATCAAAAATTAAGCAAGGCTTAGGCAGCATTAAAAGAAGTATAGAAACCAGAAAGGGGAAGGTGATGTCATTGCTCCTTCCTGTGCTGTGGGCTCCACACCACATTTTAAGAGGGAGGAGTGATAACCTGGGGCATGTGCAAAGGAGAGAAGCCAGGATGGTAGGGAGGTGCAAAACCCTGTCACATAGAGATTGTTCAAGAATGGGACTATTTGCGGGGGGGGGGGGGGGGGCGGTGCTCAAGGGGCAAAGGGACATGATGCTTCTTCTTGTTTTATTTTTTTTTAATTTGAAAGTCAGTCATGTGGTTTTAACTTGTTTGTGTAGAAGTTCCAGGACAAATACTGAACATAAGCTGCAAAAAGTCCCTCAAGTACAGAATGGGGTGCCCCAGCGGCTGTGAGTTCCTTGCCATGGTGAGAATGGATGGTCCATTGACAGTGGTATGGTGGAGGGATTTGAGCAGTGGATGAAACTGGATTCACATGAGATGGGATCCAGAGGCAGCGTGGTGCAGTTGTTACATTAAGAGCTCAGCTCTAGAAACAGACAGACTTGGGAGCCTCATCACTTATTTCACATGCCCCTGACCACTCTACCTATCTTCTCTGAGCTTCAGTTGCTTCATCAGGAAATGAAGAGTGCCTGTCTCATAAGGCTGTTTTGAGATGTAAACACATTAATGCATATAGAGAGCTTGACATGCTGCTTGGAACACAGTGTTTAACAAATGGCAGCTATTCTTACAATTAGTCATGAGTATTAGGCGTTTTACTACCCTGATAGTCAACTTTCCAAATTCTCTAGATTCAAGGAACTTAACCTACAACATTATGTTTCCAGCCACAAGGCAGCAGACAATTGATACCCTAATTCACCCTCTGGGATCTAGCTTGGAGGTGAGAAGCAGTAAGAAAGCAGTAAATGATGGAAGAGGAGAAAGAAATGAACCTGGACCCACATGCTCACAGCCAGAAACAAAGCAGGGTGGGACCCATGAAATCAGGCCATGAATTTACAGGGAGTTCACTATACTTTGACTTTTATGTGATTACTTTTTTGTCTGGCTTTTGTAGGAATAAAATATCTGTTGAATAACAAATAGGGGTTTTCCTGAAAGCTGATGCTTGTGGTGATTTTACTCAGTGACAGGGAGACTACTGGGGAAAAGGTGGTTAGAAAAGGGAAGAATGTGTTTACAGTTGTGCAAGGAAGATACTAAACATATAAGCAACGCCCTTCACACCATCCTCAGACCCAGCCTCGCATCTATTTGCATGAAGGTATAACCCATACATACAGGCACCAAACAGTCCTTTCTCGTCTACTCTTCCTCCAAGCTCTGCTCCCCAGCTCTTAGTAAAATAAATGTAAAAGGACAGCGTTGCTCTGGGAAAGGACATTGGCTTTCCCTTGAGCAAGGACTTTGATTTGAGGCCCAGGTGAGTGGACTCTAGTCCCACTGGGCTGGTTTGACTTGAACAAGTCACTTAATGTGTCAGTGTTCTCATTTACATGGCAAAGGGGGTAACCTAGCCCTGACTGATCTTCAAGAGGTTCTCCCATCCTAACGGTCTCTTACTCTCTAAAGCAGAGAGTAACAGCTTTCTCTGAAGTCTAGCGTCTAATCCTTAGTTACCTGGCCCATGAACCACAATTCACATGAAAGCACCCAGATACTTATGATGTTAGAACTGGAAGAAAGCTTGGAAATCAAATAGCCTTGCCCCTTCAGTTTATAGGTGAAGAAACTGAGACTTGGAATGGTAAAGAAATTTTACCAAAGATAGACAGCTAATTAGACATCAGGCCAGGACTAGGGCCTAAGTCCTTAGAAATTCAGATAATCATTCCCACACGTGTGTATACACATACACCATACACCACACGGTGATATTTTAAGAGTGATATTCGTTGAATATAACTTAGATACCATAAAATTCACCCATATTAATTGTACAATTCAATATTTTTTGAGTAAATTTACAGAGCTGTGAAACCATCACCACAATTCAAATTTGGAATATTTTTATCACCCCATATTTCACAAGCATATCACCCCAAATATCACAAGCATATTTCTTGTGCTTATTTGCAGTCATTCCCCATTCCCATCACAGGCAAACATTGATCCATCTTGTGTCTCTATAGATTTACTTCTCTGGACATTTTATACATATGGGGTCATACAATACATGGCCCTTTTCCCAATTTTAGAGGGAAAAGCTGTCAGTCTTTCACCAGTAAGTATGATTCTAGCTGTAGATTTTTCAGAGAATCCCTTTATCAAGTGGAGAAAAATATTTTCCATTTCTAGTTTATTGGAAGTTTTCATCATGAGTGGGTATTAGATTTTATCAGATGCTTTTTGTGCATCTATGGAGATGATCATATAGGTTTTGTCCTTTATTCATATCATCCTATTAATATGGTATTACATCAATTTTGAGATATTAAGCCAACCTTGTATTCCTGGGAGAAAACCTACTTGGTCAAGGTGTATAATATTTTTATATGTAGACAAATTCATTTTGCTAAGATTTTGTTGAGAATTTTTACATCGAGACTCGTAAAAGATATTGGTCTGTCGTTTTTTTGGTGATGTCTTTGTCTGGTTTTGGTATTAGGGTAACACTAGCTTTATGGAATTAGTTGGGAAGTGGAAGAGTCTGTGGAAGACTTTTTGGAAAATTGGTATTATTTTTCCATTGAATATTTTATACAATTTGCCAGTGAAGACATCTGGGTCTAGACTTTTCTTTGAGGGAATATTTTCAATTACTAATCAAACTCTTTGTTATGGGTCTATTCAGATTTTCAACTTCTTCTCCAGTCAGTTTCATTCATGTGTGTCTTTGTATGAACCTTCGTTTTTCATCTAAATTGTCTTATTTGTTAGCATAAAGTTTTTTCATAGTATGCCCTTATAATCCTTTTAATTTCTATAAGGGTGGTAGTGATGTCTCCTTTTCCCTTCCTGGCTTTGATAATTTGTGTCTTCTCTGGTTTCTTTGTTTGTTTTGGTTTGGGTTTTTTTTTGTTTTTTGTCAGACTAAACCAGGTTTCTCGGTATCAATACCATTGATATTTGGGTCCAATAATTTTTATTATGGAGTGGGCTGTCACGCATCATAGGATGTTTAGCAGCATCTCTGGCATGGGCACGCACACATACACACACACCAAGGTATGACAATTAAAGATGTCTCCAGAAGTTGGAAAGTGTACCCTGTGGTGCAGAATTATCCTCGGTTTAGAACCACTGGTCTAGATAAAGTTTTAATTTTGTTGATCTTGTCAAATAATCAACTTTTGTTTTCATTGATTTTGTCTTTATTTTTTGGCTGGTTTTTCATTTCATTAGTGTCTGCTCTAATCTTTAATTTCCTACTTTCTACCTGCTTTGGGTTTAATTCACTCTTTTTTTCTAGTTTCTTAAATTAGAAACTAGGTTATTAGTTGGGGGTACACAAAGTGATTTTAAGACAAATTATATTTCAGACAATTTGGATTTTAATAAATCTAGCCTCTTAGCTTGAAGAACTGTTTGTATATTAATAAACAGAAAATGGTAAGGAAAAGCTTTTCCCCAGCCCTAAATCTTGCCTTCCCTAAGCAAAATATAAAGTAAAATGAACTTCGATATAGTGCATTTCTAACCAGCTCTCTTACCTAATAATGCTGGCTTCCCTAAATGACATGAATTGTCAGTTTTTTCTTGAAACTTCTTTTTCACCTCCCATCTACATCCTGACCTCTTTTCATTCACTTATGCTGATTAGCTAACCTGATTGAACAATTGCTGCTGATTATGTAAAAGGATATTATCTTTTCTAAGTGCTATAAATAATGAATGGGACATGCAAGTGATTAATAAACAGTGATTGCTAAAGTAATCACTATCATAGTGGTGGAGATGCAGGCAATGAAGGAAGTACCTTTTGGGACAATTAGACTTTGAAACAAGGACATTTTTAAATCATGAAAGGACAGAGGAGACAGCATCAGGCACATTAGAAAGGAAAACTTAGTTTAGTGGCCAGACTGATGGTCAACCTCCATTCCAAGAGCAGGTGCTAAAGCTGGGATGGAGTTACTGCCAGGAGCTAAAGGGAGAGATGACTTTAAGCCTCCTTAGCAAGCATCAGAGCCAAGCCATGGAAACTAAACTTAGTCAATGAGCACCAAGGTCAGAGCAGAGCTGACAACAGGAAAGTGGATAACGGTGAGGAACAGGAAAGAATGTGAATATCGGGACAAAATAAAGAGGGCCCTGAGTAGAGGATACTTCCAGTTAGTTTGCAGGTTGCCATTCTGGTTCTCCAGGCGTGGAGGGTGTGTGGATGGACTGGCAGGCTCATAGGTTACAGGAAAGCTGCCATCGGTTAGCAGCCAGTTCTGCCTGTGTGTTCTTATGCTCTGTCTACCTGTGGGGCACATGCATGGTCTAAAGGGCCAGTCCCAGTGCCTCTCCCTCTCTCAACCCCTATTCTTGTCCTAGTCCTTTTACCACTCCCAAGTCATCTTCCTTTAAACTCCACCCTTTTAGTTCCTCTCCCTCTGTCCAGACCCAGCTTCTCTCTCACACACTGCATTACCCAGGCTAACTCCAGGGCTTTAGGAAATATTCTTTCTCGACCTCAAACCCTGCTTATTTACACAAAACATCAATTCTTCCTGTTTCAGGACATCCAGGGTGTGGTGCCTCACTGTTTACAGTACAAGAACATATTGTAGCATTATATAGCCACACAACTTGGAAAACGTGTGTTGGAGCTGAGATCTTGTAGGTACCCTTGCTTTGGGCTATGAGACATGTCTGTGAGCTGGCCAATGAGACATGAAAATAGATCAATGTTAGCAGAACGAGGTTTAAAGAAAAGGGAGAAGGGAACCTACAAGGTACCACCTGCCTGTGTAGGGGCTTTGCATGTGATACCTGGTTTAGATTTTGCAATTCTGTAAAGGAGCTCTCATCTTCCTTATTCTATAGAGGGGGAAAGTGAGGCTCACAGACTCTAAATAACTTGCCAACTACGGGTATGTGGAAGAGCTGGGGTTCCAACCCAAGTCTGGATTACCCCAAAGCTTTCCCCTTACACCACACTGCTTCACACACCACTCGATGGGGAACATGATGGTTACCTCGGTAATCTCTGTGGTCAGTTTTCCTTTGTCTAACGATAGTCCCTAGAATAGAAAATTCCTGAAGAATGGCAGCTTGACTATGTTCTGACTCCCTTCACTCCAGTCCAGCTACTTCTACTGAGTCAAGCACTGCCATGACTGCAGTTGACAATGATATTGATAAAAGTAGAGATGACTATGTGCGCAGGACTTTTTCCACCTGAGCAAGGTGAGAACCTGGAAACAGCAATGGAGACCTTAAGGTCAAGGATTAGAATACTGTGGATCCATGAAGGGAACTCAGTCCACTGAGATCCATGGAACCCCACCTCTCACCCCAACGACACTACCAAGGGAACAGCCATTAGGCCTGGGCTCCTTGACTCTGAAATGCTGAGGAGGAGCTGAGAACAGGGATTTTCTTCTCTTTGCTCCTAAGAGAACCCAGAGAGGCTGAGAAACAGAATGGCTTCTTCCTGACACTGACACTTCAGTAGAGGATAATGAAGTGCCTGTTGTTCCACTACTGGCTCAAAGGAGCAGAGACCACCAAGTTTTTCATCACTCATAGGACAGCCCTACTTCAGGTACATCAGCAGCTGAATTTGAGCCTAAGTGAGCAGACCATCAACTCAATTACCAATTATATGTAATGGTGTCTGGCAGGCAGAGAGGGGAAGAACAAAAAGAACCATTCTGAACAGGCCCTAGTGAAACAGAGCTGCTGATGGAGACTAACAACAAATTGAACAGGAAAGACAGTATTAAAGGTAGTCAAGGATAATATAGAGATGGCTGTTAGTACTAAAAAAAAAACACTATTTAGAATTGAAAAAGTCAAAAAATGAATTGACAAAAGAATCACTATGAGATTCAAATCATAAGCCAGACAAATGGAAGAAATATTTCAAAGAACTGAGCGAAAATACAAACAGATAAAAGCCATGAGGTAAAAGATAAAAGGCTTGGAGAATATATTGAAGCAACCTGAAAAACAAATCAGTCCCAAAATAAGAGAAAGAGGTGAGGCCATCATTAAACATAATTAAGTCATAGAAGAACACATTTCTGAGCTAAAAAATGAATATGTGTCTGCACAGTAAAAGGGTTCACATAATTATATGTATAAAATACAAATTAATGCAATGCATTGTGTGGTTTATACATACATAAAAGTAAAATGTTATACAACAACAGCACAAAGGAAAGAGGATGTACAGGGAAGTATGCTGTTAAGGATCTTAAGTTGTATGTGAAGTGTTAAACATATTAATTCATGGTAGACTGTGATTAGTTGAGAATGGATGTTTTAATTCCTAAAGCAACCCCTGAAAAATAAAGCAAAGAGGTATAACTAAAATCCAACTGAGTATACAGAAAGAAACGCTAAACAATATTCAATTAATCCAAAAGAAACCAGGAAAGAAAGAAAAGTAAACCAAAAATAGATAGGAAAAATAAAACAAACAGCAAGACAGTGGACTTCAACCAAACCATGTCAATAATTACATTAAATTTAAGTGGACTAAAAACTCTAATTTTTGAAAGTGATTGTCATATTGGCATTCAAAAAAACCCAAAACAACCCAAAAAACAAAAACAACTATATGCTGTCCACAAGAAATGCACTTTAAATATAAATCCACAGACAGGTTAAAGGTAAAAGGATCAAAAAATATATATTATGAAATCATTATTTATATTTTTTAAAAGATAGAGTGGCTATATGAATATCAAATTGGACTTCAAGACAAAGTGCATTGACAGAGATAAAGAGGGACATATAAAAGGATCAAATCATTGAGAAACATAAATATCCTAAATGTGTATGCATGAAATAACAGAGCTCTAAAACATATGATGCAAAATCTGACAGCACCAAAGAAAAAAACCCTGTAATCAGACTTAGAAATTTCATACTCCTGATAGAAAAGATAGACAAAAAAATCAGTAAAGATATAAAGTACAGGATCTCAAAGTGTGTTCTGGTTATCACTGGGGGCTCCTGAGACCCTTTCAGGAAGTCTGTGAACTCAAAACTGATTTTATGATACTAAGAGGTTATGTGCCTTTTACTCTTATACTATACTAGAATAAAGCACAAGAGGTTATCTTCATAATCAGACAAAGTTTCTTAGATGGGATACAGAAAGTACTAACACCACAAGAAAAAATATATAAAGTCTAATTACCAGAATTTAAAAGCTTTACTAAAATTAGAAACACTACTACAGGAAAGAAAAGGGAACTCATAGACTAGAAAAAATATTTGCAACAAATATATCTGATATAGTACTTAAATGTAGAATATATAAAGAACTCCTACAAATTAAACAAAAGTCAATCAATTTTTTTAAATGGACAAATGACTTAAACAGATCCTTCACAAAAGCAGATATACAAATGGATAACAAGGATATAGAAAGGTAAAAAACACCATTAGTCATCAGGGAAATGCAAACGTAACCCAAATGAAATACCATCTCACTACAATGACTAAAATGAAAGTCTGACAACATCAAATGTTGGCAAGGATATGGAGTAACCTAAATTCTCATAGACCACTGGTGTGAGTACAAAATCATACAAACACTTTAGCAAACAAATTGGCAGCTTCTTAGGAAGTCAAGCATATACCAGGTCACATCATCACACATGAATCCCAGTCCCAAAAGCATTATGGTAAGCAAAAAAGGCAAGCACAAAAGAGTATATTCTGTTGTTTCCATTACTTCTAGAAGTTCTATAAAAGGAAAAACTAATCTATGGTATATTTCAGTTTTATAAATTATGTTTCAATAACAAATTAAAAGGAAAATCATTTCATTATCTTCACCATCCAAAAAATCCAGGTAGTACGATCTCTAAATTCACTGAGCCAGGCACACCTGGATCGCACTTGGTCAACTCTTCCCCAATCTGGAATTCTATCTCCTCCTTCAGACTCTTAAACCTATGGAAGGTTTGATGTCTTACTTTTAAGAAGTTCTAATACTTTTTCCTTGTAGTCCAATGGGTCATCCTGCACACACTCTAGACATGTGTCTGCCACTTAGGAAATCACTGGTTTAAGTCCTTTGCTTCAGGATTTTCTGCCACTTAAAGCTGAAAGAATCTTAACTGATAAAACTTGACATTGAAGAAGGGGCCAGATTGTGAAGGTGATTCTATCATGCTAAGGAAATAAGACTTTATCCTGACAACGAGTAGGTTCCAAAGTCTTTCAGAAAAGGGAGAGAAGTACCTAACAGTATTGTGCAGGGACTAAAGGCAGGGCCATCAGTTTTAAGTCTGGAAGAGGATAGTGGTCTGAATCAAGAGAGTGAGAATGGAGAGGAGATAAGGAGATGGAATTAAGAGGCACTCAGCAAGGGGAATCCAAAGATGTTCAGGTGAAAATACTGACAGAGCTTGATAGTGTATCAGAAGTGGGAAGTGAGGGCATGAGAGGCACCAGGAATGATACCCAGATTCCTGGCTCAATATGTGGTAGAACCCTCACCAAGGAAGAAGCCCAGGAGATAGAGAGGATGACAATGATTCCCAGCTTTGGGCATCCCGAACTTGAGGTGTCCAGGATATTTCCAGTGAGCAGCTGGGAAAACAGTTCTGGCGCTCAGCAGTAAAATCCTGGCTACAGAGTTGACCCCTCGGGTGTCCTCTCTAGGCTGAGGCTCCTGCCTTATTGGTCTCTGTGTTGCAGCTGTTCCTTAGCACACATTGGTGTCTGAGAAATGCCCCATCTTTCCTCCCTGGCATCATTGCTGGTCCCTCCCTGCCCCTCACTACACTTGAGGAAACCTGACATGGATGGCATCTCCCTCTCCTGCTCCCATTTGTTCTGTCTCAAGGTTTGGTGTCACCCCACTTCCAGTGAGAGGGCCCTAATGGAGCCTTCAAGTTTGTATGCCTGGTGACAGACTTCCCATTTTCTTCATCAAGAGCACAGACCTGTATCCATTCAACATTTATTGGGCTTTGCAACGTGCCAGGCTTTGTGCTAGACATGAGATACACGGAAATGCAAGGGCATGGCTTCAGTCTTCAAGGAGCTTGCTTTGAAGAGACAGATATATTCAACTATAATGTGATATAGTGATTAGATTGACATGAGTATGGCTGAAATTCAGGAGGGCTTGAAGGAAGGGAGAATGAGTCAGGCTGCAGAAATCAGGGAAGGTGTCCAAGGGATGATAGTCTTTGGCCTGACATTGAAGAATGTGTAAGAATAGGCTGGATACAGCAAGATGTATTCTAAACAAAAGGCCTGTGTAAGGACCCGAGGTATGAGAGAGCCGGGCGTGAGAGAGCCTGGTGTATTGGAGAGCAGGTGGTTGCAGACAGCTCAGTGTGGCTGGAGGGGAATGGGCAAGGATGGGAAAGTTTGCAGTGGGTCTGGAAGGAGAGTAAGTGATTTGTGGAGCAAGTGCTAAGCCCTGCATGGTGTTTAAAGCTTCACAGAACAGTAGGGACAGGCTTTCTCTCATCAGGACTATCTTCTAGGAGAAGATCATTAACAGTCTAGAGTGGGAGAAACACAGCCTCCTCAGCATCATCATGGGGTGCTGGAGGAGGACACTTTGCTGGCTAGCCAGGGTATTGGTGGCTAGAGCAAAACAGGCTATGCGGTCAAGGTGGCGCATTACTGGGAGAGTCTGGCCAGGTGGCAACCAGAATTGGGCCCAGATACCAGCATCAGCTGGGGCTCCAAACAGCCAGACGACCTGCATCAGAGCTGTACCAGGGCTCAGGCTGAGATGAGGCCATCGGACCCAGATCCCAAGCTTTGACCTAAGTGCGGTTCCTGCCTGGAATAGGGGTAATTAACTCTAGTGGACATGGCACGGCGACCAGGGTCCCAGGGGAAGCAGTAGTCATGGCAAGAGCCACGGGACCACCAGGACTCGGACAAGCAAAGAGACTTTGGCCCCAGGCATTGCAGCAGCAGTTACAATGGCCATAAGATGGGGGAGGAATACAGGACAAAGAGAGAGGGTCAAAAGTGATGGCCAAGGATGGACACAGCTCCCCCTATACACATGCAAATGGCATAAACTTGGCCCAACAGTGCCCACAAAGACATCCCGTGAGTTTCTGCATTAGTTTATTGGCTATGAGTGTTTTTATGACCATAGTCTTTGATTTTTACCCCATGTGTTAGTGGGGCTAGGAAGAAATCCTATTAAAAGTCTCATACTATCCAAAAAGCAGCCATATTTCACAAAATTTGAGAGGCCACATATTGTAAGAAGCACCACTATTTTACCTACCACTAATATGGTAAAATATTATAAATATCAATTATAAGATACAACCAATTGTAAGGCATTTTGTTGTCATTAATCTTGTTGCCAAACATTTCCTGTTTTCCCCCCATTCTGGGTACATGAGGGGACACTTTCTGACAGCCTTGTCATTGGATGAAGTCATGTGACTAATTCTGGCTAATTAGTTGTGAGTGGAAGTGACCAACTAATTACTTGTGAGTTTGAGACCTTTTAGGCACCTTTTTCTAATCCATGCAAAGTTACCACATGGGCTAGAGGCAACAGTAGACACAGTACACAAGATGCGTGACTTGCTAAGATTACACTGAAATCCAGCCCTGAGCTGGAAGTCAGCTCTGACAAGTCCTCCTTTGTGCTTCTGCTTCCCCAGCATTAGAAAAGGCCATGGTTTCTGAGATTAATGAAAACTACTATGACTCCAGGAAGATGTTTCAGAATATACAACTAGCATCAACTAACACACATTTTTAAACAAAGACATGTGTTTTCAAATGAAATGATAACAAAGCACAACTTTAAGACATAATAAAAATGACAGACTTGACCAGGGAAAACTTTCAGGACTGGGAAAATAAAACATATATGTTATGTTAGTTACTTTTCCTGTCCACCATCACTCACTGTATTTGGTCTTCTTTTGGAGAGTTGATATTTAGAGCATTTGGGAATTCATATGGAGAGCAAATGCTTTGACAGGGTTCTAATTCAGTCCTGAGATACCCAAGATTAGAGACAGAGAAGGATTTATGAGCTTTAGTTCCAAGAATTAAAGAGGCATGACTGACAAAGACCCTCCCTGAAACTTCTCAGAAGAATAGTTGGGAAATATAGACCAGGGAACAGGCTACAGGTTCACAAATGACATTTGGAAAGGTTGACCTCTACCCACACTTACCAATTTTGTTTCTTCACATCTGTGCCCTTATTTGAAGAAGAAGAGGGAGGTCTTTGTACTTGTTGATGGATAGAATTTCTAGGACTTTCCAGATTTCAAAGGCCTTGTTCCATTCTATCCATAAGTATATTTAAGCTTCGGAGGTTGTGTGTTGAAATTTCCTAGTTTGGGGTTCAGAATACATGGTTGCTATAGGAATTGGTTGGACAGATGGGCTCTGGGAAGCTTGCATCCAAATTCACAGCCACTGGGAGAACAGATGTTACTAAGAATATGAGAACAAGCAGGTGAAAGCTTCTTCTTGGAAGACAGAAGGCAGCACCAGGACAGGCCTGGAAGTGGAAAATTGGACCCTGGGTCTTCTAGCAAAAAGGCCCAGCAACTTTCATAGAAGTGAAATGATGAAAATAGTGCTTGCAAAAGTGTCATTTGGGACATCCCAGTACAAATAAGCAAACTTAGCACCCAGATCTGGGATTCTAAATACCATGCTCCACTGAAAGGAATCAGTGTTCTTTGAAAAAATGGCTGCTTTTAGGGGTGGGATTGGGAAATTACTAGATGAACCTGGAACATCTTGCTGCACCAGAAAGTAGAGATGTGTTAAAAGAATATGGGTACATGTCAAAAGGATAAGGAGTCAGTTTACAGGGACTCAACCTAGGACAATTTGAGCCTCAAAATAAATATTGACAGTACAGATTATAGCCCACTGAATGCAATAAGACTCCATGTGTCTGTACTTATGTACGTATATAAATAAATAATGAGAAAGAAGAAAAAAATCTCTTCCTTGCCTTAGAATGGTACCTAACAGATATAGATACAGATATAGAAGACACGATGGAAATAAATATGGAAGGAGTGGTGGAATTAGAAAATAATTAGCATTGGGCAGCAACCAAGAATCACCATGATGCTAAAACCAATGAGTGAAACTTTGATAAGAAACATAATTTTTACATAGTCTGGAAGTATCTCCCACAAGACTCTTCTTAATTACAAATGGGGAAAAAAGTTACTTTACAGTGTACTAATGTCACGGACACCACTTTCCCCAATTGCTCAGTTATAACCCATAATGGGCAATAGGTATCATTTGCCTTTTGAGATAATGTACTGAGAAAAACACATCATTATTTCTGTGATGTTACTTCCAAAAAGGTATAAACTAAATCTAATTGTGGGAAACAATATATATATTTTTTTCTTTTGTGGCACGCGGGCCTCTCACTGTTGTGGCCTCTCCCGTTGCAGAGCACAGGCTCCGGATGTGCAAGCTCAGCGGCCATGGCTCACGGGCCCAGCCGCCCCGCGGCATGCGGGATCTTCCCAGACTGGGGCACGAACCCATGTCCCCTGCATCGGCAGGTGGACTCTCAACCACTGCGCCAACATGAGATAAAGCAAAAATTAAAACATTCTACAAAGTAACCGGGCAGTAATCTTCAAAAACGTCTAGGTCATAAAAAAGACTGAGGAACTTGAAGGAGATTACAGAGACATGACACCTAAATGTATCATGTGAGCCTAGACTGGATCCTAGATCACAAAAATACATTCACACATTAGTGTGACAATTGATGAAGTGTGAAAGTAGATTAGATAATAGCTGTATGAATGTTAATTTCCTGGTTTTGATAACTGTACTATAGTTTTATAAAAGAATATCATTGTTTAAAAAAATACACCTTGAAGAATTTAGGCATAAAGAGGCATTATATCTGCAGTATACTTTCAAATGATTCTGAAAGAATGATAAGTCAAACTGGTAAAACATTAACATGTTGAGAATCTGGGTGAAGGGTATATAGGAATTCTTAACAATATTTTGGCAACCTTTCTACATGTCTGAAACTTTCCTCAAAAAAAGTTTTTTTAAAAGAATGAATGAAAGAGAACCTTCTTACACTGTTGGTAGGAATGTAAACTGGTACAGCCACTATGGAGAACAATATGCAGGTTCCTTAAAAAACTAAAAATAGAGCTACCATATGATCCAGCAATCGCACCCCTGGGCATATACCTGGAGAAAACCATAATTCAAAAAGATACATGCACCCCAATGTTCATTGCAGCACTATTTACAATAGCCAGGACATGGAAGCAACCTAAATGTCCATAAACAGAGGAATGGATAAAGAAGATGTGGTACATATATACAATGGAATATTACTCAGCCATAAAAAAGAATGAAATAATGTCATTTGCAGCAACATGGATGGACCTAGAGATTGTCATACTGAGCAAAGTAAGTCAAACAGAGAAAGACAAATATCATATGATATCACTTCTATGTGGAATCTAAAAAATGAGTACAAATGAACTTATCTACAAAACAGAAATAGAGTTACAGGTGTAGAAAATAAACTTATGGTTACCAGGGGATAAGGGGGGGGATGGTAAACTGGAAGGTTGGGATTGGCATATCCACACTACTATATGTTAAATAGATAACTAATAAAGACCTACTGTATAGCACAGAGAACTCTACTCAATACTTTGTAATGGCCTGTATGGGAAAAGAACCTAAAAAAGAGTGGGTATATGTATAAGAGATTCACTTTGCTGTACACCTGAAACCAACACAACACTGTAAATCAACTGTACCCCAATAAAAATTTAAAAAAATAAAAGAATGAATGAATAAAAAGAAGAATAGAATTTTCCAGGGAGTTTCTACAGAAGAAAAAAATTGTTGCAGAGCATCCCATGCAGGGGGGACTCAGCTAAAGCTGGAGGCAGGGAGATATTTCTATGCACACCTAGCTTGGGTCCTAGAGCCACCTTTCTTACTTTCTAATGTTTCCTAACTCCATAATGCTTAGGTTTCCACCTCACACAGGTACCTACACGTACAATGCCGATGTAGCTCTTCAGATGGCACAGCTGGAATCATCTCTGAGCATCCCCTGAGATTAGACCACCTAAAGGGCAACACCTGCCTCTAACTAGAGGCTCTGATTATTGTGCTGATTGTGTCCATACAATCTTCCAACTACAGTCTCCTCCCCACCTTTGAGAACCTAATCAAAGTTTTGCAAGGTCAATAAGGCCAACGCACAATCTCCTCTGAGTTTCAATCGTATTCTACTGAGTTCACATTTAATCATAAATCAATGAGGGAAAGAATCCTAAATTCATAGAAACCACATGCTATAGTGAGAAATGCACTGAACTTGGAGTCTTACCTCTATCACCAATTACCTATATGTGAGCTTGGGTAAATTACTTCTATAGTCCTCATCTATAAAATTGGGAATCTGAACTAAATCTTCTTAATGGTGGTCTCTTCCACTTCTAAAAGAGATGATGGTTATTCAAGAAAAGGTCCCTCTGACTTCAGATAGTTTGCATAGCCATGAGAATGACCTTTCCCCCCCAAATTAAAGACTTGAGATCTTACACCTGATTCTCAAGGTTGACCTTGGCCTGAGGGCATAGCATTGACATTTCTTTACCCAGGGGAAGGATTACAGCTAAGAGGCAGCATTCCCACAACCAAGTTCTATTTTATAACAACCTCTGCCAGCTATGCTGTGTTTAGCTTAAACCACTTCTGGATGCACAACAGTTAATCACCTCTTCGAGTGAAAAATTAAAGGGAAAAAAACAAACGCCAAAAGAAAGTCCTATAACCACTCCTAAATACCCTAACTCATCTCCTGGATGCCCGACCCCCATGCCCTTCATCTCCGAGGTTTCCATGTAATCACTGCAACAGCGCGCACACGAGCTGTCCCAGTGTGTGTTGTACTCAGATATCTATTTCCTTCAGGCCTGGCTCGGATTCAGCAGCTCTGAGTCAACAAGGAGTTGGGAGAGACGGATTCGCTGTGCCAAGTTTTTCACGAAAGCAGGACTCAGGCACACACATTGTACACTCATTCTCCTGGCTCTGCCTTCCCCCTTGGGCTGACCATCTGTGCTAAAGCCTTCGCTAAAGGCATAAAAAAATTTTCCGCCAAAGTCCCAAATGTCTAGAACACTGTCTCTCCTCCTGGTGAACATTAAGCATGACTCCACTTTTTCAGATTTTGCTCTGATCTGATTGTTCCTTTTCTCAAAGGAAAAAAAAAAAATCCAAGTAAGAGAGAAAGTTATGCTAAATTTCCCTTGTGGGGCCAGTCAAGGGAATACAATGGGAGCCTTATATCCTGAAGGAATGCAAGGAATCCTGAAGATGGGCACAGGCCTCCTGAGCGGAGAGCTTTTATAACAGGAGACACGAGAGCAATGAGATCAATGAGATCGGACCGTGTCCACTTGGAGCAGGCAAGGATACATTGGCCCTGAGACCTGGTGGGGGGAGGAGGAGGGGTGGTCCCTAAAGTCAAGGAGTTTCTGTGAAAAAAAGCAGGTGAATAATATTTTAATTCCTCTTAAATGCCAATTTTGTAAAATTATAAAAATAAAATAGAAAAAAATGTCAAACATACAAAAAGTGAAAAGATTAGTACGATGAACATCCATAATATTTTGTTGTATTTGCTTTTACATATTTATAAATAAGTGTATAAATAAGTATACAAATGCTTTTATATACTTATATTCGCATTTCTATTTCCATATACATATATGTATATATATGCGTGTGTGTGTGTGTGTGTATACACGCATATGTAAAAGGCTGAAACATTTTAGAGGAATTACGCACATCAGGACATTTCACTTCTAAATATGTAAGTTTTTATAGTCCCCAAATAAGGACATTTTGCAATTTCACAGCAATAACATTACTACTCTTGAAAGTAACAATGACTCCATAATCTCATGTAATACCTTGTCTCTAGTAAGTGGCCCCAGTGGTACCAAAAATGTATTTTATAGTTGGTTTCTCCAAAATAGGATACAATCAGACCAGGCCAACTATCTGCTTGGTTGTAACATTTTGCATTTATCTAGTGGTTTCCTCATGGTGTCATTTAAATTATTTCTTTTGCCCTCCCTTGTGGAGTTTTTCTTTTTCTTTTTCTTTTTTTTTTAACACTGGAGGTTAGATCTAAAGTCTTGACTAGCTTCAGGCTCAAGACTTTTGGTAAGAAGTCTTCACAGGAGATGCTATATAGTGCAAAATGCAACATATCAGGAGGCATATAATGTTTGGTTGTACTATCAGGGACAGGAAATTTCAGCACCTGGTAAAGTAACAGTCAGTTTTGCTATAATGCTACATATATATCCTTAAAAATCATGGTGTTATGCAAAATTACACAGTAAAAACCACAAGGCTTACGGGGAAAATAGGAATAAGGGTACAACATTCAAAAACTTTTGTTGGTGACACATAACAGAAAAAGAAAAAGATAGAAATCTGTTAAAAAACAGTAGCAGTTTTACACATGTGGAATGCTTAAGAAATGCATAAGTACTACAACAAACATGGCACTTTACCTTAAAAAAAGACCTGAAGCTTGCTTGTGGAAGCAGGCATCAGAAGGGTTGCAGTTTATGAGTTATGAAGTGATGGAAATAGTTTTCTAAAACTGAACAGGAAGATCCAACACCAGATGTGGATGGGTGTGGCCCATCACACGTGGTGAAATGAGGTAGCTGGTAGATGTCTGAGCTGTGCACAGATGTGCATATTGTGTATTCCTAGGTGACTTGGTTCATCTGGGTTCAGCATTCACCTATGTTTCTTGTGCACAGAAGAATCATGCACAAGTGAATGTGAAAGTGTGCTACACTCAAGGTGTTCCCTAGTTTACCAATTGTACTGGAAAGAATTCACGTCTCAAAACAAGTGTTATATCAAAAATGAATGTATTGGCAATTTACATCTTCTCTCTTTTTTATCCTTGATCAGTCTTGCTAAAGATTCCTCAATTTTGTTGATCTTGTCAAAGAAAGGGCTGCTGATTTCAATGAATTTTTTATTTTTCTGTTCTCTGATATATTTAGTATGCTTTTATCTTTATCATTTCCATCTTCTAGTTACTTTGAGTTTAATTTGGTCTCCTTTTTCTAGCTTTCTAAGGTGGAGGTTTAGATCACCAATTATAGACCATTTTTATTTTCTAATGTAACTTTTTAGATTTATGTATTTCTTGCTAAATACTTCAGCTGCATCTTACTTTAGCTGCATCTCACAAATTCTGATAGATTGAGTTTTCATTATCATTGCATTAGAAATATTTCCCAAGATTTCCACATCTGCAGATATGAAGTAGACATACTTTTCCCTATTCTTTTTATTCAGTACAGCTAAAAATATTGGACATTTTCTGATTAAAGAAACACAAGAAGACTCTGAAAGGTGGAAAGCAAAAGGCAGACAGGCTAGGGACCTTGTGACTAGAGTAATGACAGGGTACAAGGGGTGATATCAGCAGTAATAAGGGGCCATCCCCCCCATCGAGTGTCATTGGATGCCAATTGGGGACCCTGGACTTCCAACCCCACCTGTCAGTAATAAGCCATGGCTTCCTACTCTAAACAGAAAGAAATAAAAAAAGAAGGGATCTTGGAATATCAGGAAGGAAGAAAGAACAATGGAAAGAGGAGCAATACGAGTAAAGAAGATTTTACTTTTCCTCTTGAGTTTTTAAAATCACGTTTGACATTTGAAGCACAAATTATAACACTAATTTGGTTCTCAATATACATAGAGGAAATTCTTAAATTTAATATTTATTTAAGCCAATTATATTATAAATGGAAGAGGGCAAACGGATATAAAATGATATAAGTTTCTACACTTCATTCTAACTGGTAAAATGTTGATACCAGTAGACTATGCATCATACATATGATATATATAACATATATATATGTGTGTGTGTGTGTATATATATATATATAGTATATGTAATATAATACCTGAAGAAATTGATTAAAAAGCTGTACAAAGTGGTATACTCAAAACCACTATAGTTAATAAGTAAAAATGATAAATGAAAATGGACTTCTAAAAATTTTTAAAGTAACATAGGAAGGCAGAAAAAAGAGAAACTAAAATCAGAAAGAACAGACAAAAACAAACCAAAACAAATGGTAGACTTAAGGCCTAACATTAGCTAACTAAATTGTCTAAATATATCAATTAAAAGACCGATTGGGGGCTTCCCTGGTGGCGCAGTGGTTGAGAGTCCGCCTGCCGATGCAGGGGACACGGGTTCGTGCCCCGGTCCGGGAAGATCCCACATGCTGCAGAGCGGCTGGGCCCGTAAGCCATGGCCGCTGAGCCTGCGCATCCGGAGCCTGTGCTCCGCAACGGGAGAGGCCACAACAGGGAGAGGCCTGCGTACCGCAAAAAAAAATAATAATAATAATACCGATTGGTAGAGTGGATTTTTCAAAATGGGGAAATTTTAATATGTCATCTGGATAAACAGAACCAAAGCACTTGGTCCAATTGGTCCTCTAATAGCTAAGTCTTTTCACAATCTGTCACCTAAACCATGCCAGATGCTCTTTGAATTAATTCAAATATCACAGCTCCTATGAGACTAATGCTGCCATTTTACAATGTTCAAAATTAACCATTGGGGTAGGGCATATTTATGACAGCTCTAAAGAATATATATGGGGCTTCCCTGGTGGCGCAGTGGTTGAGAGTCCACCTGCCGATGCAGGGGACATGGGTTCGTACCCTGGTCCGGGAAGATCCCACATGCCGTGGAGCGGCTGGGCCCGTGAGCCATGGCCGCTAAGCCTGCGCGTCCGGAGCCTGTGCTCTGCAACGGGAGAGGCCACAACACTGAGAGGCCCGCATACTGCAAAGAAAAGAAAAAAAAGAATATATATGAAGAGAAAAATCACATTGGACCCAAATACAAAATATGCTTATAAAAATGCAAAATTTTCATCTTTTGTCTCATTATGCATTATTAATGTATTAAGTTACTGTTATTTATCTCTAATTATGGTCACAGAACATAGTACATAATATTTCAATCTTTTGAAATGTAATATCCTAGCAAATAGTCTATTTTGGTGGAAGTCCCATATGCACTGGGAATGAACATGTATTCTGCAGATGTTGTGGGTAGTGTTCTGGCAATGTTAGGTCAAGGTGTTGTTCACATCTTTACCTGTCCTGAATTTAACTAATTATTCTATCAATTACTGAGAAAAGGATATTAAAATCTCTAATGATAATTACTAATATTTCTATTTCTCCTATTTCATGTATTTTGAAATTATTGAATATGTACACATTTATGATTATTTTGTATTATTGATGAATCAATCTTTTTATCATTATCAAGTGTCCCTCATTATCTCTGATAATCTCTTTGCTTGGTGTCTACTTTATTCCATATTAAAAAGTTTACCACCTTTCTTACAGTTCTATTTGTAGGGAATGTCTTCTTTGCTTTTACCTTTATCTATGGGCATCTTTATGTGAAATTGTGTCTTTTGTAATCAACATATAGTTGAAACTTGATTTCTGTCCAATCTGACAATCTCTGAATTTTAATTAAAGTGTTTAGCACATGTACACTTAATGTAATCACTGATATAGTTGACTTTATTACCTTGCTGCCATCTAAAAAGATGTTTTTGTTTCACTAGTTTTAATTTCCTACCTTCTTTTGAGTTAATCAAATAATTTTAAGTAATCTCTTTGAATTCTTCTATAAACCTTTTAGCTATACCTTTTCCATGTACCTTTTATTTATGTATTTTTAAGTGTTTACACATTATGATAAGCATTCTTAATTTATAACAGTCTACTTTGAAATAATAAAGGCAGTCCTCACTTTGCATGGCAGTGCAAGACTGTAAAAATGACCCTGGAAGCTGAAACTGTGCAAAGTAATGTTAATAATCAATGGGGAAAATTACAGTTGCTCTGTGACCTTTAAAAATTTTTGTCAAAATATTAAAAACTCTCCTACTGTTGGTCATAAATGGATAGGGAAATGGAAAGAAATAGTAAAACTAATGTTTAGTTAGTACATTGTAATTTAGCACATTAGGAACATTGAACATTAAAATGTTTTATTTGTTTTATTTGACATTTTATTTGACATTGAATATTAAAATGTTTTATTTGTTCATTAAAAACCTGTCAAGAGTAGTTTGAACAGTGTTTGCCTTCTCCTTTTCATCATATAATTTATGATATAGAATGAGCATTGTTTATATGTTGGTGAATTGTCATACTCCTTTCTGTGTTAGGATCTACTTCCAATACTGTATCTTTTGCAATTTCAATGTCATGAAACAGCTCTGAAAGTTCACTTATTGGGGAATTCTTTACTAGATAGCCCCACTTCCTCTACGGTATCCTTTTTGTCACAACCACTTTCCTTGATTTAGATACATAATTTCACCTTCCCTAAGTTCCTCCAGCTGTATATGCCAAATCTTTCAAATAGCAGCCCTGTCAACATTTCCATAGTGAGCAGTACTTCCATAACTCCATTTATGTCTGATTCAAATTTCACTTCCAGGGTTATCACTTTTCATTTCATTTTTGCACTTTTATCTTTGTTGGCCAATTTCCTTTTTGATTATCCATTTTTATAAAATGTCATGTTGGTTTATCCCTGGGAGACAAGGAGGTAATACAACTACATGCTTTGCTGACTGTGCAAATTAAAAAAGGATGTGTGTAGACCAATCACTCGCAGACTTTGAAATAAAGGGCATGACTGGTTACTGATCATGATTTGCATGTTATTTACATAGATATTTGTTGCCTGAAGAGCTAGGAACAAATTGTATGTTATGCAATTACTCACAGTAAGTATAACATGGTAATGAAATTTGAATCATATTTTTGTGGGACTAGTGTTATTTAACTAACTGAAATTCATGCATAGTGCAGCCATGCACAGGGAGGACGGTACTATTTCATGCAAGAACCTTAATATGGACCTTGTCATTCAACCCCTTAATTCACTTACTATCCCAGAGATTGGCTTGCCTTTGAGTTCTGAACAGAGAGCCTACAATGCCTTTCAGTGTTATCAAGACTTAGGATTGGAAGGTTTCTACTGTAAGAGAATCCCATCATTGACACTTACACCACCAATTTCACTGTAATTTCATGTTCTCTTTAGCAAAAAATTTCTAAGTAGGCTCAAAATTGAAGTATTTAGCATTCATCAGTTTAGGTTTAGAATTCTATTTTTTTTTAATTGGCAAATGTACATTGAGCATCTGTTTGTGTAGCCATTAATCTCTTAGAAGTCTTAAAGAGCTATACACTTGATTGCCCCCAGGTCTGGGAAGTCAGATTTACAGACCTCAAAAGATGACTAAGTATGTAAGGGGAGAAATATATTCTGTAAGTATTCAGATATTAGAGAGTATTTTGTTTAATCATATATTCAGAGAAGGTCTCATCAAAGATAAGAGACAAGAGAAGAGTTAGGGTTTAGAAAAAGAACATAGAGAAAAGCACTTAAATTATAAGCATAAACAAAACACCTATTTGGGGAGACCACTAGGCATGGAGGCTAGATTGACAGTTCTAGGAGGCTAGAACTAGGAAGCTACATTGACAGTTCTCAATCTTGGCTGACCATCAGAAAGACCTGGTAACTCTGAACTCTACAGATTTTTAAGGGCCAACCAGAAAGCTCCCACGGTGTCTCCAATGATGAGCTACAGGTGTGGGTAGCTACAGTAAAAACAAGTTTAACACGTGTTCAATGGATTAATAACTGTGAAACAACACTTGGCTGTTTCCATATAATTATTTGATCCCTATAAAGCAGATTTAGTCCAAAGACTACGAAGTCCATCATGAATACAACACTAAATTTGGACAGAAATGATTAGATGGTATGAGTCATTTCTCCATTTACAGCAAAGTAAGCCCAGGGAAAACACCATGTTTATGAAAAAGTCTTATACGAAGACAGACAAAAAAATTTTTTTGGTTTGTTTTCTGGTGGCAGCTCTTGCTCCATTTTTTGTCGCCATTAGCTCCCTCCACCTTGGCAGCCCCGTGGAATTCCTAGATGGTGGACTGACTCAACAGCCTTCTTCAGGTGAATGGGGAGCTCGTGCTTAGAAAGCTTCCTGCAGCATTTGGCTTCTCCTCTTTCTTGGCATACTTTTCCTTGGGCTTGCCCTTCCTCCCCCTTAAGGGTAACCTTCAGAGACCTGAGATTTCAGTGTGGACAGGGTTAAAGGGAGCTGAGGAAGCCTCCTCTTCTGCTGTGGAGCTGGACCTTCAGCCAGCACACTTCAGGCGAGAGAGACACTCAGTCCATGAGCTGGCCAAGCTCCACACCAGGTCAGGCCCCAACCAGCCCTTTGCTTGTTATCCTCATCTTCTCCCTCAGATTCCAGGGGGACTGGAGGTTGGGGCGAGATAGGTCCTGAACTTCTTGGGTCACCTAACCATCTATAAATCACTTTCCACATGATGCAAGTGCCACAGTATCTTGTAGAAGCTTAAATGTCAGAGACTTGCAAACCTTATAGAAATCTTAATCACCATAACTTAAATCATTCAAATCTAATTACTTTTAAATTAATTTAGCATAGTGGGGTAATTGTATAGTGCAAAAACACAGCTGTGGACCAAAACAATTCCACCCCAGTACATTCTAAAATAAATGCACCATGATAAAATGTTTTCAGCCCTCTGGAATCACAAAAACTTGTCAACTAACTTATGATTATCCTAGAAACAAGAGTGAGTTTTTTGGTTTCTGTTTTGTTTTGTTTTGTTTGTTTTGGTTTCGGTTTTTTGGTTTTTTGCTACCAGAGGTTCAGCGACTCTTTATAGTCCATCCATAGAGGTAAGTTATTTCCAAGTTCTTCATAAAATACAAAGATGTTCATCATGAAAAGACTCATCTCTGAGTTCTCTTCATTTAGTGTTCATTCACACAGATTGGGTCTGAGAGGGTAACTATTTCCACCAACTTCCTGTTCTTCAATACACTTATGTGCTTGCCTGTATTTGTGGTTTGCTTGTTAGAAACCTAAATTGCCCTCACAGGTGTTTGATGATGATGATAACAAGCTTACAATAAAACAAAGCAAAGCAAGCAAACAAAAACAAAACAAACAATACCCTGGTAACTTGCTTAATCTGTACTGAATTTCATATAGACGCACATGGTTCCACACGGGAAGTTGTCACAGGGTCCCCACACATTCCTTCACAGCACCCTTTGGTCCACTCATTCCCAGAGCCTGAAAATCATATCAACTATTGATGAAAGAATTGAATTAAAGGTGGATGGCGTTTTGGTCCAATATCTGAGCTGTGGGAAGCTGGGCTGAGTCTGTAGAGAGCATCTGGAGACACAAGTCAAAGAAAAGTCTTGTTTGTGCCTACTGAAGGGACCTGCAAACCATGAATCAGTTCTTTCCAGCCCTGTCTGCATAGATAAGCAATTGTTCTCAATCCTGCACCTTTAAAATGCAAAGGACTGTGCTAGTGGTAAACTTTCTCAGCAATCACGAAATACTTTTTAGGAAGCAGTATGTGGAGTCAGCCTTCAGGAGCAGAGAGAGGGCCAAACCATGTCCTCATCCATTCACTCAGTGATTCATTCAGAAATTCATTCATTCACCAGGATTTGTTGATCAACTGGCAGTGTCATTTCTAAGTTAGGAACTAGAGGTACAAGAATGAATAATGCTTACTTCTTTCTCCCTAATAGTTTACAATCTTGCAAGAGAGACAGACACACAAATAACACATCATAGTACAACATAGCAAGAGCTGTAGGGAAATGCTTACAAGCTACACTTTCCCCCAGTGCATTCACACACCAGATTAGTCAGTATGAACTGTGTCTGGGCAAAATGGCTGGGCAGCATACCTGATGGATACGTTTTTCTGTTGGACACCCAGTAAAATGAGTGGAAATCCAAGACCCCTGAGGTTACCCTTTTCCCAGGTTAGTCACATATTTCATTCCCCTAAAGTATCCACTGAGGTTTTACCACTGCCATTGATGGTGCTCTTTTCTGCCCCCTGGGGGCTTCCTTTGTAACTACTGCCGATTCCCTTCCAGGACTATTTCCTTTTCTGGAGTTGATGAGGAAGGCTTCACTTTACACTAGTATTTGTAGCTCCTTATTAGGCTCCAGGACGGGAACATGCCCTGGTATTTTAGTCTCCAGTCTTGAGGAATTTAGGTCCAAGATTCTTGGGGTTGGTTTGAAAGACAGCTGAATGCCACCACCCAGGTTTACAATAAAAATTACTTTTCCCTTCTGACCCCAAACTAGATCATACCACTTTGGTTTTCAGTAGGTTATCTCTGCATATTTAGGGCACTCATCCCAGAGACAGGCATTAATTTTGGTCTCCATACCTTGTTTAAGAGTCTTAATCCAGACATGGAAGGGGCTGAATATACATCTATCGATCAGTCTATCATCTAACTATCTCCATATTTTTCACCTACTCTTTCTCTCACAGAAAGAATAACCCTTCCCACCCCAGTTCCCATGAGACATTTAGATCGGCCTCTTCGCCCTGCAGTTACAAGAACAAACAGGTGTCTGCAGATGTTCTACCCTTCTCGGTCCAAAACAGCATGAGAAGAAAGTGAATCCGTATAATTCCCTGTATCTGTGATGTTCTTACATTCCAACAAACTGTAGAGAAACTCCTAGTAACCCTTGAAACTTTTCAGAGTGAAGGGAAACATTTTCACTTGCTCTCTATTTTTGTACTAGAACTCCTAAAACATTTAAAATTACACAAGGGAGGAGGGGAAGGGAAGACAATAACTGAGTTATTCGTTTAGCGCACATGTGACTAGAACCTCACAACACTTTGGGTAACTTGATTACATTCCATCTTATTATCCAAAACATGTTAAATCTACAATGATTGTCAGAAGGTTGGAAATGCTCTTAATAAGAGAGAGGGGTGACCGGGTTTTCCCTCTGTGGTTTATAGCCCATGGTTTATAAAGTGAGGCATTCCCCAAACCTCATCCCAGTGAAAAGGTGCATATTTTAGTCTTCTCAGAATTCTTATGGGAACTCTTAAAAAATCTTACAGGAATTCTTAGAATCACCAGGTGGTGCTTGAGAACGCACAAGATCAAAACCAAAATCTTTGGGTCTTTAATCGATGGGAAATTTATAAGCATTTGCTGTGCCTCTGGTATATTAGTAAACTCTGAAAAGTTACAGAATGTAAGCAAACCTTGATCTTCAAGCCATCCTGCATGTGAGACATATATCCACGTTATTGTTAAGACAAAGGACCTTAAGGAGTCCCTGGCACATAGAAAGCCACCAACAAAAAGCAGCTTTGGTGATTAGCCTCTGCACTAGAATAGAGGCACAGGGGGTTGTAAAAACTGCTATGGCAGCAACAGGAGAGCTTATCATGAGCATGCTGTGTAAGATCTTACAGAGAAGGTGCTTTGAGCAGAGGCTTGGAGAATCAGTATGAAATTTCCAGGGAAAAAGGAAAGAGCATTCCAGGCAGAAGGAACAGCATGGAGAAAAGCAAAGGCTTGAATGTACATCTTACTAAAGGAACACGAGTGTGGCCAGTACCAAGAGAACATAGGGTTGAAAAGATGGGGTGGGAGAAGATGCAGATGTGAAGGTCAATTGGGCCAGATTATGAAGAGCTTGAAGTTCGGGATTTATTCTGTAGACAATGGGAGGCAAAGTGTTGAGGGGGAGAGTGATGAGATCAAACTTGTGATTTAGAGAGATCATTTTGGGGGTAAAAAATAAAAGACTGGGTAGGGTTGATGAGGGGCAGGGAATGCAATTAGGAGGTTGGTGATGTGGGAATTGGGGGAGACATGACATGATGAGGAGGGGACCTAAAACAGGCAGTGAGCTGCAGAGAAGGTGAGAGATGGGAAACATTTAAAAGATAGGCTTTTTCATTATGAATTATTGTGCTATTATTCTTTCCAAGTTATCGGGTATAATTTTAAATGAGGTTCATCTCTACAAATTGCAAGTTCTTGAGGAAAAAAAAAAGCCTGGAGTTTGCTCTCCATTCCTACCTGTACCCAGAGAGGCCTAGCCCATTAGACTTTGCGCCACTTGGTGGCAGCTCTCTGAATTACAGGCACAGAGCCCAGAAGAATTAAACTCTGCCCTGATCACGGAGATTCTCGCCAACCTGACTCGAAATAATGCCAAATGCCACACTGAGGTTTCATTGCACTTTTTCAGAAGGGATATAAAATGTTCTTTCTTGGGGTATAGGGATGAAACTTTTAAAGGTGGCTTTCTTCAGCTAACAAAATGAAATGCTTCATTCTAGATAAAAGCAGAAAGAGGATTGGGGGAAAGAGGCCACCAAGGGAAAAACCCTTGGTGCTCAGGTTACACCTCGCAGATCATCCAAACCTGATGAACAGACTGCTGTCAATCATAGAACAATGAAGGAAGCCCCTATGCTGAAGTCCTGTCATTTGAAATCAGAAATCCTCACTGTTGGGACTTCCCTGGTGGTCCAGTGGGTAAGACTCTGAGCTCCCAGTGCAGGGGGCCCAGGTTCGATCCCCTGGTCAGGGAACTATATCCCGCATGCATGTCGCAACTAAGAGTCCACATGCTACAACTAAAGATCCCACATGCTGCATTCAAGACCCAGTGCAGACAAAAGAAAGAAAAAAAAGAAATCCTCACTGTCAACGGCAGCATAAACAACAGCTGTTCAGTGCTAGGCTTGGTGTTAGGGAAACAAGGGCTTAAGATGGATGATGACTAGTTTGGCTTCAGTTTAAATGCATCCTCAGAAAAGAAAGGGGAGGGGCTTCCCTGGTGGCACAGTGGTTAAGAATCTGCCTGTGACACAGGTTTGAGCCCTGATCTGGGAAGATCCCACATGCTGCAGAGCAACTAAGCCTGTGCACCACAACTACTGAGCCTACTCTCTAGAGCCCGTGTGCCACAACTACTGAGCCTGTGTGCCACAACTACTGAAGCTCGTGCACCTAGAGCCTGTGTTCCACAAGGAAGAGTAGCCCCCCCTCGCCGCAACTAGAGAGAGCCCGCATGCAGCAACGAAGACCCAATGCAGCCAAAAATAAATAAATAAAATAAATAATTTTATTTTTTCAAAAAAAGAAAGAAAAGAAAGGGGAGGGCTTCTCTGGTGGTGCAGTGGTTGAGAGTCCGCCTGCCAATGCAGGGGACACGGGTTCGTGCCCCGGTCCGGGAAGATCCCACATGCCGCGGAGCGGCTAGGCCTGTGAGCCATGGCTGCTGAGCCTGCGCGTCCGGAGCCTGTGCTCCGCAACGGGAGAGGCCGCAACAGTGAGAGGCCCGCGTACTGCAAAAAAAAAAAAAAGAAAAGAAAGGGGAAAACGAGACCCTGGATTTGGCCACTCTCCCTCTTATATACATTTCATATAATCAATCTATCACAAATCTCAGGAACTCTGTCTTTAAAGTCTTTCAAATACAGCCTAATTTGACCACTACATACCACCTCTGCCACTGCCACCGAGGTCCGGCCACCAGCACCTCTTGCCTGGACTCTGCATTAACTCCCAGGCTGTTCTCCCTGCTTCCACTATTGACCATCCGTCCCGTGGTTTCTCATCACACCGCAAAGAACATCCCAGTCCTAACCATGCCCCCCAGCTCTCCCTGCCCCACCCCTGCTACCTCCCTGACCTCATCTCCCACCACCTTCACCACACAGCCCTGCTCCAGCTCCTCTGGCCTCTTTCCATCCCTTCAGCTCACCAGGCACTCTCTGCTTTGGGGTCTCTGCACTTGCTGAACTCTCTGTCTGGAATGTTCTCCCCTCTATGGCATACACCTAAAACGGCACCCTCTGCCCTAACCCTTCAGTATGCTGTATTTCCCGCCCCCGCCGTGGGATTTTTCCTTATATTTTATTATATATTTTTTAAATTTAATTTTATATCCCTCCCTGGAACATAAGCTCCATGAGGTCAGGGACTTAATATGTTTTATTTATTGCTGTAGTCCAGTGATGAGAATAGCATTGGGTACATGGTAGGTTCTCAAATATTTATTAAACACATGAAAGACTGACTGGATGAATGAACGACCCATTACCCTCACTTCCTAAACCAGACTCATTCCCCCTCCATTCCTCAAATAATATTCACTTTTACTATCACAACTCATCAAAACTACCCTAGGCCAATCCAGCCTCAGTGAGGGGTGGAGCAAGCTTTGGAGCCCTGAAAGGTTAGTACGTTTGCAAGACACCATATTATGCTCTTCAGACCCGTTCAGCTACTGTCAAGAACTCAACAGCTGCACCCACTCTGCCTAAGGAGGGGAATTTTCGAGCCTGCATGGATTCAGCAGTAAACCTCAGACGATTAAGTGAAGGTGTGTCATCACTCTCCACGACCCCAATATATTCTTTGGATGCATTATACAAACAAGATATAACTTTAAATATCTAATGTATGATTTCAGTCTCTTGATTAAGAAACTTCAAATCAGCACCTCTTTGGGGGAAAATGAAAATAAAAGCAAGCTGAATGCTGAAGGAATCAAACTACCACCAAAGGGCACTCTAGTCAAAGGCCAGAGTGCCCTCTACTGGCTATGGGCAGCTAACCAAACCATGGGGAAAAACCACAAAGAGGAAGCGGCTTTATATTCAAATCCACAAATGGGATTATTAAAAATACTTCAGCCCCTTCAAAGAAAATGGACTGTGGCTATAATAGGGGGAAAAGCCTCAGCCCCAGTTTTCAAGGGGGTTGAAGATTGCTATGAGGAATGGAAATTTGGAATTAGAGTAGGATAAATGATGTAATTCAGAACACACGCTGGACATATAATCCAGTGGGCAGGGGGGAGGAGTGATATCCGAGCCGAGGTTTGTAAGGGGCTAGGAGGCAGCCAGTGAAGGCAGTGGTGTGTACATACGGGGAGTTAGATTCCAGGTGATGGATCTATGAAGGCAGAGGCAGGGAGGTGACAGAAAACATGTTCAAGGGCTCTAGGAGTTGAAAGCTGTGACAACTGCTCTTTCTTTTAATTGAAGTACAGTTGATTTACAAGACTGTGTTAGTTTCAAGTACATAGCACAGTGATTCAGTATGTGTGCAGATTATACTCTGTTATAGGTTTTTACAAGAAAATGGGTATAATTCTCCAGGCTCTACAGTATATCCTTGTTGCTTATCTATTATATATACATAGTGGCTTGTGTCTGTTAATCCATGCATTTATATACACTAATAATGAAATATCAGAAAGAGAAAGTAAAAAAACAATCCTGTTTAAAATCACATCAGAACAGATCTCTTGGGGAGATCTTCAAGATGGTGGAGGAGTAAGACGCGGAGATCAGCTTCCTCCCCAAAAATACATCAGAAACACATCTACATGTGGAACAACCCGTATAGAACACCTACTAAATGCTGGCATAAGACCTCAGACCTCCCAAAAGGCAAGAAACTCCCCATGTACCTGGGTAGGGCAAAAGAAAAAAGAAAAAACAGAGACAAAAGAATAGGGACGGGACCTGCACCAGTGGGAGGGAGCTGTGAAGGAGGAAAAGTTTCCACACACTAGAAAGCCCCTTCACGGGTAGAGACTGTGGGTGGTGGAGGGGGGAAGCTTCGGAGCCGCGGAGGAGAGCACAGCAACAGGGGTGCGGAGGGCAAAGCGGAGAGATTCCCGCACAGAGGATCGGTGCCGACCGGCACTCACCAGCCCGAGAGGCTTGTCTGCTCACCCGCCGGGGCGGGCGGGGCTGGGAGCTGAGGCTCAGGTTTCAGAGGTCAGATCCCAGGGAGAGGACTGGGGTCCGTTGCGTGAACACATCCTGACGGGGGCTAGTGAGGCACAGCTAGCCGGGAGTTAGTCCAGGAAAAAGTCCAGAACTGCCTAAGAGGCAAGAGACCATTGTTTCGGGGTGCGCGAGGAGAGGGGATTCAGAGTACCACCTAAACGAGCTCCAGAGACGGGCGCGAGCTGCGTCTATCAACACAGACCTCAGAGATGGGCATGAAACGCTAAGGCTGCTGCTGCAGCCACCAAGAAGCCTGTGTGCGAGCACAGGTCACTATCCACACCTTCCCTCCCGGGAGCCTGTGCAGCCCACCACTGCCAGGGTCCCGGGATCCAGGGACAACTTCCCTGGGAGAACGCACAGCGCGCCTCAGGCTGGTGCGACGTCATGCCGGCCTCTGCCACTGCAGGCTAGCAGCGCATTCCACACCTCTCCCTCCCCCCGGCCTGAGTGAGCCAGAGCCCCCGAATCAGCTGCTCCTTTAACCCTGTCCTATCTGAGCAAAGAACAGCTGCCCTCAGGCGACCTACACGCAGAGGCAGGGCCAAATCCAAAGCTGAACCCCGGGAGCTGTGAGAACAAAGAAGAGAAAGGGAAATCTCTCCCAGCAGCCTCAGAAGCAGCGGATTAAATCTCCACAATCAACCTGATGTACCCTGCATCTCTGGAATACCTGAATAGACAATGAATCATCTCAAAATTGAGGTGGTGGACTTTGGGAGCAACTGTAGACATGGGGTTTGCTTTCTGCATTAATTTGTTTCTGGTTTTATGCCTACTGTAGTTTAGTATTTAGAGTTTATTATCATTGGTAGATTTGTTTATTGATTTGGTTGCTCTCTTCCTTTTTTTATATATATATATATATTTTTTTTCTCTCTTTGTGAGTGTTTATGTGCATGCTTCTTTGTGTGCTTTTGTCTGTATACCTTTGCTTTTACCATTGGTCCTAGGGTTCTGTCAGTTTTGGTTTTTGTTTCTAGGGTTTTTTTAGTATAGTTTTTAGCACTTGTTATCACTGGTGGATTTGTTTTTTGGTTCGGTTGCTCTCTTCTTTCTTTCTTCCTTTTTTAAAATTACTTTTTAATTTTTTTATTTTTAATAATTTTAAAATTTTTTTATTTTAATAACTTTATTTTATTTTACTTTTTCTTTCTTTCTTTTTTTCTCCTTTTCCTTCTGAGCTGTGTGGCTGACAGGGTCTTGGTGCTCTGTCCAGGTGTCAGGCCTGTGCCTCTGAGGTGGGAGAGCCAAGTTCAGGACACTGGTCCACCAGAGACCTCCCAGCTCCACGTAATATCAAATGGCAAAAGCTCTGCCAGGGATCTCCATCTTAACATTAAGACCCATCTCCGATCAGTGACCAGCAAGCTACAGTGCTGGACACCCTATGCCAAACAACTAGCAACACAGGAACACAACCCCACCCAATAGCAGAGAGGCTGCCTAAAATCATAATAAGGCCACAGACACCCCAAAACACACCACCGGACACAGTCCTGCCCACCAGAAAGACAAGATCCAGCCTCATCCACCAGAACACAGACACCAGTCCCCTAGACGAGGAAGCCTGCACAACCCACTGAACCAACCTTAACCACTGAGGGCAGACACCAAAAACAACAGGAACTACAAACCTGCAGCCTGCGAAAAGGAGACCCCAAACACAGTAACTTAAGCAAAATGAGAAGACAGAGGAACACACAACTGATGAAGGAGCAAGGTAAAAACCCACCAGACCAAACAAATGAAGAGGAAATAGGCAGTCTACATGAAAAAGATATCAGAGTAATAATAGTAAAGATTATCCAAAATCTTGGAAAAAGAAGAGAGAAAACACAAGGAACGTTTAACAAGGACCTAGAAGAACTAAAGAACAAACAAACAATGATGAACAACACAATCAATGAAATTAAAAATTCTCTAGAAGGAATCAATAGCAGAATAGCTGAGGCAGAAGAACGGATAAGTGACCTGAAAGATAAAATAGTGGAAATAACTACTGCAGAGCAGTAGAAAGAAAAAAGAATGAAAAGAATTGAGGACAGTCTGAGAGACCTCTGGGACAACATTAAACACACCAACATTTGAATTATAGGGGTCCAAGAAGGAGAAGAGAAAAAGAAAAGGACTGAAAAAATATTTGAAGAGATTATAGTTGAAAACTTCCCTAATGTGGGAAAGGAAATAGTCAAGTCCAGGAAGCACAGAGAGTCCCATACAGGATAAATCCAAGAAGAAACATTCCAAGACACATATTAATCAAACTATCAAAAATTAAATACAAAGGAAAAATATTAGAAGCAGCAAGGGAAAAACAACAAATAACATACAAGGGAATCCCCATAAGGTTAACAGCTGATATTTCAGCAGAACGTCTGCAAGTTAGAAGGGAGAGGCAGGACACATTTAAAGTGATGAAAGGGAAAAACCTACAATCAAGATTACCCTACCCATTAAGGATACCATTCAGATTTGATGGAGAAATCAACAGCTTTTCAGACAAGCAAACGTTAAGAGAATTCAGCACCACCAAACCAGCTTTCCAACAAATGCTAAAGAAAATTCTCTAGGTGAGAAACACGAGAGAAGAAAAAGACCCACAGAAACAAACCCAAAACAATTAGGAAAATGGTAATAGGAATATGCGTATTGATAATAACCTTGAATGTAAATGGATTAAATGCCCCAACTAAAAAAAAAACACAGACTGGCTGAATGGATACAAAAATAAGACCCATATATGCGCTCTACAAGAGACCCACTTTAGACCTAGGGACACATCCAGACTGAAAGTGAGGGAATGGAAAAAGATATTCCACGCAAATGGAAACCAAAAGAAAGCTGGAGTAGCAATTCTCATATCAGACAAAATAGACTTTAAAATAAAGACTATTACAAGAGACAAAGAAGGACACTACATAATGATCAAGTGATCAATCTAAGAAGAAGCTATAACAATTGTAAATATTTATGAACCCAACATAGGAGCATCTCAATACATAAGGCAAATGCTAACAGCAATAAAAGGAGAAATTGACAGTAACACAATCATAGTAGGGGATTTTAACACCCCACTTTCACCAATGGACATATCAACCAAAATGAAAATAAATAAGGAAACACAAACTTTAAATGATACAGTAAACAAGATGGACTTAACTGATATTTATAGGACATTCCATCCAAAAACAACAGAATGCACTTTCTTCTCAAGTGCTCATGCAACATTCTTCAGGATAGATCATATCTTGGGTCACAAATCAAGCCTTGGTAAATTTAAGAAAGCTGAAATCATATCAAGTATCTTTTCCGACCACAACGTTATGAGACTAGATATCAATTACAGGAAAAATTCTGTAAAAAATACAAACACATGGAGGCTAAACAACAGATTACTAAATAACCAAGAGATCACTGAATAAATCAGAGGAAATCAAAAAATACCTACAAACAAACGCCCATGGAAACACGACAACACAAAACCTTTGGGATGCAGCAAAAGCACTTCTTAGAGAGAAGTTTATAGCAATACAAAACAAGAAACATCTCAAATAAACCACCTAACCTTACACCTAAAGCAATTAAAGAAAGAAGAACAAAAAAACCCCAAAGTTAACAGAAGGAAATAAATCATAAAGATCAGGTCAGAAACAAATGAAATACAAATGAAGGAAACAATAGCAAAGATCAATAAAACTAAAAGCTGGTTCTTTGAGAAGATAAACAAAATTGATAAACCATTAGCAAGACTCATCAAGAAAAAAAGGGAGAAGATTCAAATCAATAGAATTAGAAATGAAAAAGGAGAAGTAACAACTGACAGTGCAGAAATACCAAGGATCACGAGAGATTATTACAAGCAACTATATGCCAATAAAATGGACAACCACAAAAAAAATGGACAAACTCCTAGAAAAGCACAACCTTCTGAGACTGAACCAGGAAGAAACAGAAAATATAAACAGACCAATCACAAGCACTGAAATTGAGACTGTGATTAAAAATCTTCCAACAAACAAAAGTCCAGGACCAGATGGCTTCACAGGCGAATTCTATCAAATATTTAGAGAAGAGCTAACACCCATCCTTCGTATACTCTTCCAAAATATAGCAGAGGAACACTCCCAAACTCATTCTACGAGACCACCATCACCCTGATACTAAAACCAGACAAAGGTGTCACAAAGAAATAAAACTATAGGCCAATATCACTGATGAACATACATGCGAAAATCCTCAACAAAATACTAGCAAACAGAATCCAACAGCACATTAAACGGATCATACACCATGATCAAGTGGAGTTTATCCCAGGAATGCAAGGATTCGTCAATATATGCAAATCAATCAACATGATACACCATATTAACAAACTGAAGGAGAAAAACCATATGATCATCTCAATAGATGCAGAAAAAGCTTTCGACAAAATTCAACACCCATTTATGATAAAAACCCTCTAGAAAGTAGGCATAGAAGGAACTTACCTCAACATAATAAAGGCCATATATGACAAACCCACAGCCAACATCTTTCTCAATGGTGAAAAACTGAAACCATTTCCTCTAAAATCAGGAACAAGACAAGGTTGTCCACTCTCACCACTATTATTCAACATAGTTTTGGAATTTTTCGCCACAGCAATCAGAGAAGAAAAAGAAATAAAAGGAATCCAAATCAGAAAAGGAGTAAAGCTGTCACTGTTTGCACATGACATGATAGTATACATAGAGAATCCTAAAGATGCTACCAGAAAACTACTAGAGCTAATCAATGAATTTGGTAAAGTTGCAGGATACAAAATTAATGCACAGAAATCTCTTGCATTCCTATACACTAATGATGAAAAATCTGAAAGAGAAATTAAGGAAACACACCCATTGACCACTGCAACAAAAAGAATAAAATACCTAGGAATAAACCTACCTAAGGAGACAAAAGACCTGTACGCAGAAAACTATAAGACACTGAGGAAAGAAATAAAGATGATACAAATAGATGGAGAGATATACCATGTTCTTGGATTGGAAGAATCGACATTGTGTAAATGACTATACTACCCAAAGCAATCTACAGATTCAGTGCAATCCCTATCAAATTACCAATGTCATTTTTTATGGAACTAGAACAAAAAATTTCACAATTTGTATGGAAACACAGAAGACCCTGAATAGCCAAAGCAATCTTGAGAAAGAAAAATGGAGCTGGAGGAATCAGGCTCCCTGATTTCAGACTATAATACAAAGCTACAGTAATCAAGACCGTATGGTACTGGCACAAAAACAGAAATATAGATCAATGGAACAGGATAGAAAGCCCAGAGATAAACCCACACACATATGGTCACCTTATTTTTGATAAAGGAGGCAAGAATATACAATGGAGAAAAGACAGCGTCTTCAATAAGTGGTGCTGGGAAAACTGGGCAGCCACATGTAAAAGAATGAATTTAGAACACTCCCTAACACCATACATAAAAATAAACTCAAAATGGATTGAAGACCTAAATGTAAGGCCAGACACTATAAAACTCATAGAGGAAGACAGGCAGAACAGTCTATGACATAAACCATAGCAAGATCCTTTTTGACCCACATCCTAGAGAAATGGAAATAAAAACAAACATAAACAAATGAGACCTAATGAAAGTTCAAAGCTTTTGCACAGCAAAGGGAAACATAAACAAGATGGAAAAGACAACCCTCAGAATGGGAGAAAATATTTGCAAATGAAGCAACTGATAAAGGATTAATGTCCAAAATTTACAAGCAGCTCATGCAGCTCAATACCAAAAAAAACGAACAATCTAATCCAAAAATGGGCAGAAGACCTAAATAGACATTTCTCCAAAGAAGATATACAGATTGCCAACAAACACATGAAAGGATGCTCAACATCACTAATCATTAGAGAAATGCAAATCAAAACTACAATGAGGTATCACCTCACACCAGTCAGAATGGTCATCATCAAAAAATCTACAAACAATAAATGCTGGAGAGGGTGTGGAGAAAAGGCAACCCTCTTGCGCTGTTGGTGGGAATGTAAATTGATACAGTCACTATGGAGAACAGTATGGAGGTTCCTTAAAAAACTAAAAATAGAATTACCATATGACCCAGCAATCCCACTACTGGGCATATACCCTGAGAAAACTATAATTCAAAAAGAGTCATGTACCACAATGTTCATTGCAGCTCTATTTACAATAGCAGGACATGGAAGCAACTTAAGTGTCCATCGACAGATGAATGGATAAAGAAGATGTGGCACATATATACAATGGAATATTACTCAGCATAAAAAGAAACGAAATTGAATTATCTGTAGTGAGGTGGATAGACCTAGAGTCTGTCATACAGAGTGAAGTCAGAAAGAGAAAAACAAATGCTGTATGCTAACTTATATATATGGAATCTAAAAAAAAATGTGGTTCTGATGAACCTAGGGCCAGCCCTCTTATGCCCTTAGGGCTTAAGCCACTCCTGGTTACATATTGTTTTTTCTAACCAAAGTATGCTCACTGATAACACTCATATTCTATGACATGAGGAATAATGGAAGGTTTTAAGAAGGCTGATAACTATCAGAGAACGAATGGAAGAGGACAAGATAAGAAGCCTGAGGGCAGTTAGGATACTTGTAAAAGTTCAAGTGTGGGGACTTCCCTGGTGGTGCACTGGTTAAGAATGTGCCTGCCAATGCAGGGGACATGGGTTCAAGCCCAGGTCTGGGAAGATCCCACATGCCATGGAGCAACTACACCCGTGAGCCACAACTACTGAAGTCCACGCACCTACAGCTCGTGCTCCACAACAAGAGAAGCCACCACAATGAGAAGCCCATGCACCACAACGAAGACCCAATGCAGCCAAAAATAAATTTAAAAAAAATAAGAAAAAAAGTGCAAGTGTGGATGGGGAGGGAGGCAGAGATTAGGACCTTGCCTCTGAACTGCTAAGAATGGAAGAGAAGGGAGAAAAAAAAAATGTTTAGAAAGTAAAATGGACAGTATTTGGTTATTTAGGGAGCTGGAAGATGAGATGAAGGGAGAAGTCAAGAGTGAATTCCAAGTAGGTAGGTCGCTCCTGGATATGCAGAATTTCGGAGAAGGAGCAGGTCACGGATGGGAGGGAAATGATGAATTCTGCTTGGGACACGCTGAGTTTCAGGAGCCAAGTGGAGCCCAGAGGGCAGTTGAATTTTATATCTGGAGCTCAGAAGATCTGGATTTAAGATAAAGATTTTCAACATACCTATAAGGACATGGTTATTGAAGCCATGGAAGCAGATCTGGGCACTTTCCTTGGAGCATATTTAGAGTGAAGGAGACAAGAGGAGAGGGTCAGGGAAGAAACACTGTGATGGTCAACATTCAGAGACAGATGGGAATGAAAGCTCCATTGATTCTAAGAATGCCAAAGGGAGAGAGTAAAGAGAATGAAGTGTTTCCCCAATGGCAAAGAAACAAAGGTTCCAGAAGGAAACATCCTACTTCAGAGGAGATAAGTGAAATGACACCCTTGGTGACCTTAACCCTTGGTGAGCACTGGGTAAGAAGCAAGCGTTGGTGACATTGAAAAGATGAAACGGATATGACCCAAGTAGATGTCCTTTCAGGAAGAAGCCTGTGAAAAGGAAGAGAGAGATGGAAGGATAATTAGGGAAGGCATGGGTCCCAGAGAAGGGTATCTTTTCAAGATGTGGGAGGTTTCAATGTGCTTACATACTGAGGGGAAGGAACCAGCAGAGGATGTGGGCAGAGGTATGAGAGAGGGGGTTGAGGTGATAATTGAAGAGGTGAGACCCTGAAGTTTCTGGTGGGGGGAGTTGGAAGCGTAAACTTTACAAACCATTTCAGATCACAGTTCCTTCTAAAGCAAATTAAGTCTTTGGTGGAAAATTCAATCCCAGTCAATAATGGGGTCCTCCTCCCTCCCAAAATCATGCAAGGTTCCTAGCATCAAAACATCTAGAAGCATTCTGGTTGTTGACACACTGGTTAGCACAGAGTGCAGAGATGCTCACTGTTCAAGCCTGCAGGGCCCAATCTGCTTTGAGGGAGACTGTGAGCCCATAGGCCTGGGGGTGGGCATCCTTAGATTTATCACATAGACAACCCACTATTCCCCAGGGCCCTACCACTGAGTCCCCATCATTCAGGGGAATTCTCCTCTCCTTTCTACCTTTAGGATCCTCCTGATCTGTGAGAAATCATTCTCCTCTCTTCTTGCCTTTACGGGCCAGCCCTTCTCTACCTGCCCCCTTTTCCATAAACTTGAGTATTTACAGAGAGCAGGGATTCCAGCAACCTCTGTTACTCCATTTGCCACAAACCATCCCTGAGATGGGGGGTCGTGGGCCTGGGGATGGGTGAGGAACATAGGGCAAGCACAAATTAACATCACAATAAATTATTCTGTCATGGAGGTAGAATCCAAAATTCAGGTTGAAAAATGCATCAACCTTCACAAGAGAAGAAAATCTCTTTGAGGCAGGGCAGGAATTTAAGGATTTCTCCAGCTGAACAGAAAGAATGTCTACTAAAAATGATATAGATGGCATAAGGGAGGGACAGGTACCCTGAGGATTGTGGTACAAGTCCAAAACGGCTGTTGTGAGGAAGGGGAGAGGGAACAGAGAAGTACTGCTAGCAATGTTAAGTCCTTGGCTAGAGTTAGAAAACACTCACATAATGTTAAGGCATGCATCTGTGTTATTTTTTCCAGTAAGCCTGGCGGCCCTAGGGCAGGGAAGAAAGCACACAGCTGCATCATGGGATGGAATGGGATGCTACCAGAGACATGGCAGAAAGATAAAGGGATGAAGCAGACAAGGGTACTAGCTAGAGACCAGTTACAATGGGGACCATGGAATGTAGGTCAAGAGTAGACTACTGCTGTTCAAGATCTCTGAGGTAATGCAGTTCTAGGTGGTGGTCATGGAGGGGAAGTCAAAACACCAAGCAACTAGGCTAGAAAGTTGAACTGGCTAGCGTGAAAGTAACCAGGATGATCATGAGATGGTGAAAAGAAGTCTCTGAGCCACTTGTCAAAATCATCAGTGAAGGTGGTGGGTGGTGACTGACAGAAAGGAACGATAAAGACAGGGAGAGACAGATACATGAGCCTCTCAGCCTCTCCTTACAAGAACACAGGAGAGCTGTGGTTTGGAAGCAGCAACAGAAAACTTGGAGGACACTGACCTTACTCCTCTCAGGAAGTGGTTCTCAAAATTGCCTCTCACCCATGGAGTGTCTACAAATGATTTCAGGATCACACACCAGAGATTCTGACTGGGACTCTTGGCCTAGCCTAACACATCATTTTAGATGAGGAATCAAGATCCAGGAGGAAGGAAGTGACATGCAAGCCCTCATCATTCAGACCCCACCTGGTGGCCTTTCCATTATGCCCCCCTGATGCTCTGCTTGGGCTCTCTTGTTTTAGAGTTGCCTTAACAGGAGGAGGGGGAGGATGGGGAGAAGTAACAAGAAGAGGGGGGAAGAGGGGGAGGAGGAGGAGAAGAGGACCAACCCATTTCAGAAAGTTACTCAGTTACAAAGTATTATTAGCAATAATAATAGCCCATCAGAAAGCACTGCAAAAAAAAAAAAAAGAAAGAAAGAAAGAAAGAAAGCACTGCAGGCTTTCTGGGTGACATGGTTTTCAAAAGGCTTGTTGCATGGAAATTGTCAGTGAGGCCTGAACCCAGAGCTAGGATTCTCCATGTGGCCCTCTTGGCACCCAGAGGGTGCGCTTCCAGCCACAGTGGGGCCATGTGGACCCTACAGAGCCAGGACAGATGCCAATTCCTGCTTCTTTTGCCCTGAAACCCACCCTTGTTCTTTGGACTTTTTAAAGTTGATGTCCCCTCCTCTCAAACACAGCTGCTACATGAGAAATAAATCCTAAGAGGCTAAAACAATCCCAAGAACGGGCCCTTTAAGAGGGCTGGACTCTCTGCAGCTCAAATTCTAGCTCTGCTACTCACCCTTGTGTGATCTTAGGGAAATAATTAAATCTCTGTGCCTTGGTTTCCTCATACATAAAATGGGGATTACTAATAGTTCTACTTTATCAGGTAATTGTAAGGAATTATGTGAAATAATCCAAGTAAACTATTTAGCACAGAAGACGTGGAGTTCCCATCTCCCCACAACTAGTGCACCTGCCAGACACTGGTGAGGGACCTCGACGCCCAAGGAAACGGAAGGAAGCCCCAGGAGAATCGGTAGGATGTGGCTGGACTGAGGGGGGAGGAGAAGTGGAGGCTGGACAGGATCAGCACCCCTGAGGGTTGGCTGAGAAGGGGGAGGGGTTCCCATGCCTGGAGGGACCCTCGGGGTCTCAGATCAGGGGGGAGTATGCCCAGCATTTTCCCTGCCCGATCGGCCGTGGAAGTCTGCCCAGTTCTTGGGCCGGGTCCTATGCTCTCAGAGGGCCCCTCTGGGCCATGCTGGTCCTGGGGGCATAGGAGGGAGGCTGGGGGACAAGAGGAAAGGCAGGCAGGAGGGGCCCCTCTGGACAAGAAGTGAGGGAGAGGAGTGAAGGACGTTTGCTCCACCCACTCGAGACTGGGAAACCTGCTGGGCTCCCAGGTGGGGTCCCCTGCCCTCTGAGACTAGAGGCAGGAGGCATGCCTGGGCCCCATCTGTTCTGTTGAGCCTAAGCCCTCCCACCCACAGCCCCCAGGGCCTTTTCCAGCCCTGTGAATCCTAAGCATAGGCACCACCCATCACCCCAAACCCCATCTCTGCTTAGGCCCTGCCCTCCACAGCCAAGGCCTTTTCCACCTTTTTTTTTCTCCTCCTCCTCTTTACTATTGTGGTTCTGTTTTACCTTCTGGTTGTTGTTTTATCCATATTTTTATTTTTATATTCTTTCTAACATAACTGTTAGTTTCCTAATTTTATTTTTTACTTTGCTATTGTTCTCCTTTTTTTTTCTTTTTGCCACCCCAAGTGGCTTGCAGGATTTTGGTTCACAAGATGGGGGTCCAGCCGAAGCTCCTGTGGTGGGATCTCCAACTCCGAACCACTGGACTAACAAAGAACCTCAGACCCCAGGGAATATTCATCGCGTGAGGTCTCCTGGAGGTCCTCATCTCGGCACCAAGACCCAGCTCTACCTGGCAGCCTACAAACTCCAGTGTTGGAAGCCTAAGGCCAAACAACCAGTAAGAGAGGAATGCAATCCCACTCATCAAAAAAAAAAAAAAAGAGTAAAAATATGTCACAGATGAAGGAGCAAGGTAAAATCCTACAAGACCAAATAAATGAAGAGGAAATAGGCAATCTACCTGAAAAAGATTCAGAGTCATGACAGTAAAGATGATCCGTATCTCGGAAACAGAATATAGGCACGGATTGAGAAAACACAAGAAATGTTTAACAAAGATCTAGAAGAACTAAAGAACAAACAGAGATGAACAACACAATAACTGAAATGAAAAATATACTAGAAGGAATCAATAACTGAGGGAGAAGGACAAATAAGTGAGATGGAAGACAAAATGGTGGAAATAATTGCCAAGGAGCAAAATAAAGAATGAAAAGAATTGAACACAATCTCAGAGACCTCTGGGACAACACCAAATGCACCAACATTGTAATTATAGGGGTCCCAGAAGAAGAAGAGAAAAAGAAAGGGTCTGAGAAAATATTTGAAGAGATTATAGTGGAAAATTTCCCTAACATGGGAAAGGAAATATTCACCCAAGTCCAGGAATCACAGAGAGTCCCATACAGGATAAACGCTAGGAGAAACACACCAAGACACGTTATTAATCAAACTAACAAAAATTAAATTAAAAAATATATTAAAAGCAGCAAGGGAAAAACAAAAAATAATATACAAAGGAATCCACATAAGGTTATCAGCTGATCTTTCAGCAGAAGCTCTGCTGGCCGGAAGGGAGTGGCAGGATATACTTAAAGTGATGAAAGAGAAAAACCTACAACCAAGATTACTCTACCCAGCAAGGATCTCATTCAGATTTGACAAAGAAATCAAAAGCTTTTCAGACAAGCAAAAGCTAAGAGAATTCAGCAGCACCAAACCAGCTTTACAACAAATGCTAATGAAAATTCTCCAGGTGGGAAACATGAGAGAAGAAAAATACCCACAAAAACAAACCCAAAACAATTAAGAAAATGGTAATAGGAACATGCATATCGATAATAACCTTGAATGTAAATGGATTAAATGCCCCAACCAAAAGACACAGACTGGCTGAATGGATATAAAAACAAGACCCATGTATATGCTGTCTACAAGAGACCCACTTCAGACCTAGGGACACACACAGAGTGAAAGTGAAGGGATGGAAAAAGATATTCCATGCAAATGGAAATCAAAAGAAAGCTGGAGTAGCAATACTCATATCAGATAAAATAGACTTTAAAATAAAGACTGTTACAAGAGATAAGGAAGGACACTACATAATGATCAAGGGATCAATCCAGGAAGAAGATATAACAATTATAAATGTTTATGTACCCAACATGGGAGCACCTCAATACATAAGGCAAATGCTAACCACCATGAAAGGGGAAATCAACAGTAACACAATCATAGTAGGGGACTTTAACACCCCACTTACACCAATGGGCAGATCATCCAAACAGAAAATAAATAAGGAAACACAAGCTTTAAATGACACAACAGACCAGATAAATTTAATTGATATTTATAGAAGATTCCACCCAAAAGTGGCAGAATACACTTTCTTCTCAAGTGCACACGGAACATTCTCCAGGATAGATCACATCTTGGGTCACAAATCAAGCCTCAGAAAACTTAAGAAAATTGAAATCATATCAAGCATCTTTTCTGACCACAACGCTATGAGACTGGAAATCAATTACGGGAAAAAAAAACTGTAAAAAACACAAATACATGGAGCCTAAACAGTGTGCTACAAAATAACCAGGAGATCACTAAAGAAATCCAAGAAGAAATAAAAAATCAACATAGAAACAAATGACAACGAAACACGATGACCCAAACCTATGGGAGGCAGCAAAAGCAGTTCTAAGAGGGAAGTTTATAGCAATTCAAGCTCACCTCAAGAAACAAGAAAAATCTCAAATTAACACTCTAACCCTACACCTAAAGCAACTAGAGAAAGAAGAACAAAGAAAGTAGAAGGAAAGAAAACATAAAGATCAGAGCATAAATAAATGAAATAGAAATGAAGAAAACAATAGCAAAGTTCAATAAAACTAAAAGCTGGTTCTTTGAGAAGATAAACAAAATTGATAAACCCTTTGCCAGACTCATCAAGAAAAAAAGGGAGAGGATGCAAATCAATAAAATTAGAAAGGAAAAAGGAGAAATCACAACTGACACCACAGAAATACAAAGGATTTTAAGAGACTACTACAAAGAACTATATGCCAATAAAATGGACAACCACGAAGAAATGGACAAATTCTTGGAAAGGTACAATTTTCCAAGACTGAACCAGGAAGAATTAGAAAATATAAACAGACCTATCACAAGTAATGAAATTGAAACTGCAATTAAAAATCTTCCAACAAACAAAAGTCCAGGACCAGATGGCCTCACAGGCACATTCTATCAAACATTTAGAGAAGAGCTAACACTGATTCTTCTCAAACTCTTCCAAAACAACTGCAGATGGAGGAACACTCCCAAATTCATTCTACGAAGCCACCATCACCCTGATACCAAAACCAGACAAAGATATCACAAAAAAAGAAAACTATAGACCAATATCACTGATGAACATAGATGCAAAAATCCTGAACAAAATACTAGCAAACAGAATCCAACAACATATTAAAAGGATCATACACCTTGATCACGTGGGATTTATCCCAGGGATGCAAGGATTCTTCAATATACGCAAATCAATCAATGTGATATACCATATTAACAAATTAAGGAATAAAAACCATATGATCACCTCAGTAGATGCAGAAAAAGCTTTTGACAAAATTCAACACCCAATTATGATAAAAATCCTCCAGCAAATGGGCATAGAGGGAACCTACCTCAACATAATAAAGGCCATATATGACAAACCCACAGCAAACCTCATATTCAATGGTGAAAAACTGAAAGCATTTCCACTAAGAGCAGGAACAAGACAAGGATGTCCACTCTCGCCACTCTTATTCAACATAGTTTTGGAAGTCCTAGCCATGGCAATCAGAGAAGAAAAAGAAATAAAAGGAATACAAATTGGAAAAGAAGAAGTGAAACTGCCACTGTTTGCAGATGACATGACATTATACATGGAAAATCCTAAAGATGCCGCTAGAAAACTAGTAGAAGTAATCAATGAATTTGGTAAGGTTGCAGTATACAAAATTAATGCACAGAGATCTCTGGCATTCTTATACACTAACAACGAAAAATCAGAAAGAAATCAAGGAAACAATCCCATTTACCATTGCAACGAAAAGAATAAAATACCTAGGAATAAACTCACTCAAGGAGGCAAAAGACTTGTACTTAGAAAACTATAAAACACTGATGAAAGAAATCAAAGACGACATAAACATATGGAGAAATATACCCTGTTCTTGGATTGGAAGAATCAATATTGTGAAAATGACTATACTACCCAAAGCAATCTACAGATTCAATGCAATCCCTATCAAACTACCAATGGCATTCTTCACAGAATTAGAAAAAAAATTTTACAATTTGTATGGAAACCTAAAAGACCCCGAATAGCCAAAGTAATCTTGAGAAAGAAAAATGGAGCTGGAGGAATCAAGTTCCCTGACTTCAAACTATACTACAAAGCTACAGTAATCAAGAGAGTATGGTACTGGCACAAAAACAGAAATATAGATCAATGGTAAAGGATAGAAAGCCCAGAGATAAACCCACGCACATATGGTCACCTAATTTATGACGAAGGAGGCAAAAACATACAATGGAGAAAACACAGCCTCTTCAATAAGCAGTGCTGGAAAAACTGGACAGCTACATGTAAAAGAATGAAATTAGAACACTACCTAATACCATACACAAAAATAAACTCAAAATGGATTAAAGACCTAAATGTAAGGCCAGACACTATAAAACTCTTAGAGGAAAACATAGGAAGAACACTTTGACATAAACCACAGCAAAATCTTTTTTGACCCACCTCCTAGAGTAATGAAAATTAAAACAAAAAGAAAAAAATGGGACCTAATAAAACTTAAAAGTTTTTGCACAGCAAAGGAAACCATAAACAAGACGAAAATACAACCCTCAGAATGGGAGAAAATATTTGCAAATGAAACAATGGACAAAGGATTAATCTCCAAAATATACAAATAGCTCATGGAGCTCAATATCAAAAAAACAAACAATCCAATTAAAAAATGGGCAGCAGACCTAAATAGACATTTCACCAAAGAAGACATACAGATGGGCAAGAGGCACATGAAAAGATGCTCAACATCACTAATTCTTAGAGAAATGCAAATCAAAACTATAATGAGGTATCATCTCACACTAGTCAGAATGGCCATTATCAAAAACTCTAGAAACAATAAATGCTGGAAAGGGTGTGGTGAAAAGGGAACCCTCTTGCACTGTTGGTGGGGATGTAAATTGATACAAAAACAGAACTATCATATGACCCAGCAATCCCACTACTGGGCATATACCTTGAGAAAACCATAATTCAAAAAGAGTCATGTACCACAATGGTCATTGCAGCACTATTTACAATAGCCAGGACTTGGAAGCAACCTAAATGTCTGTTGACAGATGAATAAAGAAGATGTGGAACATATATACGATGGAATATTACTCAGCCATAAAAAGAAACAAAATTGAGTTATATGTAGTGAGGTGGATGGACCTAGAGTCTGTTATACAGAGTGAAGTAAGTCAGAAAGAGAAAAACAAATACGTATGCTAACACATATATATGGAATCTTAAAAAAAAAAAAAAAAGGTACTGATGAACCTAGTGGCAGGGCAGGAATAAAGACATATACATAGAGAATGGGCTTGAGGACATGCCGGGGGAGAGGGGGATGCTGGGGCGAAGTGAGAGTAGCAACGACATATATACACTACCAAATGAAAAATAGTTAGCTGGTGGGAAGCAGCAGCATAGCACAGGGAGGTCAGCTGGGTGTTTTGCAATGACCTAGAGGGGTGGGATAGGGAGGGTGGGAGGGAAGCTCAAGAGGGAGGGGATATAGGGATATATGTATGCATATAGTTGATTCACTTTGTTGTAAAACAGAACCTAACACAGTATTGTGAAGCAATTATACTCCAATAAAGATCTATTAGAAAATATATTTAGCAGTTTCTGGCAAACAACATGCACTCAGCATAACTTAATTCCTCTGGGCCTCAGTTTTCTCAGCTGCAAGACGGGGGTTGTTATGGATTGAATGTTTGTTTCCTCCCAAAATTCATATGTTGAAATCCTAACTTTCAGAGTGATAGCATTGGGCGGTGAGGCTTTTGGGAGGTGATTAGGTCACGAGGGTAGAGTCCTCATAATGGAATTAATGCCTTTATAAAGGAAATTCCAGAGAGCTTTCTTGCCCCTTCTGCCCTGTGAGGACACAGTGAGAAGATATCCATCTCTATGAACCAGGAAGCAACCTCTTACCAGACACCTCATCTGCTGGTGCCTTGGTCCTGGACTTCCCAGCCTCCAGAGCTGTGAGAAATAAATGTTTTTATTTGAGCCACCCAGTATGTGGCATTTTTGTTATGGTAGCCTGAATGGACAAAGACAAGGATCAACAACAGCTCTTACCTAACTGGGCTGTTATAAGGAAGTGTGAGAAACCATCCATGTAAAATATTAGAGCTGTTCCTGTCACATAATATGCTCTCAATCAATGTTGTTTATAATTCATTTATCTGCCCACCAGAAATTCTACTCTTACATATGCTTGTCTAACTGTGTCATTGTTTTGACCCAAATAAGCTCCCTCTCCTTCATAAATCTATGTAAGGCGAAGGTGAAAGTTCTGTGCTTACTCAGAAGTAAAAGCACTGTAGCCAACCTCCTCAATAAAAATACCATAGGAATATGTTTTCTCCTCAATAAAAATACCACAGGAATATGCTTTCTCAGTATTGCACTAGCTAGGGAGGCTTTAAAACATGGCATAGGTACCACTTAAGAGTTGCGTTATTGGGCTTCCCTGGTGGCGCAGTGGTTAAGAATCCACCTGCCAATGCAAGGGACATGGGTTCAAGCCCTGGTCTGGGAAGATTCCACACGCTGCAGAGCAACTAAGCCCGTGTGCCACAACTACTGAAGCCCACGTGCCTAGAGTCCATGCTCCACAACAAGAGAAGCCACCACAATGAGAAACCCACGCACCACAACTAGAGAAAAGTCCACACGCAGCAAAGAAGACCCAACGCAGCCAAAAATAAAAATAAATAAATTTAAAGAAAAAAGAGTTACATTATTAATGTTAGCTGGACAATATGATGTCACACTATCTCAGGGTCTGACCATCAGTTGATTTTAGTCACTCCAAATCCTTAGTCTGACATTGGTGATAGCCCCAAACATACAACTGTACTTTGACAATCTCACCCAGAAACCAATCAGCTCTGCAACTTAGATATGCCTTCTGAAAAGTCCACTGTCCATCTTCAGGTCCGAAGAATGAAGTGAATCATTTTTGGAAAGCAAAGTCAATGACCTCCTTCAGATGTACAGACAAGTGTCACTCAAAGTGTTCATGCACTTAACATGCTTAGTGCAAGGCCTAGAATTCCCCCAGCTAAAGATTCCAAAACTCTCTAGTTGACCTGCATCAGAAAACGCATATAAAATGCCATATTTTTAAGATAAAGGGGAGGTGGTGGTATGAACTCACTCATAAAGGGGAGTATGGCTCTTTACACAACTTGAACAGCCTCCAGCCATGTCCAGGGAAGGAACTTGACCAGTGAAAGGTACATTCCAGACCTCCTGCAGGAATGGCCGGCCAGCCCCATGGTGGAAATAATTGCAACAGGCTGTCAGAGCACGGTAGGCTGAACACTACCACCAACAACTAGCTGAACTCAGATGAAGTACACTGAGATTAAAATTTCGCTTTCTGCACAGTTCACCCATGTAAAACAAACAAACAAACAAAAAAACATGCAGAGGGACTGATATGGCCTGTTCAGCCTGTGAGAAAGCTTTCCCACTAGCGGGCATCCAGCATTGCCTGGGTGAATGTTTAACCATTGTTAAAGAAATCAATCCAAGCTGCCAGTCCTCCTGAGACCAATTACATAGGGCTACCCATGTGAAAAACAGCTTGCTCTTGCAAATCAATGCCTGCAATTTGAAGCAGCTAGCCCAGTGACTTCAATTTTAGGCTTATACTTGAACCACAGTTTGATTTCTCTGTTCATTTAGTACATCTCACCCAGTCAGCAGTCCCAGGGGCCTCTCATCATACCTCAGCTTCAACCCTTCTGGAGGATAAGAGCCTGAATCTTTAAAAAGCCCCTGAAGACCTTCTTGAGATAATTAGGGGGCATTTCACAAAAGTATTTAAACACACCCATATTGTCAAACATACTCTCTGTGATGTTAATTTTTTGTGTCAACTTGACTGGGCCACAGGGCCAGATGAAACATTATTTCTGGGTGTGTCTGCAAGGGCGCTTCTGGATGAGATGAGCATTTGAATGTGTGCATTCATTACAATAGCTAGCCTTCCGCAGTGTGGGTGGTCATCATCTAATCCACTGAGCACCTGAACAGAACAAATAGCAGAGGCAGGAGGATTCATTTCCTTCCTGCCTATCCACTTAAACTGGACTTCAGTTTTCTCCTTCCCTTGGACTGGGATTTACACCATCAGCTTCCCTGGTTCTCAGGCCTTCAGACTGGGACTGGAATTACGTCACTGGTTTTCCTGGGTTTTTAGCTAGTGGACTGCAGACTGTGGGACTTAGCCTCCATAATCATATGAGCCAATTCCTCATTAAAAAATCTTCTTTATATATATGTGTAGATGGATAGATGGATGGATGGATGGATAGACAGATTATTGGTTCTATTTTCTATTTTTCTGGAGAACCCTGACTAATATACTGTCCAAAATTTCTGAAAATCTATAGGGCCTTTTCGTAGAACTAGTAACCTTCAGAGCCTTGATATTACTTAAGTAGATCGTAATTGAATAACTTTGCCTTCTTGTTAATTCAGAAGATAAAATAAGTCCCTAGCACTTCGGCTGTGGTCTTGAGATCTACTTTTCAAAGGAACCAGGGCTCCTTGAAGAAATGGCCGATTCCAGTTTTGGGGCAAGAAACCTGCCAGATGAGCCCATATATCTCATTTCACTAGAAAGCGCGGAAGTTAGCAGAGACTCCTAAGGTTGTATTAAAAGGACTCAGATGCCAACTTAAAGGGATTCACACTGGCCAAAAGGGGGGCAATCTGAGTATCAATAAGGATAACTTCAATGAACTGAAACATATTAAATATGTTTAGAGCCATGAGTTCATAACGATACTTACAAAATCTATTGGTCACTATTGGAAATGCTAATGAATTAACTATCTTGAAAACAGGAAAACAGAAAAAGGAATCAAGAATTTATCCTGCCTTTCCTGTATACAGTGTACCACTAGGAAAAAAAAATAGTTGATAAAAGGAAGTTTCTTTTTATAAAAGTATTCTAGAAAATAAGTGTAGAAGGAATAACAGAATTAGAATATCAGTACTTTGCAACTTCTATTCATGTATCTAAAGAATGATTTTCAATGACTGCCAAAATCACAAAAAGATATATATGATCAAAGATTAAATGCCTCCTAAAGAAAGAACACACTACCTACGAGGTAGTCTTGCTAAAAACTCAAGCTTGAATTTGATCAAGTCACTTGTCTAGATCCAAATACCAAATTACTGAGAACACTCTATAAAATGTATCATCCTGTGTCTTCAACAAATTGCAATAAAAGAAAGAAACAGAGAAGAAACCTTCAGTTTAAGTGAGTCTTAAGAGACATACCCACCCCTCCCCCCAGTAAAAAGAAGCTGTATTGATATCCCCATGTTTCTTATCAACCCTGGAGTCGATCTGTTCCCTTTTAATCTCAAAGTCCCAGTTTTCCCAGGACCTATAGAAATGGTCCTGAGCTACAGAAATGCTCTTACTCTGATCCACTGTTAATCCTCAGATGCATCCTACTCCAGTGTTCCTGAGATCCCAGCCCTCAGTGGGTTATATAAACTGAAGGCTTACTACTTACTATCAGACACATGTGTTCTATGATTATTTATTTATTTATCTATTTTTGGCTGCATTGGGTCTCTGTTGTTGCGTGCGTGGGCTACTCATCATTGCGGTGGCTTCCCTCATTGAGGAGCATGCGCTCTAGGCACGTGGGCTTCAGTAGGTGTGGCATGCGGGCTCAGTAGTTGTGGCTCGCGGGCTCTAGATCACAGGCTCTGTAGTTGTGGTGCACGGGCTTAGCTGCTCCACGGCATGTGGGATCGTCCCGGACCAGGGATTGAACCTGTGTCCCCTGCATTGGCAGGCGGATTCTTAACCACTGTGCCACCAGGGAAGTCCTAATGCACTCTAAACATACTCTCATGTCACACAAAATCTCTAATTCTGGGAAGCTCAACGGAATTGGGAAGATGAAACTGGTGCTAGAATCTGGGCTCCACAGGATTTGCCAAGAAAGGAAATCTTACTTAAGGTTGTTGTCTAAAGCAGAAAGAGTGGAAGAACACATCTGAGCCATAATCCTTGAGGTGCAGACAGGAGTCAGGAGTCTGGGGTTCACATGTAAACATTAAGTCTAAGGGTGAGATTATGGAAGGTAAATTAAACCAACAGCCAGAAACCAGTTTGGAAATAGACTTGAGGAGAAAGGAGAAGAAAACAGTTGAGAAAACCTGAGACTGTATACAGAGGGCAAGAAACATTGATTGATTTTTGTTTGTCTAGTATTCCCCTTTTAACTGGAGAGCTATTTCTTCTCTAGCCCAAAGCCTTGACTCTCCTACTCCATGAGGGAGGGCAACGACCAAGGCTGGGACTCTCATGGGACCCTATCCAACTAACAATAGTGACCGGACCATAGTGACTGGTCCAAGGATGGACACAGATCCAAGCGGGGCCAATTGATGTTCTTCCATGAGATTTTTCTATTTGGATATTGAAGAGAAAGTGCTCTCCTTCCTGTAAGGATGAAGACATGGATGTGTCAGTAATCATTTTCCCCATGATGTACAAAGAGTTGTCTCTGGCAGTACAGAATGAAGCCAATAAATTATTAGGAAACAAGAAACAAGAAGAGATGAGGGGGAAAGAAAGGTGGGGTAAGTTCCAATGACATTGCTCAAGTCCCTAGATCTAGTCTTGCCTGAAGTGAGTGCTATCCTTGAACTTACCAATCACATGTACCAATTCCTTCCTCTCTTTGTTTTTGTTTTGGTTCACCTTAGGTTACTGTCACTTGCAGTGAAGACTTTCACCACTACAATGTGTAGGACAAATATGGCTGGTCTGGCCTGTTCAGCCTCCATTTACCTGGTCTCCCCAGTTTGCTACCTCCATTCTTTAAAGATCCATTAGCTCCAACCTTATGATCTCCTGCTCTCTCCCTGGCATGAACAATAAATGGTCTTCTAGTGAATGGATTTGAATTATTCTACACTGACTGCAGTGTCCAAATAACCAAAGACATAAATTGTCACTGTTTAATGTTGTAAATGTTTGCTGAATAAAGGTGCATAAAGCATTTGGAAAGTATAATGCATTTTCCCACTGACTTTAGTTACCATTTCAGAGACGCTTCACAGAGGAAGACTTTGGGGCAGGAGTGAGAAGAATTGATTTTAGTCCCAGAACCTTGGTCTGGTTTTATTAAACCACATGGCATGCCCACTCTGTGTCGTTATTTTATTTTACTTTTTAATTTGTCTGCATCATGCAGCTTATGGGATCTTAGTTCCCCAACCAGGGATCGAACCCATGCCCTCAGCAGTGAAAGCGCAGAGTCCTAACCACTGGACTGCCAGGGAGTTCCCTGTGTCACTCTATTTTAAACACTTCTCGTGTTAACTCATTTAATCCTCAATAACCTACCACAACAATGAAGCAGGTATTATTTTATCCCCGTTTTATAAAAAAAGAAATGAGGTACAGAGAGTTTAAGTAGTTTACCCAACATAACAAAACTCGTAAATGGAGGGGGTCGTGTGTTTTGAATCTGGGGACTTGTGTTCCTCATCCACAAAATACAAGTTATGTGAAATGCTGTGTCCTATGGTACCAGAAGAGTATGGGCTTTGGAGTCAGAAAAACTTGAGTTAGAATTCTGAGTCCCAGTTCCTTCATATATAGAACTGGCTGACAACACCTTTCTCTTGGGTTTGTTGTGTGGATTAAATGAGATAATATATGTCAGGAGCTATGGGAAACCCTTGGAAAAATCCCTCCTGTGAAGCAGAAGGGATTGACAGACTATTGCCTGTGGATTTTTGAACAAGATACTTGAAACATTTGAGACCTTTCTTAGGAAACAGGCCACTCATACACAGCAATGAAAGAAAAAAATGTTTAAAAGTCTCTCTTTGGTTAGAAATCATGCTTGCTTGATTTTTATGTTTCTATAAAAGCACAGGGAGATATCTGCCACAAATGAGGTCAGAGAGTTGCAATTAGACATCACCGCGGGCCTATATTTTCTACCCTGAGGAAAAATAATAAAATATGTCAGAACATGTACTCCCCCCACTCCTAGGGAACACTCACCTGGTGGCTACCACGGAGGCTTGGCTGGCGTGCAGACAAAGTCCCACCGACCATCACCAAGGGACTCACACCAGCTCTGGAGCCAGGATTGTGAAGACAATTGAAACATCTTGCCTTCAGCAGGGGCTAAAATCAACAAGGTTAGTATCTAAGTAGTGTTTGGCCCTGCATGGATGGTAACACAGGAGAGCGTGAAACCTTCTACCTTGCCTCTCACTCAGGGACCTGACATTTCCATCTCTGTGTGATTAAAAGAATCAGAGTAGGACTTCCAGTATAAACATGGCAGCACGAGACAGAAATTTCCAGTTCTCCTCCATCATGTCACACAAAACAAGATTAATGGAAACAACAGCAGTACGGATAATGACATTTTGAGCAAAATTAGGAGGGGTATCTAATCCTCAGTCTCAGGAAACATCCAAGGGTCATCCAAAATAAAGAAATCGGGTGAGGAGACATTTAGGAAGAAGCTGTGCCAGGGGATATGCTTAATAAGCTGGTTCAGGGGTTCAAAAGATGCCAGCAAGAATATACTTCCTCCAGGTTAGGGGCTTATCCCAACGTGGTAGATAATCCCTTGGTTATAACAAGAGCTGCAAGATCTGAGGAGAGAAGGGCCAAAATGGATGGAGTAGAAGCTGCATGAGGTGCGGGGTAGGTATGGTGTGCACTTCAAAAGCCTCTTCCCCGACTTCTTACTGCAGCCAAAAAGCTGCAGCATCCACTTCCACGCAAGCTTTGACTAGCTTTGCACAGATGCAGGGAGATAGATAAGAGCCTTGCTTCGGGTTAAGGCTGCTTACCCCTCACCCCTTGGGAACCCACTCTTATCCTTGGCCATGAGAAACCCAAAAGTGTAGGGCATAGGGGCCAATAGATCAGTGCTTAGCCCTTTCATTCCCCAAGAGAATATTTCTCCTTGGTAGAATCCAGTGGGATCAAACACGAATTGCAAAGCAGTAAAATAGCTCAAAAATGTATCTTTGTCTTTTGTGGATTCCCTATCCTGATTTCCTGCTTCCTGGAATTACAGTTCCCTCCAAACCCACCCGCATGCAAGCCTTCGTTTCAGTCTCTGGATATTGGGGTACCAGGCTAAGAAAGGTAGTACCAGAAATGGCCTGGAAAGCAAACTCTCGAAGGAGGATTCAGCAGCTGACTGCCTACCCACTGGTCAGACGGCAAGGGCCCCATTTACGGTGGCCGTTTGAGGGACAAAGCATCACAATGAACTCTTACCTTGGGGTAATAGGATTAGGCACTGGTGGAAGGTGAAGAACACTTGAACAGCACAGTGAAATGGTAATTATGACGGCTGTGGCTATGGTGTTCGTTGCTTTGGTAACTGTTTGAATATCTTGGGGAAAAAAAAAAAAAAGATAGCTACAGGTCAACCAGCCATAAACTGTTAAAAAACAGAGGGCCTCCAGGGAGGCGCTTAGGAAACCCTTATCTTCTGCAACTGTAGGGCGGACTTCACTGGAAATCAACTCAAAATCCGCCAAGGAGGCAAAGCTACAAAGAAAACTGATTATACAGCCTTGACAGTTCCCTTCTGTCAAAGTCAGGAGAGTGGGACCCAGAGGACTAGGATGGAGCCGTTCAGGTAGACAAGGCTCAGAACCCTAAACTCCCGAGCGCTCTGAATCATCCCATCTGCGAGAGGCCCATCCTCCCTCCACTTTGTCAGAGGAGAGCAGCCTCCCCTCCTTGGAGCCCCTACAAAGACTCCACCTGCAGAGCCTGCTGCTTCTCCCTGCTTCCAGGCTAATAAACAGCATCAGAGCTCAGCACACCCAGAACCCAGAAATCCAGTCCCTGGTCTGGGAGCAAGAGTCTCCACAGTGAAAGAAGAGGCGGCTGGTGTGAACTGGCAGGAACTGGGGGAAGACATGTGGGAGTGGATCTCTAGCGAGCGTGCTGAAGTGGGGATGGGTGTGCAGAATGTAAGGCTGGCAGGTGGAGCGGTTACTGGCTTGGGAGGACTCTCTTGTGACCCTGCATTCAACACCTCGAGCCATCCTAACAGGTCACTGCGACAGCTCCTACCAGCTTAGATAGGATGATAGTCCACAGTAAGTGAGGTGAGAGGCCGGAGCTGCTCTGCAGAGTGTTAAGGAAGGGGTGACAAGATTCATGGCGGTGAGCAAGTGAGACGGGATATTCTTCCAGATGGACAGCCGACTATGCCAGGACCATTTATCAATTAAATCATTATCTTTTCCACTTAACTAAGATGTCTCAATTTTTATGCCTTAAAACAACCCTACTCACAGATTAGAGGTTGCCTAGAGGCGGGGGTAGAAGCAGAATTGACTGCAAATGGGCACGATCCCTTTGGGGTGATGGAAATGTTCTAAAACTAGATTTCAATGGTGGTACACGATTCTATAAATGTACTAAAAATAATTAAACTGTGTATCTCAAATAGGTAAATTTTACGGTATGTAAAATTATACCTCAGTAAATCGGCTTTAAAAATTACTCCAAAGTACATTGTTTAGACTTTGTAACTTTTGTTATTGTTTCTGGAGATGGCATTTCTTGAAGGCTGTTGTTCAAGGTGAGATACTATGACCTACAACTTCTTTTCAGCCTAGCTTCAGAAAGCTGGGAGCAGACCACAGTTTAATTCCCACACTGCACACATGCAGTCATTGTAAGTTGCTAATCACATGTGTCTTAACTGGATTATTATGCCGTACTTTTTACGACAAGAGCAGGAACTCAGGTCTCTTTCTGAACATCACACGTTATTTCACTAGGTATCCATTTGATACCCAGATATGCTAAAAATGACTAACTGATTAAAAGAGCAGTAGCTTAAGCATCACGCCCTGAGAAAGAGCCAGATCTTAAGGTCTGTTTACACACGATGATTATAAAACAATCAGGAAATTTTGTCAGCTTTTTATCTGATTAAAAAAAATTTTTTGTTGTTTTGGCCAGCAGAGGGCAATCTAGGTCCCATAAAACCGAGGGAAAAAAGAGAAAACAAATCCCACATGCCACGGAGCGGCTAGGCCCGTGAGCCATGGCCGCTGAGCCTGCGTGTCCACAGCCTGTGCTCTGCAACGGGAGAGGTCACAACAGTGAGGGGCCCGCGTACCGCAAAAAAAAATAAAAATAAAAAGAGAAAACAAAAAGGGGGAAAAAGAACATAAAAGACAATATATAATAATCAGATGGCATCAGCATTTCGGTGATTAGGTTTGTTAAGGCAGTCAGTCTGGTTTCCTCAGACTCATGAACCACTTTCTTCCTTCCCGTTCTCCGCCCTTCTCCTCCCATCTGTATTTCCTACATAATACATTTAGATGCTTTGATGTTCCTATTGATAAAAAGAAAAATCAGGGCAAGAAAAAGGCTGTGTCACTACTCCTGTCAGGGGTTACCCTGTGCATTATGCAATACTTCTCTCTCTTTTTTATGGGAAGAACTGGCACTACGTGTGAAAGGAAGCTGGTTCCTCCCTCCTTTCCCCTTCTTAGTTGCCAACCCATGTCTGTTAAGGGATCCTCTTCCACGGTACTCACAAACCTAAGGAGTCCCAAGTCTGAACCAGGGTTTCTCCATGTGGCCTGAAGACTGCCTGCGTAAGCTATGAGGTGGGACAGGATGCCTGACACACCTGCAGATACTGGGTTCCACTCTAGGAAACGGAATCAGAATCTCAGGCATCAGGACCCGGGAATCTGCCTTGGCTTTTATTTAGATCAATGGGTCACACCCTCCATTCCCATCAGAAGCAGGAAGAGGTGCGTGCTACAAGGCAGATTCCCGTGAAAAGAGAGTTAAAAGTACTGCAGAATGCACAGGTTAACTCCTGACAGGAGTGGTGACACAGCTGGCTCTTCCTAAGAAGTGTACCTCATAGAGCAGTACTACTCCAAGTGTGGTCCAGGGATCAGGAAACACATCATTTTGGAATCTATTAGAAGCGCACATTCTCACCCCACCCCAGACCTACTGAATCAATCTCTGGGGGGTGGGGCCCAAGCATCTGTTTTAACAAGCTCCAGGGGATTCTCATGCATGTTTCAGTTTTAGAAGCACTGTAGATGATTGTTTCCTAAACCTTTCTGAGGGTAAATATACCTTTCCAGGCCCTTCAATGGGCCGTTCTGATTAAGAGCAGCTGGAAGGAGAACCTGGAAATTTGTGCAAGTTCCCCCACGTGACTCTTAACCATTAGGTAAGTTTAGGAGGCTCTGTAGGTGCCTTCCTGATTTCTTCATCTTCATGAGCCCTGATGGAGGCAGACGTTTTGGTAAGAGATGCAGGTAAGAATCACTGTGGAGCTTTTTAAAAATACAGATTCTCTGGCCTTTTCCCCAAATCCAGTCAATCACTGTACCTAGGATAGGTGGTAAAGCAGTACATGGTGTATTTTGTTTTACTGGAGTAAGGGACTTAAATGAAGAAGGGGTAAATTTTCAGCGGGGGATGGCCCTGTGCTTAGGGATGCTGGGTGCTGATGCTCCAGCTTGGGACTTTCAGCAAAGACCCAGCACCAAGCTCAGGCAGACAGGGCTGGAGCTGTACTTTCTAGCAGACCACAAAGGCCTGGGCGAGAAAACCTGGCAGCAGTAGCATCACCTACGCTGAGGACCAGAGGCCCTTCCCCACAGACAGAACCGAGAGAGCACTGCCTGCCAATTCTGGTAGGAGCGGGAAGAAAGCCATACTTAATTGGGTTTAGAAAAATAAAGAAATGTGATGTTTCTTTTACCAGTCACACACAGAAAGATTTAGAGGAAGCCGGAACACTAGCAGGGAGGTAAAGTGTGAATAATGTTTCTTTTGAAACTTCTCTCTTTACTTTCTTCATCTCCTATGTCTGACATTCTATAAAACCAGCCTTTTCTAAGACCTTATAGTCTCTTTATTTCACCATCAAGGAGCTCACCTTTTGTCTTGCTACTAAGATATTTCATAATGTTGATAGGTTCTTTTATCTTTTCTAAGCTCTAAATACCAGTAAGCCTGAGACTACATTGGGTCAACAATCAACCCTATTACAAAGCTCTCTTTCTTCCAGTGTTTGACCCCAAAGAGCCAAGTGTTTAACACCTTAGTCTTCAATCAAAATCACATATATTGAGCTTAATGAAGTGCTCGATACACCGTAATACAATTACAAGCAACAATTACAAGCATCATCTGATAAAAGCGTTGAATGTGTTTGATTCCCTGGTGTGAAAACAATGATACAGGAAATTCAAACACAGCTGTAAATACACACCTATTTTTATTGCTTAAAGGCCCCTAAAAGCCTAGAATCAGGATAGACTCTGCCAGGTGAAGAAATCTACATTTTGCAAGCCTGGAATATAAAGAAGGGAAAATTCCTAATTTCGGGAATGCTGCAAACATTTTGCAGATGACATCCGAAAACAGATATGAAACCCTTGTTTCTGAGACCACACTCGTCATGCAGAAAAAAATTCAAGAACCCAGATTACACGAAGGTCTCCAAACATCTTCGAATTTTCCTGATATTCAAACTTTATTCTCCACCCCTCTACTGTGAAGCTTTGTTATGTCTTATCTGAAGGGACTTCCCAAAATCTTGGCCTCGGTACATACGGGTGAATAATCACATAAGGTAGTACAAAAAAAGTCCAGGGTTCCTTTTTGAGAAAATGGTATTGAGATGCTGCTCTCCACTCCTTTACCTCCAAAGCTGACAGCCTGCCTCACTCCTGTCAAGAATCACAGCTTCTCTGACCCAGATGGGAGGCCACCATCACTTAGACACACATGAGAAGTGAGTGACATTCAACACCCTGACCTTTAAGCGGCTAGCCTTCATCGGGTCCTTTCAAAAATAGGTTTGTTCTTTTCCTTGACATCTCCTCGGGCCCCAACAGCTGGGCCTAGAAATTGCTGGTGTAGCCACCTCTCCATGTAGCCCAGTAAGTCTTCACCGACCACCACACAGAGTTCCAAACGGTAGCTTCAAGATGTTGCTTTCTTTAGCATTAAGTCCTTCCTGTCACCATCACCACCCCCATGGGATGAAAGGCAGTCTGCAAAAGCAGTTGTTGTTTTTTTAACTTTATAACTATAAACCAGCTTTTACTACTGAGGCATGATTGTTTTTAACTGAAGTATAGTTGATTTACAATGTTGTGTTAGTTTCTGCTTTACAGCAATTACTCAGTTTATAATATATATATTATATATATATCACACCTGACTGTGTAACATTAAAGACAACAGAAAGCTTTACTGGTTCAAATATGGTTGAATACATAGATGCCTCTTTCTGGACTTGCTCTTCTGTACGGATCATCTTTTGTCCTATCACTGAATCAACATCACACTTTCTGAATTACTATAGCTCTCTGTTTTACATCTAGAGAAAGTCCTCCAACTAAGCTGTTCTTCTTTAAGAAGAAATATCCGTTTGCATTTCACATAACTTTCATAATGTGCTTGTCAATATTCAAACACACACAAAAAACTTCCTGAGATTTTGGTTGAAATTGCACTAAACCTATAGGTCAATTTGGGTAGAAATGACATATTTACAATGCTGAGTTTTCCAACCCATAAATGTAAATATCTCTTCACTCATTAGGGTCTTCTTTATTTTTTCTCAAACATGTTTCATCATTTTCTATGTAGAGATCTTATATAATTCTTATTAGATTTATGTCTATAGACTTGAATTTTTGATGCCTTTGTAAATGATATACATTTTAATTACTTTTTTCTAATTGACTGTTACTGGTATATAAAAATTTTTTGGATATTGATTATATACTCAGTAATCCTATTAAATTTTCTTATTGAGTCTAACAGTTTATCTGTGACTTTTCTGGATTTTCTCCATTCACAATAATGTCATTGGTAATTTCTTCTTTAAATTGGTTTGAAGAATTGATCTATAATACTCTAACTCATAGCTAGCAAAAATATTATTTTCATGTTACAGCAGTTCACATACAGTATATATGTGAACCTAATATATTTGATTAAAACAATTTGTTTTAGATTAGAACATTTGGACTATTGGCCTCGGCATGGAGGAATACAAAGGGCACCCAGTACATAAAGAACATGTTTGTTTTCTCAGGAGCTCAGGAAATACATATTCTGTATGCACTGCTCCCCTCCCCCCACCTACCTACCCCTCCCCCCATATATACACCAAGAGAAAAGGCGGCCACCTTTTGGCCAGTCTGTATTTCCACGTCTATTCCTTTCTCTTTAAGCATGAAAGAAAACAAAAGACTGATTGAAATGATACATTTTATTTGTTCCTCTGAATATTACACTCTTCTGATTATATCACCATGATGCTATCTCATTTAACTTCTAGAAGACCCCTTCTCTCCACTTTCTTATCTTCTTTTTCAAATCTCCTCCTTCCCTGGGTTACCAGTAAGTTACCAGTGTCCACGCTAAGTCGCTTCTTGATAATGGAACTTCCCTTGCTTACAGAGAAGTAGGTCTGAGGTTGGAACCAGGTCTGCTTTGGTTGTATCAGAAGGCAATGAAGACTAGTCCACCCACTGTCGGACCCAGAGAACTGACACAAAATAAAGGACCAGAGCCTTTGGTTCTGTCTTCAGCAATATTTATTGGAAACAGCGACGCTTCCCGCGGTTAAGAGTTTATACATTAAGCAGTAAGATTTGCCTGTCGCTCCACATGATCCACTACCGCAGGTGGCACATCCAAAGCAGCACATTAAACCTCTGAAAGAATCTGTACAGCTAGATAAATAGAACTCTGGATGCCTAACAGGACTTTAACGACTGATACGAAAAAACCCGCAAGAAACAAATCAATGAAGAAAACCACTCATAAGTTTACACACAGCACTGTACACACAAAATGAAGAGGAGATAGAAGGGACAGAAATAAAAGTCATGACTGAATTGGGAAAGAGCTTTGCATATGCAGCCACACATCTTAAACTGCTAAGCACAAAAATCATCTTTATTTGGTCCTCATTGAGGGCAGAATATGCACAAATGATGTTCAAAGAACACAAGGTGAAAGTGGAGTGGGAAGATGGTTACTGTTTCTCGGTCTATGAACTAGTGGGAAAATGGTTTCTAGTGTTTTTCTTCTTGTGTCTCCATACCAAATGTATTCATGAAACATGTAATTCATAAATAAGACTGAAGTGAAGATATTTGTTCCCCTGTCCAGGTACCTTCAGAAATGCCCTGTATGTATACATGGTTTCTGTACAGCAAGAAATTTAAGCCTGGAAACCAGATCTCTTCCCATTTCCTCATAATGGAGAATCTCCTCTTCAGCTCCTCCCTCAATATGCTGACTGCTAACTGTCTTACTTAGAAATAAAATGGGAATCCCCCTCTGGCTTTAATAGCAGGGAGGAAAGAAAACCGGCTGTAACTCAGAAATAGGCATAAGCTGTGGAACAAAGGTGACTGTTCTCAGAGAAGGCTTTGAACCCACACTCAACACTTTTATATTGACAGCATCAAGGGACTCGCTCGTTCAGACCAGAAGACAATTTGCTGGTGAGGGAGGCTTCCTTTGACAACTCTGTGACCCACATGTTTGGGAGGGGTCAATGTGAAAACGAGAACTTTCTCCTCTATTTAAATGGAGAACCTGAGACCTTGAGATGGCCCCAGGTGGTAGATAACATCTTCGCAGGATGGTTTATCTGTGATGTGGCTGATGGTCATATTCTGAGAAGCCACATCCTCCTGAGAACTGTGTCAACAGCAGTTCTGTGAATTCTGGCTGGTCTCAGATGGTATTTACAAAGCACATGCCATGCCCACCAGGCTAAGAAGATACCATCCATCACCATGACTCTCGTGGGATCACACAAGTCAACGAAACGTACTCAGTGGGGCTTGATGACTTGGACCACTGCAGCCTGCACTTGGGATGTGTTGTAAGCAGCATTACCAAAGCAGTGGTTAAACTTAACTATCTGGGTCAGGAAGAGGTGAGCCAGCCAGCATGACATCCTAATGGGGCAGAGCAACCAGAATCTCCACGTAATTGATGGGGAAGAAGCCTGACTGGCCATGGAGCATCCCCTCATACCAGTTCTCATCAATCTGGTTAGTGAGTGTGATGATATCACCCTCTTTAAAACCCAACTCCCCTTCATTTTCAGGTTCAAAGTCGTACAGAGCTCGGCAGCAGGGCTGATCCATTGGGGCACCTGGGAGTAAGAGCAGGAGAGAAGAACACAGAAAGACAAGGGGAATTTAATGCACGTATCTACCTCCTGCTGCACCTGCCCAGCTTGCTGTCCCCCTTGGTTCCTCCCTCACTCCTCTTCCCGCTGACGCTTCCTCTTGCTACTGGTCCCCAGTGTCTGCTGCACGGCACCTTGCCCTCTAGCAGTCTTCAGAAGCTTTCTCATGTTCCTTGAAGTTGTTGAATTGCTGTTTCTATTTCCAGTATGAAAAATTGGCCACATCAATCCTTGTGATACGTACAACACAATTCATCAAGGTTGGCCTTGCTAACAATGCCCAGAGATGGGAGACCCAATGACTTAAGGAGTATTAACGGGATTTAGGTTCAAAATGAAGCGTGGCCAGAATTCCTTCCATGCTAGCACTTTAAGATCTCTGCACATGTGAAATAATAGTGTTTATTACACGGACAAAACTTTACAACTTCAGAATAACAATGCAGTTCTCACTTTTTAAAAATAAAGACCCCTCCCGACCCAGCCTCTGGAAACCGCTGTAATGTAGTAAAAATAACACAATATAAAACACTGGGTCCAAGTTCTTACTCTCTGTGACCTTGCCTAAGGCACTTTGCTCTCAGGTTCTTTGTCTAAAATTGGAACTGACAGTAGAACTTACTTTTCACAGTACTACTCTGGCTATTAAATGAGATTATATAAAAATGATATAATTTACACCTTTGCGTTATATAGTGCATATATAAACATGAGGTGTGCATCAGAGCTACGGCATAGAAAAAATAATATATTCTTCCTTGAGTTAAATATTGAAGGATGGGATCATAGCTTAAAAGGGATCTATGTTAAATGAGCAAATATATTAACACAGCAGGCACACACATATGTATATCGACGCAGACAAGTGCATACAGCTCCATGCCATCTAGATGGCTTTGAAGGGGAACAATGAATTTTTTTTTTTTTTTTTTTACTTAGAGAAAGCAAATTAATGAGTCTCCAAAAGAAAAGTGAAATATGGGATTGGTTTTTGAGCAGGGGGAAGCAGGTTACCTGTAACTTATATGACTAGTCCTTGTAACCAGATAACTTCTAAAAACCACTGCTGTTTATCCGCACACTGAGGGCTCTGAGCAGCAGAGCTAAGCACAAGGGGCAGAGAACTCCAACTGTCGTCACACACCTCACTTTGTTGCTTCATGGTCTCCTGAGAGTACCTATGTTTCCTACTGTAGAACATCAGGCACTGGGGATGCAGGGAAAACAGGAGAAAGCTGTATATCCTTAAAATCCACATCCAGTATGAGATAGTTCCTGTTCTTCAACCAAGAGGATTACCAAGGTTGAATCTATTTCAAGCACAGGTTTTTATCTGATCTGTGTGTAGGGCGTGGAGAGCGGTGGTACCACCTAAAAGAATACATTACTGGGTATACATCAACATGCCTGATGGAAAATAAGTTTTAGCTCCCATTGTATCAACCTCTTACCACAGCACAATGAACCGGCTGCAGGGTGGGGAAAGGAGGGAAGTCTAGCAGATGCTGAGACCCAGAATATACTCATCTACAAATATATTCACCCACATGCTACTGTGACTCAGGAAATCCAACTCAGCAAGTTCCTGGAGTGCCTGCTGTCTGCGGGTTATACGTGAGTGTGCGTGGGCACGCACTGCCCAGGAGCATGATTCCTCATGCAGGCAGGAATCACGGAAGCAGAATAACAGCAAGAAAAGATGCCATCCCTACAACTAAACTCACATATTAAGGTAACTGTAAGACCACAAAGGAGGGTCAAAATCAAATGTGTTTGTTAGAACAGTTAAGTATGTGCTGATGATGGACAGTGAGAGAAAAAAGGGACTTAACAAAGAAAGTTTTATAGAGGAGAGAGAGTAAAGGAGGGGAAGAGATAATCAATGAGACAAGAAGGCACTCCTTTAAGAGTTTCTACCTGACAAAACCATCCTGTAAGAAATATATTATAGTGGATTCCTTATGCACACAGATTGGACTGCTCCTAGCATTTCTGGAAGAGTGTCAGTGCAGTGTGCCCAGGCCCGGGGAATGGGTTCTGCAGGCCTCCGCTCCTTACCTGCAGGTTTGGGAGTGCTTGTGTGGGAGAGGCCCCCATTGGGCTGAGTGCTGTCCCCAGTTGTAAACTCCAGGCTCATTCGAGGTTTAGGCTGATATTCCCTTCTAGGCTGAGATGAAGCTTGTCTTATTCTGCATTAAAAAGAAAAAGGGGGGTAGAGTATGCAGCCAATTAAGAAGAAAAAGAAAAGCAATACAATCCTGAAAATGCTTAGGTCACCCACCAACCTACCATTGTGGAGTATGGGAAATCTGAAAAGGACCCTTAGTTTTCTTATCTGTGTCTGTCTCCACTTTAGTGCTGTGGTCACACCCGCTGTGGTTATACCCTCACTGCCTTCATCCTTCCTCTCACTTTCTCCCTCATTTACTCAGAGCTCACTTTGCAAGTATGCAGGGTGCTAGGTGCCAGGAACTCAAAGATGAATAAGTCACAGTTCCTACCCTCAAGCAGCTTATGGCCTGGAGGGGAGACAGAACATAAGCAACTGATTACTGTCAACTGTAGTAAGTGCTGCTACAGAGATAGGACAAAATGCCACAGGAACCCAGGGGTGGAGCTGGGGGTGGTGAGGAGTCTACCTGTCCATGGGGAAGTTGGAGAAGGTTTAAGGAGAAAAGGCAAAAGATAGGTAGGAGTCATTTCTAGATGGACAGCTGTTTCCAGAAGAAAGTTATTTCTTATAGAGCTTCAGATGGTATGGAGGGAGGAAAGGGGGAAGTACTGTGTGCTCTGGGAACAGCACAGAGGAAGGGGGAGAGAATCCAAGGGAGACAGGAGAGAGGTGGAAAGGTACAGGCAGTAAATGTATTCTGCACACCCGGAAGTCTTTTCCACAGCTTCAGGTGTTCACGAAGCAAAGTGAACAGCACATTTGCAAGGGTGGGGGGAGTTTAGGGTATGGCGATTGTAGAATGACAGTGGCTTTGGACGTAGTTCAGAGGCAAAAAAGAAAAGTGGCCTTCGTGCTCAACAGATGTCACAAAGACATATAATATTTCTTTAGTACATGGAAGTGCATGGTTTTAAACCATTCTAGAGGCTTCAGAGTGTTACACATAATTCCACAAGGGTGCACTGAGGAAAGATGAACGATCCAAGCACTAGTCAAGGAAGATACTGAGGAGAGGAAGAGGCTGGCCAGATGGAAACGGGTGAGGTCGTTTCCCGTAATACAGCACCGTAACTGGAGGCTGCCTTGTGCACTTACATCAGCTATGAGAGTCGACTCTGGCCATGAGCTGAGAATAAAAGCTGCTGAGGCCATCCTTTGATGTACATGCATTTAGTTTAACTAAAATAACACATATGATATAGCACAGGGCTACCGTGTACAGCTGTGCAGGCTGTGTCCTGCAGCTCCTGGGAGACTCATTCATGAATTAAACCACCCAGCCTGGCACTGAGGCCCATCTGAGGAGGTGGAACAGACATAAGAAAACAGCTCCCTCTGACGGACCTCGTCACCATTCAGAGAAATACAAGGTATGGAACGACACAGGCTTTCCAATAGGTTATGCTTAAACCTGAACCCCTGTTGCACCACTGTGTGACCCTGAGCCCCAGTCTGCTCGTCTGTTAGGTGAGGCTGACAATACTTGGTTTAAAGGGCTCTTCTATGATTGATGATGATACACGTTCAGTACCCACACAGAATAGCTGCTCAGCAAATCACATCCATTATCATTAGTAGAGTCCTGGCGTCCCATCTGTGGCATCCAAAATACTCCTTAAGTATTTAGCTCTCATAAACACAAGACTAGATTCAACCGAACAAGGTAAAACAAAGCCCAAGACAACATAAAATCAAAACAAATGGTCCATAAGGTGTCTTTGTAGGATCAGCAGGAATTTTGGTGGAAGTTTTTCTTCGAATGTATTCTAATATCTCCACTTCTTTATACACCATTTCATAGCAAGAAAATGGAATGGAAAATGCAGGGAGCTGTAAAATACCTTTCTTCCAGTCTGACTGTGACTTGCTGCAGGATCTGGACTGCCTGCTTATGGTACTCCAGCTGCGCCTGGATGAGCGCAGACAGCTGGCTCACCTGTTCGATCTGCAGATCAACAGGGGAATCACACCTTAGTTACCAGGTTACTGTCCTTAACCAGCTGCTAGTGCCCAGTCCACACGACACAGCTACCCCGGACACACGGACCAGTGCTCAGTGATGCCCATGACTGTGTGGTGAGCCAGGCTGACCGATAGATAGTTTTGCAAGTTACAAACTGATTAAGGATGAGAAAGCATCCCTGTGTTTGGAAACTCTAGTACTATGAGAAGAAACTTTAGTCAGAATCCTCCTGAAGATGACATAACTCTCATCAACCAGTCTCATGCTTAGCTACAACCTTCTGATTAGGATTTGGCTTATTTTATTGATTTCCTATAGGACAAAAGATGCACTGACTAGAACATTCTTTGCTCTCTATAACTTCATGCCAAGTCAGTATTAGTGCTGTTAATAAAAATGTGGGTATTGATTTCTCACATGAAGCACTATGGGAGACAGCGTGGTATGATGGAAAATCTTTTGTTCTCTCTGACCCTCATCTGCAATGTAGAAGGGTTGAGTCAAGTGACATCTTGGGTTCATTCCAGCTCTAATATTCTAAGCATCTTTGGTTACTCTTCATGTTGAGTCCTGTGTTGTGATCCAGCTGAATAATGGCCTCTGAGTTAACAGAGGCAATGCTGCCCCATGGGTTTTGGGGTGGGGTAGGGTTCTGGGTGAAGGGAAGGAACACTGTGATTCGGGTCACCCTCATCCCCACGGTGTTCCTCTTCAGTAGTTAGGTGGACACGTTGTTTTACATAAACACACACTCTGACACCGTCTCTGGATAGTGTGAAAGTCTGGATATGTTCAACTTGCCTCCCCTGTCACCAGTCTGGGGTGTGATAAGTACATAAACGCTCTGTAAATATCTTGGCAGAAGTTGGTCAGTAACTGATGGGGCCGGAGGTGGGGATAAGCAAGGACAGGAAAGCTGGTTAACGGGTTTTATGGCATGACCGGTCGGAATGTAAGTTCTAAAGCCGTGAATAGTAATTCAGCACTCTGGAAATGTGAAGGCAACTTTTAAACTATCTCCTCTACGTCCCAAATGTAGTATCTATGCTACAATCGTCAATCTCAATTGAAATCATCTTTGGAAAGAAAATGTCGACTTTACTTCAAAATACAGACCATCTTAACCTATGTTGGACACTCACTTCTGAATACATTTTACTTGACTGATAATCTTATCTAATCTGAAGTCAATCTGCCTTACATTTCACATTTCCACAGAGTATTTGCTTAAGCTACTGGACTTCTATAGATCATCAGAAACATTCTTTATCTCCCCACTATTTATAATACTTTAAGATCATTAGCAGACAAAAATCTAGTTAAATCAAACTATAGGCATAGAGAAAAAGCTTCACTATTTCTCAGTCTACTTTACAATTTTAAATAATTTGAAAGAATAACCATCTACTGAAGTTCTCACCACATAGTACAGTCATTAACATTTTTAATTACATAACCCTTTAACACATTAATCTCGTGCCTCAAAGCCAAAGCTAAATTAAAAACCACAGGAGAGTCACTCACATCCATCTCTAAGAGATTGAACATGCTTGACTCAGCAATTTCTTTAGACTCATCAAATTTCTCCAGAGCCTGACGTAGCTCTTCATCTGGAATCTTGCCTTGTCGTTTCTTCTTGTAATCAAAGTCCAGGCGTCGACCCTCCAACTTCTTTAAATGATGCTGAAAAAGTCAAGGGTGGGAATATACTTTGAAAGGATGTACGGAAAAGGCCTATTTACAGCTCACTTCCCCATCATGCCTATTAGCTTCCAAAATAAGACAGGCTAAGTTCTAAAACATCATGTCACCAGAAAAATAAAGAAACCTGCATCACTGGGGCAAACGCTTCCAAATGCTAAAACATTTATGTTGGGAAACATCTTTAAAAATAATTAATAGCAAGAAAGAAATTGTGGGAAATACCAATACCCTTTACTTCTACCCCTGCTGGGTCAAAGCTAAAGTGGAATATATCCCTCTCCATCCCACGGCAGAAGCCAGGAATGTGTGTACACACCCTACACATCTGGAAAGCACAGGTATATGGGGCTCACAAGTCCCCATCTTCAAGGGAAGTGGTATCTCATGGGAAGGCAGAGGAAAAATGCTTTCCTTGAAATGAGTGAGATAGCACGGTAGTCTTCCTTTTCATATCATAGAACATTAGTGCTGGAAAGGATTTATCTTTGAGGTAATCCGGTCTGTTAGAATCACCTAAGATGCTTATTAAACATATGGATTCTTGATCACCTGAATTAGAATATCCAGGGCTGAGGCCTAGGAATCTATGTCTCAGCACTTACCCTAGTTGACTGATGTATCTTTAGGAGAATCATGGATTAATTTAAGCCTCCCATCTAACAGATGATGGCACTTAGTCATCATCTAGACCTAACTTGGAAAGGACCTAACACCATACACTGCGCATCAATCCCTCTTTGCATCACCTCAGATGCACACATTCCTGGTGTGTGGCTGCCTAGCCTTGTCCGACACCTCCACTGACCAAGTAGGAAAGTAGTTTCCGAAAGCTACAAAGTATTTTTGTCCTATGAGCAGCAGTGTTTCACTACTAATGGGTGGGAGAAAATGCTAGACTTTCCTTGATCCTGGGTGTGCAAGGAGTAAAAGGGAAGGAAACGGAAACAGAGTTGGGAGTGGTGAAGAAATGAGAAGGAAGGAGGAAGGATATCCTCGACCTTCCCGCCCACGTTACACCCTGCCTCCAATCCATGCCCTGATCCAGACTAAATGTGTGTATCTTTGGAAGGAATATTCTTTTAGAACATCTGAACTGGCAGTCAGCTGCAGGGTAGAGTCCTGGAGGCAGGGTTACGTGTTAGATTTGGAGTGAGTCTGCCACATACTAACTGTGTGACCTTGAGCCGGTGGTAGGGCTGAAGGAGATTTAAGCTAGAATAAGATCAGGGAGACTACACAGTGTGGTACTTCATTTCACAGTCAAGGAAATCAAATTTCAGACAAGCGCAACAAATATTTGTTAAAAGAATGAATGAGCGAACATCACACACCCAGTTCTAGGTAAAGCCGGTTGAAGTTTATTATTTGGAATAGCTAAACTCTTCCACATGTTTTAGAAAGAGGACAGTCGGGTTCTCCCTCAATCCTAACAAACATTATGAGAATATGAAAACACATGTTTACAGAGTCACAGAATAATTATGTATTTAAGCTAACAAATTTTCTTTATTATTCTGTGGTTTTCTGGGGGCGATTTCACACAGGGAAAGGATATCACCCTCATGGAGAAAAAAGCTTGAAAAAACTTGAAAATTGAACGTGGAGAAGTCAAATGTAATACTCAGGAGTGGCACAGTCATCATAACATTGGGGCTAAAAGTACTGCATTTCTGGTTTCTCTCGATTTATCGTGCTGGATTGTTTTGCAATTCACATGCTCAGTGTTGACAACATGCACGGTAAGCTTTAAAAAATGTTTCCTAAAGGAGAAGGGCACCTGCATCTGTACAATTCCAACTGCCCACTTCCCAAATAACTAGCTGCAGATACCTGAATTTCCCTCAGATCTTTGTCATGAAGATTCTGAAGGGGGTCAATGAAGTTCTGCTTCACTTCCATGTCCAAAGAGTCCTTCACCTCCGAGAGCTCCCGCATGGCCTCCCCCACCTCACCAAGCGCTGGGCCTGCAAGGGGATAACTAAGCACTTGTACTCGTTAAAGAACAAAGGTGAAGGTGAAATGCACTTGCAATAACAGCGCCCATCACAGACGAAAAACCTGGGATTACTGTCTGTCTTCTGAAGACAACCAAGACAACAGACAGCATACAATGCCCTCTGGAGATCAGTGTATTTTCCACCTGAGACAGTACATGAAAGTTCACTGAGTACAATAGACTCAATGCCCCCAATGGGTGGTAGAGGGACCCCTTATTATAAAGAACATAAAATTTTGCTTTTCCTTTAAAAAGCAATTTGGAAGCTCCCTACCCTCCTTTGTAAGTGCTTGCTTTCCTTTAGAGGAGAGCTCTTTAAGACCAGCGCATTGAGCAGAAGCAAATACCAGGAACAGAGCACAGGGCTCAATCAGGAAGGACAGTCATTTGCTGCGACCTCACATTGTGAAGGAGTGAAAACAGAAGGTGGTTACTATGGCGGCTGAGGGTCAAAGGAGGGAAGGGTGAAGGAATTCACCTGGGGCAGTCAAATTAGGTACCCTGGATAGAAGAGCAGGGAGCAAAGAGAAAGCTCATGGGGTGGGGTGCTGACTCATGCTGAGTCAGCATGAGTCATGCTGACAGTTCCCTCTGTCCCAACACTAGTTACCGCCAGACACGTGCAATGGTAAATGTCCAGGCATCCGGATGTGTCACCCAGCTATTGTAATGATGGGATCTCATTAGGAAAAAAGAAAATACATAAAATTCCTAAGACAAATGACGAAACGGTCTGAAAAGAAATTTGGGGCCCATGTGGACAAGACCTAAAATTGAGAATCAAAATATAAAATGGTTTGGATGATTTCCTACAGAGTTTTCTTAGTGGCACTAAAATCCCACGGACGAATGAAAAATGCAAACGTGAGGAAGCATACGTTACCGAAGTTGCAATCATCTCCAAGCTCTCTTCCAAACTTGAGCATGGCCTCTGCCAGCAGTGCTTCTGCCTGAGGATAGCCTGGCCCTTTCTCCTGGCCACGGATTTTTGACATGGTGTTGATCATGCTGAGTTTAGCTCTGGAAGCTGAAGACAAAGAGATAAGAGACTTTCAAAGCAGGCAACAGTGATGTAGGAGGGACAGGGCTGGGTGGGGAGTCAGGCCTTCACCGGTCTCTAAACCAGCTCAGCTACTGAAAATTGCCCCTCCACCGATGTCTTCATCTGCAATATGTGCAGCTTGGTCCACAGATAAACACACACTTTTAATCGCTAAACTCTCCCTTTCTCTCAAAATCTCAAGAGGAATTTAATAGAAAAGGCAAGCTCGTCCAGGTGAAGATCCCATCTTGCCCGTCTTCCTGTGCCTTTTCTTTTTTTATTTTATTTTCTAAACATTTTTATTGGAGTATAATTGCTCTACAATGGTACGTTAGCTTCTGCTGTGTAACAAAGTGAATCAGCTATATATATACATACATCCCCATATCCCCTCCCTCTTGCATCTCCCTCCCACCCTCCCTATCCTACTCCTCTAGGTGGTCACAAAGCACCCAGCTGATCTCCCTGTGCTATGTTGCTGCTTCCCACTAGCTATCTATTTGACATTTGGTAGTGTATATATGTCCATGCCACTCTCTCACTTCGTCCCAGCTTACCCTTCCCCCTCCCCGTGTCCTCAAGTCCATTCTCTACTCCTGTGCCTTTTCTGATACTCTCTTCATTGCTGTGGCCCTTCAGTCCCTCTGTGGATCTGGGTGGCCCACAGAAAGCACTTCAAAAACTACTGGATTATGTGATCTCGAAGTTTTAAGATTCTACCTTTTATTTCAATTCTAGGAGCCTATGGACTGAAGTAGGAAATTAACTGATAACTCCTGCAGTGTGGGCCTCATGCCATGTTTCACTCACACCATGTATAAAATAGAACTATTTTCAAAATCACCTCTCAACTAAGATTCTAACAGTAAACAGTCCCATGAAGAACAGAAATATTGTGTTCATTAAAAAGACTTAATTACTTTTCTCGCACATAACTTCTTCTGAAACTTAGTTTTGTGCCACAAAGACATCATTTCAATTTCTTTTTTGCTTTTACTTTTATAAAAGAAGATGCCTAGAAGGCAAATCCAGTTTTCATGGAAGAAACAGCTTTATTAGCACACTGTTAAATACAGTGATTTACTTGATGCTACGATACTATGGCTTCTCAGGTCCATTATCAGAGTTGGGAATGTACATTAACCGAGAATTATGCCCAGGATTCCATCTGTTTAGAAACCCCTGATAGAATCACAGCTAAAGCACACAGTTCCAGCATTTAGTGGCTGCCATTTCATCTTGAACATTTCCTTTGAATAGGTTTTTATTTAAACTTTGGGCTTCAAAGGTCGAATCTGCAGACAAAGAGAATTATTATGAGAGGTCACCCTCCCAAGTTTGCCCAGGGACATTATAATGAACAAGACAGCTATGGCCTCTGCGTTTATGAAGTTTATAGTGAACTGAGGGTAGCGTCTATTTTAAAAGCAATTAGAGTGAAGTGTATATACTAAGTGTCATGTGGGGAGATTACAGCAAGTCACGAAAGTACACAGCATCACCCTAGTCTGTAGGAGTGGGCATCGCAAAGAAGGTTTCGGGTGAGAAATATCTTTAAGCTTAGAATCACATAATGAGTAGCAATTAGTCATGCTAACAGATGTAAAGCCTGGCGGTACCTGGAAAAAATGTAAAATTCACATTTTCTTTACTTTGCTTCTCATAGAAAAGTGTATCATACACGTTAAATTTAAAAAATTGAAAATGTCACATGATGACACATTTTTTGGGGGAACGATATAATTAGAGTATATATTCAAAGACTTTTCTACAATAAGCCATATCTGAAATCCAGGAAAGACACAGTCCCTGCCAAGGTGCTCACAGTAGAGTGAGGTGTCAGATACGGTAACAGTGGCAACAAATGTGATAAATGTAATAACAGCTAATACACACAAGGTACCAGGGAGACAAAAGAAGGAGTAACATTAGCACAAATACAACTGAAATAAGCAGACACCAGACAATAAGAGGTACCAAATGAACAGAAGGAAAGAAGATAAATGGAGATCAAAGAAACCGAGGAATGAAAACACACACGGTGGTTAATCCCTTCGAGTCCTGTTTTTACACTCCAAAGATTTATTCCTTTTACGAATTTGGTTACTGATTTGTGCTTAGATCTTGGTTCTTCTAAGAGCTGTCTTCCGGTAAGCAATTACCTGAAATAACTGTAACAGTTTAATATACTGTGGCTGATTTTCAAATTTATCATTTTCACTGTTGTTCGATTATGTTGTTCAATTCTTCCATTAATTACTTAGGAACATCTTGAATATGTTCTACATTTTCACGAGAAGGGGGAAGAAAACCATATTCTATTAGCTTATTTCTTCAAATCATCTAAAATACTTATTGATTCATATATTTGAAGAGACCAGCTTTTAAATTTATTCACAGCTATTAACTATTTTTAAGACTCTTGGATTAGTAAAATTTCTGTGTTCTTGAAAAACATCATCAGATGTCTGAATTAACCATTTTTAAGTGTTAACATAATTATTTTTAAATGATTTTTAAAAGCAGTACTTGAAGGAACTTGCCTGGTGGTCCAGTGGTTAAGACTCCACGCTCCCAATGCAGGGGGCCTGGGTTCGATCCCTGGCCAGGGAACTAGATCCTGTGTGCGTGCTGCAACTAAGAGTCCGCATGCCGTAACTAAAAGACCCTACATGCCACAACTAAGACCCGGCACAGCCAAATAAATAAATAAATATATATATATATATATTTTTTTTTAAAAAAGCAGTACTTGAAGAAACAGAGAGGAAGCCTAGAAAAATACAAATTTAAGACACTAGAATTCCTATAATATGATCTCGGGCTAGATAGCTTCACCAAGTTAGATGTGCCCTTAGGGACCCTTCTCTTCTCTTCTAAAGGGACCTAACTCCTCTCCTTCACATTATCTTTATATTTGCCATAGCTTTAGCCTTTCTTTCAAATTTTTACAATCTCTCTAAGCCCCCATATTTACTTTCCCACCTTTGCTATTCTAGTTCAACCTGCCCCCACTGGGTTTACTGCAGAAACAGTTTCCTAATAGCAATCTCTCCTCTGGCCCATGAGAGCAGGATACTGGTATGCTGCTCTGCGTATCTCCCAGACAGGATTAGCATAAAGCTGTACACGCATTAGATGTTTAACCTGGACTGCTGAAGGAAAGAATAAACGAATAAATAGACTATCTTAGAAACTAGTAGACGGTCATGGAAGTGGTTTTCATAAGCAGACTCTGTCCATATCCTATGGCTCACATGACTGACAGCCTTTTGAATCATAAAAGAGAATGGGAACTAGAAAACTTGTTTTTTTTATGAAGAATAAAAAGTGTAGCAATCTAATAGAGTTCTTTTGCAGAGAGAAGCTACCTGACCTATATTGAAAACAGGGCTTTAGGGCCAGTCCAGACTGTGAACTGTGAGACTTGCCAGCGCACTTCCCCTACTGGTCCCCTACAGCAGCGGTCCCCAACCTTTTTGGAACCAGGGACTGGTTTTGTGGAAGACAATTTTTCCACGGCTCGCCCACTGCTCACCTCCTGCTGATTCCTAACAGGCCGAGGACCTGTACCGGTCCGCGGCCCGGGGGTTGGGGAGCCCTGCCCTAGAGAACTGGCAGTCAGGTTTGAACCCTCTGGGCAGAAGACTGGAAGATTCTTCTCTGGGGAATACAACCGACTCAAAAGAAGAGACCTACAGATATTCACAGCTGGAAGCACCCAATGCAACAACTTCAGGCTGATTACCCTAGAATGAAGCTATAATAGTAAATAAGCACCCTCCCTTGACTCACCTTTACTGTCCTACACCTAAGAGGAAAAGGTTAGCCACTAACATCAGACTTTGAAGAAAGTTTCTAACATGAAAGAGGCAAAACAAACAAGGAAATCGTAAAAACCAAACAACTCAGGGAAAGAAAAATAACTATCATTAACATTCTTAGGTGTCTAAGATACTTTATCAATGAAATAAAAAAGAAACAGAGAACTCCTAGAAATTAAAATATAATTTAACTTTAAATATGAATTTCAATAAAACAAAATTTAAAAAAATCAATAGAAGCACAGATGATGAGGTTGAGGCAAATCCCCCCAAAAGTAGAACAAAAAACCAGAGATTAAAAAAATCAGAAAGAAAACATAAAATCAGGATCAGTCCAGGAGGTCTAGCAGCTGAATAATAGAAGCTCCGAAAAGAAAGAACACAGAAATAGAAGGGGAAGAAATTCTTTGTAAAAGTTCAAGAAATCTCTGAACTAACAAACGTGTTCCCAGATTGAAAGGGTTGATCGAATGCTCAGGACAATGGATAAAAGGATCTTACCAAGGACTATTAACATGAAATTTCATAACACGAGAGACAAAAAGACAGTCCTAAAACCTTTCAGAGAGGAAAAAATAGGCTACACACAAAGTATCAAGTATTAGAAGGTCACTGAACATGAGAAAACCATGAACAACATGAGAAATTTCCTCAGAAAACAATGAAGCAATGACTCCAACATTTTTGGAGGAAATAATCTATAATCCTAAATTCAAATTATCAATGAAGTATAAAAGTAACATATGACATTTTCAAATACACAAGGAAGATTTTAATTTGTCTTCCCAAGGTCAATGGAAGAGGCATTCTACCAAAACAAAGGTGTCAGTTGAGAAAAGGGACAGGTTAAGAGATCCAGAAAAAGGGATCCAGTGTAAGAAAAGAGGTAAAAATGATGATAAAGGGAGATCCCAAGATGGTCCTTGTGCATCAGGCATTGAGCACCAACTGTAGCTGACACTATACATAACCAGGTGCATGCAGCTCAGGGAGTCATGAGCTAAAGGGAACTATAGGCTCCCCATGATCCCCACTGGAATCAGGTTATAGTTGTCCACTACTGTACCTTGCTTTATAATGCACCCTTCATTGGCCTCCTCCCCTTTCCTAATCTCCTAACAGGATTTCCTGGAATCATCTTCTAAATCAACCACTTGTGCTTACACCCATGCACATGGTTTACTTCCGGGGGGACCCAAACTAAGACAGTAACCAATCTAGAATGCAGCATCAGATACATATCTGAAAGATGATTGACACCTGGCACGTTTCAATGTATTGACAGGAAATTCATATCTGTGGCAGAGGGTTAGGGAAAGAATCAGTGAAAGGTACACAAAAAGTTAAGAAACTGAAAATTAAAACAATTATTAACTCCAGGAAAAACAAAAAGGTTGTATAAGAAAAGAAATATAACCATATTATTCTGTATGTCTCAGATCTGTACAAGTTTTACAAGGGTGTAAAATGTAAATACTGAATACTGATCCAACATAAATTATGCTATAAACATACTGGAACAATGAGAGAGGGGAAAGATGTGTTGCTTCTGGGAAACGGAAACGGGGGAAGTAACTCCAGCAGTAACAAAAAACTGTTGTTTTTTGTAAAAAGCTTTAAAAAAATATTTTATTTTTTTATAATATAAGCATATATTACTTCCATTAGGAAGTACTAAATGTAACATATTTCCCACTTCTTTTTCCATCAGTAGACCTAACTTAGTGGCTGAACTGCATAAACTACTCACAGTATCTTCACAGTCTGGGCACTGCTCTAACCTCAAGGGTGTTTCCACCAAAAAGTTCTGCTGAAAAGTATGTTCAGTGGTATACAGAGAATTGCCTAGGAAGAGAAAAGTTCACAAGGATTAACAGGTGAAATGCCATCAAGGAAAAAACCATCAGAGGCAAGGTCTCGATGAGTCCACATCTAGGTGATTTCTGGAAGGAAAGGTATCTGGTGAACTGAAACAGCAGGAAGTAAAATTAGGATGACCAAGAAAGCTAATTTATTCCCCCAAAGGGCTTCCATTGTTTTGTCTTCTGTTAAAAAGGGGAGGGGGAGCAGTTTCTTTTTTGTCCTCAAAAATTTATACTATCTATTCAGGGAGAGAAACAGGGGCAGTCAAAGCTCAATCTGTATCAGCTCTGGACTCTAAAGCATAATCTGTACCATCCCTTGAAGAGCTTTCTAATTCTGGGCACAGCCAAAGGGAAGTCAAAGCTCTGCGGAGAGTAAAACAGAAGCTCTCCTCGCACTGCCAAATGGTGTTATTTTCCTCTGACCTAAAAGTGGTGTCCCTGTGAGTCACTGCTCAGTCTCTCCTAAGCAACTAGCATGGTAACTAACTGGGAATGTTGAAAACCCAGTATTTCTGCTAAATCTTAGTGTTAAAAATATATATATATATATTTCTTAATCCAAATGATCAAACAGGAAAACAGACCATTAGGTCTTGTCTGTCATGGAAAACAGCATAGGGCATTACAATAAACATTAGCTTTGGTTCATACAAACACAGGTCAAAATCCAGGCTCCAAATCTTGCTAGCTGGGTATCCCTGAAAAGTCATTTAGTTCTGAAAGTTATTATCAGGATTCAGTGATAAACAGCAAGAAGAGCAACTAGCACAGACACACACCATAGGCATAGGAGACAGGGGAAAGCACTCCTTTCTACCCTCCATGTTCTCTTTCTAGAAATGTGTGTGAAGTGTTCCACTGTCAACTTGGTTGTATGGGAAACTACATTTCCCAGAACCCTCCCCTGCATGTTTCCAAGCTAGAATTGGTCCAAAGCGAGGCTGTGCACATTTGGGAGGCGAAGGTGAAGCAGCAGCCACACACTCGGAAGGCTGAGGTGAACACAGGTCCCAGTTTGTCCTCGATTTCATACTCTGTGCCCAGCTCTTCTTGAATGCTGATTCTGCTGACCAAGAGTGCCCCCAGGCCCACCACAGAGCTTCTGCTGCACACAGAGGTGGTAACCTTAAAGAGACAACAGTCTTCCGCAGCCTTCCATGTCAGCTGCCCTGTGCAGTGCTGCTCCAGCAGCTGGGCCTGCCTACCTGCCAGATTCCTGTAAGTTTGTTTACCTGGGTCAGGGCTGGTCAGTGAACTTTCTCTGATCCTTAACTCTACTTTTTTGGCCTTTATTTACCCAGATCTTCCTACAACTGTACAAGCTCTAGTTCCTTTAATAAATCTCTTAGTCCACAGTATCCACCATGTCTTTGCTTCCCTTACTGAACTCTGACTGACACAGTGGCTGATGGTCCAATATCTAAACTGATAAAAATTTATGATGGGAGAGGGGGAAGATGGCGGAAGAGTAAGACGTGGAGATCACCTTCCTCCCCACAGATACATCAGAAATACATCTACACGTGGAACAACTCCTACAGAACACCTAACGCTGGCAGAATACCTCAGACCTCCCAAAAGGCAAGAAACCCCCCACGTACCTGGGTAGGGCAAAAGAAAAACGAATAAACAGACAAATAATAGGGACAGGACCTGCACCAGTGGGAGGGAGCTGTGAAGGAGGAAAGGTTTCCACACACTAGGAAGCCCCTTCGCAGGCGGAGACTGCGGGCGGCAGAGGGGAGAGCTTCGAAGCCACGGAGGAGAGCGCAGCCACAGGAGTGCGGAGGGCAAAGTGGAGAGGTTCCCGCACAGAGGATCAGTGCCGACCGGCACTCACCAGCCCGGGAGGCTTGTCTGCTCATCCGCCGGGGCGGGCGGGGCTGGGAGACGAGGCTCGGGCTTCGGTACGGGCGCAGGGAGAGGACTGGCAGCGTGAACACAGCCTGAAGGGGTTAGTGCGCCACGGCTAGCCGGGAGGGAGTCCGGGAAAAAGTGTGGACGGGTAGGAGAGTCAAGAGACTTTTTCTTCCCTCTATGTTTCCTGGTGCGCGAGGAGAGGGGATTAAAAGCGCTGCTTAAAGGAGCTCCAGAGACGGGTGCGAGCAGCGGCTAACAGCGCGGACCCCAGAGACGGACATGAGACGCTAAGGCCGCTGCTGCCGCCGCCAAGAAGCCTGTGTAGGAGCACAGGTCACTCTCCACACCTCCCGTCCGGGGAGCTGCGCAGCCCGCCACTGCCAGGGTCCCGGGATCCAGGGTCAACTTCCCCGGGAGAACGCATGGCACGCCTCAGGCTGGTGCAACGTCACGTCGGCCTCTGCTACCGCAGGTTCGCCTCGCACTCTGTGCCCCTCCCTCCCCCCAGCCTGAGTGATCCAGAGCCCCCGAATCAGTGGCTCCTTTAACCCCGTCCTGTCTAAAAGAAGAACAGACGCCCTCCGGCGACCTACATGCAGAGGCGGGGCCAAATCCAAAGATGAGCCACTGGGAGCTGTGCGAACAAAGAAGAGAAAGGGAAATCTCTCCCAGCAGCCTCAGGAGCAGCGGATTAAAGCTCCACAATCAACTTGATATACTCTGCATCTGTGGAATACCTGAATAGACAACGAGTCATCCCAAATTGAGGAGGTGGACTTTGAGAGCAAGATTTATTATTTTTTCACCTTTTCCTCTTTTTGTGAGTGTGTATGTGTATGCTTCTGTGTGAGATTTTGTCTGTATAGCTTTGCTTTCACCATTTGTCCTAGGGTTCTTATCCATCCGTTTTCTTGTTTTTCTATTAAAAATTTTTCTTTCTTAATAATAATTTTTTTATTTTAATAACTTTATTTTATTTTACCTTACTTTATTTTATTTTATTTTCTTTCTTTCTTTTCTTTCTTTCCTTCTTTCTTTCTTTATTTCTTTTCCTCCCTCCCTCCCTCCCTCCCTTCCTTCCTTTCTACTATTTCTCCCTTTTATTCTGAGCCATGTGGCTGAAAGGCTCTTGGTGCTGCAGCCAGGAGTCAGGGCTCTGCCTCTGAGGTGGGAGAGCCAACTTCAGGACACTGGTCCACAAGAGACCTCCCAGCTCCACGGAATATCAAACGGCAAAAATCTCCCAATGATCTCCATCTCAACACCAGCACCCAGCTTCACTCAACGACCAGCAAGCTACAGTGCTGGACACCCTATGCCAAACAACTAGCAAGACAGGAACACAACCCCACCAATTAGGAGAGAGGCTGCCTAAAATCATAAGTCCACAGACACCCCAAAACACACCACCAGATGTGGACCTGCCCACCAGAAAGACAAGATCCAGCCTCAGCCACCAGAACACAGGCACTAGTCCCCTCCACCAGGAAGCCTACACAACCCACTGAACCAACTTTAGCCACTGGGGACAGACACCAAAAACAACAGGAACTACGAACCTGCAGCCTACAAAAAGGAGACCCCAAACACAGTAAGATAAGCAAAATGACAAGACAGAGAAACACACAGCAGATGAAGGAGTAAGATAAAAACCCACCAGACCTAACAAATGAAGAGGAAACAGGCAGTCTACATGAAAAAGAATCCAGAATAATGACAGTAAAGATGATCCAGAATCTTGGAAATAGAAGAGAGAAAATGCAAGAAACATTTAACAAGGACCTAGAAGAACTAAAGATGAAACAAGCAACGATGAACAACACAATAAATGAAACGAAAAATACTCTAGATGGGATCAATAGCAGAATAACTGAGGCAGAAGAACGGATAAGTGACCTGGAAGATAAAATAGTGGAAATAACTACTGCAGAGCAGAATAAAGAAAAAAGAAAGAAAAGAACTGAGGACAGTCTCAGAGACCTCTGGGAAAACATTAAACACACCAACATTCGAATTATAGGGGTTCCAGAAGAAGAAGAGAAAAAGAAAGGGACTGAGAAAATATTTGAAGAGATTATAGTGGAAAACTTTCCTAATATGGGAAAGGAAATAGTTAATCAAGTCCAGAAGGCACAGAGAGTCCCATACAGGATAAATCCAGGGAGAAACACTCCAAGAAACATATTAATCAAACTGTCAAAAATTAAATACAAAGAAAACATATTAAAAGCAGCAAGGGAAAAACAACAATTAACACAGAAGGGAATCCCCATAAGGTTAACAGCTGATCTTTCAGCAGAAACTCTGCAAGCCAGAAGGGAGTGGCAGGACATATTTAAAGCGATAAAGAGAAAAACCTACAACCAAGATTACTCTACCCAGTAAGGATCTCATTCAGATTTGATGGAGAAATTAAAACCTTTACAGACAAGCAAAAGCTGAGAGAGTTCAGCACCACCAAACCAGTTTACAACAAATGCTAAAGGATCTTCTCTAGGCAAGAAACACAAGAGAAGGAAAAGACGTATAATAACAAACCCAAAACAATTAAGAATATGGAAATAGGAATATACATATCGATAATTACCTTAAATGTAAATGGATTAAATGCTCCCACCAAAAGACACAGACTGGCTGAATGGATACAAAAACAAGACTCATATATATGCTGTCTACAAGAGACCCACTTCAGACCTAGAGACACATACAGACTGAAAGTGAGGGGATGGAAAAAGATATTCCATGAAAATGGAAACCAAAAGAAAGCTGGAGTAGCAATTCTTATATCAGACAAAATGGACTTTAAAATAAAGACTATTAGAAGAGACAAAGAGGGCACTACATAATTATCAAGGGATCGATCCAAGAAGAAGATATAACAATTGTAAATATTTATGCACCTAACATAGGAGCACCTCAATACATAAGGCAAATGCTAACAGCCATAAAAGGGGAAATCGACAGTAACACTTTCATAGTAGGGGACTTCAACACCCCACTTTCACCAATGGACAGATCATCCAAAATGAAAATAAATAAGGAAACACAAGCTTTAAATGATACATTAAACAAGATGGACTTAATTGATATTTATAGGACATTCCATCCAAAAACAACAGAATACACATTTTTCTCAAGTGCTCATGGAACATTCTCCAGGATAGATCATATCTTGGGTTACAAATCAAGCCTTGGTAAATTTAAGAAAATTGAAATTGTATCAAGTATCTTTTCCGACCACAACGCCTCATATCAATTACAGGAAAAGATCTGTAAAAAATACAAACACATGGAAGCTAAACAATACACTACTTAATAACGAAGTGAACACTGAAGAAACCAAAGAGGAAATCAAAAACTAACTAGAAACAAATGATAATGGAGACATGACGACCCAAAACCTATAGGATGCAGTAAAAGCAGTTCTAAGAGGGAAGTTTACAGCAATACAATCCTACCGTAAGAAACAGGAAACATCTCGAATAAACAACCTAACCTCGCACCTAAAGCAATTAGAGAAAGAAGAACAAAAAAACTCCAAAGTTAGCAGAAGGAAAGAAATCATAAAGATCAGATGAGAAATAAATGAAAAAGAAATGAAGGAAACAGTAGCAAAGATCAAGAAAACTAAAATCTGGTTCTTTGAGAAGATAAACAAAATTGATAAACCATTAGCCAGACTCATCAAGAAAAAAAGGGAGAAGACTCCAATCAATAAAATTAGAAATGAAAAAGGAGAAGTAATAACTGACACTGCAGAAATACAAAAGATCATGAGATTACTACAAGCAACTATATGCCAATAAAATGGAAAACCTGGAAGAAACGGACAAATTCTTAGAAATGCACAACCTGCCAAGACTGAATCAGGAAGAAATAGAAAATATGAACAGACCAATCACAAGCACTGAAATTGAAACTGTGATTAAAAATCTTTCAAAAAACAAAAGTCCAGGACCAGATGGCTTCACAGGCGAGTTCTATCAAATATTTAGAGAAGAGCTAACACCTATCCTTCTCAAACTCTTCCAAAATATAGCAGAGGGAGGAACACTCCCAAACTCATTCTATGAGGCCACCATCACTCTGATACCAAAACCAGACAAGGATGTCACAAAGAAAGAAAACTACAGGCCAATATCACTGATGAACGTAGAGGCAAAAATCCTCAACAAAATACTAGCAAACAGAATCTAACAGCACATTAAAAGGATCATACACCATGATCAAGTGAGGTTTACTCCAGGAATGCAAGGATTCTTCAATATACACAAATCAATCAATGTTATACACCATATTAACAAACTGAAGGAGAAAAACCATATGGTCATCTCAATAGATGCAGAGAAAGCTTTTGACAAAATTCAACACCCATTTATGATAAAAACCCTGCAGAAAGTTGGCATAGAGGGGACTTTCCTCAACATAATAAAGGCCATATATGACAAACCCACAGCCAACATCGTCCTCAATGATGAAAAACTGAAAACATTTCCACTAAGATCAGGAACAAGACAAGGTTGCACACTCTCACCACTCTTATTCAACATAGTTTTGGAAGTTTTAGCCACAGCAATCAGAAGAAAAGGAAATAAAAGGAATCCAAACAGGAAAAGTAGAAGTAAAGCTGTCACTGTTTGCAGATGACATGATACTATACATAGAGAATCCTAAAGATGCTACCAGAAAACTACTAGAGCTAATCAATGAATTTGGTAAAGTAGCAGGATACAAAATTAATGCACAGAAATCTCTGGCAATCCTATACACTAATGATGAAAAATCTGAAAGTGAAATCAAGAAAACACTCCCATTTACCATTGCAACAAAAAGAATAAAATATCTAGGAGAAAACCTACCTAAGGAGACAAAAGACCTGTATACAGAAAATTATAAGACTGATGAAAGAAATTAAATATGATACAAATAGATGGAGAGATATACCATGTTCTTGGATTGGAAGAATCAACATTGTGAAAATGACTTTACTACCCAAAGCAATCTACAGATTCAACGCAATCCCTATCAAACTACCACTGGCATTTTTCACAGAACTAGAACAAAAAATTTCACAATTTGTATGGAAACACAAAAGACCCCAAATAGCCAAAGCAACCTTGAGAATGTAAAACGGAGCTGGAGGAATCAGGCTCCCTGACTTCAGACTATACTACAAAGCTACAGTAATCAAGACAGTATGGTACTGGCACAGAAACAGAAATATAGATCAATGGAACAAGATAGAAAGCCCAGAGATAAACCCACACACATATGGTCACCTTATCTTTGATAAAGGAGGCAGGAATGTACAGTGGAGAAAGGACAGCCTCTTCAGTAAGTGGTGCTGGGAAAACTGGACAGGTACATGTAGAAGTATGAGATTAGATCACTCCCTAACACCATACACAAAAATAAGCTCAAAATGGATTAAAGACCTAAATGTAAGGCCAGACACTATCAAACTCTTAGAGGAAAACATAGGCTGAACACTATGACATAAATCACAGCAAGATCCTTTTTGACCCACATCCTAGAGAAATGGAAATAAAAACAAAAATAAACAAATGGGACCTAAGGAAAGTTCAAAGCTTTTGCACAGCCAAGGAAACCATAAACAAGACCAAAAGACAACCCTAGAATAGGAGAAAATATTTGCAAATGAAGCAACTGACAAAGGATTAATCTCCAAAATTTACAAGCAGCTCATGCAGCTCAATAACAAAAAAACAAACAACCCAATCCAAAATGGGCAGAAGACCTAAACAGACATTTCTCCAAAGAAGATATACAGACTGCCAACAATTACATGAAAGAATGCTCAACATCACTAATCATTAGAGAAATGCAAATCAAAACTACAATGAGATATCATCTCACACCAGTCAGAATGGCCATCATCAAAAAATCTTGAAACAATAAATGCTGGAGAGGGTGTGGAGAAAAGGGGACACTCTTGCACTGCTGGTGGGAATGTGAATTGGTTCAGCCATTATGGAGAACAGTATGGAGGTTCCTTAAAAAACTACAAATAGAACTACCATATGACCCAGCAATCCCACTACTGGGCATATATCCTGAGAAAACCATAATTCAAAAAGAGTCATGTACCAAAATGTTCACTGCAACTCTATTTACAATAGCCAGGAGATGGAAACAACCTAAGTGTCCATTATCGGATGAACGGATAAAGAAGATGTGGCACATATATACAATGGAATATTACTCAGCCATAAAGAAACGAAATTGAGCTATTTGTAATGAGGTGGATAGACCTAGAGTCTGTCATACAGAGTGAAGTATGTCAGAAAGAAAAAGACAAATACCGTATGCTAACACATATATATGGAATTTAAGAAAAAAAAATGTCATGAAGAACCTAGGTGTAAGACAGGAATAAAGACACAGACCTACTAAAGAACGGACTTGAGGATATGGGGAGGGGGAAGGGTAAGCTATGACAAAGTGAGAGTGGCATGGACATATATACACTACCAAACGTAAAATAGATAGCTAGTGGGAAGCAGCCGCATAGCACAGGGAGATCAGCTCAGTGCTTTCTGACCACCTAGAGGGGTGGGATAGGGAGGGTGGGAGGGAGGGAGATGCAAGAGGGAAGAGATATGGGAACATATGTATATGTATAACTGATTCACTTTGTTATAAAGCAGAAACTAACACACCATTGTAAAGCAATTATACTCCAATAAAGATGTAAAAAAAATTATGATTTATCCTTGATAGAGCCCTGAAAGTAAGTCAATAAAAATGATTGTAAATATTTCAATTGTGCAACTCTGTTTTCAGGATGGAAATTTCTGCAGCTCTGTAGGTAGGAGTTAGCTGCTAACTGTGGAAGGAAAACCAGAAAGGACAGCCAGTTTAACAAGGTGGGATTAAGATACAGACTTTGGAGTCAGACTGTCTGAGACCAAATCCTGGCTATATTTCTTGCTAGATGATTCTGGCCTCAGTTTCCTCATTTGTAAAATGGTACCTCCCCCTCATTTTAAGGTTAGGATGATGCAAGGATTAGATGATATAATGTATGTCACAATGTTGGTACATGATAAACATTCAATAAATGTTGGCTATTTCTATGAGTATCAGACATGCCAGCAAGTTCCCTGTGTGATTTTGTATGAGTTACTTTACCTCTCTGAGTCTCAGGTTCTTCACTGATAAAAAGTTGGAAAAAAAGGAGACAGTTGGATAATTCCTAAAACTCTTCCAAGTTCCCCTACTTAAGGTGGTTCTTCTTAGATAGAAGACTTCTCCAGGAAAGCATGCCTTGGCCTTCAGCCGTAGAAAACTTCAGCAGTTTCCTGAAGTTGCTAGAACTGTCCCTCTTCTTGGAATGACCCCATTCTCTGTCTACCTGCCCAACACAACACGAGGCACATCTTTTCTACAGTTCTTCCCAATTACCCTTTACCTCTACTGCCTCCAAGTATACGTGACCCTTCCCTCATTTTATGTCTCCGCCATGCCCTGTACATACACTGATCATATCTCACATGATACTTTCTCTCTTTTCTGCATGTCTGTTTCCTGATACAAGTTAGGAAACTACATCTTACTGAATTCTAGCAAAGGGCCAAGCATACAGCAGGTGCTTACTTATTAACTGTGGGCTGAATGATTTCATTTAAAAGTTTTGGGTTTTTATACAATTTTCTGTATATATCATTTTTTCTAATCCTTAGAAAAGACTTCCCTGTTCAAAAGCACAACAATCTCTTATTGTGCTCTAAAATGGAGCAAGAGTCTGCTGATAAGATCTAATTACACACTAACTCTGCGATCTGATAGGATGATTTGGGAGAGCAGGTCATGCTGATGGCAATCTGGCTGGTGTTTCCTTTACATACATGAGATTTTAAGATTTCCGAGGATGCTGGGCCTTTTCATTTCTCCTGGCTCCACTTCTTTAAAGTGCAGAAGGGTGAGACCCCATTTTCCATTCACTCATTATTAATGCTGGCTCTTTGGAAGCACGACATCTCTCAATTATGCCATGAAAAAGTGCTTTATGGGAAAATGATAAGAAGCTGATCACACAATCTCCTGGAATCAGGATAGAGGCTCTCATTTCTCCCAACAAAAGAGGGCTCCTATGCTAAATTATAAGCCCTAAGGGGATAAAAAAAGATCAATAAAAATCAATACATAGGTGACACTGGAAACAATTATGTATCCCCCAATACAGAAAAATTATGAATTTGCACTCCCTGAGTGAAGTGGTATTTACCAAAAAATCAGCTTTCTAAAGATTTTTTTAGAAATGAATTAAATGATTAAATGAATAAAATGAATGATTAAATGATTAAATGAATAATTAAATGAATAAAACATTCATTGCCTGAGGGGGACTATGCCAGAGAGACTCTGAGAGAAGCAAGGCCCAGTCTCTGTCCTCAATGAGCTTATTGTCTAGTTGGAGAGTCAGAGAGCGCCTCCACTCACTGTGATCTGAGGCAGCCTCAGGCCATACTGTGAATAAGGTTATAATGTATTCACACCACAGAATTGAGCAATGAATTCTGCTAGGAGAGTAAGGCCAGGAAGGGTCATGAAACAGGTGACACTTGAGCTGGGTTTCTGGAAGAGTGAGCTGTAAAGGCAGAGGAGTAGGAAGGGCCATTCCAGGCATCTGGCGACTATGAGCAAAGGCACATAACAATGCCTGGTGCATTTGGAAACTTCAAAGTGTCTGTGGCTTAGGTGCAAGGCCAAACGGAACAATGTGAAGAGGCCACAGAGTTGGTACCAGGCTGTGAAGGGCCCTGAATTGCACACTGAGGAGCTTAGAGTCTCCCATCAAAGGTTTCTGACAGAGAGTTATTTAACATCTAGACCTTCAAAAGGGCTTTAATTCAAATTATATCAGGTTTAGATTTTGGAAAAAAGATTCCTATCATCAACTTAGGGAAACTGAGAAGTGGGTCTTCCTAAAATGGAAAGCCACTGGAGACAGAGAAACCAGTTATGAAAACACTGTAATAGATGAGTCCTGAGGAAATAGGAGAAGAGAGAAATTGTGGTGGGTAGCATTCATCAGGTGACTGATTAAACGTGAGGAGAAAGGAGAGGGGCATCTAGGATGGTGTCAGGGCAGTGGCTGGCTGCCCATTCATCACCTGGGGAGGTTTTAAAACTAATGATTCCTTCAAAGGTGGTACTGGGTCAACGAGATTCTGTAAGAAAAAACATCGGCTCAACTCTACCTCACACTATACCTATAATTGATTCTAAGTGGATTGCAGATCTAACTATGGAAGGAAACACAGTACAACTTTTAAAAAATAATATCGGAGAACACACTCATGACCTGTAGAATACGCAAATATTTCTTAAAATAGGGCACACAAACACTTATTCATAAAAAAAGCATTTCTAAATTGGACTGTGTTAAAATTAAGAACTTCTATCTTTCAAAAGAAATCATTACAAAGAATTAAAAGGCAACCAAAAAAATGGGGCTTCCCTGGTGGCACAGTGGTTAAGAATCCGCCTGCCAATGCAGGGGACACGGGTTCGAGCCCTGGCCCGGGAGATCCCACATGCCACGGAGCAACTAAGTCCGTGCACCACAACTACTGAGCCTGCACTCTACAGCCTACAAGCCACAGCTACTGAGCCTGCATGCCACAACTACTGAAGCCCATGCACCTAGAGGCCGTGCTCTGCAACAAAAGAAACCACAACAATGAGAAGGCCATGCACCTCAGTGAAGGGCAGCCCCTGCCGCAACTAGAGAAAGCCCGCACACAGCAACGAAGACCCAACACAGCCAAAAATAAAACAAACAAATAATTTTAAAAAAGGCAACCAAAAAAAAGTTAAGATACTCACAATACACATATCCAAAATAGGACTTGTATCCAAAATATTAAAAAGAAAAAACTCCTATAAACCATTAAGAAAAAGATGACCCAATTTTTTAAATGTGCAAGAGGGTTGAACAGACAGTTCACCAAATAAGATATTCAAATATCTAATCTGAAAGGGGCTCAATTTCATTATTTTGCCAATGCAAATGAAACCACATTGAAACATACCCACAGGAATGGTTAAAGTGGAAAAAAAAAAGAAAAGAAAAAAAACTCAGAAAATATCAAGTGTTCAGAGGGTGTAGAACAACCTGAACTCTCAAATTGTGCTGGTGGGGACCATCGGGGAAGATGGTGGAAGAGTAAAACGCGGAGGTCACCTTCCTCCCCACAGATACACCAGAAATACATCTACACGTCCAATTCTGCTGGTGGGAGCGAGAACTGGTAGAACATTTTGGAAAACAACTTAGCAGTATCTATCTACAAAAGCTGAAAAGACTTACACCCTGTGCCCCAGCAATTCCACTTGTAGGCGTATATCCATCAGAAATGTGCCTAAGACTCATATACAAAAATGGGCTGTTCAAAATAGCCAGAAAATAAAAACACCCAAATGTGTATCAGTGAGAAAACAGACAAATAAATTGTGCTCTATTCTCACAATGGAACGCTAGACAACAATGAGAATGAAAGGACTATACGTACACACAGCAAAAGAAATATAAAGTTGAGCAAAAGGAGGCAGATCTAAAGAGTACATGCTCTATGATTTCATTTAAGCAAAAGTCTAAATTAGACAGAACTATATGGCCTTAGAAATCAGGACAGCTTGCATCTGGAAGGGCAGCAATGGGCAGTTTCTTAAACTAGGTACCTTTACATGACAGTATCAGTTTGTAATAATTCATTGAGCCATACATTTATGATTTGAGCACTACACTTTTTGTATATTATAGATCAATAAAAAGCTCAGAAAAAAAACCAAAACCTGATGCCTGTGTGCCACTTCCAGATTTCCAAGTAACCAGTCTGCCTTGTGGTCTGGCCAGCTACAGTCTTTAAAGTCCCTTAGGTGATTCTAACATACACCAAGTTTGAGAACACTGCATTCCAATCTCTAGACTGAATACCTGGGTGATGATAAAAATCTGAGATGAAGAACACAGGAGGAAGAGACTTTGGGGAGGAAATATAGAGGTGTTTCAAATTCAGCAAATACAAAGTCTAACAGAATATCCACAAGGTTGGACTAAACATATAACTAAATACATGGGTCTTGAGCCCCAAGAGGGTAGATTATCTGATAACACCTGGAATCTTTTTTTTTTCTTTCCCAGTTTTACTGAGATATAATTGGCCTATAACACTGAATAAGTTTAAGGTGGACAACATAATGATTTGATATATGCATATATCATGAAATGATCACTATGGGAAGTTTAGTTAACATGCATCCTCACACAGTTACAATTTTTTTTTCTTCTGATAAGAACTTTGAAGGTCTACTCTCTTACCAACTTTCAATATGGTATTGAAATATAGAAGTTAAACAATATGGTACTGTTAACTATAGTCCTCAAGCTATACATTACATCCTCAGAACTTACTTATCTTATAGCTGGAAGTTTGTACCTTTTGACCACTTTCACCCATTTCATGCACTCCCCCTACCCCCCAGCTCTGACTACCACCCATGTGAGCTCTGTTTCTATGAGTTTGGTGTTTTACATTCCATGTAAGTGAGATCATACAATTTTTTGGTGTGTATACATACATTTATAAAATGGAATATTATTCAGCCATAATAAAGAAGGAAACACCTGGAATCTTGAAGTCTAGGCCATTAGATAAAAGGAAGAAGGGGAAGAAAATCCCCCCCAAATCAAGATAAAACAAAATTCCACAAGTTTTCTTTTTCTTCTGGTTTTATATTTGGTAGGTGGGAATTAGCTGTAATTAGTGTTACCATCAGCCAGGAGCTTTACATAAACTTTTTTTTTTTTTTTTTTTTTTGCGGTATGCGGGCCTCTCACTGTTGTGGCCTCTCCCGTTGGGGAGCACAGGTTCCGGATGCGCAGCCTCAGCGGCCATGGCTCACGGGCCCAGCCGCTCCGCGGCATGTGGGATCTTCCCGGACCGGGGCATGAACCTGTGTCCCCTGCAACGGCAGGCGGACTCTCAACCACTGCGCCACCAGGGAAGCCCATACATAAACAGTTTTTTAAAAAAAATTTTATTGAAGTATAGTTGATTTACAATGTTGTACTTGTAAATTTCTGTACAGTAAAGTGATTCCATTATATATACATATATATATATTCAGTTATATATATATATTCTTTTTCATATTCTTTTCCATTATGGTTTATCACAGAATATTGAATATATCAATAGTTCCCTGTGGTATACAGTAGGACCTTGTTTATCCATTCTATATATAATAGTATGCCTCTGTTAATCCTAAACTCCCATTCCTTCCCTCCTCCACCACTCCCCCTTGGTAACCACAGTCTATTCTGTATATCTGTGAGTCTGTTTTCATTTTGTAGATATGCTGATTTGTATCACATTTTAGATTCCACATTTAAGTGATATCATATGGTATTTGTCTTTCTCTTTCTGACTTCACTTAGTATGATAATCTCTAGGTCCATCTATGTTGCTACAAATGGCATTATTTCATTCTTTTTGATGGCTGAGTAGTATTCCGCTGTATATAAACATATACCACACCTTCTTTATCCATTCATCTGTTGATGGACATTTAGGTTGTTTCCATGTCTTGCCTATTGTAAATAGTGCTGTTATGAACACAGGGGGTGCATGTATCTTTCTGAATTATAGTTTCATCTGGATATATGCCTAGGAGTGGGATTGCTGGATCATATGGCAACCCTATTTTTAGTTTTTTGAGGAACCTCCATACTGTCTGCCATAGTGGCTGCACCAATTTACATTTCCACCAACAGTGTAAGAGGATTCCCTTTTCTCCACACCCTCTCCAGCATTTGTTATTTGTAGACTTTTTAATGATGGCCATTCTGACTGGTGTGAGGTGATACCTCATTGTAGTTCTGATTTGTATTTCTCTAATAAGTAGAGATGTTGAGCATCTTTTCATGTGATCCCTATCAAATTACCTATGACAGTTCCTACAGAACTAGAACAAATAATCCTAAAATTTATATGCAACCATAAAAGACCCAGAATTGCCAAAGGAATCCTGAGGAAAAAGAACAAAGCAGGAGGCATAACCCTCCCAAACTTCAGACAGTACTACAAAGCTACAGTAATCAAAACAGTGTGGAGCTGGCACAAAAACAGACATTAATGGAACAGAACAGAGAGCCCAGAAAAAAAAAAACACACATACCTATGATTAATTAATCTTCAACATAGGCGGCAAGAACATGAAATGGGAAAAAGTCTCTTCAGCAAGTGATGCTGGGAAAGTTGGACAGTCGCATGTAAATCAATGAAGTTAAAACACACCCTCACACCATACACAAAAATAAACTCAAAATGGCTTAAAGAATTAAACAAAGATATGACATCATAAAACTCCTGGAAGAAATCATAGGCAAAACATTCTCTGACATAAATCATACAAATGTTTTCTTAGGTCAGTCTCCCAAGGCAATAGAAATAAAAACAAAAATAAACAAATGGGACCTAATCAAACTCACAAGCTTTTGCACAGCAAAGGAAACCCATAAACAAAATGAAAAGATAACCTATGGGAGAAAATATCTGCAAACGAAGCTACTGACAAGGGCTTAATTTCCAAAATATACAAACAGTTCATACAACTCATCAACAAACATACAAACAACCCAATCAGAAAATGGGCAGAAGACCTAAATAGACATTTCTCCAAAGATGACACACAGAAGGAGAGTTTATTAATGGCTTTTTAGCCACACATTTTAGTTTTCTAGAAGGGTTTGTGTGTGACAGGCTTGTAAAAACCTTGAGGAAGATACGAGCTCAGATTTGGCATAATGAGGAATTAATTATGAGGGAAGCAGATTAGATGGGATATTCTGAGGGAAGAAGAGGCTAATCAAGGTCTGGCGGATAATTATTAAGAAGTTGGAAAGCATGCGACCTAAAGATTATAAAGATTTAAAAATCTTCATGTTTTGAAACCTTATATATTTAGAAATCACTAATCTGAGTTAGAAGCTTAAAGGGATGACAGAAAATAGCAAATGTGCATTAAGTTCCCAATGTTAGCTGGAGGTAGACCCTCCAGGGAGCCCCGGACCCCTCTTCTCTTTGGGGCCTGTCATCTGCAGCCCACAGTAGTTTTGTAATGCACATAAACATTTAAACTTAATCTTCACCAACACCACCACCAGCCTGTGGGTCTCACTGTGTCATTCTCACTGTGGAGAGAGGGCTGCATCCACAAGGTGAAGATGCAGAGGCTCAGGGAGACTGGAAAATCGGCCCAAGTTCTCAAAAGTTACTATGAGGGAAAAACTGAATTTAGACTCCCTTGGGGAGCCAGACATAACCCCTGACTGCTGTCGAGAGAACCCCCACTGAAGAAAATGCATGACACTGCCCTGCTGGCATGTTGTGCTTCCTACCTTAATATTCTCCTAAGTGAATGCTATGTCAGGGGACGCCTTATGGAGCCGTGTGGGACAAATTGGCTGGCTGGGCCAATGAAGACCCCCTGAAAATGAGTGTTGCAGGGACTTTGGAGCAATTTTAAATAAGTATTTTATTACTGTCTGTATTCATTTCCTAGGGCTGCTGTAACAAAGTTATCATAAACTGGGTGACTTTCAACAATAGAAATGAATTCTCTCACATTTATGAAAGACTCTTCCCTATACCTTGCCTTTGCCTTCCATTTGGCTGTTTCTCAGTTGCTTCCTTTATAATAAACCAGTAAACATGAAATAAGCATTTCTCTGCGTTCTGTCAGCCATTCTAGCAAATTAGCAAACCCAAGGAGGGGGTCAGAAGCAGCAGAGGCATCTGACATTGGAGCAGTCTTGTGGGACTGAGCCCTTATCTGATGCCAACTCCAAGTAGAGAGTGTCAGAACTGAGTTGAATTGTATGACCCCCTGGTAGAGCCAGAGAATTGGTTGGTGTAGGGAGAAAAACGTACTCATCTAGTGTCAGAAGTGTTCTGTGGGTAGACTGTAGGGAAAAAACAGTAGTTTTCCTTTTACATCTCTAAAACAGGCTGCAGCACACTCATATGAGTGGGCGCTGAGGTCCTGACAGACATCTGTAGGAAAACCCTTGAGACTGCTTTTCTAGAAAGGTTCCATGCAATGTCAGGACAAGTGGATCCCAAGCCTCTGAGGACAAGGCAAAAGTGGTGTTTTCTAAAGAGGGGTTGATCCCAAAGACAGTGATGGCAAAAGATGGAACGCTCTTTTTCCTAAGTGGAAGAAAAAAAAAAAGGAGAGACAGTTCTGATGTCATTTTATTTTATTTTTTTAGTTTCATTAACTATAATTCAAAATCAAGGTTTATAGCAGTCTTTGCAGAACAGAAAGCTGGAATGAAGAGGCCCAGCACCAATCTGAGCGCAGGTAGGGGGGTGAAGGGGAACAGGGTGGTGAAAATGAGTGTCCACTGCAAGGGGGAAGGGATGAGTGATGAGTCTGCACCTCATCTCTCTCTTCCACGCTAAATGATCAGGACAGGAGTGTTTGGCAAAAGACCTTCTGTAAATTCAAAAAAAGTACAACCTACTTTAAACTGCTGTATAATGCTCTCAAGAGTAGCTTCCTTCTCTCTTCAACTGGGAAATTTCAAATAAAAAAACATAGTGGCAGGGCATCTGTCTGTCACAACAGGGAAGAATAAAAGCCACCCCGACCCTGGCCAGTGTTGATGAAGGCAGTTGACACACTCAGGCAGAAGACGTGGCCACAGCATTCCAAGTCACATCTTCATGTTCTGACTGAGAGGGGAAACCTAATGGACTTAGCATCCATCAGGGAAGGCCAAAGACGGGGAATAAATTTTTCAGAAACCTTTCACTTCTTTTAGGGACTTAATTCCTTTCTCGTCTCTACCTACCTTACAGAAAACAAACCTAGCTGCCTCAAAGAGCAGAGAGCTTTAGCAGACAAATGCTTAATGATTTGTACTAGTCTTCATAAATGCTACCATCTGGTCTGAAATTTTAGAAAGAGCCCTGAAATACCTTTGAATAACTGAAGATCACGATGACATTTCATCTTATAGCTATCATTTCAGAAATATCTACTACGTGTAATTCACATACATCATCTCTTTAATCCTCCCCAAAATACAAGAGACAGCTTCAGCTTCTCCATTTTACAGATAAGGAAAATGAAGCAGAAAGAAATGATGTACTTGCTCAAGGACACACAGCAACAAGAAGCTGAGCAAAAACTGAATCCTAGCTGTGTCTCAAAAACCCAATTTCCTCCCAGGATGCCACTCTGACTCTGGCTGCTTTATTACTTCTTCATTAAAACGGGTCAAATTAAGACATGTCAGCAGCAAGATGTAGAGCTCTAGCTATACTTACACTTGTTAGGTGTTTGAAAATGCAGAGGTGAAGAAGTGTGATACATGCTGTGACTCAGGAAGCAGGATGAGTGCTACACCAGAGTCAGGAGACTGGAGGTCTCTCCATCTGCGCGACCTTGGGCAAGCCACTTAACCCTCTGCTTCCTCGCCTCAAACCTAAGAAGACCAGCTTACCTGATGTCTGTAATGCTTTTCAAATCTAACAACCTCTCATACATGCACTACAATCCACTAGGATAAGTGAACTAAGTCACCTACAAATGAGTACATGGTATCTATCCCAGTGTACACAGAACCTTAATGTAAATTTTCAGAACCAAAGAAACTCGTCCTTTGCAAAACCCTCTTGGAGATCAAAACCAATAGGTCTTACTTTAAACCTCCAATGTAAAGATTTTACCTTTATTCTTTTTTTAATTCCTCCTTTATTCAGTTTTTTTCCTACAAGAATGAATACTACAGCCAGACTATTTCCTAATGATCTGCTTTCTGTGTATGGATCTTTACAAAAACAAGAATTTTTTTAAAAGATCAAATCGGTACTTCAAGGAAAACAAGAAGGTAATTTACTCTCTTCTTGTAGAAAGTTATTAAATTTCAATAGGGAAGTTAATTACTAAACACAACAAATACTGTGAACAAGCATTGCTAAAATTGAGAGGACAAAAGTGATATTTAGATGAGAAAATATAGCCTCTTTTTGAAGATAAAAAAATTAGAACTGCGTTCTTCTGTGATGGAATCTATTATCATTCCCTACTAATTAATGCAAGGGCATGTGTTGTCAAAAGGATAAAAGGACAGGGTTCACTGTAGCTCTGCTGAGAAGAGAAGGTTTACCCCAATCTCACTGTTCTTGATTATAAGCAAGTGATACTAATACTTAGTTACAGAATTGTTGTGATGGTGAAATGAAGTGATACATGTAATCGAAGCAGGCAGTAAATAAATGTTAGTTCTTTCCTTCCCTTTCCCCCTTTTGACTGGAAAAAAAAAAAAACAAAACTGTAGTTCATGCCCATTTCATTGAAATAGTCACCAAGAGCTAAAAATCTACTTACCTCTTTATTATCTATCAAAGCTCAATGATATCTTTAGTTGGAGCAAAAAGTTAAGTCTGAATTACATCAACTAAATTTGTAAAGTCTTTTACAGAGATTATAATCGGGATATGAATACAAATCCCCAAATCACACTAAGTTAGATTTGGGGCTTAATACTTGCAACAAAATGTATGTAATAAGTAACATTTTAGCATATATTTCACACTGGCAACCTGTGATGATTGTGTATAATGGCCTAATTTTTCCAGATGAAATCTCAGAATATTTGCAACTCTAAAATGATCTCTCTGATGCCTTGTACTGTGAGCAACATGTTTCCTAGCCTTGCACACTAACAATTATTAAAGGGTACAAAAGATTTATATGGTAATTAGGACTTAGGTAAATAACCTCAAACCTTTGCAGTTGCTCTTGAAGTTAAATATTAGAAGGGACTGAGGAAAGGGAAGAGGAAGTTTTGCCTGCTGACTTATACAAATATGTAATTGTAGCAGGGAATCATACTACTCTCAACCCAAATAATGCTATTTATAAAACACTTCTCTCCAAGGTAGCAAAGCTCTTGTATGCCCCTGCTGAGTGGGAAACAGTGCGGAGGTATTTTAAGACACTCAGCCGTGATACACAGTCAGCAGCCCTTAAGAACCCGTGAGATGGGACAGTAAACATCTCCCGCCTCCGCATGGGGTGTTATAAGACGCCAACACAGGTCTCACAGTATGCCCTGGGAAAGCAGGCAATTACATCACAGGAGCAGAGAATGGTTCCTGCCACTTGAAAAGTACACAATCCCCTGTGCACTAACATCATGAGCTTCTGCTTCGTCAGGTTTTTGCAGCAGATAGAACTATGATATTCTTGTGGGAGGGGTCCTACAGTGGGACTTTTCCCTGGAGGCCTTACCTGTGGAGGAATTGCTGGGTAAGCCCCTGAGATACCCTGAGGTAGGGCTGCAGACCACTGAGAAGAGAAGGTGAGTGACATTTCTCGAGCCCTTATAAAGTACACTGCACTGTACCAAATGCTTTTCACTGTCACATGTTTTAAAGAGATCTTCAGGCTTAGCATAGAATGGACTTGTCCTACCACTCCCTCAGGGGTTCAGGAGACTTCATCCAAAGCTGAAAAGATATGACAGGTTTTCCCCATCGACTTCCTGCTTCCATATTAAGGAGCCCAACGTGATAAGGGCAAATGACCTGTTGGCCCCCGCAGACAGTGATATGCTTGAAATAGGAGCTCTGGGTGGGGAACAAACAGCCATACTGTATTAGTTTTCCATGCTGTGTAACAAAGTTCCACAAACTCAGTGGCTTCTAGCCACAGATTTATTACCCTACAGTTTCTGTAGGTTAGAAGTCCAGGCACAACTTAACTGAGTCCTCTGTTCGGGGTCTCACAAGGCTATATTCAATTCAAGGTGTCAGCCAGGCTGCCTTGTTATTAGGAAGCTTCAGTGGCAATGAATCTGCTTCCCAGCTCCCTTGGGTTACTGACAAAATTTCACTTCCCTGTGGTGGTTTTGACTGACAGCGCTGGCTTCTTACTGGTTGTTGGCTAGAGGCCATCCCCAGCTCTCTGGCACTCATCCCTCTTCTAAGACAGTCACAACATGGCTGTCTGCTTCTCGTGGGCCAGCAGGAGAATCCCTCTCACTCTAGTCTGCTAAGAAAGTTGTATATAATGTAATGTGATCATGGGAGTAACAGCCCACAATTTTGCCATGTAACGTAACCTAACCAAGGGAGTGGTGAGTGGTGATCCCATTACCTTTGCCATATTTTACTGGTTAAAAGTAAGTCACAGATCCCACCTACACTCAAAGGGAAGGGATTACAAAGGACGAGAATCATTAGGGGCCTCTCGAGTATATTCTGCAAACACACCAAGACTGAATGTGTCTTCATATTTTGTAGCATATGGCAATGAAGACAAAATGGACCAGGGAGACAGCCATATGTGAATATGAATTCTGGTTCTTTTGTTGCAAGACTTTGGGCAAATTATTTAATCTCTCTTGAAGCTTCAGCTCTCTAGTCTGAAAATAGGAACAACTATTATCTATGTAAATATAAATGTGCTGTCAATAGCTTCAACCCAATGATCTTAAACATGAGATTATGCACTTCCACACTTTTTCAAAAGCAATTGTGAAATGTATTTATTGCGCATGACACCAAGTAGGTATTATACAGAGTAACAGCTCTGATTCTGGCCTGTTCAGGTCTGCAGACAGTAACTCTATCTGAAACTTTAGCAACTCCTATACATGGAGCTCCAATATGATTAACATGATTTGATTCTCTCATTCAACAGATTAAGCACCTAATAAGCACTACTGTGCTAGGTTATACACACACACGAAAACAGCCATGTTCCTTGTCTTTGATGATTTTATGATACAGTGGGAGAGATAAACAGCATTCATTCAATAAATAATGAGGGCACTATTTGTACATTAGGGATAATAAACAGGACAAAGTCCCTACTCCTGTGGACATTATATTCTAGATGGGAGATGTCGATGATGGGTAGATGATTTTTTAAAAAAAATATATAAAATACAGGACAATTTAAAATGGTGACAGGATATTAGAAGGGGATATAAGAGTGGTAGGGAGAGGCTATTTCAGAAAGAGTGGCCAGGGAAGGACTCCATGGGGAGATGGAGTGACAAGAAAGCACAGCCATAATGGGAGCTAGGAGAAGAGTATTCCGGGCAGAGGAACTTCCTGTGCAAAGACCCTGAGGCAGAAACAAGCTGAGCACGGCTGAGGATCAGCAACAAATAAAAACACCTTATAAAAGGAAATATTGTGATAAGTACAATAAAAGGTGAGAACAGGCTCTTTGACTACAATGTACAAACAGCAATCCTACACTCAGGCCACCTGCATTTTAGGGGCAGAGACAAGCCACACCTTACCAAGTAAATACAGAATAGAAGTTTAAGCAGTAACAAGTGCCACGAAGGAAAACAAAACAGGGAAATGGCTTAGAGGGTGGTGTTTTAAACAAGATGGTTGGAAAAGCCACACAAATAAGGTGACATTAGAGCAGAGACCTGAGTGAAGACCTGGGGGATACCTGGAGCCAAGTGGTTCAGGCAGACGGCCTGGCACAGTCCCAGGAATGAGGGTGCTGTGTGGGTGAGAGAAGCAATGGGAAGGCCAGGGACACTGGTACAGATGGAGGGAGACTTGTAGGATTTCAGGAAATGAAGTCAGGTCATCGGACCTTGAGCGCTTTCAATGTTATTCTAAATGGGGAACCACTGGAGAGATTTATGGAGGGGACTCAAGTCAAGGTGTCATGAGGACAGTGGAGTGGACCTGATGAGACAGGGTGCCAGAGTATTTAAGCTGAGGTAGGAAGGATGACTAAGAAGGCAGGGGGTGACCTGCCAGGGCAGTTGGGGCACTTCAGGAAGAGGAAAGAGCCAGTGCCAAGTAATCTTCTGTAATCCGTCCTTATGCATTTTCATTACTTTTCAGTGTCAGGATTTAGAAAAGCAAAAGCCCTTGCTATTAGACGCAGTACAAATCCCTTATTCTTTAAGTAAAGGATGGATATATTCATTCGTGCACTTATTCAATAGACATACTGAGGGCAACCAATGCACCAGGCACAATGCTAAGAGCCCTGAAAGACAAGAAGATGAACACGACTCAGGTCCTGTCCTCCACGAAATACAGCAAAGTCAGCGTTTTGGAGGCAAGTATTTGAGACATGAATGCTGAACAATACATGCATTGATCTTCAGCTCTGTTGCCACCAAATATCTTATTTATGCATCTTTGGAAGGGGCTGATTAAGAGGGCAGCCCATGAGAAAGAAATATAATAATTTTGATGTAATAGCTTTTCAGGGATTAATGAGATATTTTAAAATTAATAGAGCTAACTTTTATTTCTACAGGCAACATTCCACAAATGAGATTTTAAATTATTATTAAGTTCTGAATAGACATTTAATGACCCTGACTTAATGTCCCAATCTCAGGCATGTGGAGAACCTCAGACTGTGCAGGCATTCAAGCGAAAAGCATTTCTTTAGAAAACCAAACCTTGACGCACGATGGTTTTCATGTTTAAACTGCTTTTTATTTACACATCGTGGAAGTTTATATAGGATGATGACATCATGATCAGAATAATTTTTCAGTGCCAACTAAAAAGGTCTCTGTCATCACCACTCTGATAAGGCTGGGAAGGAAACAGCCAGCCAATCCCACCATGCCTACAGTTCTATGTCAGGGGAAGGTCTCCACTACAGTGCCATGAAACGGATTTGCAGAATGCTGAAAGAAATGGACCAAAAAACAACTTAAAGATATCCTGAACCAAAAATCAAGAGTCCATCTTTCTACTGAAAAAAATCAACCATCAATATAAATAAACCAAGAAGCTAAACATCAAACACATATCAAAATATAATACAGAGCTAGAATGGCAAACTATCTAGTCCTGTGCTGTCCATTATGGGAATCAATGGTCACGTGGGGCTACTGAGCATTTGAAATGTGGCTAGTCCAAACAGATATGTACTGTATGTATAAAACGTACACCAAATTTCAAAACTTAGTATAAGAAAAAAAAATGTAAAATTTATCAATGATTTTAAATATCAGTTAAAATTTTGGATATACAGGATTAAATATTATTAAAATCAATTTCACCTTTTTCTAAAATTTTTAAATTTAATTTTATTTATTTTATATACAGCAGGTTCTGATTAGTCATCAATTTTATACACATCAGTGTATACATGTCAATCCCAATCACCCAATTCTATTGATTTGAGTCTTCTCCCTCTTTTTCTTGATGAGTCTGGCTAATGGTTTATCAATTTTGTTTATCTTCCCAAAGAACCAGCTTTTAGTTTTACTGATCTTTGCTATTGTTTTCTTTGTTTCTATTTCATTTATATTTGCTCTTATCTTTGTGATTTCTTTCCTTCTACTAACTTTGGGTTTTGTTTGTTCTTCTTTCTCTAGTTCCTTTAGGTGTAAGGTTAGATTGTTTATTTGAGATTTTTCTTGTTTCTTGAGGTAGGCTTGTACAGTTATAAACTTCTCTCTTAGAACTGCTTTTGCTGCATCCCATAGGTTTTGAATCGTCATGTTTTCATTGCCATTTGTCTCTAGGTATTTTTTGATTTCCTCTTTGATTTCTTCAGTGATCTCTTGGTTATTTAGTAACGTGCTGTTTAGCCTCCATGTGTTTGTGTTTGTTATGTTTTTTTCCCTGTAATTCATTTCTAATCTCATAACGTTGTGGTCAGAAACGATGATTGATATGATTTCAATTTTCTTAAATTTACTGAGGCTTCATTTGTGACCCAAGATATGATCTATCCTGGAGAATGTTCCATGCGCACTTGAGAAGAAAGTGTAGTCTGCTGTTTTTGGATGGAATGTCCTATAAATATCAATTAAATCTATCTGGTCTACTGTGTCACTTAAAGCTTCTATTTCCTTATTTATTTTCATTTTCAATGACTTGTCCATTGGTGTAAGTGAGATGTTAAACTCTCCCACTATCATTTTGTTACTGTCGATTTCCTCTTTTATAGCTGTTAGCAGTTGCCTTATATATTGAGGTGCTCCTATGTTGGATGTATATATACTTATAATTGTTATATCTTCTTCTTGGATTGATCCCTTGATAATTATGTAGTGTCCTTCCTTGTCTCTGGTAACATTCTTTATTTTAAAGTCTATTTTCTCTGATATGAGAATTGCTACTCCAGCTTTCTTTTGATTTCCATTTGCATGGAATATCTTTTTCCATCCCCTCACTTTCAGTCTGTATGCGTCCCTAGGTCTGAAGTGGGTCTCTTGTAGACAGCATATATATGGGTCTTGTTTTTCTATCCATTCAGCAAGCCTGTCTTTTGGTTGGAGCATTTAATCCATTCACATTTAAGGTAATTATCAATATGTATGTTCCTATGACCATTTTATTATTTGTTTTGGGTTTGTTTTTGTAGGTCCTTTTCTTCTCTTGTGTTTCCCACTTAGAGGAGTTCCTTTAGCATTTGTTGTAGAGCTGGTTTGGTGGTGCTGAATTCTCTTAGCTTTTGCTTGTCTGTAAAGCTTTTGACTTCTCCACTGAATCTGAATGAGATCCTTGCTGGGTAGAGTAATCTTGGTTGTAGATTCTTCCCTTTCATCACTTTAAGTATATCATGCCACTCCCTTCTGGCTTGTAAAGTTTCTGCTGAGAAATCAGCTGCTAACCTTATGGGAGTTCCCTTGTATGTTATTTGTTGTTTTCCCTTGCTGCTTTCTTCTTTTCTTTTAATTTTTTTAACATCTTTATTAGAGTATAATTGCTTTACAATGGTGTGTCAGTTTCTGCTTTATAACAAAGTGAATCAGTTATACATATACATACATCCCCATATCTCTTCCCTCTTGCATCTCCCTCCCTCCCATCCTCCCTATGCCACCCTCCAGGTGGTCACAAAGCACCTAGCTGATCTGCCTGCATTATGCAGCTGCTTCCCACTAGCTATCTATTTTACATTTGGTAGTGTATATGCCACTCTCTCACTTTGTCCCAGCTTACCCTTCCCCCTCCCCGTATCCTCAAGTGCATTCTCTAGTAGGTCTGCATCTTTATTCCCGTCTTGCCCCTAGGTTCTTCTGACCATTTTTTTTTAAGATTCCATATATATGCGTTAGCATACAGTATTTATTTTTCTCTTCCCGACTTACTTCACTCTGTATGAAAGACTCTAGGTCCATCCAGCTCACTACAAATAACTCACTTTTGTTCCTTTTTACGGCTGAGTAATATTCCATTGTATATATGTGCCACATCTTCTTTATCCATTCATCTGTTGATGGACACTTAGGTTGTTTCCATGTCCTGGCTATTGTAAACAGAGCGGCAATGAACATTTTGGTACATGACTCTTTTTGAATTATGGTTTTCTCAGGGTATATGCCCAGTAGTGGGATTGCTGGGATGTATAGTAGTTCTATTTTAAGTTTTTTAAGGAACCTCCATACTGTTCTCCATAGTGGCTGTATCAATTTACATTCCCATCAACAGTGCAAGTGGGTTCCCTTTTCTCCACACCCTCTCCAGCATTTATTATTTGCAGATTTTCTGATGATGGCCATTCTGACTGGTGTGACGTGATATCTCATTGTAGTTTTGATTTGCATTTCTCTAATGATTAGTGATGTTGAGCATCCTTTCATGTGTTTGTTGGCAGTCTGTATATCTTCTTTGGAGAAATGTCTATTCAGGTCTTCTGCCCATTTTTGGATTGGGTTGTTTGTTTTTTTGATATTGAGCTGCATAAGTTGATTGTAAATTTTGGAGATTAATCCTTTGTCAGTTGCTTCATTTGCAAATATTTTCTCCCATTCTGAGGGTTGTCTTTTTGTCTTGTTTATGGTGTCCTTTGCTGTGCAAAAGCTTTGAAGTTTCATTAGGTCCTATTTCTTTAATTTTGTTTTTATTTCCATTTCTCTAGGAGGTGGGTCAAAAAGGATCTTGCTGTGATGTATGTCATAGAGTGTTCTGCCTATGTTTTCCTCTAAGAGTTTGATGGTGTCGCGCCTTGCATTTAGGTCTTTAATCCATTTTGAGTTTATTTTTGTGTATGGTGTTAGGAAATGTTCTAACTTCATTATTTTACATGTAGCTGTCCAGTTTTCCCAGCACCACTTACTGAAGGGGCTGTCTTTTCTCCACTGTATATTCTTGCCTCCTTTATCAAAGATAAGGTGACCATATGTGCGTGGGTTTATCTCTGGGCTTTCTATCCTGTTCCATTAATCTATATTTCTGTTTTTGTACCAGTACAATACTGTCTTGATTACTGTAGCTTTGTAGTAGAGTCTGAAGTCAGGGAGCCTGATTCCTCCAGCTCCGTTTTTCTTTCTCAAGAATGCCTTGGCTATTCGGGGTCTTTTGTGTCTCCATACAAATTGTGAAATTTTTTGTTCTAGTTCTGTGAAAAATGCCAGTGGTAGTTTGATAGGGATTGCATTGAATCTGTAGATTGCTTTGGTTAGTATAGTCATTTTCACAATGTTGATTCTTCCAATCCAAGAACATGGTATATCTCTCCATCTATTTGTATCACCTTTACTTTCTTTCATCAGTGTCTTATAGTTTTCTGTGTACAGGTCTTTTGTCTCCTTAGGTAGGTTTATTCCTAGATATTTTATTCTTTTTTTTGCAGTGGTAAATCGGAGAGTTTTCTTAATTTCACTTTCAGATTTTTCATCATTGGTGTATAGGAATGCAAGAGATTTCTGTAACTTAATTTTGTATCCTGCTACTTTACTGAATGCATTGATTAGCTCTAGTAGTTTTCTGGTAGCATCTTTAGGAATCTGTATGTATAGTATCATGTCATCTGCAAACAGTGACAGCTTTACTTCTTCTTTTCTGATTTGGATTCCTTTTATTTCTTTTTCTTCTCTGATTGCTGTGGCTAAAACTTCCAAACTATGTTGAATAAGAGTGGTGAGAGTGGGCAACCTTGTCTTCTTGCTGATCTTAGAGGAAATGGTTTCAGTTTTTCACCACTGAGGACGATGTTGGCTGTGGGTTTGTCATATATGGCCTTTATTATGTTGAGAAAAGTTCCCTCTATGCCTACTTTCTGCAGGGTTTTTATCATAAATGGGTGCTGAATTTTGTCAAAAGCTTTCTCTGCATCTATTGAGATGATCATATGGTTTTTCCCCTTCAATCTGTTAATATGGTGTATCATGTTGATTGATCTTGGTACATTGAAGAATCCTTGCATTCCTGGGATAAACCCCACTTGATCATAATGTATGATCCTTTTAATGTGCTGTTGGATTCTGTTTGCTAGTATTTTGTTGAGGATTTTTGCCTCTATGTTCATCAGGGATATTGGCCTGTAGTTTTCTTTCTTTGTGACATCTTTGTCTGGTTTTGGTATCAGAGTGATGGTGGCTTTGTAGAATGAGTTTGGGAATGTTCCTCCTTCTGCTATACTTTGGAAGAGTTTGCGAAGGACAGGTGTTAGCTCTTCTCTAAATGATTGATAGAACTTGCCTGTGAAGCCATCTGGTCCTGGGCTTTTGTTTGCTGGAAGATTTCTAATCACAGTTTCAATTTCACTGCTTGTGACTGGTCTGTTTATATTTTCTATTTCTTCCTGGTTCAGTCTCGGAAGGTTGTGCTTTTCTAAGAATTTGTCCATTTTTTTTGTGGGTGTCCATTTTATTGGCATATAGTTGCTTGTAGTAATCTCTCATGATCTTTTGTATTTCTGCAGTGTCAGCTGTAACTTCTCCTTTTTCATTTCTAATTCTATTGATTTGAGTCTTCTCCCTTTTTTTCTTGATGAGTCTGGCTAATGGTTTATCAATTTTATCTTCTCAAAGAACCAGATTTTAGTCTTATTGATCTTTGCTACTGTTTCCTTCATTTCTTTTTCATTTATTTCTCATATGATCTTTATGATTTCTTTCCTTCTGCTATCTTTGGGGTTTTTTTGTTCTTCTTTCTCTAATTGCTTTAGGTGTAAGGTTAGGTTGTTTGAGATGTTTCTTGTTTCTTAAGGTGGGCTTGTATAGCTATAAACTTCCCTCTTAGAACTGCTTTTGCTGCATCCCATAGGTTTTGGGTCGTTGTGTTTTCATTGTCATTTATTTCTCGGTATTTTTTTATTTCCTCTTTGATTTCTTCAGTGATCTCTTGGTTATTAAGTAGTGTGTTGTTTAGCCTCCATGTGTTTGTATTTCTTACATATATTTTCCTGTAATTGATAGCTGGTCTCATAGCATTGTTGTCAGAAAAGATACTTGATATGATTTCAATATTCTTAAATTTACTGAGGTTTTATTTGTGACCCAAGATATGATCTATCCTGGAGAATGTTCCATGAGCACTTGAGAAGAAAGTGTATTCTGTTGTTTTTGGATGGAATGTCCTATATATATCAATTAAGTCCATCTTGTTTAATGTATCATTTAAAGCTTGTGTTTCCTTATTGATTTTTATTTTGGATGATCTGTCCATTGGTGAAAGTGGTGTATTAAAGTCCCCTGCTATGATTGTGTTACTGTCGATTTCCCCTTTTATGGCTGTTAGTATCTGCCTTATGTATTAAGGTGCTCCTATGCTGGGTGCATAAATATTTACAATTGTTATATCTTCTTCTTGGATTGATCCCTTGATCATTATGTAGTGTCCTTCTTTGTCTCTAGTAATAGTCTTTGTTTTAAAGTCTGTTTTGTCTGATATTAGAATTGCTACTCCAGCTTTCTTTTGATTTCCATTTGCATGGAATATCTTTTTCCATCCCCCTCCCTTTCAGTCTGTATGTGTCCCTAGGTCTGAAGTGGGTCTCTTATAGACAGCATTTATACGGATCTTGTTTTTGTATCCATTCAGCCAGTCTATGTCTTTTGGTTGGAGCATTTAATCCATTTACATTTAAGGTAATTATCGATATGTATGTTCCTATTACCATTTTCTTAATTGTTTTGGGATTATTATTGTAGGTCTTTTCCTTCTCTTGTGTTTCCTGCCTAGATAAGTTCCTTTAGCATTTGTTGTAAAGCTGGTTTGGTGGTTCTGAATTCTCCTAGCCTTTGCTTGTCTGTAAAGCTTTTAATGTCTCCATCAAATCTGAATGAGATCCTTGCTGGGTAGAGTAATCTTGGTTGTAGGTTTTTCTCCTTCATCACTCTAAATATGTCCTGCCACCCCCTTCTGGCTTGCAGAGTTTGTGCTGAAAGATCAGCTGTTAACCTTATGGGGATTTCCTTATGTGTTACTTGCTGTTTTCCCCTTGCTGCTTTTAATATTTGTTCTTTGTATTTGATTTTTGATAGTTTGATTAATATGTGTCTTGCGTGTTTGTCCTTGGATTTATCCTGTATGGGACTCTCTGTGCTTCCTGGACATGATTATCTATTTCCTTTCCCATATTAGGGAAGTTTTCAACTATAATCTCTTCAAATATTTTCTCAGTCCCTTTCTTATTCTCTTCTTCTTCTGGGACCCCTATAATTCGAATGTTGGTGTGTTTAATGTTGTCCCAGAGGTCTCTTACGCTGTCTTCATTTCTTTTCATTCTTTTTTCGTTATTCTGTTCTGCAGCAGTGAACTCCCCCATTCTCTCTTCCAGGTCACTTATCCGTTCTTCTGCCTCAGTTATTCTGCTATTGGTTCCTTCTAGTGTAGTTTTCATTTCAGTTATTGTATTGTTCATCTCTGTTTGTTTTTTCTTTAATTCTTCTAGGTCTTTGTTAAACATTTATTGCATCTTCTCGATCTTTGCCTCCATTCTTTTTCCGAGGTTGTGGATCATCTTCACTATCATTATTCTGAATTCTCTTTCTGGAAGGTTGCCCATCTCCTCTTCACTTAGTTGTTTTTCTGGGGTTTTATCTTGTTCCTTCATGTGGTACATAGCCCTCTGCCTTTTCACCTTGTCTATCTTTCTGTGAATGTGGTTTTTGTTCCACAGGCTGCAGGATTGTAGCTCTTCTTGCTTCTTCTCTACCTTTCTTTTTTATTTTCATTAATATAGCTACTAGAAAATTCAAAATTACACATGTGCCTTGCATCTTATTTCTATTGGACATTGCTGATTTATTTGCTGATTTATTTTCCCCCCACAAGCATCAGAATACTCATATAAGAAGACTGATTTGGGGTTTCCCTGGTGGCACAGTGGTTAAGAATCTGCCTGCCAATGCAGGGGACACGGGTTTGAGCCCTGGTCCGGGAAGATCCCACATGCCACAGAGCAACTAAGCCCGTGCACCACAACTACTGAGTCCACGCCCTAGAGCCAGTGAGCCACAACTACTGAGCCCATGTGCCACAACTACTGAAGTCCGTGTGCCATGAGCCCATGCTCCACAACAAGAGAAGCCACTGCAATGAGAAGCCCGCGCACCGCAACGTGAAGAGTAGTCCCTGCTCGTTGCAACCAGAGAAAGCCTGCACACAGCAAGGAAGACCCAATGCAGCCAAAAATTAATAAATAAAATTTAAAAATTCATTAAAAAAAAAGAAAACTGATTTATATCTTCTCTGATGATCTTTGCTCTTAGATACCATGAGAATAGGGGCTCATAATCAGTAGAAGTACACAGGACTTCTCACATTCAAATTGTTTCTTATCTAAGCAGCTTGGAAGTCTGTACTGGTTTATGTTGTTCCTGTCAGAATCATTTCACAGTCCAAGCTGAAAGACTTTATACAGCTCTCTGTTCTATGTCCTCGAAAGCCCTGCCTTTGCAGGCCACACCTGCAGGCCTGTGACCTCACTCACCCCTCCTCACTTCATCAGTTAGCTGGAATTTCCAGAAGGAATTAGCCATGAAGGCCTCTGTACAGCTCTCCTCAGAGTACACATACTTTATGCTGTTAGACTGTGAGGTCCCAAGGGGCAGGGGCCCAATCTTGGTTCCGTATCTACCCCCACTATATATAGAATTGCATAGGTCCTTGTATAAAAGTAAATGCATTTGATAAATGTTGGTTACATGGGTAGAGCTGATGGGTTAGGGGAAAGGAAGAGTTTCTCCTTCTCTCCTTTACATTATAGCAGTTTTATCACATTAGCCACTGAGTATCAACTGTGCTCCATAATCCACTTTTTCAAATATCCAAATGTCACTGGGCTGCCTGGAACTGAGCTGGGGCCTGGGGGCATATGGGGGGATGGTGGGGAATAAGACAGGCAGAGCCCTGTCCTTACAGGGGAGGACAAACCGAAGCACACACACCATGCAATTACAGTAAGTGTGGCATGTGCCACCAGGGAAAAGCAGCTGGGATCATGAGAGGGTAATTTTTATTTTTATTTTTATTTATTTTTTTGTGGTACGCAGGCCTCTCACTGCTGTGGCCTCTCCCGTTGTGGAGCACAGGCTCCAGATGCGCAGGTTCAGCGGCCATGGCTCACGGGCCCAGCCGCTCCGCGGACCCGTGTCCTCTGCATCGGCAGGCGGACTCTCAACCACTGCGCCACCAGGGAAGTCCATGAGAGGGTCATTGACGGTGGAACCTAATGCAGTCAGGGCTTCAGGAAGGCTTCTTTCTAAATGACCTTGATGCTGGACCTGAGGAGATTGTTTGTCTGGCAAGGTAGAGAGGAAAGGGCAGGCTGACCATGTAGGGAGGGCCCTTTGAGCCTTGTTAAAAATGGTAAAACTTAATCCTAAAAGCAGTGAAAATCCATTGAAGGGTTTTGTGCAAGATGATGACATGATCAGGTCCGCCTTTTAAAATATCACTCCGGAGGTGGGCAAGAGCAGATGGGGGTGCCTACACAGAGCACAGCTACAGATTCAAGAAAAGTAATCCAACTCTCTTTGGTCATCATTTCAATAGGAATTGAGTTTCAAGACTATACAGATGTGTATGCTCCATAACCACAAGATGTGAAAGCCAGAATGCATCCTAGAGTATGAATCAAATACAAGATACTCTCAAAGTACCCTCAAAGCATTCATTTCCACAGATCCTACTGGCCTGTCCAGGTAAATTTGTTACTTTGCATAAGCCGCTATACTGACCCTGGCCAGATCTTGCTTATTCAGGACCAGAAACCAGTGATCCATATTGGTTGACCCAGTTTCTGGGGTCACAGAGAGGCTGAGTGGTCAAAGCATTTATCAAACAGCATGAGTTTGGGAATATTCTGCTCTTCTGTGCCCAAGGACTGGGAGCCTCTGGGTGTTGGCTAGAATCTTGTGTCCCCTTCTCAAGGACACTTGCATTCTGAACAAGGGTACTGGATCAGCCACCTTTCAGGAGCTCTAGCCAGTGTCTGCTCTCAGGGCAAGAAATTCATGGAGGAACTAAGTCATATCTATTATAAGCCAATTAAACACAAATTATCTAAATTCTGAAGAATGAGCATATGAAATTTTGTTTTACTCTGGACTCTTGTAGATGACACTTATTTGTATAAATATGTGCCCTGCCCACATATAACTGCTTTTCTGAAACCAACTTGTGATCGCCTGGTGACGGCCTTAATGGTTCTCCGTGGTGGCAGATGTTCATTCAATTGTTAAATAGCCAGAAAACCAATATGTTGGTAGCTAATAAGCACATTCAGGATTCTGTTAAAAATACGTCATTTCTAAAACTTCAAATCTCCCCCAATTACCTCCTCCTGCTATCTTTTTTATTAAAATAAAAATAAGGCTCAACTCCACAATTTGTTCCCTTTCTGGATTTCTGTCATATCCACTCTGAAAGTAAAGTACCCTTTGCACCTAAATGAAGAACCCATTCTTCTCAGAAGCAGGACTGTGCAATGGAAAGTTCCTGGGCTCGGGGGCATCAGACCTGGGTTCCAATCCTGGTTTCGTCCCTTCCTAGGTGTGTAACTTTGGGAAAGTTTCTTAAATTCTCTGGCCCTTGTTTTTTCCCGAGGAAAATTAGGCTAGCCTACTATATCAGTTTTCTAGGTCTGCCATAATAAATTGCCACAGATTGTGTGGCTTAGAACAACAGAAATTTACTCTCTCACAGTTCAAGACGCTTGAAATCAAGGTGTCAGTAGGGCTGGTTCTTTCTGAGGCTCTCTGGGAGAATCCTTCCTCGCCTCTTCCAGCTCTGGTGGCTTCTGGCATTCCTTGGTTTGTGGCAGCATCACTCTAATCTTGGCCTCTGTCTTCAGGTGGCCTTCTGCCCTGTGTCTCTCTGTGTTTTCTCTTCTTCTTATAAGGACACCAGTTGTTGGATTTAGGGCCCACTCTAACTCCAGAATGAGTTCATCTCAAGATCATTAACGGATTACATCTCAAAAGATGTTATTTCCAAATAAAGTTACATTCGGAGGTTCTGGGTAGCCCTGGATTTTGAGGGACATCCTACTCAACACAGCATACCTCCATACACCTGAATTACTCAGGAACACAGATGGGTCCCCACCAAAGATCTGTGTTCATGGATTTTTAGTTTCTTTGCTATACTATGAATTTTTCAACTGCGTTTTCTTTTTATAATCAGGAAAAAAACAGCTACTTTTAGAGAGAAGACAGTGTATATAACTAGCGACATAATGAAAATGCATTAGTGCTCAGTAAATACTATATTTTCCCTCTCCTTCCATACACTTAATATTAGTCCTACAACATGGAAGCAATCTAAGTGTCCATCGACAGGTGAATGGATACAAAAGATGTGGCACATACGTACAATGGAATATTAATCAGCCATAAAAAGAAACGAAATTGAGTTATTTGTAGTGAGGTGGATGGACCTAGAGTCTTTCATACAGAGTGAAGTAAGTCAGAAAGAGAAAAACAAATACTGCATGATAACACATATATATATGGAATCTAAAAAAAAAAAAATGGTTCTGATGAACCTAAGGGCAGGACAGGAATAAAGACACAGACATAGAGAATGGACTTGAGGACACAAGGAGGGGGAAGGGTAAGCTGTGACAACGTGAGAGAGTGGCATGGACATATATACACTACCAAATGTAAAACAGACAGCTAGTGGGAAGCAGCTGCGTAGCACAGGGAGTTTGTGACCACCTAGAGGGGTGGGATAGGGAGGGTGGGAGGGAGACGCAAGAGGGAAGAGATATGGGGATATATGTATTTGTATAGCTGATTCACTTTGTTATACAGCAGAAACTAACACAACATTGTAAAGAAATTATACTCCAATAAAGATGTTAAAAAATATATATTAGCCCTACAACAGCAGGGCTAAGTAATCCTAGCACCATCCATGCGTAAATCCCAGGAAATGAGGGAGCACTTCAAGATTCTACTCAAAGACAAAGACAAAAACATCCTTCCCTAAACAATGACTTCTTACCGTGAGACTTGGGGTGAGCAGTTCTCTTTTCAAAACTGACCTATCACAGTTGTTTAAATACTTAGGAACAGGTGAAGATCTCTTAGATAAGAGATCCTTGAATCTCTGTGGAATACAGAGGTCATGAAGAAGGCTGCAAGCAAAAATTGGAAACTTCATTTTTGCTATTCGTTGCCTAATTTGCCAACAATTTGGTCTACTATCAGTTAAAGGCCTGGTTCCTATGGCTTATCACTTACTTCAATATTTTCCTTCCTCACATAATCCCATCTCTGATGCAGCTTTTAAAAAAACTGAGAATGTTATTCCCACAGTTTGGGCTGAGCGAAAGCTGCAACCAGCAGCAGCAGAAGGCAGTAGGGAGCTGGTCAGCACTGACTGCTTGTCTGCCTCCTCTTATCCCACGTATTTCCTTTTCTTATCTCTCACCCATTAACGCTCAGATTCCAAACACAGTGGGGCTGACACAGTGCCTGAACCATCTCCCCTAGGACCACCAAAGACACAGGAATCTCAACCTGAAACTCCCAAAGAAACTGGTCTCAAGATACGCAGTTTTCCCAATATTCATACGTTTTACTTAAATATATTCAAACTTGCTTCAAGTTTCTATACTCTGCAGTTAGGAACTGCTACTCAGGAAGAGTGCTGAGGAGGTCTAGAGTATCAGCTGCTTTGCTGTTACACCTTGTGCTCTTTGAGATCACCCCACTTCTGCCTGATTCTTTTTTCAAGGTACAGCTCCATTATCTCTATTATAACTCCCTTCTCTTAAGAGTGTAACAGGTTAGCAAGAAAAGTGCTGATCTGTGATGTGCTTGGAGAAAAATCAGAACAAAGAACAACCCTCCAAAGACTTCAGAGATGCGTATGGACAGAAACCCTCTGTATTTCACAAAAACCATTCAACTTCCTACTTTTTCATACCTTTGGTGAATTACTATGCTTTATCTGAAAATTCTCCCAATTTACTTTCTTACAATCCCTTTCAAATGAGTGTTCAGTTCATAACAGCTTGCAGCTACCCTGACTTCATGTGCCACCCACGCTGTCCACACAGTGCTGTTTGTTAATTACACTACAGTCAGATAAAATATCACAGAAGCCTCCAGTTACTTCAGTGTGAACCTAAAAAGTCCTCCCTTCCCGGTCGAAATACTCCACCTGAAGCCACTGAACTTCCAGAAGGGAGGACAGAGCAAGCAGAAGCACACCAAACCTAGCCTGTCTACCAAAGAGAAACGAAAAGTTACCTGGAGGGATACCCCTGCAGGTATAAAACGAGCCCTTACCTGGATTGGGTTGAAGGTACTCAATTGTTTTAGTCATTATTTCCATCACAGCCCTGCTGGTGACATCCACTTTCTGAAATGAGAAAATAAATATTCTAAATGATGCAAATTATTAGCTTTAGAAACGTAGTTTTTGCTTGAGCATATATACAACCACTGGTGGTACAACCGAGCACGAAATCCTGCGGTGGAAGGTGAGGGGCTCACAGAGCTGCCAGAATTACCACTGGCTTTGCATTCAGCTGTGTTCCATCAAGACTTGGAAAGCCCATTTACCCAGAAAGGAACCTACTAATTTCCTAAAATGTGTTTCAAAATATACTTCCTTATCTCCTGGTAAAATAATGTGGATATAGCTTCCTCTCACTGGAAGTTGCCTGATGTGGTCTCTGAGAATGGTTCACTCTTCACTTGACACAGAAAACCCCACAAAATCTTGCAAATCAAGAGGTTCAAATCTTCACGTTCACTTTAAGAACACCCATGAAGCTGGCCAGGCCATAGAGGGTATGCATATCCAAAAAGCCACCAAGTCTCTGAACGATGTCACTTTACAGAAGCAACGCATGCTATTCCATCATTACAGTGTTGGAGTTGGCTGGCGTATCCATCCAGGTCAAAGAGTGGGGCTGGACAGAGGGTCCATGACCCAAAAAAGAGTGAATTTTTTGCCGCACATGCTTAAAAATGTGGAGAGTAAAGTTACACTTAAGGGTTTTGATGTAGCGTCTCTGGCATCGAGCACATCCAGGGGAACAGAATCCGAGATGGGCCCTGGACTTACAGAGCTCATGGACAGGTTAACCCCTACCTGAGCCCTCTCTGCCACACTAAGATGATCCCTATTGAAAAAGAGCAAATTGTACCTAAACCTGAAGAGGAGGTTGCACAGAAGAAGATGTCCCAAAAGAAACTGAAGAAACAAAAATACATGACCCAGGAATAAATTCAGCATAAAATAAACATAAATTTTTTAAAAATGTGGAGCTATGAAACATATTTTGCCCCAGAGGCATTTACTGGATGTCTACACAGGGCCAGGCATGGTGGCATGTTTCACTGTTCTAAAGAAAGAAACATGCCACATCGACTCTGTTTGTTCAAGTAAGAGAGGGAAAGTTTTTATTTAACTTCTGAGAACATCCCGAGTACATAAAAATCTTGAGCAAACACTTCTAATCAGTTCTTGAACTTTTGGTTAACTCTAAATTAAAATCATGGTCCTAGAGTCTATCCTTGCAAAATTCTGAATGGTCAGTATTTGCACTCAGCAGGTCACCATGTCCTCTCTCTGTTGCACCCTTTTTACCACGTGAAGAGGCCGTGCAATGAGGTCCTCTCTACATTCCCCCATGAAATCCTTTCCTTATCAACACGTGTGGTCCATTCATTCACTCTGCAGGGTAAATGACTACTGAAAATTAGTGCATCCTCCTATCCAAGATATGTACATGGAATACGTAAGTATGAATGAAGGGAATTAATTTTTGATGGTGGAATATCAGATCTCAATTAAGTTCAAGGAGACTTCGTTGTTTTCTTTAGAGTTCAAGGGCTCCTCCCTCAATTCCAATTTTTCTGTAACCTACTGCACCTACATACAAAATCAACCTTTTATGGATGGGGCAAGCCTCCTTCTCTTCCTTTTTTTTATTAATTTTTATTGGAATATGGTTGCTTTACAATGTCGTGTTAGCCTCCACTGCACAACAAAAGAATCAGCCATACACATATAGGTATCCTCTCCCTTTTGGACTTGCCTCCCACTTAGGTTACCACAGTGCATTAGGTAGAGTTCCCTGTGCTATTCAGTATGTGCCCATCAGTTGTCTATTTTATACATAGTATCAGTACTATATATGTGTCAATCCCAGTTCCCAGTTCCTCCCACCCCACCCCTTTCCCCCTTGGTATCCATATATTTGTTTTCTACGTCTGTGTAAGCCTTCTTCTCTTTCATAATCAGAAACCAAACCATAACCAGAAGATTTTATCTTTCAGCTTTGTTTTTCAATACTTAATCAGTTCCCCTTCCATGGCAGTCAGATTACTGTGTGTGTAAGGAGCTTGCTACTCCTGTGATTAATAGAGGAAACATTTTTTCTTATGAGGTCATCATGGTATAAAATTACCTTAAAAAGCATTCCTATTTATAAGAGATGCCTGCCCACATGTGAACCCTGTACCACATTCTTTTGGTTAACTTCAGTTTTCAATACATCTTAGATTTGAGTATGTGGCTAAGTAGTATTTAGTTCTGCAATGAATAGTGGTCCCCCAGAGTTTTACAGTGCAGAACTTGTGTGGCCATACACGGAGGTCCTGGAAGCATTACCAACATGCCAACCAACCACTATGCACTCAATGTAAATGAAGTCAAAGGGTATGTGCAGGAAAAAACAGGCTGAAAGTCCAGGTTACATGTGTGATAGGACAAAAACACAGATCTTCTGCTGACTATATGACAGGGCTTAAAGCATTCAATGTCAAATGTATCCAAATGTCCTATGTGGCTATGACTGGAAGCAAAGTAGTTCCAAAGGTCAAAGTTTCTAAGGGAGAGTGCCAGAGGGACTGCATTGGCCAGTGACCACTTGGTATTCTGAACTCATCTGATGTGAGGAAGCGAACCAATTTCTAACTTTCCCCCATCTCTACCCTCAGTAATAATCATGATCACCATCATCATAAACTGCTTCATATTTGTCAGAAATTGTTCCAAGGGCTTTAAATATCTTTACATACTAAATCCTCAGAAGCCTTATGAAACAGATACACAGAGGTTAAGAAACTTGCTCAATTCCGGCTCCAGCATATGTGTTGTTAACTACCACCCAATACTTCTTGAAAGCACGAAAAGGCAACAGGGACATGTCCTGACCTGAAGAGAGACACCAAGTCAGAGCTGCAAAGCTCTCTGTACCATCTCCTAGATGGAGCTGGAGACCTGGCAGAGGCCAACCACACAGGACCAGGAGGAAAGCACCTTCCAGCTCACCTTCTGGTTTTGTTCTGAAAGTCCTGAAAGTCTACAGAAACTCATTCACGAGAACTATTCTACCCTGGGCCTCTGCAAAAGGGAGGCTGTCCCAGGCTAAGTTGTTTGACCACATGCCCTCAGTTACACTGGCTTCTCTACAGAGGCTGGGTGCTAGTAGTGTATATCTGGAGTGGTCCATGGGCAAGTCAGCAAGGAAAGCATGAAAAGTGGTTCTCATTTGCGAAATGAAACCCCCTTTCCCTTCTGGGTTCTGTAAATAGACCGCCCAAGTACTCAGGCTCTATACATAGAAGCTATCAGCTTGGCAAAAGCCAGTGGTCTTGGGGGAGGCACAGAGACGCTGGAGACGACAATATTAGAGCATTGCATTTGGTCCCCAAAGTGGGATTCAACCTTAGAAGAAGAATGAGAATAAAAACTACTCAGTGTCCCCCATGGTTTGGCCAAAGTCTCCCAGGGAAGAGCCCATACAACCCCAGATCTTGTGCCCACTGAGGCAGATTCCTTCAACACTTCCAGGTACCTGATCTAGATATCAATCTAGAGAAATTTCTAGCTAAACCCTTTTGATCAGAGCATAAAATAACCTTCACTTGCAATCCACCTCTGAAAACAACTTTATCCAATATAATAATTTGCGGAATGCATTTTCAGGACATACACCAAACAGGCAAGAGCTACTAGCAAATTCATTTACTAGGATCTTACTCCTGATTTTACACTTGACAGACTTAATAAACATAACAGAACAAGGCCAGTAGAGCATCCAGTCCAAAGCCTTGATTTTTTAAATATGCCAGTCTGAACCTGGAGAAGGGAAATGAATTCTCTGAGGCCACACAACCCAAGCAGCTATCATGGGAAGAAATGTAGTTCCAAAGGTCATGGATCAGACACGGTTTCCAAGGAAGAATGCTGGAGGAACCGGATCGCCCGATGACATCAGCCAGTAGGAGGCTGACCAACGTCCAACTTCTCTCCATCTCCGTCCTCTTTTTGTCCAGAACTCTTTTTGCTAAACAAAACTATACTGTGTCAGCCATGGACAAGGTGAGGCCATCACCCGGTGAGAACCTTAAACGCTCCTTGTCAGGCTCTTGCTAGGAACACTATTTATACACCGCAACTGTCAATGTCCAACCATAAACCCTCTTATTAACAGGCCTAGTATAACTACCATGAACTAAGAAGATTTCCACTTAAATAATTTATTATAACTGGCAAGAGCTTACTCCCGTTTGAGAACAGCACAGCTTAATTCTGAACTTATGACATTGTACCTAATGATTTCCTTAATGCCCAAATTTTCCTACTGCTTGAAAACAAGTTTTGATGTGTCCCAAACGGCAACTTCCATTTTTGTGAGCACCTGAGCCTCTGTTTCTTCAACCACCCTTGTCTGGATTGGGGCACGGAGTCATTAGGGAAGGCTGTTTAGTGGAGGTGAAGCTAACTATATAAGATACAGGCATGTTTGCAGGAAATAAAAACTTATCTGTATGAAATAAGTTCTGGGTTTTTTTCCTCAAAGTAAAAGAATACGCACATATTCCTCTGGTCTTTTTACTTCAATTTTCTCATTAGCAAGATTTTAGCAACTCAATACATTAGCAGGTTCTTCCTCCACTATCCAGTCTTGTAATTTACAACTATGAGTAGGGAGAGAAACGGCTCTCTCAACCCGCTTTACTCACTATAACGTTTCCCTTCTTCATGCTAAGTCAAGGGTTGGCAAACCATGGCCGGTGGGCCAAATCTGGGCCACTGCCTGTTAGATTTTTTCCTTTTTTAAAAAAAATATTTATTTATTTTTGGCTGCGCTGGGTCTTCGTTGCTGCGCAGGTTTTCTCTAGTTGCCGCGAGCGGGGCTACTCTTTGTGGCAGTGGCTTCTCTTGTTGTGCAGCACGGGCTCTAGGTGCAAGGCTTCAGTAGTTGCAGCACCTGGGCTCAATAGTTGTGGGTCACGGGCTCTAGAGCACAGGCTCAGTAGTTGTGGCGCACGAGTTTAGCTGCTGCGCCACACGTGGGATCTTCCTGGACCAGGGCTCGAACCCGTGTCCCCTGCATTGGCAGGCGGATTCTTAACCACTGTGCTACCAGGGAAGCCCCCGTTGTTAGATTTTTAAATAGCTGGAACAATTCAAAAGAAGAAAACTATTTTGTTGCACATAATAACTATACAAAATGCAAATTTCAGTGTCCTTGGGTAAATTCTATTGGAACACAGCCATGCTCCTTCATTCAAATACCACTGATGCTTGCTTTTGCTCTTCAATAGCAGAGGTGAGGAGCTGCAACACAGACCACAGACGCCCTCTGGCCCACAAAACCTAATATATTTACAGAAAAAGTTTGCTGCTCCCTGTGCTAAGGTTCTACTTTCATAAAGGCACGCCACGCTGAATCTACGGATGCCCATCATTTCACCAGCTGTCTCGGTCTTTAGAGACAAGATACAAGAGAACTGAAAGGCACCAGATTGACTAGAATGGGGCTATTGTTTTGAGGCATCTGAACATTACCCTTCCCCACTGGAAAAGGAGCAGTCACTGTTTCCTGAACACAGGAGGCAGCACAGGTGAAAAACACAGCATTCTTTGTGGACTAACAAAAGGACTGAAAGATATGACTTCACAACATCAGACACTGCATTATACCTGATGCTGTCACAGGTACACAGTAGCAGAGTTTAAGAAAAATAAAACGGACATCTTAAAATGGAGCACAGTTTGTGGGTTTAGTGATCAATACTAAACAGATGAATTAAGCACCCACTTAAATATAGGCTAACTTACAGTGGTTACGCAAAAGAGATGTTAAAATGTCATATGAAACACGAAAATCTTTCAAATTCTTAATTTTTCTGTCACTGAAATTAAGAAAATGTACCTATTAAGAATGAATGCACACCCACTTAAAGGACAGGAGCTAAAGGAGAACACCTAACTAAACAAATCACAGAGACACGATGAAAACAGTATCCTGGGAAAGTCTGTCTGGCAGTGAGATACAGGCTGGTCCAATAAGGGGATGTTTTAATAGTCCCCTACTGATATGGAAGAATTAACGTACCTGTACCCAGACTGCTCTGCTTTACAGCAGTTACCTTATGTATTTGGAAAGCCTGATTAATGAACTGTGTGTTGAAAACAAAAATAAACAACACATTAGGCTGAGACTGCCCCAATGTATTTTTCTGGTTAATCTTCTTAGGCATTTACCTTCAATGACATTGGCTTGGAAACATGTTGCAACCACGTAACTGAGAAGAAGCTAGTCTTCACTAAATTTCAGGATCAGCAGAAAAATGTCTTTAAAGCTCATCTTGTTTGGGGCTCCCACCCATCCTACAGTTCCACACCAGCAAGTGAGTGTCTCAGTACCGTATTCCACAGCTTCTCTTTTACCACCACACCCATGAAGAAGACATTCACGTATATGACAGGTGCTCACGGTGCACTCGGGGATATGTGAAACTCTGAGCATGCTGGCTGGGACTTTATTCCTTTCTCTCCCATTTGGGATAGATCACCAGAAACCAAGTGAGACTGACATTATGAAAAATGACATTAGTAACAGATTACTTGCCACAAAACTCGAAGGAGATGACAACTATTGTGCTTCACACAGAATGTGGGAACCGTGGGTTTACCCTCTCTTTAAACGTGGGCAGTGATGGGGAATTCAGTAATCCCCAAGGCTCTTTTTTATTTAAAAAGCTCCGACAACAGAAACTTCTTTCTTATGTTGAGTCTGAATCTATCTCCCCGTAGCTTCTACTCGTTGATTCTAGCCTACCACTTGGGCTTAAACAGAAGGATCTAGCTCCTCTCCACCCAATGACTGGTTAAGTATATGGAGATAATGACCATGGACATTCTCCTATAGCGCTTCCCCCACAGGCTGCTCTGCAAACAATACGTTCCCTCACTCGTATAAGGAATGACAATCTTTCCATTCTTTCTCAACATCTGCTTGCCTTAAAACTTGAGGCTGCCCCTTCAGAAAAATTCCATTCTCATTAAAATGGTCTACAGCCATGCTTTCAACTTGAGGACTCCTGGTTTCAACAGCAGGGATGTCTCATGATACTTTTCAGGCTCCTAAAAGAGACACTGTACCCCTTGGCTTGGACTTCTTTCTACATCACTCATATACACAGAAACAAGAGAAAATTTCAGGATTTAGCTCAGGTGCCCTTTCTTCTAGGAAGCCTCCACTCGTCTACCCAACCTGAGTTAGGTCTTCCATGAAAATACTCCCCAAGGCATCAAGCACCGTTGTCCCATAAGACACTAATCTATGTGTCTATTTCTTCCATCAAAACTGGAAGCTCCTGTAGGCAGGAACTGTACCTTAATCATCTTTATATTCCTGGTGCCTAGCAGGATGCCTGCCACATGGACGCATTTACAGATATTCCATGTGAATTAATGAACATACCCACACACCACACACACACACACACACACACACACACACACACACACACACACAATCACTGCAGCAACTGATGTAAATTTCGAAGAAACCAGGTCCCTCAAATTCTAGTGCTTCCTCTTGATAAAAAAATCTGCATCTTTTCAAAGAAAAAAAATGCACACAATGTCTGTACCACGGTAAGAAATTTAGTCTGTGAGGAAGCTTGTAAGCAACAAATACCACTTAAAATGAACAAAGAAACAATTCCATGCAGGCACTTAGGAGGAGGACAGAAATGGTTACAGGCAGGGTTCCTGCAGCCACAACACAGCCGAAGGAGTCCACCCAGTCAGCTCCAGGACGAGAAGGCTACAAGGGCTAAGAGATGCACGTGGTAACTTTACTGTATCTCAGCAGGAGAGTGGATGCGGTGGCTGATTACGGAAGCAACCTCTAGGAATACCCACTTCTCTCTCCCAGTAGTGCTGTGTGATGCAAACCTCTAATTTATCTCATTTTGTTGTCTCACTGCACCTCTGAGAACACAGTGAACAAAGGTCTCTCTGCTCTAAATGCTTGATGAACAGGAAATTGACCATGGAAAGGTGATTCTTCTGCAGGTTTGGGAAAACCTGCAGAGCTAAAATGTTTGTGTGTGTAATAAACATATAAACAGAAGAGATTTGGAGTCTAAATCTAAAGCATGTGCTTTCCAATTACCACAGAAACCTCTACCTTTAATGTGAATTTAACATGAGTAGAGATAAGGCAAAAGATGTGTGGGATGAAGCGGAATAAACAATTTCCACACCTCACTAAAACCGAAATCTCTCAGTCTACTTAGTTATAAACCCAAATACAAGACCACAAGTGTGTTCTTCAACCAGCAAAACCTTATTACGGTAATATCTAGATTTTGAAATAAAAGCTTCAGAAACTCATTATTTTCTAGGAAACAGGAGAAATAAACCTTACCAACAGACTCAGAGGGACATCTGCGGGTCTCTGCCTGAAGTAAAATGTTTGTAAGGTCCTCTTTTATTTCAATTACTTTGCAAGACTGGCATGGATTCAAAGGCTCAATTAGTTGTTCAGTTATAAACACTGTTCTCCAAATTTCTTATTCTTTTTAATCTCATTTAAGAAATAGAAAGTTAGTTTGTCTCAGTTTAGGCAGTCGGCTACCGAGCTTATTACCTCGTGTCCTGGCAGAGGCTGAAAGCAGGACTCAAATTCTGATTCCTTAGTCCTAAATTCCTAAACACCTGCCTAATCTGACATTAGTGACAGGGCACTGGCCACGTGGAATATTATACACTCCCTCCAGGGTTCGGATGGGAGGGAGACGTCAAAGGATAAGGGGGACGAAGGAAGACTGGGTGTAGACAGAGATTGGTGCAAATAAACAGACCCACAGGGCTGCTCATAAAGAGGGGAGTGGTACTATGAGGACACTATGGCGAGCAGAGGAGTCAAAGCCAAGTCATTCTGAGCAGGTGTGTCGGGTTCTGGAGACTTATTAAATCTCCTATCAGTGAGGCTCCCTATTCTATCAGTGAGGTCCATCTCAAGAACTTAGCCAGAAACACCAGCTAGGTAAACACTCAGCAGTCTCATTTCACAAGACTCCTGTCTCTCAGCAACTCATCTTTTATTCAGGAACTCAAATGTGTCCAGTTCTCTCTCTCTCTCTTTTTTTTTAAATATTTATTTATTTATTTGGCTGCACTGGGTCTTCGTTGCAGCATGTGGGATCTTTAGTTGTAGCTTGCAGCACCTTTTAGTTGCGGCATCGGGATCTTTAGCTGCGGCACATGGGATCTAGTTCCCTGACCACGGATTGAACCTGGGCCCCCTGCACTGGGAGCACGGAGTCTTAGCCACTGGACCACCACAGAAGTCCCTGTCCGGTTGTCTCTTGCTTGCTGTTTCCTTTATTAGAAACGCACTAGGCTCTGCTAACTCTTACTCATCCTTTATATCCTCACTTAAATATCAGGAAAGTCTTCCCTGACCACCCTATGTGGGTGAGTTTCCTCTGTTCCAAGCTTCTCTAGTGCCATGTTTCGTTACCCTTGCCACACTGGTCAGTATTTGTCCAATGTCTGTCTTCCCCACTAGATTATGAATTTAATGCAGTCAGAAATCTTATCTATCCTGTTCACTACTATATCCTACATGCCTGTCTCAGAGGAGGTACAGAACAAAAATTTGTTGTATTCATCAATGAACTCTTCAGAAGAAAAACTGTAAAAGACAGGGCAGAAAGTAAAAATGTGGTTTCTGGGTATCACAGGCTTTCGCCATCCTCTCTGTTCAAGTGCAGGGTTTGTATTCCCAGATCCTTTACTCATCCACAATTTAAAATCTAAAATAATTAATTGCACAATGCAATACCCACCCTCCATCATAAGTCTATGTATCTCTTCCTATGGACAGTCTCAAAGTGAAAGAAAAGTAAAAGAGAAAATACGGCATCTGTCACAAGAAAAATAAAAAGGCTTATTTTGTTCACCACCTCCACTCTCACTTGTTGAGAACCTGCTATCTTTTAAGGAAGAATGTTAAATGATTTATATTATTTTTAATCCTTAATAAAAGTCTCTGAAGAACGCATTTGTATTCTCCTTTTACATTTATGAAAATAGAGAAGCTCAGAGCAATATGCTGACTTGTGCAACAGGCAGTAGAAGTGGAGCTCAGGCCAAGGTCAGACCGGCTCACCACTGTGTTCACTACACATGCTGCCTCTGGCTGGCACAGTCCCCTCAGGAAAGTTCTCGAAAGCTAGAAAGTGACTCAAACTCTCCCCAAAACATTTGGTACATCATTCCCCACCTTAACCTCTTTTCGTCCCACCCCAGCACAATTCAAACACCAGCTCCATGTTGCCCCTATTTGGAAAAGTAATGATAAAATCCATTATGACATTTCACCTCATGGAGGCTTTGTTCTTAGGATAGTAAAAAAAAAAAACAGATACTTTACATTTTCTGTTTTAAAATATACACTAAAAGGAGAGTACTTTTAAGAATAACAAAATGTATTCTCAGGTACCAGTGGAGAACGGTTTCCCCTTTCCTTTCTCTCTTCTCCACTTAGTACGCTGGGCAATTTTATGTCAAGGGAACTCTGAGTGATGAAGACTCACCCTTTCCATCTCTTTGAAGTCATCATCTAGCTTGGTTCCTTCAGCTCCTCCAACTTTCTCACTCACTTTCTGTAGAAAATAACCCAAAAAAGGAATTATAAATAAAATTTCTTTTAAACATGTGTCACAAGTTTTAAGCACTTTGACAAACATCATCTAATACAATCTCATAACTATTCTCTGATGTAGGTGGGCCGTCCCATTTTCATAGGAGACAGCTTTGGCTCAGCAGATGTGAACAACTTACCAAAATCCATGCATCTGGTAGGTACTGAAGCAAGAATTCAAACTTATATCTTCTGATTTCAACCCTAGTGCTCTTTCTATTACATAAATCATCACACAACTATCAAATCACTAACGTTTTCGTTTTGAAAGTTCCTAGGGAAAACAGCATCATACAATAATCATTTCCCTCTGATAATGGATCTAAAATGCTACCTAGGTGGAAAATTGCTACATCTTCAACCTATTCCTCAATGGGCTGTTGAACAGATAATCACAAGCATCTATCAAACTGGTATGAAAAATATCAGCCTAGCTGATCTTCAGATCTTATAAATCTCCCTGTAGCTGTCTACATCCTTATATACATAACATAAACTATGTGGAAAGATGCTGAGGGTACTTCTTTGCTACCCAATCAATTCCCATTATCATACATTTTATTTTCATCAATTTACATATGCCAATGGTCATTTTCCACATGTAGAATTCATGTTCATTAAAAGATTAGATATTCTATTCTGTTTTGAAATAAAGACTCAAATTAAGTCTAATAAAAATTATGAAGGGATCACAAGGAAGATACTTTAATTTCATCAAAGACAGGAAATATTAAATGCTAATGACACCAGAATTTCATTCCTCTTAAAATAACTGTAAAGGTAGTTAGATGCTTTTTACTAAGATGTCACTGTGCTACATAAAGTTATCATACACAGATACTGAAGTATAATTTTCCATTTCCTTTAATAGCCACTGTGTTGAGGGTCTTTGCAGAGGATCCCCACCATGGCCAGACGTGCAGCAACCTCAGTAACAACTTGGGTCATCCAAGTGAGCTTGGGTTACCTCCTTCTAAAAGGGTCCTGGGATACGTGGCTCCATCTTTCTGGCCGTGGAAGCTCTGATATCCCCTTATAGGGGGCTGAGGTATAGTCCTTACACGCTCTTTTTTTAACTCCTGCATTCTGCCATCAGGAAAACCTTTAGAAGAGATCACTCTTGGGAAAACCAAGAGTCTGAATTCTGTCACCACTCTGGCCCAGATTTCACCTCAGCAGCACTAACAGGAGGGATATGCTATGATGGAAGGGCATGGAATGGACTGCCATGGTACACAGAGTTGTTATGAAAATAAATGGCATAGTAAATATAAAAACCGGTGCGTGAACCTACAAGACATGCAATATATCCTAGTTCTGTTCTCTTACCAGTAAACCGTATATTTGATTAAATACTCTGGTCTTTCCCATCCGTTTATTTAACTGTTGTTTCATACTTTGAGAAGAATCTAGCAATCTTCATTAACATAATACAATGTTAGGCAGATAAAGGTCAATGATTAAAAATGAAATGTTAGTAAAAACAATATTCACATCTTTAATTTGTATAACTGGTACTTTCACTTGTAATTTATCATCCAGTATGCATACCGTAAGAACTATGTAGAGCAGACATTATTCCTATGTTGCAGATGAGAAAACTGAGGCTTGAGTAAATTAAACTGCCTGTCCATGGTAGGGATCTTTAGCTAGGAAGAGGCGGAACCAGGACCTGGAAGGCAATTTTCCCAAGTAAACCCTAGGTGGCTTTGCATTTGCACCACAGCGCTAAAGAGCTGTCCGTGGTGCTGGCCACTTCTGCCTGAAGTTCCTTTAGATTCAAAGGGCCAGATGGCCAGAGTTAGATTCACTGCTTTAACCTTCGGTCCTTGACATCAGCACTCTCACTTAACCTGTATCCTAGGTGATGATGGCTATCAACTATTTCAACAGTCTGCACAGATCCAGGTTTTGTGTAGCATCACTATCACCAAATCTAAAAAGCCTGTATCAACTGTGATCTGGCCCAGAAGTCAGCTTCTTTACCTACTCTCTTAAAGATGTTTACCAACCCAGAAATGGGGATGGGAAGGCCTTAGGATTCAGTTTAGAACCACCTAGTGGAATTCCAAGTGCCAGTAACTTAACCTGCATGTTGAGGTTTAAGTTATAGAAAAAGGGATAGAAGGGGACTTAAAGGTTATTAATATCGAATTTTCCCTATCACCAAACTAATTTTACTATGAGTTTTACACTGATTCCCTCCCTTACACTTTGCTCAGTGATGGCAGTTTTAGCTCATACTTAAGCCCCTCTTGTGTCTTATTCTTGAAGTATGTGGTTTTCTGTTAAATTTGGGCTGGGAAACTAATCTTGGTGAACTCCTGCACAATAAAGAAATATAAGCTACACAACCCCGACTCAACTGTCTCAGTTCTACCTGTCTGTTTTCGATGTCACGGAACTCACTATATCACAAGGCCCCATTTTAGTTGAAGAGGATCATTATAGATATACCCCTCCCATGACCCGTGAATGAGATATTTAATTTTCATTTGCAAAACTGTCACAAAAACCAAGCAGCTGAGAAATGTCTCCATTTACAGTAACATTAGAGAATCCTGGTAACCTTGGGTTAATCACATTTTGGCCATCTCTAAGCCATAAAATATGATCTTCATCAAAAGCACAAGGGCTTATATAATACTTTCAATCCCATATTGCTCAACTGAGAGTAATTTTAATTTCCTCCCATTTTGCATCCATCAACAGGTTAGCACCACAACTGCTGGCTCTATATCAAATGGGATCACACTGGCCATTAGTAATTTAGAACTAGTCCTGGTAACTCACATGGAGGACAACTCATCAGTCCACTGGCTTTAACTATTTGGCTTAAGTACTGAGGGGGAGGCAGGGGAAGGCAGGAAGACAGAGAGGAAGGGAGAAAGAGAAAATATGAATCTTTCTATTCTCCACAAAAGCTGACATTTGAGCTGCTCTGAGAGAAACAGTTCACCAAATATACTGAATGAAGCTAACAGGTAGATACTGGTCCTGGTCTGATTATTTGGTTGATATGAATTTTCTCATCTAATTAGATTCACGGAGAAAGAAGAGTATTCAAAACGACATCCACATTGTTCTCTGGGCTATTTTTTTCCCCAAGTCACAAAGGATCTAAACATATCAAGGCATTGCATTAAACAATGTGTTAAATAACAATCTTCTCGCTCCTAAGGAGTATGCCAAACATTTTCTCCTCCTGTTCTTTAAATAACGTTACTAAAACTTCTACTGCCTTTGTGTATAAGAGCCACGGTGAGGAAGACAGGCTCTCTGAGCTCATTTGGCCAATGATGAGTTTTGTTTTCCTCACCTAGCACCATTTATTTAAGAATAGTTTTGCCCTACTATTTTCCAGTGAGGTGGTTCCTAAAACCAAGATTTCATAGAATTGAATGATTTCCGATGCTGTTTAGTATACTTTAGCTAATATGCTTGCTTTTTGAGAAATTGATCCCCTATTTAAATAAATACCAGCAAAAGTTATGTGAATCAAACAAAACAGTATAAATGAGTCGATATGCCCACCTGTACTGTCTAAAAACAACTCTTCTGTTCAAAATCTTCAATTATACCCATGCAGCACAACACTGAGAGCTTATACTCCTTTTTTTTTTTTTTTTTTTTTTTGCGGTACGCGGGCCTCTCACTGTTGTGGCCTCTCCCGTTGCGGAGCACAGGCTCCAGACGCGCAGGCTCAGCGGCCATGGCTCACGGGGCCCAGCCGCTCCATGGCATGTGGGATCTTCCTGGACCGGGGCACGAACCCGTGTCCCCTGCATCGGCAGGTGGACTCTCAACCACTGTGCCACCAGGGAAGGCCTGAGAGCTTATACTTTTAATCTTATTTTCTATTACACTCTCCATATATTCTGTATTCCAACCAAACCGAAAATCTCACCTTCTTCTTATTCTTCACTGTATTCCTCACAACACATACTCAGGAAAGATTTGTGGACTGAACTACGGTGTAGTTTTGTAAACGTTAATGTTAAGATGACGGAAAGGAGGCATAAAGTAAGGCAAACAGGACTGATTACCTCACTCAGGGATAGTTTTTCTCTTCAAAAAAAGAAAATAAATAATATAATCAACTCACGTTTTAAATTAAGTCTTAATTCTGAGCCTGCAGTAGTGTTGTTTCATGCTATTTTTTTCTATATGCCAAATAAGAAAAATGTCAAGGGAACCAGCAGCAGGAGACAGCTTAAATAAATGACCACTGTTCCCAGCCCAAAGGATGCCTCCCGCGTTCCAACAATGACTCATCCTCTCCCACATTAACTGTCAACTCCAGGCAAAAGACACTCCATTCTCTAGTGGCAGCTCTGATTCTTCCCTGCATTGCATTTCAATCAAACACTGAAGATCCAACTACCATATCTCCAGCTACTTTTTATAAAGGCCTCCTTGAAAATCACATCAGTGAAATTCAATAGACTTAAGACCAAATTGATTCATACGTCACTGCCTAATGTCCCTGCAAAGTTATTTACTGCAAAGTTATTTACTGCCTAATGTCCCTGTTTTTGTTTAGCTTTGTCTCATCATTCATTATACAAAGCCAGGCTTCCTTAGCATCCACCAAATATGCTGTGTTAATTCCTTCTGCCTTGTATCTGGACCTATTTCTCTTTTCTTATTTTCAAATCCTACCAATTCTCTAAGTTGTTCACCCAGATTTCACCTTCTCCATCTTCATCTTGATTGCCCTAGATGGAAGTTACTAGATTTCCTGTGAACTCTTAATGAAACACATCATCTGCTGGACTCCCTGGAACAAGCTACTTGATGAGTAAAATTGCTGAGAACTTCTGCTCGTCTTATTGTAGGATGCAAAAGGTGGGAATCATGTCATATGCTTCTTTGTCTGAAAACATCTGAGACTGCAGCACCTAACACAGTGTTTGCAGAGCAGACAATTATCAGTTGAAAAAAAAAATGTATCTCAATGAATTATTCTAAGACAAAAATAAATTGAAGGAGGACCCTTAACTATGAGTGAGCACTGGTTCTCAGTCTTCTTTCTGAGACTCTGACCTCCCCTGTAAAGTGTCATATCTTCTTCGCTGTCAACAGGCAAAAAAACAGAAAATTCAAAATATTGTTTTCCCAATATTTGTAGAAAGGCATCACCTATGATAATAAATAAAAGAAGCCCATACTCTGAATCTTAATGAAAGTTCTTTAATTATTATTCATTGGTTAGGTCCTAAAAATTAAATGGTAATACTTGATGACATACCCAATACTCAGAAGGAAACAGAAAAGTCAAAATTACAGCAGTATTTTCTTGGTATCTGGCTAAATACAAGTAGATCTTGTTTTTCCAGATGGTGGTATTTCCATGTATGAAAGGCAGGGTGGATAACACTTTATGGGATATAGGTTTCACACTAGTTTTTCTTAGCTGTCATTAAATTGGAATGCTTAAATGCCATGATATTTTGAAAGTGAATTTCAAAAAATATATATTTATTTTTCCCGTCAAGAAATGTTGTATTCTTTCTTAGAAAATGAGTAAAGGCATTTTCATCTATCTAAATTGAGTTAATTGAGCTAACTGTGCTATTTCTCACTATATTGAAGAAAAATAGAAAGGTTCCTAAAAATCTAAAAACTAGTGATCCCCCCCCCGCCCCCGCCCCAAGAATTCAATAGAATGGTGAATGATTTTCTTGGAATGTCTGGAGTCACAAACTTTAAAGTGAATTTAGGTGAGCTAAGCTTTTGGCCTTTTCCCTAGCTTTCAGCCTATCTTGCTTCTTGTCAAATACTATATAGAAAATGCAGAAATTAATTTACATGATGTTCTCTGAGCTTCTGGTGTGGTTCACTGGAGTTAAAAGCAGTAACTTTATAAGCCCTGTTTCCCTAAAGTGAGAACCTCCCATGGACTATGTGGCTAATTACTTACACACAGCCCTCAAAGGGAGTTGGTAGGAGAGGTATCATGCAAGTTTCAGTCCCTCCCTGGAAACATAGTTTATACTATCACCTACAGTTTCATTCACAAGTGATCCTATTTCTGTCCTTCAGAAAGAAAAAAAAAGTTTTAAGTATATAAAGTGTGCAGAATAAAAAACCAATAACCACTTCTGTATTTTTCAACTCCCCCAAATAATCTAGTTCCTCATCAGATAAGGGGTAATTTAGCAAGGGGGATTCACAGAGTGGGAGAGTATTTCCATAAAGTTTCCCATCCCTGGCAATAGGGGAAAAAAATACACATTTTCATAGTCTACTGCAATAAGCCACCCAAACTGAACAAAACATAAAAAGAGTGTCTGCTAAAAATAGACGCTAAGACTTGGGGCTAGAATTATGTCACACGGTATTTTTTTTTAATTCTATTTAAAGCTCAGTCATAAAATTCCTTGAGAAAAAAGGAGAATTCAAAAGGAGAAAAAAAAGGTACCAGTAGTTCATTTGGGATTTCAGTCCTGGTTAATGAATAGCCTAGAACCTAATGCCTGATGACTCAGCTGATAAGGCAAGGGGAAGCAGTACCAGACCTTCAATTGTTAAGAGAAACTGCTGGGAAGCCCTTTTGTGTGTGTGTGAACTGAAATCACAAACTTCCCTGGACCTCTGTTTCCTCATCCACTAAATGGGGCAGGGGTAGGGTGTGGTTAGATAACCAGGAGAGTTCTAAGATGTCTTCCAATTTAAAATTTGATGTCTATTTGTATTATGGTTAATTTGATGAGTCAATTTAGCTAGGCTATAGTACCCGGTTATTCTATCAAACACTGATCTAGCTGTTGCTATGAAGATATTCTGTAGATGTGTTAATTCCACAATCAGTTGAGTTTAACTAAATAAGATTATCCTTGAAAATGTGGGTGGGTTGCATCCAACCAACTGAAAGGCCTTAAGAACAAAAGTGAGGTTCCCTGGAGGAAGAAGAAATTCTGCCCCCATATCCTACTGTTTCTGTTTCTCTGAAGAACCCTAACTGATGCAATTTCTACCTGCTGGAGTGCTGTTTATAGTACATCAAAGGTAGATAACAATTAGGAAAGGAAGAAGAGAAAATGCCATGCAAAGTGTTTGAAGAGAAAATGCTATGGAACTCTCCCCCTTCCCACCCCCAGATTCTCAGATTAGAATTATTTTGATGCAAATCTCCTTCTAAAATTAAAAAAAAAAAGACAATAAATCATCTTTAGTAGGAGATGCCCATAAAAAGTAGAGTAACTGACAGTTGCTGGGTCTCAGCTGCAGGGCAGGCAGCTCAGAATATGCTCCATTTCTATCACTAACGCTTGGACAGCCTCCATCCATCCATTCCAGGTAGATACCTCACCTTTGCAGAAAGCAAACATCAAAGACAAACTGCAAGCCAATGGGTATTTGAAGACACTTGAGAGACTTCCTGCAAGTATTTCACGCATCCACACTCAGCTCTCTATATAGCATTTTACATCACCAAATGTGGCAGCCAAGCTCTATCCTGAGAAAAATCCTCCTTTCTTCCTAAGCCAAAGAAAGCTAGCACCATGCTCTTAGCTGTAGTAAGCTTTACCTTAAATAACAATAAAGAGAAGATATGAAGAGACCTCAGAGATAGTCATGAAAGTGGATGGACAACCACTTGGCATTCAATAAAGAGACACCAGATCCACCACCTTATACAGAAAAATCACTGACGTGCTAATAGAGGGATTCAATTGGGAACACAGAATAACAACACAAAACTCAGAAAGACGGATCCCTGTCTGAGATATCAAGTTTGATAACTCATACCTACAGAAATTCCATCATCTGAACCAAAAATGTTAAAAGCACCTTAGTGACAAGGCAGATACAGATACAGATTTCATTTATAATCTGGGCAGAATTTCCTGAATGCTAAGCATCTCGTCACCACCTAAGAAGACTAAGCCCTGACAGGTGCACCACTCTGCTTCTACCTCAAGCTTCAAGGTCTGCTGCCATCACTGCAGCTGACTGTGGAGATTCACACCTGGTAGGCTCATGCTGAAGTTGGAGAAGGAGACGTGGAGGAAGCTCCCCTCCCCGACAATCATACAAATTCCTGGTTTGCTTTTTACCCGTTATTTCTACTATTAGAACTTTGAGTGTCCTCTGCCCCTGCAGAGTATATTTCACAGGCAAGCCTGCTGCAACAGCTAGAGCATGTGTTCAGAGTAATGTCACTGCATCCCACATCATCTAAGAGTTAATTTGACCCCTTCTTTCCCAATACGCTTTTAAGGTGTGGAAAGAAACTACTCACTTCACTGTTCCATTTCCTATTGCCTCAGTCAATTCTGTACCAATAGTTATATTTCTCACACACACACAAACACTTATATAAACACAAACATATACGTAGGAAGTATTTGGCATTCCTCCAGGCTTAGAGTTGCTCAAAGTTATACATTAAATTGGGGACAGGGTCTAAATACAATTCCAGCACTCCAAACTGGCACTACTGGCTTCCTTTCCTTTCAAGTTTCTGCCCAGTGCTTTTCAACCAACCATGTGGGAGACTTGCTCTTGAATGAGTTGACTGATCGCAAAGCTCTGATAAAAATATGCCAAAAAATAAACTATGGAAAGGACATAAGAAAGAATACTGTCTTTTTAATTCTTCTCAGGCTTACTGATGTGCTAATGTCAGCTAGGGAGTGGTGGACACAGGGACCCTGAGAAGGCTGTCCTCTTATTTGTTCAATTGGGACATGAGAGAAGAGATGGAGGAATATTTGGAAGGGACTGACTTAAGAAGAGGCTGGGCATCTCTTTTCATGACAGGGAAATGTGTAGCCAAATATGTATCAAGAAGACACTTCCTAAAGTCACTTCCCTAAAGCTCTGGGGTGTAGGGAAAAGAAAACTGAATTAAAAATTTTAACAACTTTAGTGTGATATAATTTGCATGCCACAAAATTCACTCATTTAAAATATACAATTCAATGACTGTTAGTATATTTACAGAGCTGTGTGATCATCACCATAATCTAATTTTTGAACAGTTTCATCACACCAAAAAGAAATCTGGTACACATTAGCAGTCAGCCTCAACTCCATTCAAGGCCCCACCCCCTGGCAGCCACTAATCTACTTTCTGTCTCTATGGAAATATCTGTTTTGGATATTTCATAGAAATGGAATTATATAATGACGTGGTCTTTTGTTTCTGGCTTCTTTCAGTTAGCATCACGTTTTCAAGGTTCATCCATGTGTGGCAGGTATTAGTACCTCCTTCCTTTTATGGTTGCATAATATTTCATTGGATGAATATACCCTATTTTCTTTGTCCATCCATAAGGTGATGGACATTCTGTGTTATTTTCTAGGTTGATAACCTTGGGCAAATCATTTTACCTCTCAAGTTTTCTGACATGTGGATAATTCAAAGTTGTCATAATTCATAATTCATGACATAATTCATAACTGTCACAGGACAGTTATGAAGATTATATAAGATGACTGAGTAGGTGCTTTGTTGACTGTAAAGCACTTCACCAATGCAAAGGATTAGTGTCGTTACTCTCTAAGAACCACCACGTGACTCTGTTACCTAAAAGTAACACAGTGACATCACAGACGTGGCGACTGTAAGGTTGAGACTTCCAAAATATGTCTACCCAGGACTAACTTGTGGTAGAAGGAAGACACAGACACTTCCCAAAATCCAGGCCAAATAAAGGCTTGAAGGCCATTAATACATACGGCATCGACCCAGATGAGGAACTTTAAAGAGCAAAATGGTGTTCCTGTGGGCACTCGTTACCAGTTAAAGAGGAACTGGAGATTTACATTTCAGAATGCAATGCTATACTGAGAACCCATTTTTCAGAAGTGACCTCTTAAGTTTTCTTATCAAATCAACTCACGTAGCCAGAGTTCTGTGTTATAGCAGTTCATGGAGTTAGCAAGTCGAGGTTAAGTAGGAGAATGTGAGAGCAACGTGAATACATTCATGAGGGCATGCAGTATGTTCTTTTCTTTGGGGGGGGTTGGGGTTTTTCTGGCAAAATAAGGGATTCCAATTCTAATTTGAGATGACGTTGCAGGAAGGAGGGAGTCTGGTCACCCCTCAGAATAGAAGCACTGCAGGAGTAAAACTGTGTTTTTGTTGGGACTACATCATCCCATGGGTACCTGTGTGTGCTGGAGGGTAGGGAGAGGAGCAGGGGTGGGGAGCACTGAGGACGACGTGGGGTTGAGATAAACAGATACGTTATGGTCAGACAGCCAGGTCATACCAGACATAGGACTGAAACCCAGGTCCCTTGATTCCCATACTCAATAAAAATCCTGTTTTCCAGGCTTCCCTGGTGACACAGTGGTTGAGAGTCCGCATGCCGATGTAGGGGACATGGGTTCGTGCCCCAGTCTGGGAAGATCCCACATGCTGTGGAGCGGCTGGGCCCGTGAGCCATGGCCGCTGAGCCTGCGCGTCCGGAGCCTGTGCTCTGCAACGGGAGAGGCCACAACAGTGAGAGGCCCACATACCACAAAAAAAAAAAAAAAAAAGAAAAATCCTGTTTTCCGGGAGAGAGTCTACTTGGGTTAGCGGTAATCAATAGATACGAATCTGCAACATCAGAGGATAGTTTAATGTACGAAAGTTCTTTAAAAAATTTAACTTGCTTTCCGTAACTGTCTATATTGCTAAAAATCATTGCTAAGCATTTTCTTGGTAACTAACAAGACTTGATTAATATCAGTTAGGTTTTACTGTCCTTCAATAATAAATCTGTAACTCTCTTCCTGTGCCTATGTACCTACTGTGATCAAATCGTCACTAGGTCACCTGTACCTTCCCCTGTAAAGATGTCCAAATTCCTCTGTGCTCCCACAGCCCTGGTGACACTGAGCAAGACACTGTAGGGCCTTCCCAAGGACAGACTCCCCACCCCTCATATCCCCCACCTGCCTCTTGTTTGTAGAAAAGCTTTAGTCTCCTAGGCTTTCCCCGAGTTCCAAAGAACACATTTAATCAGAAAAGTGAGAAAATGCAGAAACAAAGGAAAACAGTCAAGCAAGACAAAATAAGAATAGGTTAGTCAAGAACCTTTAGTTCTTCCTCAGGGGCTACAGATAATGTCCTTAGCCATGTCCTTGAATTGTTTTGCAGATACTAAAACCTCCACCAGGTGGAAGAAGCTAACTACGTGATGACCATGAGCACGTAGCCCCCAGACCAGCTGGAGCCTGAGGACTGATTAATGCTGATCCCTGTGACCTCACGGGATTACCTCACCACCCATCAATCAGAGAACTGTGCACGAGCTGATCAGGTGCCCCAGGATCCAGTCCCTCACTCTGTCTTTAAAAACCATTCCCTAAAAGCCATTGGGGAGTTCAGGTCTTTTGAGCATAAGCTGCCCAGTCTCCTCAGCTGGCCCGGCAACAAACACTGTACTTCCTTCACCACAAGCTGGTGTCAGCAGCTCGGCTTTGCTGCACATCAGGCGAGTGGACCCAAGTTTGGTTCGGTAACACTGGGTCAGACTCTATTCAGCACTCGTTAGGTTGTATTTTGTACTATCATCATCTAACTGAATGCCTCTCCAACGTTTTAGAGTTCCTAGAAGGCAGTGATCTTGGTCTTGTTCATCTGTTTCCTAGTGCTCAGCACTGCCCTGGCACAGGGTTGGCCTGCAGTGTATGTCAGTACACCAACCTATGCACAAATTTGGTCTGCTTAATTTTTTCCTATTTCAGTTCTATTTGGTATCATTCCCCTGAACAATCATGGTACTTATCTTTTCTTCCTTCCCTCAAAATACCCCTCTACTGGTGGCAAAGTCTGATGGGATACAGGATAATCAGCAGCAGCTCTGGACACATTCTCCAACAGTACCTTAAACAGTTTTTAAAAAATTATTATTAAGATAATATGCTGGCATGACTGCTGATAAGACTACGATGAAAATAGGAAAGGAGAGTAAAAGGAAGAGTTGGCCTATTCCATACCCATTTAAAACACTGGTGATTAGACAGAAGTGGTGCCTTTTTTATATGCTTGTGGCCTGCCACAGCATCTCCACCACCACCACCATGTAAGATTCTGCTACTTTCTAACCTCTATCATTCATTTGCAAAGTATTTACTGAATGTTTTTTGGTTTTTGTTTTTTTTGCGGTACGCGGGCCTCTCACTGCTGCGGCCTCTCCCGTCGCGGAGCACAGGCTCCAGACGCACAGGCTCAGCAGCCATGGCTCACGGGCCCAGCCGCTCCGCGGCACATGGGATCCTCCCAGACCGGGGCACGAACCCACGTCCCCCGCATCAGCAGGCGGACTCAACCACTGCGCCACCAGGGAAGCCCTGAATGCTTTTTATTTGTCAGGCAAGGAAGAGACCAGGAGGAGGATGTGCAAAGGTCCCGGGGTAAGCATGGCTCCTCCAAGAGCCCAGCATGAATGAAGATTAGAGAGGGAAGGAAAAGGCACCCAAGATGATGTTGGAGATGCTGGCAGGAGTCAGACACTGCAGGCCTTTTTGGGCCAAATGAAGGCCTTCATCCTAAGAGCAATGAGCGTAAAAGGAGAGGATTTATAATTTTAAAACCTTTTGCTAAATATACTTAGCGCAAAGCAGCTCAGTCAAATGAGAGCTGGGCATCACAAAAGGATGCTGCTTTAGGAAAAGGTTTCATCCCTGCTGGGAGGGCTACACAACATTTTGCTTTCATTTGCAAGACCACAGAATCGTGATTGTCACAAATCTGGCAGGCACAAGAGAACATATGGCTTCTTTCTGAAAGAAGTCTTGCCTGCATCAAGTCCCAAATATGCTAATAAAAACATCCTGCTCTCTAAGGGGGCTTAGAGAACACAATTTTGTTGTTGTTGTTGTCCTTTTGTTTTGGTTTTGTTTCCCTTTTCTACACTCTGCATGAAAACCCACAGTGGGACTTAATTTTCTGGAATCTAAAAGAAATGTTCCCAATGAGTTATTTTATAGTTTCCTGTAAACTGTGTTTCTCTGGAGTGAATTACCTTCTGCTCTTACATAATACTTCCTAACGCAGAGCATGCTCAACCTGTCATTTAGAGCTCAGGAGCATATCTTGAACACAGAAGGTTTTCGATATCACTACTACTAGAGGAGAAAGTTATCCTGTGAAGTATCTTTTTAAAAAATGAAGGGGAAGTCTCTTTCAATTGAATTACTCTGGTGCATTTTCTCTACTATTTAAATATGGGTGCCTTTCTTTTATTCTCATAATGAATTACTTTCACTCAAAAAGGTATGATCAACGTGTCAAGGCAGAAGCTGGATTTTAAGCACCATAAGAAACAGGTTCCCGAAGAAAACTTAAGAGGAAGACTATTTTCACATAGAAATCTGGCACATGATTTCAAACTCTAAAATGTAAATACCCATCTGTACACAACTCAGCTTTTAAAAAGCTCACCTTCTGCCCTAGTTGTTGTGGATACTTATGAATAAGTAAAATGTAAAAATATAATTAAAGCTCCTTTCATGCTCCCTGTGCCCCCCTCTGCTTCTGCCACCCCCACAGTACCACTCTCCTTCCCAACGGCAGTTTTGTTCTTTTACTGTCTATGTGTCTGTCTTAGTTTGGAGCTTCCCCAAACAGAGTCTGGGTCATGCATGAAGTGGCAGCAGTTTATTTGGATGGTGGTCCCAGCAAGCAGAATGAGGGAGCAGGAAGAGTGGGGCAGAGAAAGGCAAGGCCCAGAAAAGAGTGTTCTGGAGCTGGTTACCACACTCCAGAACTGGGTAATATGGCTTGCTCCTGCAGTGGTCCCTGTGAGGAACCATGTAGAACACACCTCAGTACTGTTCCTTGGATGAAGCTGGGCCAGTCATCTGATTCATGTTTCCACTGGTTGAAGGCTGCCTCCAGATAGGTCAGGCAATACCCAGAAAAAGCTAAAATTCCAAGACACAGAAGAAACTCCTGGGGCAGAAAGGCTGGAGGAAGGATGCTGGAACTATCCACCAGGCTATGCTGAGGGAATATGACTCTAGACACACAGAGCATATGTTTACCAGGGGGTAGCAAATTTTTAGTAAAGTGGCAAGCAGAACTAGGTTAGGACTTGACGGTCAGTGCTATAGACAGTGTTTTCATCCTCCCAAAATTCATATGTTGAAATTTTAACTTCCAATGTTATAGTATTAGGAGGTGGGGCCCTTGGTAGGTGAATAGATCATAAGGGTGGAGTCCTCATGAATAAGATTAGTGCCCTTATAAAAGAGACCCAAACAGCACCTTCTGCCATGTGGGGAAACAGTGAGAAGATGATAATCTATGAACTAGGAAGAGGATCCTCAACAGACACCAAATCTTAGACTGCCAGCCTCCAGAACTATGATAAATAAATTTCTGTTGTTTATAAATTACTCAGTCTATGGTATTTTGTTATAGCAGGCTTATAAGACAATCAGATACATTCTATGCCTCATACTTTTTTTTAAAATTAAAGCACACTCTCCCTTTTATACAGTAAACTTTCTTTCAGAGCTCCAAGCTTCCCTTGGAGTGTCTATCTGACCTGCTATGGAGAAAAGCCATAGCTTGCTTGCTTTTTGTTTGTTTTTACAATAATTTGAAAATATAAACATCATTCTTAGCTAGTGAGTTGTTCTAACATAGGCCATGGGTCAGATTTGGCCCACAGATCATGGTATGCTGAAACCTGTGCTATAAAATCTGTAAACAGTGTAAAGGTTTATTTTCTGTTTTTAGCATATATAAATGGTATCATACTGCACCCATCCTTCCATAACTTGTCACACATCAAACTTACAGATGTCGCTGTAGGTAGAGGCAGACGATTCACTTGAACTGCTGTACAGTGTTCCTCTGTAAGACTACATAAAAATTTATTTTTTTAGTGATGTATCCTTGGGTCGTTTTATGCTTTTCACTATTACAAACAGTACAGCAATAAGCATCCCTCTGTGAGTGTCTCCTGCTGCATGAGTAGGAGTTTTCTCTAGGATATGTGCCCTGAAGTGGAATTACTGTGTCATAAGGTGCACATGATACATGAATCTTGTTTATTTCATTACTGCCACATTACTCTCCCAAGAAGTTGTACCAATTTATAGCCCCCCTTCAGTGTGCCAAAATTCCCGTTTCTCCACATCTTCCTTAATATTTAGTTTTGTCAGACTTCTTAATTTTTGCAAATCTGATAGTTATGGATGTATATTACAATATTGCTTTCAATTTCCATATTCCTGATTACTAGGGAAGGTGAACATCCTTTCACACTAACTGATCTTCTGGGATACCTATTCTATGGGCTGCCTGTGCATATCATGTGCCTATTTTTTTGTTTTCTTTGGTTGCTACTGATGTTTGCTCTGCTATTGGGTTGTCTTTTCTTACTCACGTGTCATGTGGTAGTTCTTTATCCTCCTTTTATTTTGAAGGTTCTGACTGGCTATGACTGGCCTAGGTCAGCAGAGTGTAGACCTACTTCCACACCCAGCAGAGCTCCCAAGTACTCAAAAGCCCCATTGTATACATCACCCACTCTGAGTAAAAATAAACACATCACTTGAAAAATATGGTATTCATCCACTCATTCATCCAGGGACATTTACTGAGTACTTCCTATGACATTAATGGTACTAGCAACAGAGACATAAAGATATAAGAAACCACAACCTAAGAAGCACATTCAACTACAGGGGATTAATCGCCAGATGAGCTAAATATCACTTAGCCTACAGCAAAGACTTGAAAAAAATCAGGAAAAGAGGAGGTGATGGAAGCTCTAATCTGGGTAGGTTAGCCAAGAACAGACAAGACAGCCAAGAACAGGGTTCTATCTCTCCCCAGCTCCTAGTCTAGGGCTATGGTTTCATCTGAGAGAGGCAGGCTAGGCTGCCGGTGTCTCCCATTCCTCCACTCCTAACCCTCCAATGCAGAAGCACAAATCTGGGCAGGTGCTGCTGAGAGGACTACATCCTCTTCCCCGACTCCTTTTCTACTTGCAGGGCAGGGCTTGGCCCCAGGAGCAACAGGCTGAGAACATTAGGGCTCCAATCACCAAGTGAGCAATCCTAGCTCACTCATCAGGCAAAGATTCCACACTGAGAGAAGCAAGCTAAAAAACCATGCAGTGCCTGCTTGTAGAGAGGGGCTGTCACTCAGGGAGAAGTGGGCTACTGTTCCCGTCCAAAGATCTGATGTAATGGCACAGAGGTTCTGCCCAGGAGAAGAGGGAAGCCCTAATGACAGAGAGCTCTAGGATGCTGCCTGAATCGACTGTTTTTTGGGGGCACATACCAGGGAGAAGTTCATGCCTAAGGACACTGTCAAAAACAATGGAGATTCCGGTGGTAAGCAAATAATTACATGCGCCTAGTAGCTTCATGATGTAAGTATCATGATGTATCATACGTATTACAAAATGATGGACCAGCCATAAATTTAACAAAGCCTAAGAGACATCCAAGAAGAGTGCTTCTGGGATCACACTCATCCCTGAGGGTCCTAAAGAGGGAGAACATATCCTAGGCTGTACCCACTCAGGAGTAACCAGAGTGGGACTTGGGGCAGTCATGAAAACCCCCCAAGTCATACATAGATCCATCAGCAAAATGTGGAAGCCTTACTGACTTAAAAGGTTTAAGCAAAACCTTTGACCAAAACACTGGCTAAACAATAAGCCACTCTAACCTAGAAGGAAGTCAGGAAGTTGGGCTTAAAAATAAAATCATATATATCCCTTGTGGTCTGGAAGACTTTGTGCCTAGCTAGTGCTGAACCCTCCCTGGAGAGACTGGAGAGAAGACCTCTGAACTACTGGACCCTGGCTAAAAATGGGTAGAAACTGTAAACTCCCTGAAGTGTGAAAGCAGTCTACAAACCACACACACACATCTAAGTAGCTAGGGCGGCTTAAGCACAAACTGTGATCAATAAATGGTTGATAAAGACCCACAGAAAACCCTTAAGAATTCAGGCCAAAAATAAAAACAAGAAAAAAAAATCCTAAGCAAGAAAGTCATAGAGGATGTAACGTGGGGAAAAACAGACTTTACAGAATTAGTCCAGCCAAGTCACTAAACAGATAAATAAATGACCTAACACCAACTTCAACAAACTTCCTCCAAAAAGGAAGGGGAAAGGAGTGTCAGTATTCAGAGGTGCTACCATATTTTACCTAAAATGTGCAGTTTTCAACAAAAAAATTATGAAACACCCAAAAAACAGAAAAAAACAAAACCCAGAAAAGTTTGACCCATACACAGGCAAAAAAACAGGCAATAGAAACTTACAGGTGCCCAGAAGTTAACAAGGCTTGAAAGCAGCCATTTTAAGTATATTCAGAGAACAAAAGGAAGCCAAGCTTACAGAAGTGAAGGAAGGTATGATGACAATGTCTTATCAAACAGAGAATATCAACAAAATGATAGAAAATACAACAAAGAACCACTGGAAACTCTGGAGTTAAAAAGTACAGTAACTGAAATGAAGAATTCAGTACAGTGGCTCTGCAGATTTGAACTGGAAACTTATTAACAGACGAATAGAGACTATATAATCCAAAGAAAAGAAAGAAAAAAGAAGAAAAAAATAAAAAGAGCTTCAGAAAGGTTGGACACCATTAACTGTAGAACATACACACACTGAAAGTATCAGAAGGAAAGGAGAGAGAATGGAACAGAAATATATTCAAAGAAATAATGGCTGAGAATGTTCCAAATTTGATTTTTAAAAAACATACTAATCTATATTTCTAAGAAGCTCTATGAACTCCAAGTAGGATGAATTCAAAGAGAACCACACCCAAACTCATCAAAATGTTGAAAGCCAAAGATATATTGTTGAAATCGACCAGAGGAAAACAACTTGTTCCACTGTGGAACATAAAATTAACAGCTGACTTCTCATCAAAAACAATGGAGGCCAGAGCGCTTAAAGAAAAATCAGGAAAAGACATATAAGTTTTGACTGTGGGAGAGAGAAAATCCCAGAAAATACATTTGGAAAGGGTCTTCGTAGGTAGCAGAAATCCTCCGGCAAAGAGAGGAAGAACGCAGAATTACCTCAGGAAGGTAGTGCTGAGAGAAAATATGAAGAGAATACTGATCTCAGGTGTTAAAAGATATTACCTAAAACCTACCTTTTCATTACAGTCAATTTTTTAAAAAACTCTCATCTACATGATTTGAAAGTTTATGAGAAGTTAACAACTCTTTCATCTCACAGATTGTTGAGATACATTTCTCAACCAGACCTGTCATCAAGGCATTTTGTATTTAAGTTGGTGTATGAAATTCATATAGACTCATTTGTTAATATTCAGAAAGAAGTGACTCAATTATTAACTACTTATAAGCATGTACCATGTGGGTGATAATAAAGGCAAAAGTTAGGTGAGATTAATTATACCACACAATCAGAGAATTTACTCATTCATATTTTTTAATTAAAAATTTAAGATTTCAATGTTTGTAAAAAATAAAAGTGGGCAGTCAGGAGAAACGCCAGAAGACTCCTCGAACACTGATTATTGATGGTACAAAAAAGTAAGAAATATACTCTGGTTTCTCTTCAGATCATATAAATCTTTCACCTTTTACTAAAGATTTCCCTGGAGAGGAACAATTCTGAGTCTTTCCCCAATTTTTTGAGGCCTTGCTCTCGCAAGGCTTATAAGCATGTACAAAAAGCATATGATGTTTTACTTTTCAAAAATATATCGTTGTTGGTAGTTTTCTTTATGTTAAAAAAAAGAAGTAAGAAATATATAATGTGAGATTTTGAGGGTACATTATGAAAACTCTGGTACAGAAATAATGCAAATGAAATCCACAAAGACCATTTATTTATACCACAGCAGTAAGCTTGCTTCGTCTCTCAGAAAACGTTGCAGTGGGTTTTTTTTTTTCTGCTTTCTGTGTATTTTAAATGTGCTTTTACTATAGAGTACTGTCTATCTTTTACAATTGAAGCAAATTTACTAATCAGGTACTGGTGATTTAGCTAAAGACATCTGTGAAAGAAAGGGGTATGGGGCACCATGAAGCCGAAATAATGAGCTAGCTCAAAGAACCCAGTAATTATATTTAGAGTGCCCTGGATACACCTACACCTACCACTTCCTAGTGGAAGCCTAGTTGGTATAATCAGATTTGAACAGAAATTACTGACAGAAGAAAACGGCTAATTTACAAAGACAATAAGTGGTGGTGGTAGCAGCCCTAGCAGACTCTGAAGGGAAGTGGCCCAGAGAAGTCTAAATCCTGATGAGCCATTTGGTAACAGAAGGAACTTTTGTAACCCAACATTTTACAGCACACTCAAAGGCCAAATAGTTAAATTACAACTATAAAACGAAACAAAACAAAAGTACGTCCAAAAGGAAATGAATGCTCAAGATGGCATGGAGAAATGTTTTCTCTTGAATAATGGATATCAGCTATACTCAATCAGTTCTTGTCCAGCTTAGGGAAGATAATAGTCTTCCTATTAACCTTTAATCAGTTTTCCTAAAAATCCTGAAGAAAAGGTAGATTGTATTATCCAGGTTATATCACTAAGCTTAAAAGTAACCCACTCCAAGTCATGTAGTTACTAAACCAGGATCTACAGACATCTTAAGGCTATACTGAAGATTCTTTGAGAATGGAACTATCTGACTCATCTTGCTGACTCCTCACAATATAAACTCCTGATAAAAAGGAGACCCTCCAAAGTTAGTGGAGGCAAGAACAAATACAGAGTCAGAGGCGGGACAAGATTTACTGCCCTCATATCACAGGCGCACTCCGCCCCCAGTGTTTCTCAATGCAGCGCCCACCTGTACTAGAATTATCCAGAAACGAATTTCAAGTACACTGCAGCAGCTCTCCCCCTCTCCCAACACCCACCAGATAGCTAAATCCGAGTATTTGGAGGTAGGGTCTGGGAATCTGCATTTTTAAGTTCCCCAAGTGTAAGAAATGCTGCCATATTGTGGCAATCCCTAACCTCAGCATCATGTCACATCAATATATAGTTCTTCCTCTTACTTACATTTACGATATGCTTGGCAAAGTAAACAGATGCTTGAAAAATCACCATGAGAAGCTCAAACACCCTGTGAGGGAGACACAGAGTGACCTAGTGTTACAAAATGACGATATCTGAATTTTGCCACTGCTTTCTTCTGAAAGCTGTCTTCTGTTTCTCCATATGGAGAAAAGCTGAAGTATTACCATCACCATCTGGAGTTTTAAACAATAAAGCATCAGCAGAGATTTACAGTGTCCCTAGCTTATAAGATCTGAATTCACTTAAAAAAATCACTGAGTACAATTGTCTTTTACAAGCCCTGAACCCAAACAACCTGCAAGAGCAGGAGGAAAGATAAACTTATTGGCATGTTTCTAGCCCCCTGTGGGCACCATCACCTATCCAAACTCATTAATTATGTGGAACTCAGAGGTTTCAAACAGAAGCTTCAAACTGAAAAGGTCAGAGGCATAACAGGCTTCAGAAAAAATAATGGGGACAGATCAGCTATTGGTACATCTCTGACTACCGCTAATAGTAATACCAAACACACTTACAGTCTTTTATAGGGTATAGACTATACTTCCAATATCTTAATTAATTTAATCTTCTCTAAAATCTTGTGAAGGGTCCAGCACACTTTGCACACTTCTATTAAGAGGGCTTTTCATCTCTCCGCTGCATCATTTGACTTCTCTTCCCTGGTGAGTTTCTGGGAGGCAGAGACAGTATATTCTCTTCTGTATCCTTAGCATCTAGCATGGAATCTCACTCACGAAGGCACTCACAGATGCAGGAATCCTTTTTGTAACTACATTCAAGAGATAAGACAATTGAGGTTCAGAGATCAAGATATTTATCCTGGAGATGCCCTGGGAAGAAAGCAGGCACTTGGCCCTCAAATGTAAGGGGGGCTATTGTGTGGAAAAGGGATTAGAGTAATTTCACATGACTTCACTAGACAAATCTAGATGGGAGTTAGTGGGAGAAAGATTTTAGCTCATGTAAGTTAAGAAGTTTCTAACCATGAGAAACCTAAATAGGAAATGTGTCCTTTAAAAAGGCAAGTTGTCCAACATGGGAGAGTATAGGAGAGACTGTACAGAAAGGGTTTTATGCATCAGCTGGAGGATCAGCCACATAACCTGTAGAGTCCCATCCAACCAGGAGACTCCATGAGTCTATCCCTTGATAAAACTTATACAGATGGTCATTGGTAGAAAGGATGAGGCTCTCACAGCCTTATATCACTGTTCCCATTGCACCACAATGGATGCCTTTGAAAAACATTCATCTAACAGGTTCTAACAATTCAAAAAGCATCCTATCAGAAATGGGAGTTGAATTTTGTCAAAAGCTTTTCCTGCATCTACTGAGATAATCAGATAAAAACTCTCCAGAAAATGGGCATAGAGGGAACCTACCTCAACATAATAAAGGCCATATATGGCAAATCCACAGCAAACATCATATTCAATGGTGAAAAACTGAAAGCATTTCCACTAAGAGCAGGAACAAGACAAGGACGTCCACTCTCGCCACTCTTATTCAACACAGTTTTGGAAGTCCTAGCCACGGCAATCAGAGAAGAAAAAGGAATAAAAGGAATCCAAATCGGAAAAGAAGTAAAACTGTCGCTGTTTGCAGATGACATGATACTATACATAGAAAATCCTGAAGATGCCATCAGAAAACTACTAGAGCTAATCAATGAATTTGGTAAGGTTGCAGGATACCAAATTAATGCACAGAAATCTCTGGCATTCCTATACACTAACAAAGAAAAATCAGAAAGAGAAATCAAGGAAACAATCCCATTTACCACTGAAACAAAAAGAATAAAATACCTAGGAATAAACTTAAGTAGGCAAAAGACTTGTACCTAGAAAACTATAAAACACAGATGAAAGAAATTAAAAATGACATAAACAGATGGAGAAATATAACATGTTCTTGGATTGGAAGAGTCAATATTGTGAAAATGACTTTACTACCCAAAGCAATCTATAGATTCAATGCAATCCCTATCAAATTACCACTGGCATTCTTCACAGAATTAGAAAAAAAAATTACTATTTGTATGGAAACACAAAAGACCCTGAATAGCCACAGCAATCTTGAGAAAGAAAAACGGAGATGGAGGAATCAGGCTCCCTGACTTCACACTATACTACAAAGCTACAGTAATCAAGACAGTCTGGTATTGGCACAAAAACAGAAATATAGATCAATGGTACAGGACAGAAAGCCCAGAAGTAAACCCGCGCACATATGGTCACCTAATTTATGACAAAGGAGGCAAGAACATACAATGGAGAAAAGACAGACTCTTCAATAAATGGTGCTAGGAAAACTGGACAGCTACATGTAAAAGAATGAAATTAGAACACTACCTAATACCATACACAGAAATAAACTCCAAATGGATTAAAGACCTAAATGTAAGACCAGACACTATAAAACTCTTAGAGGAAAACATAGGAAGAACACTCTGACATAAACCACAGTAAGGTCTTTTTTGACCCACCTCCTAGAGTAATGAAAATACAAACAAAAATAAAAAATTGGGACCTAATTAAACATAAAAGCTTTTGCACAGCAAAGGAAACAAGACGAAAACACAACCCTCAGAATGGGAGAAAATATTTGCAAATGAAGCAATGGACAAAGGATTAATCTCCAAAATATACAAACAGCTCATACAGGTCAATATCAAAAAAAAAAAATTTTTTTTTAATTTTAAAATGGGCAGAAGACCTAAATAGACATTTCACCAAAGAAGACATACAGATGGCCAAGAGGCACATGAAAAGATGCTCAACATCACTAATTATTAGAGAACTGCAAGTCAAAACTACAATGAGGTATCACCTCACACCAGTCAGAACGGCCATCATCAAAAATCTACAAACAATAAATGCTAGAGAGGGTGTGGAGAAAAGGGAAACCCTTTTGCACCGTTGGTGGGAACGTAAATTGATACAGCAACTAAGGAGAACAGTATGGGGTTTCCTCAAAAAACTAAAAATAGAACTACCGTATGATCCAGCAATCCCACTACTGGGCGTATACCCTGAGAAAACCATAATTCAAAAAGACACATGTACCCCAATGTTCACTGCAGCACTATTTACAATAGCCAGGACATGGAAACAACCTAAATGTCCAATGATAGATGAATGGATAAAGAAGATGGGGTAGGGCTTCCCTGGTGGCGCAGTGGTTGAGAGTCCGCCTGCCGATGCAGGGGACACAGGTTCATGCCCCGGTCCGGGAGGATCCCACATGCCGCGGATTGCTGGGCCCGTGGGCCGTGGCCGCTGAGCCTGTGCTTCCAGAGCCTGTGCTCCACAACGGGAGAGGCCACAACAGTGAGAGGCCCGCGTACCACAAAAAAAAAAAAAAAAAAAAAAGAAGATGGCGTACATATATACAATGGAATATTACTCAGCCATAAAAAGGAATGAAATTGGGTCATATGTAGAGATGTGGACGGACCTAGAGTCTGTCATACAGAGTGAAGTAATCTAGAAAAGAGAAAAACAAATATCATATATTAACATACATATGTGGAATCTAGAAAAATGGTACAGATGAACCTATTTGTAGAGCAGGAATACAGACGTGGACGTAGAGAACAGACATGTGGACACGGGGGGTAAGGGGAGGGTGGGACAAACTGGGAGATTAGGTTTGACATAAATATACTACTATGTGTAAAACACATAGCTAGTGGGAACCTGCTTTATAGCACAGGGAGTTCAGCTCGGTGCTCTGTGATGACCTAGATTGGGGGGGTGAAGGGGGGGAGGGAGGTCCAAAAGGGAGGGGATATAGGCATACATATAGCTGATTCACTTCACTGTACAGCAGAAACTAATATATCAGAGTTAGTTCCAGAGCAAGATGGAGTAAGAAAGACTGATTTATCCCCCTGCCTGAAATTAACGAACAAACCATATGATATGTATGTATGCCTGTGCACATGTGTGTGCATATGTGTGTACATGTGTATAAGAAACAACAGTTTTCAAGACTGGGTATCAGGAAATGAGACACTGATCCCTGACTGGCAGGATACAAATGAGATGGGCCCTACAACTGCCCCAACTTACTGTTTTGAGAGATTTTACACGCCACAATGCAAGGAGGAAAAACACAGGTGAAGTCTCAGAGATTAGAGTCTGAGGAGAACAAGGAGGCTAGAATTTGTAGGGCAGAGTACTGGAGTGGAGAGAGCTGCACAGTTGCACAGAGAGAGAACCATGGAGATCTGTAGAGGGTCCCCCTGACTATTCAGCAGAGAACTGATCAACGCAAGCATGTAAGGAAACTAACCAAGACTGCTGAAAGAATCATCCAAGAAGATTAAAGGGAACAGCATTCAAGACTCACATGGAGAGAGGAACAGAGTATATGCCCATCAGAAATATTGGAAAACCATAACTGACTCAGCACTGAGTAGAGAACTCAGAGAGTTCTTGCCTCAGGAGTGCGAAATAAGGTGCTGTAACACCTGCTCTGGTCCTCCCCAGCAAATCTTAAATGAAAGACTCGAAAGATGAAAACTGTTTCCAAGTCATTTAGCTGTGTCCCAGAACTCAGGTCCAGAAGTCTTACAGAATATAAAAACAACCAATAAGATAAAATTCACAACATCTCACAACCAAAAAGTATCAAAAATGGAAACAAACAAAAAAATCGATAATACAAAAAAACAACTAGTTAAATCTAACTCAGAATTGATGCATGATATAATTAATTGACAAGAGCATTGAAACAATTGTAATTGTATTCCGTATGTTCAATAATAAACATTAGTTTCATATATAGAGATATAGATATAATGCTAATCAAACTCCCAGAGATGAAATCTACAATGTCTGAAATGAAAAACATACTGGATGACATTAACAGGAAATATTGCAGGAAATTGCTGAATTTAAAATATAGCAATAGAGACTACTCAAAAATGAAACAGAGAAAAATGAATCTAAAAAAGTAAATAAATGAGCACCAGTGAGCTGGGTGACAACTTCAAGTGAGCTAATATAAGGATAACGAGTTTGTGGAGGGGAGGAGAGTGGTGGGGGGCAAAAAAAAGATTTGAAGAATGGTTGAGATTTTTCCAAACTTGAGGAAGCCACAAATCTGAGAAGCTCAAAAAGCCCTAAACATAAGAAATATGAAGAAAACCACACCAAAGCAAATCACAATCAAGTTGCTCAAAACCAATGATCAAGAAAAAAAATCTTGAGACTTCCCTGGTGGCGCAGTGGTTAAGAATCCGCCTGCCAATGCAGGGGACATGGGTTCAAGCCCTGGTCCGGGAAGATCTCACGTGCCGCGGAGCAACTAAGCCTGTGCGCCACAACTACTGAGGCTGTGCTCTAGAGCCCATAAGCCACAGCAACTGAGCCCGTGTGCCAAAACTACTGAAGCCTGTGCATCTAGAGCCCATGCTCTGCAAAAAGAGAAGCCACTACAAAGAGAAGCCCGTGCACCGCAACGAAGAGTAGTCCCTGCTCGCCGCAACTAGAGAAAGCCCGAGCACAGCAACAAAGACCCAACACAACCAAAGATAAATAAATAAATTTATTAAAAATAAATAAATCAATCTGTGAGTCTGTTTCTGTCTAAAAAAAGAAAGAAAAAATCTTAAGAGTGGGCCAGAGGAAAAAAGACATGCTACATACAGAGGATTAAAGGAATAAAGATTCTGGTTGACAGCATAAACAATATAAAACAAACAAACAAAAAAAATGTGGAGCAACATCTTTAAAAGTACTAAAAGAAAAAAGTGTCAACCAAAAATTCTATATTCAGTGAAAACACCTTTCAAATGCAAAGGCAACATAAAGACATATTCAGAAATACAAAAACTAAAATAATTCATCACCACAAGAACCACACTAGAAGAAATGTTAAAGGAAGCTCTTCAGGGAAAAGATAAATGATATCAGATGGAAATCTAGATGTACACAAAAAATGAAGAGCACAGAAAATGCTACATGGTTAAACATATTATATATGTGTATACACACACATATATGAATGTATGTACACATGGTTAAATAACATATTTTTATATATAAAGTTCAAAGCAAGTATCAATGAAATAAAAAGCAGAAAAACAATAGAGAAAAATCAATAAAACAAAAAACAGGTTCTTTGAGAAGATCAATAAAACTGATAACCCTCTAGGCAGGTTAATCGGGAAAAAAGAAAGAGAACACGAATTACCAATATTAGGAATGAGAGAGGTGATATCACTACATATTCTACAAATTTTAAAGGACTAATAAGTGACGTTTATCCCAGGAATATAGGGCTAGATTAACATTCCAAACATCAATCACCATATAAGAAGCTAAAAAGGGAAGATAATATTATCATCTCAACAAGATACAGAAAATGCATTTGACAAAACCCAACATCTACAAACCCTCAGCCAACTAGGAGTGGAAAGGAACACCCTCAAATTTAACACTTCATGTACAGGTAAGATCATACTTAATGATCAATAAAACGAAGTCATTCTTCCCATGATCAGGAACAAAGCAAGAATATTCACAAGGATGTTCAGGCTTAACATTTCTATTCAACACTGTAATGAAGGTTCTAGCCACTGAGATATTTATTATTATATAATAAAATGAGAAAGAGAAGAAAAAGAATTCAAATTAAGAAGAAAACAGGCAACAAAATTTTCTGTGTAGAAACTGTAATGTAATCTACCAAAAAGGCTACTAGAACTAATGTGAGTTTAGCAAGGTTGTAGGATCTAAGGTCAACCTACAAAAATCAACTGTATTTCTATATACTAACCATGAATGAAAATACCATTTAAGATGGCATCAAAAATGTAAAACATTTGGGGATGAATCTGACCAAAAAAAATACCTGTACAGTGGAAACTATGTCATTGCTGAGAATTTTTAAAAGACCTAAATAAATGGAGACCTAAATAAAAACCTTGTTCATAGGTTAGAAGACTCAATACTGTTAAGATCTCTATCACTCCAAATTGACCTATAGACTCAACTCAATCTCAATCAAAATTCTAACAATCCTTTGTGTATGTGTAGAAATTGACAAGCAGATTCTAAAATCCAAATGGAAATATGAATAACACAGATAGCCAAAACAACTTAGAAAAAGAAGAACAGAGTTGAAGGGCTTACACTATCTGATTTCAAGATTTATTATAAAGCTACAGTAATCAAGGCAGTATGGTACTGGCATCAAATAGACAAAGAGATTAGTGTAACAGAATAGAGAGTCCAGAAATTAATAAAGATATACAGGACAACACATTGTTTTAAACAGAGGTGGAGAGACAATTCAGTGAAGAAAGAATAGTTTTCAACCAATGGTGCTATCACAATTGTATATCCATGCACAAAAACAAACAAAAAAACTTCAATCCATATCTTCCACCATATACAAAAATTAACTTGAACTGTTCGGAGATCTAACTCTAATACCTACAACAATAACACTTCTAAAACTAAACATAAGACAAAATCTTTGTAATACTGGATTAGGTAATGATTTTTTTAGATATGTCATCAAAAGCACAAATTTTAAAAGAAAAGAATGATGTATTAGATCTTCAAAATTAACATCTGCTGCTGCTCCAAAGACAGTGCTAGGAAAATGAAAAGTCAAGCCATAAACAGAGACAAAATATTTACAAAGCATATATCTGATAAAGGACTTGTATCCACATATAAAACAGAACTGAACAAGAAAACGAACAACCCAATAAATAGGTAAAAGATGTGAAAATACACATCATCAAGGAAAATACAGGAATGGCAAATAAACACATTAAAAGATACTTAGCATCATTAGTCATTAGGGAAATACAAATTAAAACCACAATTAAGGGCTTCCCTGGTGGCGCAGTGGTTGAGAGTCCGCCTGCCGATGCAGGGGACGCGGGTTCGTGCCCCGGTCCGGGAGGATCCCACATGCCGCGGAGCGGCTGGGCCCGTGAGCCATGGCCGCTGAGCCTGCGCGTCCGGAGCCTGTGCTCCGCAACGGGAGAGGCCACAGCGGTGAGAGGCGCACGTACCGCAAAACAAACAAACAAACAAAAAAACCCCACACAGTTAAATACCACTGTACACGGTATACCTATTAGAGTGGCTAAAATTAAAAAGCCTGCCATACCAAGTGCTGGTGAGAATGTGGAGCAACAGAAGCTCTCCTGTACTGCCGCTAGGATGTAAAACGGAACAACCACTTTGTAAATTGGTTTGGGAGTTTCCTGAAAACCTAAGTATAAAACTGCTATATGATTCAGCCATTCCACTCCTTGACTTACCCAAGAGAAAAGAAAGCATATCTCTGTCCATAGAAAATCTTATAGATGAATATTCACAGAAGCTTTATCTGTAATACCCCCAAACTGGAAGCACTCCAAATATCCATCAACAGGTGCATATGTGTAAACAAACTGTGCTATATCCATACAATGGAATACTATCTGGCAGTATAAAGGAATGAACTATTCACAGGTAAATATGGATGCATCCCAATAATTATGCTGATTAAAATAAGTCAGATGACAAAAGAGTACATACTGTATGACCATATTTATATAAAACTCTAGAAAATGCAAATTAATCATAGCAAGAGAAAGAACAGCAGTGGTTGCCTGGAAAGATAAAGCCAGACGTGAAAGGGAGTGATTACCAAGGGGCCTGAGAAAAATCTGAGGGGCAATGGATACTCTCACTTTCGGTATTTCATGAATGGTTTCGTGGATGTATACATATGTCAAACATTTGCAAACTGTGCACTTTAAGTAGGTGCACTCATTGTATGTCACCTGTACCTCAATAAAACTGTTAAAAATAGGACATCCCATCAAAGTCAAAGAACAAAGATTAATATGCTGTATCTATCCTCTTACTGCTTCAAATAAAGTAGGAGTAGTAATAGTAGCAGCAAAAGCAGCACCAGTAGCAGCTAGTATCTGAGGAGTTACCGTGTATCAGGCATCCTTTGAAGCACTTTATATGAGTTGACTCATTTATCACTCAGGACTGCCCTGTTGTTTTATGAAGCAGGTGCTATTATCACACTTCACAGACGAAGACTGGCTTATTTCACTTAGCGTTATATCTTCGGGGTTCATCATGTTGCGGCATGTGTCAGAATGCCCTTCCTTTCTAAGGCTGAATAATATTCTGTGGTATCTATATACCACATTTTGTTTATCTGTCCATCTTTCCATGGACCTTTGGGTTGCTTCCACCTCTTGGCTATTGTGAATTGTACTGCTGTGAATATGGGTGTACCTGACTTTCAGTTCTTTTGGGAATTTACTCAGAAGAGGACTTGCTGGATCACATGGTAATTTTATGTCTAATTTTTTGAGGAATAACCTTACCCTCTCATTCTTAAATTGTAGTTCACAGAGTGAACTTCCTAGAAGGCAAATCTGACCATGTCATTCTGAGGGATAAAATTCACGAACGGTTCCCTAACTGACTTTAGGGTGAAATTCAGATTCCTCAACACAGCAGGTCTTTCCCAGAAAATTCCATCTTACCCTGAGATCCCTACCCAAGGACTTCACTCCTTCCTCTAAGGTTCCAAAGCACCTTTTACATATAGTATCTCTATTAGCACATCCCTCAACTCTATATTAATGGTTCTACCTCTCCCAGGAGGCTGTAAGCTACTTGACAACAAGATTCATATTTTTATTCTTCCATAGTGCTTAGAACATTAGTAGAAACTTAATACATATATGAATGAATGCCAGTTCAGCTATCCAAAGAATAAAAATATTGCCGTTTTGTAAAGTAAGCACTGTAACAGAGGAGACAGAATATAGGTTAAACATATGTGTGCGTGTGTATGTATAATGCACATAGGTTAGACACACACATATATATATGTGTAATGAGAAAACCTCTTTTTTTATATGTAACATGTAGGCATTCACATGTTAGTTTCCATTTTCATTCTTAAGTTCTTTCTGATGCAGTCTGGGGGCCCTGCTAAGCACAGTGGGGGAAAAGAGGCCAATGATACACAGCTCCCTTGAATGACAGGCACAGTACCAGATACACGCTAATATCTAGGGTGTCTCTCTGCTGAGGAGTAACATGCATCTGTGCATGGACCTTTGATTTTATGAACACGCCACACAAGAAATACGTTCTTCCATGTGGGACTAGGAATCTGGGACGACTTCTTGATTAAATGTTTAACAAGGTTCTGCTTTATACTCATACACAGAGCAAAAATGGTTTCACTGTCTAATAATAAGATATTAGAAGAGTACTTCGGCATGCAGCTAAACCTGATAAAAGATTATGGATAATCGTTTTCCTGAAGCAACAATTCAAACTAAAATAAATGACAGTTTCGAACTGTGCACACTAGACGACTGCAGGATTTTTTTCTTTTAATTCTGTGAATCTTTCTGGTAAAGAAAAAACATCAGATTTTCCAAAAAGATTCTGGCTTTCCACACTGCACTGCCACAGGAAAAATAATAGTCACAAACCACATTGCTGGGCTTTCTACTGATGAGCTGGGCCTAAAAGGGGAGTCGTGCCCTCGGCCCATGCCAGGTCACTATAAAGGAGTGACCTCTCTCACAAGATACATGTAAACAAAACAAGCTTCTTCCAGGCCAAATGCATTCTCCGTGGACCCTAAATGAGCAAGCCTCGGGACACTTCAACCTGCACAATTAGGAACATTACAGATCAGCAGAATCTCTGGGCTTAGCACTTTACCTGCATTAGAAACAAGTGTTTTGATAGGAGTAAGAATCATGGCAGCAGGAAACAAACTGATAAAAGTATATCAAGGCCACAGAATCAATTTCTGAATATAGAGAAAAATTATAGCCTGGTCAGTTAGGTTTCAAAATTAAAGAAAACATACTGGTGCCAGAAGTGGAATTCTTGCATCAAACTTAAAAAGCCTAAAATTCAGTTTTTCAATTCCAGTAAAATCTAAAAGCTATGGTAACCAGGAACCTCAAATGAACTTCGAAGTTCCTTAGACCTGAATCATGTAATCAGGTTGGATTTGCATAGCCTAATTTCTTAAGTGGGGCCATGCAGACAGCCTTGAAACAACACTTTTAAAACCGATCTCAGAAGTGGACCTCCTTCACATAGCAAATTGGAAGCACAACAAAGGGCATTCATTATCTGAGTTACATGAGGGTAAGTAAAGTGGTCTGTTTAAGCCACCAGAGAGACCTGACCACTGTGCTCGTGGTTAGGGAACATTTAATTTATGAGTGCAATGTAATACAATCATATATATTTGCTAACTATATACACGATGAGGTTCTAAGGAAGTCAAGATCTAACAGGGTCCATCCTCAAATTTTACATGTTTAAAAGCCCAAGTGAGAATATGTTCTACTCCAGGGTTCCTAAATTACTCAAGGTAGAGTTTCTCTAGAAACAAATATCTGACATGAAACAGGACCAAGAAGGGTGAAGCTCAAATAATCAAATGTATGACATACGGCAATCAATTAAGCTGAAGCAAAATTCAGCATCGCTGAATATGAAAAACAAACTGAAGTGTAAGGGAAATTGTAGGAGGGAAAAAAAAAAGAACAAAGGGGTAGAGGTGGTGATAAGAATGTCAAGAAGAAGGCACAGCAACTGCAAAGAGCAAAGATGACCATGAGGGGAAGAAAGAGGACAAGACAATAAGAATAGTCCAGAATCCAGGGACAGACCCTTTTTGAGCCATCTCAGAGGCCCTGAGGGCACCCCTGAATCACAGACCATTCAGAATTGAGATGCCCAGAGATAAAGTTCTGCTGAATTATCTTTGTACACTCTACTTAACACGATGGGGACAGCATGCATAAAAGCCACATGCTTCTAAGAGGACAAACGTGAAAATGTGTCTCTCCAGGTCTCACCCTGTATTTGGAATGTAAAGAGTAAATACATGTGATGGGTATGTGTGAGATCATATATGTCTATGGGGTTACTTTATCACCTGTTGTGTTGGGACAGGATTTCGATGATCAATATCAAGTGGAAAAGACTTATGTATAGGCTGTGCTTTATATCTTATGGGTAAGGATTTAGGGTTAAGTTCTAACAGCTGTAAAGTAAATGTTTGATGCCAATGATAGCTCTCACTCTCCTCTGACTGAACATACGTATACAGTATATTCTCCAGAAAGTGAACAATTTTCCACATCAGTAGATGACTGAAACAGTTAAATTTAACTTAAGCTTCTGTTCATAAACACACCAAGTTCACAAATGAGACTGTCTGTGTAGCATAAACTCAGCATAACGCAGTAGGATATAGGTAGATCACAGAGAATGCTCTAAGGTGCCACCTGCTTACCAATGTTTTGTGTGCATTTGTCCTTCAATTACACAGCTTTCCAATACACAAAGGACAACAAACAGCCCTAAGGAGAGGTGAGATCTGAAATTATTAAATTAAACCATAGAGGTTAGGTCCTGAGATTACAAACACGTTCTGCACAGCCCCAAGAGGTACACTCAGAACCAAGAGATGAGAACGAGAAGATATCTTCAGCTCTGCTTCTGAGTACGGACTAGCTGAGAATAATAGTTATTGTGATCTCACTGAATTCTTGTAACAGCCTAATGAGATTACAATAAAGAAATTGAGGATGAGAGACGGTTTTGCCCAAGGTAACAGAGCACATGTGTTGCAGTCAGGATGCAGAGACCTACCAAAAGCCAAGGTTCTTTCTGTCATGCTAGCTGTACTCACAAGTTTCTGGTCTTCAGCGTGGGTCAAACGGTTGGCTGACCACTGGTCAGCAGTTGGGGGGGCTTTATACGTCACATCGTTATACACAGATGTTGCCTAAAAGTCCCTTGTTACCCTGACATGCTACAATTCTCTTACCAAAGCACACTGCTTGCATTTCCTTTCAACACTTACTACTTTGTTGAGGCAAAACCTCACAGCAGCTTTCTCTAGCCTTCTCTGGCTCTTAATTAAGTCTCTCCTATATAGGAAGCGGGATTCTATTTTTTATGTCATTATTCATTTTAACAGTATAAGATTAGCCTTAGACATCAGGAAGAGAGGGACAAATGAGGAAGATCCAAGTGACCTGAGCTGCCCATCTATGAGACATCTGAAGCTGGGAGGGGGAAAAAAAAAAGATGCAGATCTTCCTTCATAAATAAAACTTTCCATTCACACACACACACACACAAAAACTGGAATGAAGACACAAAACAGTGTGGACCATATAACTGAACACAGGAAAGATTAAACTCACTGCATTCTTTCATTCTTATGACAGAGCTAAATGACCATGAAAGTTTACCAGGGTAAGAAAAGGTAAGAGGAAAATAAAGTGAGCTATGGGTTTCCTTAGGAATAGCGATTGTTCCTGCTGCATCTGGCAGCAACTTAGAGCATAGGAAAGTTCATGAAAAAGTGCTAGCATCACAGGCAATGTGGAGAAAACATTTACATTAAGACACCATAAAACTACATTCACGTCTATCATGCCCTTCTGAAAACTTCAGCACACATTCTAAGGAAATGAAGATAACTAATTTAAAGGTGTGAAAAGAAGTATGATCCTATAGAAAGGGCACAAGCATGGGGATTGGGAGATCTGGAATCCAGGCCCTACTGAGTGGCCCAGAGTCCCTTAACTCCAAAATAAAAAGGTGTAAATTCTCAAATAATACAATTCTAAGCTTTACTTAAAATCTGAAATTTACAAATTGGATGAAACCAGCACATGTTATTCTAAACAGTCACACTCATTTTAAAAGTCACATTTATCATTATGAGTATCAAGATTCAACCTTGATCAATCTCATAATTAGTTGGTCTCACAGCATCTTAAATATCTTCATGAAAAGAGGTTCACTTAGTCTAGTTGTTTAAAAAAATGTTTTTTTTCTGAGCCACAAAATCCTTAAAAAATTTCCCTACGCGTAGAATGTAGCTGATTTTCATCTGGCAAAGGATCAGGAATTCTGGACACACCCAGGCTACCTCCACATTTCATCTGGGTTGAGTCTTCTTTGAAGAGCTTGAGGTTCCTGCCAATGTCTAATGTATACACACCTTGAAGGATTTAGTAAAGACGGCTGGGTTGTCTTCTGTCCCAGTCCTAAGCGATTTCTAAGGGCAGGATAAAGTAACTGGCTTCGTTCAGGTCAGAGCAAGAGCCAGGATTAACAAAAGGATAATCAAGTGACATAACCAGCTGACTGCAAGGCATTAACAGATTCAAGAGCATTTGGAACACTGCAAGGGGCAAGTGTCTAAATTTACTTTAATAGGATTTTCTGCAGCATATTCCCTGTCTTTCTAATTTATTTTTTTCTAATATTTTCAAAGTCACAGAACCAGTAACACACTGTTTTAAATACTAAAGATTTTTAAATGTGTTTAATATCTGTCAGGGCTAACTACCTTATGATCCTTCTTTATATTTTTTAAAGCTATACTTGATTATTTCTCCATAAAAAATTCATGATAATTTTACAGTAGCATTTTTTACAAGTATCACGTTACATTTATAGTTTAATTCAGGTAAAACTGATACCTTTATGATGCTGAGTCTCCTTATCTAAAAAGGAACATGGTATGCCTTTCTATTTCTTATGCCTCCTTCTAAGGAAGAATTTTACTTTATTTTTTTTAATTTAAGATTAAAAAAAATTTATTCCTAGCCATTTTTTTTAATGCTACTGCAAATGAGGTCTTTTCTTCCACTCTATCTTCTAACTGGTAGTTGTTTTTATCTATGTAAGCTATTTCTGTATGTTAATATGTCTGTATGTTAAAATGAGTGTGCTGGGCTTCCCTGGTGGCGCAGTGGTTGAGCGTGCGCCTGCCGATGCAGGGGACACGGGTTCGTGCCCTGGTCTGGGAAGATCCCACATGCTGCGGAGCGGCTGGACCCGTGAGCCATGGCCGCTGAGCCTGCGCGTCCGGAGCCTGTGCTCCGCAATGGGAGAGGCCACAACAGTGAGAGGCCCGCGTACCAGAAAGAAAAAAAAAAAAAAAAAAGAGTGTGCTTATTGTTTGTCATGTTATTCTCTACTTGATCCCATAAAGCTTTCTAGGTACACAGTCATATCATCTAATAATAGCGATGATTTTACTGCCTCTTCCAGTTTCTATACTCCCACTCTTTTTTCCTTGTTGAACTGTGTTGATGACAAAGTACCTCCAGAATAAAGTTAAGCAACAGTCTTATTCCTGACTCTACTGGGAGTATTTTAAAATTTTGGCATGATGCTGGTTGGTGAGAATGAGGCAGATTAAGGAAGCATTAATCTATTCCTATAAGGAATTACTGGAATGAATACTCAATTGTATCAAATGCCTTTATCACTTCTGGAGATAATTATATACGTCTCCTTGCACCTAACATGGCAAAATGTGTTAGCAGCCTCCCTCATAGTAAGCCATCATCGAGCCTGAATAAGACCAACTGGATTTCTCCCCCAACATTTTGTTATTTAAAAAACTTGAAAACAACAGTGCAAGAATAATCTATATATGTACTATCTCAATTTTTTAAATTAACAATTTTGTATATTTGTTTTTGACGTGTATATACATATTACATACAGATTTATATATATATTTTTTGCTTAACCACGTGAAAGCAAATTCCAACTTTATGACACTTCATCCCCAAATATTTTATTAAGCAACTCCTAAGAATAAGCACATTGTCTCAAATAACCACATGCCAATACCACACTTTAAAACAATAATTTCCTAATATCCGTATCTTATCCATGTGTGATTTGCTTAGATCTTCAGAACATCTTTTAAACTCACTTTTCCAGAACATCAATCATGGTTCATGAATGACATTTAGTTTTTATATCCTTCTAGTCTTTCAGTTCTGAAATGTTTCCCCTACCCCTTCTTCTTTTTCTTCCATGACACTGGTATTTCAACAGACCAGCTCAACTGTTTTGGAGAATGTTACAAACTTCAGATTCATCCCATTGTTTTCTGATGGCGTCACTTAACTTGGTCCTCTATGTATTTTTTTGAAATCTCAAAGATAGGTGCACAAGGCTTAATTAGGTTCAGGTTAATTATTTGGCTGAAGACTGCTTCCTAAGGTGAGGATATGTGCTTCAGGTTACATCACATCAGGAGGCACACATGTCAGGTTGTCCCACTATTATCAATGCTCAGTTTGATCACTTGGTTAAAGTGGTCACCTCCAGGTTTCCCCTTGATAAAGTTAGATTTCCACCTTTTCAATTAGGAATAATTTTGTGGTGTGACAACCTAGTACCATACAAACATATTAATGACTCTAACATCATTTATCAAAATCATTTTTCAATTGGGGGCTAGAGAATTGTGATTTTCTAACTCTATCATTCCTTACACATTTACTGGGTGTCATTCTTCTGTAAAAAGCAAGCTATTTTTTGCTTCATTTAATTCTTTCCTTTCTACCCTTAATTTAATTATGTCTGATAGTAGGTTCAGACATAATCCTGCTTTTTAAAAATGTTGGTCTGCCTCTTCTTGGTATACCATCACAGACGTAATCATATTAAAATGAGGTCATACTGCATTAGGGTGGACCCTTAATCCAATATGACTGATGGTCTTATAAAAAGAGAAGAAACAAGGAAACAGAAACATAGGGAAAACACCTTGTGATGACAGAGGCACAGATGGAGTGATGTGTCTATAAGACAAGGAACACCAACGATTGCCAGGAGTACCAGAAGCTAGGAGAAACATGGAACAGACTCTCCTCTAGAGCCTTCAGACAGATCATGGCCCTGCCAACACCTTGACTTTGGACTTCTAGTCTCCAGAACTGTGAGAGAAAAAATTTCTATTGTTCTAAGCCACTTAGTTTGTGGTTGTTACAGCAGCCCTGGGATACACACTGCTTTGGTCTTAATTCTGTCATATTTTAGGTAATATTTTGTCTTTAAGCATTTACATGTTTTTCAACATTTGGATATTTTCCTTTGTATTGTTAGGACATGGATATGTGAATTTAAAAAATTATTTGAGTGTCCTGAGTTTCTGAGAGGATGACTCACTTCCAACTTCTCAAAGAGAAGATAAAACTCAAGCCCCACACTCATTCCCCATCTCCTGTGGTCTCACCCCCCCTCACCCGGCCCCTACTCCGACTTCTCCCAGGACAGATCAGGTCTTCAGTTACCTCCTCATGTTTGGTCCCTGATATTTCCTTTATTTTCTGGTTATCCCTGATATTCATTAAAACATATAATTGTTATATTTTATCCAGCGTTCCTAAGTTTTGTGGCAAGACATTTTTTTTTCAAGTTTTCCGGTCTTATTCCTCTGTGCACAGACTTCTCCTCTGTACAGATTGTGTTCATTCAGACCTCAGAGGGGGTCTTCCTTGATGTATTAGACACTCCATTTCCACTGCCTCCCTCTCTGCTTCTGTGGGCCCACTTCAAGGGGAGGGGTTATGAAATGGTGGAACGTTACAGCTCATTTTACCCATGAGGAACGAAGGCCCAACAGGAAAGGACTTGCCCCAAGGGCAGGCACACTGCACATGAGCACAACGAGACACAGCTGCAAGTTCCATCCCTCTCTTTAAGCAAGTCTTAGAGATGAGTTCATCTGCCACTCTGCTGGATATGGTTCTAATATTAAAAGCCATTTGCCTAGCATCTTTATACCATATGTTTAAGTCCTCAGAGTTGGATTCAAAATATTGGAATAAGTGTTTTCTTTAGTCTGTGGAACATCTAGGAAACCATATGGCCTCACTGCTGACAAAATTTTAACATAGGCCTTTGTAATATTTAGGAGACCATTCAAATCAAAACCATAGAATATAGGACATTTTCCAAAGAAGAAGGGTAAAATAAAGGGAAAAGATGAAAAATTTTTAATGGCAAGTGAATCTGGCTAAAGAACAAAAGACAGACAATAACGGGTAATCTTCAGAAAAACAACAGAGACAGACTCAGAAATGAATACTGGCTAACCTAACGTAACCTAGCCATCAGGAAACCACAGAAAAAGAGGGCTAAGGGAGAGATCTCTAACAACTTCACAGTTCTGCTGAGTTTTCAAGCTCACAGCTGGCTTTTAGGATACCACTTAAGGAAATTTTAATTGGACTTCCTGGACTTAAATTTATTCTACTGGGTAAATCATATGTATATGGAAAAACATAATAAAAAAGTCATAAATGCCCAGCAGGTTGAGAGAAATCTGGCCACATCTTCATATATGATTTAAAGAATATGAGGTAAATAGCCCATCCTCTGATTCCAAATGGGTAGACACAATCAATTCAAAACAAACTAACAACAAAAAAAAAAAAAACGGAAAAACAATAAGTCCCTAACAGATGGATCCTGAACACACAGAGGAGCTCAAGTTCTCTAAATATAATTTTGCCCACGTGTGGGACCATATGTTCTCCTTTGGAGATTGTGGTAGCCAGAACTATTTTCTTTTTTCAGAGAGATCACCAGCAAGCGTGACAATGCAGGGCACTCTCATGCACTCTCACTGGGAGAGTAAATTGATGCATCTATCCTGGGATGCAAATTTGCAATAGGGGTAGATATTTAACAGGTATATTTTTTGATCCATCAACATGACCCCTGGGTATTAAGTCTAAAGACATGATTGAATAGGGTTTTCACCATGACATAATTATGACAAATACTGACAATGACGTAAACATTCACCATTAGATGACTGGCTAAACAAATGATGGTACAAGTCATCAATGAAATTCTATGTAACACGTAAAATGGATGGGGCACTAAATCAGTGGAGCTGGCCTTATTCGAAGAGCCACGTGGTCTTTCCTGGGAGTTTAAGCTCAGGACATAACACAGTGAAACAGGCAAGCACTGCTGGTCAGCCACGTGGGGCCAGTGTTCAGCATGGCAGGAGGGCTAAGGGGCAGGGAGAGCCGCAGGAGACAGACTAAGGCTCTTCTTGCTTGAATGCCAATCTCAGTGAATTTCCTCTTTGGACTGTGTAAACTTGGGGTGGGAGAGACAGGAGAGGACATCCCTGGAGGGTAATACTGAAACTCCTGTCAATCTGGCGAGTATATATTTCAGTGGGTTTTAACTTAGTTTGGAGAAATATAAGATGTGACCATTTGTTTCCTTCACCTTGAATGATATGAAAGAGTTTATGCTGGTTGCACAGAAGTCTAATAATATCTTCACCAAATGACTGACGGTAAACCCATTAGGATTATATAGATGGAGATATTTCAGGGAATTTTGGCTTTTTTCCCACATGCTATTCTGTCATTTTATTTTTTACAGTTTGCGTATACTATACCTTCAGGAAAAGAATAAAAACTGAATGAAAAAAATTGATGAAACATCTAACTTCTCTTCAAGGTCAGAAACATCTTCCATTGTACTTATAACCTACACAGAACAGGAGCTTAAAGTCTAATTTGGTCCAACTCCTCTACATATGCAGAAACAATGCCAGAGAGCTTGCTAAATGACCTGCCCAGCATCATTTTCTCCATCTAGTTTCATCTTTTATTTCCTTTTCTTCTTTCTCAGTTATTTAATACTTCTCAACTCTGGCTGATAAAATTTTACCTCTTGATACTATGTCCTACTACCTTAGGTTATCTAAAGCCTGGGATTCAGAACCATTCCAATACAAACATATTCACACAGATGAAAAAATAAAAATAAAAACTTCCCAAGGACTTTCTGCTGGTTCTCTCCCATTCATGAAGACTTTCCAGATATCGATCTACCTCTTCTGCTCTCTGTCTCCCTCTCTCCCTCCCTCTCTCTCTCATACACACACACACCTGTGAGCACAAGTCTTCTCTTTCATTAATCCCCTAGAACTGTACACCATTAAGGTTCTTCCACAACCACACTGCATTCCCCACAGAGATTTCCCCACCTCTCCCCATAACTATTGTCAAATGTTCTATCTTAAGGCTCAATGACCTCAAGGCCTTTGCTTCTCTGTCCAACATAAAGGGTAAAGGAGTACACAGCACAGAGATGAGGCTGCTTTTCAATCCGAGTCCATTTCTATGTGGACCAAAAATAGAAGCCAGTTCAAACAAAGTTCAAAAATGCCACCAGCTATATTTTACTTTCCTGGGGCCACTGGATACAGAAAAGCTCATGTATTTGTAGAGTCCAGAACTTAGAGCAGGTCTGGAAAGCTCTGTCTCCAAGGCTGATAGGAACAGCAGTAATCATTGACAATATGGCTTGGATTATTTCATGAGGCAGAAATTCAGAGTCAGAAGGCACCATGCTTTATTAGACCAGACAATGGAACCCTGGGGAGGTTAAGGTGTTGACCAAAGCCATAAGTGAATAGCTGTGTCTGGAGTTGAGTCCAGGTCTCCAAGTCTTCCTACCCAGGAGTCTATTAAAGTACATAATATTCATCCTTAAGTTTTTCTAGGGTAGTACCTGGTCAAATATATTTAAGGCTGATGATAGAATCCTACACACCAGCTACAGGACAAGATTAGGGGTGAACAGGAGTAAGTACAGAGAGACAGAAAGCAGAAAATGAATATGCTTTTCAAATTCTAATAGCCCACTTCCAGATTCTGGAGATTCAATGCCAATCTGGTATTTGTTTTTCCTTTCAAGCAACATCATGATGATAGAGCAAATGAGAAGACAAGAAGAATGCAGGAGAAGCAACCCAGGCCACACAGTGAGGAGACATGGCTTACAACTCCTAGCAGTTTCTGTAACTGCAAAACTGTGGGATATTTAAACCTTCCTTGATTCACTTCAAGCTCAGTAGTCAAAAAGGCTGTTTGGGAAGCAATGATGGGGATTCCTTGATGAAGTCATTAACAGAAATTATGCACCAGGGGATTTCTAATGAAGTTGCTAATACAAGAACTGTTTATGCCAGATGACTAAAAATGTTGCTTTGAATTCCTCAGGTTATATTATGAACACAAAAGCTGGGACTGGCTACTACTCTGATTGGAGTTTATACAGGAATACATTTGAGGATGAGCCCAAGCTGAAAATGGAAAGCCAGCTATGAACATGGAAGAGAGCGGACTGTCTCTGCATCTGTTAGCAATATATCTGCCCACGCCTAGGTGTTCATCTCCCAGTTTTCACATCCCATGTGGACTCTAGTACCTGTGTGGGGTCAGTGACCCCTGAGGAGGAGCTGTCAGCCTGTGACAGCATCAAAGTTCCAACTAGACTTTTAGTCCACTCCCCAGTGGTGCGTCCGTTCTTTCCATACACACACACACAACACACACTTTTTTTTTTTAATCAACTACTGTACTGTATCTGTAAAAGACACTGAGGTTTCTATATGTTCTGTCCCTCAAAACCACCGTAAAATGAGCACAAGTCCAAGAAAGTAAAGGAATGTCAGAGGGTCACAGAGATACACTGCAAAGGTATGCATGGAGGTCAATTTAAGTTTTAGTACCTACACGAAAGATGTGGGCGGTTAGAAGAACCCAAAAAAAGCAGGTGAGGAGCCACATCCCTGAGAGTCAAGTGATCGCTTTTCTGCTGTGAAACATGCAAGCATTCTTCCTTTTTTCTTTTGTTTTCTTCACAATCAGTTAGCTTCAGGGCACAAGCATAAATCTGAAATCATCATCATAAAATACAAATTTGTATTTTAGCAATTTGTGGCTAAAATATCCTTCCCTGAGTTCCAACACTAGCTTTCAAAGATATCCTCTTTAAAAGAAAAAAAAAAGGTGTCTTCTTTTTTTTTTTTTTTTTTTGTTTGCGGTACGCAGGCCTCTCACTGTTGTGGCCTCTCCCATTGCGGAGCACAGGCTCCGGACGCGCACGCTCAGCGGCCATGGCTCACGGGCCCAGCCGCCCCGCGGCATGTGGGATCTTCCCGGACCGGAGCACGAACCCGTGTCCCCTGCATCGGCAGGCGGACTCTCAACCACTGCGCCACCAGGGAAGCCCCCCCCCCCCAAAAAAAGGTGTCTTCTTAATGTCAGTAACGTGGGCCTCCTGAGTCCTCAAGCTGCCCCTAATTAAAACACCAAGCTTCAGAACTGCGAGGACCTTGGGATTACACAGGGCCTCCATGAATCAGACGGCTAAACAAGTGAGACCACAACACAGCCTGGACTAGAACTAGTGGCCTTGTCTCCTCCTGATCTAGGGTCCCCCCACACCGGACCCCAACCCCCAGTATGTCAAGATGCCTTTTAAAAACGCAACGTCAATACAAAAAGGCCCCTATTACTTACAAAGATCAGATCTAAGAAATGACCCTGATATTCCCCACCAATTCCTTCAGATAAAATACCATCCTCAAATTTCAGAGCCATTCAGATACTTTGTTTTTCATAATGTTTCCATTAACAAAAAAAATCTGAATAGCTTTTTCTTTGCTTATTTCTGCCAAGAAGAAATCCTGTACTAGCTCTCTGAATAAAGGCCAGCCTGACTGCAAAAGGGACTGTGGTTATGTAACTGCCATCGGACCCACGACCGTCACCGGGAACGTCAGGACAGAAACGGCTTTTGACAGAGAAGGTCAGAAGGCTCCAGGCGAGCACACAAGGAGTTCACATACCTCCTGGTTAGAGAAAGTTTCGATCTGCAGGAGTACACTGAGCGAGACTCAAGCAATCACATCTCTTTCACTGATGTTACGTGACACCAAAATCCTGACTGACTCCGTGAAAATAATCCAATTACTCCGTATGAGTGCAAAGGAGAGGCGGTACGTAAAGTTTCTAACCACTTGGAAATAAAATCTCCGATATTTACTGACACCTCAGGCATCTCATCTGCTGTGTATCAAGCAGAAACAAGATCCTGGGGTCCTTGAATTCCTTTCCCATCATTCATCATGTGCCTGTCACCATAAGAAGGGAGAGGGATTGCATTTCATTACGAGAAAATGAAAAGATCTTGATAAAATGCTGAGCTAAGAGATATCACTGAACATTCCAGAATTTTCACCCAATGAATAAAGCCATAAAAAACAGCCAGGGGAGAGAATAAGATATTTCTTATGACCTGTTTTCTAATTATTTTCTTCCTCTGTATTCCCTCTAGTAGTTTTTGCCTCTTTCCCCTGTAAAAATCTCTGGCTATTTTCTATTTTTTTCTTATTTATTTATTCTATAGCACTCTATAATTTTTATTGGATTTTCTCAAAACTCAACATCATGATTGCTGTGAAAGATATCACTGAAGTGCTTTCTCTCTTACTCCATCCCCTACCAAAAAAAAAAAAGATTAGTCCAGTCCGTAACCCCTATTTGCAAAAATTTTAGTGGGATCTATGAATATGAAGTTTGGCGTTTAACCCAATTATTTTAATACCTCAGAGCAACTCTTTAGGGAATTACTCATCCCCATTTTACTGGCACATAGAAATCTAAAAAGAATATGCTCACTTTACCTAGAGATGGATATTTTCATTTCTACCCGTCACACACTTATAATATTCACACTCTCAAATATTTGCTTTTTCCTCTCTTGGCTTCAGCTCTACTGTCTCAGCTGACAGAAAGAAAAAAAAAATGACATTTTATAAATTGAATTCTGAAGGCTAAATGATAGTCAATACTGTTAAGCTGGTAGGGACATGCCTAGCATACAGCAAATCCAGGATTATGGTATAAAAAAGCAATAGTTCCTTTTAGAATAAAACACTTGAGAAACTCCCCTGAAAAAAAGAACTAATGTTTTCTTATTAGCATAAAAAATGGGCGGTCAACACCAGACTCTTGGTACATTCCAAGATCTGCTCTTGTCTCCAACTTCCTTACCAGGATTTTTCCTTTCTGAATAATATGAAAGTTTCCAACTAGCTAAAAGACAGAACCATTGCCAATGAATATCTTGAGAAATAGCAGGCATGGAAGAAAGTAGTAAAATGAAAGTTAACATATACTTCATATAAATTCAGATCATTAATAATTATCCTAAATTTCCATTATACACTCAATAATAAACTCTTCTATCAACAGGAATTAAATTATCATAAATTTCCAACCAAGAAATAAGTAGTTAATATTATTCCAAATATACTGAAGTTCAGTGCCTATCCTGAGAGCCAAATGAGATCCCTCTCCCATCAATGGCTTTTCCATGCATTCGGCTCACTGCCTGCTTATTTAAACCAGTAGGGAATGAATCAAGTTCTTAGCAATTTCAACTCAATTCTTACAAAACAATATTAGAGAGAAAATTATAAATGTTCACGCAGCAATTCTGCTGTCCTCTTTCATGTGTATGGAAAGGCTCTTGTACAAAACAGTAGAATAAAAAGCAAACTTTCTTTTTTCATTTCTTTAAAGAGCCTTTATACCACTTAAATTGTACCAAACAAAATAAAAACAAAAATATTACCTCTATCCCCATTTTACAAAGAAGCAATGACAACTCCTAAAAAATGAAAATTGTGTAGTTAGTTCATCTGTTTGTTTTTTTCATGCATCTAATGCAACCAAAAGAGTATCCGCTAGGTTTCTTACTGCAGGGATTTCTGTTCCAGGAACCAGAGCTCAGGTGCTTGCCAAAGGACAAAAGATCACCAGCAATCAAAAATCTCAAAAGAGGACCCCAATCCAGTGTACAAACATCACTTTTTCTTTGCTCACAGAGATACCCAGCAAATTTACAAAACTCGTTATCAATAGTGGTATACATGTAAGGTCCCAAGTGGCCAAGACTTTTTTTAAAAACTTTTTAATTTTAGTGGGCAATACAGTGACATGGTTGAAAAACACCAACAGTATTAAAAAGTATACAGTCCTCATGAACATCAACACAAAACTCCTCAACAATGTATCAGCAAATTGAATCCACCAATGTATAGACTATATATATATACACCACAGCCAAGTGTGACTTATCTTAGGAATGCAAGGCTAGTTCAACACTCAAAAATAAACTAATATAATACATCACAACAATAAGCTAAAGAAAAAATCACATGATCATATCAATAAATGCAGAAAAAGCATTTGACAAAATGCAACACCAACTGAAAACTCTTAGCAGACTAGGAATGGAGAGGGACTACCTCAACTGGATAAAGCATATCCACAAAAATCCCTACAGCTAACATCATACTTAAGGTGAGAAACTAGAAGTGTTTCCACTAAAATTAAGTACAAAGCAAGGATGTGCCCACTTACCACTCCTTTTCAACAATGTATGGATAGTCCTAGCTAATACAATAAGACAAAAAAAATAATAAAAAGGAAATAAAAGGTATATAAATCAGCAAGGAAAAAAATAAAACTGTCTTTGTTTTTGCAGATGACATGATTGTCTCTGCAGAAAATTGAAAAGAATCAACAAAGAAACTCCTGGAACTAATAAGCAATTATACCAAGGTTGCAGGATACAAGGTTATTAAACAAAATCAATTGCTTCCTTATTTACCAGCAATAATCAAGTGGATTTTGAAATTAAAAACACAACGTCACTTACATTAGCCCACCCAAAAAAGAAATACTTATGTATTAATTATAACAAAATATGTAGAAGATTTTTATGAGGAAAACTGCAAAACTCTGATAAAAGAAACCAAGAAGAACTAAATAAATGAAGAGATAGTCCTAAATAATGTAGACTCAATACTGTCAAAACATCAGTTCTCCCCAACTCGATCAACAGATTCAATCCAATCAAAATCCCAGGATGTTATTTTTGTGATGTCAACAAATTGGTTCTAAAGTTTAAATGAAGAGGCAAAAGACCCAGAATAGCTAAGACAATACTGAAGGAGAAAACAAAGAGGACGGACACTACTCAATGGCAACTTACCATAAAGTTAAGTAAACAACACAATGCGGTACTGGTAAAAGAATAAACAAGGAGATCAGAGGGCCCAGAAACACACCCACGTAAATAGTCACCTAATCTTTGACAAAGGAGCAAACAAAAAAAAAAATCAAATGGAGTAAAGACAGTTTTTCAACAAATGGGAGGGAACAACCAGACATTCACATGCAAAAAAATGAATCTAAACACAGATCTTAAACCCTTTACAAAAATCACCTCAAACGAACCACAGGTCTGAATACAAAATGCAAAAACTATACAACTCCTTGATGAAAACATAGAAATTCTAGAAAACCTTGAGTACAGCAATGACTTTTTCATATTAGTTGTTTTGAGACATCTGATCCAGGACTGTGAGTGTCTTAGTGTGATAAATTAAGAGTGTTACCTTAGATAAGGAATTTGTTTGGTAATGTCTGCAGGGAGACTTCACCGGGACAGAAGGAGCAAACATAGAGACAAGACAGCTTGGAGTGCAACTGTTAATACCCTACTGATGGACTGCTTAAAATGAGACAACTGGGCCAAGGGACTTGGCTCTTCGCTGGAAGACATGACTCCACGCTGCTGAGAGCTCTTCCAGGGACACTGCACTAGCAGCTCGGTTGGAGCAGAAGGCAACTTCCCGCTCACACTTGTCAAGAGGCCCATTGCTGGACCAGGGGTCACTGCTCCTGCTAAGAGGCCTCCTTCCCGAACTTCTTGGAGGGGCTCGTGACCCTCTTTTCTACTTTCACTACTTGACTAACTTGTGTGGTAATGGTGTGAAATAAACCACGTGATTCTCGAACTGAATATTGGCTACCTTTCATCAATCTCCAATCCCGTGATTCTTACCCAGCCTTACTGTTGCAACAGAACCACCACCCCTCTTCCTACAGAAAGCCTGTCATGATGAGTGTTCTGCACCTTGCTTTCCTCCATATGAATACACAGCAAGCTCCCTCTGTGTTTTCAACACTCGTACAGTATTCCACTACTGATGGACCGTCATCATCTATACCGTTAATATACAATTACATGGTCTCTCTCCAATACTCTGCCATTTCAAAAATGTACCTTTGCACGTGTTACTTCACATATAAGTGTACCTCAGAATAAATGCTCAGAAATTGATTGCATTTGTAATTTTGATAGGTATTTCCTAATTGAGCCATTTCTTCTAATGACTGAAATACATACCCTCTTCAGCACATACCCTCAAAGAATATCAGGCAATTTATATGGAGTATGTAGTACTTTACAGTAACTGCCAAAAGCATTTAAAATCATTCATTTTAAAGTCAAAATAAAATACTGACAAAATGACAAATGATGATCAGAAAAAAATCTAAATAATGTTCAAGAATGAAAAAAGTCTATAATCCTTATAGTTACTAGAACAGCACATTTGTTTTTTTAATCAAATACCAACTATGTTGGTGTAAAAATCTTCTGTAATTACAAATCCCATCGATTTTTGTCTGAAAACAAAACCAGCAAATTAAGAAGAAAGCAATTCAGTTTATGTGTAGATTTAAACAAATCCAGTCATGCTTCGTATGTTCAATAAACAAAGTACTTTCGCTTTTACACATAGGAATCACATGAAAACGAATGGAAAAACAGGCTTAAGATGTAATAAGCTGACGAAAACCAATTATACAAGGGACTCATTCGTAGATTACCCTGAAAAATCAAAGTTACTAAGAAATGCACTAAGTACTCATATTTTTCTAAGCAATGTGTTATTAATCAATTGTATATGAAAGGTCCAAGAAGTAAATGAAACGTCTTTAATGTTTTTATTGATAACGATGGTAATTTTTCTGACTAACAAGGTAAAACGCTAGTGGACTTAGGGTTAGAAAGGAAGTAAAAGGGCAATTTAGGTCTCAAAAGAAAGTTTCAAAACTGGTAAAAACCTATAAAGCAACAACTAGAACAACGAATAAAGACAACTGAAGAAATACCTGGACGTGATTCTACTGGCAAAGCGCTTACCAATCCACAGCTCTATTCAATGGAGTGTGTACAGCAGAACAATTAATATCAAGGTGCAAAACTACTGGGGAAGAAAGGGGAGCAGCATGAATCTTGGGCCACATTATTAAGAACTTTAAGGCATTCTCCTGGAACTAGCGTCTTCTCCAAATCGCCTCCTCTAGTGCTCAAGTCCCATGAGGTCTAAGAGTTTTGTTTTCTTTATGCCATATGCTCAGCATCTGGAACAGTACCTGGCACACAGCAGGTGCTCAAGGCATAATTGCTGAATGAATAACTGAGTCTTCTTAGACCCTTCAGGCTGCCCACGACAGCACCCTCACAGATCTTTCTCCCTAAGCATTATTTTACAGCCCCAAATTATACTTTTGTGTTCTCCCTCATTAGAACTTTACCATATCAATGCCCAGTCAATGCAAACGATAAATCTGAACAATTCATGCAAAACTGCAAATGACTACCAGCAGTTTAAAGTCTTGTCCCTATGTACGCAAATAAGGAGATTCGTCAATCCTAGAAAATAAAATTCAAAAGCTTATAATTCAAGTACCTGGGAGGAAACTGTAGGGGCCTAGTGACAAAAAATGCCTATTTTGACTTACCTACTCAAAGAGCCTTCAATTTTGTCTTAAAGAAGATGGACTATAAATAGATTCTTTAAGCTCTAGATCTGTTTTGCCATAAGTTACCAGAGGAAAATAGTTTCATCATTCATTAAATGAGAATAGAAGAAATGAGAAATGTGACAAAAGGAAAACGAGTTTTGTTTCTTTGCTAAAGGTATGAGGAGAGGGGAAACTGCTTTCTTTTCAAGGTCAAATTTGCCATCTCTATACTTTGTATAAAGAATTTAGTCCATGAGAAATTAAGAACTGAGACCATAAACTGGGAATAAGTACTCCAACAAAAAAATCATCTAGAAAAGAAATTAGCTGAACAGAATCAAGGGCATTGCCACAAGCATAATTCCCTGCTTTAAAAAAAATGCAGTTATGTTCAACTGAACCAGCTTTTCACAACTGCAAAAATTATTCTGAACCAACCTTGACACCTAAGTCATAAAAACAGTCTTAAAACACAGGCATGGCTTTAACTACAGAGACTTTCTTAGTTCAAAGGATCACTTAATAAACCGTTCTCTAAAATTCCTGGTCCTGAGGTTATGAAAAACACAGTGCTTAAGGTTACTCAGACTCTGGAATGAGACTCCTAAAGGAAATTCTTCCCAAAGTGAAGAAGATAAATGCATAGAAACCTTAGTCATTTGGTCACTACTACTCCCTTGAAAACCTAAAAAAAAAAAAAAAAAAGTAGTTAATTCTTGGCAGAGTAAGGTGAAAACAGAAATATACATGTTACAAACGTGAACAGCAGAAACCTAGCGTGTTGCACCTACAAGGGACAAACCCATCACTGACTTAAGTAGTACGATAAGACTCTGATGGGTTATGAAGTACTGCAGAAGTCTCCACTCTGCAAAACATGCCCTTTTCTTCATAGGGTGAGCTTATTTAAAAGTATATTTGCCACTGCTTTGGGAGCAAATTTTGGGAGGCTACATCGCAGAAGTCTGTTTGCTTCTAGCTAATCCTTATGCCTACAATTCATTCATGGAAGCTGTACCAAGTGAACAGGGGACCCTGGCTTAAGCATCATGAACAAATGACCTGGCTTTCCATAGGTGTCATGATTCAACTATATGAAGACCATTTATCTGTACTATAAGTTCTTCAAAGTCTTTGTATTTTACTCATCTAGGTGTACCCAGTACTTGGCACTTTGCCTGTCATTCTTAATAAAGTGAGGAGCTAGGAAAGGAGTGGGGAGCGAGTCGATCTCCCATTAAGCAGACTGCCTGCCTCCTGCAAGCCACAGGATATATTCACAGTGTTGACTTTCCTCCCCAGATGCCCTCACATCTGTCTTGGTCTTTAGCTGGCCACAGGAGCCAGATGGCTCACAACCACAATTATTGGGCAAGATGAGATGTCATCCTACAGGATTTCTATGTCATGGCCTTGGTAAAAAATTAGTGATGTCTCCAATTCTAAAGAGCACATATGATGCAGGAGAAACCAAGACCAAAGTCAAAGAGGTCAAAATCCAGGGAGCTAAAGCATGGAGAAGTTCAGAATAATAGTAGGGATGTAAGATGTAATGTCCCCAAGAAAAGCAGACGTATCTAACTTTTGATGCAGTGCCTGTGGCATCCCACTGGGCTATGCTGAGAGCAGTTATAAGACAGATGCAATGCAGACACAAATATTTATCCCATAAATAGCTTTTGAGCAGTAATGCCCTGCCAGGCAACAAGCTAGACACCATGGGGACAGGAGATAAATGAGAGATACACAACTGCTGCTGTGTAGCAATCTAGAAGGGAAACAGTGTCTCATACATACAAAACCATAATGCACAGCAGAGCACAGTTGTTATGAGAGGCACAGGACATATGGTGTAAGCATTAATAGAAAAGAGCAGAATTCGGGAATTCTTTCATTCACCTGATATTTATCAATACTAGGTGCCTACCTACCATGTACCAAGGACTGGTCCAGTAGCTACAGATGCAGGAGTAAATATGACCAGCCAAGTTCCTGACCAAATGTGACCTAAGTTCTAGTGGGGTGGATAGAAAACTTTAAAAATAAATAAATTCAGGAAATACTGAGTACCAAGAAGAAAAAGAACACAGGTTTTGTGGTTACAGACTCCAAGAGACACACCTTTAAGTAGGATGGTCAGTAAAGGGCTTTCGAATGATGTAATATTTGCCAAAAGACCAGAACGCAGTGAATAGTATATGTGAACATCCGGGGGAAAACACTTCCGGTAGAGGAAATGGCCAATGAAAACCAGGAAGAACCTTGACGTGCTCAAGGAAGACCAACAAAGCCAATGAAGCTGGAGCCGTGCTAAAGTGGGCAGTGCTAACACTTGGAGCTGAAAAGAGAAGGCCAGACCACGTGGGGCCTCACAGTCTGTGGTCAGCATAGTCTAAAGGAGGGTCCAGGGGCCTCCTGTTTGTCTCCTCTTATTGACACCTTACCTTAGCATGCTACGTTTGTTACAATTAATGAACCAATATTGATACATTATTATTAACCGAAGTGCATAGTTTATTCAGATTTCCTTCCTTCTTTTAACCTAGTAACATGTTTTTCTGTTCTAGCATGCATCCAGGACACCACATAATCGCATCAGTTTTCACATCCCCTTAGGCTCCCCTTGGCTGTGACAGTTTCTCAGACTTTTCTTTGGTTTCGATGACCTTGACAGTCATAAGGATTGCTGGTCAGGCATATGACAGAATGCCCCTCTACTAGGGTCTGTCTGATGGTTTTCATAATTAGACTGCATGTGTGGGTTTACCACAGAGGTAAGGTGCCATTTTCATCATAACACATCCAGGGTACATACTATCAATACGACTTGTTACTGTTAATAGGAACCTAGATCACCTGGCTCAGACAGCGTTTGTCAGGTTTCCCCACTGTAAAGTTACTCTTTTCCCCAAAACCCTTTGTCATACTGTAGCCTTCGGAAGAAAGGCTCTATGAGCAGCCCACACCGAAGGAGTGAGGAGTTACATGCCCCCTCCTTTACAGCAGAGTACATAAATTATTTGGAATTCTTCTGCATGAGATATTTGTCTCTACTCCCCCATTTATTAATTTATTCAGTTATTTACTTATATTATTTAATATAAATAATAAATTTATTCAGTTACTTATATGAGTATGGACTCGTGAATTAATTTGTGTTATGATCCAATCTCTGATGGATTCAAGAAAAGTTGTGACTTTTGTAGATCATCTGGCTTTTTACTGTTGTAAGCATAGGGGCAATACTCTTTCCAGCTTCCCACATCCTAGCAGTAGCTTGTTCCTGTGAGTTTTTGTCTGTGTGTTTGTTTTTATTAACATGAAAGATTCTGGTGTTTGAAATACACAAATGCACATACATCATGTCAACTTGCTAAGGAGAATTATATCACCAAGTGCTTGAGACTCAAATTAAAATGCTATCTCGTAGAACTGATCCAACCCAGATGGGTTTTGCAAAGGACGAACATTTCATTTCCAATTTGATACCAAGTTTCCTTAATTCAAGAGTCAGGAGGCTTTCCGGTGACACAGACATGTATCACAGGAAAGCCTACAGCAGGTGTAGAAATATGCTTTCATTTTTTCAGGTAAGTTGTGAGAGGACAACACAAGGGGAGCAAAGAAACAGAGAACAAAAGCATGAACTGATAATATTACCAGGGTGTCACTCGCTGTTCCTACAGCACAGGCTTCCAATCCTGTACTGATTACACTAAGACATTTTTTGCCACTTCTCTCTTCCCCCTTATGTTTAAGAATAATACAGCATTCCTAAAAATGATTTGTGGTACTTTTCATCATAAGTTTCTACTATTTTTTTTTTTTTTGCTCATTTTAATGTAGCTACTGTCAGACTCCTCAGAGCTTGTAGAAGCAGAGGTGGCTAAAAGATCTGGTGTGAGTTGTGTGAAATAATAACTTGTTCATTTAACATAGTAAGGGAACCATTGTAGATCCCAAAATAAGAGCTTGGTGAAAGGTTAGAAACTGCTAAATGCTTCTAATTGATAATATTTCAAAGCACTCACTAGAAAAATCAATATTGAAATATCACCTGTACAATGTCAGAGCACTGCATCACTGGAAAATTATCCAATCCATGTTATATGCATAAAGGCCAAACATAAGCCGAAACCAAGATTATTTAGTGAATGAGAACATGTGGATAGGCAAAAAAGGAAACAATGAAGAGACTCCAGTGTTTGCACAAATGGGCACAGATGTAGATTTTCATGGAAAAAAAAAATGTTTTTGAAATCTTCACAGAGAACAAGTCAGAATATAATTGTGGGTACTTTGAAGCCAGAAGCTCATGCTCACCCCTGCAGAAATCCCTAAGTCCACAGGGATGACTGAAGGCAAATGAGGAAGGGGGAGGCCTCTCTGGTTGCTTTTCCTTGGGTACTGGCCGGTGACCCCTCTGAGCAGCCCTGGTGCTGCAATGGCTTCCATCAGTCACTTCAGGAAGAAACCAAGACAGAGGAGTTAAGATATTTGGCACACAAGGTGGAAATGCCAATAAGAGAACTCAGGGCAGAAACAGGGAGGCAGAAATATGGGGAAAAAAAAAGAAATAGAGAAAAAAGACATAAAGGAAACCAGGAACAGATGGAAAAGCAAGCTGGGGAAACACCTGTTATGTCTCAGACCTACTTAGCCACAACCCCATTGACTCAATGAAGGTGGAATCATCGTTCTCATTTTAAGAGGACAAATCTGAGTTGTGAAAACTATACTGAGACTATGTAGGAAAATGTCATTTTTAGAGACGCACAATTATTTATCAAGGAAGAAAATGTAATGAGGTCTGTGATATACTTTTCAAACTTTTGGCAAAAATAATTCTAAATACTTAATTATTTTTATAGTAAAGTTGGGGGAGGTAGAAAAAAAGGGGGAGACATCAGAGACTAAGATGAGGAATTAAGATTAACTGCAGGGATTTATGTTTTCCAGACATAACACAGGGCACAGTGAACTGAACAGTATGCACCGTCCCTAAACTAGAAAGTATTTCTCTCCCTTTTTCTAACCTGCTGTATTCTCTCACTCTCCAGCTCACTATGGTGTACACATAGCTTCCAAGCACTCTGGGAAAAGCCATCCATGAAATGAATCCAACATGCAAGTGAAAGCCTTAGGATTTTTACTGGGTTCTGCTGGTCATCTGTGAAGCAAATCCAATATGCAATTAGAGCTTTAGATTTTTAGCAGGGTATTCCTGACAACAAAGAACAGTACTAGACACAGCATGTCTACACCCTTAAAGCACCTCTATCTACTCCTCAGTCCTTGTAGCAAAGAATTTTGAAGTTCCAAGGAAAACAATTACCTCTGTACAACTTAAAAGAATTCGGTAATTAGCTCATTCTTTTCAGATAGATACTGACATTATCCAAATGCTTATAATATTCACATGCAGGGGTAGCTCCTTGGCTTTGAAAGCGGTCCCCAAATTACGACTCAAGTAAATTTGCAAGGCAGAGTGCTTGAATTCATTCTCCCTTTGAAACAAGGTCATAAATGGTTGTTAAAAGCTCAAGTCAGCCAACAACAGCTTATTATAAGTCACATGTAACTGCACAGGCAATGCTATTTTAGCTATCGGTTCACAGCACTATTTCTATCTCAGGAAAGATGTTCAGAGTGTAGGTAGACAGCTATATATTATATTATTCTCTTACTTCTCTGTATACTTGAAATATTTCTTAACTGAAAAAAATAATTCACTCCCTAAGTATTTACTGAAAGCCTGCCAAATGAAAAAATCTGGTATGCACTATGAAATCTGTTTTTATTATACTCTTCCTAAATGCAAGAAAAAGATCACTTAATTAAAGAAGGAAGTAAAACATACAAGCTATAAAGCATGTAAGATGACTACCATGGAAGTAATACAATGTGCAAAAAGAACTCAAAAAGTAGAGAAGTCAATCCAGTATTAACAGTATTAACAATCCAGTATTAACAATCCAGTATTAAATACTGAAGGTTTAAAAAAAAGTCACAAAATTCCTCCCATCCCTTTATGCACTCCTTTGCAATGCGACATGACTGCTCTTCTCCATGCCTTGAATCTGGGCCAGCATGTTGACTTGCTCTAACCTAAAAATGTGACAGAGGTGCCACCACGTGACTTCTAGACCTGCATCCTCCACCCTCACTTTGTTGTAGCCCTGAGACCACCATGTAAAGAAGCCCAGGCCAGCTCTTTTGAGGATGACAGAGAGGCAGAGCTGAGAGCTAACACCAAACTGTCAGACATGTGAGTGAGATCATTCTAAACCATCCAGCCTCAGTTAAGCCATCAGATGAATGAAGACACCTGAGTGAGCCCAGACAGGACGAAAAGAAGAAATATCCAACCAAGCCCAGCCCAATTAGGTGTCCAAAGTGTTCTAAGAAAATCATGAATAAATAAAACGTTTGTTGTTTTAAACACTGAAGTTTTAGAGTGTTTTGGTATGCAGCAATAGACACCCTAAATAAATACCCCAAAATGTCACTACCTCAAACTGTCACTGAAAAGGCAAAGATACTCCTTGCTACCACTATGCAGTTAATTCTGCACGTCTTCATAAGCAAATGTGTAGATCAATTTATAATGATTTCAGGAGCCTTATTAGGCAAGGGGAATACAAGGAGAAGCAAAACTGAGACCCTCCACTCAAGGAACTTAAAAATGAATGCAATAAAGTAGACAAGATTCTACCATAGAAATATGCATAGAGTACCCCATGGAGACCGTAGAGAAAAATCAACAGACAATCTGAGATGGTCGTAGGTGAGTGAGCAAGAGAAATTAAGGAAGGCATCCTAGAGCAGACAGAGCAAAGTCTTAAAAGCAAAAGAATTACAAGGGGCAGAAAGGTTAGTAAAGAGAGACTAGCACAATCACAAGCGAGGATGTGTGAAACATCACGGTATTTTCAGGGAACTAAAAGCAGTTCTGAATTGCTGCATTCTGAGGGATGTGTGGAGAACGGCAAGACGTCTAGCTGGAGAAGTAGAGTGAGATCACAGTGGGCTATAAGGAGTCTGGGCTTTATCCTGCTGGTGATCAAGCATCATCCAAGTGTTCGAAGGGGAGTACTATGGTTAGAATTATGTTTCTAAAAGATTATGGTTGCAGTAAATAAGATGCAGAAGATTGAGAAGGCCACACCCAGTGACAGGTAGAACAGTCAAGGTCAAGGTGAGAGACCATAGGAGAAGAGAGCGTATATTAATTGGGGAGAACTACTGATAAAGAATTGGCAGGCCATGGCAAATGACTGGATGTAAAGGGTAATAAGGGAGAAATCAAAGAGCCCAATACTATTCCCAGGTATCATCTCCAAATAGGACAGAGCAGAGCAGGCACAGTAGTCTTCTCTGGAGAAGGTAGATTCGAGATAAATTCCTTCTCGGACCTTTTGAGTTTGACTTACAAATGGAACAGTTAAGATGCACAGCATGTACTGGAATATACAAGTCTGAATTATCAACAAAATATAGCTAGAGGTACATATGGAAGTCATCTATGTAAGTACAAGAATTAAAACCATGAGTATAGATGAAATCAACCAGGGAAAGCTTCTAGAGTGAAAAGAGAGATATCAGAGGGAGAATTAGAAGTGAAAGTTATTATAGGATTTGATGAATGTAAGGCATATTACACTTTGCATCGTTTATAGCAATAATCACTCCTTAGGCCCTCTGTATTGAGGGATGTGAAGGGAGAGCCCAAGGCTCTGTTGCAGCTCATTCACCTCCTGATGGGTTATAGCTCAGGATTCCCACATTCACAAAACCAAAGATTGGAAACTAAATGCTTATTTAAGTCCATCAACTCTTCAAAATCCATGTATATGCCTTGACTCAGGTCAAGGAGTTTAGAATTCAGCTGACTATAATCGCTGTTTTCATCTCTGTTCAATCAATTATTTACACTTCAGGAATCTTAACATTAAGCAAGTGGTACACGGATCTGATATTATGTGTTCAGTTGCTTGGAAACAAAGATCTCTCAAATTTTCCTTCTCTACTCCCAATTTTAACTATTGCCAAACCAGAAATGTCTGTGTATCACCTTCACAACAAAATAAGAAAATTCAATATCTGCATTTTTACATATCTTTAAATAACTGTATTTCACATGGCAGAGTAGATTCAGGGCAAAATAAAACATCAGGTTGCAGAGGTCAGTTTCCTATTAGGTGTCCTGTGACATACTAGGCTCTGAAACTACTCCGTGGGTACCTCCCAGTCAATTCTACACTGATTTAAATGGGATTAACTGGCTGGTATAGTTTCATTTGAGTCAGGGTATGAGTACAATCTTTGATGAGGTAACACAGTTGTTATGTGTCAAGATAAACACCTAAAGTCATAGTGTTTCAACCAACAGCCACATCATCTCAAGGTAATCAAGGTGTCATTATCAGTTCTGAAGGCCCTTATTAAGTCTGTGGAATTAGACTTCAGCTTTACCTTTCAGCTCCACTGCAATAAAACCAATTATGTGCACAAAGAGGCACAGAACTGCTGAGGTTATTCAGAAGGTCCTGAGGTCAAGGGCTTTGTTTTTTTAAATGTAGGATCTTAGAAAAGACACGTAACTTTCCTTAAATAAAAGCCTTCAACATGTAAAACAGAAGCACTTGCACTTTCTAGCAAATACAGTTCAAAGCCAATAAATGCAATTGATAAATGTATGATTCAATAAATGGATGACCTAAAGCTTGACTATTCTATCGCCTTTCAGTACTAAGATTTCAAGGTCTGTTAGATAGCTTGCCTTTTCAGCAGTACAGACATGATGACATCTGTCCTATACAATCACTCAAATACAGTATCAATCATAAGATCTAACAGCTTCCTTGAGATACTCCATAAACCACTGTATTAATATAGACTACTGGTTCTTTTTTTTTTTTTTTAATTTATTTTTGGCTGCACTGGGTCTTCATTGCTGTGTGCGGACTTTCTCTAGTTGCGGCGAGCAGGGGCTACTCTTCGTTGCGGTGCGCGGGCTTCTCATTGCAGTGGCTTCTCTTGTTGCGGAGCACGGGCTCTAGGTGCGCGGGCTTCAGTAGTTGTGGCGCGCAGGCTTCAGTAGTTGTCGCTCGCGGCCTCTAGAGCGCAGGCTCAGTAGTTGTGGCGCACGGGCTTACTTGCTCCACGGCATGTGGGATCTTCCTGGACCAGGGCTCGAACCCGTGTCCCCTGCATTAGCAGGCGGATTCTTAACCACTGCGCCACCAGGGAAGTCCTAGACTTAAAGTGCAGTCCCCGGACCAGCAGCATCAGTATCACCTGAGATTACAGAAATGCAAATAATCTGGCCTCACCCCAGACCTACTGAATCAACCTCTGGGGGTGGAGCCACCACTCTGTGTTCCAGGTGATTGTGATGCCCACTCAAGTTTGAGAACCACTGAAGTATCGTACATAAAATCCTACTGCTTTGAATAGATAAAAGAGGGATAAAACCTGATTCTGCCACTTTATTTTCCAAGCTAAATTGGACCAAAAATAGCACTGAAGTTGGGAAAACAGAGGGCATGCTACTTGATGGCCCATTTACAATTCAATAAGCACGTTAAATGAGACAAAATGTCACTGACAAAAAACAACTGTTTCCCCCCATTCACGCTAGAAAATCACTGAGAAAGAAAAGTTACCAAGGGGTATTAGCCAAGACTGTGAAGAAAGGCCCTCTCATAGCTTACTGTTAGGAATGAAAACTGGTACAGCCAAGGGGAACTTGGCAATATCTAACAAAATTAACTTATGTGTTTACCTTTTGACTTAGCAATCTCACTTCCAGGAATCTACCCTAAATATACACCTCTAACATTATGAAATTATAAATACATAAAGTTATCCACTGCAGCACTGTTTCTGATTGCAAAGTACCAGAAACAACCTACATGGGAACATTTAGAAAACTGGCTAAATAAACCACGTGATATCGAGACAAAGGACACTATGCTGCTGTAAAAGAACCCAGAATATACTGTTAAGTGAAAACAGCAAAGTCCATAAACATATACCATACGTCACCTCGTGTGTATGAAAGAATGGGAAAAGAAAATATACCAACTGTATCTGCATATTTTTGCAAAAGAAATAAAAGAAAGATAAACCAGAAACTGACACTTGTAGTTACTTATAGGTACTAGGAGCTAGGATGTGAACTGGGGTGGGGGTGGGGGGCCGTGGACATTTCTGGGTACAGCTTTCACTTTCACTTTCTGGGTACATATTAATGTTTTACATATTCAAATAAATAAAAACAACAAGCATGAGTAAAGGGATCCTAAAATGGAACACAACAGAAACACGGGACCCAACCGTATTTCGAATAAAGAACATAATCTCATTGAAGAAAGGAAAAAGGGAATTAGCTCAAGCAACTTTTGAATGCAGTACTTTCACTACATACCCTCAATCTAAGGACAAAAAGAACCATAAATAAATATTGAACTCTAGTGATTAGGTTTCTTTTTCACAGTAGTACAGGTAAAAAAATTCTAAAAGAATTTTTAGGATTGAGCAAGTAAGTAGGTATATTGAGAACACTGGAAGTCAGGTTTTTCACAGATGGTGAATGAGTTACAAATATGGAAAGGAACGAATGCCAGAAAGAGCTCTGTGGTACTAGACTGAAAGTGGTGGTACCAGTAAGAATTCATGGTTTTTAATGGATGGATGGATGGATGGATGGATAGCTGTATACATACACATTATGTATATATATATGTATATATGTATACACACATTATATGTAACGTGTCTGTCTATAGATCTTTTTTTTCTTTCTTTCTAGCTTGGAATTCCAAGAGGGCCTAACAGTTACGACACCCTGGTAGCAATGAACACACCTAGCACCAAGATCTAAATACCATTCTCCCCTAAAAGGAACTAGGGTTCCTTGGTGAATTGGCTGATTTCAGGACTGAAGCAGAGAAAGTATACAATACAAAATGAGCTTGGAACATCATGCTGTGCTGGAAAGTAAGTAAATAACTCAAATTATGACGAGGGCATGTTCTAAAGGCTAAGGAGCCAGCTTGAAGGAGCTCCCATTGGCCGAATTTGGGAGAATTTGAGCATCAAAGTAAGTACTGGTAGTAACAGTTTATAAACCACTGACTAATAATCCATGAGTTCCTAAAAATATAAATAAATAAGTAAAAGAAGAAATAAACAAGCAAACAAATATCTGAATACAATATGAAGAAATATAAGACAAATCTAAGTTTAGGTACATTCTAAAAAATACTCTGCCTGTACTCTTAAAAAATACGAAGGTCATGAAAGGACAAGTAAGGATAAAGAATGGTTCCAAATTAAAAGAAACTAGAGAGACATGACAATTAAATACTATCCATACAAATGGATCCTGGACCCAGTATTAGGGGAAAATGCTAAAAAAGTCGTTATTAGGACAATAGATAACATTTTAAAAGTATTCATTCTTCTCAATGTAATAAGGTTATGTAAGAAAATGTCTTCTTCTTAGGATATATGTATTGAAATACGTAAGGGTTAGTCTACAACTAACTCAAACAGTTCAGAAAAAAACAGTATGTATGCAAGAGGGAAAGAGCTAACGAAAAAGCCAGTGAAGCACATGGTCAAACCTTGGCGAATTTGGGTAATGTTTATGTTTGGTAGTTTTTTAAGCAAATCATGGAATTCTCTGTAAATCTGACATCATTTTAAAATAAAAAGTTACTCAAAAGCCATCAGTTTCTTTAAAATATAATCAAAGCAAAGAAATAGAAACAGTTTTTTCAAGCAAAGAAAACCTTCTTAAACCTCCCTCTGTGTTTTGTATGAATCTCCCCGTGAAATGTCACTGTTCTCCAGAGAGTTGAGAGAATTAAAAGGAAAAGAAGGTCTAGGAAAGAAAGGTTATGCACGGAAGTAGTTGGAAAATATTTCTCGACTCTTTCCAAAGGTACGTTTGAATTTTCTATACAATCATAGAGTCAGTCACTTTCCCTGTCTTTGTTAAATAAGTTTGTTTCTCATAAATTTGACATTAATATATTTCCATTCCAATGTATTTAAATGCAAAATTTTGCCTCTTTCGGAGCCTCAACTGCCTCACGATCACGTGAGTTCAAACTCATTATAATTTTCATTTTTAAAGAGTAAAATACTAAAGCAAAGACATACAGTGTTGTGCATGCCTCTCAGGAGCAATAATGCAAGGCAAGCCAGGAATGGAAAACTCCACAAGTCTGACCCAATTTCCACATCACAAGTGCCTTGATTTGATTTGTTTTGGAGCACACATTTCCGGATACTACATATGGTAAGAGAAATAGTAATGGGAAGCCCATTTTCTAACATATTCATGGGAATTCATTTTTGCTTAAAAGAGATGAAAAAAACAGTATCAATGTTTTAACCAGAGATTTAAGCCTAACAGCATTCCCAACAGCTGCTCCTCAGCTGCTACCAACTTCATTTAGACGTAAATGAAAGCTTTTGTGTATGAATACAGGAAAGCTAAAACTAAAGACCATTTCCAAAGGACATTTTTTTTAATGATAGCAATATTTCTGTTTCAGAATTTTTCTCCCTTGGCATTCTTGCATTTAAAACTGCCACAGGTGGTGACTATAACCAAGATGGCTGGTAGAGCACCTCTTTCCATACCTGAAAAAAAAAGTTCGTTTCACTAATGAAATGGTGAGTCTTTAATTCATGCTATTCCAATAGATACTTTTTAGTTTCATAAGAGAGGTTTATTTTTGCTTTTTAACTGTTATTTCATTTCCTAACTCAGGTTCAGCCACTGGCAGCAACCTCACTTTAATTACAGATGCATGAACAGTAAGTCTGCAGTGCTGACGCACAGATTAAATCATCTCATGGCAGATTTACATCAGCCTTCACATCTCTATGATGGATCATTCCCCAGAATCATTAATAAGAATATAATTAACAAGTAACTACTAAATGTCAGACTGCAGTCACAGAACAACAACAAATCCACATTTCAGAACTTAGTGCTCATGTTTTTTGATACCATAATAAATGCCTACTTACTTGATTCACAACTTTGCTAAAAGCCAGATTTATCTTTTGTAAAATGAACCAGAGCATACAGGTTAAAATTTAAGCCTAACAGAAATAAAATGCATAACATTCCAAACCAGTGGAAGGGAAATCATGAAAACGTTTAATCCATATAATAAATAAGGGTAAAGCAATAAAAAAGAAAAAGCATTACAGGGACTTTCCTGGTGGTGCAGTGGTTAAGAATCTGCCTGCCAATGCAGGGGACATGGGTTTGAGCCCTGGTCTGGGAAGATACCACGTGCCGTGAAGCAACTAAGCCCATGAGCCACAACTACTGAGCCTGTGCTCTACAGCCTGTGAGCCACAACTGCTGAGCCCACGTGCCACAACTACTGAAGCCTGTGCTCTATAGCCTCTGAGCCACAACTGCTGAGCCCAGGTGCCACAACTACTGAAGCCTGCGTGCCTAGAGCCTGTGCTCGGCAACAAGAGAAGCCACCGCAATGAGAAGCCTCCGCACCGCAACGAAGAGTAGCCCCTGCTCGCCACAACTAAAGAAAGCCCGCGTGCAGCAACAAACACCCAATGCAGCCAAAAATAAATAAATTAATTAATTTTTTAAAAAAGCAAAAGCATTAGTGCATAGTAAAAAAAAAAAAAGCAAAAGTAAATAGAAAATGGAGGAAAAAACTGAGGAAATAAATAAATCTCAATATAACAGCCATCACAGTTGATATATCTATTCTACATAAAAATCACCAGCTAACAGATCAATTCTCAGTTGGACTTTTTTTTAATTCCAGCAATATGCTATTTAAGAGACACATCTGAAATATAGTGGCACTGCTCTGCTACGGTTATTACTAAATACTTGATGCTTCAGCAGTCACATTTATGTGTCTTTTTTTGACACCAATAGATGCTGCTTTAGTTTCTCTCAATTCCAAGGGGAAAAATGCCCCCAAAGAAGTGGACAGCTTTCTCCAGAAAATGAGGCACAAAGAAACAAAATGTTACTGTGATGAATGACTGCTTTGTTAAGATATAAAGCCTGTGGCTATTTTTTGTCACTTAACATGTAACTCCTTTCTTCTGCATTAGAATATGTCCTCCCCAAGAGGTTTATTAAGAAAGGATTTGGCCAAAGAACAGAAAGCATATAATTTTACATATGTTACTGTGAAATGTGAAAACATGTTAATTCTATGTGCTACATGTCAAAAGAAAGGGCCAAATATTTGAAACTGTATCTAAGAGTCATTAAAAACTAAAAGAATAACTTATCCAACTCATTTTATAGAGAGGAAATTGGAGGTTCTGGTGTTCAAGGTTGCTCAACAACCATGAAGGGTACAAAGGCAGGACAGTATTTCTATAAACGTAGAGAGCTAATAGTGACAGAATCAGATATTGAATTCATGGGAAGCCATAAGATGAGAACACTTCTCTTGCATGGTACTGAAAACTCTATGCCTGTGGTTTTTTTGCATTTGTTCAGAGGGGCAGCCTCTGTTTTCCATTAAGAGTCCTGTGAATATCTGAAGATCTAATATTATGCAGGTACTAAGTCTTCTCTTCTCTGAGGTATACCATGCTCACTACTCCGGGCATACCGGGCAGGCACTTTACAAAAAATCATCTCACTATGAGACTACAACATCCCACTCTCAGCAACTGATACAACTATTAGATAGAAGATTAGCAGAGACAGAGAACTGAACAACACATCAACCAATGAGATCTAACTGACATTTATAGAACACAGCACCTAACAACAGCAGAATACACATCCTTATCAAGTGCCCAAGGAATATTCACCAAGAAAAATCACATCCTGGGTCATAAAACCTCAACAGGTTGAAAAGAACTAAAATTACCCAGAGTATATTCTCCAACCGTAATGGTATCAAACTAGAAACCAATAGCTGAAAGATGGTAAGAAAATTATCTCATTGTAACCATCCCAACATACTTTTGAGAAAGGTACTGTAACACACGTTGTACACTTGATGAAAGAGTGAGACTCAAAGAAGCTATGCTACCTATGTAAGGTCATAAGCATTAAGTGTTAAAGCTAAAAATTTTATTCAAGAATATCTGACTCCAAAGTCTACAGTTTCCACAGTACTATGTTACCTCTCAACAAGCAGAGGTTCCAATCCAGTAATTGCCAAACTTGATCACACCCTCCCATATTATTGTTTTTGAAAGCCTGTGTTCCAAACGTTTTTATTCATGTACTACCATCCTACTACGTAAGTCAACATACAAAAAGTAGGTATTTTGAAAAGATGCTCGTCTAAATAAACACGAACAGAGGTCCTAATGTTTTCTTTATGTAACACAGTGATGGTCATGGATATCCCTCAAGGTTGAGCATTCTTTTTCACCTGCTCTTAAGATATTTTCTTCCCCATCTTTACTTATACAGTTCATTTTTCACACCCAAATTATCGCACTGCCCATTTATCCTTGCTCAATTACGGTCCACTGCTCCATTCTGTCCGCGGCCTGTCATCCATCATTGACTGTCACTCCCAGCTTCACATGAGCTGCGACATTGATGGAACTGCCCTCAACAGCTTTATTCAATCAAGAATGAAAATTTCAACAGCACAGGTTTAATTCTTCAGCTTGTCAGACTGGGATTACCAACAACTTTGAACACATTTTTTCAGCCACTTTTTTTTTCTTTTTTTTTTTGCCGTACACGGGCCTCTCACTGTTGTGGCCTCTCCCGCTGCGGAGCACAGGCTCCGGACGCGCAGGCTCAGCAGCCATGGCTCACGGGCCCAACCGCTCCGCGGCATGCGGGATCTTCCCGGACCGGGGCACGAACCCGTGTCCCCTGCATCGGCAGGCGGACTCTCAACCACCAGGGCCACCAGAGAAGCCCTCAGCCACTTTTTAATTCACTTAATTGGTCTCACAATCCATACTTCACCATTTTCTTTTTAGGATATCATACAAGATTTCTGCAAACACCCTGTGGAAGTTTAAGTGTGTTATATACCACTTTTCAGAAAGGTTCACTACTTGAAGAAGCCCTGAGAACCAACCAGTCCAAATGCTCCAGTTTACCTGAAAAAAAAACACTGCGATTCAGAGAAGTTAAGTGGTTCTCTCAGGTCACCCAGTCAACTGAGACAGAATCTAGTTCAGGGCTGAAATCATCTGGATTAAACCTGTGTTCTCACTACATCATCAGTGGCCTAATAGAGAAAAAGGGAAACACTGACTGAGCATGGTGATGGATGCCAAGTGTCACAGCCAGTGCTGCATACTTCCTAACCAAAACCTCCATTTATTGGCAAAATAATAAATGCCTACAGGATCAGCCAGACAGCATGAGTGAATGAGCAGGCAAGGTATAGCCAGCTGGGAGCAGTGGTCCCACCCAAAGAGGACCCCACAGGCACACAGCTCAAGCACGCAGCCAGAGACACCGGTGCAAGGCGGCCAGATCTTCTGATTCCTTCTGAGGCTTAAATGTCAGCAACGATTTCAAATTTGACACAGTCCCCATCAAAGAAACCACATCCAACTGGCAAACCACTCAATGTATGCCAGGCATCTTGCATACTTTCTTTCTTTCCACAACCAGGGTTTTAATGGATGAGGCACTTGTAGCTCAGAGAGATTAAGTAAGGTTGCCCACATAGCTAAGAAGTAGCAGAGTCATAATTCAAGCGTGTTTAATTAAACACCTGCACTATACTGCCTCATTTAATCCTTATAGCCACCCTCAGAGGCAGTTACGATTATCCACGTTTACAGATTGGGGGAAGTAAGTCACACAGATTAGTAGATTCTCCCCTGACACACCAAAAGCCCAGTTTTATGTCTTCCAGTTTTAATAGGGACGAAAAGACTCTCAAGCAGTGAGTCTTAAAACTAGAAGATACTTCTTGACTTGCACTTTTTATTTAGCTTGGAGGTCACTGTCCAGATTCTTGTGCCTCTAGAGTAAGCCAATTTCAACTTTAATGGAACAAATAAATAACACTATGAACTGTTACCTGATGAAATAATCAGTAAACCCTGAGAGTACACTCATTTCTGTGTTTTAGCACCAGTTCCTAACTTGAATTCAAGAGGACATGTAAATACAATATTCTGTGTAAATAGGATTAAGTGTTCTCTCCCTGAATCTAAATACTGGCACCCAAAGATTAACTATTCTATTTTCTTAACCTCTACTCATTCATAAACCTCTCTCCAGCCCAGGGACATACAGAATATGCTGGTGTGAAAACATACACACACCACACTTACTTCAAGGGCTGACATTCCAGGGACAACTTCTATGTCTCTGTCCCCACACCTACCAGGCATCTCAAAACTGGATTTGCTGGCTCCTATCCTACAGCTGTATTATCTACTGCTGAGCCTGCGCATGGGGCTGAGAGTCATGCCAGGAACACACAATAGCGGACCAAAGAGAACCAAAGCATTGTCTGAGGGAGGGATCAGAGCCAAACAGAGACTTCCTTCATAACTTGGGATCCCCATGTAAGTACAGGGAGGTGCCTCACGCTCTCTCCCCTTTCCTGTTCTTCCTCCCCACTCCGTATTTCCTCCCTAGGTCCCCCGTTCTCCCGTCAGTTAATTCCCTAGGAACTACCGCTAGCAAGAAAATTTCCATCGCCGTTTCTCCATGTCCCATTAAAAGCCACTTGAGCCTTTGTTCAGCTCCATTTTTACTCAGAGGAGGATAATTTCATGACTGATTTCCTATTTAGTCAGTTACCTCTGAGGGACATTTGCATTTTAAGCGGGGGCTCCCAAAGATGGGAAGACTTAATCTAAAGGACTCATTTCTCACGGTAGATTTTCTGGTCCCTTGGTAGGGCAAGAGGTGTTGACCTCAAGGTACAGCTTGGAGGACTTCAGTCACACTCCTCCCCGCAATTTCCAACAGTTCCCCTCCCAGTAAATACACTACAGAGTTCTGCTATGTAAATGCAGCTTCAAGCCACCTTCAAATAAACATCCAGTTTTTTAAAAAAAATTACTGCAGGGGATATCTCCCAATGTTCTTAAATGATTTTTAAATGAGGTTATGTATTAAAATGCCTAGCACTGTGGATGGTATAGATAGTAAACATTTAATAAGCAATGTTGTTTGGTACTGTTCTTTATTAACTGTTATTATAAACCCATTTTCTTTCACACATCTAGTGAAATTCAGATGAAATAAAGCCTTTTTAGACATCCCAAGGGGAGGGGAGTTAAAATATGCCTTAAGAAGAAACCAAACAAAAGGGAAACATTATGACTTACTACTAAAAAAAGAAAAGTTATCAGAAATGGCTACTCACCTTGCTGTAGTTGTATAAACAAAATAGATCTATTATAGATTTTGTTTTTTGCTAGGAAAGAAAAAAGTATCAGGAGGAAAAAGACACCAACCACCAACACTACATAGCCCTCACAAGAAAAGGAAAAGGGTTTTTCCTGATAAGTGGCCTACTGAAGGTACAGCATCAGACATTCCAGACTGAAGTTTTTTTGTTTTGTTTGTGGTACGCGGGCCTCTCACTGCTATGGCCTCTCCTGCTGCGGACCACAGGCTCCAGATGCGTAGGCTCAGCGGCCATGGCTCACGGGCCCAGCCGCTCTGCGGCACATGGGATCTTCCCGGACCGGGACACGAACCGGTGTCCCCTGCATCGGCAGGCGGACTCGCAACCACTGCGCCACCAGGGAAGCCCCAGACTGAAGTTTTTAATTAACAATTTATTAAAGACTGTTAAAAAGAGCAGCATCTTATTCACTGTTCATTAAACCAACTTTCTGCAGCCAGAGTAGAGTATATGATACGAATACCAGAAAGAAGCATTTCCGAACAATTCGGCCTCAAGAGTGATCTAATATGGAGCACCTCCTACGATCCTACCTGCAGCTAAGCAGTTAATCCAATTCTGGATGCTCATCTATAACAGCAGTCCAACAACACACAAGTTTTATTAAGCCATTAAAAGTACATGGAATCTTTATGCTGAGAGCACTGTAAACTGAGTATGCTGAAAATCTTCCATCAGAATCACTGAGAGGTAGGGTCAACCTCTTCTGTTGAAATAATAATTAAAATAACCAATTTCTACTGTGTGCTAGACACTGTCTTAAGGGCTTTACATATTTTAACTCATTAATCCTTACAATTAACCCTACAAAGAAACTACTATTATTCCATTTTACACCTAACTACAAAGTATAGGCAGATTAAGTAATTAGCTCAAGTGACAAGGTGAGTGCCAAGAATGTCAACTAATAGCACACATATGCCGTTTCCCTGTTTACAAAGCACAGTAAGGCACATTATCTCTCTGGTCCTCATAACTGCCTTGTGAGGCACGTATTTTTACTTCTGTCCCTAATTCATAGATGAAGAAACCAACTAGAGAGGTAAGTAACTTGCCTAAAGGCACAAGTAGTTAGAGGCGCTGACATCAGAAACCAAGTCAACCATAAGAGCCGACCCACGTAGGGCGTGTAAGGACCTACTGCCACAGGTCTCACCTCTACGTAGGATGACACAGGGAGACCTCGAGGACCATCTGCCCCTTAAATCTCTCTGCTTTCCTGCCCCAAATTCTCCAAGTGGTCACGTGTACATACCTTTATCACAGTGTTTACTGCAGTATATTAAAATGGCCTGTTCATGCATTTTTTTCTCCTCTTAGACAAGAAGCTCCTGGAAGGCAAGATGATGAGGTATTCATCACATAATTATTCATCACATAATATACTAATTCTTAATATAAAGTGGCTGGCAACTAGTAGGGACTAAAAAAAAGCAGAAATGAAATACTAGTTCAACGTGCTTAAGTTTATTAGATTATATTCCTCTTTGAGGTCGATGACTAAACTCTATTTCAAGACCATTCCCTAGGAACAGTCACATTTTGTTAATAATTTAAAATGTTTTTGACCGACAAAAGATTAATCTCCAAAATATACAAACAACTCATGCAGCTCTATGTCAAAAAAACAAACAACCCAATCAAAAAATGAGCAGAAAATCTAAATAGACATTTCTCCAAAGAAGACGTACAGATGGCCAAAAAGCACATGAAAAGATGCTCAACATCACTAATTATCAGAGAAATGCAAATCAAAACTACAATGAGGGGACTTCCCTGGTGGCACAGTGGTTAAGAATCCACCTGCCCATGCAGGGGACAGGGGTTCGAGCCCTGGTCAGGGAAGATCCCACATGCCGCGGGGCAACTAAGCCCGTGCGCCACAACTACTGAGGCTGCACTCTAGAGCCCTCGAGCCACAACTACTGAGCCCGCGCGCCACGACTACTGAAGCCCCTGTGCCTAGAGACCGTGCTCCTCAACAAGAGAAGCCACCGCAATTAGAAGCCCACGCACCGCAACAAAGAGTAGCCCCTGCTCACCTAGAGAAAGCCCGCGCACAGCAACGAAGACCCAACGCAGCCAAAAATAAATAAATAAATAAACTTATTTAAAAACAGAATTAGTTTCCTTTGTACTAAGCAGTCCATTTGCCCATGAAGTTAAGGCTAATGTTACCTCAAAGCCACTGCTGAAATTTAAAGTATTGCTCTGGTATTTTTACTGCTTTTGAAATTAAGCTGAGCGTATAACTAATAGAGTATCTGCAGATACTCCAAACCAATTCAAAGTTCTATATGGTGAATACAACACTTTTAGTTCTGGTCCGAGCATGAATATATTTTATATATGGCATCTAAACCAAAACTGTGTCGGCATATGACTCAATAGCAGCACATGAACGTGGTAGAGGAAAGAGCTTATTTATACGTATCCACAGTTCATTCCAAGTACGATTCAGGGCACTGAGACAGAACAGAAGGGGTGAACCAACCTCAGATCTCATCCTAACTTAAAATGTAACACATTAGGCCTTAACAGTACTTTCCTTCAGCTTCAAGAAGCACAGGTCTCTGTGAAGAGCCACCTGGACCCCCTTCTCCCCTCTTCCTGGGACACAGCAGGTGGGGCTGACTCAGGAGGCTCTGGCTGAAGGCAAGCAGGCAGGAAGGGTATGGTGACCCTAGAGATGATCCGGTTTAGACCACACGGACTGGATCTGTTCAGTGCGCTAAAGAACATTACTGGGGCTAGAAGTCCAGAGGAGGCAGACCCAGAAGATGTGACAGCAACTAGGTCAGCTGATGTGAAAAATAAAGGAAAAGTGCTTCAATCAGCATTTCAAAACATTTAGGTTTTAAGTGGTATGTTTAAATAAACACTATTTTGGGTTTTTTTTAAGGTTTTAGGTAATCAAGGTGTAATGTAAAACAAATTTCTTTGTAAATGATTTTTGAAAATGGATTATTCAGACTCAACTTACAAGGCGCATAAATCGATCCATCATACAAAACATACTGTGAAATATTACGTCATGCTGCTATGTGCATTATCAGAATGGACTCAGTTCACGTCACCAGCTTCCCAAGCTGTATGATCAGGGAGGCAGAGCCAGAGCATGTAGTAAAACACCCAATTTCCCTATTACAGAGTTGAACCTGGGGAGAGGGATGGAAAAGAGACTGCAGTGTGTTCCTTGTTGTCATATTCCCACAGTTACATGAAAAAGCAAGTGCTATGTGAATTCAGAAAGATGAAACAACGAAATGTCATCTAGGTACTTATTTTATCATAAATTACGGCCTTCTGACCTGCTGGATTGTGATTTTCTTTTCCCCTTTACAGCTTCCCATTCATGGACTCTGGCTCAAAGCCTCTTAGGGGTCCAGAGCATTTCCAGAGAAAAAAGAAAAATGCACGCTGATCCAGTTCCTCTCTTCATCACCGCCCTCTGCTGAGGGATATTTCACAGAAAGGCAAAGAACTGTTTGATGTCTGAACATCTGCAGAACACTGAACCATGGTTTCTTCCGGGACCTATTTAATCTCACTGCAGACCTCCAATCACATCCTCCTGGAGCAGCATGTCTCTGTCATTAAAAGGAACAATTTAGATGGAAAATGTCCACATGTTACCACACCCAGTTATTTTTCACTTTTTACCATTACCTCATTTTCTCTACTTATTATACTCTTAAAGTTGCAAGAGTGTTACACTTCTGTCACAAAACAATGTGTTCTCTTATCTTTCAGCATACTATTTCTTATCCACAGTAATTACTGATTAATACAGTCAGTGGTGATTAAATTCATTTTTACCCACAACTTCATTTTCATAAATGTTCTCTTTAAACATTTTCTTATTTTCTCTTATGAGATTCCTGGACATTCCCGGACATGGTATATATCACTTTCATCATTAAATTCCGTTGATTCTGGGCCCTAATCTACTCTTCTGGGCTAGCCTTTCAGACAGGCATACTGACTCAGAGACAGAGCTCTCCTAGAAACAAATCAAAACCCTCATTTCTTAGCAGAAAGGCAAGATTCATATCTACTGCTACATTTTCCATGACTGCTTATCCACTCATTTGTATAACAAAACTTCAGTGAACAAATACGAAAAAACACAACAGTCCCCCTTCTCTCCTGGACTGCAGTTATTCAGGGGAAACAGCACAGAAACCCATCAGAGAAATAAGTCACAATCACCAGAGAAAGGAAAGATCGTGAATGATTTATGAACAAAGACACAGAGAAGGGAAGAGAAGGGGGCAGCCAGAGACGTATTAACTTTTGCAGCCTGGTTTTCCTTTGACTGGGAAAAGGATTCTCTTGATTTCTTGTCCTCCCACCACCTGCCAGCTCTCTCCTTGGCTTGACACCTTCTAGCAGCTCGTCACTAATTAGAGTCAAGGAAAAGTCAAAGCTTAAAATGTAGACTGAATAATGACAGAAGCCTGGCTGTGTAAATATACTGTACAACTGCTTTTGCCAGGGTTAAAAAAAAACTTTCTCGTCATTCCTTTTATTATGAACTTGATGTTTTCTACGTACTTGAAGCTAAGCTATCCCGTACCCTCCATGTTGGCGTCTTATGAAGGTCTCCGTGAACATTCATTAAGGAAACATCTCTCCTCTTCTTTCGTAGGACCAGCCCAATTCAGCTGCCCACCGAATGAACTGCTTTCACCCTTCCAGCTTCCGTGAAAAAGTTAACTTCCTCTAGGCAACAAATCATTTCAACACATTGGTCTTTCCCTACCCCTTCCCACACATCATCACACAGTGAATGCATAATCTCAAACACTATGACTTTTTCCATGCTCCTCTTTTCATGACTGTGGCTTGCCGGGGTATCTAAAGCTGGTGGCTCTCCTAAAGACTCTGCTCCACCTTTGCTCTTTACCTCCTTCTGTCAGTTACTCCCTCTAGGTCTGTTTGTAAAATGGGAATGGTAGCTACTTATCCCTCTGAGGATTTCTGTTGGAATTAAATGAGAATACTGTGGGACAGTGCCTGGCATAGAGGTTAATACATGAAAGAACTCAATTATTGAGAATTCTTTTTATTCCTTTCTTCTCCTACTGGGAAAACCTAAGTCCAAACAAGTTATCCCATAAGGTCACACAACTCTTGCTTCAGAGAGAGTCTTAAACTCTCACTTAGAGAAAGGTTCTTCCTCCCTTTTTTTCCTATCAAAGTTTTCTAGTCTCAGGCAGACATCATTACCAAGACAGGTGATAATTCCAGGGGAATTAAAATGAGTCCAGAGTAGATATTAAGGCAGCTGAGGAACACAAGCACTAGGAATGAAAGACAACAATCTATATCCTCTGAGGAAACCAGGTCAAGAAACTCTCCAGATGAGTCTCATGAGGATACAGAAATGTAAACAGATGGGAAAAAAACAGCTGAAAAGCGAACAGTCAAGAATTTCCAAGAACTGACGTGGGGGGGTGGGGCTAAAACGTCCAGTTGAAAGAGTTTCCAGTGGAAGGTGGGAAAGCAAGCAAGTAGGCAGGCAAAAAACAAGCATATGAAGACAAAACACAAAATAAGGTGGCATAAATAAGGCAGACAGAACAGCAATAAAGTAAATGGACGAAACTGAATACCCAAAAGACTCTCAGATTGAATTTTTTAAAAATCGTGACTCAAAGAATCAACATTAAAGGTATGGAAAATATACGTCAGAGGAGCATAAAATGGAAGAAAGGCCAATATAGCAATTTTACTATCAGATAGAATAGACTTTAAAGCCAAAACATCATCAAGGACAAAGAGAGAATCTGCCTACTAAGAAAAGGAATGAAACAGAACAAGACTACAATGATCACAGAAGTATTATGTACCTAAAAATTGGACCACAAAATATATAAGTAAACAAGTGACAGATCTACTGGGATAAATAGACAAATCAACTATTTTCATCAGTTACTTTAATATGCTCCCCATAGAAACTGACAGGATATTTAAATAAATGATTAATAATATTATATATATTACATAGAATATTAAGATACTCCTCTCAGAAATGATAGAGAAAATGTAAATATACTAATTAATAGTAGCACATAGAACTTTAGAAACACAGACTATGTGTTCTTCTTAAGCACTCATGGAATATTCACAGAAACTGACCACTTCATAAACGACAATGGAATCCTCAAAAAAGTTACCAAAAAGTTCATCAGATTATGTTCTTACCTCAATATAATAATAGGCAGAAACAAATAATAAAAGGATAACTAGAAGATATCCTATCTGAAATATATGTAAAAGTAATAATGAAAAATAATATGTGATTTCAAGAAGATACAGCAAGGAGAACTCACAATCCTTACGGCGTAATGACAAGGGAAGAGCTCATGCCAAAATCTGTGGACTGTGCCTGAAACAGTAATAGCAGGAGACTCTGAGCCAATAAGTTAATTCATTAAGGAAGACAAAGCCAAGAGAATAAAGTCAGAAATGAGAAGGCAGCGAATAAAGATATGGGCAGAAATCAATGAACTAGAAGAAGACCAAAAGATAAAAAAAGAGAGAGATTAAGAAACAACCAAGTGGTGTTTTTTAAAGGCTAATGATTTAGAATAGCCTTAGGCAAGACTGACAAGAGAGAAGGCAAAGAAATGGCGAAGATCCCTCCCTCACACCATAAGAAAAACCAAAATCCAAGGAGTTTAAGGGCAGAATAGAGAGGAAATAACTACTGAAATAACGAGTGAGGGAACAAAGAGAATAAGAATTTAAAACAGTTAAGTAACATCAATATTAACGATAAGAAAATCCTGGAAATATGAAAATGATATGATGAACATGTTGACAGCAAAAACCATCAACCATCTTTACCCAGCAAAACTATCATGTGAAATACTTTTTAAGAAAGACAAAAGCCAAAAGAATTAATCACCCCACCCACAGACCACTAAAAATAAAGAGGTGTATGATAAGGGAATGGAGAACTAATGGAAGAGTTTTACAAAATTGTCAAGTACAAAACCAATATACATAAAATCAATAATATTCCTCTCCACTGTAATAAGGACAACAAACAATATACAACAACAAAAGCATTATATCTAGGAATTAACCTAACAAAGGCTGCACGAGATTCTCAAGGAGAAAACGTTAAAACCTTAAAGCACATTTAAAAATCTCTGTATAGGAATAAAGACGCAGACATAGAGAGTGGACTTGAGGACATGAGGGGGGGAAGGGTAAGCTGGGATGAAGTGAGAAAGTAGCACTGACATATATACACTACCAAATGTAAAACCAGTAGCTAGTGGGAAGCAGCCGCACAGCCCGGGGAGATCAGCTCAGTGCTTTGTGACCACCTAGAGGGGTGGGATAGGGACAGTGGGAGGGAGATGTAAGAGGGAGGGGATATGGGGATACATGTATACATATAGCTGATTCACTCTGTTATACAGCAGAAACTAACACAACATTATAAAGCAATTATACTCCAATAAAGATGTCAAAAAAAAATCTGTATATATAGAGAGAGGAGATGCTCATGGGCAGGATGAGTTAACATTTTTAAAGATATCAAGTTTCTCTAAAATTAACTTATAACATCACTGCATTTCATATAAAATCCCATCAGGAATTGGAGGGAGCTTGACAAATTAATTCTAAAAACATATATGGAAGAAAAAAAGAAAAATAACAGCTAAGACATTTTTTGGAAGAAACTAAAGCAAAAGCTGAAGGGGCTTATCCTGCCAGATATTAAAATTAATCATGTAATAGTAATTGAGAATGGTAAAAACTAATGAAAAAGAATCAAGAAGAAAAGTCATGAAACAGAATATGTTTTCTTTCTTTCTAGCTATCATACACGCGCACGCGCGCGCACACACACACATACAAATGGGGGAAAGAAGGGACTCAGAGAAAAGGTCTGGGGTCAGTGATAGGGTGTCATAATTCAGATTTGGGGAAATTCTATGGCTCTATAATTAGGATATGAGGGTGACCAGTGAAGGGAAGGAAACCATGTATTCCATAGAATAAGAAACACACCTATGCAGTAGAGGAAAGGCTCTAGATGCTCTAAAACATAGAATTACCATGAGCAATCTCATGTATTTATATATTCCAAATATGACAAGATTCTATAATGTACTAAGATCTGCTTTATCCTTAATATTACCATTTACAGACAGTTTTACAAAAATATGCTTCAGTTGGTTAACTGAAAACATCATGTGGATATCACCTCAAACACAATTCAACCACAGATTTCCGTATGTGCAACCCAGAGGCAGTGGAGGGTTGACTATAAGGGACTTGAGCTTTGGTGGATTTTGGTATCCACAGGGGTCCTGGATCGTTCCCACGGACACCAAGGGATGACTGCAACGTGATTATTAAGCCTTGGGGAACACACAAACCAGAGTTCATGTTCTTTTGTGTACTTCAAATGATTACAAGAATGGCACTTATTTCTAGTTTAAGTAAAATCCTGGCAGTAACCACATCTTACTTATTTTATATCGATACACATGTGCAATATTTTATTCCATAACTGAGTTGAGAATCTGAATGAAAATTACATCATCTGAACTGTTGTTTTTAGTTAAAATTCTAATCAGAGCTCGTATGAAGTCAACTTTACTCTCTACAGGGAAGATGTTATTGTCAGTATATTAGAAATGTGTGGGACTCTAAATAAAAACTGGTGAATATGAAGGCTTTTCTTTTAGATTAAGTTAAACTATGAGTCATTCTACATTTTTTTCTGGGTAGAACATCTGGATTTATTAAATACCATTTTGGTACAAACCTGTCAAAACTGTTAACTGTGGTTTTTCTTCCTCATTTCTCTGTTATAACAGATGTATGACAAATTGGTTTGAAACATTTATCTGTTCAAAACTTAGGCATAGCAGAAAAAGCACCTACATTGCTCTAAGTAAAACAGTGTTACACATTTTTTATTCAAAATAACTAAAAACATTCATTATTTTCTTCATGGCTGAAATGATGCCTTGCATAGGTTTTTATTAAAAGAAAACTGTGCTGCCTCATTGAGCTAAGTCTAATAAAGCAAACTCACTTGTATTAATTAATAGGCACAGAGAAAACTAATTTATTTTTCATTTGAAATAGAAAAAAGTAAAGTTTTATGGCATCCCCCCTGCCCTTTTAAATATCATACCATTTGGTAACATAGATTTATCTTTATCATACCATTATTAATTATTTTTTCATTTAAATCATACTGAAAACATAGACCTTTTGGCCAAATCAGAATGCAGTATTTGTGAGGTAAAGTGAGTTGTTAAATACAAAATATAGTTGTTTTCTCTCTTTAAAAATGTATACTGTACACCCCAATGTTCATTTCAGCACTATTTACAATAGCTAAGACATGGAAGCAACCTAAATGTCCATAGACAGATGAGTGGATAAAGAAGATGGAATACTACTCAGCCATAAAAAAGAATGAAATAATGCCATTTACAGCAACATAGATTGACCCAGAGATTAACATAGCAAGTGAAGTAAGTCAGACAGAGAAAGACAAATATCATACGATATCACTTATATGTGGAATCTAAAAATTATACAAAGGAACTTATTTACAAAACAGAAACAGACTCACAGATTTAGAAAACAAACTAATGATTACCAAAGGGGAAAGGTTGGGGGGGGATAGGTTAGGAATTTGGGAGTAACAGCTACACACTACTGTATATAAAACAGATAAACAACAAGGACCTACTGTACAGCACAGGGAACTCTACTCAGTATTTTGTAATAACCTATATGGGAAAAGAATTTGAAAAAGAATATATGTGTGTGTGTGTATATACATATATATATATATATATATATATATATTTGCTTTGCTGTATACCGGAAACTAACACAATATTGTAAATCAACTATACTTTAATAAAAAAGTAAATGTTTTAAAAATATATACTGTAGAACCTTATAATGAATATGTGAGTTAAGAGAAAAAGGCATAAAAGCCCACACTAACAGATTTATACACACACACAATGAATGTCACACAGGAAACACATTTATACTCAGAATAAAATAATATACTTGATGAAGCAGTGCTTTTTCTACCTGGATTTCATTGTAATAATTTGAAAAGAAAATCAGTTGTTGATGTGATGAACAGCCCACAGTACTTTGCTTCCAGGTTTTCAATTGTAACCTACATTGTCAGCTTTCTCTAGGAGCTATCTTCATCATTTCAACCTGAATGAACCAAACTATCACAGAAAACTCTTTTGAATACATCAGATATAACAAAAGACAGACTTGAGACAGTATCTGGGACCTGACAACACAATAATTTAGAACCCTAAGAAGCTACCTGAAAGAAGCCAATGGTTCATTTTCTGAGCAGCTTTGATTCTATCAGGGCACCATCTCAGGACATTTTGGAAAATTAATGTATTAAATGATATGATAATAAGAAAATAATCCAAGGGAACTCTCCTTCTCAAGTGTCTAAATCATTAATTTACTAATGCTAAGGAAAAATACAGCACATTTTTGAACAAGTTAAATCGGCATACTGGCTTTCCAAACGAAGGATAAAGCCAAACTTGGTTGCCTGACATTCACCTATAATGATTTGGCCCCAAATTACCTTTGCTATCCAGCTTCCTACTCTTCCTAGGTACCTGAATGTAGCTAGGCTGACTACTTAACAGTCCTCTATCCCATCTCAGTGCCTTTGTACATGCATTTCCCTAATATTGGTCATGGTTTTTCCCCCAAGCACTGATCTACATATGTAAAAACCCTGTCAGTTTTTAAGGTCCAATCCAAAGGATGTCTCTTCGTGCCACTGAGTACCTAGGTGCCACACTCTGCTAACTGCATTACATACATTTTATTTATTTTAATCTTTACAATCCCTTTCCAATGACTGCCATAATAGCTACTACCATTAAGTATACTACCAAGTGTTTTTTAGCATGACTATATTTAACCCTCATGACAAGCTTGTTTGTTATCCCCATTCTACAGATGAGGAAGGTGAGGCTTTGGATGTTAATCATGGGAGTTAAGAACACTAGCTCTGTGGTCTGAATTAGCATCCCAGTTCTATCATTTGCATTTTCCTAAAGCAGCAGTTTCCTCAAGTGTGTGTGTGTGTGTGTGTGTGTGTGTGTGTGTGTGTGTGTGTGTGTGTGTGTGTGTGTGTGTGTGTGTGTGTGTGTAACTAACAAGAGCTCTTTCACAGAGCTGTTGTAGGCATTAAATGAAATCACCCACATGAAGCACTTAGTGTAGCATCTGGCACACAATGAGCTCTTGCTGAGTGTTAGCTATTATTCATTTTAGTCTTTTCCCACAATATATAGCACAGTGTTTTTATACACTGGAGAAACAAACAATATATGTGTGATTAGAGAATATTCCATCTTTCCTTAAAATAAATTTCTTTTACAAGTCAGTCAGTTTAGAGAAGCAGTTTGTGCCTTGTCAATTTCATATCCATAGAAATCTGAGAAGAATCTGAGTTCAAAATATTTATGGATTGATCTCATTGGTGCACCTTTGCTCTCATCTGTTACCAGAAGCAGTGCGTACTCTAGGAGCAGTAGGGAGACAGCGACTGGGCCTAATTTCAGACAACCGGAAAAGCTACTTGCTTGGAAACACTACTGAGTGTCAGAGGTGAAAATATAAACTTCAACTTAAGCACAGAGTCTAGAATATTAGAAAACTGATAAAAGAGTCAGCATCTACCCACCCAAAAAGGCTCCTTTTAAAAGCTTGAAAATAAGTTTTACGAAGGAACTCATCCAGGTAAAAACCAAACAAAACTTTTCAATTTCATTATAATCACAAGGATTATGTAATTCTGTATCCACATGCACTGCCAGTATTTTACTTAGAATTTATACATAAATTTAGGTAATGTCTAAAGGCAAGCTTTTCTATATTTACATTCTTCCTTGGAATTAATTTAGAAACTTGAAATCCTATGCTATTATGCTACATTAGGTAACATGTTGAAAGAAAAGAATATTCTCTTAGGCCTGAATGATATGTTAAATCTGATCGGAATATTTGTATAATACAGCCTTCATTTTAAGGACACAGGAATAGTAAGTAAACGAATAAATAAAACACAGTCACAGAAAATAAACATTTCAAGTAAAACTTTAAAACATTCCCAGGCCTTGGCTCTGAGAAAACTGAACCAAGTGTCATGGAAAAGCACAGGAAAGCCACTGGCCCTGCTGAGGGCCAAGCCCTGGGCATATAGTACAGCCACAGCAAACAGGTGGTCTCAGTTCACCTTCACAGCAGCCCTGCAAGGGGCAGTATTCGGGCTCTTTCCCAGTAAGAAAACAGGTTGAGAGAGGCCCTTTTAAAATACAAATGTTATTGGTTTTCTTTACTATTATGAAGTACAAGCTGTCTAGTACAAAACAGAATATGTGTCCCATCAACCTGTCCAGTCTTTTTAATAGTAAGTGGAAAAAATGCTCTTGGGAAAAAAATAATAAAGGACCAGCAAATTGGATTAATATGGTTTAAAAAAACATAGAAAGGAAAGGGAAAAAGTAACCTCCTTCCAAATTCTCCACTCACATAATGACTAGTAAAAGACTAAGAGTATAAAATGCTTAGAAGAATAACTCTTTACTACCACATTTAATTAAGAAACACTGCAGAATGCTTCACTGGTAGAAGCCAGTAAGATAAACTGGCAGAGGCTATATATATTTTAAACGTTTTCACTTTATAAGGTAAAATTTATCATTTCACTGATTAATTAGAATTAAAATAATAAATTACAATAAGAGCCACTCATTTTAATTGTACAGTGTGATAAATTTTGTAATTATACACAACCTTGTAACCTCCACTACCTCCATTCAAGTTATCACAATCCCATCGCCCTGAAATGCTTCCTGGTGCTCCTGTGCAGTCTATATGCACAGGCAACTTCCAGCGTGGGCAATCACTGACCTGCTTTCTATCACTAGTTTCTCCAGTTATAAAATTTCATACAAACAGAATTAGATAATATTTATTCTTTTGAGTTTGACCTCTTTCACGTAGCATAATTTTTTAAGATTCATTAAAATTCAACATGTACCGGCATGTATTAATATTTTGTTCCTTTGTGAGTAGTATTCCAGAGTACAGGTATGCCACCCTTCGGTTGTGTCCAGTTTGGGACTGTTATGAATAATGCTGCTATGAACGTCCACATAAAAGTCTATACGGACAGATGTTTTCATTTCTCCTTGTCAAATACCAAAAAGTTGGAGTGCTGAGTTACACGGCAAATTTGTTTAACTATATAAGATCCTGCCATACTGGTTTCTAATTTGGATCCCCACCAGCAGCATATAAAGGTTCCAGTTGCTCCACATCCTAACCAACATTTGGCATTGTTAGTCTTTTAAACTTTAGTCATTTTTGTGGGTCTGTAATAGTATCTCACGGAGGTTTTAATATGCATTTCCCTGACAACTAGTGATGGTGAGCATCCTTTCACATGTTTATTGGTTATTTATGTACATTTTAATGAACTGTTTATTCACATCTTTCGCCCAAATTTTAATTGGGCTGCCTCTTTTATTATTATTATTGTGAGAGTTCTTTATATGTTCTGAACAGAAGCCCTTTACCAGATTCATGTTTTACAAATATTTTCTCCCAGTCTACGGCTTGCCTTTCTATCCCCAGGTGTTCTTTGAAAGATACAGAAGTTTTGAATTTTGACGGAGTCCATTTTACCAGTTTTTTCTTTTGTACTTCGTGCTTTTTGTGTCCTGTTTAAGAAATCTTAGATTAGAAATCTAATCCAGTGTCACAAGAGAAAACGGCAATGGTTTCACATTAATTCGGACAATTCAGAATTCACATATTCATTCAACATACCTTTATAGAGCAACTGCGACACAAACTACGCTTGGCTAGTTGCCTCTCCTGCCAAAAGTCACTCTCTGGTCAGTGTTTTAACATACCACAGGGCTTAACAGCTGGAAAATTAGACTTTATTTTTACATGTGGAATAAGAATAAGGGAAGGAGACTTTAAACACACACATGTGCCAGCCCACTGCAAAGGTCATCTCATATGATCGTCACAGAAAACCCTAGGAGGTAGATACTGTCACTACCTTTGTTTTCACCTAGTGGTTAAGAACATGGACTCTGTAGCCAGACTGCCTGTGTTCAAATACCAGCTCCAACATTTCCTGGTTAAGGGAACTTAATGCCATCCAACCTCTCTGTACCTTCATTTCCTCATGTGTAATACAGAGAAAAATAGTAACACCTACCTCAAAGGATCACTAGAGATATTAATGACATAACATGTTCAAAGCACTCAGTTCGGTGCCCAGCATGTAGTAAGCACTATGTAAGCATATGTTCTCCCACATTTGTATTTGCTTTATAGATAGATCAAAGGGATGAGACACACAAACTGACTTCTCTGAGGGCAAAAAGGTATTAGCGGCTCTCCAAGTGTGAGCACTGACCTCCCCTTGGAACTTGGTAAAAATGAAAATTCTCAGGCCTCCTTGAATCAGGAACTCTGGAGGTGGAGCCCAGCAATGCAGCTCTGAGAAACCCCAGTGATTCTGACGTCCATTAAAGTCTGAGAACCCGGGAATGAGAGAAGCCAGGCCCCAATGGGCTCATTGCACTCAGTAGAGACTTAGCTTCATGTCTTGATTCTGCTACTAACTTTTGTTACCTGGGCAAATGTCTTAAATGTTTCTAGGTGTTTTTTTAAAGCTAAAAACTAAGGTTAGGCTGGCTCTGTCATTCTCTCTTCTCCATTTTGCATTATTGTCAAAAAACTTCTTCTAAAAACTATAAAACAAACTTTTATTTCAGGACCATGAAAGTAACACTGACCCAGAAACTCCAAATGTAAAGTCCAAATTTAATTTAAAGAAGTAATCCCCAAAAAGGAAAACACTACAGGCAAAAATACTTTTCCAACAATATTGTCTACAGGGTCAAAAAACTGGACACAATGTAATTTTTAACAATATGAGACTGATTATAGTAAATCAACTGGATAACCCATTATGTAGCTATTTCAGTAATATTTGTACAGTAAATGGAAAAACTAAAAGAGTGATCATATATAAATTGCAGATAAAAATCAAAAATACAAACTGAGGGAGGGAGACACAAGAGGGAAGAGATATGGGGACATATGTATATGTATAACTGATTCACTTTGTTATAAAGCAGAAACTAACACACCATTGTAAAGCAATTATACCCCAATAAAGATGTTAAAAAATATATACAAACTAATTGCTCCAGATCAAATAAGTGATTTATAACTATATGGACAAAAATAAAAACAACATGCATAACTATCAATAAAAATAGTTGAGCTAGGGACAGTGAATTTTTTATATTATTTTTCCTTGCTGTTACAGATAGTTTGTTTTTATAGTGAAAGACTTATTTGTTTGTAATATTTTTTTATTTCTGGTGCTAAGCTTTGATCAATTTTTCAAACTCCTTCTGCATGCAAAGACAATTTTAGGCCAGCTTTAGAGAAAATGACATTCACTAATTAGTGTTATGCTAACCCTTTCATTGATCCTCTTTCCCATAAATTTATAGAAAAAATAATGTTGTATGTGGTTAAGAAAGTCCTTAAGCTCTGTTAAAATCTTCCCAAAAATATCCATTAAAAAGAAGATGCTCAACCCTAGAAAGAAAATGCTTTTGCCAAGAAACAATATTTTCACATGCCTAGAAAGGAATTATCATATAAATTTCAAAACTAAAGCAAAGCATTGATGTTTTAGGTCAATTTCAAAAAAAAATGTAAACATGAACACCTAGGGAGAAGCCCTAAACCCATCAATAAGCCAACCTCTCTATTTTTCAAAGTATGTCTTCTCCAGGTACATGATTGGGATATAAAAAAAGCTCATTTTCAGAAAGAGTACAGAGGATTATAAAATGTTTGCAGAGGTCAGTGAAAAGTGGGATAGAATAAAGGATGTTTTAAAGCCCCACAGAACCCAAGATCTTATTGCTTAGGGTGGTATTCAAAACATTTAACCCTAGTGCCTTCAAAGCACCCCCTCACCAGCACTGTAACCCAGCCCAGCTGATGTGAACATCCAGTATGGTGGGGCTTCATTTTCTCCAGGATATCAAATTAAGTCTTCATATTTTCCATCTAAAGGGCTTCCAGAAGTCTTGTTTGGTCGGTTTACATTACAATAAACCCAGAAAAGAGTAGCAAGAGAGATGGCAGCAGGAATAGTTAGAAGGGCCAAGGTTCACCAAATACATCCCATACCCAGGTGAACATAAGAACTGAACAAGAGGGTATTAGAACACATAAGCTGTTGTTTTTATTTTAATTATATTCTATGAAGGCAAGAACTGCCTCCTTAAACCTACTCCCCTCTCAACACACCCCAAGATACACAGTAGTCAGTAAAGGTTTGCTGAATTGGACACACTCAAACAATAATTCTTTATCATAATCTTTCCCAAGGAAAGGCAGAAGATCCTATTGCTTAACAATCAGACACTGGAATGTCCTAATGAAATACATTCTTTTGGGCGAAAGAGACCTATAATCTGTTCTCGTGGTCTTCTAACCCCAAATACAAACCCCAATCAGTAAAAATTCAGCATGCAGGGCCCTGATATTTTTATTTAGAAACAATATGCATCCTACATTAGTTCAAAATATAAAAACAACTTTTAAGTTGGAGAAAACTGTAGAAATATTAAGTCCTACTATTTTTTCCTACATCTCCACATACCATCTTACACACCCAGTGTGAAACCACCCATTCTATTCTAGTCCATATTTACATGACTAATATTTGGTGAATTAGAACGTAAGTGCGTGTTCCACTCAAACTATAACTAGCGTAATTTCTCTGACGACTTAAAAGACACTTTGGTAATCTGAAGCATTCCGTCAGTATTAGGTCATCTACTTCGACGCCTGTCTACTATAACCCTCTCACTTTACTGCTGAGCAAAGGCAAAGACGCAACCAGTGGCCTCTCCCCACCGATGTCACGCAGGCCATGCACGGCACAACCAGGACTACGCTATGGCCAGGGTTCCCAGAAACCTCGTGTGCACACACTCCTGGTTCTCTTTGCTTCTTGTCCACACAAGCAGGGCCTCTTGTCACAGTCATCATCACTGCACTGAAACCTGAGAGGGAATTTGGCCAATAGAGTCCCGGGGAAGGCACGGCAGAGAAACCCACCAGCGGCAGTTTTCACGGAACTGAGGAAACTGCAGCTCATCCTTGGAATACAAACGGTTTATTTAAAATCTAAGTTCAACCTTTCTATTGCAAATTAATCAAACTATAGAATACATTCTCAATAAATCTAGGAAAGGGAGGATGGAGGAAGAAAAAAAAATTTTTAAGGAAAGATATTAGGACTAGATTACAAATATTAAGAGACCTAAAATGTTGCAAGTAATGTGTGATCTTAGTTAAACTTATTATCCATTTAGGAAAAAACCGTCTCTTACCCAGAATCTAACTATTAGAGCTGAAAGAGGCGTCCAAGATCATTTGTGATACAAAACTCTCATTTTAGACGTGAGAAAACAGACTCAGGAGACTAGGAAGAAAAATTTCATCTTAGAAGACTAGAAAAATATTTCACACCAACAGGGATTGTGTGAAGGAGGCTATTGTGAATTCTAAAGGGAATAAAGATGGATAGTATCCACCTCGCTCTCTGAAAAATGAATTACTACACTTTTGTATTTTCTAAGAACAAAATGTACTGCCAAAACAGAATTACTTAGAAGAAATGTGACAACAGTGGGGAGTCTGCTATGCTTACATTATTAGCTATTAACTGTACGCTTCACCTTTTTAGGCGGGTTTTATTAACAGAAAAGTTTCTAAGAATTAAGAAGCCTAGAGATCAGTTCAATTCTTCCTCTCAACCACGCCTCTAGAGAATCACCATCTCTATGCCGTTACTCAAACTAAAACTATACCATCGCAGTGTTCACAGGCTCTGGATACTTTTTTATCTCTATCAAAGACCACATATTAAATCAATTGCTACCTACCTTTCCTTCCCATCATTCTGATTGCATCTATCTGCTGAATAACCGAGTTCCTCAACAGTTAAAGGGTCCTAACCATCTACTGTCATTATGGGAGAAAGGGGCCATGACTGAAGAAATTACCACTGATCAAGCCTTGCCCTGACCATAAAGAGCAGGCAGAGATTGGGCCTTAGAACCAAAATCCACTTCCCACCCCCCAGCAGCCAAATGCGCTTTGGAAGCCCCTCAGGCTACATCACCAACATAAAATGAAGTAAGGAAATAGGCCGTTTCCAGATTAACTGCTAATCAGCAGTAGTTTCTTTAATCAGTGCATTTTGCCCTTGCCTAGTCTCTAGTTTTAGGGGTGTTATGTAACAACCACAAAGCTCTAAAACAACAAGCAAAAGCAAGGAGCCAGAGCATGTTTACCCACCCTCCACATCCCGCCCTTTAGTCAGTCCACTTTATGGCCTTCCTACACTGCAACCCGGTGCCTATGTTCTCCTACAAGCTTCTCACCAAGGGAGTAGTGTGCTTCTGAACACAAGGTCAAAGACACCTGTGCACAAGCAGAGCCGCCTCCAGTAACATTCAGTACACACTCAATAATATTCTAACACAGATATATTGTTTGAGGAAGACTTATGAAATGAATGTTTGAGGAACACTTATGAAATGAAAGGTGGTAGGTTAGAAATTGATCGATGAAAATACTACTTCCATCACCTTGTTATCAGCACCATTCATTCATTCAATAAATATCTCAGAGCCTTCAATACAAATGGGCAGGTAAAGGTATTTTATAGCTTTCCAATAAACTACTACATATTCACCCATTCATGCACTGATTCATTTACTCAAAAAATAATCATTGAACTCCAGTTATGTTAGATCCTGAGAACATGAACAAAGGTATAGCCTCAGTTCCCAAAGACAGTGATTCTGAGGCCGATTTAAATTTCAGAGTCACTTGGGAAGCTTGCTATAAAAAATTAGGATTTTTATGTCTTATCCCAAGACACTCGGCTCTGGGTAAGAATCGGATGTGAACAGGGAACCACACTTTTATCAAGAACCTCCAAGTAATTCTATTGCAGGTGGCCTGGGAACTAGACTTCAATCAGTGGCCTAAGAGAGGCCAGAATATATACAGAAAGAAATATTCAAGGAATCATCTGAGAGTCCAAGTCGGTATCAATGAACAGCACTACAGGACTTCACTGAACCGAGAAACCTGATCACAGGTGTATGCGGAAGGTGGGCCTTACAGTGGCCGATCACAAAACGTGAAACCTGGGTAAATGGGAAAGTAATAGGTCTAAGGTAAGCTGAACATGCTCTTCAAATACAGAACAAGAGAATCTACTTAATATGGCGAGGATGTAGTGCCAGACTGCCAAAAACCAGTATCTTGCTTCTTTAAATCTCATTTTTCCCAAACTATTCTTCAGAACCACCCAAGCTACATGGTTCTAAAGGACATAATATCACAATTTTAGGACAGAGACTTACAAACACTGTATTTCATTTCTATCATGCAGTTATAATAATAATTTATTGAAATGAAAACATGATCGAAGTTTAGAGATCATAAAATCCCCAAGATCATAAAATCCCCTTATTTAATAACTGCACAATCTGAGGGCCACAATGGCCTTGTGATCAAGCCCAGATCACACATTTCATGAAAGGCAGAACTGGGGCTACAGCCCAGGTCTCCTGGCCCCAGCTATTCCAATACCATCCTATCCACATGTCCTACATGTCAACATCCAAATTCACCTCTAAATTCTCTGCAAAGGCCATTTCCTGAACCCTGATGCAGTTTCACACAGTTTGGACAGAAGGCATCGGAGAGAAAAAAAAGGAAATTTAATTTTCTAGAAATTAATTAAAACATAGATTTTTATAAACAGCTGGTATTCCATATCACCGTCTGCTGTGCTTGGGTGAGCATTACTTCTAAAAATATTAAAACTGCTCTGATGGAATTGGATCAAAGATCGATTCTTAGCTGGCAACCTATATGAAGCCCTGTTTCACAATGAAGATCTATAAAAGGGTAGCTGTCAGGATTTCATCCATTAATAGTTAGTGCCCGATATGCAATTCTCCCGTTAGCTAGACAAAACCTACCCAGAACTTTTTGCTGGAAATTTAAGCTATCCATTAAAAAAAAAATTCTCCAAACAAGCCACTGAGTCTTCTAGCTTCAAATATATGTTGTTACTCTATCTTTCCTCACCTTAAGATCTTCAAATCAGAGTAAAAAGAACTGAAGTCACCAAGGCAAGCTTCCTCTCGTTAGGTGAGACCCTGACTTATGCATCCTTACTCACATAGATTAATACACACACCCCCCATAATAAAGTTCCCTGGCCATCTCCAGAGCTAGAGATTTTGTTTTTTTTTGGCTGTATTGGGTCTTCGTTGCTGCACGCGGGCTTTCTCTAGTTGCAGCACGTGGGTTTCTCATTGCAGTGGCTTCTCTTGTGGCGGAGCACGGGCCCTAGGTGCGCGGGCTTCAGTAGTTGTGGCTCACGGGCTCTAGAGCACAGGCTCAGTAGTTGTGGCGCATGGGCTTAGTTGTTCCGTGGCATGTGTGATCTTCCCGGACCAGGGCTCGAACCCTTGTCCCCTGCATTGGCAGGCAGATTCTTAACCACTGGGCCAACAGGGAAGCCCTAGAGATGTATTTTTAAGCTTGACACTGTGTCTGAGAAATAGATTAATGCTCCTACTCTAGGTTCTCCTTGGGTTGGGGACACACAGGGAGGTGAGGGGGCAGGGAGAAGAGTCACCTTCTCCCCCAGTGCCCATGTACCAGTGACAATGCTAAGTGCCTGATCTATTTGGGCTCACCTGCACAACGATCACCCATGATTTTGAATGATGGAATCATATTCAAAAGAGGAAACTGAGGCTCAGGGGAGCTTAAGTAACTTTCCCACGGCCACAGCATCAGTCTCCGATGTGCACTGACTTCTGCTTTGTACTGCAAAACACTCCTCAGAGGGACAGCACTCCTTTGACCCAAGAGAGCTTAGGGCGCTTGTATCTATTGTACACTTATCTTCACAACCAGCCTGTGTGATGGCTGGAAAAAAGGAAGAAGTGTGAGGTATGCAGAGGTTAAATACAGCAGAGGAGAGGCTAAAAGCCAAACTTCGCAGATCACCACTGTGTGCCTGAGTCACTAGAGCGGTGGAAAAAAAAAAAAAAAATTCCCCATGGTCCATGTATGAAGAGCCACATGGCCACGCTGGATGCCAGGTGTCTTTTCAGCTAAGGCCATCTGGAGCCTCTATCTCAGGAGCTTTACCTGGGTTTATCCTTTGTTTACATGGTCAGCACGACAGACGAAGGGGCATGGCAAGATAATAAATACCTTTACCTTCTCAGAGTGCCATCAGAGCACAGCCACAGCAATTTGTTTTTTTAACTGACAATGTTCATAGCATTACACACAAATTACACTCCCAGAGTTAAAATCCCTGAGCTTCGGGTCTATATTTGTCATGCCAATGTGACTACATTAAAAAACACCTTGTAATTATGATTCCTTTAATTATTTCTAATTTTAAAAGTCAGATAACGGATGGTGTCTGCTTGCTAATGGTTCATTTGTGTTACTTGTCTTTTTCCAGCAGAATCACTGTAGGCAAGAAGGCCACAGTTTCCGGTCTTCGTTTTGAGAAGAGCCTTCATCTGGGCCAGGAATGAAGAATCCAGCCAAGTGGCTGAGGATGGAGAAGCTTCTGAGAGCTCTGCCACTGTTCCCCAAAGAGCAGGCTAGTCCTCTGCCTCTCACAGGAAGCAGGGCTGCAAGGCGGCCCCCAGGACTCTCTGTGCAGTGGGGTGCCTTGCAGCACCGCAGGATGGCTGTGAGGGAGCACACTAGAGGGTGTCTCGTTGGTGGGTGCTCAGACAATGACAGCTGGCATTTTTGTGGAGTGTATTGGAAGAACACTGGCTTTGGAACTGGCAAATGTGACTGGTAGTCCCAGTTCCTCTATTTAATAGCTTGAAAGTGTTATTGAATGTTTACCACCTCCCTTAGAGGGGAATCTTGGTATTAAATGAGGGGAGGTGCACACAGCATGTAGTCCAGGGCCTGACACTAAGTCCAGAAGAAAGAAAGTCATCCCAGCTCAGAATGGTGCTCAAGGCACCAGGAGGAGGCAGGGGAGGGCAAGACTCGCAATGTTGTAGTAAGGAGAGACCATGTTCAAGGCCTCCTCTCCCTGGACGCTTCCACAAATTAAAGGGCTCAGGGACTTCCCTGGTGGTGCAGTGGTTAAGAATCCGTCTGCCAATGCAGGGGTCACAGGTTCAAGCCCTGGTCAGGGAATATCCCACGTGCCGCGGAGCAACTAAGCCTGTGCGCCACAACTACTGAGCCTGCGCTCTAGAGCCCGCAAGCCACAGCTACTGAGCCTGTGTGCCACAACTACTGAAGCCCGTGCGCCTAGAGCCCATGCTCCGCAACAAGAGAAACCACCACAATGAGAAGCCCGCGCACCGCAACAAAGAGTAGCCCCCTCTCACCACAACTAGAGAAAGCCGACATGCAGCAACAAAGACCCAATGCAGACAGATAAATAATTAATTTAAAATTTTTTTAAAAATTGTTTTTTAAGTAAAGGGCTCAGAAACCTCTGAGGGACACAACAGGCAAAGCCAAGGGAAGGTGGGAAAGATATTGGAGGCCATGCATTGGAGAAGGGCTGTCAAATACCTGTGCAAATCTGCAGAAAAACATATTCATGCACACATGTAACATTCTGCATTTCATCTCAGGGGGTCCACAGACTCCCTAAGAACTACTAATTTGATGGCCTTCAATTTACTGGTGAAGGGTAGCTGGTGTGTGTCTTGAAGTAACTGCACTAGATCGCCATTGTTTTACTCTTTTTTAAAAAACAAGAAAAGTATCATCGCTGCCACTTGAAAAAGCCAAGCTCACGAGCCTGTAACAAAACAATGAAAACACAACTGGAGCGGGAAATACGAGAGATGAGAACACAGCCTAACTACAGCCATTCTGAAGCTAAGCCTCAGGCTCAGCTCCCTTGGGAAGCTACAGCTCCATGGAGACAGCTCAGCTCGGAAGGGGCAGCTCGGTGGTTTTCTAACCTCAAGCTATCTCAAGGGCCCCTCACAAAGGCCCCCCTCAGCATCACTGCTGGTGTTCCCAAACCTGGCCCCAGGCCAGAGGAAATCTGGAAATACTCATATGGGGTGAGATCCTCCTGACATACAGTACCAGGCAGAGGTCAGAACCCATCAGACTGCACCTGCTGAGGCATACAAATACAGGCTCCCACTGGCTCCATCTGCTGTGTGCTACGGCCAGGGAGACAAGCGGATACCTCTCCCAGCCCAGCAAGACAGCCAGCCCATCAGGTCAGACAAGGAGGATCAGGGGAGGAAGCGCAAACTAAAGCCAAGGAGAAAAGAACAGCTTTTCTGCTCTGCTTCATCAACCGCAAAGCAGTGAGGCTGCTTTATACTGTTTCCCCTAATTACCTCGGGGTAGCCCTGGGGTTTGGACATACTTCCTGGGTCTGGTTCTCCATGAGGACATGGAGTGACCTTGGCCTCTCTTTCACTTGGAAAAATTATACCCTCGATATGTGAAGTCCCATACAGGAAGCTGATTGAGAAGGATGTCATCTAACCCACGTCCTGCCCCCACCAATTTCCATGCCTAGGTCATTTCTAGAGGGCTCAAACCAAGGTGAAAGAGCGTGGAATGGAGAGACAGAAAAGCTGGAATGAAGTCCTGGTTCTGCCACTTACTAGCCGTTTCACCTTTGGAAGGGTCATCTCTCTCTGCCTAGCTTCCTCACCTGTAAGACAGAATTAATCTTTCCCTGATCACTACACAAGGCTACTGTCGAGAGGATCCCATGATGGGACAGGTAGGAATACGTTTTAAATAGCTCCAGTGGTCAGAAGCCGTGGGTTGTATGGGGGAAATTAGGAGGGGTAGACTATAAAAGGAACCATGTGTCCGCACAGCCCTGCAATTATGATTCTGCTCCTTCTGCACAGCAGTACAAGGTGGGGCTCCCAGACAGGACCCAGGCAACAACAGACAGACGTGGACTCAATGGCACCTGCAGACTGCTCTCGCCGAGGAGCCAGACACCCTCCCCTCCCCTCCCCTCCTCTGCCCGTCCATTCATACACAATGATCCAGTGTTAAAGGATAGTCTATAAAGCTTGGTAACAAAGGGACACCTAAAAATGCAGGTATGGGAGAGGACCAGAATACGCACTGCACGTTCATTAAAATGCAGGCCAGACCCTTTCCAAAAAGGTATGGCCAGAGGCAAAGGGATACCATCTGCCGGGCTAACTCCAGCCAAGGCTTACAAATAAATTAAATGCAAGAACAATCCTCATCTCAGACGTACTCTGAATATATATTCTTTCTTTAACAACTGAAAATCAGCTGCCCTTCCTCATTACCACAAGGTTTCTACCTGATCCAAAATTCATCAACCAAGAAATTGGCAGTTTTCCCAATCCTTATACAGCAGAGAGGATCACCGAAAACACGGACCTTCAGGTACTGTATCCTTTCTCTACTAAAAGAAACCTGGGCTCCTCAAAGAAATGGCTGGCTTCAGGGGTGGGGTGGAGTAGGGACAAGGTGATCCCAAAACATCTCTTTATGCCAGAAAGTAAGAAAAGGTCTCAAAAAAATGATGGGGAAATACCACATGACCACAAGAGCCACCTTGAAGGGGCTCCCACTGGCCAAGTCTGGGAGAATTTGAGCACCAAATAATTGAGTTCAACTGTGACTTATGAAGCACTGGAAAACAGAATTCATGAGTCTATACCAATAACCTATTGATTGATTGATTGATAGAGAGATAGAAAGACAAGAATGAATGGCAGGCTCTTGCTTATAGTAGAATGCTGAAAGCTGATTGGTAAATATGGAAGGAGTACTGAGTTGGAATTCTGTGATTTTGTACCTATCCCAGGAAAGATTAGATCTAGTAAGAATCACCAATGGATGCTAAACATTACTTGGATTTTTATGAGAAGCAGGATATTTTCATAATCTTAAAGTGTCTCCTCATTGATTTATTTTCCCTCTCCTGCAACTAGTAAGCAAACAGTAATCATACAGTCAAGAAACTGGACCACATCTTGGCAGAGTGATCAAAGTTATCGCCACCAATAGGCCTTATTCGCCTCCACATGTGATATTCTGAGAAGGATACAACATCACCTCTGCAATATTCCAACTGAGATTATATAACCAGAATCCATCCATGAGGAAACATCAAACAACTCCAAACTTAAGGCCATTCTATTTTTTTTTTCAGAGGGGAGGGATACAGTCTTAAAAACTGTCAATGTCATAAAAGATAAAACAAGGCTATGGAAGTGTTTCAGATGAAAGAAAGCTAATGAATGAAATAAAAGTAAGTACCTGAGCATAGACTAGATCCTGTATTGGAGGGGAAAATATTTAAAAAGACATCATTGAGTTAACTGACCAAGTTAGAATATGAATGTTAGATATGACTTTAAAAACTGTATCAATGTTCAATTTCCTGAAGTTGATAATCTGTACTGTGGTTATATGAGAGACTATCCCAATTCTTATGAAATATTTAGGAATTTTGAGGTAAAAGGCCATGATGTATGTAACATATCTTCAAAATGAAAAATGTATTGTGTGGGTGTGTAGAGGTGTATAGTGGTGCATGTGTGTATATAGAAAACAAGGCAAATAGTGTTAAATTTTAATAGCAGTTGAATCTGCAGAAAGAGTAGACAGTTATTGTTTGTACTTGTTTTCCTGTAAGTTGAAATTATTTACAAGTAAAAACATAACAAGCGGGCTTCCCTGGTGGCGCAGTGGTTGAGAATCTGCCTGCCAATGCAGGGGACACGGGTTTGAGCCCTGGTCTGGGAAGGTCACACATGCCGCGGAGCAACTAGGCCCGTGAGCCACAACTACTGAGCCTGCGCGTCTGGGGCCTGTGCTCCGCCACAAGAGAGGCCGCGATAGTGAGAAGTCCGTGCATTGCGATGAAGAGTGGCCCCCGCTCGCCACAACTAGAGAAAGCCCTCGCACAGAAACAAAGACCCAACACAGTAAAAATAAATAAATTAATAAACTCCTACCCCCAACATCTTAAAAAAAATAAATAACAAACAAACAAACAAAAAAACCACACGTGCTCTCATCCTCTGATTATATTCTTCTTGAATCATTGTCATGTCTTAGCTTCCCTGACATTGTTCTCTTCTGGATTTCCCACTTCCTCTCTGACTTCTTATTCATAGGCAACTTTCCTTCAATTCATTCCCTAAAATTGGTAGGTCCCTAGCTCTCAGTCTACACAGTGTCATATATAAACTCCCACCCAAAGTTTGAACTACACATGGACACACCACCACCTAAGTCCATATTCCCAAACACTCTACTTACTGGACCTCTCCATCTAGATTCCCATGAGCTCCGTACACGCCACTCAGCACTGACAGGGCACAGCTTCCAGATCTGGAAAACATTCAGACACAGCCTGGGGCCTGATAAAGCAACACCACCGGACACCAGCCTCTCACCCCTCACTCTTGATCACCACTAATGGGGCCACTCAGATGGAAGAGAACCATGCTCTATTTCACGCCTTCCAACAACAGCAAGCTAAGGAGAATGACGACCCAAAAGCTCAAGAGAAAGGGAGGAACTGAGAAGAGAGCAGGTATCATTTTACTCTGTGATATGACACCAAGTATAGTCCTCATTCTCTAAAACTACAGCACCAGTTGTCACAATTTTAAGTCTTTGTTCTCATGTCCCGAACACATACCTTTCCAAAAGAAGAACCTGCAGGTCAGGTTCAGGATCCATTTTTCTTGACCTGCCATGGCTGCCTCTCACCTTCCTCATTTTGAACATCAGGGCATCAAGGGTACCCACTTTCTCAGAGAACAACACAGGCCCAGGACTGCACCAGAAAACCAAAGGTATTATTTAACCTGAACTAGTATTCTTTCATATTTTTTAGCTGGTATCACTTTTTTTGGGGGGGGTGGGAGGAGCCTTTGTAGAGGGATAAAAAAATTAAGTTGAGAACACCTATGATGAAACATAGGCATCCCACAGTTATAGGCTGAATCTGGAAATAGGAGATTTTTAACTCACAAGTGGCCTGGGCACTCACATCCAAATGTCCTTATTATCACTACTATGGGAACATTTTTAATCAAGCTACTTCCTAAGAGATCCCCACCCTCTTAAGAAAACTACTGAAATTACTACCCAGCTTCTGACACATCTCTGACTGAGAACTGGAAGCTATCCTCCCATTTGGACATTGCAGATGGCTTATTTGCATATTATTATTCTCCCCGTTGATGACTGTTTGGGGGGATATGGGAAGAGGCAGATGGGTAGACAAACTTCTTTTTTTTAATGTGTCACTCTGACAAGTAACCAGGCTAATAAGTAATCCCTGAATAATAAACCTTCATCACAACTCATTCAAGTTCATTAAAAGGTTATAAGAAGGTCAGTTTATAAATGCAGAAAATTCTAACATGACAAATAGCCTGATTCTACTTTTCTCAAAATTTCACTCGAGAATAATCAAAAGAAGCCAAATACCATGGCTCTGGAGGCAGGCATTAGTAACTTCAAGAAAATTACACAAAATAGGGATACTGGTGGTAGAAAAATTATAGAAATTAAAGTTTGGAGAGCAAAGTTTTTACTGAGCAAAGTGGAAAACAAAGTACAAAACTGAGGCCATTACTGGCATAATTCCAGTCAACACGTTATCTTAATTTGCCCCAGATAACCAGATAACTTATAGTAAAATTTGGTTTTGTCCTGAATTATCCATAAAATGGCTTTAATTCTCCACTTATCACATAGAGACAGGCAAACCACACACTGAAGAACAGGCATCTTTTGCTGAATTCCAGGTGTTTATGCCATCATCAGCCAGACTTTGGCAGACAATCTCAAATGACTTTAAATATCATGCTGGTAATACTTTAGACAGAGTTAAAGAACAATGATGATAATCTCCACATCCTTATCAGATGAGATTTGTAAACATTCTTGTGAATATGTGAATCAGCTATTGATCAAAATGAAATAAAGACAGAATATACAAGTCATCATATGATTGTGATTATAGGATATGTTATAAAAAGTAGGAAGTGAATGATGGCGTCACAAAAACCAAGACAACATTCAACCCACTGGCTGATCAAGAGGTAAGTCCTGCACATATTTGGTGGATGTAAATTAGCACAAGAAAGTAATTTTGCAATATGTACTATTATCTAGTAGCTCTCATTCTGATCGACCTCCAAAGAAATAATCCCGAATGATGGAAGTGTTTTATGAACAAAGACACTAAGTATAAAATTATATCTACAATCTATCTAAAGAAAAAATGCCAATAACCTATCGCTTCACAGATTGTTGGTTATAGAAATAATGGTACAACCACATAATAAAACTGTCTATAAGCATTAAAATGAGGTTTTTAAAGGGCATTAAAATGACACAATTAAATTTGTACATGTTTGATACATGAAAACCAAAGCCATCAACTGAAACTGTTGACATCTGTAAAAGCTGCAGAACCTTCTCATAAACCACACACTGTAAATAGTTAAAGAAAATAACTTTCTGATAAATAAACTACCTGGGCATCAAACCTAATAACTCTCAAATATTTTAGAGATAATGGCCTTCCGGGCATCTCCATCTTTTAGACCCCTTCAATATAACCAATCCAAAAACTAGTCATCTCTACCTCCCCAAAACATGCTCCTCTTCCTACCCTGGTCTTCCCCAATCCACTGATGGTACCACCATCCAGCAAGTCTCTCAGGCCAGAAAACTTAGGTGTGGCCCTCTTCCTTCACAGCCAATCTGATGAATTTACCAAGTCTGATGAATTGTGCCTTGAAAAATCTTTCTGATCTTTCCATTTCTCTCCAACCCCACTGCTGGATCATCAGCTAAGACCGCCATTTTCTCATGCCCAGATTACTGCGCTAAGACGCTTATGCCTACTCCTCAAACTCATAGAATCAGGCTTTGCCTGGGTTCAGACGTTGACTCTGCCCCTTAGCCACTGTATGTCTGTGATCATGTTACTTACCTTCCCTGTGATTCAACCTCATCAATTAACTGGAGATAATAATAATACCTACCTCATAACATTGCTGTGAGGGTTAAATGAGTTAATATATGTAAGCAGTTAGGACAGTGCCTGATACCTAAGAAGCACTACAAGCATTTGCTTTTGTTATTCCTTTTTCTTCACTGCATCTCCAACACAAAGTGCAGTGTTTGACACATAGAAAATGCTCCGTGAATATTTAGTGAAGGGTTATTTTAGTCATACACTGATCACATACCAATTAGATTCTGACCAAAATATTCCTTAATGCTGGATATCCTTATTTCTGCCAACTCTGCATAATAATTTGAAATGGAGCCTCAATTTAACTTCAGGAATCAACCTGAAAAGAAAGTGGCTATACATTTTAATTTTTTGAAATGTAAAGTTTTAAAATTCAGTTGTTCCAACTACTTGAGTGTTTTTTCTTGGGAAATTTTAATTTTTAACTCTGGTATCCTGAAAAATTAAAAAATCATGCTAAATGTCCAGCCATCTGTCCCATCTTCTCAGAAAACACCAAGATACTATACATCCCAGAATCAGAAAAAAAACTTGAACACTCAGTGCTGATGAGGGTGAAGTGCTCGTGGGAGTCTCACAGCATATATGAAGCGTTTGTAAAAAGTTATGCACTCTAAGGGTTCCCTTCAAAAATATTCCCTAAAGAAATAATCAAAGATGTGAACAAACATTTAAAGACAAACATGCTCATGTCAATGTTCTATTGTGAAAAAGTGAAAACAGTCTAAATGCCCAGCAATAGAAGACTGTTTAAATAAATTACGGTTCAGTCAGCTACCCTTTAACCTCTCTAGCTGTTCAGACTATGGATGATTTCCTTCTTTGTTGCTGAGTTCAGAAAGGCTCAGCTCTGCCATTTATTAGGCATGGGATCTCGGGCAAGTTACTATGCCACAGTTTCTTCACTTGTAAACATCAACAACAGAATTCTGAAGACTGAATTAGTTAATTCGTGTAAACTGAGAACAGCCCCTGACACACAGTAAGCCCTGCACAGGTGGTTAATCATATTATTTCCTTTATGTACTTATCAAATTCTTTACAAGGATCCTATGTCATTTTTGAAGTAAAAAAAAAAAAAAATCAGTAAATATCCACTAATAATTCCTAATTTCTTAAAAGAAACCAAATTAGGCAAAACTTCGGCTCAATATATAAATCTACAATCCTTTATCAGAAACCTTTGGGGCTCGAAGTGTTTTCAAATACAGAATTTTTCGTATTTTAGAAAGACGATACAGTGTGCACTGACCATTCGATATAAAACCCCAAGCCAGGTGTGGGCCAGCACCCTACTATCAAAACACTAACTAACATTCACACAGAATCAAATAAAAACCAAGACAACTCAGTACAGGTGAGATTTTACTGCTAAATAAATTATGCAGAAACTTTACATTTTCAGAGCTTTTTAAATGTAGAACTGTGAATGAAAGTCCTGAACCTGTATTATCAAATGCTAGCATCACAGCAGCAGCAACATTCCAAAAAGGCACATGGCTGCTCTATGCTATTTCAGATGCTTAGAAAAAAATAAAATAAATTTACTAAGTCCCCAACCCCGGCAGGATCCCACTAGAGCAGGCTTATCAATGGAGTGCTACTGACCTTTTGGACTGAATCATTTGTTGTTGTGGTGTTTTGTCCTGTATAATTGTAGGTTGTTTAGCATAATTGTATATATAATTATTATATATAATTGTATATATATACAATTATATAATTGTATATATATACAATTATATAATTGTATATATATACAATTATATATATATAATTGTGTATATAATTGTATATATAATTGTATATATAATTATATAATTGTATAATTGTAAATGTTTAGCAGCATCCCTGGTCACTACTAGATGGCAAAAGCACCTTTCTAGTCATGATAACCAAAAATGTCTCTAGACGTTGCCAAATGTCCCCTGGTTGCGGGGGCGTAAATCATCCCTCCTTGAGAACCAGGGCAGGACAGAAAAAAATAACTACCCCTTTCCTCTCCATATTCCACAGCAGAAACTCCAAACTGCAACTTCTGCTGGAGTGCTGCTTATTTTACGAAGTCTCACCACTCTCCTTCACCCCCTACAATACCCTGAATCCCAGTCAAAATGAACTCCTTGCTTTTGTCTCCAAGTAGTACATGATTTCACAACTCAAGGCTTTAGTCCACACTGGGCTCCACCCAGAATACCGGATCCACCTGTCTTCATGCCCACCAACAGAAGATGGTCCTGACATACAGCTTTCCCAAGAAGGCACTTCTCACATTAAGCATTATGACCAGAGAGGTAAGCAAGCTACAGGTGTCAAGAAACATGACTCCAAAGGCAAGCAATTTCTCAGCTGAAAAATCTATTGTTTAGCTAGATTTCACTGTCTACAGAAGTGGGGAGGCAGGGAAGAATCACACAGGTCAACATTTCCCGAACTGGTTTTTCCCAGAAACCATCTTGACAGATGTTAATATGCATCTTGAGATTTGTGATGCTCAAATAAGTTTGAAAAATTATCTTGGCCTTTTTTTTTTGGTTGTTGTTAGCACCATGTGATCACTTTAATTCTTTAATATGCTAATTTGCTTATGAAGCTCCAAGAGAAAATAGAGAACACTACATCCCCCAAGCCTATTTGGCCATTAAATACTTTCCTTATACTCCAAAAACGACTACTTCCCTGATGAGGGTTCCAAGGAGCACCAGTGTGGGAAACAATGACAGAGACCCAACTTCCAGAGACAATCCTAAAACCATCAGTCAGTCGTTGATTTCCACTTCCTTCCTCGCAAACGTACCTATGTTTACAATTTCATGAATTGCAGCATTATTCAAAAGATCAAATTGAAAACATTCACCAAAAGCACAAAGGTTAAGTAAGTGATGGCACAATACTAGTACAACAGAACACTACCCTGTCTAATCTTTTGTACTATACTGACTGCATTATATACTCAGAAAAAAAAAATAAAGTTAAAAATAACTACTTAAACTAATTTTACCAGTCTCTTTCAAACAGAAATTAAAGAAGTTACTAAAACTGCAGGCTCTATTAGTAAAGAGGCAAAACAAGAAACAACCTATCATTGATATGATTCTAAAGGCTGATACCTTCTTGTTTTTAAAATAATAAAGGAGAAAATACTTTTTGATAGAACAGTAACAATATTTTATTCCCCCTCATGATTTCCTCAAGATTCATCATCTAGTTATTCACTCTGCTCTATCATTTGCAGCCTCCTCCAACTCCCAGGCCCTTCTCTCTCCCTCTTGCACACCCTTCACAAAAAGAAAAAAAAAACCACCACCTCCACACACAAAAAAATACAGCAGCTTCTTTTATTAGCTTAGTGCATATGGAATTCATTTTGGCAGATTTCTCCTTGTTGATTCCAATTTTTAAAAAGTATCACTACAACCAACTAACTACAGTTGAAGTTGTACCCATATATTATGTTTTCCCCACAATGGAACAAAATGCAGCCGCTACCTTCCTGAAAAATGGATCACTGATTCACTGTATATCCTAGAAAGTCATCACACCATTAATTAGGGAGGCCTGGAGAAGGCAGAATGCCGACTGTCTCAGAACCTCCGTTCCCATAAACACCTTTCTGGATCCTACCAACAAGCACAAATTTTAACTTTCTTATTCAACGGTGTGAAACTATTTTTTAAACTACTAGAGCAAATTATTAACTGATTAAAATGATTGTGCTGCCATTTAACTGAGTTCTACAAGGCTAGTGTTAACATTTTTCTATAGGAAAGAAATATAGAATTCTTTAATAAGGATTTCTTCATAATGGGGTAGGGTTTTTTTAATTTAACTTTTGTTCTAAGTTTTTTACAATGAGCATGTATTAATAGAGGGAAATAAAAAATAAGGTGTTATGGGGTGTTATGTTTTGAAGATGGAAAGATTATACATTTTTCAAAAGTCCAAATTTATTAATAGAAAATACAGGTGGTCAATTACATGACTTTATTTGAGAACTGCTGAAAGGTCCCAGAAAACACTTCCTACAAAACAGACTTTGGGCGGGTCCGTAGCCTCAGCCCATTAGAGGGTACTCAACAGGAGGTCAACCTTTGATTCACCAAATTGTGTTAAGAAACACTCAACAGGGCTTCCCTGGTGGCACAGTGGTTGAGAGTCCGCCTGCTGATGTAGGGGACGTGGGTTCGTGCCACGATCCGGGAGGATCCCACATGCCGTGGAGAGGCTGGGCCCGTGAGCCATGGCGGCCGGGCTTGCGCGTCCGGAGCCTTGCTCTGCGGCGGGAGGGGCCGCAGGGATGAGAGACCCGCGAACCGCAAAATAAATAAATAAATAAATAAATAAAAGAAACACTCAACAATGAGTTGCTACTAGTCACTTAGCACCTGTGAGCAAGAAGCACACAGCCAAAATGTCCAATATAGTTGGGAGGGGCCACAAGGAGAGAGGACCCTCAGAGGAGGGAGGATAGGGCATTCTCAGATGGAGCTAAGGGGGCGCTTACACTAATGAGGGGGTGTCACGGGCTGCTGGGCCCCTCTGTGGGTCCCTGGAGGCCAGGGAAGCTTTCCCCTGTCTTGGAAATGCTGCTTATAGTTATGTGGAAGCAGGGAAATTTGAATCTTAACCTTTCTGGTCCTCAGTTTTTCCATTTATAAAGCAACAGTGGTAACAACAACAATAGTAATACAAAAGCTCACAAGGTTGCTACAATGTTGGTCGCCAGCCCCTTTCCCCAGAGTCTGACCTACTATAAAACAATAGCTATCCTGGGCCAATTCCAAGGCTACTAAAGATCCTGACACAAATCTTTAGTGGCGCAGCCCAGCTTGCTCCCTGAAATACAGCCAAGTCAACTTCCTTGACATAAGGGTTCAATCCAATCCTTCCTATTTCGTCCAACAGAGGAATCTGGTTAACCCAGGCACGTTCATTTCCAAGACAAAAAGAGGCAAGGATCTTTATCTTTTTTCCTCTTCTTGGAAACCAAGCGTTTTCAGCATTACACACACACAAATGCACATCCACAAGACAGCGACTTTGCTGGGATGCTGAGGAAGAACAGAACGCTTGTGATTTGCTGAGAACGATCAGCACTGAAAAAATAGTAGTTAGGTTAAAGAAAGAAACTTACTTCCCAAAGAGATCCGTTAAGAAAGCATGTCCCCAAAAGTTGAAAAGATAGATAAATGGCATTTTGCCCAGAGCCTTCTCAAACAGAGCCAAATAATTGACTCTACCCACCAAAGAAGGAGAGGGAGACAGAGTCCAAAAGAAGTACAAAACCCTTTAGAAAGTGGCCACACAAGATCTCCAGTACGGTCAGTCATTTGATTTACCAGGCAGCCAGCCAAATAAGGCGCTGGTAATTTAGTGGCATTAAGATGAGCTTAGTCAGGGAGGAGAGCCGAGGGAAACGGAAACCTCACACTGCTAAAACCAGAGTAAGCATCTCCAAATGACTGTGTAACACCATCAGAGCAATGAAATGCTAAAATGACTTCTGTGCAGGTATAAAAATATCTTGCTACCATTCTTTTCCTTTTCATCACACATTACAATGCATTATGAAATGATCTTCAGAAAGCCCAAGGGCCGGGGCTTCCCTGGTGGCACAGTGGTTGAGAATCCGCCTGCCGATGCTGGGGACACGGCTTCGAGCCCTGGTCCGGGAAGATCCCACATGCCACGGAGCAACACAGCCCGTGAGCCACAACTACTGAGCCTGCGCTCTAGAGCCTGCGAGCCACAACTACTGAAGCCCGTGCGGCTAGAGCCCGTGCTCCACAACGAGAGGCCACCGCAATGAGAAGCCCGCGCACCACAATGAAGAGTAGCCCCCCACTCGCTGCAACTAGAGAAAAGCCCGCGCGCAGCAACGAAGACCCAACACAGCCAAAAATAAATAAATAAATAAAATAAACCTATAAAGAGAAAGAAAGCCCAAGGGCCAAGCAAACATCTTCCTCCATCAGTAAGGTATTCTGCATGACAGATTTCTTAAAGGTCTTTAAACATCTAGAGGAAAATTTGTCCTTTATTTGACAAATAAAAATTTCAGAGCTTAGCACAGAGAGCAAAGGAAAGAATGCAGTCTTCCTTTGGGAAGCTTAAAATTACTAACATTCAGAACCACAGGGAACAGACTGCTTGGAGGAGGGACAATCGTGGTTTCTTGCCAAAAATATAGCTATTGTTGTTATTTATCTGAAAACAGTATTTTGTCATTTTAATTTTCACCAACATCAGCTGGATATTTTGTAAAGACAGGCAGAGTTTTCAGCAGAACATGGATGGCATACCACTGCTTTCATAGAAAAAGTGGATGAAAATTAAGGAATCAAAACTTCACTTGGAAAGAAAATGGAAAATAATACTTTATTCTTTTCAATTGAAAGCATGTAACAATGCTCCATTTCACTGTCACACAGCTCTCAGATCCTAGAGTCTGTGGCATTAGAAAGCAACAACTGCACTAAGAAATTAAATTACACTTGTTGACTCCTACTGTACTGTGAAAAGACTGTCTCAACTTCATCAAGGCTAAGAAAAAAGGCAGCATCTCCTGACTCCTGTTCAAAATAACTCACGACAAGTACAATGACAGTAAAAGAAAGCAATGAAGTACTGAGACATGCTACAACATGGATGAAGCTTGAAAACACCATGCTAGGTGAGAAAATTCAGACACAAAGGACCACATGTTATAAGAGTTCTTTCATATATGAAATGTACAGAATAGGCAAATCCAAAAAGGCAGAAGTACATTAGTGATTGTCAGGGGCTTCTAGGAAGGCAGGTGGGCTTCGAGGGGAAATGGCCAGTGCACGTTAATGGGTACAGAGTTTCTTTTAGGGTGGTGAACAATTTTTAAATTGGTTGTGTTTATGATTGCACAAGTCTGTAGATATACTAACCACTCAATTGTATCCTTTAAATAAGCAAATTACATGGTCCATGAATTATATCTCATTAAACTTGTTATTTTTTAAAAAGTTACATGAGATAAACACACATATGCAAAATGAAGTATCATCTCAATCACACACACTCACACTCTCCCCTCCTCACTTTATTCTCAACTGGAGGATCTCTTGTCCTCTGTATTCTAGAGCTGGTGCTTTGCAAACTTAAGGTACATGAGAATCACTGCAGACCTTGTGAAAGAGCAGATTATGATTCCTCAGGTCTGGGGTGGAGCCTGAGATTCTGCATTTCTAGCAAGCTCTCAGGTATGGCAATGTTAAGAGGGTCATGTGCTTCTCACACCACAGAGGTGGTATCACATATATGGACTCATCATATCCTAAAGCACTGAGCACTGACAAGAGTTACTGTCCCAGGGCTTCCCTGGTGGCGCAGTGGTTGAGAGTCCACCTGCCGATGCAGGGGACACGGGTTTGTGCCCCGGTCCGCGAAGATCCCACATGCCGCAGAGCAGCTGGGCCCGTGAGCCATGGCCGCTGAGCCTGCGCGTCCGGAGCCTGCGCTCCGCAACAGGAGAGGCCACAACAGTGAGAGGTCCGCGTACCACAAAAACAAAAACAAACAAACAAAAAAAAAGTTACTGTCCCAAGTCCGGCCACAAGCCACACCAAGGAGTATCCCAGGAAGGGTGCTTCCTCCCTGACCTTCCCAGGCACAGTACTGTAGTACTGTAGTACAGACAGGACGAGAGGCAACTCCACCGCTGAACCCTTGGACTTCTTTACACATAGACGGGGCATGGGCTTGCCTTCTCTGCCAGCTCTACTGCTGCAAGACCTTCCCCCAGCACCCTCACCTCCGAGACAACTTTCTCATATGTACAACTGGACCCAATACCACTAGCTGAGGACTTCACAGGGCTGTTTCCAGGGTGAAATAAAAAATGCTTGCAAAAAGAGCCTAAAGAACCATAAGGTATCATATTATTGTATGATGGGGAAAAGTGTTCAGATAGGCAAGTTCTCGTTCCAATTCCCCTGATGGACCCGAAAGACAAGAGAAGCTGGTTAGACTCTGGGGGGATGGGAAATTCCTGCTGCCCCCTCCTGGGAGCTCTGCAGACAGAGGCCAAGGCACTGCCCTCTCTGATCCCTCGGAAGGGGTTTAGCGAGGGCAGCGCTGATTCCCAGAGAAGAAAGGCTTCAACGACCAAAGTGAAACAAGACATGTTCTGAGAGGCACTAAAAGCCTTAGTCCATGTCTTTGGGATCCACCAGCTTCCTATGAGAATATCAGTGTGAGATCACAAACTTAATAATGGTTACCAGTCATGGAGTCTCAGGTATAACGTCCCATACTCAATTCATGCGCCTCTCGAACATACCACTGCAGTGCCATGAAAATTCAACGTCTCTGATTTTGCTGTAGCTAGATGGAACTGAAGCCAATAAAGTTCTAAATGAGCTTTCCTTTCTATGAAATTGCTGTGCCCTGAGGATAAGAGAAAACTTGTTTCACTGTAGAATATATTTTAGTTTTCATGATAAATTTCAATCAAAAGCAAAAATGAAAAGATGAAAAAAAGAACCAAAAATGTACTATATGTCTATTGTGGATGCATATTTATCCCATAAAAATTAATCATGCTTTCATAATCATGAAAATACTCAATAAATATTTATGATGTATTTCTCTAAAAACGGCTTCAAAAACAAGTTTAGAAGACTTGTAAAAAGCGAGTCATCCACTTACTTATTACAAGACTGTCTTAAAATCAGATGGAATTACTATACCTGTGTATTTCTTTATAGCAAAATAACTGTTAAACTTTATGAAATAAAAGACTAATAAAGCATATCTTCCTATTTGCAAGTTACATTCATATATAATGTCTATACCATAAACAACAAAAACTAATTAAAGAAGTTAGTCACATCTTTCATAAAATGAAATTTGTCATAACGATTCAGTACAGTCTTAGAGAAACGGGGGAAAACATTAATTGCCGATTCAAAACAAGATGCTTCACTGAAGAGAAATGAGAGTTTTATTTAACACCCTGGCATTATTAACAACTTTTCTTTATCCAGACAGTAATGTTTTAACTGTATTAACTTTAGTGTAAGGAGCTTACGACCTAAAGAAAGGGATCAGTAAATATAAATTATTCATTTAAAAAAGTGTTCCTATAACATAATAAAAGGCCTTATTTTAAGGGGTCATTGCCCTATTTTTATTACAGCTCTCCAGTGGATCAGCTAACAAGCTTACAGAATACAGAAGACAATCTAAGTGCTTTTTTTCTTTTTTTTTTTTTGCTGTACGCGGGCCTCCCACTGTTGTGGCCTCTCCCGTTGCGGAGCACAGGCTCCGGACACGCAGGCTCAGCGGCCATGGCTCACGGGCCCAGCCGCTCCGCGGCATGTGGGATCTTCCCGGACCGGGGCACGAACCCGTGTCCCCTGCACCGGCAGGCGGACTCTCAACCACTGCGCCACCAGGGAAGCCCCCTTAAGTATATGTTTTAACAGTTGCGAGGGTCTCCCTAAATTCTCAGTTCCCACTGCAGGGTGCACTCACCCCATTAAAGTCATTGTAGCCATTCCAAAGGTATCCAAACACTGAAACCAATCCCACCATCAAACTTCCGATTTTACGTGTCTCTCACCCTAAATCAAAAACCTGAGAATAGAAACAGGCCTTTCACTCCCATCTTTGTCTCCGAATGCCCAAGCCAGCCTGTCAGCCAGAACAGACTGCAAACAGAATCAGAGCCCTCAAAAGACTGGTGGTTGCCAAGAGGGAGGGGGTGGGGGATGGAGCCAGAGGCTGGGGTGAGCAGCTGTACGCGTTTATAAACAGAATGGATAAACAACAAGGTCCTACTGTATAGCACAGACAACTATATTCAGTATCCTGTGATAAAACATAATGAAAACAAATATTTTTTAAAATGTATATGTATGTATGTATGTATAACTGAATCACTTTGCTGTACAGCACAAATTAACACAACACTGTCAATCAACTATACTTCAACAAAAAATAAAATAATATTTTAAAACATCAGAGCCCTTGGCTTACACACAGCACTGATCAGAAAAGCTCATTTGATATCACTTCCATAAATCAAGTGATCAATGAAAAGGATGAAAAGAAAGGAAACTACCATTTGCCATATGTCAGAGCCCTATGTGTATTTTGGTATTTCATCCTTCCAGTACCCTGAGGAAGCGGAATCTTGAGAAGGCAGAACTGGTCCACGGTTGCCAAGTTCCAGTAAGGTGGGGCCTCAAACCAAATCCAGGCCCAGAGAGTTAACACTGCATAACACACTGACCAAATTAGGAAAAATCGGATTGAATGGTACCAAGGGCTCCACCTAACTTAGCAAAGAAGTACTTGAGCCGTACACTTGCATCAGAAAGTACTCTTGTTAGTGGCCTGGAGATCTCGGGGCAGCATAATGATGCTTTGAGAAGCCCAAGTGTGGTGCATCTTGTTGTAACTTCCAAGAGCCTCCCACCCCCCAATGAGAGCCCAGGCCCTTCTCAGGGGCAGCCTCACAGAGCTCAGCCGTAGCTCTGTAATGTGATCTGTATAAATTTCTTTTAGAGAACGAAGTGTTTTTCCCACATTCTCAAAAATTCTCCCCGACCGCCTTTCAAGTACATGTCCAGCGTTGCACACTAGAGACTCACAAACTTGTCATGTCCCACAGATGTTTTTCAGACCTTTCATTAGCTGCCCTTCTGAAGAGCAGTCATACAGAGCTCACCTTCCCACGGCTACAGCTGCACCTCGAGACTGCCCCGTGGAGAGGCTCTCCAGCTCGCCACAGCCCCACCTGGCAGGCTTCACTCTACCCACGCGGCTCCTGCAGGCATTCGAGTTGTAACCCCCGCTACCCGTCAGAGTTTCATAGGTACAAAGGCCATGACCCAAAAAGTGCTCAATGGATCTGCCTGAACACAAGGTTGGGCATCTTTGCTTCTTCTCTTCAGTCTCAATCCTCCTTTGCAAAATCCCAGAAAAATTTCACCTAAACTACTTATTTGGTTCTTGGGCTGTACATCCCCGACTACCTGGGTGGAAACTCTAATTCTCTCTCATATAAACTGTGATCCTGAGCAAGCTATTATCTCTCTGCATGTCACTGCTCTACCTATAAAAGGGGGTGCCACTAGGCTATTTGAATTATTTTTCATTAAGGGCCGGATAATGTTGATTACTAGCACTGTCACCTGCTGGACTAAAGCCCACTGAGGGCAAAACCACGTCTTCATCAGCTCTGCATCCCCCCATGACACCAACAGTGTGATGCAGAAGCAGAAGACGCTCGCATCAGTTCGCCATTATTGATAAGGATAGTGAAAGAACAGATCACCTTTATGTGTCAGTGGGTCACCTAGATCTCCATCCACCAAAACAGAGCTAATTTACTAAAAAGTTGTTATTTTTGAAATTATTATGAATTATGGGACTTTAAGTGCCTTATATTCACTAGAAGTAAAAAGGATTGGTTAAACTGTGTTTCCACATTTATGTTACTGAATTTTAACCTCAAATCCAGATGACAACTCCTGTGCTTTGAGCCTTGAGTCATTTTATTTTCTGTCTCAAAATGTCTTAGGTAAGGAGAGACAGTGAAGAATCATGAAAACTTGAGCAAATCTCAAACTGCAGGAAACAATGCTTTCCTAGGGAATGTCAAAGCAGCTGAAATATCACTGTGCTTCATCCATCAACAAATTGTCATGTCACTTGATAAAAGATGAGTCAAAAGAAAAATAACTGTTGCTTCCAACCTGGGTGGGTGAGAACTGGGTGAGAGAGAACCTAATGTGTTTACCAACGTTTCCTTTAACAGGTTTCTCTGATAAGGGCTGACCATAAAGAAGGCTGCTTCCAAATTCAAAAAAGGTGTTATTTCTAAATATATAATTTCCTCAGTTGTTGATATACAAGTGCAATTCAGCCCCCCAAACACCAGGATTCTGTTTTAATTTCAACAGGTGAGCTGAGGGGAAAGAAAAATCCTGAATTTCTTCAGGGTAAAAAAATTTCACATCATCAATATGTCCAGCACTGAACACAGATATTTGGGACAGAAAAGTATTCAATAAATAATAAAACAAAATAAACTGTTAATAATAAAATTGTTAATAATAATAAACTCATTTAATCCATGAGTCTGAATAATCAGTTTGTGATGGTATCATGTTTCACACAATTATTTTCATGTAATTTCAATACAGGCAATTCTGCTATGGGCTGAAACAAACAACAGACTACTCTTGGAGGCTGCTAGAAGTATTATCCATTCAAATTTTGAAGAAGCAGGTCATATTATGCACATCCCAGAATATGATGTAAATATATACAGACTATGAATAGTAAGCCTGTAAAAAATACTTTGGAAAAGGCCTTATATGATTTATTTTACTTAATCCTTCAGCTAAACGTGTCACCGTTTCAAAGAGCCATAGTAAAGTAGTCCTTTCCCTGGCACACAAACTCTCTTCCTCTATATCTACAAGAAGAGAAGGAAGAAAGGGCAACAGCTAATGAACGTGCTCCTCTGAAGCTCAGTGTGCTTGTGGGGTGCTCCCATCTTTCACATGAACTCATGGGAAATCACAGCAAGGCCCCGTTTTCAACTGCTGACACTCTAATTTGCCATTTCACAGCCAGAGAAGAAGCTGCCTAGACAAGAAGTGAAGCTGGTCAAAATATATCTTGAATTCCATACTTTTACTTATCCGTTGTGGTAGCTTTCAGCATTGATGGACAGAGAACAGGGAACACTAAATTCCTTCTTTACGCACCTAAAGGAGAGAAAGTAAAACCTCAAACAGAAAATGTTAGGCAGCTCAGACTTCAGGAAAATATCAAGCTTTCCCTTCACTAGAGAGCATCAATTAAATCTGACATAAACTTCTTAAAACTAATTTTAGTTTTTTGTTTCCTATATCAAACTTCTAGGATGGGACTTCCCTGGTGGTGCAGTGGTTAAGAATCTGCCTGCCAATGCAGGGGACGTGGGTTCGAGCCCTGGTCCGGGAAAATCCCACATGCCGCGGAGCAACTAAGCCCATGCGCCACAACTGCTGAACCTGCACTCCAGAGCCCGAGCCATAACTACTGAGCCCACGTGCCACAACTACTGAAGCCCAGGTGCCTAGAAACCCGTGCTCCGCAACAAGAGAAGCCACTGCAATGAGAAGCCTGCGCACCGCAACGAAGAGTAGCCTCCGCTCGCCACAACTAGAGAAAAGCCCGTGCGCGGCAACAAAGACACAACACAGCCAAAAATAAATAAATAAATAAATAAATTTATTAAAAGAAAAAAAAACCTCCAGGATGGCTAACAAGAAAAAACCCAACTGGCATAGCCATGCCATTAAAGCAAGAAGACTAGCATAGCTCACATCAAAAGGGAAAGGAGATGCTATTCAAGTAAAGAGTAGGCTAACAGTTCTCAACTCAGGCTGCTCGGTGATATCACCTGAGTTTAATTGGTCTGGGGAAGGTTGGGGTCTGAGCATTTTTTTTAAAGCTAACCCAAGTGATCCTAACCCACCAGTGAGGGTTGAGAACCACTGGATTAGACTACTGACAAAAAGAATAAGCCATTAGTGACAGTGATCTTGTAGACAAGTGCAGAAATTTTAGAGCAGATAAAATAATTAGTTGACTTATAGCCTGACCCTGATCTGGGTGAGTGTGCACGCACCCGGACAGGAAGCCACGTCCTCTGTCCACTCTGGCACCGGAGTTTTAAAGTCATTCAGGATTCATCTGGTTTGGAGGTCAACAATATTAGGAGATTCTTTAACCAGGAATGTCAGAGACTATGACAAATCTCACACCATGAATTTTTTTTTTAAATTTATTTTTTTGCTGTGTTGGGTCTTCGTTTCTGTGTGAGGGCTTTCTCTAGTTGTGGCAAGCAGGGGCCACTCATCATCGCTGTGCGCGGGCCTCTCACTATCGCGGCCTCTCGTGGAGCACAGGCTCCAGATGCGCAGGCTCAGTAGTTGTGGCTCATGGGCCTAGTTGCTCCGTGGCATGTGGGATCCTCCCAGACCAGGGCTCAAACCCGTGTCCCCTGCATTAGCAGGCAGATCCTCAACCACTGCGCCACCAGGGAAGCCCCACACCATGAATTTTTTGATAGGAAGTTTACCATATATATTTCACCTACACATGAACGTTTATATATACACTGAACACAAACTCACACACACACTTGTAATACATGGTAAGACTGCAATGTTGGCCCCAGTCCTCCTCACCGAGATGCTATCTGGGCTAAGATGAACATCTCTACCCAGTTCTTCTCAGGTCTCAGGGGCGAGGACTGTATACTGACTGTAGAGTGCTGAGCCCCTTCAGGGCAAGATCATTTCATTTCTCTTTGTAGCTCCAGCCTCTCATCCCCGGCAAGGCACACAGGCGCTCCATACCTATTTGTTACGTGAATTTGCCTTGAGCACAAATGACCTCCCTGGTAAGCTTAATTTTGGATGAAGTCTTCCACCATAAACTGGTGGAAGAGCTAAAAAAGGGCTGACAAGACAATGAGTCAGTAGTGAGGGGTGCTTAGCACCTGGATCAGAAACAGAAGTACTTGTGAGAAAACACTTAACACCTCTGCCCTGCCCCGAACTAAGCCGAGTCCTACCTGCAGGCCTACCTCGGGCCAACTGCTAGGGACACCCGACCCAGAGGAGTCCAGGAGCCCTCCCTCAGGAGGCCCCGGAAAACAGGCCCACGAGAACACACCTGCAGCCTCGGGCCTTGACGAGAGCCGAGCACGTCTACTCTCAGCACTGCTCTTGACGGCCATGGCTGCAGGGCTGCAGAGCTGCAGCTGCGAGGCCTGCTGCCCGCGGCGACCTCCGCTTAACCGCTACGACTGACCCAGCTCATAACCATGAACCAAGCTCTGTCAGGCTCCGCACTGCTTCCTTCACAGCCACACCACGACAGGCACTTCCTCTGCCCCGCTCACACACCGGTTGACAAGGACACGCTAAGCAGTTCAGCTCAGAACAGAGAAGACGTAATTACCTCTGGGCCTCGATCCCAACACCTTGGTCTCCAAATCCTCCTTGCAGAAGCTATTAACAGCAACAAGACAAGAACAATAATAATATTTTTTTTTTTGGCCGCACTGTGAGGCTTGTGGGATTGTAGTTCCCTGACCAGGGATCGAACCCGGGCCCCAGCAGTGAAAGCACCAAGTCCTAACCCATGGACCACCAGGTTTTAAACAGCTACCATTCATTTGTCACTTACTGTATGGAAAAACACTATGCTAAGTGTTAAGTGCTAATATGGATCAGCTCATAACAACCTCATGGGATACTACTATGTTTTCCACTTGATAGATTCAGAAACAGGATAGGAGAATTGAACCACCTGTGTGAATTTTGAGTTAAGTAGCAGAGGCAGAGTGAAGCCCAGTACTAGGACCCCACAGCCAGCCTCTTAATATTCTCTATACTGCCTCCACAGAAAACTGGGTGAGCCGTAGCTTGGAGGGCTATGCCCACCAATGAAGCGGGTAAATCTCACTTGAGAGCCGGCTTTCTCACCTGCAAAATGAGTGTCGGAGCTGAGAAAGTCTAAGGTCCTTTCCAGCCGACAGTTTCCATCAACAATCATAGGACGGGGAGAGCCACACCCCACGGTGTCCCGAAGCCAAAACAAAACAGAATGATCCACTCTGGATTTTTTAAAATTGTGATAAAATAGGGATAAAATTTACCACACTAACCATTTTCAAGTGCACAGTTCAGTGGCATTAAGTATATTTACACTGTTGTACAACCATCACCACCATCCATCCCCAGAACTTTCATCTTCGCCAACTGAAACTCTACCCACTGAACACTAACTCCCCATTCCCCCTCCCCCCAGTCCCCGGTAACCACCATGCTACTTTCTGTCTCAGTGAATCTGACTACTCTCGGTATAAGTGGGATCATACGGTATTTGTCTTTTTGTGACTGGCCTATTTCACTTAGCATAATGTCCCCAAGGATCATCGTATAACATGTGACAGGAACTCCTTCCTTTTTAAGGCAGAACGATATTCCACTGTATGGATAGACCACATTTTGTGTATCCCTTCCTTTGTCAACGGACACTTGGCTGCTTCCACCTTTTGGCTCTTGTGACTCATGTTCCTATGAACATGGTTATACAGGTAACTCTGGGTGTTAATGAACAGGATGGATTCAAATAACGTTCAGAAAAATTTTAACAAATCAGGAGATCTCTCATAAACAAATCTTCCTGAACGGAGCCAAGCTCTCAACACAGGCCCAAGCACGTGTAGCATATCTCAAGAATCAGAGTCACACACACTACTGCTCCATCACGGGGTCCAGGCCCCCGTCATTAATATGGCTCTTTGCCTATAACTGAAAAATAAAACAAACACTTGCTACCCAAGGGAAATAATCTCCCAAAAAAAATACCACAATAGGAGCATCTGAATGCACTCCAAAGGGGATTTAAGGCAGTTTTCCTGACAGCGCATCAATTTCTAGAATAACTGTAAGATTTCTTTTTATGTTGAACACCCTGCAGTTAGTTCAAACATTAAAAAAAAAAAATTCAATAATAGAAGTCCTTTGTTATTCTTACAAGAAAATTTTCCATTCTGGTACAGGTGTTTCCTATCTGTGCCCACTCCATTTTCCCAAAACATGGATGAATAAAGAGGAAGATATCATAATCAACTGTCTGGCTACCATCGTTGGTAATCGTTCTTTCTCAAATCAGTAATATTTGTTATTTTTACACTGCTACGGCCCTAGGAGACCAGGCTACTCCTCCCTATACAAGGGGTCAAGTCTCACCTGGAGGGCGAGATCCACCCTTTTGACAGTAATCAGACCTGTCAATCTCCTGGAGGCAAGGGTGAAAGAGATAAGCAGCTGGTGGCCTCTACAGCAGAAGCCACTACAAAACACTTGGAAAGAGAGAAGACAAAGTCGCACAAAAATGTTTTGGATGAAATGTACTGAATCAGAGAGAGTTCTGTATGCTTCATCATAACCCAGCCATAAAATTAATTGACTTCAACTGTGACCTACCACAAACGACCTAAGTAAAACTAAAAGAGTTCAGATGACAGCAATCAAACCGACACCACTGAGTAGGTTTTTGAGGTAAATAAGCTAAAGTAATGTCCTTACATGTGACGATGCATCTTGGGGGAGACAAGTGGGCTGAGGTGCAGTCTGCCCTCCGTATCCACGGATGCAGAACCTGTGAATATGGAGAACCAACTGTACTGGGCCATTTTATATAAGGGACTTGTGCATCCATGGATTTGGGTATCTGGGCGGGGTCCTGGAACTAATCCCCCTGGGATACCAAGGGACTACTGCAGTGTGTAAGAAGCCAAGCCTCAGGGCAAAAGAGAGGCAGGACAGACCTGGCTTGTTAGACAATGCACTGAGAGCGAACTCAAAGGTTATTGCAAGCGTTTTTTTAAAAAAAAACCAGGAGCCCAGCAGCCCCACTTCAAGTCATGGTCCCATGATTTAAGATCATTTCTGTCCCTAGCTAACCTGATCCTGATAAGGGGTGCTGGGACACCAAGAGCATTCTGCCTCATGTCCAGAGGAGAATTCAAGGATATCTGATTGTCATTCTTCAGTCTTTTCCTCTTTTAAGTCTTACCACCAATAAACAGAGTTCTGCATTTTTTAGCACTTTATATGAAGAATGTCAGTTTGGTTTTCAAAAGGAGGAAGAGAATCTGGGAAGAAAGAGTTAGGTTTCATCAAGTTAAGCCAGAAGGCTTTCTCAAATGCCCTTAAAATGGTGAGGTTTCAGTTTCACTTATGTCAAATGATCTGTAAAATCCCCAGCTTAAAAATACAATTCATGATTCCCAAGCTTGACCATTTCTCTTTTGTAACTACTAGAACTAGAATTACTCATAACTATTTGACAGAATCAAACCTACTCTGGATTCCCACAATGAGACTCTCTCCTGCAATGACCACATCCAAATTCTGAGGATTCAACAGTCACCAAATAAACTCAAATGATCTAAAAAAATTACTTCTGGCTGTACCTAAGCATTCTAGAGAAACTGAAAATTAACAATGTCATTTAACCACTCACTGGGTTTCTCCTCTATACCTAATTTTTTTTTTAATTTCCTCACTGTCATGGTTTATTTTTATATACCACTTCACCTTTTCTGAAGCTAATGTAGGAAAAAGACTTGATTTCTGTAACAACTAAAAAGGATACTTTACAAGAGATAAAAGGAAATACTATCCACATAGCCATTAGACAAAATAACCACACTCCTTTCCATGAACCTGGAGAACCAAACACACACACAGACACACACACAGACATACACACAAGCGCACACATGCAGTTAAAAATCAGCATTTCGGGGCTTCCCTGGTGGTGCAGTGGTTGGGAGTCCGCCTGCCGATGCAGGGGACACGGGTTCGTGCCCCGGTCTGGGAAGATCCCACATGCCGCGGAGCGGCTGGGCCCGTGAGCCATGGCCGCTGAGCCTGCGCGTCCAGAGCCTGTGCTCCGCAATGGGAGAGGCGAAAACAGTGAGAGGCCCGCATACCGCAAAAAAAAAAAAAAAAAAAAAAATCAGCATTTCATCCGTTAAAGAAAAACGGCTGGCCAAAGACGGAAACATGAGCCATTGATTACACTTGACCATTTCATGGAAAGCAGAGAGCTCTAAAAATATCCTCTGAGGGCTTCCCTGGGGGCGCAGTGGTTGAGAGTCTGCCTGCTGATTCAGGAGACACGGGTGCGTGCCCCGGTACGGGAAGATCCCACATGCCGCGGAGCGGCTGGGCCCGTGAGCCATGGCCGCTGAGCCTGCGCGTCCGGAGCCTGTGCTCCGCAACGGGAGAGGCCGCAGCAGTGAGAGGCCCGCGTACTACAAAAAAAAAAAAAAAAAAAAATCCTCTGAATATTAAGCCCTGTGTTTATTTTTTCCACCTTTCACCCATTTTGCTATATGTCCTTTGGTAACAGACTGGTTCAGAGTAAAGAGTATGATCTCACTTAAGACAACAGGAGCTTCACCAACCAAACAACAACAACAAAAACCACCAAACAGGACCTAAATGGGATGAAGATGCCAAGTGGTGTGATAAAGATGAAGATACGACAACACGCAGAAGGCATCCAAGAAAAAGAAAGCTCGGGTGATGCATGCATACAATGGTTTAAAAGGCTGAGGAACACACTGATTAAAGGGGGAAAAATCACAGTGTTTTATCATACAGCTAACGAAAAAGAAAAAAATTTGTAGCGATCTGTTACCTATTGCAGCTCCATCAACGTATTACAATCTCCATATCCTAAACCCTAAACCCTAAATTCACGTGGCATTTTTCACCTATGTAGACAATTTATCCCGTCCTTCCCTATGCTCTGCCTTCCAATCTTCCTCACCTAGGACAATGAGTAAAAATTATTTTAAAAATCCCCAATTTGTCCACACATTGCAGATTATCTTAAAACCATTCTTAGAAGTCCATTCCCCACAAAATCTAAATTAGTGGTACATATAGCCATTGAAGCAGATAGAGTGTTGAATATCAAATGCTGCTTGTGGTTCTAAAATAAGCCTACCCCTAGTCACTAAAGAACAGATATATTAGGATAGAAATAGCATCCTATAGATGTATCATTAGCAAAATTATGCAGCGAGATTATCCCTGTCTACAGTGTGTGTAGGGCTGCTACATAATTAATGCTTTATTAAACTGTTCTCTGAAGATCTAACTGAAAAAAGATCAGAATCTGAACGAGCTGTGCTGTTTGATATTATCTCTGAGGGAGTTGTGTGTGTGGGTGCTTTATTTGAAATTCTCCCTTCGACATTATACTCCTATCTTTGACGCTGATGCTTTTTTTCCCTTCCTTTGTGTTAGTTACTCCATCTTTTAAGGCTAAAGAACATAGTATGTTTAATTAAAAACAGAGAGTTTAAGAACAGAGAGTTTAAGAATGCTTAAAAGGCTGTTTCCATTAAACATTGATCCAGCTCATGCAGTAAGGCTTTGTGCTGTGGAATAAACTTCAGTATTCATGCAATTTTAATGAAAATGCTTCTGAACCCCATTTCCTTCCTTGGGTTTGACCTTCTGTTCAGTACCCTGAATACTTCAAACATCCCTAATACAGTGGTTAGGAAGAACAAAAGTGGGAATAGCATTTATAGGAGCCAAAAATAAGTGATATAAGGATTTAAATACTATGGTTACCAAAGGGGAAAGGAGGGGAGGGATAAATTAGGAGTTTGGGATTAACATATACACACTACTGTATATAAAATACATAACCAACAAGGACCTACTGTACAGCACAGAGAACTATACTCAATATTTTGCAATAACCTATAAGGGAAAAGAATCTGAAAAAGAATATATATATATATACATATATATATGTGTGTATATATATGTATATATATAAAACTGAATCACTTTGCTGAACACCTGAAACTAACACAACACTGTAAATCAACTATACTTCCATAAAAATTCTTTAAATAATAAAAAATTTTAAAATATTTAAATATTTACAAAAGTTTAAAAAAAGTCTTAATTTTTTTTTATTTCATAAGCTGGAAAATTGTTCAGATTGGAAAAAAATACACCTTAGATATTTATTCTCATTTCCGGATAGTTTTGTTACTATTAAAAACAAAATACAAACAATGAGCATATACTTTTGAAAGAAATAACATCCAAAAAAATTTAAGAAAGAGAAAACTTTTAAAAGACATATGTAGAGATAATTATTAACATTGTAAACCTTATTCCGGACATGCACCCAGCCACATGTTCGGATACAGGCCCTGCCTACAATTTTACATATAGGTTCACACTATATACATATTGCTAAAATCCACCCCCTGGCCCCGATGATATCAAGGAAAGGTGTTCTCGTGAATTAATCTAGATTATGTCATTTTCATTAGCCACACAGAAATCCACTGGATGACCACATCAATATTTCACTACCATTAACACAGTGATGAATTCTGAACATCTCTCTTGGACCACACCTCCTACTTTCTTATCTGTGATAAATTCTAAGAAATGCCTTAATCAAAGGGAACTTACATATCAACACATTGCCTAACTGGCTCCCAAAAAGGAGGAACCTGCAGGACATGAGAGTAACCCCTGACCCCACACACCTGCCAAAGCTGGGTTTTGTCCATTTTATTCTTTAGTTGTATGCTGCATATCTTAATCCCACTAGTCATTACAGCCATATTTAGGATGCTTTTGCTACTCAGAAGCTCTTCATTTTTATGTAGCAAAAAATCGCCCACCTTTACTGTACAGTCTCTGCACCTTATCAATCACGTTCAGAAAGTTTTCTCCAGTTCAAGAGAATCCATATTTTCCTTTTACTACTTCATATTCTTTTCCCTTTATACATTCCAACCACTTAAAATCCATTTCAGTATAAAGTGTGATAAAAGGATCCAGTTTTCCAAATGGACAGATAACTATCCAAACATCATTTACTGAACAACCCATTCTTTTCTCTACTGATCTGAAATGCTGCCTTTATTGTATACCAAATTACCACAATACACCTGCACTACTTATCACTGGACCTTCTATTCTGCTCCACTGACTGAATAAATGAAACACTAAGTGATTGATTTAAAGTCTACTCCAGTTTCCAAAGGATGGACTGCCAGGGTCAAATTCTGCCTCCACCATCAACAGCTGCGTTACTGTGTTTTTTGTTTGCTTTTGTTTTGTTTTGTTTTTATTTATTTTACTGAGGCATTGTTGATGTACAATATTATATAAGTTTCACGTATATAGCCCAGTGATTCACAATTTTTTTTTTTTTTTTTTTTGCCTGCATTGGGTCTTAACTGTGGCACGTGGGATCTTTCACTGTGGCGCACAGGCTTTTCGCTGTGGTGCGCAGGCTCCAGAGCACGGGGGCTCTGTAGTTCCGGCACTCAGGCTCTCTAGTTGTGGCATGCAGGCTTAGTTGCCCCGCAGCAGGTGGGATCTTAGTTCCCCGACCAGGGATCGAATAGGCGTCCCCTGCATTGCAAGACAGATTCTTAACCATGGGACCACCAAGGAAGTCCCTGATTCACAATTTTGAAAGGTTACATTTTATGTATAGTTATTATAAAATATTGGCTGCATTCCCTATGTTGTACTATATATCTTTGTATCTTATTTATTTTTTTAAATTTTTTTACTAGATCTTTATTGGAGTATAATTGCTTCTTGTACAACAAAATGAAGCAGCTATATGTACACATATACACACGTCTCCCTCCCACCCTCCTTATCCCACCCCTCTAGGTCGCAAAGCACCAAGCTGATCTCTCTGTGCTATGCTGCTGCTGCCCACTAGCTATCTATTTTACATTTGGTAGTGTATATATGTCCATGCCACTCTCACTTCGCCCCAGCTTACCTTTCCCCCTCCCCGTGTTCTCAAGTCCATTCTCTATGTCTACGTCTTTATTCCTGCCCTGCCACTAGGTTCATCAGTACCATTTTTTGTTTAGATTCCATATATATATATATATATATATATATGCATTAGCATATGGTATTTGTTTTTCTCTTTCTGACTTACTTCATTCTGTATGACAGACTCTAGGTCCATCTACCTCATTACAAATAACTCAATTTCATTTCTTTTTATGGTTGAGTAATATTCCATTGCATATATGTGCCACATCTTCTTTATGCATTCATCTGTAGATGGACTCTTAGGTTGCTTCCATGCCCTGGCTATTGTAAATAGTGCTGCAATGAACACTGTGGTACATGACTCTTTTTGCATTATGGTTTTCTCAGGGTATATGCCCAGTAGTGGGATTGCTTGGACATATGGTAGTTCTGGTTTTAGTTTTTCAAGGAACCTCCATACTGTTCTCCATAGTGACTGTATCAATTTACATTCCCACCAATAGTGCAAGAGGGTTCTCTTTTCTCCACACCCTCTCCAGCATTTATTGTTTGTAGATTTTTTGATAATGGCCATTCTGACCAGTGTGAAGTGATAACCTCACTGTAGTTTTGATTTGCATTTCTCTAATAATTAGTGATGTTGAGCATCTTTTCATGTGCCTCTTGGCCATCTGTATGTCTTCTTTGGTGAAATGTCTATTTAGGTCTTCTGCCCATTTTTTAATTGGATTGTTTGTTTTTTGATGGAGCTCTTATTTATTTCATACATAGTAGTTTGTACCTCTTAATCTTCTACCCTTACCTTGCCTCTCACTCCTTCCCTCTCCCCACTGGTAACCACTAGTCTGTTCTCTATATCTGTGAGTCTGTTTCTTTTTTGTTATATTCACTAGTTTGTTTTATTTTTTAGATTCCGTATATAAGTGATATTATACAGTATTTGTCTTTTTCTGTCTGACTTATTTCACTTAATAGCTGCCTTACTTCGGGAAAGACACTTAACCTCTCTGTGCCTCAGTTTCCTCATCAGTAAAATGGGTGTAATAGTACCTACCCCATAGGTTTTTTATGGGGTTAAGCTAAATGGTAAGCACTATTTTTATGTTACTTATCCTTATCACCATCCCCAAAAGTAAGCAAAGAGAAACTTGATCCCTACCTTCAGGAATTTAGAGACCAGTGAAGGAGACAAACATTTAATCAAATGGCCACAATATTAATGCACAGTATCAAACCACAGTAAACGGATTAAAGGGGAACCTCATCTAATCTATCAGATCCAAGAAGGGGCTTCCAAGAAGTAACACTTGCATTAAGGGCTAAAGGATGAGTAGGACTGAAGTGTCCCCAGGGTGAGGGGAGGACAGGCACACACAATCCAGCCACAAAGGCCTGGCTGCAGAGTCTCACATCTGCCTGTTCTACTGGCAACTTCACAAAGGGCTGGTTTCTTCTCAGTTTAAATTCCCATCCTCAGAGAGACACTCTATGATCATCCACTCTGAAAAGCCAGAGATATGGTCTTTGATAAGAAAGCTATTGCTGTAGATCAGATCATACAATCTTACTTATTCAACAGAAACTACTCCAGCTAGATATGTTCCAAGATCCTAGCTTCAGTAAAATACAAGAAGTAGTATCTATCCTCAAGGCTATCCTTTCTGAATTAACATATGCAGGTATCTCTGAAACCATCATCTGCTCTTTATGTGCAAATAATGGTCCCTTTCTCACATTTGGAATTGTCTCTGCTGGTAAGAGCTTCCCCTACTGCCCCTGATAAGCACCCTGAACCTTCTTCCTAGGCGTGAAGGGAGTGTGGTCTCTCTCCACAGCACGACGTCAGGTATGACCTCACGTCATAGCACCCCAGCATTTCTTTGTTGCATTTGTGACAATGTCTAACCATACATTTGCAGGATTATTGGTCTGTCTCCCACACTACGCTGCCAGTTCCACGAAGGCAGGGAATGAGTATTTTATTCACCTCCCTACACTCAGAACTTAGCACAGAACCTGGCAGGTAATCGATTTAACGCCTACTATTTGTAAGACAGATGGATGACCAGAGCACAGTGCGAGTGGAAACCTGGCACTAAATCAGGGTGGAGAGGCAAGGGTCAGATCAGGCAGGCCCTTGCAGCTCGTGATTTAGGATTTTAGTCTGTGCAACCAGAAGCCATTGAAAGGTTTTAAGCACGTAAGTGTCAAAGATATATTCAGCTTTGGATCCCTCTGGCTAAAATGTGACCTGACTGGAGGCAGGAGAGATGCTGGGTCACAGCTTGAACCACGATGGTGGGGGGTAAGGGAGGGTGAGCAGTGGACTGAGGGACTTCCACAGCATTTCAAAATGGACATTACAGGGACTTCCCTGGCGGTCCAGTGGTTAAGACTCCACGCTTCCACTGCAGGGGGCGCAGGTTTGATCCCTGGCCAGGGAATTAAGATCCCACATGCCACAGGGCGCGGTCAAAACAAAAAAAAGAAAAAAACCCGACATTACAACAACTGCCAACGTTTGACGGAAGAGGTTTGGCATCAGAAAAGAAAATTCTAGGACTTCCCTGGTGGCGCAGTGGTTGGGAATCCGCCTGCCAATGCAGGGGACACAGGTACAAGCCCTGGTCCGGGAAGATCCCACCTGCTGCGGTGCAACTAAGCCCATGCGCCACAACTACTGAAGCCCGCGCGCCTAGAGCCCGTGCCCCGCAACAAGAGAAGCCACTGCAGTGAGAAGCCCACGCACCACAACGAAGAGTAGCCCCTGCTCGCCACAAGCAGAGAGAGCCCGCGCACAGCAACGAAGACCCAACCAGCCCAAAATGAATAAATTAATTTTTTTAAAAAAGAGAAATGAATGAGGGAAAAAAGGAAAAGAAGAATAGAAGGGGAGCGGGGAGGAAACAGGCAGGAGGATGAGTAAATCAACTGTACGTAGTCAAACCCTGCTTTAAGGACTCTGAACATTTTGTGATGGTTAGGCTCAACAAAGCCCTGCGGTACAGACACATGCTTACCCTGGTTTCCAATATTTCTCAGACTTATTTGGTCTTGGTAGGTATCTCTCCCCCTTGTTGTATTAATAGAAGATCCTTTGGACAGCAGTCCCTAAAGCTGAGGAGCTGTTTTAGGGGTTTTGAGTTTTCTAATGGCGATGTCTGTGCCCCTCCTCACATCTATTTCAGACTCCCATGCAGTAGCAACCAAGTGTGACTGATGCACACCCAGGTTTGGGAACCACTGCGTAAGTGTAAGTGGCCTTAAACTACCTGCAGAGATGGTAGGCTGGGGTGAGAATCACTACGAAATGAAGCATGAGGCAAAGGGAAAGCATCTTCAGAAGTATAATGAAAAAGTGTAGTAATTTAATCTACAGGAACAGAATTGTACACCTTTTCCCAGTCCATGGGTACTCCATAACCAAGACTTCAGGATTCCAATGGTCCATTCAGGAACAAAAAGAGACTAAAATACTGATACAAGTAAGAATCTATCTTGCATGGAGATAGTTTTTAAATCAAGATAATTCACTGAATAGCTTTAAAAGCATATTTTAATAACCTGCTCTAAAAATCTTACAAATCAAATAGACTCACACCCCACCTTCCACCAGTAATGCCCAATTATGAGAGAAATGTCCTGCAAAACTCTTGCACTCTTCAGAGAACCACCTAAGAAGGGCACAGACCAGAATGCATAGGTAACAAAGTTCTATCATGCTACATATACCTCAATTCAAAAATCACTCTTTCTCAGGGATCTATTTAAATATTCAAGTCTCAAAACACTTAAGAGGACCAAAATCTGAAGTTCTGCAGCAAGTAAAAGCGTCCGTTTAGTATATGCAGGATTACTATGCTGGAAAACAAATTTCTTGAGGCAGAGTCTTCAACTCCTATTTCTCAACTTACAAATATTGGCTCCAGAAATTTAAAGGGATTCTGCAAAGGCTGGAAAAACAAGCTTTAATCCAGAAATGACTTCACAGCCTATTCGTCTTAAGAGCTTGAAGCACTTTTCACTGAAGCCATTAAAGAGCGCCAGGCCCCAGAGAAAGCCAAACTATCCATAAAGGCACACTGGTACCCAACCCGCAGCCACCCTCAGTGCTCGGGTTGATCCCGCCAGACGTGTCCTCTTTGGGAGGAAGCTGAAGGTGGCCGGCCCATCTCATGACTGAGGCTGTGTTTCCTGGTCATGGTTCTTCCACTCTGTTCTATTTTGCTTGGGGTGCAAAGAAGGTATAATTTTTCTATTTATGCCCTAAACTCTGCATTTTCTATCCTCAATAGAAGGAAGCCCACGAGAGGCTGTTAACAGAATTCTGCATTCATGTTCAAAGGCAATCACTTGGGATGTCTCCTATCTTGTTAGAGTCTCCACCATGCTTCATTCTTCTTTGCTGGGATGCACTGCCTACGGGCCTTTTGCTGAGAAGCTAAGAAGTGACAGATGCCCAGGAGACTCCTGGTACAGGGGCTGAAGAATGAGGCTGGACAGTATACACCAAATGACAGAGAGCATCTTGCAGAAGCACTCTTTTATACCATACATGTCCTAGCTACCCTCTTTCCCTTTATGCAAAACAGAGTCAAAGCCATGACACTGTCTTTCCTAAGGATAAGACTAGGGATCTGGAAGAAGAAAACATCATTCAAGAGAAATGGCAGCAAAAGTCATTAGCAGCGTTCTTATTCATGAGGCCTCTACAGTTCTTGAAGAAACAGGAAAAGCAGCCACGCCTTCAGAAAGAACCCAAGCAGCACAATTTAATCCAGGGCTCTATGGAGGGCGAGGTAGGTGTTCTAATGCTGTGAAGCCAAACGCCTAGAGGAGCAGACCTACATTGATTGACAGTTCTAGAACTTCGCTGGAAATGGGGTTTGCTCCCAATCCCAGAGATGGCTTGCAAGATTCTTCTATTCCTTGCTTTCAATTTAACCTGAGGAAGTGGGGATGGGAATAAGAAGTGAGGATGATGGAGTGGAAAGAAAATTTAGTGATAGATAAAATTTAATTACAAAAGATTAAGAAATGCAGAAACACCGACTGCTCATCCATAAGCCCAACTGACCAGGAAAAACCACTGTTTAAATGTTAATTTTAAAAATGATCTTATAGCAAAGTGCCTGACATATAAATTCAGTGTCTTTTACCTACTACTGTAGCTCTTTACCCTTTATTAGGCCTACTGCATATCTGTTTTATGACCTGTTCTTTTCACTTAGCAATCATCGTGAATACTTCCCTGCACTGATAAATCCTCCCCTATGGACAAAATAGCTATAGATATTCCACGATACAGACATACCACGATTTACCTCCCTATCCCCTATCATTTGACATTTAGGTTCTTTACAACTTTTCACTACAATAACTACTAAAATGAACAACTGTGTACACAAGTTTTGCAAGCTCATACATTTATTTTCTGTAAATAGAGTCCTAAAAACAGAATTACAAGGAAGAAAACTGCTGACATCTATACTCCCACCATCAAACGAGAGCCCACATACTTACCTTTGCTGACTCAGAATGTTATTGTCCCTTTAATCCACGCCGATGTAAATAATGAGAAATGTCATATATTGCTGTTTGATTTCCATGATTTTTATACTTGTATCCTGGCCACTTGTAGTCCTTTCCTATAACGTCAGCCCTCTGTAACCCCAGATGCGGAACCTGAAGACACAGAGGGCCAACTGTACTACACCATTTTATATAAGGGACTTGAGCAACCACGGATTCTGGTATCCGTGGAGGTCCTGGAACCAATCCCCTGTGGATAACAAGGGAAAGCTGAATTGCCTTTCCATATTCTTTTCTAATTTTTCTATTAAGATGTTCATCTTTATCTTAGTGATTACTAAACCCTTTCAGATATTTCTTAGTTTGACATTTAAGGCTGGAATAGGACGCGTAGTTGAGAATTATTGGCAGTTATCAGCTCTGAAACTAGCCAGTTTGGACGAAAATCCTAACCCTGCCACCAAACCTGCGTAATCTTGGGCAACTTACTTAACCACTCTGTGCTTCAGTTTTCTCATCTGTGAAATGGGGATAATAATGCCCTTATGGGGTTGGTTTGGGTAATTAATGAGTTAACAACCATGTTAGCCATTTTTATAATTAAGGAAGTTTATTTTAAATTTACAAATTTACAATTTTATAAGAGCATGTTTTAATTCAACTTCTAAATTAACTCAAAATATGTGATGTATCTTTAAGCAGAAATAAAGTAAAAAATACATACACAGGGCTTCCTTGGTGGCTCAGTGGTTGAGAGCCCACCTGCCGATGCAGGGGCCACGGGTTCGTGCCCCGGTCTGGGAAGATCCCACATGCCGCGGAGCGGCTGGGCCCGTGAGCCATGGCTGCTGAGCCTGCGCGTCCGGAGCCTGTGCTCCGCAACGGGAAAGGCCACAACAGTGAGAGGCCTGCATACCGCAAAAAAACCAAACAAAAAAATACATACACAAGAGAACCCCTTTTAAACATACATAAATATGGATAAGTAGAAGAGAAACAGGAAGGATGTATTCATTCAACAAATATCTATTGAATACCCACTAAGGAACAGGCATTAGGGAAACAATGAAGTGCAAAACAGAGTCCCTTTCTTTATACCCACACTGGGGGATACCAACAGGGAAATAAACCAACAAGCAGTGCAGTGGGCCAAGCCCCATACTTAAGAGAAGCACTATGGGCAGTTTTCATTGCACATGGAACGGCATTTAACCCATACCAAATGAGGGAAGGGTACCTAAGAAATTATCAAGCTGAGACCTGAAAGAGAAGCAGTGATTAGTCAAGTATAAAGTGGAAGAGAGGGAAGGGGAATTTCCACAAAGAGGCCAGTATGGTGCAAAGGCCCAAAAGCAGGTAAGTGTGTACAGTGTGGGGTAAAAGATAATCTCACACTTACACAGCTGTGAGAGATGAGACTAAGTAGGTAAAAAGCGTCCGACCACACTCCAAACTCTCTCGTGGGACTGACAAGGGCTTTATATTGGGAGCCATAAGGATCACTGATGAGTTTTAAGCAGAGGAGCAACGTTAGATTTGCTCTTTAGAAAGATGATTATAGCTCCACTCAGATATGAATCAGAGGCGAACAAGAGCAGAAGCATGAACGTCAGAACCTACACGCACGTCCAAGTCCATCTTGCCTCGGCTGTGGAACTTAGGGACTGGGGGTTGTGGGGGTGGAGATGAAATCAAGTGACTAGTGACTCGTCCGAGGTCTCACAGGCCCTCAGAATGGGAAAACCAGGAGGATGTCGGAGGTCTCTGAGTTTCTAATCCTGAGGTTCCTACTGCTCATGTTTTACACTATCCTAATGATGGACAGGCTTTTACCATATTTTACAGGATGTCAAGAGCTTCTCCTGAAGCACGCCTGGGGCACCCTTCTGAACATTAAGCACAGAACAGATGACTCAGTGCTGCTCTAAACAAATGACCTTGGCTTTTATGATACATAATCAAATTACATCATGGGCAGAAAATTCCCTGACAGTCAGAGAAGAGCCGACCATTTACACAGTGCAACTGTGGGAGGGGGCAAGTTTTGAACAACACAGTTGGTGCAGACTTGTATCCTCAATTACACTGATTCCCTCAATGAAGATATCATTTGCTTTAGTCTTCTTACAATCGTTCTGATTTAGTGAGGGAAAAAGGCTTCAGTGTATTGTTAGGGTATTTACTGCTTGTCTAACATTTGTTAATCTCCTGTTTTAACAAAAGCAGAATAAACTTCAAGCTCACAGATTTCCTCAAGCAAGAGTATGTAGGACTTGACTCTCTTTTTTGTATAATTTCCTATACGTCTATTTATGATAAGTGATAGTGGTTTTTCCATTTATCAAAGGATAACGATTCCTTGTTTAAGTCAGTAAATTAAAGATGAATGCAGATGTCCAAAAGTCATGAAGATAAAGCTGAATGCCAAATATGGGAAACAGTCAAATTACTTCACCATAATCATATGGAAAGAGCCTACAGAAATCAAAAGAGCCTACAGAAATTCACTTGAATCACTCACGGCAGCAACCAGCAGACACAGCGACGTAAGACAGCAATAATTTAAATGTTATAAAAGGCAAGCCAATACGTATCACATGATAGCAGCATAACTCATTGCCTCATAAAAGCAGAGTAACAGTAATCAAATTTCGACAAATGCATTGCTATAGAGATTTTATGATAAACTTTCTGTTTAGGACACATCCTTTCACATAAGGTGGTTTATGGTGAAAATGGATCAAAATGATTTCAGTGTGCATACCTTGAGTCATAGAAAGTAGCTGAAAGAGCTTATAAAAATGAATTAGATGCATCTTAATGATCACAAAATACTTGCTGAACAATTTAAATTTTGTAAACAATGATAAGCTTTCCAAGCTTCTGCTGGAGCTAAGAAAAAGGAGTTTTCCACGTCTGTATCCAAAAATTTAGAAAAGAGGTGGGTGATGAGCATTATAAGTATCTCTTTGGAAATTCTGGATTGGGTTTAAGGTAAAGGTAACGGGCAAAAAAAGTAGAAAATCTAAAGATTCTGTATCTGTGAGCTTCAAAGGGACCAAAGTCACACAGAGAGTAGTGGATGAGATGGATAGAAAAGAGCTTAATGAAAAACAATTTTGTTAAACTTAATTAGAAAGTGGAATAGGAGACAGCACTCAAGTGAAAAGCTAAGTGTTAAGAAGCAGAATAGAATCTCTGGGTAACAAGATATTAACTTGCATGAGTAAAATCTTGGGAACAGTAATGAAGAGAACATCTCCAGAAAGCACTTCACTCAGTCAGTCTACAAACGTGACGGAGGGCAGCCACGGCCAAGGGTTTGGGTTTGCAGGTCCCTGTTGCCCAGAAGTAGCCACTTAAGCAGTTTAATGAATACTATAAACATGGCCAACATTCATGCAACATAAAGAAGCACTCCAGGGTCACTTCAGTGAGCAGTAAATGCAGGGAATGACAAGGGTGAAAGCTGTACTCATTCTGTAATCAATTCCTACGGCATACATCACCTTTAGGTTACTTCACTCAGAAACAGAACGTTGTCTGACTAGTCTCTCCCTGGCCAAGCTGTCAAATGACACCAAGCCCGCACAGGACATCTCAGGGTGCAAGACCTCATCCTTTCCAAAAGAGGTCTGGCACTGCCCACCAGCTACACCTAGAAAACCACTCAGGGTTTTGGATCCAGGAATCATGTCAAAGAACGTGAAGCTAACACATCACTCACAAACAACACAACGTGTGCCACAGTCATCTGGAACCCTCGACAACTACTTAATGAACAACTTCAAATTACCATGTAGCTGTCTAATGTGCCCATACAAGATAAGGGCATTTCACTGTCCCTGTGGTGGCCTTCCTGTGGCCTTCCACAAGCACAGAAACAGATGTGGGATGAACAGTCAACCACTCTGCTCTCACTGGTAAAGATCCCTGAAGCCTTGTTGGAAACTAACAATTCAAAAAACTGTTCAATGTTCCACATTCTCCCCATTCCAAGGTTAATGAAGCTGTCACTGCACTAGCAGCCTACCAAGCTAAGAGGATGCTCAGAAAGTAATTAACAGCTTCACTGTTTAAAACTGATCAGGGACTACAAAAAGAAACTTGTGTTTCACCAGAGAAAAATACCAAACAAACTAACCATGGGGAAAAAACTGTAAAATAACATGTATTAAAAGAGGCATATGTAATATTGAACCTTATGTAATAAGATTGACAGCAAATGAGACTTAAATTTTATGTGTGCGTGTTTACGTTGTATGTATATGTGTGTGTATACATATACACACATAAGCACCCATACAAATGAATGTGTTATAGACACAAGGCATGGCAAAGGCTTCTAGATTTTTACCAACACCCACTTCTACATTCTGGGTACACTCGATAGACCACAGTTCCCAGCCTCCTCCCTTCTTCCCTTGCATTTAGGTATTCCATGGTTACAAGTTCCAGCAAACTGAACCTAAACGTAACTGATTGTTCCTTCTATTAGTTTTCTGTTGTCGCACTACCACAAACTTAGCAGCTTAAAACAACAGCCATTTAGTTTGCTCAGACTTCTACAGGTCATAAGACTGAGCCAGCTCGCCTGGGTCTCTGCTGAGTCTCACGAGGCCACAGGGTGTCACCTAGACTGGGCTCCTATCTGCTGACTCCGGGGAAGAAATCTCTTCTATTCACATGGTTGGCAAAAGCCAGTTCTTAAAAGCTGTGGACCTTAGAAGGTCCCTGTTTCCTTGCAGGTTGCCATCCAAGAGCTGCTCTCTGCTCCTAGAGTTAAGTACGCTCCTTGTCACATGGCCCCTTCATCTTTGAACAGCAACAGCATGTCCAGTCCTCTCTGACCTCCCTTTCTGCTACCAGCCAGAAAAAAATGCTCTTCTTTTAAAGGGCTCATGTGATTAGATTAAGCCCAATCGTATAATCTCCCTTTTGCCTTATAAAGTAATAATCTCAGGAGGGACATCTTTTCATAGTGACAGGCTGACCCACACTCAAAGGGGAGGGGACCATACAAGAGGGAGGGTCACTGAAGGTCTTAATGTCCTGCCGGCCACATTCCTCTTCCAGGTCTGGCCCGTGAAAATCGCCCATGCTTGATCCGACACACTCTTTCCCTTTGGCGATCTTGAAAACCATGTGTTAAAGATGGCGGGGGTTTCCCTGGTGGCGCAGTGGTTGAGAGTCCGCCTGCCGATACAGGGAACACGGGTTCGTGCCCCGGTCCGGGAAGATCCCACATGCCGCGGACTGCCTGGGCCTGTGAGCTATGGCCGCTGAGCCTGCGCGTCCGGAGCCTGTGCTCCGCAACGGGAGGGGCCACAACAGTGAGAGGCCCGCGTACCGCAAAAAAAAAAAAAAAAAAAAAAGATGGCGGAACCCTAGTCATCCTGGATCCCTGAAGCAAATAACAGGAAATAAGAATGGAAAGAAGTTTGCGCAACAAAGATCCCTTAAGACCCCTTGGTTAAACCAAAGCATTAGGACTTCGTGCAAAGTTCAGATTAACAAAACCAAATGTCCTGGTTGAAAATGAGATCTAAAAAAGGTCAAACGGATCCAGTGGGGAACAAAAAGATTCCACTGTGGTAAGTGGCAAGTGGAACGACAAGAATAAAACATATCAGAAGTCTTCTAAGTTTCTGAAGAAATGTTATGGGTCAAATCAGCCATAAGCCATGAGTAGTTAAAAGCCTGTGACTGTAAAGTGACCCCCAAATTTACATAAACAGGAAGCCACCTAAAGAAGCTCTGCAGCTCCCAGAGGCCACCCTCCTTGTCACTCTCTTTAGACTTGGCCAAATAAAAGAAAGAACAAAAGAGTTCTTCCCAGATTGCAGAAACAGGGTAAAACCAAGGAACTTCCTCTACTGTAGGGGCGGGGGACTTCACCTTACTCAGCAGATGGCATCACTGTTATGGACCATAACTGCCATGATTCCCTTTCTTTCTTTTCCCAAGTGGGAGTGTTCACTGTGGGTGATCTTTCCTGTACACTAAAAAGCAAAGGCAAACTACCCGTACGTGCCTGACAAGAACTGTACCTTGATACTGAGATACTGCTTAAGCTGCTCCAGTTAGGATCTATTTGTAAATTCAGTTTGAATTATAAGAAAGATACTTCTGTTTCTTTCAGATATCACAAGTCAGAAGAGGCTAGAAAGTAATCTGAGCAAACCTCCTAGGAGCTGAGCGGCTCTAGAGAATGACAGATAGCTTCTTCACAGTCATATACCATGTATGATTTGACCCAGGGCTAGAGGAGAAAGGTGAGAGCAAAGCAAGGAGAACATCATATTCTGAATGTAGAAGTTGTACTAAATGTAAAATCTTCATAAGTAGTAATTTCCCAAAGCATCAGACTCAGCTGAAGTTTCAATACCATTTGAAAATATTTCGTTGATAGTCTGCAAGAATACTTGACAGGGTCTCACAACATGACATTTTAATAGGTACAGCTATACACAGCTCTCTTCTTAGTCTTTATTATCCATTATAGACCATATAAATCACTCAAACATTTTGGCTCCAAACTGGTCAGGGAAATAAAGAAAATCTAAACCAAGAAAAAGAGTGCGAGAGAGAGAAAGGCTGTACTGTAAAGTTTTTAAAACTTCCTATTTTGTTTCCTGCTCCCTCAACATCCCCACACACTCAAGCTGTGAGTACCCCACCCAGCTGACTAAGTGCACCTGTGTGATAAGGTGGGCCACACCACAAGGTTTGTTTTTCTGCCTGCCCCTGACCGTGACCTAGTAACATTCTCATGCACAAAGGAAATTCCCTCATCCCTTTTCTTGCATACTCCACCCTGACCTTCCATAAAGGTGGCTTGTCCACGGGTCTTCGTCCTCTCTCTTGGCTCCCACCTGCTTGGTTGAGCCCACTTTCCTGGCCCTCCTTCCCTGTGACCTCTCTCAGTGTGCAGTGACTCTGTCTCTCTAGGACCTGTGAGTATAATAAACTTTGTTTTCCTAAACCTCTGTGTTCCCCACTTGTGGCCACACCCGACGGGTCATCACATAAAAGAACACAAACAAGGGTACAAAGGATTAAAAGAACAGAAAGGGGGAAAAAGGAAAGCCAAGGAAATCCTTTAATTTCCTAACCCCCAGAATCTTGCCCATCCGGCCTTAACTTGTGAAGGACCGCTCATCCCTAGGAAAGCCCCACCACTTTAAACCCTGGAGCTCTTCTTCAACTCACACAATTCTCATTATTTACTTACCTGTGGCCTTACCCTTCTTGCTCACCTCCTCAAACCACCCACTGTAAAGAAAGCCCAGGGCTCCTGACGCCCTTATGCAGCCAGGCTCAGCAGAGTGGAATCTGCTCTGCCAGCTTAAGCATCCCAATGTTAAGCCCTCCTTCCACAATGACATTTCTTCCCAAAACAGTCACCATTTTCCCCAACCAAGCCTTGCCATTTTCAAGGGTATTTCCAATTAATCTGGGAGGTACTTTAAATGTTCCAAGTAGACTGGCACCAAAATTCATATAAACTCAATTTAAAGCATTAAAGAATCACTGTGAGGGGAGAGCCCTTGCAAAAATATAACCGTGTCCACGAAAAAAACTTCAATCAAGAAGAATCTCAGTCGCAAGGGAAATGATTCTCAGTCACCACTTTCAGTTTAAACACCCACAGGTCCATTTGCCAAGTGTATCAGAAGGTTATTATATAAATTATCACAAACATCCCATTCAATTCTGACACCTTTGGAAACTTTTTTTTTTTTATATTTGATTGCCCCTAAAATTCATTCAGAGAAGGCTGCATTCTGAGCAGACATTGTAAAGCCCAGTAAAGAATGGAGGGAGTCGGGCTTCCCTGGTGGCGCAGTGGTTGAGAGTCCCCCTGCCAATGCAGGGGACACAGGTTCGTGCCCCGGTCCGGGAAGATCCCACATACCGCGGAGCGGCTGGGCCCGTGAACTGTGGCCGCTGAGCCTGCGCGTCCAGAGCCTGTGCTCCGCAACGGGAGAGGCCACAACAGTGAGAGGCCCGCGTACCAAAATAAATAAATAAATAAATAAAAAGAATGGAGGGAGTGATCACTATTATAAGGACCACCTCATTCTCTCCTGATGACATGATCAACTTCTTATAATGTATTTTTACTTTGTTGAGAAGAGAGGTAGGGATTAGGAATTCCTTTAAAAATCTGGTGATAGGCTAAGGACACTCTCCCACAGAAAACTGCACATATAAAATGTGGCATAATTTTAACAAATAAATAGGCCCTCTGCAGTCTATTATGGACCCCAGGCTAAGAACCTGCAGGGATAGAGGTAAGTCATACTCAAGATTGTGAAGGCAGCAGAGATTTTACTGCTTAGAGCAGGCAATTAAGGAACTGAGAACCTCACTCAGAGTCATAACTAATTATATATTTAATTAAATACCTCAACCAGTTTTAAGTCTCACCGAATCAACAAATGCATAAACAGATTCATGTAACATTCTCCAGAGCAAAACATCTATATAAAACACAGCATTTTAAATGTGAGGAAAGCATGAAGAAATTAGTTAAAACAGAAAAGCATAAAATCCCAATGTAATTAAATGTTTCCAGTTGAAGAATCTGAGTGTGACAATAATTACATACCAGACTATATCATAATTAACACAGGCTAACCAAATATGTTTTACCCTTTAAAAAAATCAGAAGGTATAGTCTATAATAGGTATATAGTCTAACCAAACTCATTGAAAAGACGAAAGCATTTCTCATTTTATGCAATAAAAAGTTACTATTTACAGACTGAGTTGTCCCTTTACATTGAATCGAACACAATGTTTAGAAGAACACTGTGGTGAATGATTTTAGGAAAATAAGGATTGTTATAGGCTGATTAGTCCCCCCTCCAAATTCGTATGCCAAAGTCCTATCCTCCAGTACCTCAGAATGTGACCTTATTTAGAAATGGGGTCACGCAGATATAGTTACTTAAGATGAGGTCATACTCATCAGGTATGTTGGGCCCCCAATCTGCCCTTGTCCTGGTGTCCGTACAAAAGGGGGAAATTTGGACATAGACAGACAGGGAAAACACCATGTGAACATGAAGGCAGATACCGGGGTGACGTGTCCACAAACCAAGAAAGGCCAAAGATTGCCAACAAAGCACGAGAAGCTACGAAAGAGGCCTGGAACAGATCCTTGCCTAGTACCTTCAGCGGAAGCATAGCCCTACCAACACCTTGTCTCCAGAAGTGTGAGACAATAAATTCATGTTGTTTAAGGCACTCAGTTTGTGATACTTTGTTGCAACTCTACCAAACTAATACAGGGACCTAACAAATAATACTCTGAAGAACCTTTCACTCTACAGCAAGGTGTGTCCATATTAAATGCTTGATAAAGTTTTTTTAAAAGTATAGATTTTGTAAGAACAGCTTGTTAACTGGAACCGGAGAGCTATTTTTACCTAATCTGCTGCTGGTTTAAACCAACAAATGAAAAAAAATGGCATTACTCTTGCTAAAATGAAATCTCAATATACATGAAACTCACTAAAGTAGAATAATGCATGCTCATTTGCTCTATTTTATAGTTTAAAAAACTGTATCTTATTTATTCTAATTGCATGATAAATTACATCTTTATGAGCAATTAAGTAATAAATTATATTCAAGTAAAAAAGATGATCAATTTTTGCTATTTTAACATGTTCTCAAGCTTGAAGGATTTTCCCCTTTAATAAAATTTATTTGGCAAAGGCATTTTTTAACCTCCAAAGAGCAGAGATGTTGAAAATAATTGTCAGCAACAAGGCAGAAATAATCACTTCCAAACCAAGAGAACAGTGGTGACACATCTAATTCAGAGATTTCCAATCAGTGGGTAAACACTGAAAATAAACTGCTTTATTAGTACAAATACCATCCCTCACAAACATAAGCAAAACACTGAATTTCACAGAGACCAGAGAAATGTTCCTGAAGCAGAGCCTTCCACTTATAAACACAGTGTACCTAATCTAGCATATCCATTCTCAAAACGGAGTAATTCTAGGTCTAAAGTTTCCTCTGTAGATAAGATCAAGTTCATGGAACTGTATGGGGGAAAATGGCTTAAAAAGTAGGACATGGCTATTTCCCCTAATATCTTCGTCACATGCAAACATTAGCGCTGGCTTTACACACCCTTGAAAATGCCCACACATGCACAGGGAGAATAACATTTGCCTTGGGCTTTCTAAGATTGTGCTACGTTAAGTTATGGATAAGGGATTGCGCGTCACTTCCCCTTTAAAATGAAAGGCTTTTCAGTAAAAAAATGAAAATGACACAGTGGTTCTGCATCTGGATTTAGTGTGATAAATACTAATCTCATCTCATCACAAGCAGACCTCCTCCAAGGCTCTGAGAAGTTCTTTCATACCACAATTCAAGTTTTTATTCTGAACTTCAAAGTTGCATGTAACTTCACAATTTAGCTAAAATGGAGTGACTTGATTAATTTTTTAAGGTAGCAAAGCTAGAAATTCCAGCTTCTATAATTTCCTCATGTCTCATTATTACTAATATAAAGGACAGTATTTTATACTAAAAAAATTATTTTAATGTTAATACCATTTATTGAACATTTTAAAATGTGTGTTCTAAAAACTCATTTATCTTTACATCAATTTTAAGAAATGGTTATTATGCTCATTCTAGCAAGGAGAGATTCAAAAGTTAAATAACTTGCTCAAGGTCATAGACAGCAGAGATGGGTCAATCCTTAGCCTTTCCCACTCCAAAGCCAAGGTTCCCAACTGCCTTGTAGGACACCAGGGTTTGCAAAGGAAGTCTTCAGAATCAAAGTGGAAAAAGGATGTGGTGTTAGTCAATTTGGTGCTGGGGGTGGGGTGAGGCTTTACAGAAGTGACAAGTACCAGAAATAAAAAAGGTTAGTGACATCAAAGAAATCCTGCCTGACAATTTCTGGATAGCACATATGCTGCTTCTGTAAACCTGAAGGAATGTGAAGTATGAAGTTATTAGAGGCCTTCCAAATTACACCAACAATGCACTTATACTTACAAATATTTCTTCTGGCAGAGAAGTCTCAGAAAGATCCAAGGTGAAAAGCAAAAATACATTAATGGGAATTTTTACCGAAATAGTCTTAGTTTTTCTCCATTTCCCAAGTTGACAAATATAACTGATTCTATAAAGGCAGGTCTGTGGTGATAGAGATGGCACGTGGGCACACGGGATGAACTTCATGCTGCATCTCTAACCCTAACTTAACCAAAATTTTGTAAAACATAAACCTCACCTTCTCTGGAGGTGGTTTATAATAGGACTTATTGTGGTAGCCTGGGAAAAACCTCACTACCTCTGAGAAATTATGAGAAAGCTCAGCATTAATTATGGGCAAATCTATGAAAAAAATATTTAAGGCTAAATTAGGTGAAATATTTAAAGAAGTCAACAAAGTCCTTGGCTTAAGACCTCTTATTTTAAACTAGAACTGTTTCAGAAGGGTAAAAAAAAAAAAAAAAGGAACCATACTCATTATATAAGAAATAGGTCACATTATAAGTATTCACTTATTTTTCCCTATGTAAAATTCTTCAACCCAGCCCAGCAAGATTTAAATTATTAAAATCTGAATTAAAGAAGTTTTATTATAATCACAGCTTATTAACCCCATAAAGATGGGCACATCCAAGATGTAAAAGGTTCACTAAAAATAATACTTTGAAATACATGATGAGTTGGTAATGTTAAGGCTGCAAAACCCATGGGAAATTTTTATAGGCATGCAGACTGCCGGTCGAGCCTTGGCCTCAAAGGAGTTTCACGACCGAGTTCTGCAAGGAAAAGTTAACGCACGAGCTTCCCAGAAGGAAGCCCCATCCTCCCATTCCTAGGGAGCCTGCGGATGCCTTGGAAGGCGGAATTCGGAGACCACACGGGAAGAGCGCAGACCGCGGGCATCTCCGCAGCCACCCCCAGGGCGCGCCACCTCCCCAGGCAGCACATCCCGGGACAGCCGGGCGCACCGACACCGCAAGGTCACCAGGGAAAAGGCGACTTTACATAATCTCCCACCGGGCCGCCCGGGCACCTGCGCGCCGAGGCGAAGCTGCCCCGGGGCCCCCTCCCTGTCGCGCCCGCGCTGGGCGATACGGGGGCGACACTCGGAGCGACTAGGCTGGACGCCTGGGACCCGTGGATGCCCGCAGCGCCGCCCTGAGCCGGGGGTGCGGGACGCAAGGCGGGCTCCCAGCCCCGGGATGCCCGGGCCGCCGCCGCGGCGGTCTGGGCGAGCAATGCGGGGAGCGGCCGGGCCCGGCTCGCTGCTGGCCGTAATCCCCACGCTCCCTGCCCGCTGCCGGCGTCCAGCGCGCCCTCTGCTCCCGGGACCGCCCCGCGGCGCACCTGTCACGCGCCTTACCTGAGTGGCTTTGTGGAACTGCTTCTTGAGCCCGGCCACCGACATGGCGCAGGAGGACCCGCGGGACTGCTGCGGTGCGGGGAGCGGGCGGCGGCGGAGCCAGGAGGGAGGACCGAGCGGTGCGGCGCGCTGGCCGAGCCGCAGCTCGTCGTGCAGCCGCCGGGGCAGTGGGCGCGGGGGCGCGGAGAGGCGCGGGACGCGGGCTCGTGCGGAGAGACACCCTGACGTCAGGGGCGAGCGATACGCACTCTTAAAGGGGACGCGAGAAGCCCCGCCCCGGGCGCGGGGTTGGTGAGGCAGGTGCCGGGCCACGCGCTACCTGGGTACCGGCACCTGGCGCCGCCGCACCCGTGGGTCGGCTGCCTGCTTAAGAGGACCAAGGGGGTCCTCCCGCCCCGGGAGTGTCCTCCTGCCCCCGCAGACTGCGGCCCGGTGGCTGCAGGTTGGCAGCCCAGGCACCGGCACGACTCAGGTGACTTGCTCGGCTTCCAGGTAGCCTCAGAGGCGCTGCCTAAACCAGCCCGCCTGCCCTTTGAGCCTGGCCTCTTTGCAGCCTGGAAAGGAGGAGTGGCATTCTCTCTCGGGTAATGAATAAGTTATTGCTCCTTGCTCGCTTGGGCACAGAAACAGTTCTCTGTCCTGGTTTCACTATCCCTTAAGCCTACATAACGTTAGGGAAAACCGCCAATGCAGGGTTTGGGGTTTTTTTTTTTCGATGTGATACAATTTAATGACTTAAAAAGAAGATTAAAAAAATTAAACTATAAAGCTGGTCAGGTAAATAGCATTTAATCCTCTGTGTACAGTTATGAAAAAGCCCAGAAATGAACTTGGCATTCACTTATGACAGTGGATTTAGGATTTTCAACCTAAAATAAGCATTATGTAATGTAAAAATGCATGACGCAAAATTGTACAAAGACTACATATGCAACGAAGTATATATGGCTGGGCTAGAGCGAAACTCCGCTGTAACTAGATGAATTGTTAATAGAGCAGCACTAGACGGCTTCTGTATTCTGGTGATTAGTCACTTCCTCTTGTCTTTCTAGGACTGAGAAGCACATAGAGAAAAACTTTTGGTCCCCATGTGGGGACCAAAAGTTATAAGGAGAAGAAGCCAGAGTGACAGAAGCCAAGATGAGAGACATTGCCAAGAATGAGGAAGGAGACAGCATGGCAGAGTGGGAGTACTAGGAATGCCTTGCATCACCTCTACAAACCCTGCTGCCTGGGAGGAACCACAGGCCCCACTCCCACCCTGCCAGCCAGGCTGCTTGGGCACGGGGTGAACAGCGGATACAAGGGAATCCTGTCCACCTGCTGATCTACCAATCGTAGTTCTTGATAATGTGAGTTGAAACTCATAACGGCAGAATCAAGCAGATAGTGGTCGAGCAACAAGAGCACATGGACTCCTGACTGAGGCTGCAAAGGGAAGCAGACAAAAGGGGCAAATCTCCAGTGTGCTAGTCGTTACTGATGTTCAGGTACCTTCCACATACATGGTAGAGTTGCACCTGCCAAACCCCTCGTGGTTAAGTGGAGCACTGTGACAAGTTTTAACCAGTGGGTTAGGAAGCTAAGTGACTGTCACCTCTTGGCAGAGAATTTAACTGTTGGAATGAGATGCTACGAAGCCCTTTCCCCTCTCCAGCAGTATTTTAGGTCGCTGTCGTCTGTCAAACAGAATCCAGAGTGAGGATGAAGCAGGGTAAAGTCCCCAGTTAATGTTGAAAGACATTTAGCATTTGTGAGAAATAAACCTGAGTCATTTTAATTCACTGAGTCTGGGGTTGTTACTGTAGCCAAACTAGTCTCTCCTGACTAATGCACAAGAGAGAAAATGCTTTCCCATTTCTCAGAAGATGAGGGGAGATTTTCCATTTCCTGCCATGGCCCACGTGTATTTTATTTTTTGTCATTAGATGTCCATGAAGTGGCCTGTTTTTTTTCTTACAAAAGCCTCACTGAGGTTTGGGGAGGTGTGTTCTCCTTTTTGCAGCCTCACTGAAGCAGTGCGCAGACTAAGCCCCCAGGCCTGAGGGTCAGAGGGAAGGGTGGCGCCATGCAGTGACCACACCCTGAACTCTTACCCTGTGTTTTCCTTACCAGCTACAGACAGTGAACAATTAGCTCTGGGGCTCCATAGGAAATTCCAAAGGAATGTCAGGGCAAGGGACAATCTGTGCTTCACAGGGACATCAGACAGGGAAAGGTGAAAGTCCTGCCGATAGATAAGTAGGGCTACTTATCCATCCGAGCCCAGGAACAAACCAGTAAAGTGAAGTTACTGAGGTCCCATGGAGTGGTTTGCCTAGGGCACATATATTCACATCTATAAGGTCCACCACGATGATTCCCAGATTCTTGATATTAGCAAACTCTGAAGGAGTTTGGACTCACTGCAGGGCTAGATGGGGCTCTAGGCTGGAGAGATTAGATTTTGGGTTAGTGTTACAATGGCTGCTTTTGTACTCTAACAGTTTAGTAAAGCCTGCATACACACACACACACACACACTCTCACGCACTCATGAAGACTGCCATAAAATGCTAATAATAGTTTTGCCTGAACAGCCATTCTCAAACTTTAGTGTGTATCAGAATCCCTCGAAGGACTTGTTAAAGCACAAATTGCTGGACCACATGCCAGTTTCTGATTCACTAGGACTGGGTGGGGCCCGAGAATGTGCATTTCTAGCAAGTTCCCAGGTGATACTAATGTTCTGGTCTTGGGACCAGACTTTGAAAACCCCTGGACTGGAGTAAAGATATTAGGAATGAAGTTTTTTCTCTAGTCTCCCAATTTGTATAATCTTTTCCTATTATTTGTATAATACACGTATTATATAGTTAATTTTTCCTACCTGGTTCCTGATCTAAGCGATGGAACATGTTCAGAGAAGGATGGGCCTTGGTTGAAGCTGCTAAGAGATAGAGCAATTACTCTACAAAGTGGAAGGGCATGGGGATGCATGAGCTCTGGCCTCTAAATGTGAATGATGTGAAAGGGGGCCCTGAAAAGTCTCCTCAGAACTTTGAATACTTAACTGAACCCTAAATGTAACAAAAACAAGTCTCTCTCTTTCCCTTATTCTTCATCCACCAACTTAGAATGCTCATTCTTCAAAGGAACTAACTACCTTGGGAGAAAGGACTTTAAATCTTTTTGAAACCATGGTTAACTCTCCCAGATATCCTCTGGATTTCATGTAAACCCAGTATTTCTATGGAAGCCACAATTTATACCTATAAATTAAGATGTTTTGAAAGAGATTTCTTGAGTTCCTACTAGCAGGCATTGGTAGGAGGTTTGGGGGATGCATGGTAAGGTGAAATACCAAGATGCACATAGACTAGACATTGAACCCCAAGGAGTTTCCAGTCTAGCAATTCAGAAAATTCTTCTTATAGACATTTATTGTGACTTGAATATAGAGGGACAAATGCACCAGACACAAAATAATTCAAACCCAAGTACCCTCTTTGATTGCAAAGAAGCTGTGACAGAGGTTCTATGGAGAAACACAATGCAGGAAAGGGGAATCAAAGGTCCATGAGGAAGAACTTTGTTTAATGAAAGGTTATTGTAATTCAACATGCTGCCCTCTCATCTCCTGAGATCATGTAAAATGGTAAATAAACCTAGATCTGCTCAGGAAAGTTCCAATTAAACGAAACCCCGCACAACCTCATCTCACTAATTGGGCAGGAAATTCATGGTCAGCAATAATTCCATCACATCATTCATGCACTATTTCTCCTTGCATTATGCCAAAGCTTCTGGCAAATACCAGACCTCTAGTTTGCACAGAGCTGGTACATCCCTAGCACCTTTCAGAGGGTACCTCATTCCAAGGAGGCAGAAGACAAGCAGCACCTCTTATCCTTTGCCCTTCAGCCCCTGACGCCTTTCCTCTGGCCCACGCCAGGGCAAACTGCTCCCGCCTTTATGTGTGAGCTCATGAAGCACAGGAGACACAGCAAAGCAAAGGCCTTAAACTCCAGTTTCTTGTTTGACAGAAGAGAACACAGAAGTAGGAAAAGGAAGTGACTTATCATTACTTTTTCTACTTCAGCCTCTAGCCTCAAGTTTGGGCAGAGACTCCAGACAGTGTTAATAAGTATAGACTGGAATGAATGAATGAATGAGTGAACTGTTTATCACTGTCACTGATGCTGTATTCTTACCACATTGGGTCTGATGTTCAACAGCCTTCACCCGATAGCCTTGTATTAAAGCACGGACTGTGCAGGACCCAGATGGTTGTTCTGGGGTAGATGGCACTTAACATAAGCATTTGTACCTGTGGATGCTGCCACTAGCATTGGACGCCCACCCAGTATCAACAGGGCTAATGAGCCCTTTCCTAGAGAGGGGAAATCAAGGAAAGACCACCTTCATTTCCTTGCTTCCAGGTTTGTCACCTACCACCCACCCTCCATCAGATACACTGAGAGAAGCACACTTTGATCTGCTGGAGGTGAAATGTGTGGGTCTTGCTCTCCCCTCCAACCTTTCCTTCTCTCCCACACAGCCCTCCTCCCTCCAAAGCACAGGGGCCTCTCCCTGCAAAACCTTTCTCTTCATTTAGTAAACCCTGTAAACCCAATCACAGGAGGAGGAGGAGGGAACTTAACCAAGTATGTGATTCACATTAGGCTCTTACATCTGGGTCTGTATTTGTTACTTACATCTCAGATTGAAATGCTCCCAACTTCCCTAGCAAAATCATGCCATCTCCAGTGCCCATCTCCAGTGTCTTTCTTGTGAAGTCTTTCCCCATCCTTCTAAGCCCATATTCTTGCTTCATTTGTCAAACCACAAAGCCCTGATTTGGCACCTCTGCCATGAACTTGGTCTAATGTGTTTTACGTATTGATATGTAGTATTGGATTCTTAACTCTTTGAGTGAAGGGTCTTTACTTTTACAACTCTTAGTAGATAATATAAACACTAGATATGGTCTAATTGCAATTTTAAAAGCTTGATGAAATTTTTAAAGCTAAATCCAGCAGAGGTCCAGAAAGACGGGAACTAGCTTGCTTCTCTCCAGCTGAGCAGACAGACTGTTCAGTGGTCTTAATTGCTGCTCCCTTGCTGTATCCAAGCCTGAATCTCCAGGTTCCTGTAATTTTGAGAATCCTCAATGACTCTCCCATAAATTCCCCTTTATTCAGTCAACCAATATTGCTTTCTGTTATTTGCAATCAACAAATTCCAAATGATATATCCCCTCTCCCATCCAACCCCTGCAATATCAGTTCCTTTTCTAGTTCGGATCTAGCAACACAAATACAGCAATTTACACAACTATGGTCCCCTGCTAAGCACTGCATTAGCTTCCTTCTCAGACAAGGGTGGACAGATTGAGTAACAAGGAATATAGTCCTTTAGCAAGTGGCAATTCTCCCTCTAAGACATTGACATTCTGATTTACAAATCAGATCTTTTGTTTATTTGATTAGTATGTGTCAGGCTGCCAGGGTCTGAATCTCTCAAGCCCCTGGAATTGGCAGCTGAATGCTGGTAACTAAATGCTAAGCAACTGGACTCAGAGACAGCAGTGCCCACTCCTGGAATGAGAGGAACCTTAATTAAGTGTAAATGGTTAGGGCATTATTACCATTGGCTTGTTTATTCTATTCCTGGATGGATATTATCATTAGAGATTCTGAAGGCATGTCCTTAACCCTGAACATAAGCTCTGCCTAGTCAGCCTGATAAAGTATGGTGTCAAAGAGGCCAAGTTCTATTGCTATTTTAGTAGTCAGTTAGCCATGCAGAGAAAAGTTATTCCTTAGTACAGTATGCATTCCACCCTGTCATCTCAAGGCTGCATTCTCTTGATTACAGAAAAGTCCAGGTGAGAAAAAAGAGATACTTTAGTTCAGCAAAAACCTGTCCACAATACTAAGAACCCAGAGTACAACCTACCAGTATTCTTTCTATCAACATCAGCTTTATATACTAAAAAAATAATATATTCTACTTTATGTTTTTATTTTTAAATTTTTAAAATAAATTTATTTATTTATTTTTGGTTGCGTTGGGTCTTCGTTGCTGCTCGTGGGCTTTCTCTAGTTGCGGCGAGCGGGGGCTACTCTGTTGGGGTGCACGGGCTTCTCACTGCCGTGGCTTCTCTTGTTGCGGAGCATGGGCCTAGAGCGGGCTTCAGTAGTTGTGACACGTGGGCTCAGTAGTTGTGGCTCACAGGCTCTAGAGTGCAGGCTCAGTAGTTGTGGCTCACGGGCTTAGTTGCTCCACGGCATATGGGATCTTCCCGGACCAGGGCTCGAAATTGTGTCCCCTACATTGGCAGGCAGATTTTTAACCACTGCGCCACCTGGGAAGTCCCTACTTTATGTTTTTAATAGATAATTTATACATAAGTGATTTATCTTTGATTTGGGGGGACTAATTTTTTGTCCTTTAAAAAGTTATTGATGATTTTATTTAATGTGCACAGCTTGTATTTTCTCTGGCCCACACATATAAAGCTTTCTTCAGTGACAAAGAATCAAATATAAAGCAATATTTTAAAACAGCCTTTCAAACATTTAAGTTAACATGAATACATCACCCTCTCAAGAATACCAGTTTTCTCTCAAGGTCCAGTCTCAGGAAATTTGCTGAGTAGGGAGTTCCTTAGAACAAAGGTAGTGAAAAGTTTTTAGCTTCCTGTGAATAGAGTTTAATTGAATGGGGAGAATTTTTGACAGAAATTCTTAAGATGTCCTTAATTTTTTTTTTTTTTTTTTTGCGGTACGCGGGCCTCTCACTGTTTTGGCCTCTCCCGTTGTGGAGCACAGGCTCTGGACGTGCAGGCTCAGCGGCCATGGCTCACGGGCCCAGCCGCTCCGCGGCATGTGGGATCTTCCCGGACCAGGGCATGAACCCGCATCCTCTGCGTCGGCAGGCGGACTCCCAACCTCTGCGCCACCAGGGAAGCCCCAAGATGTCCTTAATTTTGAAGGTGTAGGACGGGAGGAAGGAAAGCCCATTTCAGCCTGCAAGCATAAGACCAATGACACATATAACAGAGAGGGAAGCGTTTTTTTCCCTTACGCTGGGGTGATCTGGACAAGTTAACTAATAAAGGAAAGGAGCCAGTTTAAATGCAGATGAGAGTCACAGTGGAGAAATAAAGGCTCCCTGAGCCCAGTCACTGGAGGATGCAGGAGGAAAGGGAAGAAAGGCCAAAGGGAGAGGTCAGCTGGTAAATGTCGAGGACTGCCTCTTTCCTGAGACAGAATAGTGCTAAGACGTGTGGAGGAATGAAGCCAGGAACAGTGAGGCAGGAGAGTAATCGATGGAGTCAAGGGAGATGCCCAATGGCCCATACCTGCTCAGACTGTGAACACATGGCATTAGAGGCCTTACACCAACTGGGCTGTCCCCCACTTCTCCAGCTTTGGGCATCCACCATGGCTCATGTCGCTTGAGCCCTTCCTCTCCACGCTCAAAGATCAGTCCCTGTGCACTCCCTCCTCTGACCAGGCCTTTGCAGGCACCCTTCTCCCTGCCTGGAATAGTTGTTTTCTGCTTTACAACTGGCTAATTCCCAGCGTGTCCCTCAGATATCAATTCAAAGGCTTCCCTGACCTCCGCAGCAGGGCCAAATCTCACCAGTACTAGAATTAAGTACTGTTGTCCTTTGATGTACCTGGCACAGCTGTAATTTCGCATGTATTCATGTGATTTTTTTATATCTGTCTCCTCCTTTCCCCCATTATTCTACACATTTCCATAAGGAATAAAGGAGGTGCTCCGTAGGGCATTTCATGAATGAATGCATGAGTGAATGGGTAGAGAAGTTTTGGGAAATTTAGTAAGACAGAAGAAATTTAAAGTGTTTCTAAGGAACAAGGATGGCCTAGTTTCCTAAGCCTAGCTAAACGTGATATGAGGCCCCACCAATGAACAAGAAGCTCACTGGGTGACCACCATATGAAAACTGATCCACTGGTGAATGTAAGATTAAGCACCTAACAGGTAATATGAAAAACGTGTCATGAGCCCAAGGAAGGGCAGAGTCATGGTGAAAAGGCTTCCTGGGGCAGGTGAGACATAGATCCCGAAGTTAACTTTCCATCAGATCTCAAATCTCATCGCTCAGGGAAGCTCAAGATGGACCAATAGGTAGACATTCAAGCCCAAACCCAGATGTACAAGAAAAAAAATAAAAAAATCCAAATTCAGAATGAAGATGGGACAAGAACCTGTAACCAATAAAATACTACAAGACTCATTTGCTACAGCGTGGGGGAAGGACAGGATTGTTGAGAGCCCCTTCAGGATAATAGGATTTAAGGTTTATCTGCACATGATGCCAAGCCCCCACCCTGTCAGGACTCCCTCTAAGGCTGACTTTGTTACTTTTCCCCCATACATCTTCCTCAAGCATCTAATCCCATAGTACTTGAAATGTGCTCCCCAGACCGGCAGCGTTAGCATCACCTAGGACCTCGTTAGATTAGCAAATTATCAAGCCCCGCTGACCTGCTGGATGAACAACTCTGGGGTGGAGCCATGCAATCTGTGATTTAACAAGCCCCCCAGGTGATTCTGATGCAAACTCAAGTTTAAGAGCTACTGGTCTCCAAACTGCATTGATAGTGCTGAGAGAAGAGGGTAGAAGTCTTAGCAAGTTGCCTAAGGCCAGAGGCTCAGGCAGCCAAACATAAAACCTTCCCCTTATAGAAGCCCATTGGGTCTTCACGATGGGCAGGTATTCTTATTTCTATTCTACAAGAAATTGATACAAACTTATTAAGCAGTTGAACTAGCAATTTGGAGCCTGTATAAGTTTGCTAGGGCTGCTGTAACAAACTACCATAAACCGGGTGACTTGAAACAACTGAAATTCATTCTCTCAGTTCTGTAAGGTAGAAATCTAAATTCAAGGTGTCACCAGGGCTGGTTCCTTCTGAGGGCTGTGGCGGAGACTCTGTCCCATGCATCTTGCCCAGCTTCTCCTAATGGCCAGGAGTCTCTGGGGTTCCTTGGTTTCTAGATGCGTCACTCCAATCCTCACCTCTGTCTTCCCGTGGTGGTCTACAGTCTGTGTGTACCTGTGTCTCAATTTTACTCTTATAAAGACACCTGTCATATTGGACGAAGGGCCCATTCTATTCCAGTATGACCTCATCTTAATTTAGGCAATTGTATCTGCAATGAACCTATTTCCAAATAAAGCCACATTCTGAGGTACGGGGGGGTGAGGACTTCCACAGATCTTTGGGGGACACAGCTGAACCCGTAACAGGGCCCCGACTCAGGACTCCTGTTGAGAACACCTCACATTCCTCAGGACTCCTGTTGAGAACACTTCACATTCCTCAGCATTAAGTCACCTCCCTGACGCCAGGAACACAGGGACATGGCAGATTTCCTTATTTAATGCCACTGGCAGAGCAAAAGTCACAGAGGGATAAATTACTCCCTTCACACAGTGTGTATCCCCCAACCAATGATGTTTAGATATGCTAACTTGGGATATCTTCTGGGACGCTTCTTCCCCATTCCATATCTGGTACATTTAAACATAATAAATAGTTTCCTCATATTTCTTGGATTGATATCCAACTATTTAAAGACATAGTTTAATGAAAAGAACATAGGGTTCATCATCCACCCCACATTAGTATGTGTCTCTGGCTCTAGCCATGTAAAAAAACCAACTCTGAGTAGTAGGGGATACACATCTGGTCTCGAAAATCAGAACTTAAATTCAGAAGACTGTAAATTCAGAACTACTCTGTAGTTTTGGAGAGCCCTTTGGGGCTCACAGATCTTCCTAAAGAAAAACTGGAGATGTTTGTAACCCATTTATCTTATGAGCAATTCTGACCTTTAAGCATTAAACAATCAGGGGGAGAGATGGAGCTGGTGATTCAGTATTCACCAGCTCACCCCTCACACTGCCTCCTGGAAATCCTGTTAGTAAGGGTGCACCTTAACTTCAGCAACTTCTGTTTAAGAATTTTGCTAGTCAAAAAATGATAGAGCACTCAGACCTCAATTTTATTATGTGATTCTTTTAAACACAAGTACACACTGAGAGATCTACACTGGAAAATATAAAAAAAAGTTTCAACTATTTCCATGAATGCAATTAAAGTGCCTAAGAAGCTAAATGAATGGATCAACCTCCAAATAATTACCTCTTCTAACTTCCTTCATTTCACTGAATATACACTATCATCAAATTTTCAATTGGATTCAAGGAGAAGCATTGATATGTCTGTTGACCTAAAACAAATAGACTGCCAGTTATTTCTCCAGCAAAAAAAAAATGGGTTTATTTGGGATCAGCAGAGAATTGCAATCTGGAGTCTGCAACCATGGTAGAGACATTCAAGTCTCCAGCGGAAATGGAGAGAACTCTTTTCTAAAGGGGAAAAGGAAGTTGGAAGGACTACAATAAACAAAGGGTCCATGGCTTTTCATTGGCTGAGTTGTCAGGAAGGAAGAAGAGCCTTCTTCCTATTGGGCTCTGCTATTGTTGCAGGGTGTGAGAGCGCCCCCTTCTGGTCTTCTGACTCTATTTAATTGAGGTTTCCATTTGGTTTTTAATGTCTCATTTAATCAAAGCATTCTCTCTCATTTAGATTCCATTTGTCGAATTTTTGCATTATGTAAATAACCAAATATAGACTTTTAAAATTTTCTAAATCCCTTTTAAAACTTCAGAATGGTTATTCTGGTTAATTATTGCCAGGCCCCTAAAATATTAATATTTCTCAAAATATTTTATATTTATAATTTACTCAAACGTTTCTTATCTAGCATAACCTATTCAAGATGAATTTTAGCGATTTTAAGAACAATTTTCAATAAAAACTAAGACTCTAGAGGAAAATGTACAAAGAATATGAGCTGACTGAATTTATATATGTAATTATTATGTGTATGGAAAAACCCAATATCACTAGGAATAGGGTTAAAATAAATCATTCCAACCTTACTAAAGTGGCAAAGATTTTAAATATAATATTTAGTTTGATGAAGATATTATGAAATAAGTGTCCTATATACTTCCAGGCAGAGTAAAATGGATACAATTAATGAAAAGCAGTTTGGCACTACATATCAACTTAAAAATTGTACTCCAAATTCAGTAACTTTATATCAAAAAAGTACCTTAACTGAGTAGAGATTCAGGCAATTAGCCATCAGAGAAAACCTTAATGAAATAACACTTCCCTCCCAGTAGGATGGCTGTAATTTTAAAAAAATAGATAATAATGAGTGTTAGTGAGGATGTGGAGAAATTGAAAGCCTCATACATTGCTGGTAGGAATATAAAATCATGCAGCCACTTTGGAAAAGTCTGGCAGTTCCTAAAATGGTTAAACATACAGTTACCATATGACCTGGCATTCCCATTCCTATTTACATACCCAAGAGAAATGGAAACATATGCCCACAGTAACTTGTACATGAATGTTCACACCAGTATTTAAAATAGCTGAAGTGACAACAATCCAAGGTGAAAACAAATGTCTACCAACTGATGAATGAATAAATAAAATGTGATATAGACAAACAGTGTAATATTATTTGGCAACAAAGATATGTAGTGCTGATAGATGCCACAATATGGATAAGCCTTGAAAGTACTATGCTCAATGAAATATGCCAGTCACAAAGGACTACATAGTGTATAACTCCACTTATATAAAATATCTAAAATAGGCAAATCTATAGAGACAGTAGATTAGTGGTTACCTTGGGCTGGGGAGGATAGAGGGATTGGGGCTGCTGGCTAGAAAGAGTAGGGTTTCATTTGGGGATGATGAAATTTAGTTCTAAAATGGATGGTGGTGAAAGATGCACAACTGGTTCCAAATCTTGGATTTGCCATGTGTGGTTATCTGATTACCTCTGCCACTTACAATGTTCTCTGAAATCACCATCAGTTGCTTCCCCCAAATTCCTTCCTTTCTCCAATTCTCAACTCCAAATAAAACTTTCCTCAACACCCAGCCTGCTGTCCCCTTTCACTGTTATTTTCTGTCTGCCCCTATTCTTTTGTCTTTCCCAGAGTCCAGTTTGTGTTACTGTGCACATTGCCTGATTCTACAACACAGACATCTAGAAACTAGCTGGCACAGACAGAAGTCCTTTGAAAGAGGATGGGGAAAAAAAGCAGAAATTCCCCTCCAGCTAGCAAGGTACAGCTATGAACATTCACATTGCAGCTTTCAGAAGAGAGTCCCAAGGCTTATCTCATTCCCTTTGCCTCTTTCATCCCTTCCCCCTCCGGCTGCTGTCCATGGAAATCAGCCTGCATTCAGATGACACACAAATGCCTTCCCTGACCAGCTCAGGTGGGGATAAGCCCATCTTCTCTGGTCCAGTAGAACTTGGTTTGAACAACTTAACTCATTCTTGGGCTTCTTAATGTAGCCAGTGGGGATGGAGGACAAGGTCTGAGTCAAGGTCAAACCACATATTTTAAAAGGAAAGCTAGTAGAACTCTGTCAACAAAAAATACTAATAGCTACCATTTGAGCATCTTTCTGTGCGTGACATTTTATAGACATTACCTCATTCTCATTTAACTGTATGTTGTATGGATTCTTTCCCCCATTTTATGAGTGAGGATTGGCTCATGCTTACAATTTGGTAAGAGGTGGAGCAGGAATTCTAACCTAGCCCTGTGTGTCTTTAAGGACTCTTCTCCCACCAGCTCTGTTTTTCCTGCACCAGGACAATGTCTGCTTCTCCTATGTCCAGGTCATAGGCCTGACCTGAAGAGAGAAGGGCACTAAGTGCAACTTGGAAAAGGAAATTCTTTCAGGAGCTAAACTGACTGCGTATGAGAATAAAGATTTCTGGTGGTCCCGCACGATGAAGACTAGAATTTGAGGTAGGTCAAATGGAGAGGATAACATGCCTTTAGGGAATTTTTCAGTAGATGGAACTTCTTTTATCATTTTTCTTTCTTAATTTATTTATTTATTTTTGGCTGTGTTGGGTCTTCGTTGCTGTGTGCGGGATTTCTCTAGTTGCGGTAAGCGGGGGCTACTCTTCACTGTGGTGCGTGGGCTTCTCATTGCGGCGGCTTCACTTGTTGCAGAGCACGGGCTCTAGGCAGGCAGACTTCAGTAGTTGTGACACGTGGGCTCAGTAGATGTAGCGCACGGGATTGGTTGCTCCGTGGCATGTGGGATCTTCCCGGACCAGGGCTCTAACCCGTGTCCCCTGCATTGGCAGGCGGATTCTTAACCACTGTGCCACCAGGGAAGTCCAGATGGCACTTCTTAAAGATAGGCTTTAAGAGCAGACAGTTGCTGATGTAAATTAATCTATCCTTTCCATATTGATGTAGTTGCTCCCCACCCAAACTTGCCTACACCAGAGGATGAACCACTTTCAGACTTGTTCTTTTACCAGCCCAAGTTCCCTGGCCCCTGTTACAGAGGATTCTCCTGCAGGAATTAATTTTTCTTTTCTCCTATTGAACAGTTGGGATGCTTTCAGTTTTGGACTATTAGGAATAATGCTGCTGAGAACATTCTTGTATGTGATACTCTTGCCACACGTATGCAAGCATACCTGTTGGGGATTTACCCAGGAATAGAACTGCTCAGGCACAGGATAGTGTACGCTCAATTTTATTACATAATGCCAAAGGAAATGGTTGCACCAATTTACACTTTCCCTAGCAGTGTTTGACAGCTTCCTTTGTTCCACATTCTCGCTACAACTTGGTAATATCAGTCGTTTTGACTAGCCATTCTGGTAGATACGTAGTGGTATCTCATGATTTTAATTTGCATTTCCCTGATTATTACTGAAGTTGCAAGCATCTTCTCATATTTTTATTGGTCATTTGAATACTCTCTTTTGTGAAATAAATACCCATTTAAATCTATTGCCCATAATGGTTGTCTTTTTCTTATTGATTTGTAAGCAACCTCAATATATTCTACAATCAATCCCTTTATCAGCTATGTATGTCACAGGTAATGTTTCTACATTCCATTAGTTCATTTGACTTTGTTCAAGAAGGAGACTGGCCTGTAATTTTTCTTTCTCATAGTGTCCTTGTCAGCTTTGGGTATCAAGGTTATGCTGGTCTCTTAAATCATGTTGGGTGTGTTCTCTTTTGTCCTATTCTCTAAAAGAGTGTATGTGATATTGACGGTATTCCCTTCTTAAATGATCGGTAGCATTCACGACTAAGGCCATCAAGGCCCAAAGTTTTCCTTATGGGAGGTTTTAAATAACAAATTTAACATTTTCAATATCTGCAGAACTATTCTATTTGTTATATCAAATTTATTCTCTTTTCCATGGAATTTGTAAATTTTACCTGAATTTTAAAATATATTTGCATAAGGTTGTTCATTATATTCTCATATATTTAATGTCTGGAAGTTATGATTTTAATGATGTTTCCTTTTTCACTCCTGAAATTGATTATTTTTGACGTCACTTTCTTAATCTGTGTCAGCAGGCAGTTATCAGTTGTATTAGTTTCTACAAAGAAGCAATTTTGGGCTTATTGATTTTCTGTATTTTACATTTGCTTTCTATTTCATTAATTTCTGTTCTTATTTTTATTCTTTCCTTCCTTTTACTTTAATTTGATATTCTTTTCTAGCTTCTTGAGAAGAATGGTTAGCTTATTGGTTTTCAGACATCCCCATTGCATTTAAAGCTACAAATTTCCTTTTAAGCATAGTTTTAGCTGTATACCACAGATTCTAATATGTAATAGTTTAATTATTCTGTTCAAAATATTTTCTAATTTCTACTATGATTTCTTCCATGACCCATGAGTTTTTTAGAAGTATATTGATTAATTTCCAAATATATGGCAATCTTATAAAAATCTCTTTATAATTGATTTCTAACTTAATTCCATGGTAGACTTAGAAGATACGCTGCTTAATTTGAATCTTTTGAAAATTGCTGAGATTTGCTTCAGATCTCAGCATATAGTCAAACTTTGTAAATATGCTGTGCATTTTTTGAAATAATGTACATTCTGCCATTGCTGAGTACAATACACTATGTATGTCTATAGGTGGTTTGCTAATTATGTTGTTAAATCCTTTATGTCCTTCTTGATTTTTGTCTACATATTTATCAATAACTAAAAATGTTGTGTGAAAATTTCCCACCATGAATGTGGATGTGTCTATTTCTTCTTACATTTCTGTCAAATTTTGCTTTATTTACTTTGAGGCTGTATTCTTAGTTGCATAAAATTTAGCTTTATTATATATTTCTGGTGAGTAAAACGCTTTATTTTATTAATCATGACCTTTATTGCAAAAGCTTTTTTAATTAAAAATATTTTATCTGACATTAATCTAGATGAAAGATGGATATTACACCTTAGCTTTCTTTTGGTTAGTCTTTGTATTTCAACTTTTCTGCATCCTCATGATTTACGTGTATCTTTTATGAACCTTATATAATATTTTTAATCTAGTCATATAAAATTTTATTAATTTTAAAAAATTTGATCATTTACATCTAATTTACATTTACATTTAATATAATTTCTGATGTATTTGGTTTAAAACTGTCATCTTACACTGTGTTCTCTATTTACTGCACCTGCTTTATCTTCCTCATTCTTGATTTTCTTAACTGACCCAGTGTATGTTATTCCATTTTTTCCTACTATTAGCCTCAAAATTATAAGCCCTTTTACTATTCTTTTTAATGGCTACCTGTGAGATTACAACATGCATTCTTGACTTATTAGAATACAATTTTTATCAGTACTCTTCCCCTTCTCTTGGACAATGCAAGGACTCTAGAATACTTTAACTCCATTTACCTGCCTCCTGACATAGCTCTATAAGACATTTTTATTATTGTTTTACACAGCCAATATTCATTCAGATTTATTCATAAACATTCCTTTCTATTGCTCTTCCTTTCTTCCTGCTTCTCCCACCTTCCATCTGGGAACATTTTCATTCTGCCTAAAAAATATCCCTTGGTATTTTCTTAAGAAAAGGTATGCTGATGATGAATCCTCTAAGTTTTTGTTCATCTGAAAATGTCTTCATTTCACTTGCATTCTTTAAGGATGAAAATAGAGTTTTAGGTTGGCAGTTATTTTCTTTCAGTACTTCATGTATATTTCTCCATTTTCTTCGGGATCGCATTATTTCTTATACAAAGTCAGCCTACAGTCTAATTGTAATTTGAGGGTAATATGTCTTCCCTGCTCCCCACCCCTGGCTGCTTTGAAGATTTTTCTACTTGTCATTTGGTTTCAGTGGTTTAACTGTGATGTGCATAGGTGTGGTTTTCTTTTATTCAACCTCTTGGTAGTTTGTAGGACTTCTTGATCTGTGTCTTGATGTTTTTCATCAGTGTGGTAAATTTCTTAGCCATTGTGTCTTTAATTATTAATTCTGCCACATCCCACATCCTCTCTGGGACTACAATTACTCATATCCTAGGGCTTTTCACTATATCCTCTATGTATTTTAGCTTCTCCTTTGTATTTTTTGCCCTTTTATCCCTCTATGCTTCATTCTTGCTTATCTTTTGTTAGCTATATTCCTAAGTATGTTCAAATTTTCATTATTTAGTTTTTTGAGATAGTATTTAAAAATACAATTTATTTTTTGTATATTGAGCATTTATTCAACGACCTTGGTAAATTCATTTATTAATTGTAATAGTTTGTCTAAAGATTCTTTGGGATTTTTCTATGAATGCAAACATGTGGTCTGTGAATGGTCTGTGAATTTGTTCCTCCCTTCCTAATGTTTTATTTCTTTTTTACGACTAGGACTGACTACGAACTTAGTAAAATGTTGGATAGCAGTGGTAATAGGAAGCATTATTTTATTTCCTGATCTCAGGGGAGAGTTTTCAATATTTCCTCATTAACTGCTACATATGCTTTTTCTTTTTTGTAGGTAGCTTTTATTCCACTTAAGAGATTCCCATCTATTACTACTTTGGAACATGGTTGAATTTCATCAAATATTTTGGCTGCATCTATTGAAATAATCAGATATTTCCCCCTTTATTCTGTACTGAATTACATTGATTTTCAAATATCTAAATAAATTTACATTCCTGGGAAATAAACAATTTGGTCATATACAAGTACAATATGCTTTTTGTGTGTTGATAGATTCAATTTGATAATATTTTACTTAGGATTTTCACATCTATGTTCATAAGAGAAGTTGGCTTATCATTTTCCTTTCTTGCCTCATTCTTTTCAGGATTTTTGTTTGATTCTTTCAGACATCTGAGGGCACAAGCATTCTCAAATCACCTTAATACAATTACAGGACTAGAGATAATTCCAAACTGGCTGCAGTTCCTGAGGGCACCAGACTATTTACTCCCTGTTTGCCCTTATTCCCCTCTGAATGTCAACCCAAAACATGGATTTACCTACCACCCTTACTTTGGCAGGACTTAAGACTTCAAATTTTGTTTTCCTCAACTCTGGAAGCTTTAAAAAGTGTTCTTTAGCTCTCAGCCTTTTAGCTGCCTTTTCTAGAATTTGCAAAGCTCCCTAAGGAAAAGCAGCTCCAAAAAAATCATGTTAACGTCTCTAGATTCCCCTCTTTTCGTGGGATTATGGCCTGGTGATTTTTCACTGCCTTGAGTCTCCAATGCCTTGAAGCAGACTGATAAAAACATTTTGTTCAGCGCTCCTATTTGGCCTTAGCAAAAGGTTGACCCAATTTCTTTGCACACCATCACTGAATTCAGATGTTCCTGGCTGCTTTTAAGTAATGCAGTGATTGCATAAAATAAGGTCTGAAATTCACGGGTGGTTACCAAAACGTTCACTTCACAAAGAGCTGCTTGTCTCCTGCATAATGCAAAGGGTAGTAGATTCAAAGCAAAGTTTGAAAAAAAATACAACGTGCCATTGATGATATGGCTGAATAAGAATTTAAGTTATCTGTTGAATGATGTTATTCAGGATAAAACAGTTCTCTTAACAGAGAAACCAGGTTCTTTATCTCTGGAGAGGAATCAGGAAGTGTGTTCATAGTGCCTAGCGACACTACTGAAAATTTTAGAATTTTTTAAAAATAGAGAAAAACATTAGATTGACACTTATGTAGGAAAAATACAACTAAGATGGGGAACTATTGAACAATTAATTTAGTGCCGTTAAAAATATCATTAAAATAATCAACCCCTTAACTAGTTCCACAGTCATGACTCAAATGTCCACATCGGCCTAGTGGGCACTGGCTGTCAACCCTTTATTTTGTAGAAAAAATAGTTAATGGCTCAGACTCAGAGTAGTAAGTCACATCCACCACTACACCCCCAGACAGGAAAGATTAGAAAATAAATATGACAAATGCCCATGTTCAACAACTTGCCCTTTTGTTTGTATTTAGTTTTATTTTCACATCTTCAAACAGGTGTTTCCTTTTCCTAAGATGTTATCTAAAAAGAGGAGCTAACAGTCTGTGCAAATGGGAAGTGTTAAAATAAGCTTCAGATAAATGGCTCGGGAAGACTCCCTCCCCGATGATCTATAATGCATGCCACTTCTCCTCCATTCCCGCAGAGGAGCAAAGGGCGGCTAATGCGGAGTAATAAATATATTCACAGATAACATCACCAAATCCTTAACAATCTCAAGAGTGAAAAATGAGGCTTTAAAACAACATTATGAACAACACAAGAAATACTGAAGTAAAGCAAATAATATCTTGGAAGGGGGAAATGCAATGGCTGAATTCCCAATATTACAGCATGTTGTTACAATAAAAATATTTGAATTTCCATAGAGCTTAATGCTGTGGGATGAAAGAATCTGCTCCAAGCAGTGACCAACAGAGAAAAATAATATCTTAGAAGGTAACTGGAGAACAGATGCCTTAATCTATTCTATCCATGCCTTATCATCAATGTCAGTGAATATTTAGTGAGATCCCAGAAAGCATTTAGCCATGTCTGAAAACACGTGCAGTGAAAATCAGAGAAGATGCAATCCTTTCCCCCTAGGACATTTCATTCAAAAATATGCCTTTCTATAGGCAGATACCACTTTTATTTTTCTTTCTCCAGAACAGAGATTCTTAGCATCCACACCCCAAGTGAGGATTAAATTGATGGGATTTAAGTGTGTCTTTGCAGAAATGGAGAAGGAACCAAGCGTGATGACTATGTACAAAAGTGTTCCCACTATAGGGAATTTAAGGAATCATGAACTGTAGAAGAACTAGCTGCAGCCAGGGATCATGAAATCAAATGTTAGGGACACAGGCCAGATCACATCCATGTAAAGATAGGCTCTCTCCCTTTCTGCCTAAAGTATGAGGCCCTCTCCGTTTGTGTCTTGTTTTTATAGACCCAAGAGTTCAGAGAAATATTTCTCTACTTTAACAAAATCTACTGGCAAATCTGATGATAAACGCTAACCAATCCTTGGTAGCAGGGTAGTACATAGAACAAAACGGCAGGAGTGGATCCAAGTTTAGCAAAATCTAAAACTTACACAATTGTGGTGGCCTCTTTAAGAAAAAAACACAAAACTATGAATGCAATGTTAGGTCAAGGGCCTTGGAGCAGCAGGGCCCTGACCTTGAGCTTCCTTATCTTTGCAATATATGCACCTCTTTTCTGTGTCTCAAGGGGACAGCCTCTCCTCAACCCCAGCTGACTATTATCCTTAGGAAAACTGGCCAGAGTGGTCAGATCCTCTGGTATTTTAAGAATAGCCAGAAATATGGACGTGTATGGGAAATTTCCCCCATTTGAAAATATTGACAAGAAATTCAAATTAAAAAAAAAAAAAAACTCTTCGTAAGACTCGGCTTTTGGTCATCCCTTTGGCACATCTGGCAAGTTGAGCCAATATGCAGTCATCGAGGTCTAGGAAGGTGGTTGCCCAAATGACTCTGTGCACCTCTCAGCTGTTCACCCGTGGTGGGAGCTGACTCAAATGCCTTGATCTTAGATGATGATTGGGGGTGAGGAGCTTGAGGAGAGGGTGCAAACATAAAGAAAATGTTGGAACATTGTTGCAGAAGGAGATGACAGCTTGAAGGTGGGAGGAGAAAGAAAAACTACTTCCAGGCCTCTTTCTTTGGAAATAAATTAAATTATGGCACCTCACACAGTGATTTGATCGCTGGGGGTACATGGAAGACTTTAGGGCAGCCTTTCAGAAAATGTGGTCCACAGACCACCTGATCTAGACTAGCTGGTATGCTTGGAAGAAGGTAGTTACCTGAGCCCAACCCCAGAGAGTCGTGTGCAAGTCTCTGCAAGTGGGTCTCAAGAATGTTCCCTTTAACCAGTACCAGGTGATTTTGGGGCAAAATGACATTTGAGAAACTGGAGAGATGCTTTTCTTTTTTTAATCTAGACAAGTGCTGCCTATGGCGATGGATGCATGGGAAGCTTCCAGACTTCCAGTTACCAGACTTGATACTTCTGGAAAGTATCAGTAAGTCAGTTCCCAATCTTTTATCGCCTTCTTTGTGGCCTGAATACTTCTAGTTCTGAACCTGGATAGCTCTCCAAGCTGCCAAACAGAATAAGCCACTGACACTTTCAGAAATCCATGTAAGCTAAACAAGCCATGTCCCTGAAGATCTGGCCCTCTGACTTCCTCCCTGACATCCTTGCTGACACATCACAACCTCGTTAAGAATCCGCCTGCCAATGCAGGGGACACGGGTTCAAGCCCTGGTCCGGGAAGTTCCCACACGCCGCGGAGCAATGAAGCCCGTGCGCCACAACTACTGAGCCTGTGTTCTAGATCCCAAAAGCCACAACTACTGAGTCCTCGTGCCCCAACTACTGAAGCCCGCGTGCCTAGAGCCCGTGCTCCGCAACAAGAGAAGCCACCGCAATGAGAAGCCCACGCACCGCTACGAAGAGTAGCCCCCGCTCACTGCAACTGGAGAAAGCACGCACGCAGCAAGGAAGACTCAACGCAGCCAAAAATAAATAAATAAAATAAAATTAATTAATTAAAAAAACCTCAGCTGTATGTGTTGACACTTCATCACAACCTCAGCTGTACTGTGTTGACACTTAGCAGGTGAAGTGTCCTGAACACCCAAGGTCTGCTATATATAAATTGCAAAATGCTTACCAAGACAGTGTCAATCCCAGGGCCTTCTTATTAACACATTCTTGATTAGACTAACTTTGTAAGTCTTGTGTGAAAGAAAAGTCCCCAGGTGTATCTGTGCTGCTGTAAAAGTGTGCACATCCATGTCGCAAACAAACTGAGGAAACCACCTTCTCATAATATCTCAACTGTGCTGCCGTGTGTGCCTGAACTTAGAGCCCATTGGTCTGCACTTCTCTGCTTAACATGAATAGCTTGACATCATCTGTATCTATACTGTTTTTTTTTTTCTCTATCATAATTTTAACTCCTTAAGAGTAGGGAACACATTTTATTTAACAAGTCAATATCAACCAATTGGGAAAAAAAGGAAGGTGTGATTAAGGTCTGTTAAGAAGGGAAGATAATATGAGATACTGGGGACCTGAAAGGCCAGATTACAACCTGACAAAGGCAGACACAGGGGAGGAGACTGTCTGGTTTATTAGGGCTCTTTACATAATCTGAGCCTGAGAAAAGACAGAGCCCACATACAAAGGTAATCTGCATAGCCGTCCAGTATCGGCAGACTTCAATCTTAAATTTTTTTTCCTACCCTTACCATAGCTCACTGTGTTCTCCTCACCATCTGTGTTATCTTTTCTCTGGACTCATCTATTAGCCCTTTTTGGTTAATGGGTATCTCTGTTCTTAGCTTTACTTCTGCACACCTGTTTTCCACCTCCCCTGGATAATTAGGAGGAACTTGCAGGTAATACCTCCTAGCTCAACTTGCTCCCAATGGCCATCACTCCTGTACCCTGTCAAGTCATGAGCAGGGCCCAGATGGATGGGTAGGAAGTATTTAAAGGAAACTGGGAAGGGAACAGGGAGAAGAGAAGGATATATCATAGTTTAAGGTCCACCGTAACCACATTTATATCTCAGTCAAGAAATAATAAGAATACCACATTACATTTGGGTATCATTTCCCATATAGTAAAAAATGACTGGTTTTGATATCCTGTGTTTTGATTAGCATTTTGAATAAGTGATGCTCCATGGTCATAGTTTTCAAACTGGCCAAGAAGCTACTGAAATGGTGCCAGCTCTCTGGTTCTCATTACAGAAGTAAAGAAAATACACAGTCAATTCAGACTTTTTAAATAGACCATCCTTGGCTTACTATTATCTTTTCCAAAAAAATTCATTAAAAAAAAAACCTATTGGGATTGACATATATACACTAATATGTATAAAATAGATAACTAATAAGAACCTGCTGTATAGTACAGGGAACTCCACTTCGCTGTACAGTAGAAACTAACACAACATTGTAAAACAACTATACCCCTCCCCCAAAAAAAAACCCAAATATTTATTTTTACTTGCGATCTTTTCTCCAGCTCTTTGCCACTGCCTAGACTGATGTCAAGTGACTATTGTCACAGTTTCCTGACTGGTGTTCTCTGTCCAGTATAGTCTGTCTTCAATCCACCCGCTCCAATAACACCAGAGTGAACTTCTAAAATACTATATCTCTTAAACAAATTGATTAAAACCTTCTTTCTGAGAAAACTTTAGGTTCTTATGGCATTATTAGTGAATTAGTCCAAAGTTACATAAATTCTCCAGAAAATTCATTTAAAGGGGGGAACACTTCCCAACCAGTATTATGATGCTGGGATGACCTAGATACAGAAACTTGACAAGATCTTTTCAACAAAGGAAAATCACAGGTCCATCTTTCTCATGAACATAGATAAAAAAAATTCTTTACAAATTAGCAAACCAAATCTAGCTACAAATAAAAAGGATAATACAAGACAACTAAGTTGAGTTTACTCCAGGAATGCAAGGTTGGTTTAACACTTTAAAAAAATCAATCAATTAACCATCTTAACAGACCAAAAAAAGAAAAATCATATGATCACTTAAATGAATACAGAAAAAGTTTAACATTCCTTTATGGTAATAAATTGTTAGTAATAAGAAATTATTAGCAAACTATGAATAGGAGACAACTTTCTGATCTGATAAACTATATCTACAAATATGGAGCAAATATCATACTTAATGGGGATATATTAAAAGTGTTTTCCTGGAGATCAAGAATGAGACAATAATTTCAGCTGTCACTAACTACACTTATTCAACATTTTATTCGAGGTACTACTGGCCAGTACAAAAGACAACAATAAAAAATAAAAGGTAATAAAGATTGGAAAGTAAGAAATAAAATTTTATTTACATATGACATTATCATATATCTAGAAAACAAAAAAGAATTTTCAGATAAATTAACATTTATTGGAATTAATAAGTGAATTTAGAAATATGGGTGGTGTAAAGCTAATCAACTGTAGTTTTATATGCCAGCAACAGTGAAATTCTAAAATGAAAACAGATACCATGTTCACTAATACCAAAGACCATCTAATGTATAAGAATAAATCTAATGAAAGTTGTAGAAAACCTCCAAATAAAGCTATAAACATTGTTGAGAGAAATTAAAGAAGACTTAAATAAATGGAGAGATATAACATATTTACCAAAAGAAGCCATTAAGAGAGAGAAAAGCCAAGCCACAGAAGTGGAAGAAGTTTTGACATTCAGATATTCAAGAAAGGACATAGTCAGAAAATGTAAAGTTATTTTGTGAATAAATACAAAAAGGTTGTGAAACACAACTTCAAAATATGAGCAAAAGACTTGAATGAACACATCACCTATGAAAATGTCCAAATGGCACATAAGCTTTTGAAAAGGTGCTCAACCTTGGTATTTGTTAAATAAATGAAAATATGATTAGATAGCACTAAAATTCACAGAATGGCAAACATTTAAAAGAGTAAAAATAAACATGTTGGTGAGATTCCATAGCAATTTGAACTCATACAGACTTCTGGTAAACTGGTACTACCACTTTTGAAAACTGGCAATCTCCATATGCATACCCTATGACCCATCAATTCTACTCCTCAGTATATAGCAGACAGAAATGCACACATATGTACATGAAAAACCTGTACAAGGATCTTCTTAGCAATATCATTTATAATACCCCAAACTGGAAAACAGCTCAATTTATCAAGAATAGCATAAATTAATAAGTTGAGATCTATTCATACCTCAATCTCAAATACCGGAATCTCACAAACATAATTTTGAGACTAGGAGGGGAGGCCAAACATTAAAAAAAAAAAAAAAACCCCACATACTATATATTCTCATTTACATAAAGTTTCAGAGGCAATACTAATATGTTGATAGATCAGAACAGTGGTGACCTGGGGGAGGAGCATACAGAGGATTTTGTATTGAAAGTATTCTGTTTCCTGGCCTGAATGATGGTTAAATGGACGTGATCACTTTCACAAACTGCATCAAGCTGTATGCTTATGCTTTTTTACATGTTAATTTGTTTTAGTTTGGGCTCCACAGACTGGGTGACTTAAACAACACACATTTACTTGTCACAGTTCTAGAGGCTGGGAAATCCAAGATCAAGGCTTTGGAGATTGGTGTCTGATGAGAGCTCACTTCCTAGTTCATTAAGGGCATCTTCTCACTATATCCTCATGTGGTAGAAGAATCCAGAATGCTCTCTGGGGTCTCTTTTATAAAGGCACTAATCCCATTCATGCGGGATACATCCTCATGACCTAATCAACTCTGAAGGCCCCCACCTCCTAACACAATTACATTGAGAATTAGGTCTCAATCAATCAATGACGGTGGGGAGAGCGGGAGGGACACAAACGTTCAATCTATAACATCATTAAACTTTATTAAAAAGAAAAATATCACTTCTTTCAAAGTGACCTCATTTGACTCCCTAGAGTAACTGATGGTTTTAGCAAATGCAGTGGGTGGAGACAAGGGGAGAGAAGCCAGACTGAAGTAGGTTACAGAGTGAATGAAGAGTGCAAAACTGGAGAGAGGGTATGTAGATAACTCTCGAGAATTTTTATAATGGATGAAAATAGAAAAATAAGGCAGAAATACCAATGGTCAGGACTTTTCTGGTGGTCCAGTGGCTAAGACTCCGTGCTCCCAATGCAGGGGGCCTGGGTTCGATTTCTGATCAGGGAACTAGATCCCACATGCCGCAACTAAAAGAGCCCACATGCCGCAACTAAAAGAGCCCACATGCCGCAACTAAAAGAGCCCACATGCCACAACTAAGATCCCGCACGCGGCAACGAAGATCCCTTTGTGCAGCAACTAAGACCCGATGTAGTCATATAAATTTAAAAAATAAATAAATATTTTTTAAAAGAAGAAATACAGGTGGTCAAGGAGAGATTGTTGCCATGATTATTTGGTTTTGTTTTTTAAGGTGGGAGATTAAATTAGAATCTGTTTGCTGACTCTTCCGCTGCATCATACATTCCATATTGGAGAAAGGGCAGCCTTGGGTAGCAGGGGGGCAATAGGGCAGAGGATGCAGAGGAAGCACAGAGAATTGTGGGAATGAAAGGGATGCAGAAAACAGAGAGCTGCTAGGGATGCCTTTTCAGCAGCCTCAGAGCTTAACAGGAAAGGAAAGTCTGGTTGGAACAGCTTCTTATGAGGGTTTTAGTTTCAATAACCTATTACGTTTCCTTATCTTTTATTCCACAATAGAAGTTTTGCTCCAAGGTTATTTAAAGACAAACCAAAGACAGAGCCAGAGGCTGGGGCATAATTTTTTTTTAAATGGCATTTCCCTCGTGATTCGGAAATCACGTAAAACGTGATTGGAGCCTCTACCCACCCCCATACCTACCAAATAAATTGAATCACTCTCTAGGGGTGAGGCCTAGGTATCTGTATTTTTTTGATTCTCCAGATTATTCTAATGTTCAGCCAGGTCTGAGAAACATGGGGTTAGGGGATATATTTCATATTGTTCTTTATCTTTTGTTGAGATATCTACTCACAAGTTCTCTGACACTGAGAACCAGGGGCATTTCACTGGTTACAAAGGCCCATTTACTAGGCTATAAGGACTCCAAGAACATAACATTCTAGGCATTTTAAAATGGTAAAAGCCAAGTGTGTGTGCATATGTGTATGTGTACGCATATATTTACAATAATTATCCTGTGGTGATCTTTTTTGGTTTATGAAGCACATTCATCAACAGGGTCTCACCCAGTCATCAGGGATCCTTAGTGGAGAAGTCTTATTATTGATGTCCCCATTTTACAGATGAGAACAGTGAGCCTCTCTGAGGACTAATGAGATCACCCTGCACAGTTGCATTGGTTGGGCCCTGCACAAGTGCTCCCAGGCAAAGGCACAGTGGGGCTGAGATGGAGCCTGTGCACTGCTCTCAAGTGCCTGCACAGAGCTCTACCTGCCCGGAGCAATGTTGGGTTTTTCTAATTCACACAAAGGCATTGTCTGTGCCGGTAGCAGCCCCCAAAAGTTGAAGGACAGAACACAAGAGCCTGAAATTCTTTCCCCACCACCCTCTACTATGATGTCTGCCATCGAGCCCCACCCCTTGGATGCCTCATGGTGCTCAGCCCTGAAGGACAGGAGCTTGTGTGCACCCTGGCTAGCAGGCTCTTCTTTGCCCTCCACCCAGCCCCAGTCACAGTCAAGGTCAAGGAGCAGCCTGAGGCAGTGTGGTCCTGGTCGGGAACACTGGTCCAAGAGTCAAAGGCTCTGGGCATGCTCCCAGGGCCACCACAGACCAGGAGACTGAAAAACATGTTTAATTTCTCTGGGCTTCCATTTCCCCAGCTGCCTCACCTCTATGTCTAACAATCTGTATTTTTTAAAACTTATTATTAGCTTCCTAAAACTATGCCCATTGAATCCCAAGTCTTTACAAGAAGAAACAGTGAGAAAGTGACTGCCGGTCCTATTTTAAGGAGGTATTCAGATCTGTTAGTGAAACGCTTTGTCTCCACTTTGCTAAAATAAGAAATTCATCTAATTTCAGTATCCCCAGAGGTGAGATATATAGAATCTAAATAAAGGTTAAGCTCAAACTGACAGCGGTATCTTTTTCTTTCTTTCTTTCCATTTTTTTTTAAATTGTAGAAGCCAACCTAATTAAACAGAGAGTATGGCATTTATAGTTTATGTATTCAGAGTTATGGAACCTACCCTTTAAAATCTTACAGTCATGAAAATGGATTTTTCGTTTCCTCCTTCCTCTTTACCCACTTTGGGGTAGTGGCATGCATGTTCCCAGCATGGTTTCTCTCTCTCTCTCATTCTACAGAGAGGTCACAATGTTGTCTCTGACATAAGGTTCTTCCACAGTCACCCAATATTGAAAAAATCCACGAGCACAAGACTGTGCTGAGCCTTGGCCCCAGGGCTGGGATGATTCGGAAGGACTGAGGCTGGCTGTCCTCGGATCTCCTAACAGGAAGCACAAGTGTGAGCAGAGAAAGATGCTGGCTCAAGACCGCATTCCAGGGAAGGTGACTTTAAAAGCAAGGATATTTAACCAGGTATCTCGCCTTTCACCATGGACAAACTGGATAGCACAATGCAATCCTGTTTCCTGGAAGATTTGCTGATGGTGACTTGACACAAGTTATAAACCCACAGATGCACAGTACTTAAAAAATAAAATTGTTTCTTTTGATACGTCTAAATCTTAAGCCTCTAAGCACTCTCACTTTAAATGTCCCTCTCTATTATGATGCTAATAATGCCACCAAGTTAAAAATGACTCCAAACTGGCACATCTGCTTTGGAAAGCAGTCTGGGCACTCATCAAAAGGTTAAACATAGAATTATCCTATGATGCAGCAATTCGACTCTTAGGTGTCTACCCAAGAGAAAGGAAAACATATGTCCACATAAAACTTGTACACAGATGTTCCAGCAGCATTATTATTTTGGCTACTATTATAATGGCCAAAAAATAGAAACAACCCAAACATTCATCAACTGATGACTAGGTAAATAAAATGTGGTGTGTCTATACAACGGAGTATTATTTAGCAATAAAAAGGGATGGATTACTAATACATGCTATAACATGAATGAACCTTGAAAACATTTTGCCAAGTAAAAGAAGCCCATCACAAAAGACCACATACTATATGATTCTATTTATATTAAGTGTCCAGGATAGACAAATCTATAGAAACAGAAAGTAGATTAGCGGTTTCCTAGGGCTGGGGGAGGGGGATAAGGGAGAGAGAAGGGGAATGACTGCCAACGGGTAAGGGTTTTTGGGGGGCTGATTAAAATGTTCTAAAATTGATTGTGGTTGCATAGCTCTGTGAATATACTAATAGCCACTGAATTGTACATATTAAATGGGTGAATTGAATGGTATGGGAATTATATCTTAAGATGTTATTTGTAAAGTGACTCTACAGAAGCAAACCGATAGTGGAAGCGAGAAGGAATCTCCGATCCAACCTGAGTGCCCAATTGTTCATTTGAACAAGCACTATCATTGACTAATGCACTAGGTCTTTATAAACTTGCATGTGTGCTACCACAAATGCAGGCAGGGGCATCTAAGATGGTATGGAATCATCTGAAAACATCCAGCCTAATCTCTGCCTCAGCACAAGATCCTGACTAAACCCAGGAACAGAAATAAGGCTCCCCAGCCCCATATCAATACGTTATGAAAGAAGATCAAAAATACGTTATGAAAGAAGATCAAATCTTATAGTCAGGAGCCTCTCTTTGCAAAATTGTGTGGTGGCTGAGACGTGTATTGTGCCTGAATATCACAGAGGTAGACTACAGAGAATTTTCAAGTGATAGGATATTGAGAATGAGGGGAAATAAAGAGACAAATATAAATCTGGAATTGCACGCCCAGGGGCTAGAGAGGAGAGTTGCTATTAGCAGGAATACAAAGTGACCACAGTTCTGTGCAGAAGCTGAGAGCTACCATAGTGAGGGGTAAGACTGATTTTGGGGTGCTTCAGGACAGCCAGGCAGTGGCCTGTAGCAGGCAGTTAGACATGCAAGAGTGAAGCCAGAGCTAAAGGCCAGAATTCAGTTGTTGAGGATAAGCCTCCAGTCACTTATTTATTTGTCCAGCCATTCACCTACTCAGTCCCTCATCGAATGAATATTTATTGAGTCCTAAGCTCAATATTGTGCTAGTTCTGGGGAGACAGAGATAAGGACAACACAGCTCTGCCCTCTGGGATCTTACAGCCTCACAGTCCAAGAGGGTCACAGCAGTCCTTGTATTTGAGGCAACAAATAAGCAAGAAAATTATCCCCATTCCTTACAAATGAAAAAATAAAGGTTTAAGGGACTTATTCCAGGTCTCTCAGTGGGTGGCAGAGCCGGACTAGAATCCAGATCTTCTGACTCCTTGTCTGATATCATTCTTTTTTATTTTTTTTCAGTAAAAATGAAATTTATTTATATTTATAATCATGAGGTACCTATAATGTTGTGGCATACACTTTTTAAAAAAGTTATCTTGTTATAATCACTTTTATGAAAAAAATTTAAAAGGCTATGTATAACATGTACACATAGGAAAGGGTAGAGAATAAAAAAATCAGTTTTACTCTAAAATTTTTGAGCCCACTTAAAAGACATAAACACTAATCTATTTTCTTGTATATCCTTCTACACATATCCCTTACACACCTTACATATATATTCATATGCATGTATACATGTGTGTGCATGAATGCATGTATCATATTTAAGCAGTAATTTTAAATGAAAGATCATTTGTATTTTTACAAACAAGTGTTTTAGAGACACATCATATATATATACACACATATATGATTATAGCTAAGTACCAACAAGAGAAGAAAATTCTTACTCTGAGAAAAGGTACCTTTAAAAAAAAAACTAAATCTAACCGTATATGCCAAATACTGAATTATCCTCCCCCGCATATTCACTATCACTACTTCTATTCAACTGGAGGAACTACAGAGTACAACGAGAAACAGAATTAAAAGTACAAAGATTTGGACCCAAAGAGTAAAGCTGTCATTATTACAAGATGGCATCATTGCACACATAGAAAATCTAAAATGCTCTAGAAAAAAAGCATGAGTATTGATTAATAAGTTTAGCAAAATTCTTGGGTACAAGGTCAATGTATAAAAATGAATTGAATCCTCTATGTGGTTGGCAAACTTTCTTTAAGGACAAGACAGTAAATAACTTAAAGCCTTCGTGCACAACATGATCTGTCACAACTACTCAATTCTGCCACTGTAGCATTCCTTTGGTTCGGGCTCCACACACTGCTCCATACTATAAGATAGTTATAAGTCTCTACTGCCTTAAATTTGTGGTACTATTGTGGTACTGTGTTCCATTCACATGTCTCAAAAGTTTCCTGACCCTACCTATTTTTGATATCAACCAGTTTTGTTTGTCTCACAATATAAGTCAATCTGCAACGTATTTTTAGATATCCATTAATATTTCTAGCCAATTGATAGTACCTTTACCCACTTACTGGATTTAATAATTTAGTGGGGTTTTTCCCCTTGGTTTCACATACATTTATTTCAATAGATGTCAGGGATTCTAAGCAGGTGGGATTGGACCGTCATTTTGAAACCACTAGTCTGGCCCACCAATTAATTACTCATTAAGAAAAACACTTATGTTTATTTTCAGCAAAGAGAAATATGGTACGATAGCCTTATTATCATAGGCTGAACAGCAAAGAGCAAATCCACTTGGCATCCAGCTCCTGCCCGATTTTGCAAGCATATTTTGAGAAATTGATCTAATAATCCCTACAGTGAACAAGAATATCAACGCAGTTTTAAATACTAGCATCTCCTTACTCTTACCATTGCTGAAACACTTGTAGGAAACTGAGTGCAGAAGGTACAATCAGCTAAGACTTTGTTTGCAGCACTCCATGACACAGAGACACTAGCTCTTTCACATGTGTGTATTTTAGTGCCACAGTCATCTCAGAGAAGAAAGTAGGTCATACAGAGCAGGTTCTCCCTAATTTCTATCTTTATGTAGTGACTTAATAAAATAGCAGCAGGAAGTGTGCTAAGCATGCTAATAAACTCGAAGTTCCATCTTCCTTAAAAGAATGACATTGAAACAGAAACCCATTCTGTTAATAGGAAACATGGACAATTTGGGTTACCATTGTCTGATATCATTCTATGGCCACTTGAAAACCAACAGTCAGAAAAAGGGAAAATCCCAGTGCCCACAGCCCTGCAGCATTGCACTACAGACAGGTAACTTGTTAGGAAGCACATGAAAGGTGGCGGCAGCTTTTACCAGCATGTCGTCTCTGTGACACCTGGACAAGGCTATCTTGGCAGAAGCAAGGGCAACCAGGTCGCCCGGATGCACTTGACAACTCAGTTGCTCTGACCCAGCGTGTACCCCTGGTGGTGGGCTTGGAACAGCTGCTTGGTATTTAAGTCCCACGACTCTACAGAGCTAGCTAGACAGGAATCTACTATCAAACAACCCAACACGATGGTATAGACACTGTTCACTGGCTTGTCTAATCTCTCACCATCCTCCTCCCTGGCCCTGTTCTGGCCAATGGGATGTAAATGGAAGTCAGCTATGGGGAATCCTAGAAAAGCTTTCGCGTTTGGGGTGCAAGTTCTGCCTACTTTCCTCTTCCCTCTTTCTCCTTTGAATCTTGCAACCATGAAGGAAAGGCCAGGACAATGACAGCACCACTGCCCGCCCTGATAGCACTGAACCACTGGACCAATGCCAGCAGACAAATGCCTCCACACTGCCTTTTATTGAGAAAATAACCCCCTGCTGTTTTAAACCACCACAGACAAATTCTATTACTGTAGAAGGCATTCTTGATTGATACAGTGTGTGATGTTTGGAAACAGACATATTCAAATCCTGACTAGTTGGAAAGTGATTAACCTGACTTCCTAAGCCTCAGTTTTCTCATCTGTGAAACGTGAAAGCTAAAGTAAGGTAATTATAAAGGTTCCTAGTATACTGCTTGACACATAGTATTAGTTCCTTTCCCTTAAGAATCCTGAATTTGTTATTTTGATAATTTCATTCAAGCAAGATAATATTGAATAATACTGAAGCAGCTAATAAGCATTTCTTGAATACTTTCTATTGGTTTAGATACCATGCTAAATATTCCAAATGCTAAAAAATAATGACAAAGATGTGATTCTTCTCTTGAGATGTTTGGCTTCTAGTAGAGGTTATAAAAGTTTAAAAAAAAAGATTCTGTAACTAGCGGGTGGAATTAAAACAATTTAAGGGGAAAAAATCCCATTATAAGTTTCAAATAAGAGTTACTTATTTCACTGTAAAAAAATAGCATTTTTCATACCGACAAGTTATATGCATTCAAATTATTTACCTCCAAATCCAGTTACTGAAATTCAAAGTAAAGATTTCTTTCATTCACAGAAGGAAACTCCACTTATCATTTTGAGAGTAGTATACCATAATAGTTAGAGTGTAGGCTCTGGTATCAGACTGCCTGGGTTGAAATTCCAGCTCTAATTCTTAGTAGGTAATATGTCCTTGGCTGAGTCATTTAACCACTTCAGGACCCCAGGCTCCCCACCTGTAGAATGGGGAAAATTATGCTACCTTACCCCATAGGATCATTATAAAGATTAAATGAATTTTGAATAGTACGTGATTCCCAGTAAGCACTATATATAGTCCCATTAAATAATAGCTATATTCCAGGATAAAACTGCAGTTTATATACTTATTTCCAAACATATCTCAGATACTTGAGGGTTTCATTCTCTCCTGAACTCTATAAAAATATGGAAGTAGCTTTCCAAAGGTTTGAGGACTTGGTATTCCCCTATTTCTGGTTGAATTATTTTCCCTGCCCTAGGTCCCTAGAGTCAGAAGGGCTAAGCCAGGAGCTGTTGGCTGAGTGCTGACGGTTGCTGAGGCACTTGAGAAAATATGAAAACAAACAAACAAACCCAGGACTTCCCAGTGACAGGAAAGCCAGAGGGGGGATGCCACTGTCCTGCCAGAGCCAGCTCTGCACAGGGGCTGAGGAGGACCTTGTGCCTGATCCAGGCTCCGAGGAAGGCGAGCTCTGGGCTTGGTCGGCTCTCCATCTGTTCCCAAACCACAGGTGGCTCCAGGTCTCCTCATCTCTCCTCTCCATGGTGCCTTTGTGCACCTGTCTCAAGGTGACCTCAACGTTGAAACTGTTGTCAGACAGAAGCCCCATCCCCTTGCCCCTGCTCTTCAGTCCCTCGGAAGCACTCTGCAGTCATGCCCATCACCACTGTCAGGGGGCAGCCTGAACACATCCCTCAGACCTCTCAAGCTAGGACGGTCTGACTTAGGAAAACGGAGATAAGCAATTAAAGATAGTTTTTGGTGATCCTACCATGAAAATGAGACAAAATGGTAAAAGTCAATTTTTTAAAAAAAGCCTGTTCTAGTGTTGAGTCTAAGAAAATAGGCAAACAATTTAATTTGCAAAGTCCCATCAATTGTCAAGATAACTGAATTAACAAACTGGATCAAATCTTCTGATTGACTTAAGGTCCAAAAGAACAACATTTTGGACCACGTATCCCTGTGCAATATCTCTTGAACAACGGAAGCTATTGGGGAAATTCATTTTCGAAGTGGAGATATAGAAAACCATTGTTTGATTAATAGAAACTTGATGGGAATAAAGGTTGCATATGCTGTGTGTTACTGCTCCCCAGCGTCCATTGCCATTATTGACACGTGTCTTTTATTTGGAAAGAACAGCTCCCTGGTGGTGCCTTCCTGACTTTTCTTTAATTTTGATGAAGATAGTTTGGTTTGTTCGATTTTCAATGAATTCTCTCTTCACGGGTTGAAAATTTAGAATTCAGAATAGACAGCCTACAAATCAAGGGAAGACAAAACAAAACAAGACTGGGAGTGAGAAATGGGTGACCTAAGGGGTTGCTTTGAATATTAAGCCTCATTACAGTACTCCAAAATTAACGATATTTGGAAAAGAGGAAGTACCCGTAATTCCCAGTGGAAACTACTCAGGCAACTTTCTATAACAAATTGTCCTCCTCCCCCAGCCCTGTGGCTCTTGGCTATTTCTTTTTTTTTTTTAATATTTAATTAATTAATTTATTTAGGCTGCGCCGGGTCTTAGTTGCAGCATGCGGGATCTTTAGTTGTGGCATGCAGACTCTTAGTTGAGGTGTATGGGCTTCTTAGTTGCAGCATGTGGACTCTTAGTTGCGGCATGGAGGATCTAGCTCCCCGACCAGGGATGAACCCCAGCGCCTTGCACTGGGAGCGTGGAGTCTTACCCACTGGACCACTAGGGAAGTCCTCTCTTGGCTATTTCTTAACATTTCTTCCCTGGGAGTTGACAGAGGTAGTTAACTGCCAGCCCAGCGATTGGTCACCAGTTAGCACCTCTGGTAGGTCTGAGAGTGAGGATTTCATTCACCAACAGCATCCACTTCAAATAAAAATAACAGATGGAGCTAAATGAGATCTGGGTGTTTTCCTTAGATTCCTACGAATCCTACGTCAACTTTTTGTCACCACTTGCATTCCTAGGGTCCAGGCTAGGTTTAGAAGTATCTCACTTTTCTCCTCATGCCCCATCAACTATGTTGAGTCACCAAATACACTGAACAAGCCAACATCATCCTTTACTCTTTGAAAGCTCACAAGGCTGTAGGATGAATATAAAAGAAGTCTATATCTATGTGTATGTATGGATCAGTGGGAGTTTGCAATCATTAGGTGTATAAATACTATATTTGTTCTAATTTAAATTTAATCTTTTCTGAGCCCCTATTCTGTTAGGCTGGAGGCGATTTCAATCAGGCTTATTATTGGGGTTTCCTATAACCCCACTCCCATCCTCGGCTCAGAATTTTCTGAGGTAGACTTACGCAGAACAAAACATTCGAGAAGTGCCTACTGACCTCTGATCCACATTTGCGGTCACAGATAGGCTGTGAGAACGGATTAAAAAAACTGAGTCATGAAGTTATTAGAAAATTTGCTTCACATTTCACAGCAAATCAATTATTAGAGAAATGCAAATCAAAACCACAATGAGGTACCACCTCACATGGGTCAGAATGGCCATCATCAAAAAGTCTACAACTAACAAAGGCTGGAGAGGGTGTGGAGAAAAGGGAATTCTCCTACACTGTCGGTGGGAATGTAAATTGGTGCAGCCACTACGGAGAACAGTATGGAGGTTCCTTAAAAAACTAAAAATAGGGCTTCCCTGGTAGCGCAGTGGTTGAGAGTCCGCCTGCCGATGCAGGGGACACGGGTTCATGCCCCGGTCCGGGAAGATCCCACATGCCGCGGAGCGGCTGGGCCCGTGAGCCATGGCCGCTGAGCCTGCGCGTCCGGAGCCTGTGCTCCGCAACGGGAGAGGCCACAACAGTGAGAGGCCCGCGTACCGCAAAAAAAAAAAAAAAAAAACAACTAAAAATAGAGCTACCATATGATTTAGCAATCCCACTCCTGGGCATATATCCGGAAAAGATGAAAACTCTAATTAGAAAAGATACATGAAGCCTGATGTTCACAACAGCACTGTTTACAATAGCCAAGACATGGAAGTAAACTAAATGTCCATCAACAGAGGAATGGATAAAGAAGATGTGGTATACACACACACACACACACACACACACACACACACACAATGGAATATTACTCAGCCATAAAAAAGAATGAAATAATGCCATTTGCAGCAAAATGGATGGACCTAGAGATTATTATACTAAGTGAAGTAAGTCAGAAAGAGAAAGACAAATACCATGTGATATCACTTATACACAGAATCTAAAACATGACACAAATGAACTTATTTACAAAATAGAAACAGACGCACAAACATAGAAAACAAACTTATGGTTACCAAAGGGGAAAAGGAGGTGGGGGAGAGATAAATTAGGAGTTTGGGATTAGCAGATACAAACTACTATATATAAAATAGATAAACAACAAGGTTCTACTATACAGCACAGGGATATTAATATCATGTAATAAACCATAATGGAAAAGAATATGAAAAAGAGTACGTATATATATTTATAACTTAATCACTTTGCTGTTCATCAGAAACTAACACAACATTGTAAATCAACTATACTTCAATAAAATTTTTTTAAAAAAATTTACAGCAGGGCTTCTCTGGTGGCGCAGTGGTTGAGAGTCCGCCTGCTGATGCAGGGGACACGGGTTCGTGCCCCGGTCCGGGAAGATCCCACATGCCGCGGAGCGGCTGGGCCCGTGAGCCATGGCTGCTGAGCCTGCACGTCCGGAGCCTGTGCTCCGCAACGGGAGAGGCCCGTGTAACGCAAAAAAAAAAAAAAAATTCACAGCAAATCTTTAGTAGAATCATTGCTAAAAGTTGGGTCTTCTGACCACTTGTGGTAGCTCACACACTTTTTAAAAAATCAGCATTTTTTTTCAACTTTTTGGAGTTGTAACTCATAATTCATAATACATTGACACTCCTCACTCACCCTCTCCTCATTCCCTGAAAATAATATAAGGTGTGTCATTTACTAAACTGTGCTTCTCATTCATGATCTGATTTGACCCTTACATCAACCCTGTGAGTGATATTATCCCCATTTTATAGGTGAAGTTCGGAGAGATTAAGTAATAGGCCCATGGTAACACAGACAGTAAGAGGCAGAATTAGATCTGAAATTGAGTTTGTCTAGCTCTAAAACCTATTTACTTAATTAACTACAATGCTATTGCCTTTTCTAGTAAAATTATGAGGAGGAAGGAAATAGTACAGCTTTTTAAAGACTAAATTAAATCATAACATTGTTTCACTTCTTTGGGGTGAATTTTGGACACTATGATCCCACTGGTTGGAGCTCCTATGTTAGTCTTTACTTTTTCAAAGACAAACTTGTACAGTGGATAAATTCATCTCCAAATTTCAAGTGTAAAATTGTAGATACATGATAGTAACTTAGAACAAATATTCTAAGGTTTATTGCAATTAAAGTATTACCAATGATAATTTAGCACTGTCATAGCACAGTGTAGGGATGCATATCCCTAATCCAATCCTACTACATTTGCCTAAATGTACCTCTTTTTCCATTTATCTTCATTTTAAGAGGTTTCCAGATTCTCACATAAAGTGTCATGGCCCTTAGAAGAACAATGAAGCGGGCTTCCCTGGTGGCACAGTGGTTGAGAGTCCGCCTGCCGATGCAGGGGACACGGGTTCGTGCCCCAGTCCGGGAGGATCCCACGTGCCGCGGAGCGGCTGGGCCCGTGAGCCTGCGCGTCCGGAGCCTGTGCTCCGCAACGGGAGAGGCCACAACAGTGAGAGGCCCGCGTACCGCAAAAAAAAAAAAAAAAAAAAAAAAAAAATGAAGAAAATTAAGATAGAAGAAACACAGGTAGAATATTGTAAAAGCCTATATGGAATGAGAAAAAAACTAAAATAAATTATAATTTTGCTTCAAAGAAAACTTTTTGTAGTAATTTTATTTTTAATTACAGAGAAGACTTTTGAGAAGCCCAGAATTTCAAAAATGGAACTTTTATTCAAGCCTGCCATCTTGAGGTCAGTTAGAGAAATACTTAGTCTTTGGGGGGAATCTATACCATATAAAGTCTATAACATTAAAAAAGAGCATAAGCATTCCCATTTGGAATGATAATATTTTAACTGCAATAATAGGTTTAAAAAAAAACATGAATTACTCTCAGAAAACATGAATCCAAAGCTTGCCACCATCAACGTGTTAACAGTCATCACTGATTGAATCACAGTTTTGCCAATGCCTTCCAGGCAAAGACCAACAGAAACACACGTGGAGTTGAAAAAGCTGGGTTATTACAAGTTGCAGTGAGGTGGGGACACTCACGATGGGGTGCTCAGGGCCTCATAAAAGACTTATTATAGGATTTAAGGTTTAAGGAAGCAGGGCTTTGCCCTGGATTGGATGCTTACATTTGTATGGTGCATTTGTTAATAAACCATAATTGATGTATTTTTATTAACTAAAGCCCATAGTTTATTCATATTTCCTTAGTGTTAACCTAATGTCCTTTTTCTGTTTCCAGGATCCCATCCAGACATCTCATTACATTTAGTTGCCATGTCTCCTGAGGCTACTCTTGGGTGTGACAATTTCTTAGACTTTCCTAGTTTTTGATGACCTTGACAGTTTTGAGGAATACTGGTCAAGCGTCTTATATGATGCCATTGGAATCTGTCTAACGCTTAACTCATGATTAGACTGGGATGATGAGTTTAGGGGAGAAAAACCACAGAGGTAAATTGCCATTTCATCACTTTATGTCAAGGGTACGTACTCGCTACATACTGTTGAGACTTATCACTGTTCATACTGACCTTGATCCCTGAGGTGGTGTTTATCAGACTTTGCCACTGTGAAGTGACGGTTCCCCTGCACTTCCACACTGTCCTTTGGAAAGAACTCCCTACGAGCAACTCACACATAAAAAGCAGGGATTTGTGCTCCCCTCCCTGAGTGAAGGGTATCTACATAAATTATTTGGAGTTCTGCCCAGCAAATTTGTCTAAATTGAATTTTTAAAAATTTGTCCATTTTTTAAAATTCAATTACGTATTTGTGCCAATATGGACTCATGGATATTTAGTTTATACTTTTGGTGATAATCCAATACTACTCTATTTATTTTGTTGATCAAATTGTTCCAGGCCTTGGGAATTCTTCCAGTTGGCTCCTGAGTCCCTCTGAAAAACCCCATCCATGTAGGCTTTTTTGTTTTGTTTTTCCTTGAGCACTTCCTTACTTTCTGGCATTAACAAGATGCACCAGGCTCATCTTGTATATTTCCTGCTCCAGTTCTAGAATCATCCATTTCTCCAAGTAGCCCAAGTTCCTTTTATTGGAAATCAAAATTCCAGTGAGAGGTGTGCTTGTTGCTACTGGGGTGTCTTCCTTCTAACCTTTCTCAGCTTACAGAGCAAGGAAATACATACATGTATACTAACCATGCTTATACACACATTCATAAGTATTTCTATATGTAACCATCTGTATCCGTATTAAGCTAAACATGAGTTCCTATTCACGTTTCCAAATCTAATTCATGACCACATGGATCATTTTAACCTCCTCTTGCTTACCTGTAAATTCCCACTCCAACAGGAAGAAACCTGGCTCCCACCATCTTCCATCCATTTACTAAAATCTTCAGTTCCAGTGTACATGTATAGTGGTATCAGAATTGTTAACGTGTACACCCATGTGAAACAACCTTATCTGCTAGAATACAATGAGAGCTTATATTTCAAAGATAAACTTAAGCCTTGGATAGCATAGTCTGCTAAGAAATTTTTAGTTTTTCCTTAAAAATATGAACTGCTAACAAACATAATTAAGTCAAAGACTAAGAGGAGTCTCTAGAAAGTAGTGCAGGGTATAAACGGCTGGCCAACAGAGGCAAGCAACCATGGGATATTTTTCTCCTACAGGCAAGTGAAGGAGGGTGGCTGAATTTGGGGTATCGCAGCAATGGACAGTGATGTATGAATGGAAAAGCAACATCATTTCATAAGAGGTTAGGTGACTAGCTGAAAAGTGGTGAGCATTTGTGTCAGTAGAATAGTATGTAAAGCATGGGAATCATTAAAGTTAGTGGAGATTATAGAAATAAATTGAGGTTTTTGCACCTTTTGCCATTACTATTATAACTCTTAGAGAAGGTGCGTATGACTTGGCTATTGGAGCTAATGAAAGACCTTTCATTAGGTCTCTTATGATTCCCATGATTCAGTATTCCTAGAGTATGTCCAAACCTTTTATGAACAAAGGGGGAAAATGCTCGTGAATCTAAAATTATGGAAGTCTTTTGGCACACAATTATTGTATCAGCCTTTGTGCTTAAGCACAAGTATGCTTCTTTTAACCTGAATGTATTCAATAATTTGAGAGATATTTGTGTTAGCAACCAGTGTTTTGTATCGTTTAAAAATTTTGTTTAGGAACTGTTTGGATCTTCAGTGAACTTAATCATTTCTCTACGATCTTAATGTTAATAAAGGATCTGGAATCTACAATTTAACTAGTATTATATTTTTGATTTGGAGCATTGTAAGCTTTCATGATATTAAACCTTTAAAAAAGATATTAATTATTATCATTCTGTTTAGTTAAGTATAATTATATATGTATAATTTTTCATTTTAAACAAGCCTTGGAAACTATTAGTTTATTTAACTTATAAAACCATTGTAGGAAATTTTGAATTATGTGAACTTTAACCCTGGTCTTGAACAAATCAAAATATTTTGCTAACATTATTTCTATATGATAAGCTAATTTTTAAAACTCTGATCATGTTCCAAAATTCCTCTTTTATTTTGAAATTAAAACTTTTTTTTTACTACCTCATAGCTATAAAAACAAAGGCTAATATGTAAAGATACTTTGCAGTACCCATTAAAAGAAACACAATTTAATAACTTTTTCTTTCTTTTAGAAAATATTTACTGTACTATATATATATCCCCACAGTGTACGAGAAATGACTTTTTTGATCAGTTCTTTGGAAAAATTTTGAAAAATAACTTTTTTGGGGATCAGTTGATCTTTAGACTTTAGAAGGAAGGATAAAAGAACAAAAAGAAAGTGGCATACAGCTGTTTTTTTTTCCAAAACTTGGGCCCTTGACAATATTATCAAGTCATACAGTTTGAGAAAAGCCATCGGTGATTAATCCTAAAAGTACAGAAGCAAAGAAGAGGATAACTCTTAATGCCTATGTTGAATAAAATGATCTCTTTTAGATGAGCAAGGCAATTTCCTCATGAAGTCTCCTTTTTTTTTTTTTTCAAATAAACAATCTTGTTCATGTCAAAAGCGCCCCAAAATGACCATTGCAATTCCAGTTTCTCTTGGTGAAATGCTGCCAGTGATGAGATCAATGTACAAGGTAGTGTATGGTGAGGAAACATGATGAAGGAGTCAGATGTTAGCCTGGAAGAAGTGTCACTGTAGGTTGAGACAGTTCCATGAGAAGTGAGTGATCCGGTGTATAAGGATAATGCTGTGTAACTGTGTCTCTGGAACCCGGTCAAAGGCCAAGAACCACTATTCAGGGACTGGGAAAAGCCTCCTGATAATGGGCAGATTAAACTAAACAAAGCCAAGCTCAAGAACACAAAGACCGAGGAAGAAATCCTTATAAGGTTTATTTTTTGTTGTTGTTATTTTAAATAAATAAATTTATTAAAAGAAAAAAGAAAGAAATACTCCTTAGCCCTCAGACAAGTAGTTGATCTATCTTGGAAAACTTTCAAAGCTCATCTTTTTTTTTTTTTTTCTTAACATCTTTATTGGTGACTGGAGGCAAAGTTCGTCCAAGAAACACAGGTCCTGGGAGACCTTCTGCACTCTTCAGCCCCCAGGGTTGGCGCAAACAAAGAGTCATCAGACCTAGTCTATCTTGTACTTATAAACTTTTCCTCTTGTTAGGAAACAGCACTAAAGTTGCCCAAGACAACTGGACAGATTCTCAAGACATGCAGACAGGCCATAGGCCAGGACTCTATGTTACAATGTTACAAAGTTAGAAATAAATCGTGTCAAGAAACACTATAACTCCAATCAGACAACCACAAAAAATTCGAAGGAACTTTACTCCTAGGAAGCCCAGCACTGAAAGTCTTTAATGAAATATCAGAGCTCAATTCAGTGTGAATTTCTTTCTCAGTCCAGGGCTGGCAGAAAATAGGTACAGAAGAGGGGTCTCAAATGTACACACGATTGCTGATTTGAGTGCAAGGCAGGGAGCGCTTCAGCTGAATCTCAGCAAAGATTCATTTTTGTTAATGTCATTCAGTCAGTGACCACTGGGAGCACATCTGTAGTTGAGTAAGTTGGATTGTGACTCATCACAGCGAGGGAGAACGCAAACATGGGGGACCGTGGGGTAACTTAGTAAGAAGTGTCAGAAAGGACTTACAGAGTTTAAGGGAAGTTTAAAGAATTGGGGCTTTACTCTGGATTGAGTGCTATCAGGAAATGGGGGTAATTCTATATATAAGTATCTCAATAAGTTTTACCTAGAGAGAAGGAAGACTAGAGTGAAGCTCAGTCTATAATTGGTTTAAAAAAAAAAAAAAAGCATCACTCATATTAGCCAGGATAGGAGAATATTTTGGTCCTTTATATCAGGGGTCCCCAACTTCCAGGCCATGGCTTCCCTTGCTCGCCTGCCGCTCCCCATTGCTCCCCATGGCTCGCATTACTGCCTGAACCACACCCCCCCACTCCCAGCCCCCCCACCTCCATCCATGGAAAAATTGTCTTCCATGAAACAGGTCCCTGGTGCCAAAAGGTTGGGGACCACTGCTTTATATGGTTTAGACAACATTCATGTTTTTGTCTATGTTCAAGCATGATTAGAGAGTGATATTGTTTTTGTCATGATCCATGATGATTATAGAGTGGTCTCGTCTGAGTTTGATATTCTGTGAAATTATTTCCGTTTAATAGGAAAATACAAAGTCTAGCTCTTAGCAAGAACAAGGCCAGCAGACAGTATCAAGCTAGTTCCCGGCTGTCAAGGGTGGCTTTTCTCTTTCTTTTAAATCTGTAGGACGCAAACCTCAAGATAACTATGCCTAAAGCTCACAGCCAAGTGTGTTTTGACAGGGCTACGGAATCATAACCCACAAAGAAAAGGTTAAATTTATAACAAATATCTATGTTCTTAAGAGCCTTAATACAAGCTGAGAATGAAAGTTTAATCTGATTAAATGTTATCAGTAACGGAATATTGTGATGGTTAATTTGATTTGCCAACTGGACTGGGCCACTGGGTGCCCAGACACTTGCTCAAACATTATTCTGGGTGTGTCTGTGAGGGTGTTTCTGGGAGAGATTAACATTTGAATCAGTAGACTGCGTAAAGCAGATTTTCCCCCTAGTATGAGTGGGCCTCATCCAATGAATGGAAGACCTGAATAGAATAAAAAGGCTGAGTGAGATGAACTCCCCCTGCCTGATTGCCTTGAGCTGGAACATCAATGTCCTGCCTTCCAATTAGGATGGAAACATCAGCCCTCCTTGGATCTCTGGGCTTTCCACTGGCATCAGCTCTCCCTGTTCTCAAGCTTTCAGACTTGGACTGAAACTACACCATCACGTTGCCTAAGTCTCCAGCTTGTCGACTGGAGATCATGCAACTTCTCAGCCTCCATAGTCTTGTGAGCTAGTTACTTAAAATCAATTTCTTTATCTCTTATAATAAATCATATGACTCATTCTGTAAATGACTATATAGCAAACATACACACGTATCTTATTGGTTCTCTTTCTCTGGAGAATGCTGACTAATCCAAATATCAAGGTACAATGAACTGGTATGAGTCATACACAGAAAGTCAGTTTACAAATAACCACTTCTTGAAACTTTCCAATTTTAGGAAACCTTTCACAGACTTGCTATAAGAGTAAAGGAATCTTTTCAAGAGGAAAAGCAAAGAACTTACTAGTGAAAAGTGTTCTTAATGTTCTTTGACCAAAGAAGTTTCTACAGATCCACAGGGCTCTGTGATGGAGGAATATGTTCAATTAATGAGTGCTCCTGAATACAAGCTTTAATTGATCCTCTGTCATAGGCCCAAGCTTCTTTACGGGGTCCCTCTTAAGAGATAAAAATTTAAAAAGACACCAGATATTCCAGTTCCTGAGATATAAGTGTAAAAGGTTTAGAAGTCTCAGAGATATTAAGCAAATGACAAAAAAACAAAAAAAAAAAAAGATTGTATAAGGCCAAACTTTCACACAGCACACTCTACTGCTAAACAATAACAACAAAACACGAAGCAAACAATCCATAAAATTATCTCCAAATTCATTTTTCCATTGTGAAAAGTCAAGGTAGAATTACATGCAAGTTGATTTTCATTTACTAGCATTCTTTAAAGAAATACATGTGTATTTCTAGGAACAATCTTATGACTATAAAGTTAAAAAGTTTTTTAGATGAAGCAATCTCTAGATATTAGAGTTTCTGGATTGGTCATAAAGGGGTGATGAAGTTGGGGCCTCCTTAAGAGATTCTAGGCATCTGCATTCTAAAGGTTTCCAACTCACCTACACATCCAGGGGTGCATTAGTGCCTTTTACTCAGTGATTTTGGAAACTGAGTCACCAAAAATGGGGCAGCAATTTAGAAGAAAGCACCTGTTGAAAAAGAGATAAGACCCTGGAAGAGGGGACCAGAATTTAAGAAGACTCGGATGAGTGAATGGACAGGAATCAAAAGGATTTTGTCAGCAGGTCCCATGCTGATGAAAGGAAAATCAAAGTGGACAGGAACGAGTTGGATCTGAGTTTGTGCATCAAGTCTTAGAATAAGAGTAATTTAAAAGATTTCTTTTTGTTTGTTTATCTTCATGTGTCTCATACAAAAAGCTAGATGGGCTTAAGATCCCTGTGCCTTAGAAGAAAGGCAGGCCCACTGTCAGTCACGTGCCCACAAAGGCTGCCTTTCTGAGTCAGTCTTAAGCTTTAGGGCTTGGCAGAACTATATTGTAGTTTCAAAAACTGAATGTGGTGGAACCACAAAAATTCTTCTTCCACAGGAGTCCAACTCCCTAAGTGATTCCAAGGCTGTACTAAGTATGATGGGATTTCATATTTGGTCTGAAGAATCAAGGTCAGGATGGCATTTTTTTTTTTTTTTTTGCGGTACGCGGGCCTCTCACTGTTGTGGCCTCTCCTGTTGTGGAGCACAGGCTCCGGACGCGCAGGCTCAGCGGCCATGGCTCACGGGCCCAGCCGCTCCGCGGCATGTGGGATCTTCCCGGACCGGGGCACGAACCCGTATCCCCCGCATCGGCAGGCGGACTCTCAACCACTGCGCCACCAGGGAAGCCCAGGATGGCATATTGGTAAAAGGTTTGACAGTCCAGAGGTTGAATATCCAGCTTACCCACATATTAGCTGTGGGATCTTGGGCAAATTAGTATCTGAGCCTCATTTTCCTTACAAGGCTGTTTTAGGGATGAAACCAGTTAGCATAATGCCCAGTCCATAGCTCAACAAATGGCAGGCATCCCTACTCCTATCACCTAAACCGAACATATGGAGAGAAGCCAACTGACGTTAAAATGACATCTACTATGCGGCAGGCACTGTACTAGTCGTTTCCAGGTATGACCTCCTTTAATCCTTACAAAGTCCCCAAGAGATAGGATATTCCTCTTCTATGTCACAGGAGTCTGGAACTGAGACTGTATCACAGCAAAGTATAGTAGAAAATACACTGAGGGGGTAGGGGGTGTCTCATTGTAAACAGATGATTGCTAATGCTTCCTTCAGCCACCAGGTCCTAATTCTATGACCCAATATGATAAAAAGAATTTGGATAGAGTTATAGTCAGGTTTCTCAATATTGACAGGAATTTTAAAGGGGAAAATACAACCTTTCAAACACTGTATTATAATGAATCAACATTTGCAATTTTTCAGAGCAACGCTCGGAAAACAACTGTAACTATTTTTTCAGAACTTGTCTAAGCGATCCAAAATCTGAAATACAGTTTTTCCTTCAAGTAATGGCTTATAATGTCAAAGACAGTCATAATTTCAGTGCTATTTGATGCTTGAAAGGAACAGTTTCTTCCCTCACCTGCAAAGTTGTGAGTTGCCACCTGGTGATAGCAGAGTTCCATCCACGCCATCTGAGAGGAATGGGCACTCCTAAATATGAAATAAGCCACAAAAATGCCAATTGGTTTTTGCTTAAGGAGGAGGTTTCTCTAGAAGAAAAATGGCTAGACACTAGGTTATTAAATTAAACAAGTATTATCCACACAGATATACTCAAGAGTGAATTAGGGGGAAAAAGGAATTATGCAATTGAGCAAGTCTCTTGCTGGTTCTCATTACTAGAACCAGCTAAATCACATTCCTCTTCTGCTCTGTTACAGAACCTGGTCACAAGGTTGTTCTGGCTTACTTACAGCTTAGATTGCTCTAGCAGTGCCTTTGCAGCCTCCTCTTCCATCACAGATCACCACAGTTCTCCCTACTATTCCTTGTGTTCCATTCCTCCCACTTTCCCTCCCTCTCTCTCTTCTCTAAGGCTTTTTCTAAACCACAAGGGACCTTTTCCTGGCTTCCAGGAAACTTCAAATCCCCAAATAACTGCAGAAGCTTTAACCAAAACTTGCGGTCTTTCTTTTTGTTAAAGCTCCATTTTGACAGTTACCTTGTGCCCTCTCTGGCTGTATTATTTGCAGATAAACAATTTGAAGGCTCATGTATTCATTTTATAAACTTGTATTACAATACAGTTTTCAATTCTACTTCAAATAACAGTCAATAGAATTTTTCATGCTTCTGACCTGAATTATGTTTTTTTGTTTTGTTTTGTTTTGTTTTTTCCGGTACGCGGGCCTCTCACTGTTGTGGCCTCTCCCATTGCGGAGCACAGGCTCCGGACGCGCAGGCTCAGCGGCCATGGCTCACGGGCCCAGCCGCTCCGCGGCATGCGGGATCCTCCTGGACCACGGCACGAACCCGTGTCCCCTGCATCAGCAGGCGAACCCTCAACCACTGTGCCACCAGGGAAGCCCTGAATTATGTTTTATAACCAGAAGAAGAGGGAAGCTTTAATTAATTTCTTTATTACACAACAGATCACTCAAAATATTGCCACTGTCTGGCCTCAACCTTGACCATGAAACTTAAGGCTTTCCTTTGTTGCAAGCACACATCTAAAATCTAATGGAAATAATTTCAGGAAAAATTAAAAATGCATCAGCTGATATTTTGTTCTTAACAAAAGCAAAAGGTACTAAACTCAATTCCTGATTTTATCCTACCACTAGCCTGTACTCCAATTATCAGTTAAAATAAATAAACCCTGTTTTTGATAAACAGAGTTCTCCTTGCACCGTGCCATTGACTGTGCTGGGTTCTCCGGTCATCTCAGCAGGACCACCTCTCACTTCCAAGGTTGGGTGCCATGTTTCCCAGAATGCCTTTTCTGTATGGTTCAGGGTTTGATTTTTTGCCATCAGAGGTACTTGCATGGGATTTAGAAAGTTAAACCATCCTTCTCAGGATGTCTGTGTGGCCAGGGGTGATGGCATCTTGGGCTTTTTGATAATTTCAGCTTCCTTCTCCTCTCCAGTTCTTAACGCTGACATCATTGATGGACTCTCTCTGATCCTCTCCCTGTAGCAGCCAGAGCCTCTCTCCATCAGCTCTCCCACATATGTGTAAGCCCGGATTCCTTTATTAAATCTCTTTCCTCCTGTAATGCTTGAAGTGACTCTGTTTTCTGGACTGAACCCATTTCCATTACTAAAAATTGTACTAATGGTTGTTATAGAAGATCAGACAAGGAAAAACTTCACAAAGTCCTACCAAAGTTTGTCCAGTGAAAGGAGGCAAACAATAGTAATTAATGGAGCAAGTGAAAAAAAAAAACAAAAAGAGTTTTCTACTTTTACAAATGGCTGAACTCACACAAGAAAAAGAAATATTTGAATGCAAGTGAGGATTTTGTATTAGGCATCTTTACTGGTAAAACTTCTAGGTATTTTTTACTTGAAAACTGTTTTATACTGCTTTCTCTCCTATCTTCTCTGAAAAGGCTGGGTGCACTTTCCAATTCCCAGGGGTAATTTAGCATATTCCCGGGCATGCCTCTTGCCTCACCCCAGCTACACTGTAGCTTTATGTCCTGTTTGTTAATATCTGAAATAGAAGCTCTACTGACACCTGATGCATCCCACCAATATTGGCTAGCTTACTGCATTTTAAAATTACTTAACCAATGGATGTGCTAAACGTTTGGGCCCTGAGATTGTTGGAGGAAAAGGTCACACAACTCCAATAAACACAGAATTTTATTTTTCACTGGTGATGGGGTTCATGGTCTAGTACCATATACCTTGCAAAGAAAGTAGAGAAAAAGCATTGAGCTTTCAGAGTGCTGGCGTGGCGTGTGGTGGTGGTGGTGGGATCTCCTTCATCCTGCATATTTACCCACATGTCCATCTATGTTTGCATTAAATTTCTAATTTAGCATTCTAGAGGAGTGAACGGTTTTTTTATATATGCTTTAACATTTATTACGTAATAAGACCAATTCTTACTTAAATATTAAAAAACAAACTCAGAGGGCTTCCCTGGTGGCGCAGTGGTTAAGAGTCCGCTTGCCGATGCAGGGGACACGGATTCATGTCCCGGTCCGGGAAGATCCCATATGCCGCGGAGTGGCTGTGCCCATGAGCCATGGCCGCTGAGCCTGCGCGTCCAGAGCCTGTGCTGCACAACGGGAGAGGCCACAACAGTGAGAGGCCCACGTACCGCAAAAACAAACAAACTCAGAAAAGTTATAATTATGTTTTAAAATTTTATTAGCTTTTCCTTGTGAAGACTACGTTAAATTAAAACTAAAATGAGAAGAAGAGTTAATTTTCTGCATCTGACTTTTTCCCCATGCAAGACTGTATTTGTCAGGATGGGGTAGGTTTTTCCATAGTAACAAACAGCCCCCACACCCCAGTGGATTTCACAGCAGGTTTGTTTCTCACTCACATACACAGTACACTATTAGCCATGAGGGAAGCCGTGCCCATCACCCTCACCCAGGCATCCTGGTTACTGGAGACTCTAGTGCACCCTGTGTTTCCAGAATCACATGAGCAGGAGGAAGAGAGGTGGAGACTCACGCACTCACTCTTTAAGCTTCTACTTGGAGGTGACACATGCCACTTGCATTCACACTCCAGCGCCTAAAGAAGTCATTTGGCTTCACTTAACTTCAGAGTGGTGGAGAATTAAAATCCTATCATAGGCCAGAAGGAGAACTGGAATATGCATGCCTGAACCATAGCTAAAGTTCTTTTTCAGCTTACAGAAAACGGTTTCATTTATTGCCATTGTCAGCTTATATTACAGTCTAGTGAGTGCATGCATTATCAGTGGGGACAATAGTCTCCCTAGGGGATGAACACTGGTTCATTATGGGTTGGGGGGCAAAAATTTAAATATTACAATGATCTATAGCCCTCCAAAGGGCCATATTATATAAACAGGTATACTATGATATTAAAATTTCATTTCTGGGGTGATTGGGGAAAAAGTATAAACAGGCTCCTAGGGGGGTTAATAATGAAAATAAAGTTGAGAAGTACTGGTCTAGCAGAAAGTATACTGAATTCAAGAATCAGGAAGGAGGCATTCGAATTCTGGCATTGAGTGAGATCAGTTAATTGATCACTCAGTTAGCTTGAAAAGCTTAGTTCTTCTCATCCTTTGTATTAGTTTCCTAGGGCTCCTGAAACAAATGACCATAAAATGGGTGATGTAAAATAATGGAAATTTATTCTCTCACAACTCTAGAGGCTAGAAGTCTAAAATATCAAGGTATCAAGGTACCAGTAGAACCTTCTCTCTCTGAACTCCCTGAGGGAGAAACTGTCCCATGTGTCTGTCTTAGCTTCTGGGGGAAGCCAGCAATCCTTGGTGTTCCTTGGGTTGTGACAGCATAACTCTAATCTCTGCCACTGTCTTCAAATTGTCTTCTCTATGTGTGTCTGCATGTCTCCAAATCTCTCTCTCCTTATAAAAACAATATTCACTGGAATTTGGTCCATCCTAATAGAGAATGATCTCATCTTAACTTAATTACATCTGCAAAAGCCCTACTTCCAAATAAGGTCATATTCACAGGTACTGGGGGTTAGGACTTCAACATATCTTTTGGGGGAAATCAACAGAACTAGAATCTATACCCTTTGATTACATAACTATGTATGTGACATTTTTTGCAGTGCCCACTGCATTCCAGGCTCTGTGATCGAGACAGAAAGATTCCTTTACTCGGTGCATATGTATTTAGTCCCTACTATATGCCAGGCACTGTTATAGACACTAGGGTTACAGTCATAACAGTAAAACCACCAAAATTCTCAACCAATTTCTACCAATTTTCTAGGGCTTACAATCTACGGTAGAAATGGATGATAGACATATACTATGACACTAAGAAGAAAAATAAGGCAGAGTAAGATGATAGAGAGTGACAGTGTGGAGTATGTGATTGTGGGTAAGGTAGTGGGGGAAGGCTCTTTATGGAGGGGAGTTTGAGTTAAGGCTCTGAATGAAGGGAGGGAAAAATCATGTGACTACTGAGGAAAGAGAGTTCCAGACAGAGAACAGCAAGTGTAAAGGTCCTGAGCATGCAGGACCATAAAGGGCAGTGCAGCCAGCCTTCTCAGAGAAGAAACATACCATGATGTGTTTGATGATGACACTGTGGCAGAGTGGAAGGAATGGAAAATAGAGGAAGGAGATGAAGTCTGAGAGGTAATTGGGGACCAGACCACAAAGCCCTTGAAAGTTGTAGGATGTACTTTGGCTGTTATTTTGAATAAGATGGAAAGCAACTGGGGGCATGTGAGCAGAGGAGTGGCATGATCTCATGTGATTTAAATAAATGCTAGGTGGCAAATATTCTGTGTTAGAGCAACAGATGAGGCAAGAAGATGGATTAAAGCTCCTGCAGCAGTTCAGGTTGATGATCTGACTAGAATCAAAATGGAGAAGTGGTGATAACTTGTTGGATTCTGGACATGTTCTGAGGTAGTCAATAAAATTTGCTGATGGATTGATGGGGTGTGAGTAAAAAGAGGAGACAAGGATGACTCCAAGATTTTTTGGCCCAAGCAAATAGAAGCTAGAGTTGCCACTCACTGAGATGGAAAAGAGGGGGGAAATGCAGTGCTTGGTTTTGGACATGTGAAACTTGAGATGCCAGATAGATAACCAAGTGAGATGTTGAATAGGCAATAAGATGAGTCTATAGATTAGGGAAGATGTCAGGACTAGAAAATAAGTTTGGAAGTCAATAGCTTATCAATGGTATTTAAAGCCATGGGATTCGATGAAATCAACTACAGACTGAATGTTGATAAAGAAGATTCTTAACTGTGAGTCCCCACCCCAACATTTAGAAATAAGGAAAATGAGTGTTATCTAGCAATTGAGACTGAGAAAGAGCAGCCAATGAGCAAAGATAAGACTTACAAAAGAGTAGAGCCCGAGAAACCAAGTGAAGAAAGAATTTCAATAAAAAGAGAATGACCAGCAATGCCAAATGCTGATAAGTGAAGAAAGATGAGGGCTGTAAATCGGCCATAGGATTTGCCAATGTACAGATCATTGATGTATCAGAAAGGATTAGCTTTGACTTCATGTCCTACAGCACCCAAAATAATGATGGCTTAAACATTAAAAAAAAGTCTAGCTCAAAGAAATATTTCCACCCCATCTTTACTGCAGCATTCTTTTTTGTTGTTTTTTTTTGTGGTACACGGACCTCTCACTGTTGTGGCCTCTCCCGTTGCGGAGCACAGGCTCCAGATGCGTAGGCCCAGTGGCCATAGCTTACGGGCCCAGCCACTCCGCGGCATGTGGGATCTTCCCGGACCAGGGCACAAACCCGCGTCCCCTGCATCGGCAGGCGGACTCTCAACCACTGAGCCACGAGGGAAGCCCTGCAGCATTATTCACAATAGGCAAGATATGGAAACAACCTAAGTGTCCATCAATCGATGAATGGATAAAGAGGATGTGGTATATACATACAATGGAATATTACTCAGCCATGAGAAAGAAGGAAGTGCTGCCATTTGCAACAACATGGATGGACCTTGAGGGCATTATGCTCAGTGAATAAGTCAGACAAAGAAAATACTGTATGATATCACTTACATGGGGAAGCTAAAAAAACAGAACTCATAAAAACAGAGAGTAGAAGAGTGGTTACCAGAGATGGGAAGAAGGGGTTAGGTGCACACATGTTAAAAATTATGTCTTCTTGGAGAATTTACCCCTTTATCATTATGTAATGCCCCTCTTTCTACTTGTTCTTAAAGATTACCTTTAACAGTTCTTCAAACAGAAAGGAAGTGATAAAAGAAAGGAGCATGAGGAAGAAGAAACAACAGAAAGGGCAAAAATATGGGTTCACACTGCACTTTCCCTTTTCTCATGAGGTTTTTACAACATATCTGATGACTGAAACACTAGAGCAGAAATTGTAACACAGTCTGATGCTCAACACAATGATATTTAAAAATGAGGAAGGAAAAGGGACCTGGATGGATGTGAGGTTTCTACACTTCAAAGTCTAAGATGTTGATATAAGTATGCTGCTACAAGTCACACACACACACAGAGTATTACTCAAAGAAACCACTAAAAAAAACTGTATAAAGAGATAATTTCAAAAAGTATAAATAAACCAAGATTGGATACTAAAAAGTGTACAAGTAATTCATGGGGAGGCAATAGAAGGAATGAGAAACAAAGGAATGAGAAATAGAGAAAACAAACAGAAAGCAAAGTGTAAAATGGTCCACTTAAGCACTAACATATCAATAACTACCTTAAAAGTAAATAGTCTAAATACACTATAAAAAGACAGAGATTGGCAGAGTGGATAACACTCACATACACACACACACACACATACCCCAACTATATGCTGATTACAAGAGACATACTTCAAAGTCAATGACATAGGTTGAAAAAGATGGAAAAATATACAACTAATGTTAATCAAAAAAGATCACAAGTAGCTACATTAACCTTTGATAAGGTAGACTTCAGAGCAAAACAAAAAGTAACTAGAGGCAAAGAGTGATATTACATAAAGACAAAATGATCACTCCACCAGGAAGACATAATGATCCTAAATGTGTATGGAGCAAACAACAGAGCTGCAAAACACATGAAGTAAAAACTGAGAGAGCTGAAAGGAGAAATAGACAAATCTACAGTTATAATTTGGAACGTCAACACCCCCTTCTCAGCAGTCAATAGAATAACTAGAGAAAAAAATAAGCAAGGATATGAGAGTCTAAACAAGATAATCAACCCACAGGTTCTAATTGACATTTATAGAACACTCCACCAAACAATAGTACAATACACATTTTCTTCTCAAGTGCACATGGAACATTCACAAAATAGTCCATATTTTTGGCCATAAAACAAACCCTAACAAATTTAAAAGAATTGAAATCATATAGAGTATGTTCTGTTATTGTAAAGGAATTAAGCTAGCAATCAATAACAGAAAGACAACAGGAAAATCTCTAAATATGTGAAAATTATACAGTGTATTTCTAAATAATCCCTGTGTCAAATAGAAAGTCTTAAAGGAAATTCAAAAATATGTAGAACTGAATGAAAAGAAAATACAGCATATCAAAATACGTGGAGTGCAGATAAAGAAAGCAGTGCTAGGAGAAACATTTATAGCACTTAGTGTCTACCTCAAGAAACTAGAAGGAAGAAGAGCAAAATAAATTCAAAACAAATAGAAGAAATGGAATTTTAAGAAGAGCAGAAATCAATTAAATTGAAAATAAGGAAATAATAGAAAAAAATAAAAAACTGATTCTTCAAAAAATTCAGTAGAATTGATACACCTCTAGCAAGACAGGAAAAATCAAAAGACACAAATCACCAATGACAGAAATAAAGTAAAAAAAAAAATGAAGTAGGTAATATCACCACAGTTCCTACAGCCCTTGAAAAGATAATAAAAGAATAATCCAAACAACTTTACATTCATTAATCAACAGCTTAGAAGAAATGGATCAATTTCTCGAAAACCACAAACTCCCAAAATTCAACCAGGAGGATATAATCTGAATAGCACTCTAACCATTGAAGAAATTGAATTCATAATTTTAAAAGCTACCAGAAAATAAATCTTCAGGCCTAGGGGGTTTCACTAGAGAATGCTACCAAACATTTAAACAATTAACACCAATTTTACAAATTTTTTTCCAGAAAATAGAAGAGGAGGGAACACTTCCAAACTTGTTTTATGAAGCCAATATTACTCTGACAGTAAAACCAGGCAAAGATAGAAGTAAAATAAGAAAGTTACAGACCAGTATCTCTCATGAATTTAGCACAAAAATCTTCAACAAAATATTAGCAAACCAAATCCCATAATGTATAAAAACTATTATACACCATGCCCAAGTGGGATTTATTCCAGGTATGCAAGGCTGTTTGAACATCTGTAAATTTATCAGTGTAATTCACCATATTAACAAATTAAGGAGAAAATTTATAGGATCATATCAGATGATGCCCCTTCTTCCAAAAAAGCATTTAACAAAATCCAATACTTATTCAGTATAAAAATTCTCACCAAGTAAGGACTAGAGGTGAATTAACCCTAACTTGATAAAGAATGTCTACCAAAAAACTTAACAACTATCATCATACTTAATGGTAAAAGACTCTCCCATTAAAATCAGGAACAAAGCAAGACTGTCCATCTGCTCTAACAGCCATTACTCAACACAGTACTGGAAATTCTAGCTGCTGCAATAAGTCAAGAAAAGGAAATAAAGAATTAGAACGGAAGAAATAAAACTGTCTCTATTTGCCCATGACATGCTTATCTATGTAGAGAATCCAGGGAACCTACCAGAAAAAATAAATAAATAAAACCATCCCAAACCTTCCCAGAATGAATAAGTAAATTCATCAAAGTTGCAGGACACATGACCAACATACAAAAATTGATCCTGTTCCTATATACTAGCAATGAACACATGGAAACCAAAATTTAAAATACTGTTCCATTTCAATTGCTCTGAAGAAAATGAAATACCTAGGTGTACATTTAACAAAAAATATACAGGATCTGATTATTACAAAATTCTGATGAAAGAAATCAAAGTGTATCTAATTAATTGGAGAGGCATACCTTGTCATGGGCTGGAAAACTAAAAACAATAAATATATCATTTCTCCCAAAATTGATCTATAGACTTAATGTAATTCCTATGAAAATCTCATTAAGATTTTCTGTAGATATAGCAAAGTTATTCTAAAATTATATGGAAAGTCTCAGCCATAAAACAGATAAAGCAATCTTGATTAAGAAGAATAAGGTTGAATAAATCACTTTACTTGATATTGAAGCTCAATATATAACTACAGTAATCAATATGGTGTGGCATTCGCAGAGGAAAAGACAGATAGATCAATGAAACAGAACAGAGAATTCAGAAGTAGACCCACACAAATATGCTCAAGTAAATTTTGACAGAAATGCAGAAACAACCCAATAAATAATTGTGTTTTCAACAAATGGATATCCCCAGGCAAAAAAAAAAAAAAAAAAAAAAAAAAGAGCCTTGATGTAACTGTCACAACTTATGAAAGAATTAACTCAAAAAAGGCCACCAATTTAAAAAATAAAACACAAAACCATAAAAGTTTTTTTCAAATAAGAGAAAATCCTTGGGACCTAGGGCTATGCAGAGTTCTTAGAATTGCCATCAAAAGAATGATCCATAAACAAAAAAGTTTGATAGATTGAACTTTTTGAAACTTAACTTTTGCTCTGAGAAAGCCCATGTGGAGAGGATGAAAAGATAACGTACAGACTTGAAGAAAATATTTACAAACATATACCCAACAAAGGACTAGATCTATAATACAAGGAACTCTAGCAAGCAAACAAACAAAACACCCAAACAATCCAATTAGAAAATGGGCAAAATACATGAAGAGGTATTTCACTGGAGAGAATGTGCAGATGGCAAATAAGGACATAAAAGTTGTTTCACATCATCAGTCATCAGGAAAACGCAGATTATAACCACAATGAGATATCACTACACACCTATCAGAATTGCTAAAATAAAATGGTAACAAAACAAAATGCTGTCAGGAATGTGGAGAAACTAGATCACGCATACATTACTGGTGAGAATGTAAATTGGTACAGCCACTCTGGAAAATAGTTTGTCAGTTCTGAAAAAGCTAAACACCTAATTACCATACAAGCCAGCAATTGCAGTCTTAGGCGTTTATTCCGAGGAATGGAAATTTATGTTTACACAAGTATCTGTACACAAGTGTTCATAGTAGGTTTACTTGTAATACCCCAAAACTGGAATCAAGCCCAGATGTCCTTCAACAGATGAATAGTTTAACAAACTGTGGTACATCCATTCCATGAAATGCCACTCAGCAATAAAATGCTTTGTATTGTATGTACTGATATATACAAATTGAATGAATTTACAGGGAATTATACTGAGTGAAAAACGTTACAAATTCCAATTCCAAAGGTTACATTTGCACGATTCCATTGATATAACACTTTTGAAATGACAACATTTTAGAAACAGAGGACAGTTAATAGCGGCCAGGGGTAAGGCATGCAGGTTGGAGGGACGTAGTATGGCTATAAAAGGGCAACATTAGGAGTTATTTTAATAATGGAACTATCCACTATCTTGAATGAGGTGGTGAGTACATGAACCTACGCATGTGATAAAACTGTGTAGCACTAAACACACGTAAACACACAAATGAATACAAGTAAAATTGGGGAAATCTGAGAAGATTGGTGGATTGTATCAATATCAATATACTGGTTTTGATATACATATTATACTTTTACAAATGTTGCTATTTGGGAGAAACTGTAAAATTCACATTGTAGAATACACAATTGTAATTTACAATTCAATTTAGGGGTTAGCAATTTACAATTCAATTTTACAATTGTAAATTGTAAAATACACATGAGTTCTCTGTATTGTTTCTTACAAATGCATGTCAATCTACAATTATCTCAATAAACATTTCAATTAAATTTTTATCTGGAAGAGAATGCATAATAACAGGCTTCTAAAAATACAACACACACACAAAAGAAAACTAAAGGGGATATATCTTACTAGATATCAAGAGGTAATATAAAGCCACAATAATTAAAGAGTGCTATTAGTACAAGAAGTCAATTGCACCTAATAGAGAATTCATAAACAGAACCACGTATATTTGAGAAATAAGTATATTATGCAGGCAATACTTCATATCACTGGGGAAAGGAAAGGCTAAGTAATAGAAAAATTTGCCATTAATTTAGAAAAATAATAGATCCCTATGTCACACTACACATAAAATAAATTCAGGATGGACTAAAATCAACACGAAAGAACAAAACTATACAACCAGTATTAGACTGAATATAGGAGGATTTTGTAAAATATATAATTTTAAGGGAGGGAAGAAGTTTCAGAGAAAGAATTAACAGAAAATGGACAAACTTTTTTTTCTTTTTTTTCCGGTACGCGGGCCTCTCACTGTTGTGGCCTCTCCCGTTGCAGAGCACAGGCTCTGGACGCGCAGGCTCAGTGGCCATAGCTCACGGGCCCAGCCACTCCGCGACATGTGGGATCTTCCCGGACCGGGGCTCGAACCCATGTCCTCTGCATTGGCAGGCAGACTCTCAACCACTGCGCCACCAGGGAAGCCCGACAAACTCTTTTTAAGGAATCATTGGCATACAAATTATATATCAAACAATTGTTTTTATAAAAATAAATGTGAAAAGACCACAGTTTGTAAAATTTCCTTGGCAGTCACTTTTTTGTGACACCTAGAAAACAATCAAATTGCCCAGGTAAACTGATGAATTTGCCTTCATAGACAGGTGACTCTTGTAAAACAGGATTCTACCCTAACATATGACTCTGTGGGTCTGACAACACCCAGGTTGCAATGAACAGCTCTGTTCTGGTCACGTAGTCCCTTGATGTGCTATGGTCAGGCACTCAGTAGTCTGCCTGGAGCTGCTTTTTGCAGACAGTGCAGTCTTTCTCCAGAAACCTAGAGGTCTGCAGTGTCCCACTGGGGCTTGCCAGAAAGCCCTCACGGAATTCTTGCTTACTCAGGATACCCTGTGGTATCCTGAGTAAACTGTGGGATATGCTGGGTTCAAGTGGGAGTGTTGTTTATATCATTTTGAATTTGTTGCAGAGCTCTCTCTTGTACCAGGTCTTCTGTGGCACCCAATAAATGTGTCAGAAAGTATTCTTAAGTGAAACATAGACAGTCTCCAAAGTCTGAAACAGCCTACCTAGTGCTGTGCTCTTTGTCTCCATGGGAAGAAGTGCAAGGATTTATCTTACACATCTTTGAGGGGATGTTCTTGGAAAGCTTCAAACCATTAGATTTCTAAAATTCTCACTTATGGGATAGGCCCTTGAGTCTTTGTAGGGTTGTTATCTGTTCTCTGGAGTATATGTGTCTGGTATTCAGAGTACTTGCCACTTCCTGTTCACCTGGTCCAATTAACGTGGCATTATGAATATAGTGGAACAGGATATATTCTGCACAAGTGTGCAATCAGGATCCCTTTGGATTGTATTACGACAAATAGTGGGAGAGTTAATACAACCCTGGTGCAAAACCATGAATGTGTTTTTCTGTCTGTTCCAAGTAAATGTTCATTTGCATACTGCTTTGATCTTCTTTCCTGATGCGATTGAAAAGAATGAGTTTGCCATAACAAGAGCTGCATATCATCGGCCTGGGGCAGTGCTGATCAGTCTGGTAAAGAGACCAACCCAGTACAGAAACTATAATTGGAGCTTCCTCTTAGTTGAGCTGTGCAGTCCACCATCAACAGTCATGATTTTTGCAAGGTCCAGACTGGTGAATTGAATGGAATAATGGATGACTGCCATAAGATTTAAGATGCAGCATTGTTTCTGATTTACTATCTTGGCTCAGGCAGGAGGCAGCTTCAGAGATTTCCATTTGGCCATTCCTACAATTATGACTCTCCCAACAGTTCAAGAAACCAATCTAATGATTCTGTCAAGCTGAAAATTACATCCATTTTGATGATGCCCTCAGTGGGACTAGGAAAATGACCACATAGTAGATGCCTGGACCTAGTGAACCCACTGTGGTGCAGTCTTGGACCAGAACTCAACTTATTATCTGACCTCTGTATAATGCACTTTAATCGGGTGTCATGGTAATGTTTGGGGTCCCTGGTACCAGTGTCAGTTCAGATGCTGTATCTGAAGAAAGAGTACTGTATTCCCTTTTTCACAGTGTGAAATTACTCTGCAACTGTAGGACCCTTTGTGTGAGGAAGTGGGAAAACCACTACTGTATCTCTAAGGTGTTGCAGGGCTCTTCCTCAAGGCAATCCTCCATCAATGGACTCTAGGTCTGAGAACAGGTTCAAGTCTGGAAACAGTGTAAGGGATTATGATTTTTTAATTGCAGCAGCTGATATCAATCTTTTCCTTATCCAACCATAACATTTTTGATTATATAGATCAAGAAATACCCTAGTTGGTTACCTATCCATCTATTTCACCCCTAGGAACACTGGCTTTGCAGTATGGCAATTATGTCCACCTTCCCTATCATTGTCTTGCATGCTGTCACTTGGCTTCTAATATTTCAGGATCCTTTCATCTTGATTGTCATTAGGGAGTCCATTTCTATAGTAGCGACCCCAGCCCATAGGAGACAGTCACCGCTGAGCTTCTTAATGCTTCTAGTGACCCCTTCACTAGAATTATTATTGTTTTAGTGAAGGGGGTGTCCTCTAGACCCTCTTGGGCAACATAGTCAGCTGTTGAGTTCCATGGTCTTGTATAATAAATCTAGTCTAGCATGCCCACACTTTGAACCACTTGACCTCTTCCTCAGTACTTTGCTAGGGTAATTATGGCACGTGCACCTATTTTGTAATAGGCTACCATTTTCCCCCCAAGCTTCATGGAGTTATTCCAGCAACATGTTAAGACCAATCTCAGGTGTCCTTGGCAGGATGTTAAGTTATGTGTCATAGGAGAGTGTCCCATATCAACGAACTCCATACCCAGCCCTATACTCTGTTCAGCACTGTCAAGATCCATTTCCAGGAGTGTTCTCCCAGTTCTTGCTGATACTATTTTAGCTATTCTGTAGCTCTTCTCTGAAATACCTCTTTATTTCTGAAGGCTAGGCAGTGCTTCCACGGCTGAGCCATGTGGCAACTTGACTATAATTATTGATCTAAAAGTAGTGTTGGCTGAAGGATAAAAACTTGAGGAAGGCAAGCAACATTTTAAGAGGCATTTGTCTTAGGTAAAGTCTTTGCCTAGTCTCTAGCCAAAGGAGGGCTGCTATACTCCTGCATGAAGGAGTGGGCCTCTTTTGCCAACACAGACAGTTCTGAGTATTCGGAAGTTTCAAAATTCTCAAATATGGTCAGCATTACCCTGATACCAAAGCCTGAAAAGGACACTACAATAAAAGAAAATTACAGACCAATATCCCCGATGAATATAGATGCAAATATTTTCAACAAAATAGTAGCGAATTGAATTCAACAACACATTAAAAGGATTATATGCGGGCTTCCCTGGTCGCGCAGTGGTTGAGAGTCCGCCTGCCGATGCAGGGGACACGGGCTCGTGCCCCGGTCTGGGAGGATCCCACATGCCGCGGAGTGGCTGGGCCCGTGAGCCATGGCCGCTGAGCCTGCGTGTCTGGAGCCTGTGCTCCGCAACGGAAGAGGCCACAACAGTGAGAGGCCTGCATACTGCCAAAAAAAAAAAAAAGGATTATACGCCATGACCAAGTGGGATGTAAGAATGGTTCAATGTACACAAATCAATAAATGTGATTAATATTAATTTTATCTTCCAAAGAAAAATTATATTATCATCTCAATTTTGCAGAAAATGCATTTGACAAAACACAACATTCTTTTATGATTAAAACCCTCAACAAATTGGGTATAGAAGGAACATACCTCAGTATAGTAAAGGCCATATATGACAAACCCACCTTAACATTATATTCAATGGCAAAAACTTAAAAGCTTTTCCTCTAAGATCAGGAACAAGACAAGGATGCCCACTCTCACCACTCTTATTCAACATAGTACTGGAAGTCCTAGCTAGAGCAAATAGGCAAGACAAAGAAATAAAAGGCATCCAAATCAGAAAGGAAGAAGTAAAATTGTCATTATTTTTAGTTGATGTGATCTTACATACAGAAAATTCCAAAGACTCAACTAAAAACTGTTGGAAAAATCAACAAATTCAGTAAAGTTGTAGGATATAAAATAAACATACAGCAATCAAATGCATTTCTATACACTAACAATGAAATATCTGAAAAAGAAATAAACAACCCCAGTCACAAGAGCATCAAAAACAATAAAATACTTAGGAATAAGTTTAATATAGGAAGTGAAAGATCTGTACAATGAAAACTACTTGATGAAAAAACTGAAGAAGAAACAGACAAATATCTTCTGTTCATGGATAAAAAGAATTGATATTATTAAAATGTCCATACTACCTGAAGTCAGCTATAGATTCATTGCAATCCCTATAAAAAATTCCAAGGGCGTTTTACACAGAAATAGAAAAAACAATTCTAAAACTTGTGTGTAACCACAAAAGACCCTGAATAGCCAAAGCAGTCCTGAGAAAGAACAAAGCCAGAGGCATCACACTTCCTGATTTCAAACTATTCTACAAAACTATAATAATTAAAACACTATGGTACTGGCATAAAGATAGACACAGAGCAATGGAACAGAATAGAGAGCTCAAAAATTAAACCTCCACTTATATGGTTAACTAACATTTGACATGGGAGCCAAGAACACTTAGTGGAGAAAAGATAGTCTCTTCAACAAATAGCCTTGGCAAAACTGGATAACCACATGCAAAACAATGAAATTTGATCCCTACCTTACCCCATTATCAAAAATGCACTTGAAATGGATCAAAGACTTAAGCATAAGACATGATAACATAAATCTCCTAGAAGAAGACACAGAGAATAAGCTCTTTTACATTGGTCTGGGCACTAATTTTTTTTGATATACGACCAAAAGCACAGGCAACAAAAGAAAAAAATCAACAAGTGGGACTACATTAAGCTCAAAAGCTTCTGCATGGCAAAAGAAACAATCAACAAAATGAAAAGGCAACCTATAAAATATGAGAAAAATATTTGCAAACCACATACAAGATAACGGGATAGGTCCTTCACTTCCTAGTTTAAATTTACTCCTAAGTATTTTATTGTTTTTCATGCTCTTGTGACTGGGATTGTTTTCTTCATTTCTTTTTCAGATATTTTATTGTTAATGTTTAGAAATGCAACTGATTTCTGTATGTTTATTTTATATCCTACAACTTTACTGAATTTCTTTATTAGTTCCAACAATTTTTGGTTGAGTTTTTAGAATTTTCTATATATAAGATCACATCATCTGCAAATAATGACAAGTTGATACTCCAAATATCCAACATATATAAAGAACTCATACAACACAATAACAAAAAGGAACAATCAAATTAAAAAATGGACAAAGGACCTGAATAAACATTTTTCCAAAGAAGACATAGAGATGGCCAAGAGATACATGAAAATATACTCAGCATTACTAATCATCAGGGAAATGAAAACCAAAACTTCAGTAAGATATCACCTCACACCTGTAAGAATGGCTATCAAGAAGACAAGAGAGAACAGATGCAGAGATAAGGGGAACACTTGCACACTGTTGGTGGAAATGTAAATTGGTTCAGCCAGTATAGAAAACAGTACGGTGATTCTTCAAAAATTAAAAACAGAACTTCCAGGAAACAATTCTATTTGCCGTCACATCAAAAAGAATAAAATACCTAGAAATAAACCTACCTAAGGAGGCAAAAGATCTGTTCTCCAAAAACTATATCATTGATGACAGAAACTGAAGACGACACAAACAGCTGCAAAGATATATCATGTTCTTGGATTGGAAGAATCAATATTGTTAAAATGACTATACTACCCAAGGCAATCTACAAATTCAATTCAATCCCTATCAAATTACCAATGGCATTTTTCACAGAACTAGAACAAAAAATTTTAAAATTTGTATGGAAACACAAAAGATCCCAAATAGCCAAAACAATCTTAAGAAAGAAAAACTGACCTGGAGGAATCAGGCTCCCTAACTTCAGACTATAATACAAAGCTACAGTTATCAAAACAGTATGGTACTGGCACAAGAACAGACATATGGACCAATGGAACAGAACAGAAAGCAAAGAAATAAACCCATGCATGAAGGGTCAATTAATCTACAACAAAGGAGGCAAGAATATACAATAGAGACAAGACAGTCTCTTCAAAAAGTGATGCTGGGAAAACTACACAGCTACATGTAAAAGAATGAAATTAGAACATTCTCTAACACTATACACAAAAATAAACTCAAAATGGATTAAAGACCTAAATGTAAGACCAGATACTATAAGACTCCTAGAGGAAAATGTAGCCAGAACACTCTTTGACATACATCGCAGAATTATTTTTTTGGATTTGTCTCCTAGAGTAAAGGAAATAAAAACAAAAATAAACAAATGGTATCTAATTAAACTTAAAATCTTTTGCACAGCAAAGGAAACGATAAACAAAACGAAAAGCCAACCTATGGACTGGGAGAAAATATTTGCAAAAGATGCTACCAACAAGGGATTAATTTCCAAAATATACAAACAGCTCATACAGCTCAGTATCAAAAAAAACAAACAACCCAAACAAAAAATGGACAGAAGACCTAAACAGACATTTCTCCAAAGAAGACATACAGATGGCCAACAGGCACATGAAAAGATGCTCAATATCACTAATTTTTAGAGAAATGCAAATCAAAACTGCGATGAGATATCATCTCACACCAGTCAGAATGGACACCATCAAAAAATCTACAAACAATAAATGCTGGAGAGGGTGTGGAGAAAAGGGAACCCTCTTGCACTGTTGGTGGGAATGTAAATTGATACAGCCACTATGGAGAACAGTATGGAGGTTCCTTAAAAAACTAAAAATAGAACTACCATACGACTCAGCAATCCCACTATTGGGCATATATCCTGAGAAAACCATAATTCAAAAAGAGTCATGTACCACAATGTTCATTGCAGCTCTATTTATAATAGCCAGGACATGGAAGCAACCTAAGTGTCCATTGACAGATGAATGGATAGAGAAGATGTGGAACATATATACAATGGAATATTACTCAGCCATAAAAAAGAATGAAATAATGCCATTTGCAGCAACATGGATGGACCTAGAGATTATCATATTAAGTGAAATAAGTCAGACAGAAAGACAAATATCCTATGATATCACTTACATGTGGAATCTAAAACAATGATACAAATGAACATATTTACAAAATAGAAATAGACTCACAAGACATAGAAAACAAACTCATGGTTACCAAAGGAATAGCAAGTCGGGGGTGGGGGAGAGATAAACTACGAGTTTGGGATTAACATATACACATTCCTATATATAAATTAGATAAACAACAAGGAGCTACTGTATAGCACAGAGAACTATACTCAATATCTTGTAATAACCTATAATGGAAAAGAATCCAGAAAAGAAATATTTATATGTATAACTGAATCACTTTGCTGTACAGTTGAAACTAACAGAACATTGTAAATTAACTATACTTCAATTTAGAACATCCATATGATCTAGCAGTCCCATTTCTGGGTATATGTCCAAGCGAAATGAAAACAGGAACTCTAAGAGATATCTGCACTCCCATGTTTATGCCAGCATTATTCACAATAGCCAGGATATGGAAACAACCCAAATGCCCATTATGGAATGAATAGATAAAGAATACAAACACACACACAGGAATATTATTCTGCCATGAGAAAGAAGGAAATCTTGCCATTTGTGAAAACATGGATGGGACTTGAGGATATGAAGCTAAGTGAGATAAGTCAGACAGGGAAAAACAAGTACTGGATGGTATCACTCACGTGTGGAATCTAAAAGAAGTTGAACTCATAAAAACAGAGAGTAGAATGGTGGTCCCCAGCGACTGGAGGGCAGTTTTGGTGGAACTGAGGAGATGTTGTTTAAGGGTACAAACTTGGAACTAGTAGATAAATAAGTCCTGGAGATCTAATGGACACCTTAGTGATTATAGATAACAAGACTGTATTGCAAACTTCAAAGCTGCTAAGAGACCAGATCTTAATTATTCTCACCCCCCTAAAAAAGGAATGATAATTATGTGATGTAATAGACGTGTTAGCTGATGCTACGTTCATAATCACACTGCAATATATAAATGTATCTAATCAACACATTGTACACTTTAAACTTACACAAAGTTATGTGTCGATTATATCTTCATAAAAATAAAATAAAAATTCTTTTCAGTTGCATTTACTCTGATGTATGTCCCCAGCCTTGTTCTCAGCATCCCACTCCTTCTCTTTCAGGACCATGAGCATGAGTAGAATTGCTGAGGACATCAGAGTAAACACAATTAGACTTGCTAGAGCTGTGCATTCACACACACACACACACACACACACACACACACACACACACACACACTTTACTTATTTATTTTGGTAAATTTACAATTGTTAGAAACAGATCCTGGAGCTAATTTTCAGTCCCAACGTTTGCAGGAGATGAAATCTCTTTAAACATTGCCAAATAAGTTTTCTTATTTCTACACTATGCCTCAAGTTGATAACTGACTGACCTGAGGCTAGAATTTTCTTCCTTCAATTTGTCAGTAGCACCTAACAGTAGCCACCCAATTTCAGAGTCTTTACAATTATTACCGTCCCCATATCTTTCAAATACCAGCCATCCTATACAAGTGCATTTTTTCCCACTTGTATCCCCTCCCAGTTGACCACAGGTAAGAGACTTAGTAATTGATACTACAGCATGTGGGGATTATCACCCCAAATTACCATTAATAATAGGGTCTCTGCTGTCATCTGGACAATGAACGATACAATTCCAAAACCCTATTCTCAGAACCTGCTTCCTAAGACCATTTCTGATGCTCTTAGCTGAGTTCTTGCAGAAGCAGACCTCAAGATAAAGATTTGAATGCAATGAGTTTACTCAGGAGATGATACCAGGACTCAGTAGTAGGAGGAAGGGGAAGAATGTGGCCAATAATGGGTACATTATCACAAGAGGTATAACTGTGAATAACTAGAGCTTAATCCTGAAGGGGAACTCCGGAAAATTGTGTAAATGTGTGCCTTAGAGTTTGCCATGGAAGGGACTGTTTATATACCAACTTCCAGCAGTCATTGTGAGAGTGTTAGTTTTCTAGCCCTTTTGACTGCTAATGGGTGCGGGGTTTCCTTCTGGAGTGATGAAAATATTCTGGAAATGGATAGTGGTGATGGTTGCCCAAACTTGAGAATATACTAAAAAACACTAAATTATATACTTTAATTTTTATTATAGGTGAATTATACCTCATATAGTATTGATATATACAATTTGTCACTCCAGATAAAATGGATGTAGGTTTAATACATTCTGTTTAATAGTTAACCATAGATAGGGATGTTCCACAGTTAATTCAACCATTTATCTACTGATGGACAGTGAGGTTATTTATTGCTTTTTTGTCTCTACAACATATTTGTCTATATTTATTCCTGTTTATTTGTGCTTTTATTGTATAGAGAAGATTCCAGATAGGGCCATTTCTGGCCAGTTTTTAGCAGATGCATTAAATTACCTTGTAAAAATTTAAAAATTCACATTCCTACCAGCAATATATGAGAGTGCTCACTTCCATACACTCTCACCAAATTTCTTTTTTGACTTTGAGAGGTAACAATTATTTTTTATTTCCACTTGAGATTCAGTATTTTTAAATGTCTATTGGCCTTTCTCAGTTCCTACTTTTCCTATCATTTGTCAGTACATATTACTATATAAAAGCTGTTAAATGTTATCATGTGCCACATCAGATATTTTTCTGCTTTATTCTGTCGGTGTAATGAATTATATCAATTATTTCCTAATCATTATATTTGGAATAAAATCTCTTTGGCCATATATGCTGTGATTTGAATAATTAGAATTTCTATTTTCACTTACAATATTTATATTCCTACTTATAAATAATATTGATCTAGAGTTCTCTTTTTAGTTATATTTATCTGGTTTCATTATTTAGCCTGCCCTGGCTTCATAAATATGACCTGTGGGATCTCCTCATCTTTTTCTGTGAATAGTTAAAATAACAGGAACCATCTGTTCTTTGAGGCTAGATAGTCGTCAGTCATAAAAATCTCTGGTCCTGGTGCCTTTCTAAATGGCAGATCTTGAGCTATGTTTGTAATTTCTCTTATGTGTAATTGTTTATTCAACTCTCTATTACTTCTTAAGTGAACCTGGGTTATTTACATTTTGCTAGAAAATCATACTTTTCCTTAAGATTCCTGTATAGTTTACATATTCTTTTACAATTTTTAAAATGTCTTTCCCTCTTTTCCAATTCCTAATGTTGTATGTTTTCATTAGGTTTTGCCTTTAACTAGGGTTTTGCCCTTAATTAGGTTTCCCAGGGTTAATTAATTAAATTGAAGCATCAACTTTGTTTTTATCTCTTTTTTAGTTGTTTTTCTTTCATTAATTTCATGAATTCTTTCCTCCTATTCTCTTTAGGTTTATTGCTTTTGTTTTCTATTTGTTCAGTAGCATGTTTAGTTTATTTTCAGTCCATTTGAAATAAAACACTTTGAGTTATTTTCGTTTGAATACAGATTTACTATCTCTCATAATTTTTTTGATAAAGAGTATTCTCATTTTTACTACTTTATAGATAATTTTCCATTTCCATTTTCTTTATCTTTGCTTGCAGGATGGTTTAAAAGAGTTTTTAAAGGCTCTTTTTAAACTGAAAGAGAAATACATGTCCATGGGATCATACTCAAACAGTATAAACGGCTACACTGAAACAAGCAAGTCTATCTCCCAGCACAGACCCCCTACTCCTCTCTGGCCGTAACTAATATTATCAGATTCTGGTGTTTCCTTTTAGTAATATGAATATACTGTACAAATACATGTTTTGAAAACTATTCCTTAACTCCTAATTTAATTCATTAGGAGGCTTCTCAAGGCCATTTGTATGATAGATTTGAAGAGCACAAGCCTTGTCTCTAATCCTTTACTGCCTGCTTCCACCTGCCAACAATATTTCTACAGTTCAAATCTGAGAAAGGGCCATAGACTGGACTCACTTGGCCTTCTAAATTTGTGAATTTCTGATAATGGTTTTATTTTCTTTGCTGTGGAAGACGAATTATGCTGTCCCAGCCTCTTGATCTCACGTGTACTGGTGAGAATTAATGATTTCCTTAAATTCATCTGTTAAGCATCTAAGTGATGGCCCCCGCTCTTGGCTCCTCTGGCTTATATCTTGCGGTGGTAATGCCAAGAGGTATGTGCAATGTTGTAGCCCATAAGCTCCATCTGTCTTTTTCCCCAAACCACCACAAATAAATAATTATTCTAAGTAAAATCTATGCTTACCTTGAAAGAAGGCTCCAAAGGCAAATTCTCCAGCAGCCTCTGCTTCATCCAGATTGTCAAACCTAAACACCTGCTGTGGTAGGCAAGTCCTGAAATGGTTCCTAATGAGCTCCATGGCCTGTTATGTTCTTGTGTAATCCCCTCTGTGTGTGTGTGAGCTGAAGGAGGTTGCCATACTGCAGAGACCCACATGGCAAGGAACTAAGGGCAGCCTCTAGCCAATAGCGAGCAAGAAACTGAAGCCCTCTGTTCAACATCCTGCAAAGAACTGCATCCTGCCAGCTACCCGAGTGAGCTTCTCATCCCTCTGAGTCAACCCTTCATGTGACTGCAGCCTTCTCAGAGACCCAGTGTCAAGAGAACCCAGTTAAGCTGTGCTCAAACTCCTGACACACAGAAACTGGCACCAATAAATACTGTTGCTTTTAGCCACTAAGTTTTAGGGTAATTTTTTATGAAGCAATAAATAGACCTGTGTTTCAGAAATTCCTTATAAAATGGTGATTACTGGGATTTGCTTTTTCAGATAATTGGTCTGGAAAAGAGTTATGTGCCCCATCAAACCCCAAGCACCCTGTTCCCATCAGCCCATGCTTTCTGAAAAAACCACAGGTGCAGATTTTGGAGATAGAAAAAACAAAAAAAAGATAATTTAAATGTGATCAGGGAGAGAATAGGACTTAAAAAAATATTACCACTACATGCCTATTAGAATGGCTAAGATAAAAAATACCAACAATACCAAGTCCTGAAGAAGATACAGACCAACTTGATCTCTTTGTTGGTGAGACTGTAAAACGGTATTAGCCACTTTAGAAACCATTTTTGCAGGGGTTTTTTTAAACGAAGTTAAACACACTTACTGTGTTACTGAGTCCAAGCTCGCTCTGCTGGCCATACAACAGGCCAATGAATCGGAGATGAGGTGCCGAAGCAAGGAATACGACTTTATTCGGAAAGCCAGCAGACGCAGAAGATGGCAGACTAGTGTCTCTGAAGAACCATTTTATGGGGGTCTGGATGCCAGTTTCTTTAATAGAATCAGAGAGGCAGAGGCGGTGAGGAAGTAAAGTAAAAAGGGCCATCAGTCTTGAAAAACATCTCCTGGAATGGCCAGCCTCAGGCAAGGAATGTGTTAATTTCTTCTTTTCTGCGAGATCCACAGGTGGGCAGGGTCAGATTGTCTCCCTGTGAGCTGAACAAAGGCACTTTAGTTTAACAGTCAGGCAGAGGGGCAGGGTTCCCAAAAACAATGAAAAGCAAAGGTTAAAGTCAAAGAAACAGATCGAACATGGAGTCCGATTTAGCTCTTCCCTGTTACAACTGCATTGCCCAGCCATCACATTTATGGGTATTTATTCTATAGAAATGAAAGCTTTGTTCATACAAAAACCTATACATGGATGTTTATAGTAACCTTATATGAAGTAGCCCAAACCTGACCTGGTATATTAGCCAGCATTCTCCAGACAGCAGAACCAATAGGACATAGGAGATAGATAGATATAGATATAGATATAGATATAGATATAGATATTGTTTTGAGGAGTTGACTCATGCAATTATGGCAAATGGCAAGTTTAAAATCTGCAAGGTGGGATGGCAGGCTGGAACCAGGAAAAGCCAGTATTGCAATTCAAGTCCAAAGGCTGTCTGCTGGCAAAATTCTCCTTTGCTTGGGGAAAGTCAGTCTTTTGTTATATTTAAGTCTTTAACTTATTAATGAAGCCCACCCACACAATGGAGGGCAATATGCTGTGCGCAGCGTCCACTGATTTAAATGTTAATTTCATCCAAAACCACCTTCATGGAAAAATCCAGAATATTTGACCACATATCTGGCACTGTGGACCAGGCAACTTGACATATAAAATTAACTACCATAAGTCCACTCCTTGTCAACTTTATATACACACACATATACATTCATAACAAAGTAAGGAGGAAGTACTCATGATAATTATAGTTCTTGCTTCTGTAAATAGTCACGTGGTCATAGCTGGTATTCATAATTACCTTCTTCCACTACCCATTCTGTATTCCTTTTGCCCTCAGCAAATATCTCAGATGGTTATACTTCCGTACCTGGTAAGATGACCCAAACCTCCATTCCAGAAGGATCTGGGCCATTAGTAGTGCAGCCTGGGTTGGATTTTCCATTGACTTTCCATCAATTTTAATCACAGAGCTTAGTAAATAAGGGATGCCCTAAGGGATCTCCTGGGGCATATCCCTAGGAAGGGATACTCTTCCATAAACCCATTGTGAAGTCATAGTCCGCTTTCCCCTTGGTAGTCAGAATCGATTACCCAAATGAGTACAGTAACTGCTTTCCTGGCTTATTGATTCAAAGGCACGCAGAGCCCAAAGTGGCTAGGTGGGAGTCTTAATTTCCAGTTCAATAGAATTATTGTTGTGTCTCCTGGTGGAAGCATTACTTCCTTTGATGCTAAGAACTCCAGGACAGCAAAGTATAGGGTCACAGAAATAGGAAGCAAAAATTTTGCTAGTGAGTCAGTAGGAGTAATGATGAGTGGTACCACTCCCATTTCCACCCCTTGATTCCTGGACCTGTGAATCCTGGTTATGGGAAAAATTGCATCATACAGTGGACCAGTGTCTAAAATAGGGAGCGTACAGTGGAGATTAATTTCCAGAAAAAAAACTAGGTCCTAAGCCAAAGAAACATGTCAAGACAACAGGAAGATGTTTTGCACCCTCAGTTTGAACAGTAGTGACCTGAGAAGACATTGTAGGAAAATGCAAACTTCATTTATATTTTTTACATTTATTCTCTTTTATTAAATCTCATCCCCAAATACGCAGAGTGCTTTAAGTAGGTTCAGGTAGGTATATGGTATATTTTTCCAGCTTCTGGAGAGGGGTGGGGCACAAGCCAAGGGAAGTCTCCAATACCCCTCTACTAACGGCTCTGGGTTCCTCGTGCCAGGGTTAGCATTAACAGAGAGTGACATTCTCTCTCCTGTAAACCATGAGTACAAGGAGGCAGGAGGGCACCACCTTCTTTTCACTTATTCTCAATGATGATATCCTAGGAGGAAGGAAAACAGAATGGCAGAAAGTGTTGGAAGGGGTTGATGTCAAGACTGCGGTTTTGTGGACCATGTGTGTTTAAGAGAAAAGAAGGAAATTTAGGACTGGACTGTGGAGAGGAAATCTTTGCAGTGGAGAGGAAATCTGTGCAGTGCTCACCATTCCATTGTGAGTAGGAAAAAAATCAAATTTGTATTTTTAAAAATTAAAAGGTAAGCCAAGAGGTTTTTTTTTAAACAATCATCTATTTGATGAAACCTTGTCGGATAGGCAAGAAAAAACTCATTTTTATTGTTATGTTACATTAAGTCACTCATAAATTTTGTGTTAATACCAAATGCAGTTATCTGCACAGGAATGTGGGAATTAAAAATAGCAACTCCTGTGCCCATTTATTTTTATTACATGAACCCTTCTGAACATAGATAGAAAAGGGCTCTTTCAAAACATTTTCTAGTACTCCTCCCTTCTGCTTGGTTTTAAGTTATGAGGATACTCAGAGGCTTTCTCATGTGGCTGTTGATTTCTTAAAGCTGTTTTCACTTTGGACCATCTAAATGAAGTTGTTCTACCTGGTAGAATCCTGCATAACTTTGAGAAGCAATTACTTTAGGCAAAACTTTTAACAGGAAATTAAGGGCCAGTGTTAAAGAATAAAACTTACCCCTTCCTCTGTCCCATATTCTGAAACACACATAATCATGACAACTTTTGCTTATAGCAGCCATGGCTGCTAGGCTTATTTTGTAATTTCCCAGGATATGAATGTCACTCACAGACGATTGCTTTGTTGTTGTTGTGTTATTGTTGATTTTTTAAAATCGTTATTGCAGTATAATTGCTTTACAATGGTGTGTTAGTTTCTGCTTTATAACAAAGTGAACCAGCTATACATATACATATATCCCCATATATCCTCCCTCTTGCATTTCCCTCCCACCCTCCCTATCCCACCCCTCTAGGCAGTCACAAAGCACTGAGATGATCTCCCTGTGCTATGCAGCTGCTTCCCACAAGCTATCTATTTTACATTTATATAAGTCCATGCCACTCACTTCATTGCAGCCTATACCCTTCCCACTCCCCCTGTCCTCAAGTCCATTCTCTACATCTGCGTCTTTATTCCTGTCCTACCCCTAGGTTCTACATAACTTTTTTTTAGATTCCATATATATGGGTTAGCATACGGTATTTGTTTTTCTCTTTCTGACTTACTTCACTCTGTATGACAGACTCTAGGTCCATCCACTCACTGCAAATAACTCATTTTCGTTTCTTTTTATGGCTGAGTAATATTCCATTGTATATATGTGCCACATCTTCTTTATCCATTCATCTGTCGATGTACACATAGGTTGCTTCCATGTCCTGTTTATTGTAAATAGAGCTGCAATGAACATTTTGGTACATGACTCTTTTTGAATTATGGTTTTCTTAGGGTATATGCCCAGTAGTGGCATTGCTGGTTCGTATGGTAGTTCTATTATTAGTTTCTTAAGGAACCTCCATACTGTTCTCCATAGTAGCTGTATCAATTTACATTCCCACCAACAGTGCAAGAGGGTTCCCTTTTCTCCACACCCTCTCCAGCATTTATTGTTTCTAGATTTTTTGATGATGGCCATTGTGACCATCATCACAATGTGAGGTGATACCTCATTGTAGTTTTGATTTGCATTTCTCTAATGATTAGTGATGTTGAGATTCTTTCATGTGTTTGTTGGCAATCTGTATATCTTCTTTGGAGAGATGTCTATTTAGGTCTTCTGCCCATTTTGGGATTGGGTTGTTTGTTTTTTGATATTGAGCTGCATGAGCTGCTTGTAACTTTTGGAGATGAATCCTTTGTCAGTTGCTTCATTTGCAAATATTTTTTCCCATTCTGAGGGTTGTCTTTTCATCTTGTTTATGATTTCCTTTGCTGTGCAAAAGCTTTTAAGTTTCATTAGCCATTTTTTAATTTTTGTTTTTATTTCCATTTCTCTAGGAGGTGGATCAAAAAGGATCTTGCTGTGATTTATGTCATAGAGTGTTCTGCCTATGTTTTCCTCTAAGTTTTATACTGCCTGGCATTACATTTATGTCTTTAATCCATTTTGAGTTTATGTGTGTATGGTGGTTAGGAAGTATTCAAATTACATTCTCTTACATGTAGCTGTCCAGTTTTCCCAGCACCACTTATTGAAGAGGCTGTCTTTCGTCCATCGTATATTCTTGCCTTCTTTATCAAAAATAAGATGACCATATGTGCGTGGGTTTATCTCTGGGCTTTCTATCCTGTTCCATTGATCTATATTTCTGTTTTTGTGCCAGTACCGTATTGTCTTGATTACTGTAGCTTTGTAGTATAGTCTGAAGTCAGGGAGCCTGATTCCTCCAGTTCCATTTTTCTTTCTCAAGATTGCTTTGGTTCTTCGGGGTCTTTTGTCTTCCCACACAAATTGTGAAATTTTTTGTTCTAGTTCTGTGAAAAATGCCATTGGTAGTTTGATAGGGATTGCATTGAATCTGTATATTGCTTTGGTTAGTATAGTCATTTTTAACAATGTTGATTCTTTCAATCCAAAATCATGGCATATCTCTCCATCTGTTTGTATCATCTTTAATTTCTTTCATCGGTGTCTTATAGTTTTCTGCATACAGGTCTTTTGTCTCCTTAGGTAGATTTATTCCTAGGTATTTTATTCTTTCTGTTGCAGTGGTAAATGGGAGTGTTTCCTTAATTTCTCTTTCAGATTTTTCATCATTATTGTATAGGAATAAAAGAGATTTCTGTGCATTATTTTTGTATCCTGCTACTTTACCAAATTCATTGATTAGCTTTAGTAGTTTCTGGTAGCATCTTTAGGATTCTCTATGTATAGTATCATGACATCTGCAAACAGTGACAGCTTTACTTCTTCTTTTCCAATTTAGATTCATTACTTTTTCTTCTATGATTGCTGTGGCTAAAACTTCCAAACTACGTTGAATAATAGTGGTGAGAGTGGGCAACCTTGTCTTGTTCCTGATCTTAGTGGAAATGGTTTCAGTTTTTCACCATTGAGAATGATGTTGGCTGTGGGTTTGTCATATATGGCCTTTATTATGTTAGGTAAGTTCCCTCTATGACTACTTTTTGGAGAGTTTTTATCATAAATGGTTGTTGTATTTTGTTGAACGCTTTTTCTGCATCTATTGAGATGATCATATGGTTTTTCTCCTTCAATTTGTTAATATTGTGTATCACACTGATTGATTTGCATATATTTAAGAATCCTTGCACTCCTGGGATAAACCCCACTTGATCATAATGTATGATCCTTTTAATGTGCTTTTGGATTCTGTGTGCTAGTATTTTGTTGAGGATTCTTCCATCTATGTTCATCAGTGATATTGGCCTGTAGATTTCTTTCTTTGTGACATCTTTGTCTGGTTTTGGTATCAGGGTGATGGTGGCCTCGTAGAATGAGTTTGGGAGTGTTCCTCTCTCTGCTATATTTTGGAAGTGTTTGAGAAGGATAGGTGTTAGCTCTTCTCTAAATGTTTGTTAGAATTTGCCTGTGAAGCCATATGGTCCTGGACTTTTGTTTGTTGGAAGATTTTTAATCACAGTCTCAATTTCAGCACTTGTGATTGGTCTATTTATATTTTCTATTTCTTCCTGGTTCAGTCTCGGAAGGTTGCACTTTTCTAAGAATGTGACCATTTCTTCCAGGTTGTCCATTTTAATGGCATATAGTTGCTTGTAGTAATCCCTCATGATTCCTTGTACTTCTGCAGGGTCAGTTGTTACTTCTCCTTTTTCATCTCTAATCCTGTTGATTTGAGTCTTCTCCCTTTTTTTCCTGATGAGTCTGGCTAATGGTTTATCAATTTTGTTTATCTTTTGAAAGAACCAGCTTTTAGTTTTATTGATCTTTGCTATTGTTTCCTTCTTTTTCATTTATTTCTTATGTGATCTATATGATTTCTTTCCTTCTGTGAACTTGGGGTTTCTTTGTTCTTTCTCTAATTGCTTTAGAAGTAAGGTAAGGTTGTTTATTTGAGATGTTTCTTGTTTCTTGATGTAGGATTGTATTGCTATACGCTTCTCTCTTATAACTTCTTTTGCTGCATCCCATAAGTTTTGCGTCATTGTGTTTTCATTGTCATTTGTTTCTAGGTATTTTTTGATTTCCTCTTTGATTTCTTCAGTCATCTCTTGGGTATTAAGTAGTGTATTGTTTGCCCTTCATGTGTTTGTATTTTTTACAGATTTTTTTCCTCTAATTGAAATCTAGTCTCATAGCGCTGTGGTCAGAAAAGATACTTGATACAGTTTCAATTTTTGTAAATTTTCCAAGGCTTGATTTTTGACCCAAGATACGATCTGTCCTGGAGAATGTTCCATGAGCACTTGAAAAGAAAGTGTATTATGTTGTTTTTGGATGGAATGTCCTATAAATATCAATTGAGTCTATCTTGTTCAATGTATCATTTAAAGCTTGTGTTTCCTTATTTATTTTCATTTTGGATGATCTGTCCATTGGTGAAAGTGGGGTGTTAAAGTCCCCTACTATGTTTGTGTTAGTGTCGATTTCCTCTTTTACGGCTGTTAGCATTTGCCTTATGTATTGAGGTGCTCCTATGTTGGGTGCATACATATTTACAATTGTTATATCGTCTGTTTGGATTGATCCCTTGATCATTCTGTAGTGTTCTTTGTCTCTTGTAATAGTCTTTATTTTAAAGTCTATGTTTTCTGATATGAGAGATGCTACTCCAGCTTTCTTTTGATTTCCATTTGCATGGAATATCGTTTTCCATCCCCTCACTTTCAGTCTGTATGTGTCCCTAGGTCTGAAGTGGGTCTTTTGCAGACAGCATATATACAGTTCTTGTTTTTGTATCCATTCAGCCAGTCTGTGTCTTTTGGTTGGAGCATTTAATCCATTTACATTTAAGGTAATTATCGATATGTATGTTCCTATTACCATATTCTTAATTGTTTTGGGTTATTGTAGGTCTTTTCCTTCTCTTGTGTTTCCTGCCTAGATAAGTTCCTTTAGCACTTCTTGTAAAGCTGGTTTGGTGGTACTGAATTCTCTTAGCTTTTGCTTGTCTGTAAAGCTTTTAATTTCTCCATCAAATCTGAATGAGATCCTTGCTGGGTAGAGTAATCTTGGTTGTAGGTTTTTCCCTTTCCTCACTTTAAATATGTCCTGCCACTCCCTTCTGGCTTGCAGAGTTTCTGCTGAAAGATAAGCTGTTAACATTATGGGGATTCCCTTGTATGTTATTTGTTGCTTTTCCCTTGCTGCTTTCAATACTTTTTCTTTGTATTTAATTTTTGATAGTTTATTATGTGTCTTGGCATGTTTCTCCTTGGATTTATCCAAGGAGATATATATGGGACTCTCTGCACTTCCTGGACTTGATTGACTATTTTCTTTCCCATATGAGGGAAGTTTTCAACTATAATCTCTTCAAATATTTTCTCAGTCCATTTCTTTTTCTCTTCTTTTTCTGGGACCCCTATAATTTGAATGTTGGTGTGTTTAATGTTGTCCCAGAGGTCTCTGAGACTGTCCTCAATTCTTTTCATTTTTTTCTTTATTCTGCCCTGCAGAAGTTATTTCTACTATTTTATCTTCCAGGTCACTTATCGGTTCTTCTGCCTAAGTTATTCTGCTATTGATTCCTTCTAGAGAATTTTTAATTTCACTTATTGTGTTGTTCATCATTGTTTGTTTGCTGTTTAGTTCTTCTAGGTCCTGGTTAAACGTTACTTTTATTTTCACTATTCTATTTCCAAGATTTTGGATCATCTTTACTATCATTACTCTGAAAAAAATAAAATAAATTAAAATAGAAAGTAAAAAATAATTATTAAAAATTTTTTTAAAATTGAAGTAATTAAAAAAATAAAACAAAAAACGGACAGACAGAACCCTAGGTCAAATGGTAAAAGCAAAGCTATGCAGACAAAATCACACAGAGTAGCATACACATACACAGTCACAGAAAGAGAAAAGGAAAAAAAAAAAAAAATATATATATATATATATAGTTGCTCCCAAAGTCCACCACCTCAATTTGGGATGATTCATTGCCTATTCAGGTATTCCAGAGATGCAGGGTACATTAAGTTGATTGTGGAGATTTAATCCTCCTGAAGCTGCTGGGAGAGACTTCTCTTTCTCTTCTTTGTTCACACAGCTCCTGGGGTTCAGCTTTGGATTTGGCCCCATCTCTGCATGTAGGTCACCTGAGGGCATCTGTTCCCTGCTCAGACAGGAGGGGGTTAAAGGTGCAGCTGATTCTGGGGCTCTGGCTCACTCAGGTCGGGGGGAGGTGGGGTACAGAATGCAGGGCGAGCCTGCGGTGGCAGGGGTCGGCATGACAGTGCAACAGCCTGAGGCGTGCCGTGTGTTCTCCTGAGGAAGTTCTCCTGGGGAAGTTCTCCCTGGATAGCGGCACCCTGGCAGTGGCGGGCTGCAAAGGCTCCTGGGAGGGGCAGTGTGGATAGTGACCGGTACTTGCACATAGGTGTCTTGGTGGCTGCAGCAGCAGCCTTAGCATCTCATGCCCGTCTCTGGTGTCCGCGCTGATAGCCGTGGCTTGCACCTGTCTCTGAAGCTCGTTTAGGCCGTATTCTGAATCCCCCGTCCTCATGCACCCCGAAACAATGATCTCTTGCCTCTTAGGCAGTTCTAGACTTTTTCCCGGACTCCCTCCTGGCTAGCTGTGGTGCACTAGCCCCCTTCGGGCTGTGTTCACACAGCTAACCCCAGTCCTCTCCCTGGGGTCTGAACTCCGAAGCCCAAGCCTCAGCTCCCAGCTCCTACCCTTCCTGGCAGGTGAGCAGACAAGCCTCTCGGGCTGGTGAGTGCTGGTCGGCACTGATGCTCTGTGCGGGAATCTCTCCACTTTGCCCTCTGCACCCCTATTGCTGTGCTCTCCTCTGTGGCTCCGAAGGTCCCCTCCCCCCCCCGCCAACCCCACCCCGTCTCCGCCATTGAAGTGGCTTCCTACTGTGTGGAAATTCTTCCTCCTTCACAGCTCCCTCCCAGTGGTGCAGGTCAGGTCCCTATTCTTTTGTCTCTGGTTTTTCTTTTGCCCTACCCAGGTACGTGGGGGTGTTTCTTGCCTTTTGGGAAGTCTGAGGTCCTCTGCCAGCATTCAGTAGGTGTTCTGTAGGAGTTGGTGCACATGTAGACGTATTTTTGATGTATTTGTGGGGAGGAAGGTGATCTCCACGTCTTACTCTTCTGCCATCTTGAAGGTCTCCCTATTGTTGAGTTTTGAGAATTCTTTACTCTAGATTTAAGTCCTTTGTCAGATATTTGTAGTTTGCAAATATTTTCTCCCAGTCTGTAGCTTGTCTATTCCCAGAGCAAGAATTTTTAATTTTGTTGAAGTCATATTCGCCAATTTTTCTTTTGTGCATTATGCTTTTGGTGTCATGTATAGAAACTTTTCACCTTGTCTTGGATCCCAAAGATTTTGTCTCACATTATTTTTTATATTTTACATTTCAATATATGATTCATTTTGAGATCATTTGTGTCTCAAGTGTGAAGTTTAGGTCAAGTTTTTTTTTTTTTTTTTTAACCTAGGGATTTCTAATTGTTTCAGCATCATTTGTTGAAAGGCTATTCTGACTCCATTGAATTGTTTTTGAACCTTTGTTTAAAACCTGTTGAGCATATTTGCATAGGTATAGTTTCTGGTTCTCTACTCTGTTTCATTGATCTGTGTGTCTATCCCACTACCAATACCACATACTCTTGATTAGTGTAGCTATATAATACATCTTGAAATTGGATAGAGTGATTTCTCCCATTTAAAAAATTTTGCCTTTCCGTATAAATTTTGGAAGAGTCTTGTCTCCATCTTCAAAATGTCTTGCTGTGATGTTGATAGGAATTGTCTTAAATCTGTATATGGATTTGGAGACAATTTTGTCATCTTTGCTATGTTGAATTTCCAATTTATATTCTCAGTATGCCTCCCCATTTAATCTTCTTTGATTTCTCTCATCAGTGTTTGTAGTTTTCCATATACAATCTTGTACATACTTTGTTAGATTTACACCTAGGTATACTTTTTTTTTTTTGAGCAATTGTAAATTGCATTGTATTTTAAATTTTGGTTTCCACATAGTTATTACTAGCTTACTAGTGTATAGATAAACTATTTTTATATGTTGCTCTTAAATATTTTGAGACCTTGTTGAAGTCACTTGTTAATTCTGAGAGAGCTGGCTTATTTTTTTAGATAGTTTAGTTTTTCCTTTCCCATCTGTATGCCTTTTATTTCCTTTTCTTGCCTTACTGTGCTGGCTAGAATTTTCAAAATTATGGTGAATTAGGGTGATGAGAGTGGACATCCTTCTCTTCTTTCTGATCTTAAGGGGAAGTGTTCAATCTTCCATCATTAAGCATAATGTTAGATGTAGGCTTTTTGTAGATGTTCCTATCAAATTAAGGAACTTCCTAGTTTTCTGGTTTTTTTTTTCATGCATGGGTGTTGGTTTTGTTTTTTTTTTTTTTTTTGCGGTACGTGGGCCTCTCACTGTTGTGGCCTCTCCCGTTGCAGAGCACAGACTCCGGACGCGCAGGCTCAGCAGCCATGGCTCACGGGCCTAGCCACTCCGCAGCACGTGGGATCTTCTCGGACCGGGGCACGAACCCATGTCCCTTGCATCGGCAGGTGGACTCTCAACCACTGCGTCACCAGGGAAGCCCGGTGTTGAATTTTTCAAATGTTTTTTCTAAAGTTTTATGATCGCATAATATTTCTTCTTTAGTCTGTTAAAATGGTGGCATGCACTGACTGATTTTTGAATACTGAACCAGCCTAGATCTTGCATCTTCTGACCAATATCCTTCATGAACATAGAAAAATTCTAAATGGAATCGAAGCAAATTTGCATTAGTTTTCTGTTGCTGCAGCCACAAATTACCACAAACTTAGTGGCTTAAAACAGCAAAAATTTAATCTCTTACAGTTCTGGGTATGCAAAATTGGTTTCACTAGGCTAAAGTCAAGGTGTCAACAAATCTGTTTCTTTTTGGAGGCCCTAGGATGCAATCCATTTCCTTGCCTCTTCCAGTCTCCAGGAGCTGCCTACATTCTTTGGTTCATGGTCCTCTTCATCCATACATACACCTATGGGGGTAGCATCTTCAAATTTCTCCATCCCTCTGCTTCTGCAGTAACACTGCTTTCTGTATGTCTCCTCTTGACTCCTTCTTAGAAGGCACTGGGCCCAAAAAAATAATCCAGGATTATTTCTCCACTTGAGATCCTTAATTACACTGCAAAGTCCCTTTTGCCATATAAGGTAACAAATTTAGCCTACCACACTCTATTTCTGTGTACTGTCTTTGGTTTTGGTATCTGGGTAATACTATGTCATCTCAGTTTTATTTTTTGTAACAAAATTCTGCTGTGATGAGACTTTTTTTTTAAGATGTTGGGGGTAGGAGTTTATTAATTTATTTATTTTTGCTGTGTTGGGTCTTCGTTTCTGTGCGAGGGCTTTCTCTAGTTGTGGCAAGTGGGGGCCACTCTACATCGTGGTACGCAGGCCTCTCACTATCGCAGCCTCTCTTATTGCAGAGCACAGGCTCCAGACGCGCAGGCTCAGTAGTTGTGGCTCACGGGCCTAGTTGCTCCGCGACATGTGGGATCCTCCCAGACCAGGGCTCGAACCCGTGTCCCCTGCATTAGCAGGCAGATTCTCAACCACTGTGCCACCAGGGAAGCCTGAGACATTACATTTTAAATTTTGTAATTTTTTCTTACTGTTGCTTTCCCATGAGTTGGGAATATTGTGATGAGTACTTAGTCTGATAACGTATATATTGCATTCTTTTAGCATAGGTAGAGTGTCATTTAATACACATAATGCTTTGCCACTGAATTCAATAAAAAAAAATCCACACTTCACTGTGATTAAAAGTGTGACATTTGGGGCTTCCCTGATGGCGCAGTGGTTGAGAGTCCACCTGCCGATGCAGGGGACAGGGGTTTGTGCCCCGGTCCGGGAAGATCCCACATGCCGCAGAGCGGCTAGGCCCGTGAGCCATGGCCACTGAGCCTGCACGTCCGGAGCCTGTGATCCGCAATGGGAGAGGCCACAACAGTCAGAGGCCTGCGTACCACAAAAAAAAAAAAAAAAAAAAAAAAAAAGTGTGACATTTGACAGCCATTTTTCTCTTTTTATTTTTACATGATGGGTATGCACTGGTACTAAAAAAATTGCAGTATCGTAGTGTTTGTGACACAAAATGTTGTCAAGTTGTAACTGTGTCACTGTGACTTGCAGTCCTGCAAAGTGGTGAGCACACTACATATGGTCTCTGCGAGAGTACTAACCTGAACTACTGTAGTGTGAAGGCAGCCATAAACAGTACTAAAACGAATGAGCATAGCTGTGTTCCGATAAAGCTTTATTGATAGACACTAAAACTTGAATTTATATAACTTTCACATGCTGCAAAATATAATTCTTTTTGTTTTTAAAGCATTTAACAATGTAAATATCATTCTTAGCTTACTGTAGGCCACATAAAGACAGGTGGCAGGCCAGATTTGGCCTGTGGGTCATGATTTGCCAACCCCTGCCTTAACCTCATGGGATCTATATTTTATTTTGTTTTGTTTTGCGGTACGTGGGACTCTCAGTGTTGTGGCCTCTCCCGTTGCGGAGCACAGGCTCCGGACGCGCAGGCTCAGCGGCCATGGCTCACGGGCCCAGCCGCTCCGCAGCATGTGGGATCTTCCCAGACCAGGGCACGAACCCGTGTCCCCTGCATCGGCAGGTGGACTCTCAACCACTGCGCCACCAGGGAAGCCCGGGATCCATATTTTAAAGCAGGGGAGGGGGGAAAACAAGAAAATAAGTAAGTGAAGAGGTAAAAGATGCTTTTGTGTTATAAAGGAAATTAATAGCAAGATGGCCAGGAAATGCTTCTTTGAGGAAATATGTAATGCAAACCTGAATGATACGCAGGAGCCAGTCATAAGAAAAGAGTACAGAGTATTCTACAAAGAGAACAGCAAGGGCAAAGGCTGGAGGCAGGCACAAGTCTGGTGAATTGGAAGAACCAAAAAGTCAGGTGTGGCAGCAACACAGGAAGACGAGAAATGGCTTGGGAATGTTCGGGAATCTAAATAAGGATGGATGCCCATTGTTAAGAATTTAATTTAATTAGCACACTGTGAGGACTAGCCTAACTAATACACAGGGTTTGTGGCCCTTGCTAATTTATATGACCACACAAAATACTGTGAGTTAAAAAAAAAAAAAGAGGGAGCAAAGGAGAAAATGTTTTTATTTTTGCTGAACTGTTCTAGGAAAATACAATATCTCCTATATAATCCAGTAGACTGATAATAGATACAATTGGACCACACCATTTATTTCATTAAATGCTCATCCTTAAGTGATAATGCTTTACTTTATATTTGCTTACAATACAAATGTGTTGCTTATCAGGTGATTTAAGGCCATTTATAGCAGGTTTACATAAAAAGTGTAGTTTCTTTATAAAACTCAGAACATTAAATCCTCAGTTCACATTTTTTTCTTTTGATATTCAGACCAATTTGTGTATGCCAAGCTTGTTCTAATTCCTTCTAATGTACTGGAAAGAATATCATTTTCAAGTTTGCATTGATTTGTGGCAATATTTGTATTCAAAAATCAAATGCTACACTATTTCCTTCTAAATGGCTGTGCACTTAATTAGTTTCACTTGTGCAGCAATTAATTGGTTTCACAGACTTCTATTTTGGTATTGACCCTGACTATTGATAGTTGGAGCAGATACTGTTATCAGGACTGTGATGCATGTTTTCCGATCACACCACATAAAGTTTTCACGTTTGAAAAAATGTTCTTAATCATAATATCATCTAATATCTTTCAAAATTGCAAAATATTCTTCAACTAGTTTCTTTTTTTCATTTATTTTCCCCAGTACTGCTTCTAGTAAATATGTGGCCAAAGGAAGCTGTAAAAGAAACACAGAAAAAAAAGATGAAGACTCTATATTTTCTTCAGTTCAGAAATATATACTAAATATCATTAAACCATTAGAACTCAGCTATCTGCAACTTTGCACCCATAATGGTACCCTACTGGGTCTCTTTTCAACTGATCTTGTTGGTTAGTGTGGGTAATTTTGTCTTTTATAATAAAAATGATAAAGGAGCAGAAGTAAAATGAAAAAAGATAAACGCCTTATTGAACAATTCATGGTTTACTGACCATGTTAATGTTGTAATCTGCAATACAAGCAGTTAAGCCATTTATCTTCAGTCAGCTGATCAATAGCAGGTTACAGTCCTCTCTAGGGCCCAGAGGCCCACAGTAGTACTGTATGTTCATCACTCATAAAAGAGTGAGAAAGAACTATCAATACACTTGTCTGTGTTAGAGCTGAACATCTCAAGAATTGTAGGGTGAAATTTCAGAGGAAAAAAAATGGCAAAAGTATATCCATTGATTAAGTTGTTATAGAAAAGTTTGGCATATCAAAGAGTAATACACATGTTGCAAACTGCTAAGTTTATGAAATATAGATTACATTTTTAAATTTCATAATTTATATAACTTTTCTGGTAAAGTTTTATCGTTCCCTGTGCTTCACTGAGGTGCCCGTAGAACTCACACAATACACTTATGGGTTATAAGTGAAAGAAAATCCTAAATGTTGCCCAGTTACCTCCCAAAGCCTACCGACTTCCTTTTATCCTCCTTCCTAGCTATCTAGTTTCATATAAAAGGTTTATAACAATCAAGAAGTTCATTAAGTTATTTTTGGAATTGTCTTTTTGATTAACCAGTAAAGACTACTTTTGTCTCCCTGAATATATTAACGAGAATCCTTATCAAGCCCAGTCCCCTTCCCTACAGGGATGTAGAGTCAGGCCCTTCTTTGTGCTAGGACAACCACCGACAGACAGCAACACTGGTCAGCATCTGAACAAAATCAGCCTGATGTCCGCTGTGTGAGTTGTTCAGCTGTGCTCAGATCAGCTATGCTCAGCTGTTATTATATTTAGCTAAACCCAGCATAATGGTTCTTTTCTGAATGCAAACTGGGAAAAAGAGAAAAGACTGGCCAGTGGCAGTGAAACAGATTGGGCAGTGAAACAGGCCCAAAAGGCACAAACAGATTATGCAGGCCATGGAGAAAATATAGAGACCGGTGTTGGTCCATAGAATTGCCTCATATCCTAAGTAGCTTTCTAGTTTAACTTCCTTCTTATATTTATAATAAATTGACTTCTCCTTAAGATACTCTGAGTCTATGTCAGGATAGACTCTATCTATAGTCTATGTCAAGAGTTTTAGACATTTGTCTTACTTGAAACTTACCACTAAATAAAGCATAAGATACAAAAATATCACATTTCTTCACTTCTTAAGATACAGGTGAATATAAGATACCCACATTGACTTAAAAACAGCTTTTTCTGGAAAAAAGAAACCTATCACATTAAATATACACAAATTGCATAGGCATTTCAATTTCAGAAATGTGAAAACGTGAGGAAATGCATCATAGAATCAAGGAAAAAATATATTAGATTCCCTTCTGGAAGATAATGATACTCACTGCAAATCCTTACTTTGAGAAAATTGCCCTCTGGGATGCAGAAAACAGTTATATTTGGTGAAACTGCCAGTTTTACAAACGAGACAATTTAAATTCTCAGGGCATTAACATTAGATGTTAAAGGAATACTCACACACACCAAGGCACAACTACCAGGTAACTTTCTTTTATTTTGACTATGGCACTCAGTACCATATGCATTCCAACAAAAGAGCAAACAAACAAGATGAGAATAACCTCCCATCTCTTCCTGGTAGAAGCAAAAGCAGAAATGAGTGTTTAAAAAAGTTGTTCTAAGAAAAAAGGGTTCTCTGATCAAATAAGTTTGGGAAAGAAACCAAACTTTAAAATGCTATTTTATTTCAGGATCTCTTAGAGACTTTAAGGTGCTAATGGTACTGTGTTTCTCCAAGAGGGCAATGTAATACCCTGTTTCTAAATTCATTTGTCCGCACTTTTCTCAGTCTATTTATCATGTGGAACTAGTGGTCCATGGAATACACTTTGGGAAACATGCTGGCTCTATGATTTCCTGTATAATAATGTCACAGCACTTTTACCAGGCCACAATGTACTGACATTAATCATCTTATTTGCACAGTTCATTTTCAAGTTAAAAACTAAACCTACTCTTATTATCTTGTGATCAGAACAATTTCAGCATGTCATGTACTTGGACATTTGGCCTCTTCTTATCTCGAAGAATCTCTCTTCCAGGAAGCCTCCAAAGTGGAACATGAGGTCCATTTACTAATTTATTGCTGACAACCCCTTTTATTCTTTTCCTCAGCCTCCCAATAAAAACGAAAAGCCCCACAGTTAAACACAACTGTTTGTCAAACCTGTTATATTGGATTGTAAGCTTCTTTTAAGCTTCATACAGAGCCTAACACTTCATGCATTTCAAAAAGCAACCCATCCTTTAATCAAGATGCATGATTTGTGCACATCCATCTGCCCTTGTAGGTTCTTCTATTTTTCTCTACAAATAGGTCAGAAAAAGATTAGTATCTGCCTTTATATAACATTAGACAAAAGTTCATATATCTTACAAGGTAGTTGGAGATGGTTCTTTATCTATTTTAATCCAACTTTTCTATTTTCCTTTTAAATACAAAGATTCCTACTTTTTCCCCCTCTAAACCCAGTGTTCTACTTTCTGTTTATGAATTGTAGTTCATTGGCAACCAGCTTTCAAACTGGTCTTAAAATTTTTTTTTAATATATAAGGATCAATTGTAATTCTGTAATAATATAAAATTAATATAATTTATGATGGAACAGTTAATAATTAAAACAAAGTTAGAGGAAGACTAAGGAAAAGTCAGAATTATAAAACATTTCATAAGATAAACAACAAGGTCCTACTGTATAGCACAGGGAACTATACTCAATATCCTGTGATAAATCATAATGGAAAAGAATATGAAAGAGAATGTATATATATGTGTGTATAACTGAATCACTTTGCTGTATAGCAGAAATTATCACAACACTGTAAGTCAACTATACTTGAAAAAAATAAATTAAAAAAATAAACATTTCACAAAACATACTTATTTCATAAAATATACTTATTGTTTTCAAATGAATAAAATAACAAAGTAACTGTTAACCAAAATATTTTGGTAGATCTCCTTTCTATTTTACAAATAGTTCCTTACTTATGGAGCAGACTCAATACATATTCAAATAATAAATACACTAACAGCCTTGGTTTTGAAAATAGCCTCTCTTACCAATTTTACACTATTCATTTTTCACAAACTTTTTTCATAGTACAGATAAAAATTTCTGATTAGTGAAGGATGAATTAACAAGTTTTGTTTTTTGAGAAAGGTTAAAAAATGGGATTTTTAGTTAATTGGTTACTTTTAGTTAATTGAGAGTAATCACTTATATCACATAGATTATCAATAACTTAAATCTCATAAATTATAGTTAATCTGAAGACTAAGTGGAATATAATTTAATCTGCAGTGACTCAAGAAAGCTCTTCGAAATCCTATGGTACCATATGAATAGCAATTCTCAGCATATAGATAGAGTTACCACTGAAACTATATTTAATACATAAAATGCCTCAGGAAGTGCTTTAAAAATTTGCATTGTTTGCTTATTTGTTTGCCATATTTTTTAGAACTGCAAAATGTTTTAAAAACACTAAGAAGATGAGGAAATCTGAACTGTTTAGAGTCTAGATTAAGTGCAGGTTTATTTCGTACAGGCAGCATAGAGTCTGTTCCTTTCTCTCTCTCTGCATTCTGGAGGGAACTCCCTCAGATACAGAAGAAAGCACAACCGTTCTTTTACTGACAGGATTTTGGATTTGGATTGAAGTGGCAACCTGACTAGCCAACAGCAGAGATCTTTTCTCACTTGCCCCATCAAATATACGTGAAACAACAAACCCAACAATTACGCTGCCTTGGGTTTCATCTCGGATGGCATGTGCCGGGGCCTATGAAGTCCAGAAAGTCCGCTGGACTTTCTGCATAATTTTATTCTCTTGCATAAAAAAGAAGTGATACTCTTAGTTATGTCATTGCAGTTACACAAGCTTGAACTCTTCAGCACAAGGGGAAAAATGGACAGGGGAAGAGCTGATACTGCATGAGATTTCTTGGAATGGGAATTTAATTAGGGCATCGGAATAACTGTGAGTTTTGCTTGGTCTATACTGTAATCTTAAAGTGGGTCTTCCTGGTCATGCTGGCTGTCCCTGTTGCCAAAGGTGACTTCTCTTACTGGAAGGACTTCCCCTGACTTCAGATTTTAGGCTTCTCTTATATGTAAATGCCTACAGATGTTTGCCTTTAGAAAGTGGTGTGCCAGTGACACAACCTCAAACTTATCACTCACAATAATTATGGCTTCATTTAGAGGTGTTTCTGTATAAAGGTAAGATATGAATGATAGTTGCAGATGTTGGAGAGCTATGTTGGAAGAATAACAAAGCCTCAAGTCCATAAGTGTGAAACATACAGATAATTTATAGCATTAGCACTAACTGGAATGTGCTCTTAATAGTATAAAACTGAAAAGTTTTGTATTGAAAGAAAAAAATTGAAATAAGAGTACCTCTTTAAATCTAAAGGACAAGATTAACATTTTAACCATTTTCATTCTTATTTTTGGTTTGAAAACTATTACCAAAAGATACTGCTTTTAAAATAAAAATTGATAATGGCTATTCTGACCGGTGTGAGGTGATACCTCATTGTAGTGTTTTTTGTTTGTTTTTTTTTTGCGGTACGCAGGCCTCTCACTGTTGTGGCCTCTCATTGTAGTTTTGATTTGCATTTCTCTAATGATTAGTGATGTTGAGCATCCTTTCATGTGTTTGTTGGCAATCTGTATATCTTCTTTGGAGAAATGTCTATTTAGGTCTTCTGTCCATTTTTGAATTGGGTTGTTTGTTTTTTTGTTATTGAGCTGCTTGTATATTTTGTATAGCTGATTCACTTTGTTATACAGCAGAAACTAATACACCATTGTAAAGCAATTATACTCCAATAAAGATGTTAAAAAAATAAAATAAAATGTAAAAATAAAAATTGACTTTAGCAGAGCTGTACTCAAAGTAAAGATATTAAATTTTATGTATTATACCTGCTTTAACAAAGGATATGATTCAGTGAGATTTTGAGTTTAGTAAGAAACTAATATAGTCTGATTATTATAAAATTAAAGATGGAAAATTTGTAATATATAAATATTTATACACCCACTCTACTATCTTGTAATTAAAAGATTGAACTTGTTAAAATAACCAAGCACGGTATCAGAAAGAACAATTTATTTATAATTTAAAACTGGCATTGAATTGTGAGCTAAGTTTCCTAAATGTTGTTTATATTTCTGGCACATTATCTATCTATCTATCTATCCTTCTACCTATCTATCTGTCTTGGTGTTCAGCTGAATATTGAAGTCTATATCTGCTATTCTTAAACTTTGGTGAAGGCTATAATTTGTTTTCCTTTCATTTCCCCCCAATTTTTTTTTTTTGCGGTACGCGGGCCTCTCACTGTTGTGGCCTCTCCCGTTGCGGAGCACAGGCTCTGGACGCGCAGGCTCAGCGGCCATGGCTCACGGGCCCAGTGGCTTCGCGGCATGTGGGATCTTCCCGGACCGGGGCACGAACCCGTGTCCCCTGCATCGGCAGGTGGACTCTCAACCACTGCACCACCAGGGAAGCCCGCCCCCTGCAATTTTTGATAGTGGTAAAATACACATAAAATTTACCTTTTAACTTTAATGACATGTCTTTTTTCTGGTATCATGAAAGTAGGCTTTAATTTGTTAAATTAAAAAAAGAAATCCCAGTAAGGCTCTGAATGGAGAATTTTTAACTTTTGCTACTTCAGTTGGATGTGAGGAGTAAGTGTATGTGGGTGACTGTGTGGGTTTACGTGTGTGGAGAGAGTGAGTGTGGGGTTTTGCAGTATGTGCGTGTTATCAGTGTGTTGTAAGTGCAACACTGAAAGCAAAAGAGTAAATGTCTTCAGGGCTGTAAAGAGAAACTTTCTGTTAACCTTCAGACTGGAAGTTATTCTATTTACAAAAGCCAGGGAGATTTATAAAACCTTCTCACTGCCATATTGCAAAGCATCTATAGAAGGTAAGCATATTTTGCAGAAAGGGCACTGGGGAAAGAGCCATTTAAAATTTCACCGTTTGCAAGATCTGAAGCAACTAATAGGAACAGGGATATCTAAAGCTAAAGAAAAAACATCGATCAAAGTCTATACTTTCAATTATCAACAACTGAAGGCAGAAAGAATTTTTGATATGGTCCCAATACAAGAAAATGATCTACACAAAGTGGATGAAAATGGACTGAATGAAATCTAGAAAAGGATTAACAAACAACATAGAATAAGGCAACAACAAAACAAGATCAAGACACATTTTGTAGCCATTTCTGGCTAAGTGTTTTTTATATAAATCCTAGTAAAGAACCATATTGTGGTTATAACTGTATATTATTTGTTTTATACAAGTATACATATTTTAATATACATACCCATAATTCTGTTCAAGTTAATTGTTTAAAAACTTTCATAGTTTATATATTTTAACTATTTGTTCATTGCCCTCCATCACCAGAGATGTAAGCTCCATGAGGGTAGTGATTTTTGTCTCTTGTTCACTGCTATAGCACCAAACCTGAAACATTACCTTACATGCAGTAGACACTCAATACACGTTTTAAAAATGGATTTCACAGCTTGGGTTCAATTTTATCTCCACTAATTCTTTCCACTTCCTTTATAAAATCACAAGTACAAAAGACTGTTTCAGGTATTATTAAGGCCTGAAAACAAAACTAAGTGATCCTTACTATAATTTTAATTTTGAGGATCAGAATGGACAGAACAAATAAACAATACCTCTTAGAGGGCAGAGTATAAATAACTGACTCCTTTTTGTTTGCATATATGAGAAAGTAATATCAGCTAGAGTATGATAGAGGGACAGCTCCTTCTTTGTCAATTGAAAGGAAACATATTAAGTATGAAATAAAATAATTTACCTCATTTATTCATAGTTATGGCCAGTAGACAGAAATTCAAATTCAAATGCATTTAATGCAGTCCCTGCTAATGGTGGGGGACATAGCACATGAGATATAAGAACTTAATTGGGGACTTCCCTGGTGGTGCAGTGGTTAAGAATCTGCCTGCCAGTGCAAGGGACACGGGTTCGACCCCTGGTCTGGGAAGATCCCGCATACTGCTGAGCAACTAAGCCCATGCGCCACTACTACTGAGCCCGTGCACCGCAACTACTGAAGCCCGTGCTCTAGGGCCCGTGCTCCACAACAAGAGAAGCCACCGCAATGAGAAGCCCATGCACCGCAATGAAGAGTAGCCCCCACTTGCCATAACAAGAGAAAGCCCATGTACAGCAATGAAGACCCAATGCAGCCAAAAATAAATTTTGAAAATTAAATTTTTTTAATTAAAAAAATTAAAAAATAAATAGTCTCTGGCTGCTAAAAAAAAGAACTTAATTGGATTTACTTAAAAATAAAAAGGTATTCTTTTTATGCTTCTTCACTGTGCCTCATATTAAGGAATTCATTTTTTAAATGGAGATATAATTCACATAACGTAAAGTTCACCATTTTAAAATGTATAATTCATTGGTTGTACAAAGTTGTACAACCATCACCTTCATCTAATTCCAGAACATCACCTTCATCTAATTCCAGAACATTTTCATCACCCCAAAAGAAACCCTATACCCATTAGCAGTCATGGTCCCTCTTCCCCTATCCCCTGGCAACTACTAACCTACTTTCTGTCTTGATAGATTTGCCTATTCTGTACATTTCATAGAATGCAATCATACAGCAAGTTACCTTTTGTGTATGGCTTTTTTCACGTAGCATAAGGTGTACAAGGTTCTTCCAGGTTGTAGCACTATCAGTACTTCATTCCATTTCATGGCTGAATAATATTTCATGTATGCAAATACCATGTTTTGTTTATCCATCCATCAGTTGATGGACCTTTGGATTCCTTCCACTTTTGAGCTATTATGAACTGTCATTGAGCTGCTATGAACATTTATGTAGCAGTTTTTATATGGACATATGTTTTTACTTATCTTGGGTATATACCTAAGTGTGTAACTGCTGGGTCATATAATCTCTACTTTTAACTTTTTGAGGAACTGCCAGACTGTTTTCCACAAGGGTAGCACCATTTTACCTTCTCACGAGCAATGTATAAGGGTTCTAATTTCTCCACATCCTCACCAACACTTGCTATTGTCTGTCCTTTTGATTATAGCCATCCTACTGGGTATGAAGTGGTATCTCATTTTGGTTTTTGGTTTGCATTTCCCTAATGGCTACTGATGTTGAGCATACGTACATGTGCTTATTGGCTATTTGTATATCTTCTTGTAGAAATGACTATTCAGATCAGTTTCTTTTCTTTCGTTGTTGAGTTGTAAGAGTTTGAAATGTGTTCTTAAATGGTTAGATTTCACTGAGAAAAGCCGCACAGCAGGTTGGAATGAACTAATGAAAAACTGTGAGTCCCTGAATACTGTTATTGACATGTATCAACTAAATTTTTTATGGCTTCAATCACTGACATCTCTCTCTACCAAATCTGATCTACCTCTTTTGATCCCTAAAACTTTTAAAGGTATCATTATCTTTCTCATCATATAAGGTATTAAACTCACCTCTCTTTGGTTTCTGCTTTCTGACCCCTTCATCTAATCTCAGTACTGCTATGAATTCAGTTTCTATAAAGTGGGTCACATCTATCTCGTCCTTCCTATTTTTATAGTGAGGGTACATGCAGGCCCCCACTTCCTTTTGCCTTGACTACCTTCTTGCTCCCAGTCTCTTATCCTTTCAAACCATCCTACATGCTGATCTCATGTATCTTTCTAAAGCACAACTCTGATTACATCCCTTTCCTGCTCAAAGGTGTTTATTGTTTAGTCCCAGTCTACATTTCCTATTTCTGTTTTTTTTTCTCCCATGTCCTAAAACACAGAAAAACTAATTTTGGGTGGTTCTCCCACCCTATTATAATCATTAATTTGCTTGCTTGTCTCTGCCATAAACTGTAAGTTTTAAAAAATGTAATAATGCAAAAAGAGGAATTAATACAAGTAAAAATCTTCAAAGAAATTAAAAGGCAGCTATGCCATAAAAAATGAAAGTAGGTATTAGAACAACTTTTTTTAAGTGTGATTCTTATTATTAGAAATCTGTGGGGACAAAGGTTAGATGCAGATAAAGATCAAACACTTAAAATTACCAATTGTATCAGGACCACTTGAAAGGAGGACAAATATTACATTCTGTGTTAAATATAGATAAGTTAAGGTTTTAGACCTTTTAATTCTCATGCACTTCTGGCTAACAGTACCAGTAGGTATACTATTGTGCGGGTCCATATTGCCACATGGCAGGACAGCTTTTTATTTTCTGGTAAATATCTTATTTATATAAATTTTAATCCAATGAATGTAGAGAAAATTTTCTTTAAGAGAAAATAGTTCTGTGGCCGAATCCTTAAACAAAAGATAAAACCACAAGGCCAGATTCACTCCTATGATGTCAGAATTCCATTACATATACCACCCAACACAGAGGGAGGACATAAAAGGGAAGTTTTCTTATAATTTTATTTTCAAAATATTTTAATCATCAAATATAAATACTGAATTAATTAGGGTTCTTTTCAGGGAATGCGCTCAATTATTCCACAGCTTCAAGATCGTGTAACCTCAGGTACACGGAGCTGCATGCCATAAACTAAACAAAACAAATGAATGAACATATTTATACTTTTGCCCTCACAATCCTGTGAGCATAATTTAGACTCCCAAAAGCTGGTGGACAAAGAAAACCTTTTCTAAAATTCAGGACAAATATAATTGCTAGAATTGAGAAAGAAGAAAAGTAGGATAAAAAAAAGATGTTTTCTATTTTATAGATTTTTCTCTTGGGTGTAATTATAAAGTGACATTCAAGTGCAACCAATGAAGTCCCTATTTTTTTTTCTCACAGAATTCAAAGGCATCAGCAAAACCACCTCTGTCAGTAATAAAAATAAAAAGTCTTTGACTTTTTAAATGTTATCATACTGTCACAGTGGAATAAAATTAACTTGACAAATACTCTAAAGGCACATGGTGCAGTTCATTATGTATAACAGCAACAGCAGCGGTTTCCCAGTGTTCATAGAGGCTGCTCCATTAAATTTACCTCCAGTCAATAATTAGGAGTCCACAAATAAACCTGGGCAATTAAATCAATACTGCCAGGCAATTATATTCTAGAGTCCAGGCTCAGTGGCACAAAAAGGCACTATATCAAACTGCAGTATTAAGCAGTCTAATGCCATTTTCAACAGGATTTTTTTTTACAATAACTGGACAGAATAAGCATACATCCAGATAATATAGAATGTATATATGTATATCTACATGTGTTAGTCAAAAACTCAGATCTGGTGTCAATAGAGCTTTAGTAAAATTTAATAAAGATTTATACATATTGATTTGTTATTTTTATGTTCATAATTGACGATAAAACTTCCATATTAAAAGGTCATACTTACAAGTTGAATGTTAAAAAATCCACTACAAAGTTTATTTTTATAACTTTCACGTTTAAAAAAATAACCTGTAACAATCATTACTGAACTCCTTTGATGTGCCAGGCACTGGGCTGGGTGCTGGGAATGCAACATGATTGAGAAATGGCCTTTCTTCTCAAAAGCAAGAAGGCTTTGCCCAGCACCTGCACAGCTGCACTTCAACAACTTGAGGCAAAAGAGTGCCCATCACCTTCTATTACTATTGATAGTAATAGTGTTTCCAGATAATGTTTCAAAAATATATAAAATGGGTACTAAGAATATGAATAATAGTTCATATATTATTTACTTATTCTTGACTTTTCCAAAAACATAGATACTGCACTCACAGAACAAAATTTTTTTTTGCTATTTTGAGAAATATATTTAAGCTGTTTTTAATCCAGTTCATTTTAAAAACAGACAACAATTAAGTTGAGCAAAAAGAACTATAATGAAAAAGTTTTGGAATATATTACATGCTGTCAGTGATATCAAAACAAAAGTTGGCTATGACTAGAAAAGCAGGGCTCTCACCTGCCAATAAACTGCCCTGATCACTTACAAGAGGGGCACATCCCAACAGACTATATGTGTATTAAAAAAATACTTGAAAGGGAAGAAAAAGTATCACACAGGTCACAGCAGCAGTCTCAATAGACCCCTCAGGGATTTCAGCTCGTCTTGGCCTTGTCATCCTCTATGCAGCTTTCCACTCGGCCCAGAAAATGTCGATAGGAAAATGTTTGAGGGGCCTCTGGTGGAAATTTTTTCATTCTTTCTGCATTGACAGGATGCCAAATCAATATTTACTTCCCACTAACAAGCTGCTCGAGGTCTCAGTAGAAAATATTGTAGAGAATGCAGGAAGACACAGTAATAAACAGCTGTCTGGCTGTGAGGAAAACATGAATTGACTGGAAACAGGTCCATAGTAAAAGGTCACTGAAACCCATGAACTCCTCAGGTGTCCATATCAACTACTAACTTTAAAGACACATAATAAACAATCTCTTTTCCTAAGAGGGCTGAGAGAATGGATCCTTTTCAGTCTAGCAAGCATAGAGGTTGACTCAATAATTTAATTAATGCCTTTGCTAAAACCCATGTTGGCTCCTTCCCAAGGCATTTGCTTCATTTGTTAAGTCCAAAAGTACAAATGGAGAGTTAACTTTCCTGTCTACCTACTAGAATACTTATTTACCTAACAGAAGTAATGTGTCTGTTTACAAAAAATTAGGCATCTAGTAACAAAAAAGTACGGCTTGGAATTTTTATCTGCAAGTTTTAATATATGAAGTAGAAAAACAAAATACCTGTCCTTCAAGAAGTTTCTGAATGTACAACAGCCATTCCTTGTCATTTTCAGCATCGATCTTTGTCCTTTCGATTTCCTGAAGGAAAAAAATAAAAACACTGTTGTTAATTTCATTTATATGAACTTGATCATACTGTTAGATACTGAATAAATCTAGAGAAATATTGGTGGAATTAGATTCAGCAAAGAGCAGCCTGTCCTTTCAAAGTAGGGAATATTCAAATCGATGCTCTTTAATGTATAAATATCTACCTACATGTGGAAGATAAAGCTATATTTCTATATTTCATAATATAATTCAGGAATGTTTTATTTCTGCCTTCACAGTGGAGCTCACACTGGACTGAGGTGGAGGTGGAAGTGATTAAAATAAAATGAAAAAGAAAATGGAGCTGTATAGAAGAATCATTTATAAGTAACCCTCATAAGATGACATAAAACCTTATACTCAAAACTCTGACTTATCAGTAGATAATTAAGGAGTAATTGTTATAATCACAGACAAAATAGGACATGCATGGTTCTGGTGTACTTAAATGCTTACTCATTTAAAATATCCAATAACTAGCTGATAGGTAAGAGATGCTCCAATTTAAAGTATTGTTAAGTCACTAAATATTTTCAATGCATCAATTATCAAGGTAAAATATTCTGAAAGTATAATGTATTCACATGTGCAACTGATTATTCAGTTAAAATCATGATTCGGTTTGCAAAAAATGGGCTTTTCAAAAAGGGAAGGATTTGGAAAACTAACATTTGTTGAAATTTACTGTATGCCAGGTATCAGGCTAGGTACTTCGCATAGGTTGTCATAGTGTTTTACGTGAATTTACAAGAGTTCAATGTAGCTTAAAGCATAAAATTCAGGTGGTTTGGGCTCTACTTGGGTAAGTCACTCAACTCTTTAGACCTCTGAAAGATGCAGGCAGGGATCAGTCCAAATAAGCTCGATCTATAATTAAATCTAGTAAATATATGCAGGTGTGTGCACTGAGTCTTCACAGAACAGTGTGTTTTCTTCCAGGACGACTTCCATTTAAGGTTGTGTGGTATGCACATTTTGGTGCTTGGCATCCCTGCCTCCAAACTGCATCTGCCCAGAGGCCAGGGTGCCATTTCTTCACAGAAATGTGCTAGCTACTCTTTGGGACTAACAAGAGAGATCCTTTTCTAATTAATATACTCAAAGGGGACAACTTTTTCCAATTTGTCTACTCAAAGGGGGTTCTTTTTTCTAATCTGTAAGCCCAGTAAGGGCATCTTTTAAGACCACACAAAGGCGGTGATGCTGTCTTCCAGAATATGTATCTGGAACACACACACGTATACACACATATACACATGAGGGATTTTGCTAAGTCTGTTTGTTTTAAAACTTGTAGGAAATAGAGGAGGACTCTACCTTAATTTTTTGTTAGGTTTCTTTTTATCAATCAAATTTTAATTAAGTGTCCATAATAAGATACAGTTAACACCCTTGCCTCAGATACTATTATTTCCTGTGTGTCTTATATTTGATACTGTATTTCATAATGCTTTTGTACTTCAAAGTTCAGAATTCACAGACACTGTGGCATAGGTGCTGAAAATAGGAAACTGATAATTCACTATCCTATTTACCCATAGGATGAAAATAATCTCTGCAGGATGCCTTTGACCTCTTTTCTAAGAATTCTTAGCAGTTTAAAAACTTTTACAAGTTGTAGATCTGCTCTATTCCAGAAATTTTTTGAGAAACTGATGGGGGAGGGGTGCTGAAGGATGTTCTCATACAAACATTTAAGTCTATCATTTTATTTAGTCATTGAGCAAATATTTATGGGGAAGCTAAGAGTACCATCATCTCTTTAATCTTTCTAAACAATAAAAAATCTAATATTTATGTATTAAAGTTCAGAGACTTCACAATAGACAGGATTGAGTATCCTCCACAGGTTTCACGGAAGACTGTGTATGAGATTCTGCTGTTTATGAGGCAATAACTATCAAAAATGCAGTGCCCTCCTCAGGAGGTACAGAAATGCTACTGAAGACCTATATGTATATGCACATAAATTCACTCAGATGGGAGTATTTTCCCCACCTTAAAGCAATAAATATCTTTTTCTATAACTTGATCAACAACAACTTTGAATTTAGCTAGAAAAGCCAATATATTCACTACATTAAAAAATCTCATGTAGGACGAAAAATCCTCAAATCAATTCTGACCCAGCTAACTAAATCCATTCAAACAGGCTTAATTAAAAATACTAGCTTAAAAGATACATGATGAACTATAGAAAATGGAAGAGACAGGAAAGGATAACTGACCTGAATAACAAGCAAGCAGTTCTAAAGGTTATGTGTACTGGCTTACTTCTGTATTACATAGTTAAATTTCTCTAAAGGTTTTTTGAGTTGGTTAATACTTTTGATATATCTTTCATTGGTACACTAATATTCTTGCCTTCATTAATATTATCTTAAAGATGAAATTCTAAGAATTATAAAACAAAAATATGTACTTACATTCAATGTGTAACAAGCCCATTATTAATAAATATTTAAGTGATCTTACTTCTTCATCTTCTGTGTCCAATATTTCCTCTAGATCTGACCGTGAAATGTTCAGGATAGATGCTGCCAAGGTCTGGGCTTTATGGGTTGAGGTTTTACAAGCATCCCTGTTTTTCTGCACCTTTTTAAGTTCTCTGATTTGTCGCCTTATTGAATGGACATCATTTTGTAACTCTCTGACCAAAGCCTGCAACATATTGGAAAGAATGTGGGCTCATATGGAAGTCATAAATGAAGAAAAAGCAGTCATAACATAAAAATGTGAAGATACTGGCAAATAATTTTTTATTGGGATTACTCTGATTTTATTTATATTGGAACATAATGGATTGCTCTTTACTTATTGTCAGAATGCAATAAAAGCTCTCGCAAATGACCACTTAACCAACTTGCTGGATTAACCAAATCTCTCCAATCCGTCTTTCAGATTTGCAACTGTTATCTTGGATGGTGAATACTTGTAGCAGGCAGGCTACTTAGCATCATGCCAGAGCACAACTACTCCCACCAGTTGAGCTGATGCCAATTGTCAGATCTATTTATTCCTAAGTGTGTATATTTGTTGTAACAGGTTAGTTACATAATTAATTATTACATAAATAATGAAATATAACTGCATAAAGAGGGTTGTTCCTATTTTATTAAAACTGGATTAGAAATCTTTGGAAGGATTTGATAAAGCCAGGTGGGTAAAAGTGCAATTAAATTATGTGTAGACAAGACAACAATAAAGGATTGACAAAAACCATAAAAGTCTAGGCTTGCTTCTACAAGAGTCTCTAATTTCTCCCTTTGAGAATACATGCCTATGTGTGCATAAGGAAAAGGTAGCTCTTACCCTGGGTGGACAGAGCTCTGGAGCCTGATGCCTGGCTTTGTGGGCTGAGAGCAGGCTAGCTAGATGTTTGGGTTGTTCTCAATCTTTTGCCAGCTTAAGCAATGTTGCAATAAATAATGGTGCTCATATATACATTTTTGCATCCCTAGGATATATTCCTAGAAGTGAAATTGCTGGACCATAGGGTGTGTATAACTGTAATTTTGAAAGCTGTTTAATTCTCCCTCTCTCCAAGATCATATCAATTTACACCTACACAAAGAACATAGGAAAATACTTGTTTCTCCATACCACTGGCAAAACACCAATCTGGTTTTTCAGTGTAGTTTGTTTTTTTCACTGTATTATAAAGTTTCATTTCTCTTATTAAAAATGAAGTTGAGCATCAGCCTTAACAGATAATTATATTTCTTTTCTCTTTTTTTTTTCTATTTTTCTTAGTGATTTATAGGAGTTATTTATACTTTAGGGAAATTATAATTGTCTGTTGGGTATTTCTAATCTTTTTCATATTTTGTATTTTTCTTCTGACAGTAATTATAGTATTTTATACCTAGGAAAAAAATGTAAAAACTTTAATGTACTAAATGAATCTTTTCTTTTCTCACTTTTTTTTTTTGTTTGTTTTTGTTTTCTTTTTGCGGTACGCGGGCCTCTCACCGTTGTGGCCTCTCCCGTTGCGGAGCACAGGCTCCGGACGCGCAGGCTCAGCGGCCATGGCTCAAGGGCCCAGCCGCTCCGCGGCATGTGGGATCTTCCCGGACCAGGGCATGAACCCGTGTCCGCTGCAGCAGCAGGCGGACTCTCAACCACTGCACCACCAGGGAAGCCCTTACTTTTGAATTTAGTGTGATACTTTAAAATTTACTGTGATACTTTAAAAACCATTCTCCACAATTTTATATACATATATGTATATTATATATATATATATACTCATTTTCAAACCATGATTTTTTCTGCCACTTTTAAGATTTTATTTTTCAGTTTTAAATGTTTTATCCATTTGTAATCATCTAGAAAATTATTACATACAATCATAGTTGTCTCACCACCACCTGTTAAATAGTCCATATTTTCCCCATTGATTTCATGTGTGTTTAGGTCAGGTTCTGAACTTTCTATTCTGTTCCATCTGTCTTCTTATTAGTGAAGCTTTATAGTATATTTTAATTAGTGAGGCTTTATAATAAATGTTATAATCCGGTAGGGGTATCTCCCTTCTATTACCTTTCTTTTCAGATTTTTCTTGATAATTTTTGTTTGTTTGGGTTTTCACATAAACTTCACATTGAGCTTGTCTAGATCCCCTTCTCCTAAACATTTTACTTGTAATTTTATTTAAATCAAGTTGAATTTTATTTGAATCATGTTAACATTTTAGAACGTTGAGTCTTCCTAATCAAAGACCATGGTATTCCCTTCCAGCTGGTTAAGTCTTTGTGTTTCCGAGGATCATTTAAAAATTTTCTCTTTGTAGATCTTTTTTTCCCGGGCCTCTTACTTTTTGGGGGGCACTGAGTCTAGTACTGATTGTTGCTTGTATACATAAAGATTGTTAATATATATTAAGCTTACTGAAATTTCTTATTTGTTATGAGTTTTTCAGCCAATTCCTCCTTAGCTTCCAGGAATTGAATGTCTGAAAATATTGATAATTTTACTCCTATTTTCTATTTTTTTTTTCTATGCTGCACAGCTTATGGAATGTGCGATCTTAGTTCCCTGACCAGGGATTGAACCCAGGCCCTCAGCAGTGAGAGCACAGAGTCCTAACCACTGGACCACCAGGGAATTCCCTATTTTCCAACTTTTTTACCTCTAATTTCTTTCTTTTCTTATTGAATTGATTATTAAGTTCCTCCTGAACAATATTAAATAGTAATATTGATGGACATACTCAACTTGTTCCTGATTTTAGTGGGAATCTCTCTACTTCATAGGAAATACTATGCCAGATTTTGAGTTGAGAGCTGTATTTTAATATACTAAAAGATACACCTTAATATATTAATATATAATATAGTTTTATATAGGTAACTATCTACTCATCTTATTTTTATTTCTTATAAGAATGGAAACCAAATTGTCTTAAATCCATTTTAGCATCCATATAAACTATCATATGATTTTTCATCATAAATCTATTAATACAATTTTAAATAATTTTCTTAGTATTGAATTATCCTTGCATCACTGGAATAAACTCCACTTGGTGTGATATATTATTTTTTGATGTGCTGCTGAATTCTATTTGCTAATATTTTATCTGGAATTTGTATATTAGTAAGAGATTGAGTCATTTCTTCCGAAAATATTTGGAAAAAATCTTCTCTTTCCATGCTTTACAGTAGTTTTAATGAGATTGAATCTATCTGCTCTTTACTGATGTGGTAGCACTCATCTGAATTTGGCCTAGTATTTATTGCAAAGAAAGATACCTTTTTGGCAAATCATTTTAATTTTCTATTTGTTCTGGAGGGCGTTTTGATACATCATAATTTTCCTAGAAAATGATCTATTTCATCCAGGCTTTCAAATTTATTTGCAGAGTTGAACTAAGTATTCTGCCACGATTTTTTTCCCCTGTGTCTATGTTTATTGTCACTTACTTGTTATTTTGTATAGTTGTGCTTTCTACTTTCTTAATTAGGTAAGCTAAAGATTCAATCTATTTTATTGCTTCTTACTTTTCTTTTCCAAAAAAAATACTCTTGTATTCATTTATTAATTCCACATTAATTCATTAATTTCTATTTCAATCTTCAGATTCTATTTAATTCTTCAGTTGAATATTTACTTTCATTTATTCTTGTTTGCTAATGTAAATATATAAGGCCATACATTTTTTGAGCACTGTTTTAGCTCTATCCTATGGGTTCTGATAATTCTAGAATGTTATTCTTTTAAAAATATTCTGCAATTTGTTCACATTTCCTTCTTAACCCAATAACTTTTTTTTTTTTTTAATATTTAAGTGCTAGTGACTGGTTTTCTAGTTTTGTTATTGATTGCAGTTTTATTGCATTATTCTCAGAGATCGTCATCTATACTATTTCTACTTTTCAGAATTAATTGAGGTTTCTTTGTGGTATGTCTTGGGTTGGAATGCCTGAAAATGTGGGGTGGAGATTTGTGTGGGAGAGGGTGCTTAGAAGCAACACCTATTAGAAACTTAGGGAAGCAGGAGCAGGCAGAGGGAAATGTTGATCTGCACTGCGGTTCCAACAGAGGCTTCACACCATCGTGTAAGGAGCTCTGGAGCCGAGATAGCCTTTCAGAGTTGTCTCATCTTTGTTTTTCCCCCCTTATACATGACATGAACTTTTTTTACATCACTATTCTTTATTTGTTTGAGTCCAGAAACTTTACTGAAACATAAACAGGGGATGACATATTAGATCAATTTTCCCTGGTTCATGTTATGTTCTTAGAAGTTTTTTATTTCTGAAAATTGTTTTTGGATTATAGCTTCAATAATTGTCCTGTTCCATCACTCTGTTTCTTCTTTGAAGACTCCAATTATACATGTGTTGAATCTCTGTCATTTGCTTCAGAAATCCTTTCTTCCACAGTATGTTTTGTTTAACTGAAGCATAATTAGAATGAAACAGTGCACACATTTTAAGTGATTAGTTTAATGAGCTTTGATAATTGTATGCTTCTGTGCAGCCAACACCCTGTTCAAGATATAGAACATCTCCATACTCAAGAAATTTCCCTGATACTCCTTTCTAGGTCAATTCCTCCCACATCCAGACAGCACTGCTCTGATTTATATCATCTTAGATTAATATTTCCTATTCTAGAATGTCATCTAAATGGAATAATACACTATGTACTCTTTCATGTCTGACTTCCTTTTCTCAACATGGTGGGGGTATTTTGTTTTTGTTTTTTTAAACATTTATTTATTTTGTCTGTGTTGGGTCTTCGTTGCTGCAAGTGGGCTTTCTCTAGTTGCAGCAAGCAGGGGCTACTCTTCGTTGCGGTGTGCAGGCCTCTCATTGTGGTGGCTTCTCTTGTTGCAAAGCATGGGCTCTAGAGCACAAGCTCAGTAGTTGTGGAGCATGGGCTTTGTTGCTCTGCGGCATGTGGGATCTTTCCGGACCAGGGCTCGAACCCGTTTCCCCTGCATTGGCAGGCAGATTCTTAACCACTGCACCACCAGAGAAGTCCTAACGTAGTGTTTTAAATTAGGGATTCATCCATATTGTTTTGTGTATCCGTAACTTGTTCTTTTCCTTTTAATTTATATTAAATGCAATAAGTTCAACAGTATTTATACACACATACATTCATATAAAACCCAGAAATATATATATTTTTTCTGAGATAATTTTATTTATTTTCTTTTACTTCTTTGCTTTGTCTGCCAACTTGCTTTCATTTGTTCCCATGTCTCACCACCTTTTCTCTAAGTCCGTACATTTATTTCTACCTTAAACATGTGCTTTTTGGAGGAAATTATTTCATTAATATTTTTATTCACAGTAAAGTATTTTCATCTTCTCTGCAGCAACTATCTGTGGTGAAACTTCTTTTCCTGCCATTTATTTTTCCTGTTTCCTTCCTCCATTCTTATCCTAATCTATTTTTGTTGATACTATGTTGGTTCATTTTTCAGGACTCGTTTTTGAAAGAGAAGAGTTTTTCCGAGATTTCCTATTTGTAGAAAGTTATGTGGCAGAAGGGCCTGTGCTGTGCTGCAGGCTGGTGAAGTTTTATATATGAATCTAATATTTTTTCTGATGAATTCCATTAGCCATGTTATTTTGGTTATGGTTTGTTTGGTTTTTTATAATATAAGGAATTTTTTTTCTTGGCTGCTATGAGGAAAGCTGCCTCCTGCCGATACACCTTGTCTGCGTTATTCTTCATTAAGTCCTGCCTCCTCCTCTTCTCTGGAAGCAAACTAGTTCTAGGAAGCTCCTACACAAACAGATGCAGACTCATTCCACTATTGCAGACAGGTGATTAGGATGTGTACCTCATGTGGCTGTCATCGAAGACTGTATTCTTGCTTGATCTTTCAGAAGTCTACAGCACCTAAGTCTTCTCTCCCTGTTATCTTATTTTTGCTTCCTTTTGGATGTCTTCACCAATCTTACCTGGTTTTGGCTACTCTTCCATGTCTTCTGAAATACAGGGTTTTAACTGTGACCTAGGTTTGCTGTAAAAAGGAACTGAATTTTTGTTTCTTATTCTCCTTGTCTGTCATGTGATTCCAAGGGAGAGAAGGGGAAATGATGATTTTATCCCTTTATAATCAAGGCAGAATTCTCCAAAGTGCATTTTCCCCTACTATTTTATTATAAAAAACTTCAAACATGCAGACAAGTTTAAAGAAACTCACAGTGCACAACCATGTACCCACTACCTATAAGCTACAATTAATTTTGCTATACTTGCTTTATCACATAGCTATCTTCCATCTTATTTCGTTGATGCATTTCAAAGTAAGTTGCAGACATCTGTACAGTTCCCCCCAAACACTTCAACATTCACTTCTTAACTAAAGACCAATATTTATTTATAGTTCTCATTACTATTGTTTGAGGTAAAATTTATATACAGTGAAATGCGTAAGTCTTAACTGTATGATTTTATGAATTTTGACAATGAAAACACTGGGTAACTCACACCCAGATCAAAGTAAAGGACATTTCCATCACTCCAGAAAGTTGGCTTGTGTCTTTTCCTAGTCAATCCCCATCCTTAGCTCCAAGAGGCAGGCAACAACTGTCTTTTTTTTTTTTTTTAATCTCTATAGATTAGATTTGCCTGTTCTATAAATTCTTACAAATGGAATCATACAGTATGCATTATTTGTGTTTGGATTCTTTCACTTACAATGTTTTTGCAATTCATCCACATTGTTACATGTATAAGTAGTTCATTTCTTTGTATTGCTGACTTTTATTCCATTACATAATTATAACGTTGTTATACATTTTCCTATAGATGGACACCTGGGCTGTTTCCAGTTCTTGACTATTACGAATAAAACTGCTATGAATATTCCTGTGCATTTTGTGTGTACACGTTTTCATTTCTCTTGAGTAAACACCTAGAAGTAGAACTGCTGAGTCATATGGTAGGTGACTGTTTCATTTATTAGAAACTTCTATAGCTTTCCCTTAGAACTTGCGCCACCAATGGATAAAAATTCTCCATTCTCCACATTCTTTCCAACATTTAGTGGCTTACCTATTTTTTCTTGAATTTATTTCTAAGAATTGTATTTTTGATGCTATAGTAAGTTGAAAGTTTTTTATTTCATTTTCCAATCATTTAGTGTTAATATATAAAAACTTTTGATTTTTGTATTTTGACCTTGTATCCTATGAAATGGCTAAACTCTTGTTAATGCTAGTAGCTGTTTTATAAATCTTTAGAATTTTCTATGTAAAGAATCATGTCTCATCAGAGAAACGTACATCAAATTCACAATAAGGTATCACCTCACACCCATTAGGAAGGCTATTATTGAAAAAACAAAAAACATGTTGGCAAGGATGTGGAAAAACTGAAACCCTTGCACACTGTTGGTGGCATTGTAAAGTGGTGCAACTTTAATGAAAAACTGTAGGAGATATTTCAAAAATTAAAAAAAAAAAAAGAGAGAACTACTATATATCCAGGAATCCCACTTCTGGATATGTGCAAAAGAACCTTTGCACACTTAGGTTCACAACAGCACTGTTCACAATAGCCAAGAGTTAAAAGCAAGCCAAATGTCCACTGATGGATGAATGGACAAACAAAATGTGGTATATATGTACAATAGTATATTATTCAGCTTTAAAAAGGAAGGAAATCCTGTCACATGCTCCCAAATGGATGAACCTTGAAGACATTATGCTAAGTAAAATAAGCCAGTCACAAAAAGTCAAACACTGCATGATTCCACATATATGAGGTATCTAAAGTGTGACTACATCCACAGAAACAGATTTATCATTGTAAATAGAAATTTAAAAATAGTATTTTAAAATATATTCTTACTTGTAAAGTCTACTTTATTTTGTATGTTGACCTTGTTCTGAACTTGTTGCTGAATTATCTGGTTAGTTCTAATAGTTTATGACTTGATTCTCTTGAATTTCTAGATCCACAAACATGTCATTAACAATCAAAGTTTAGCTGTATACGTTCAATTTATTTTGGGGAAGGAGAAGAGGAGTTGTTTTATAGTTTATGGATTTTTTTCTTTTATCTTTATTAAGTCCATTTAAAAAATTTCTTTGAGTTTATTTATTTATTTTTCTAGTATCTTGAGTTGAAAATTAAATTTTGGTTGAATTTCAAAGGTTTTGATATTTCACTGTAGTTCATAAACTGACTTTTTATTTCCTCCTTAACCCAAAATCATATAGATGAGTTTGGAATTTCTAAGTGGATAGAAACATTTGGACACTTATTTTGTAAAATCATAATTATATTATACCCTACTCAGGGTACATAGCCTAAATGATTTTTGCTTTTTTTGAACTTGTTGAATGTTGTGGCATAAGATGTATATTCCACAGGGGTGAATGTTCCACAGGGGTTTGAAAAGAAAGTAGCCTTGCTCACATTTTCTCTATTTGAATTGTTGATTTCTGAATATAATATAGATTAAATATACTAGAAGATAGTAAATACACTTGTGGATTCATTGATTTCCTTTTGTAATTTCACCAAATTTTGCTTAATGTTGTCAGGTACACAAAAATTCATGAATTTTATATTTTCTTTGCAAACTATCCATTTTTATCAACATGAAATTACCCTCCTTATCCTTATTAATGGTTTTTTCTTTAATTTTGTTTCAAAGTAATATTGTTATATCTTCTTTTTGTTAGCATTTACCTGGAACATATTCAATTGTGTGCTGGCAAACAAGCTCTTTTTTCAGGGGACAGGTATGACTTGTAATGCTTGTCAATTTCTATGGCATTAAGTACTTGTACCATGATTGATTTCAAGCAACAAACATGAAGGAGATGCTGGAAAGAGATACACAAAATCGATTCTCACAAGCTGGTACAAGCTAGTTGCAGGATATCATAATTTTATTCTTTTATTGTTTTAGCTTTAGGGATCGTTATGTTTCAGGTGCATCTTTTGCACAATCTCATAGTCTCTCTTTTTTTAAAATACATTTCAACTTTATTACGTATATTGTGATTATTGGTATGTTTGGATCATCCTATCTTTTTTATTTACCATGTCTCTTATATACTGTTCCTCTCCTTTGTTCTGTCTTTCCTTTTTCCCTTCCTTCTATTCTTCTTCCTGGCTTGTGTTGAATTGATGGAGCTTTCTTTATTTTTTTTTAAATTTCTTCTAATTCTTTAAAAATTAAATACTCAATTCCTATTCTTGTGGTCACCTTTAAAATTTCTGAACATATATTTAATATTATTCAAGCATTTAATTTGATTAATTTAATAAACTAATATTATATTTTGAATCAATATCTAGAGTTTCTTATCCTCCACATGTTCCACCAAAGCAAAAAAGAAACTTAACTCTTCCAACCACCCCCTCCTCCTAACTTCTGTTACTGTAAACATTAACATCAACAGTTATGTAGGTTTTACTTGTGTCTTTGTTTTCCATTGTTTCATATGTTCTAAAGATTGACAGAGTCCCATTTGGGCAGAAAGACTTGAAGAAGTGAAAAGATAAACTATTTTAATATAAACAGGAAAAGAGCAGACTTTAAGAAAGAATAGGGCTTGCAGTATTCAAGGAACACCAAGAAAGTCAGTATGGTGAAAGAGGAATCAGTGAAGTGACATGTAGTAGAAAGTGAAGTCACAGAAGTAACAAGAAGACTAATCATGGACGCCTTGCAGGGCAGTGAAGACGTTTCATTCTATCGTGTAATGAGGAGTCATGAGACAAGTTTGAGCAAGGGAGTGACACGATATGTTTTCAGTTTTAAAAGAACCATTCTAACCAAAAAATGGAGAAAAAGATTGTCTGGAGCAAGAGCTGAAGAGGGAGATGAGCTAGGAGAGTATGAGGGGTACAAGCAAGAGGTAGTGATAACCTGGACAGTAGCAGTGTGGAAAGGCAGCAGAATTCTGGATCGATTTTCAAATCACAGCCCACAGGATTTGATGAGGGATTAGACATGCAATGTGAGAGAAAGAGAAAAGACAAGGATGATTCGAGGTTTGGGGCCCCACCACCCGGATGACTGGTGAAAAAGCAAATCCTGAGACAAAGAACACTATAACGGAAGTAAGACTGGGAGGAGTACAGATTCCAGTGGGTTGTAGGCTTAGTAATGAAAAAAAAAAAGAGAAAAATTTCTTCAGGTTACTTCTGCTTTCTCAGTGAAATAAGAAGCTGAGATTAAGGCACTAAGGAGGGGGTAGATGCTAGAGGTCGAAGAAGATAGGAGAAAGGAATGTTGGGGAAACTTGGGGGCTAAATGTACTGGGAAAGTATAACAGTCTTACACAGAGTGTTGAGGTCCCACCTGAAGTTCTTGGTTATGAACTTAAATTAAGACCAATCAGCATGGTTGTGTTTTTCTTTAGAGACATTCAGCTGCTTGGGTCCAGAAGAAAAGTGGGTAGAGATTCAAAACAAAATAGGCATGGATTTTTTCCATGTGAATATGACAGAGGGACAGATGAGCAGACTTGAGGATATATGTTAAAAAGTGACAATGACAGAACATGGAGTACTTGCTTCATGAGGAGGGAAGTGAAAGCATAATGGAAAAGAAGGTGGTAATAATTAGGGAAAAGTGGTAAGGTCAATGAATTTCAGTTTGTAATCATGTCAGAGAATTGCTGGAGTGTAAGTACAAAAAGACATGGGGGTCAAAGAATAAGATGCTAGAAACAGAGATTCTGGAGTTGATGCAGTTATTGGTAATGACAAGGCCAAGAGTAATATTTCTTAATGGAAACATTGTGGAGATGACAATTTTTTTACTGTGTGGGACTAACCTTCACAATGCAGGATGTTTAGCATCTCTGGCCAATGGGCACTGCATATCAGTAGCACCTCCTAGTCAGTGTGACAATCCAAAGCACCCACACATTTCCAAATGCTCCATAAGGTGGGTGATCCTTCCTTAATTCAGAACCAAGGGTCAGGGATATGATCATGAGACTAATCACTGGAACTGAATATGGTGAAGAACTGAGAGGCTAGGGTGCTGGATGACCTACATGGATGGGAGGTCATCCAAAATCGTAACAGAATCGTGTCGGAGAGAAAGACTGTGAACCAGGTGAAAAGCTGCATGACTAACCTTCTACAATGAGGTACAAACAGATTTGGTGGTGATTATATGTTCCAATGGACTTCTGAGATCTATTTCAATAATTTCTTAATCTTATGCATCCCAAGAGAATATCTAAATAGGGTTGAATAATATAGGGATTCCAGGATCCACCCTCACGTACCACTAGAGTGTCATTATAAAGAGGTACAACAGGGACTTTCCTGGTGGCGTAGTGATTAAAAATCTGCCTGCGAATGCAGGGGACATGGGTTCAAGCCCTGGTCCAGGAAGATCCGATAGGTTGCCGAGCAACTAAGCCCATGTGCCATAACTACTAAGCCTGCTCTCTAGAGCCCATGAGGCACAACTACTGAAGCCTGCATGCTGCAACTACTGAAGACCGCGAGCCGCAACTACTGAAGCCCATGCACCTTGAGCCCGTGCTCTGCAACAAGAGAAGCCACTGCAATGAGAAGCCCACACACCACAAAGAAGAGCAGCCCCTGCTTGCTACAACTAGAGAAAGCCCGCACGCAGCAACGAAGACCCAACGCAGACAAAAATGAATAAATAAATAAATAAATACACTTCATATATATATATATGTGTGTGTGTGTGTGTGTATATATATATGTGTATATATATATACACACACACACACACATATATATATATATATATATATATGTAAAGAGGTACAACAAATGAATGGGTAAAGAAGATGTGGTACTGGGGCTTCCCTGGTGGTGCAGTGCTTGAGAATCCACCTGCCAATGTGGCAGACACGGGTTCGAGCCCCGGTCCAGGAAGACCCCACATGCCGTGGAGCCTGTGCTCTAGAGCTCGTGTGCCACAACTGCTGAGCCCGCATGCCACAACTACTTGCCTCATGTGCCTGGAGCCCATGCTCTGCCACAGGAGAAGCCCCCTCAATGAGAGGCTCATGCACTGCAACGAGGAGTGGCCCCACTTGCTGCAACTAGGGAAAGCCCATGCGTAGCAACAAAGACCCAATGAGCCAAAAATAAATAAATTTTAAAAAATATTTCAAATAAATAAATAACACCTGAAATGATCCTTATGAACAACAACAACAAAAAGATGTGGTACTTATATATAATAGAATATTACTCAGCCATAAAAAGGAATGAAATAATGCCATTTGTAGCAACATGGATGGACCTAGAGATCATCATACTAAGTGAAGTAAGCCAAAGACAAATATCATACGGTATCACTTATATGTGGAATCTTAAACAATGATACAAATGAACTTACATACAAAACAGAAACAGACTCACAGACACAGAAAATAAACTTATGGTTACCAAAGGGGAAAAGGGTGAGGGATACATTAGGAGTTTGGGATTAAAATATACACACCACTATATATAAAATAGATAACCAACAAGCACCTACTGTATAGCACCTACTTGATACTTGATATCAAGTATCAAGATACTTGATATCTTGTAATAATCTATAATGGAAAAGAGTGTAAAAAAAGTATATATATTTTTAATATATATTTATGATTGAGTCACTTTACAGTACATCTGAAACAAACTCTACATTGTAAATCAACTATATTTCAACAAAAATTTTAAAAACCCATAAGTTAGGGCTTCCCTGGTGGTGCAGTGGTTGAGAGTCCGCCTGCCGATGCAGGGGACGCGGGTTCGTGCCCCGGTCCGGGAGGATCCCACATGCCGCGGAGCGGCTGGGCCCGTGAGCCACGGCCGCTGGGCCTGAGTGTCCGGAGCCTGTGCTCTGCAGCGGGAGAGGCCACAACAGTGAGGGGCCCACGTACCGCAAAAAAAAAAAAAAAAAAAAAAAAAAAAAACCCATAAGTTAAAAAAAGAGGTACCAAAATGAGGTAGACTCAAACGTTACATAGCACACATACGAAGCAGTGCTGTTACTAAATAATGTCCACTATATACTTTCACGTCAAATGCCTTATTAATAGTTCTTTTCACAAGAAAAAATGTTTGTACCTATGTATGATGATGGATGTTAACTAGTCTTATTATGGTGATCATTTTGCAATACATATATTGAATCATTATGTTGCATACCTGAAACTAATACAATGTTATATATCAACTATATCTCAATTTTTAGAACTGTTACAATTTTAAATTACAGTATTTGTTAGGAAAAAAGGGGACAATATTAGGATAGCTATAGACATTTACTCATTTAAAAGCAGTAATCCTGTATAAATATGCATATCATCAATATTGCTTCCATCCTTTACTTGTCAACTATAGGCAAACTAATTCAAAATACTTTGAACTGCCATTCTACGAATAGGATACATATTAGTTTTTAGCAATGATGCCATCAGCTGGCTAAAAGCAACATAGGTGTATTTGGGAAAAAAAAAGTCTCCAGTATTACAAAATGTTATGTTATTTGGTTGAAATATATTTCATGATGCTTGAATATTCCTCTTCCCTTCCCAATTATACCTTTCAGATACATAGTACAGTCTCATTGCATTAAGTTCATTGAAATGTTTTACCTTCCACCCATATATCCAAATTAAGTTTTTGTTTTCATATTATCACACTTGCCTTTTGTATATATGCTGGGCCTCTGCTTGTTTTCAACTCTGGGTGCCACTTCGATCTGGATTTTATTTTTATTTCCCTTCCATCTACTGCAAAATTGCCTTCTCTTATTAGTTCAAGATACGCTCAATTCTTCTCTAAGCAACTTTTTTTAAACATCTTTATTGGAGTACAATTGCTTTACAATGTTGTGATTGTTTGTGCTGTATAACAAAGTGAATCAGCTATATGTATACATAAATCCCCATAAACCCTCCCTCTTGTGTCTCCCGCCCATCGTCCCTATCCCACCCCTCTAGGTGGTCACAAAGCACAAAGCTTATCTCTCTGTGCTGTGCAACTGCTTCCCACTAGCCATCTATTTTACATTTGGTAGTGTATATATGTCAATGCTACTCTCTAACTTTGTCCCAGCTTACCCTTCCCCTTCCCCATGTTCACAAGTCCATTCTCCACATCTGCATCTTTATTACTGTCCTGCCCCTACGTTCACCAGAACCATTTTTTTTTGGATTCCATATATATGTGTTAGCATACGGTATTTGTTTTTCTCTTTCTGACTTACTTCACTCTGTATGACAGACTCTAGGTCCATCCACCTCACTACAAATAACTCAATTTCATTTCTTTTTATGGCTGAGTAGTATTCCATTGTATATATGAGCAACATCTTTTTTATCCATTCATCTGTCGATGGACACTTAGCTTGCTTCCATGTCCTGGTTATCATAAATAGTGTTGCAATGAACACTGTGGCACATTACTCTTTTTGAATTATGGTTTTCTCAGGGTATATGCCCAGTAGTGGGATTTCTGGGTCTTATGGTAGTTCTATTTTTAGTTTTTTAAGGAACCTCCATACTGTTCTCCATAGTGGCTGTATCAATTTACATTCCAACCAACAGTGCAAGAGGGTTCCCTTTTCTCCACACCCTCTCAACCATTTATTGTTTGTAGATTTTTTGATGATGGTCATTCTGACTGGTGTGAGGTGATACCTCATTGTAGTTTTGATTGGCATTCCTCTAATGATTAGTGATGTTGAACATCCTTTTAAGTGTTTGTTGGCAATCTGTGTTTCTTATTTGGAGGAATGTCTGTTTAGGTCTTCTGTCCATTTTTGGATTGGGTTGTTTGTTTTTTTGATATTGAGCTGCATGAGCTGCTTGTATATTTTGGAGATTAATCCTTTGTCAGTTGCTTCGTTTGCAAATATTTTCTCCCATTCTGAGGGTTGACTTCTTGCTTTGTTTATGATTTCCTTTGCTGTGCAAAAGCTTTGAAGTTTCATTAGGTCCCGTTTTGTTTCTTTTTGTTTTTATTTCCATTTCTCTAGGAGGTGGGTCAAAAAGGATCTTGCTGTGATTTATGACATAGAATGTTCCGCCTGTTTTCCTCTAAGAATTTATACTGCCTGGCCTTACATTTAGGTCTTTAATCCACTTTGAGTTTATTTTTGTATACGGTGTTAGGGAGTCTTCTAATTTCATTCTTTTACGAGTAGCTGTACAGTTTTCCCAGCACCACTTATTGAAGAGGCTATCTTTTGTCCATTGTATATTCTTGCCTCCTTTATCAAAGATAAGGTGACCATATGTGTGTGGGTTTATCTCTGGGCTTTCTATCTTGTTCCATTGATCTATATTTCTGTTTTTGTGCCAGTACCATACTGTCTTGATTACTGTAGCTTTATAGTATAGTCTGAAGTCAGGGAGCCTGATTCCTCCAGCTCTGGTTTTCTTTCTCAAGATTGCTTTGACTATTCGGGGTCTTTTGTGTTTCCATACAAATTGTGAAATTTTTTGTCTACTTCTGTGAAAAATGTCATTGCTAGTTTGATGGGGATTGAATTGAATCTGTAGATTGCTTTGGGTAATACAGTCATCTTCACAATGTTGATTCTTCCAATCCAAGAACATGGTGTATCTCTCCATCTGTTAATATCATCTTTAATTTCTTTTTCATCAGTGTCTTATAGTTTTCTGCATACAGGTCTTTTGTCTCCTTCAGTAGGTTTATTCCTAGGTATTTTATTCTTTTTGTTGCAATGGTTAATGGGAGTGTTTCCTTAATTTCTCTTTCAGATTTTCCATCATTAGTGTATAGGAATGCAAGAGATTTCTGTGCGTTAATTTTGTACCCTGCTACTCTACCAAATTCATTAATTAGCTCTAGTAGTTTTCTGGTAGCATTTTTAGGAGTCTCTATGTATAGTATCATGTCATCTGCAAACAGTGACAGTTTTACTTCTTCTTTTTCTTTTATTTTTTTCTTCTCTGATTGCTGTGGCTAAAACTTCCAAACTATGTTGAAAAATAGTGGTGAGAGTGGGCAACCTTGTCTTGTTCCTGATCTTAGTGGAAATGGTTTCAGTTGTTCACCATTAAAAATGATATTGGCTGTGGGTTTGTCATATATGACCTTTATTATGTTGAGGTAGGTTCCCTCTATGCCTACTTTCTGGAGAGTTTTTATCATAAATGGGTGTTGAAGTTTGTCGGAAGCTTTTTCTGCATCTGTTGAGATGGTCATATGGTTTTTATTCTTCAATTTGTTAATATGGTGTATCACATTGATTGATTTGCGTACATTGAAGAATCCTTGCATTCCTGGGATATACCCCACTTGATCATCGTGTATGATCCTTTTAATGTGCTGTTGGATTCTGTTTGCTACTATTTTGTTGAGGATTTTTGCATACATGTTAATTGGTGATATTGGCCTGCAGTTTTCTTTTTTTTGTGACATCTTTGTCTGGTTTTGGTATCAGGGTGATGGTGGCCTTGTAGAATGAGCCTGGGAGTGTTCCTCCCTCTGCTATATTTTGGAAGTGTTTGAGAAGGATAGGTGTTAGCTCTTCTCTAAATGTTTGATAGAATTCACCTGTGAAGCCATCTGGTCCTGGGCTTTTGCTTGTTGTAAGATTTTTAATCACAATGTCAATTTCAGTGCTTGTGATTGGTCTGTTTATATTTTCTATTTCTTCCTGGTTCAGTCTTGGAAGGTTGTACTTTTCTAAGAATTTGTCCATTTCTTCCACGTTGTCCATTTAATTGCCATACAGCTGCTTGTAGTAATCTCTCATGATCCTTTGTATTTCTGCAGTGTCAGCTGTTACTTCTCCTTTTTCATTTCTAATTTTGTTAATTTGAGTCTTCTCCCTTTTTTTCTTGATGAGTCTGGCTAATAGCTTATCAATTTTGTTTATCTTTTCAAAGAGCTAGCCTTTAGTTTTATTGATCTTTGCTACTGTTTCCTTCATTTCTTTTCCATTTACTTATGCTCTGATCTTTATGATTTCTTTCCTTCTGCTAACTTTGGGGGTTTTTCTGTTCTTCTTTCTCTAATTGCTTTAGGTGTAAGGTTAGGTTGTTTATTTGAGATATTTCTTGTTTCTTGGGGTAGGATTTTATTGCTATAAACTTCCCTCTTAGAACTGCTTTTGTTGCGTCCCACAGGTTTTGGGTCGTCATGTTTTCATTGTCATTTGTTTCTAGGTATTTTTTGATTTCCTCTTTGATTTCTTCAGTGATCTTTTGGTTATTTAGTAGTGTATTATTTAGCCTCCATGTGTTTGTATTTTTTACAGATTTTTTCCTGTAATTGATTTCTAGTCTCATAGCATTGTGGTCAGAAAAGATACTTGATACGATTTCAATTTTCTTAAATTAACCATGGCTGGATTTGTGACTGAAGATATGGTCTATCCAGGAGAATGTTCCATCAGCACTTGAGAAGAAAGTGTATTCTGCTATTTTTGGATGGAATGTCCTATAAATATCAATTAAGTCCATCTTGTTTAATGTGTCATTTAAAGCTTGTGTTTCCTTATTCATTTTCATTTTGGATGATCTGTCCATTGGTGAAAGTGGGATGTTGAATTCCTCTACTATTATTGTGTTATTGTCGATTTCCCCTTTTATGGCTGTTAGCATTTGCCTTATGTATTGAGGTGGTCCTATGTTGGGTGCATAAATATTTACAATTGTTATATCTTCTTCTTGGACTGATCCCTTGATCATTATGTAGTGCCCTGCTTTGTCTCTTGTAATAGTGTTTATTTTACAGTCTATTTTTGGGACTTCCCTGGTGGCACAGTGGTTCAAAATCTGGCTGTCAATGCAGGGGACACAGGTTCGAGTCCTGGTCCAGGAAGATCCCACATGTCGCAGAGCAACTAAGCCCATATGCTACAACTACTGAGCCTGCGCTCTAGAGCCCGCAAGCCACAAGTACTGAGCCCACATACCTAGAGCCCATGCTTGGCAACAAGAGAAGCCACTGCAATGAGAAGCCCGCTCACTGCAACAAAGAGCAGTCCCCACTCACCACAACTACAGAAAGCCCTCACGCAGCAATGAAGACCCAACACAGCCAAAACTAAATAAATAAATAAAGTCTATTTTGTCTGATATTAGAATTGTTACTCCAGGTTTATTTTGAGTTCCATTTGTATGGAATATTTTTTCAATCCCCTCACTTTCAGTCTGTATGTCTCCCTAGGTCTGAAGTGGGTCTCTTGTAGACAACATATATATGGGTCTTGTTTCTGTATCCATTCAGCCAGTCTATGTCTTTTGGTTGGAGCATTTAATCCATTTATATTTAAGGTAATTATCGATATGTATGTTCCTATTACCATTTTCTTAATTGTTTTGGGTTTGTTTTTGTAGGTCTTTTCCTTCTCTTGTGTTTCCTGCCTACAGAAGTTCCTTTAGCATTTGTTGTAAAGCTGGTTTGGTGGTGCTGAATCCTCTTAACTTTTGCTTGTCTTTAAAGGTTTTAATATCTCTGTTGAATCTGAATGAGATCCTTGCTGGGTAGGGTAATCTTGGTTGTAGGTTTTTCCCTTTCATCACTTCAAATATGTCCCGCCACTCCCTTCTGGCTTGCAGAGTTTCTGCTGAAAGATCAGCTGTTAACATTATGGGGATACCCTTCTATATTATTTGTTGCTTTTCCCTTACTGCTTTTAATATTTTTTCTTTGTATTTAATTTTTGATTGTTTGATTAATATGTGTCTTGGCATGTTTCTCCTTGGATTTATCCTGTTTGGAACCTCTGAGCTTCCTGGACTTTACTGACTATTTCCTTTCCCACGTTAGGGAAGTTTTCAAATACAATCTCTTCAAATATTTTCTCAGACCCTTTTTTTCCTCTTCTTCTGGAACCCCTGTAATTCAAATGTTGGTGCGTTTAATGTTGTCCCAGAGGTCTCTGAGACTGTCCTCAATTCTTTTCATTCTTTTTTCTTTATTCTGCTCTGCAGTAGTCATTTCCACTATTTTATCTTCCAAGTCAATTATCCGTTTTTCTACCTCAGTTATTCTGCTATTTAATCCTTCTAGAGAATTTTTAATTTCATTTACTGTGTTGTTCATCATTGTTCATTTGCTCTTTAGTTCTTCTAGGTCCTTGTTAAACGTTTCTTGTATTTTCTCCATTCTATTTCCAAGATTTTGGATCATCTTTACTATGATTACTCTGATTTCTTTTTCAGGCACACTGCCTATTTCCTCTTCATTTGTTTCGTCTGGTGGGTTTTTACCTTGCTCCTTCATCTGCTGCATATTTCTCTGTCTTCTCATTTTGTTTAACTTACTGTGTTTGGGGTCTCCTTTTTGCAGGCTGCAGGTTCGTAGTTCCTGTTGTTTTTGGTGTCTGCCCCCAGTGGGTGAGGGTGGTTCAGTGGCTTGTGTAGGCTTCCTGGTGGAGGAGTGTGGTGCCTGTGTTCTTCTGGGTGGGGCTGGATCTTGTCTTTCTGATGGGCAGGGCCATGTCCAGTGCTGTGTTTTGGGGTGTCTGTGAACTTAGTATGATTTTAGGCAGCCTCTCTGCTAATGGGTGGGGTTGTGTTCCTGTCTTGCTAGTTGTTTGGCATGGGGCGTCCAGCACTGGAGTTTGCTGGCTGCTGGGTGCAGCTGGGTCTTAGCGTCGAGAAGGAGATTTCTGGAAGAACTCTCGCCGACTGATATTAGCTGGGGCCAGGAGGTCTCTAGTGGTCCAATGTCCTGATCTCAGCCCTCCCACCTCAGAGGCTCAGGCCTGACACCAGCCCGGAGCACCAAGACCCTGTCAGCCACACGGCTCTGAAGAAAAGGGTGAAAAAAAGAAAGAAAAATAAATAAATAAAAATTTTAAAATCATAATAAATAAATAAAAAGAAAAACATTATTAAAATAAAAAAGTAATAATAATTTAAAAGGAGCAACTAAACCAGTAAACAAATCCACCAATGATCACATGCACTAAACACTAAACTAAGATAAACATAAAAATTAGAAACAAATCAGCCGCAGACAGCAAATCCCAAGTCTATAGTTGCTTCCAAAGTCCACTGCCTCAATTTGGGATGATTCGTTGTCTGTTTAGGTACTCCAGAGATGCAGGGTACATCAAGTTGATAGTGGAGATTTAATCCGCTGCTCCTGAGGCTGCATGGAGAGATTTCCCTTTCTCTTCTCTGTTTTCACAGCTCCTGGGGTTCAGCTTTGGTTTTGGCCCCACCTCTGCATGTAGGTTGCCCTCACGCATCTGTTCCCCGCCCAGACAGGAGGGGGTAAATCAGTGGCTTTTTAGGGGGCTCTTGCTCATTTAGGCTGGTGGGAGGGAGGGGTACGCTAGTTATAACTGGAATGAGGGGTGAGCTTGTGGCAGCAGAGGCATGATGCTGCAACAGCCTGGGGCACGCCATTTGTTCTCCAAGGGAAGTTGTCCCTGGATCACAGGACCCTGGCAGTAGCGGGCTGCACTGGCTCCCGGGAGGGGAGGTGTGGATAGTGACCTGTGCTTGCACACAGGCTTCTTGGTGGCTGCAGCAGCAGCACTAGCATTTCATGCCCATCTCTGGGTTCCAAGCTGATGGCCACAGCTTGCGCCCATCTCTGGAGCTTATTTAGGCAGTGCTCTGAATCCTCTCTTCTTGCGCACCCCAAAACAATGGTCTCTTGCCTCTTTGGCAGGTCCAGAGTTTTTCCCAGACTCCCTCCTGGCTAGCTGTGGTGCACTAGCCCCCTTCAGGCTGTGTTCATGCGGCCAACCCCAGTCCTCTCCCTGGGATCTGACCTCCGAAGCTCAAGCCTCAGCTTCCAGCCCCCACCCGCCCTGGCGGGTGAGCAGACAAGCCTCTCGGGCTGGTGAGTGCTGGTCAGCACCAATCCTCTGTGTGGGAATCTCTCCGCTTTGCCCTCTGCACCCCTGTTGCTGCACTCTCCTCCGTGGCTCCAAAGCTCCCCCCACCCACCCACCCCCGTCTCCACCAGTGAAGGGGCTTCCTAGTGCGGGGAAACTTTTCCTCCTTCACAGCTCCCTCCCAGAGGTGCAGGTCCCATCCCTACTCTTTTGTCTCTGTTTTTTCTTTTGCCCTCCCCAGGTACATGGGGAGTTTCTTACCTTTTGGGCAGGCTGAGGTCTTCTGCCAGCGTTCAGTAGGTGTTCTGTAGGAGTTTTTGCACATGTAGATGTATTTCTGATGTATTTGTGGGGAGGAAGGTCATCTCCATGTCTTACTCCTCCGCCATCTTGAAGGTCCCCCCCTAAGCAACTTTAAAACTCCCAAATTGTGCAAAACTTTTAAAATACTCCAATGTTAAAAACAACAGAAGCTTTAAAAAGTTTCACTCTGCTTGCATCAGTTGAATAATGGCTATCACTTATTGTCAAGGTAAGTAAAAACACTGTATGGCACAAAATAAGCATTCAATGAATGTTAACTGAATTTCTAAAAATTTATGTCAGCCTTCTTAAACTTCTTGGAATATCATGGGCTAGGAATTGTCCCAATATTTGATTGTATTTTCAAAGTAAAAGTACTTTCTTAGATTTACATCTCAACTTAAAGTCACTATGTTTTTCAATATTATAATATAATTTATTGTAAGCAGTGAGCAATAGTGTTAGAGTGAAAGACAGCAAGCTATTTCATTCCAGTCTTATTAAGATCTAGTTTTCCAGTCTTTATAATGAGTCTTGATCTGTGTTAGCAAACTACAAAAAGTTTTGAATTTCACTGAATCATAATGGACTGATTAGATTTTTCAGTAAGATTTGATTATTATGATGAAGGTTATAACTGGCTGCTCCAATACTGTGGAGTCACTCCTACCATCATAGTTTCTTGGAGAAGTAAAGTCTTTTTTTTTCACAGCTTCCTAAACAGCTTTATCAAGATACAATTTACATATTTTAAAGTTCACCCACTTAAAGTAATGTATTTTTATTAAAAACGTGTCTTTAAAAACAGCTGTCATTTACCTTTCTTATATAATGATAGGACAGAAAGAGTTAACTCAAATAGGATTTTATTATAACACTGTTTAAAAATCATAATTAAGAAGTGATGTCACCAAAATATAGGATGGGAGATCCAGCCTCTATCCCCCCACAAATATCAACAATTAGACAGATATCCACAAACAAAAATAGCTCTGGAAGAGCTCAGGAGTCCACTTAAGAAATTTCAGCAACAAACAGTGGAGCAAAAAACCTGAGAATAACTCCACACAAAGAAAAAGAAGGACAGTTTCGTTTTGCCTGCATCATCGCATACTCCAGGGTGGCACTGCTCAGTGACAAGGGGGAACTGCCCAGTTCAAAAGAGTTCCCTCGCTGGGAAAGGGAGAATGAGGTGAGGAACCAACTTCCCCAGTTTTTCATATCACTGCATGAAGGACCCACTTCAGTTTCACACCACCCAGAGACTGACAAAGCTAAGACAAATAAAGACAGGTTGGAGCAAGGAAGAATGCCTGGGGCTCCCAATATCAGCTATGCAGCAAGAGCAGCTGTGGTTTACAGCTCTGTGCAGGATCCCAACAGCTTTCGCCACTGAAGAAACCAAAGCCCAGGACAGCTGCCATGAACCCCCTGCAGATTTCACCACTGTGATTTCCCCCCACAGGTTCACCTTCACGGATGCCACCTGACTGACTCCCTCCCTGTCCCCAACTGGACCCTCCAATCTGCACTGGAAGTCAGCTTGGCCTTTGCAGCTGCAGAAGTGCAAGATGCCAGCCTAGACCCCTGCAGCTGATCCACTGCCGTGCATGCATTTGGGGCTAACCCCTTCAGCTGTGGACCAGTTCGCCACTGGTCTGACTCCTGTCACTGGCCTCCAATGACATGCAAGTGCCTGTGGTGAGGCCCTGTAGCCATAGAACTACATGTTGACAGCTAAGGCCCCCACAGCTGTTTGTGGGCCCAGATCTGGTTCTGTCTCCTCTCACTGGCCTGCACCGCTGGGCTCACCTGCAGCTAGCCCCTCCACCTGAGCACCTGCACGCCAACACCCAACTCCTGTCACTGGCCTCTTCTGCCATGTGGAACCCTCCATTAAGCAAAAAAAAAAAAAAAAAAAAACTCGAAAAAATAATCTAACTTTACACCTCAAGGAACTACAAAAAGAACAAACTAAACTCAAAGGTAGTAGAAGGGAGGAAATAACAAAGAGAAGAGTGGAAATAAATTGAGACATAAAAGACAATACAAAAGATTAGTGAAACTAAGAGCTAGTTTTTTAAAGAGATAAACAAAATGGATAAACTTTTATCTAGATTTACCAAGAAAAAGAAGAGAGGACTCAATAAAATTAGAAATGAAAGAGAAGATATTACATCTGATACTACAGAAATACAAAGGATCATAAGAGGATAGTATGAACTATTATATGTCAACAAATTGGACAACCTAGAAGAAATGGATAAATTCCTAAAACATACAACCTACCAAGACTGAATCATGAAGTAACAGAAAATCTCAACAGATTAATAATGAGTAAGAAGACTGAATCAGCAATCAAACACCTTCCAAAAAAGAAAAGCCTATGACTTGATGGCTTCACTGGTGAATTCTACCAAATAAAGAAAAATTAAAGTCAATCCTTCTCAAACTCTTCCAAAAAATGTAAAAGGAGAGAACACTTTCAAACTCATTTTATGAGGTGAGCATTAACCTGATACCAAAGCCGGATAAGGACACTACAAGAAAAGAAAACTATAGGCCAATGCCCCTGATGAATATAGATGCAAAACCTCTGAACAAAATACTAGCAAACTGTATTCAACAACACATTAAAAGGATCATACACCATGGTGAAGTGGGATTTATTCCTGGAATGCAAGAATGAGTCAACATACACAAATCAATAAATGTGATACACTACATAAAGAATGAAGGATAAAAATCATATGATCATCTCAATAAATGCAGAAAGGCCATTGGACAAAATTTAACATCCTTTCATGATAAAACTCTCTACAAACTGGGTATAGAAGGAACATACTGGAACATAACAAAGGTCATATAATACAAGCCCAAGCTATCCTCACACTCAACAGTGAAAGGCTGAAACCTTTCCCTCTAAGATCAGGAACAAGAGAAAAGTGCCCACTCTCACCACTCCTATTCAACACAGTACTGGAAGTCCTAGCTAGAGCAATTAGGCAGTAAAAAGAAATAGAAGGCATCCAAATCAGAAAGAAAGAAATAAAATTGTCTCTGTTCGCTCATGACATGACCTTTTATAAAGAAAGTCCTAAGGACTCCATCAAAAAGCTGTTAGAATTAATCAACAAATTCAGTAAAGTTGCAGGATACAAAATCAACAGACAAAAATTAATTAGTTGTGTTTCTATACACTAAGAATTAAACATGTAAAAAAGAAATAAAACAATCCCACTTATAGTGGCACCCAACACAATAAAATTTTAGGAATAAATTTAACCAAGGAAGTGAAAGATCTATACACCAAAAACTACAAGACACTGATGAAAGAAACTAAAGAAGACACAAATAAATGGAATGATATCCTGATTAAAAGAGTGAATATTGTTCAAATGTCCATTCTACCCAAAGCCACCTAGACATTCACTGCAATCTGTATCAAAGTTCCAATGGCATTTTTCACAGAAATAAGAAAAAAAACCCAAATTTGTATGAAACTACAAAAGACTGAATAGCCAAAGCAATCTTGAGAAAGAACAAAGCTGGAGGTATCACATTTCCTGACTTCAAACTATATACAACTCATATAACTTAATAACAAAAACCCAAATAATCCAATTTAAAAATGGACAAAGGACCTCAACAGACATTTTTCCAAGGAACACATACAAATGGCCAACAAGTTAACGAAAAGGTGCTCAACCTCACTAATCATCAGAGAAACGCAAATCAAAACCACAAGATATCACCTCACACCTGTTGGAATGGCTATTATCAAATAGACAAGAGACAACAAATGCTAACGAGGATATGGAGAAAAGGGAACCATTATGTACCATTGGTGGGAATGTAAATTGGTACAACCACTATGGAAAACAGTATAGAGGTCCCTCAAAAAAATTAAAAATAGAACTACCAGCAATCCCACTTCTGAGTACATATCCAAAGGAAATGAAACAGGATCTCAAAGAGACATATGCATTCCCATGGTCAGTGCAGCATTAGTTGCACTAGTCAAGACATGGAAGCAACTTAAGTGTCCATCAATGGATTAATGGATAAGGAAAACGTGGCGCGTGTGTGTGTGTGTGTATCTGTGGATACACACACACACACACACACACACACACACACACAGGGATATTACTCAGCCATGAAAAAGAAGGAAATCCTGTCATCTGTGACAACATGGATGGACCCTGAGAGTATTATACTAAGAGAAATAAGTCAGACAGAAAAAGATAGGGGCTGAGGGGTGGGGGAAATGGGATGTTGGTCAAATGGTACAAACTTCCAGTTATAAGAACAAGTTCCAGGGATCTAATGTACAGCATAGTGACTATAGTTAACAATACTGTGTTGTATCCTTGGAATTTGCTATGAGAGTAGATTTTAAATGTCCTCACCATAACAATAACAATAAAATGGTAATTATGTGAGGTTAAAGATGTGTTAACTACCCTTATTGTAGTAAACATTTCATAATATATACATGTATCAAGTCACCATATTGTATAGCTTAATCTTATACATTGTTATATGTCATATCTCAATAAAGTTGGAAAAAATAGAAAAAAATCATAATAGAGTAGATCAGTACCAAAGCATTAACAATTGTACCTATTAAAAATAAAATTATAATGCTCTACAAATGTTCTCACTAAAGGAGCAAGAAATTTACATGCCCAAATCATCATACTAAATCTTACCAAGCAAGTACATATTGATAATTAAATGATTTAAGCTTCTGGCTGAATGTTGTTCTTTGGCTGGTATTTATTTATCAGCTAACAAAAGCTATCGAGAAGATGGAATTGAGCATATGACTCTCACATATAAGCACATTAACAAGCCTATATCAGGGTTCAATCAAACTGAGCAAATACTTCTAGAAATTTCCCTTGTGTGTTTTATTCAGTTATTAGGAGAAATTAAAGCCTGAGCTCTGCCAGATATATCCAGCCCAGATGCTCAAAGCACTTGATTTTACTCCAGGGCAAAATTCCATATTCAAGACTAGATCTAGAACAGATGGCCACTCCTCTTCTATAATCTGGTTGTGCCCTATGCATAAATGAAAAGAGTAAAGGGAACACAGATTCCATAACATGGCCAAAACAAACATTATTACTATTAATACTACTAATAATATTTATTAAATACTTTTGTGTACTTGATACCCTAATAAGCTCTGCACAGAATGAGTCCTGGTGATCATAATGTTCCATGTAGGAACTATGCACATTCTTTAACTATGCTTGTTAAGCAATGTGCATAGCTCTTGCCTTCACAGAGGTTTCAGTCTGAGCAGTGATTATGTGTCCTGTACCATTCTTAAAGCAGATGTAAAATCAATTCTTCAAGAATTTAGTGAGCCCTATTATGTGCCAGTACTTTGGGTAAATGAATGACAATACCCTAACTTCAAGTTGACTATAATAATCTACTTGAAACAAAAAGAAAAATATGACAGTTTGCAGTTATGTGTTAATTTATATGGTATATACAATAATTATTCAGGAGATAAATGATAGGCATACTACTAGCTGACACTCAGATAACACTGAGCATATTGGGCAATGTTTGAGCTTTATCTCTGTTAACTTATTTAAATCCTCACTTTAGGTATGTCCCATCTTTACACTAATTCTATAGATGGGGAAACTGAGACACAGAGGATTAAGTCACTTGCCTGAGATAACAGAACCAGAAACTGGCAGAGTAGGGCCCTTTCCCCTTAACCACAGAGTTAAAGAAATGATTCAGGAAAGAGGAAGGCCCTGAGCTAAATCGGAAGGGTTTAGAGCGAAGAGCAAAGAGAGAAGGATATGTGAAGGAAGAAGGAAAACTTGAGGAAAGGCAAGACTGAACACAATCTGGGTGAAATTTGGAGAGTAGTGGGAAAAAAAATTAGATTCTAAACAGAATAGGGTCAAATTATGGAAGGTCTTAAATTTTTAAAAAGGTGAAAGCTGAGCTGTAATGCAGTAGTGTTTAGGACGTCACTGATGGTATGTCACTGAAGATGGCAGCTCCTGAGCATTTCTGCCCAGTCCTAGGGTGGGCTATACGTGTGAGGAAGAGAAGGATGACAGTAATCTCCTTCTTCAGACCCAAATATCCAGTCTTTGCCAATGTTTCTGGTTTGGGCATTAGTTTGCTTGTGGCCCTTTATTAGCGAAATGGATTAAGCAGTAGAAGTGGTACCATTATCAAATACATATTGACCCTAAAACAAAGTTAAGTAAAACAAATGTCAAATTACCATTAGAAGTTATGAGTGGTAAAAGGTGCTATTAAATACCAAACTGATAAATATTTTGTTATATAGATTCAATCCATAAAAGCAATGTTGGGCTTTAAAAAAAAAACATTGTTTTCAAAACAGTATTAATGCATAATATCACCTAGTTGTTATATGCAGATTATTGGGTCTCACCCCAACCAAGATTTTGATTCAATAATGCCCGGAATTATGAATTTTATTTAAATGTAACAGAATCTGTTGATTCTAATGCAAGCAATCTAAATACCAAACTGAAACAACATGGAAAATTTCTGAAAGAGTACTAAAAATGTTTTATCCATATCTGCTATCATTCTCTACTATAGGACCTTTAATATGTTACTCAAATTAAAAAGTCATGAAACCATGGCAATCCTGAATTTATCTACTAGGACATCTATACTCTATATCATTGTTGGTGAAATACATGAAGGATTAGTATGTTACTCTCGAACAACCAGAGATGAGACATTCACTATATCATTAAATACTATTCATATCCTTGGACATGAATAGTAAGAAGTTTGTTTTTTAAAAGATAATTTTTGCCAAACTACTCTATGTGAAGAAGTACACCCATTACCTTATCATAAAGGTCATGAAACTTCAACAAGTCTATAATAATCAGATATCTAATCATAAAATTCATTTTTCTATTTTAAAAACTTCTGGTTATCAATTCTTTTTTAAACAGGACATGTTCAAGGAATACTTTAGGAAAAACCATAATTAGCATTTGAGTAAATCTTATAAATGTGCATTTCATATTTTATATATTGGCTAACAGTACAAAAAATGCAACTCTAAGCTGAATATAAAACATGGAAAACAAAGGTTTATGAAGCTAAAAGTCATAATAAAAATAGCTCTATATCATGAGCAAAATAACGACAATATTCAATGAGAGTGCTTATCATAAGTTAAACAGTGAGACTATTCAACAAGCATTTGGAAGGAATGACATTTTAAATCTGGAAAAGGAAATATGATTAAATTAATAAATTTAAATTAATACTCTGCAATCATTTAGAGTCCTCTGAGGCAAGCATTATTGGTCTGACTTTATACCATTTGAAACCTTCATTGAAAGAGATAAATGTTTTATTCCATTCATTTTGTAGATATTTTTTAAATGAGAAAACTCCCAAGGTATCTATGATTTCCAAAGAAACGAAGTAAGGGATTTGTTCTAAATGGCGTACTATTAACACTGGCATAAAATGTTGTAAGCTGTTATTTTTAGAGGAATAAAAAAAATGGTACTACACATAAGATCCAGTTATTTGCCATCTTATATTCAAGTTATAAGTCCAGGAATGTTAATTCTTATAAATAAGATCAATACCTAAGGGGGTAAATGCTTTTAGAACACTAACATATTTATATATATAATAATTATATATGCAGCAAGTCTAGTTGAGTAGTTCAAATAATAGTAGGGTTATTTGAGAAAGAAGACAGTAAGTGTTGATGTTATTTTATTCCATAGAAGGACATTTAAACTTTAATTTTATAATCCATCAATTAAAAATATTTATATATTTAAATAAGTTTCTACTGTTATGATAGGCAAGTTTTTAATAATATATGCCAGCCAAAGGAACAAGTAGCGGGAAGAACTCAATCTCATCGAAGATTGGTTTAGAAAAAAAGAGAACATTGCAACTTCAGGAGATAAAAGGGGGAAAGTAAAGATTTACCCTCCCACAGTAGTCCAATTATCTTACTTCTTATTTTTAAAGGCCAAAAGGGCTTTTATTAAAATTTCATATTCCTAAGAGAAATTCAGTTTCATTAGTTAGTGATCATTATTGCATGCCATCTCTTTGCAAGTCACTATGGTACATGCTGTGGAGGTAGAGATTAATAAAACGTGGTTCTTGACTTTAAGGAACTCATCATAATTTATATAATGGAAACAGATCCATTTGCTGACTATAATACGAGGCAGAATAAAAGGCACTAAACAGGGGTGCAAACAACTCACAGTGGGATTGAAATGAGTGGAGCAATCACCAGGTTCCCCCCCTCAGTGCCTCATATCTCTGAAACTAGAACTGCTCCTCCTGAGTTTTTCCAGAATAGTTAAGGGAGGAATACTGGCTGACCATGTGGGGCAGAAGTACAGGCCAGAGGTCTAAAAATTCCTTATAAAGACTTTCAAACAAAACACCCATTTTAGCCTGGTATTCTCCTATCCCCCACCACCCTTGGCTTTGGTGGTTCCTTGTGCAGCCAATGCCAGAACCGTTCTGCGAGTCTTCAGTGGTCAGATAATTTCCAGATGGTACACCCTTTGTAGACACTTCAGCTTGTCTTCCTTTTGTCCTGCTAGATCATTTACCATTCCTCTATCCATTCCATGTCTGATAGGTCATGGGCTGGGGTGCAATGTCTCTTAAGTTCAATTATCATGGAGCAAGTTTCTGGTTGTTCTTGCTTGGATGATTTTTAAAAGGAGAGTGGAATGAAAATGACTCAATTCTTTTGTCTTAAAATCTGTCTTGGGACTTCCCTGGTGGCGCAGTGGTTAAGAATCTGCCTGCCAATGCAAGGGACATGGGTTCACGCCCTGGTCCAGGAAGATCCCACATGCCACGGAGCAACTAAGCCTGTGCGCCACAACTACTGAGCCTGCTCTCTAGAGCCCGCAAGCCACAACTACTGAGCCTGAGTGCCACAACTACTGAGCCCGCATGCCGTAATTACTGAAGCCCTAGCGTCTGGAGACCATGCTCCGCAACAAGAGAAGACACCACGATGAGAAGCCTGCACACGCAATGAAGAGTAGCCCCCGCTCACTGCAACTAGAGAAAGCCCACGTACAGCAACGAAGACCCAACACAGCCAAAAATAAAAATAATCAAAAAAACAAAAAAAAAACCCACCCGTCTTGATTATGTGATTACCACAATTTCATAACTAAACTGACATTAAGGAAAGAATATAATAATAGAGTGGACATTTTTAAAATCAAGCTATAAAAACAAATCTGTTATAGAGAAAATTTGAACAGTGTGGCAAGTAGGGGAAGATGCTTTGTGGTTTAGGAAAGCAGAAAGGAACTTAAATGTACTTCCCAAATCATCTGAAGTAGGCCACTGCCCACTCTGCCTGAAGTAAAGTACAAGTTAGTAAAGCAGAAAGAATTCAAACCTTCACAAATATGGTGAACTCTTCCACTTTCTCATTGGCTAGCAGCAATTTCTTCTGTGCACCTTCTAGGGCCTGCTCACTTTGCATTGCTAATCCTTGAAGATGCTTAGATGCTGCTGTTTCAATTTCTGCCATAGCAGATTCAGTCTCATTTATTTTTGATATGAGGAAAGTAAGCTTGAGATCCTGCAAATGACCAGTAATCATAGAATAAAAAAATATTTCTTAAACAGATTTGGATGTTAGTTAGAGATGTCATATAAGGAAAGGGTTTCATTACTCTCTCTGTATCTTGTATTCATTTTTATTTGAGTAGAATTGATGGTTGTTTTTGTTTATTTTCAATGAATATCCTGCACACACATTATCATATATTTATCATCAAAATGAGTTTATGCTTTTTAAAAATTATAAATCACTAAAAACATGGAAGCCATTTTAGACCGAAAGATTTCATATGTCAAATGGAAGTATTTAATTAGCTTATAAGTTTAGGTGGACCTAAAAATTTATATCCACTTATATAAATGCCAGTTAACAATAGTTTTCATTTATTAGAAATTATCAAGATAAGTAAATCTGTCTCTCTAATACAGCATTACCTTTAATAGTAAACAAATTCTTAGTGTTTTATGTAGAGATATAAATGTTCTTTGCAGTTATCTGAAACATTTAAATAGCTCATAGTAGTTTTGGGGAGAAAAAAAGGACAACTTTAAAAATGAAAAAGACATTGTTACAGTCCACCTCCAGGCTAAAATGTCCTAAAACCATACCTTTTTTTCTAACTCCTCTTTAGTTCTCTGATACATCTGTTCATACTGTGACTTCTCTTTTACAGCGACACTAAGTCTTTGCTTTAGTGAATCGATTGATACCTTCTTGTTGGAACACTCTTCAGTTAATGTCTTCACCTACAATAAAAGCATGAAGGTAATTATTATTGGTAAAGGCATTCTAGTTCCATACTGTGTTTGTTTCAAATGGAAACCAAATGAATACATGAATAAGTCTAGTTTATTTTCTCATAAATGATATCAAATTCAAGTATAAGATCTGTAGAACTCATACTGTGAATGAGACTAACAATCCTGAAATCAATAGCAAAACCCCAAAATTGCACAAAAAAGCATGAATATTGGTATGTGTAGCCTTCTATCTAATAATATACAATTAATTTTAACTATATTTCTTTTAATTACTAACCTAAACTTCCTTAAGTAGGAGATGGTTGTTTTTTTGTTTTTTTTTTTTCCGGTACGCGGGCCTCTCACTGTTGTGGCCTCTCCCGTTGCGGAGCACAGGCTCTGGACGCACAGGCTCAGTGGCCATGGCTCACGGGCCCAGCCGCTCCGCGGCATGTGGGATCTTCCCGGACCGGGACACGAACCCGTGTCCCCTGCATCGGCAGGCGGACTCTCAACCACTGCGCCACCAGGGAAGCTCAGATGGTTGGTTTTGATTCTTAAATAAGCCAAGTCATGGATAATTTTCATTTGTATTCTCCAGTAAAAGTATAACATGTACTTTTTAGGATAAAATTAAATAATACAATGTATTTATTATACATTTCAAAGAATAGCCAAAGAAAATAGTTTTTCTTTTTCACTTTAAAGCTATTAAAGGTAAATGATTACTTACACAAACATTGTAAGACTACCTTAAATGATTATTGAAGTTAAAAAAAATGAGCAAAATTTTAAGAATAGCATTGAAGAAACCTCTACGAAGTAATTATAATTCATGTGGGTCTGTGGAGGAGAAAGAGAAAAGAAAATCTGTATGCATGTGTCTTGCTCATGTAAAATTTTCTCTCTTAAATCCATCTGAGCATTACTTACATTTTTATCTCCAACAAGGAAAGTAAGGGAAACACTCTCTCTGGAGTGGATGACATTTAGTGAATGCCAAAGTGCAAGCTGTTTTATGATTTGTTTTATGATTTGTGTAAATAGCAGCTTTAAAAATTTTTAAGCAAAAAAATATCTCTTAGTCAGCAAATCATTGATTTCTAGTTTGGGATCAGATATTATACAACTATTTTAAATATGACTCTTTTCCTAAGTACACTGAATTAAATGTATATAAGGAAAAAGTACACTTTAAAAAAAACCGTGGTGAGTACACTTTTTAAAGAACTGATAGTCATTGACTATAATATTTTTCATTTAAAATGTATGCTTAATTCTATCATTATAAATAATAGCTTTAAATAAAATAAAATCTGAATAAAATGGAATTATGTGTCCCAGAAATATTAAAGATTAAAAAAATTAAACTTGATTATCTTCTCATGGTATGTTTACAAATATAAAAAGAATGAATGACTATATTATGTGTGACCGTTTGGAGTCTTGAATTTTAAAACAAATAATGTACCTTCAGAGCAAATGATGTAATTATGTAACAATACACATACATTTTATGAATATTTGCTATACCTTTTATTAAGATTGAATATTTGAGTTAAAGTTAATACAAGGGGAAGTGATTTTTTTCAGTGTCAGTGAACATAAAAATTGATACCTTTTTTTCAAGAGTTTCTAGCATTCCATTAATACTCTCATTACTTTCCAAATTTACTTTCTGTCGAAATTTCAAGTCCTCTATCAAATGTCTTTTCATGGTTATATCTCTCTCCATTCGAGACATCCTTGAAAGGGAAAAAAAGACACTTTATCAAGAGTGATAGAAAATACTTCAACAGTGATGATATCTTACACATTATCCAATGTTATACCTACTGTTAATTTTTAAATGCTATCTGATATTAGTGAAGCTGCAAGTTAATAAAATAATTGCATGGCATAAAGTATTGCTCTATTAATAATTTGAGTAAAATATTAAAATCTATAATCCAGTTGTGACTTGGTAATTACAGTACTATATATATATATTAAAAAAGAACTGAGACAAATTAATAAAATTTATGAAAACTTAAAATTATTATATTTATGTTCCATTTTTGCATTCAAAGAAAAATACAAAGCAATATTTAGAGATTATCAAAAATCACAACACCGATAAGAAAGAATACTCTAATAAATACTCTAATAAACAAACATAAAATTTGATAATATTATAAATTTATTATACATTTCAAAGAATAGCCAAAGAAAATAGTTTTTCTTTTTCACTTTAAAGCTATGTAAATTTAATATCATATGAGATTGAACTGACATATCAGTTCTAATTTAATATCATATGAGATTGAACTGACATATCAGTTTAGCTTAAATTGATAACACTAAGTATAAAATGATAGATGCAGTAACAACTACTACAATTACTACTATAAAAAGAACAACAGCTAACATTTATTGAGTGTTTACTATGTGCCAGTCACTGTTATAAGTGCTTTACATAAGTAAAGCACTTATAAGTACTAACTCATTTAATTCTAAGAACTTTATGAGTTAATTCTATTAAATTGAGTCCCAGAGCTAGCAGGTAAAGAAGCCAGGATTCAAAGAATGTTTCTCTAAAGTCCTCACTGGTAAACAGTAAGCAAGACTAACTCAGTCCATAAATAAGCTTCAAGATAGTCTGTTTAAAAAAATTAACCAATCTTTTTGCCTAATAGTTTTATCTGTTAAGGTTTTAAGTGATCTTCACTTATAACGTGGTATACATGTATGTACATGAGGTACATGTATCTCAAATTATGAATGATTAGAATTCTTTCTAAACATGTTACAACTTCTAAGCTCTAGTATATCTATAAAAGATATAGAAAGGAAATAATTTTGATTCTGTGAGACAGAACATTTTAAACTCCTTTTTAGTATAAATACACAAAGTATTATAATATTTCATAACCCTCCAGTTATTTTAAACACAAACAAAACTTTCACTTTTTTTCAACCTTCGCTTTATAAGCTTAGGCATTAAATCCAATATAAAGATCAGCCTATACATATATTTTTAGTCAAATAATTACTACATTCTAAAGTTTTCTGTTCATAGTCTTTCAGCCATTAGTTGATATTTATTCAGAATTAAATATGTTTAAGATGGAAAATCTAACTTTAAACATTCTTACTCTAATTAAAAAATAGTAACTATCTTGCCATAAACCATGATATATGTAATATTCTTTAAACTTTCATCTTGTGTAGGCTTAAAAACGAAGAAAGGCAAACAAGTTGGTATTGTTTCTTGGTGTGCAATGTTTAATAGTCAGCCGCCACTAGGTGGCACCAAATACAATGGATAAAAATATAAAGCACATACTTTTCATGCATTTCCTTTATGTGTTCTTCTTTTGCTAGGAGTTCAAATTTCAGAGACTTCAAGTTTGATGATTGTTTAGTGAGTTCATTAGTTGCATTCTAGATTAAAAATACACATAAATTCAAATATGTCTTTCAATCTTGTTCTAAAGCAGCATAAGTATAAATGCCATTTTCATGAAGATAATAAAATTGCAAAAATTATGGTTATAATTAAAATGAACATCTAAACATTTTAATATGCTTCATTTTGTATGTTCTAACAGAAATAACATGGCACACTAAAATTTTTATATAACATGCCAAAATCATAGAGGAACACACTCACATAATAACTGCAAAGAGTATATACCCAAAATACATTTACGGGAAATATGGATTTTGTAAAATGTAAATGTGTATGTGATTAATTATTTTTATGGTTTAGTAAGATCACTTAAAACTAATTCTGGATTTACTAATAACCTGTAACAGACTAAATATAGTCACAAAGCTTTGCTGCACCTCCCATCAAGAGGTGTAATCCGTCTCCCAACCCTTTGAATCTGGCCTGGCCTGCGATTTGCTTTGACCAAAAGTATGTGGCATATGACACTGTGCAAATATCAGATCTAGGCCCTAAATCCTTCTAGCTTGCATCTTTGCCCTCTTGGAATGCTGCTCTGGGATCACCTTCCAACAAGTATAGAGGAAAGGCCATTTGGGAGAGTACTGAGGTACCCCAGATGACAGCCAGCAGACCAACTGTCAGCCTTTGAGTGAGGCTCTCTTGGAACTTCCAGCTCAGGTAAATCCTTGGTTTAGAAGAATGCAGTCATATGAGGGGACCCAGCAGACAGCAGCAAAAGACCTACCTAGTGAACCCACTGGATCATAAGAAATAATAAATTGCTGCTGTTTTAAGCTGCTACATTTTAGGATAATGTTAGATAGTAAAAGATAACTGATAAACTTATGAATACTGAATACTTCCTTACTTGAACTTATAAACAATATTCATTATTAAAGTATTTATACATAATTATTAGTTTTTCAAAGCAGAACACCTTTGTGGTATTTGTTGTCTGCGTGGCCCAGGAGCCAGAGTGTTAGGGACACCTAACTTTCAATTTTGACTCAAGTTCCAAGAAAACATGTACTCTGAGATATGATTTAGTGATTTGATATTTTGGTTTTTCTACCTGTAAGACAGCATTGACATACATTAATTCATTTGTTAAATTTAAAAAGTATTAAATAATTTAAATAGAATAAAATATAACTTTAAAAGTATTTGTAGTAGTTATTTCGCTAATTTTTCTAATAACTATAGTTAATTGTTTCTATGAGAACTATTTCCAGGTTTGACTAACTTATTCTAAAAAATATAAATCTGAAAAGATGAAACCATTAACCACACAATGTAAATGTGAGTCAAATTCATCAGACAGACTTTAAATATCTCATTGGTATGGCATATGTAAATTTTAAATTTCCATTAAATATTATATTAATTTTCTTGAAAACCCAAGGCTACCTCAACTTGGCAACTGTATTGAATGCTAAAAGTTTTGATTAAATTTTGTGTTACACAATCTAAATTTCCATCATATTTTACATGTTTACAGTGACATATGGTGTCTTATTTCTAGCACTGCCAGAGTAAGATGTTCCACGCTAGTAAATTTACCAAAAAATTGAAGCTTTTGCTTTAATCATTAAACTTAAATTCTTTCCGGGATGATTGTTCATTCATTTAGAAATGACAATCCACAATTACATTAAGCAATAGTGATACTTTAATATAATGATATATTATAAATATTATCACTATATTAATTATGCTATATTACTGTATCTAATTTATTATCACTGTATCATTATATAATGATGCCTTTATGATATAAATGGCTACTCAGCCCTACTCTGAATGGTCCCAGGCTGCTGGTTTTCTAATTTTGTATTTTTACCTTAGCATTTTTTTTCTGTCAATCTGTTGATCATAGTTTCTTGATTCTCTCAATATTCCTGCCTAAAAACAAGCATCCTGGCCCTTAATATACATACTTCTAATTTGCTGCTTTTGAGGTGTTTTCTGCTGAAAAGTTAAACAAATAAACTCATTACAGCTGTATTTTAAAAAAAAGACAAAAGGCAGTAAATGAACCCTGACAATATCTTCAACAGAATAAATTAAGTGGATTTTAAGATAGCTGTTTGATTCTTTTATGTTTTTAGACTTAAGCCTGTTATTTTAGGTGGCTGAAAAATGCTGTAATTTTGACTTCTGGATAATTGAGGGATTACAGAATTATAATAAATAAAACAATGCCAGCTTGATAAATACTTTTGCCAGACCCTCTAAGTCTCACAGTTATTTTGTTTAATCCTCAAAAATCCTTTTGAAGAGGGTAGAAAGGTATTCCTGCTCTAGACCTCTGGAGAAGCTAAGTAATTTCTTCAGTCAGGTCCCACACACAAGAAGTTACTGGACAAAAAATGATCAAAACCCAGGTCCTCTGACCCTTTTCCATTTCCTACAACATAATACTTATCTGCAGCATGACAAAATCTGGAGTAAAACACATATTTCAAAGATGTCATAATGGTAATAATCTATCTTGGTTAGAGCTTTCCTGTTTAAGTTTATTAAACACTTTAAAAATTTTTCAGAGCAAAATGAGTAAAAGCATGGATGCTGGAGCCCTATGGATTGAGTTCTTATCTCAGCTCTATCTCTTAGTAGCTGTGTGACCTTGGACAATTAACATACTCAGTTTGCTTAACTGTAAAATAGATATAATAACAGAATTTATCTCATAGGGTTGAAACGAGTATTTAATGAGTTAACATTTTTAAAGGACTTAGAACTAGATTGGCAATAGATTATATATAAATTAACAGTAGTTTAAAAACTATTATTCTTCATTATTAACTTACTGGAAAACTGGAAGAGAACATGGTGTATACCAAAAGGTATCCTTTCAACAATCAGGAGGTCAAAAAAAATCACAAATATAAGTTGGAGTACTACTCAATCCAGATTGTATAAAGGACTACAAATTAAACTAAATATAAATAACTGATGTATATATCATTCACTGGAATTTATATGTCACTAAATATTTTATTATCTATCTATATAAAGTTGGGTTCCTTGAGGAAACATGTCTAATATGGGTAAAAATGAAGACACAGAAATGCACATGAGCACTCTAATTTCTGAATGAACCATGTACATCTCAGAAGTACACCTAAGAATTTACATAGAAAAGTCTAATATTAATTGGATAAAATAAAAAAGATGGATGTAGACCTTTAAGAGATTCAAATGTAACCATTTTTGTTTTACTAGGCATAGAAAACATCAAGTAGAAAATAAGCTACTTCTCAGAAATTTATTATGTTAGCAATCTGATATCTGTTATAGGCTGAATTGTGTCCTGGCAAAATTCATATGTTTAAGTCCTAACCTCCCCTTCCAGTACTTCAAAATGTATTTGGATAGGGCTTTTAAGGAGGTAATTAAAGTAAAATGAGGTCACATGGGTGGGCCTTAATCTAACATGACTGGTGTCCTTATAAGAGGAGCAATTAGGACACAGACCTCATAGACTGAGGGGTGACCATGTGAAGACACAGCAAGAAGGCGGCCATCCACAGGCCAAGGAAAGAGGGCTTGGAAGAAATCAAACGTGTCAATACTTTGATCTTGGACTTCTAAACCCCAGAACTATGGGAAAATAAATTTCTATTATTCAAGCTAGCCACTTGGTGGTATTTTTTTTTTTTTTTTTTTTTTTTTTGCGGTATGGGGGCCTCTCACTGTTGTGGCCTCTCCTGTTGCAGAGCACAGGCTCCAGACCCGCAGGCTCAGTGGCCATGGCTCATGGGCCCAGCCGGGAGCGGCATGTGGGATCTTCCCCGACCGGGGCACGAACCCCTGTCCCCTGCATCGGCAGGCGGACTCTCAACCACTGTGCCACCAGGGAAGCCCTCAGTGGTATTTTCTTATGGCAGCCTTAGCAACCTCATACAATGTCGAAACAGAAATTTGTAGTATCAAGAGTATTATTTACTTCAAAGTACTTAGTCTTCCAGAATATTTCCATATTAAAGCATGAAATAAGACAAAAGTAAAGATTTACCCTTTTTGTCCCTATGCAGCCTGGTCAGTGTTCCAGGACTCCAGGTTAGATATGGACAATGTCACTTCAAACTTACATCAAGCATGATCTAAATTGCTTTAGGCATTCTCATTAGTCTCACCTTTGTAACTCACACATTCCTTCAAAGTGAGAGAGATTTATATATGGGTAAAAACTAAGGCCAGCCTTACTTTTAAGTTGTTGACAGTCTCACCTGGACTTAGACACAATTCTTTATAAGCAAAAGGAACACTGGTCTTTATTCTCACTCTCAGGTTTAACTTGATTAAACCAACTCACCTTTGCTCTGTGCTTCTTCTCCTTTCCCCTAATTCCCTCCTCCTTCCCCATCTCCAACAAAGAACCACCAAGTTAAAACAGCAGCAAAATGTGTACAGGAAAGCAATTCTATTTATGTTGATACATTATTATGTTCAAAAAGAATTCTGTTCAGTGGCAGGCAGAGAGGAGTTGAATAGTGGAATAGAATGATAATGGCCAGTTTCCCTTGTCTCCTAAGTTAGGATTTCATGGTGTCTTGCTATTTTTTCAGAGAACAGTATTATAAGTTACCAGGTAAGAATCTACCAGGCTAAAATAGAAAGATGAGATTGAATATAGTATTAATAATTTAGGGATTATTTATACCATAATTTACCTTTATTAGTAGAATTAAATTAGAATTGATAGAAACATGTCTTTAAGGATTCAGTAACTTAATAAATGTTTTCATCTTTAATAAAATTTATAATCACCTTTAGTTTACACTGCAATTGCTTCATTTCCAAATCCATGCTCCTTGAAGGGCCAAGTGATGTAACTTGTATCCGTGGAACTGTTACCTGGGCAACTTCTTCAGCCAAACTTGTGATTTCGGATGAAGGTTCCAATTTCTTTAGTAAATCTTCTTTTTCTTTCCGAAGCTCAGCCAAATCCGAATTTAGCTTCTTTTTAAAGAAAATAAATATAAATTTATTATAAAAGTAATTACATTTAACCTAACAATTATCAGCATCAAATTGTACAGGTAGGAAAATGCTAAAGAAAAAAGTGACACTGATTACAAAAATAGTTATTATAAAAACTACAACATTTCTAACTTCCACTAGTTTTTGCTTAAGGTTGTAGGGCTTGTAAAGGTTAAAACAAAATAGACCAGCTGTACTCAATATCTTTTGGTTGGCTGGTCTTTACTCATGATGTGCTATTTCTTTGCCTTCACATAAACATGGGTGTGCCAGAGATTCACATATTTGATAACCTTGACTTCAGGGCTGATGTACTTAACTGGTAAAAGTCAAGCTGGAGCAGGACAGGATAACAGATGTTAGTTGTTTATCCCACTGGGTAGGTCTTACTACCGTATACAGCAGCCAAAATGCTTCTCATTTAGCAACAGAAACGTTAAGTCCAATTAGCAGAAGAGGCTTATTAGAGATTTAGTTCAAATAAATAGCATACAAACACATTCACTCAGTTTTATGCACTTGATTGATAGTTGACAAGTCCTCTTTGTAATGTTGAGGTAGATTGCACTAAACTCCTTACATTAAAATTTTTAATAACATGAACATTTTACTAAATGGCATACTGGTAATGCTTTTATGAAACTATAAAAGAAACCGCCCGAATGTTAGCCCCTTTCATTCACCCATCTGTAGTCAGCAGAACGCCACCAAGCTATAATGGCATAACAACTTAGAGATCCTTAAGAGGATAACTGCACTATTACTTTATTATTCCAAAGAAGCTTATAATAATGGTAGCTTAACATAAGGAACAATTATACAAAATGGTACTGAAGTCTCTCAGAGGTGGAAAAAATGCTTTCTTTGTTAAGAATTCTAGTTAAAACAGTAGAAGATGTGGCTAACATGTATAGTCATATATATACGGGACATAAGTTACTTAAGTATTAACACTATGTTTAAACACAATTTCTAAAAAGTATATCAATAAATCTGTAATTACATATATATTTGTGTATACATGTGTATACTGTTAAATATGAATATTTTAGATCATGAATTCAAAACGAGGGCTTGATATATTTGAGATTAAACTACGTTTTGGTGAAATAACAAGTATGTTTCGGTGAAAAAAAATTTCTTTGGCTATATTTTAACCTATGATCTAAAAGCGTGTTTTTTTATCTTTTTCAGAAAATATTCATCCCTGGATTGTCCCAAAGGTAACAAATAACATGAAAAATCAAAAGCAAACTCATAATTTCCCTGAGTCTGAAAATCTTCCTGGTTATCATTCAAGGTTGAATACATCTCCCTCCCTGTTTATTAATTCTCTGTGCCCAATCGTCAGGTTCTATAAATTATGTAATATTTCTCATATTCATTTCCTTCTGCCACTTTCTTTTTTTTTTGCGATACGCGGGGCCTCTCACTGTCGTGGCCTCTCCCGTTGCGCAGCACAGGCTCTGGACGCGCAGGCTCAGTGGCCATGGCTCACGGGCCCAGCCTCTCCGCGGCATGTGGAATCTTCCCGGACCGGGTCATGAACCCACGTCCCCTGCATCGGCAGGTGGACTCTCAACCACTGCGCCACCAGGGAAGCCCCTGCCACTTTCTTAATGCAGACTCATCATCCCACTAAGACCACTGCAATAACCTTTCCCCTATGGGCAACCTTTCTCTACGTTCAAATCATCTTTTATACAACTTCCCAAGACAACACTGACCTGTTATTCTCTTATTCAAAACTCTTCAGGGGTTCCTCAGCCCAACAGAATAAAGCTCAGATGTTTGTGGTTATAATAAAGCTCTGTAAGATTTAACTTCAATTTGTGTTTCAGTCCTACATCATCTGCAGTCAAACTTGTCTGCCCTTCCCCAAAACTTTCAGCCATTTCTACATTGATGACTCTACACATGGTGTTTCCTTCTGCTGAAATCTCTCTCATGCATAAGAGTAGCTTAGTATTTCCTCCTTTATGAAATCTTCTCTGCAGTTGTTTCCTTTTTTCCAACCAAGTAGCTTCTCCATTCTCTTAGCTCCCATAGCATTATGGCTGTTCCTCAACCACGGCCCTAGCAAAGGCTTGAGAGAGGACTGTGCCTTTGTTAACCTATGTATCCACCCCACCCCCCTACCATGGTATCTAAAAGCAATGCTTTTTGTATACTAAGAAACAGAAGAAAGGTTTCAAAAATTCAAGTCTACCTGTTTGTCGCACAGATGGTGCTATAAACACACATTGATTTCAGCTTTTATATATAATCTTTCTATTATTTTATTACCATATAAATTAAAATACACTTTTATTAGCAATGTAGTATTATTAAGCTTTTACTTAAATAGTATGCAGCAGAACATTTATCAATCCTAAAGTTAATGTTCTGCATCTAAATTAGACATTTTGAGATTTTCATTTGTTAAGACATAACTCATGGCTACAATTCTAGGTGGAATCTCAGGCAACACAGAAGACTAAATTTTTAAAAATCTTTTAACATCTTTATTGGAGTATAATTGCTTTACAATGGTGTGTTAGTTTCTGCTGTATAACAAAGCGAATCAGCTATACATATATGTATATCCCCATATCCCCTCCCTCTTGTGTCTTCCTCCCACTCTCCCTATCCCACCCCTCTAGGTGTACACAAAGCACCGAGCTGATCTCCCTGTGCTATGCGGCTGCTTCCCACTAGCTAGCTATTTTACATTTGGTATATATGTATATATGTCCATGCCACTGCCTCACTTCGTCCCAGCTTACCCTTTCCCCTCCCTGTGTCCTCAAGTCCATTCTCTACATCTGCATACAGAAGACTAAATTTTGATGAGGATCTTTTCTTCCTGGTGGCTTCTCTCATTTGTTAAACTTGTATGCCATTAGATCTATTCTTTCCACAGTGGCAAATCCTGACATTATAAATATACCCTTCATTGAGCAAAGACCAAGACAATAAATATATCTCTTTAAAAGATATGCAATTATACCATTCAATTTAATGGTATAAAAATTTAGTAAACAAAGAAATATTGAAATTATGGAGACAGTAAACCAAATGACTTGCAATTTATTAAAATATAAATCATGCTTTGATTAAACTGTTTTAACTCTATAATCCTTAAAACATATTTCTGATGTTAATTATATATGTCTAGAAATGCTACAGAGCACCTGTCAAAATAGAAGAAATAGACAAATCACATATTCTATCAGTTTTGAATCCTTTTGGACAAGTAATTATGGCTCTATTACTAACTTCTCTCAGTTTAAGCATTCTATTCCTTAATTGAGAAGTTTTATAGATGAGACAAGAATGATAAATAATAACTTTCTTTTGTTTATACTTGGTTTGGAATGTGAGACTTTTGTGGTGACCTTGTTAGAAAGTGATTGTGCTGTTGGGACTTCCCTAGTGACGCAGTGGTTAAGAATCCACCTGCCAATGCAGGGGACACGGGTTCGAGCCCTGGTCCAGGAAGATCCCACATGCAGCAGAGCAACTAAGCCCATGCACCACAACTACTGAGCCTGCACCCTAGAGTCTGTGAGCCATAACTACTGAGCCAGCGTGCCACAACTAATGAATCCCGCACGCCTAGGGACCCTGCTCTGCAACAAGAGAAGCCACCGCAATGAGAAGCCCGCATACCACAACGAAGAGTAGCCCCCGCTCACCGCAGCTAGAGAAAGCCCGCGTGTAGCAACGAAAATCCCGCACAGCTAAAAATAAATTTATTTAAAAAACAGTGATTGGGCTTCCCTGGTGGCGCAGTGGTTGGGAGTCCGCCTGCCAATGCAGGCGACGCGGGTTCGTGCCCTGGTCCGGGAAAATCCCACATGCCGCGGAGCGGCTGGGCCTGTGAGCCATGGCCGCTGAGCCTGTGCGTCCGGAGCCTGTGCTCCGCAGCAGGAGAGGCCCCAAAAGTGAGAGGCCCGCGTACCGCAAAAAACAAAAAAAAAAAAACAAAAAAAAAAAGTGATTGCATTGTAAAATCTATCAATAAATTAAAATTACTCTTAAAATTATTTTTCTTTTTTATCAGAAGCATGATTCCTGTTTCTATATTATTACCTTTCCATATCCAAAGATTTAAAAATATTTAAGTCATATTACATTAAAATCATAAATAATATTAAAACACATAGAAGAGTCATAATTTCTGGATTCTAATTTGGGGTCTACTGCTTACCAGCTGAGTGACACTGAGCAAGCACTTGACGGTTTCTCTGTTGAAAAACAGAGATGGGGCTTCCCTGGTGGCGCAGTGGTTGAAAGTCCGCCTGCCGATGCAGGGGACATGGGTTCGTGCCTCGGTCCGGGAAGATCCCACATGCCGTGGAGCGGCTAGGCCTGTGAGCCATGGCCACTGAGTCTGTGTGTAGGGAGCCTGTGCTCTGCAACGCGAGAGGCCACAACAGTGAGAGGCCCGCGTACCGCAATAAAAAACAACAACAACAACAACAAAAAAAACAAACAAAAAAAACCCAGAGATGATGCTTGCTTACCTAGCAAAGGTAATCTTGAGGGCAGAATTTTTTTTTAAATCTGTGATAGCACTTGGTAAACTTTAAATTTACAGTATTATTGTTAGCATTATTAGCTTGTGGAAAATGCTACCATACAGAGTCCAAGAAGTGTCCTAAAGGCTGAGGACCTGAATTAATAAAAAGCTGTGCTATATACATACACACACATACAAATACCAAATAATTCTGTAATTTCTCTCATGACAGAAACTTTACTTTGTCTTAAGTGACAGTTATTTGTTTGATCTTAACTTAGGATTCCCTACTAGGATACAAGTGCAGTTCCTCTACAATCTTTTTTTTTTTTTCGGGTATGCGGGTCTCTCACTGTTGTGGCCTCTCCCGTTGTGGAGCACAGGCTCCGGATGCGCAGGCCCAGCGGCCATGGCTCACGGGCCCAGCCGCTCCGCAGCATGTGGGATCTTCCCGGACCGTGGCACGAACCCGTGTCCCCAGCATCGGCAGGTGGACTCTCAACCACTGTGCCACTAGGGAAGCCCCCTCTACAATCTTCTAAAAATCGATTTCAACTTAAAAGTTGACGTCAATGAGAATAATACTGAGATTTGTATTGATTTAACCAGAGGTTATAAAATAGAAGTTAACACTATAAAAGTTTAAAATGAGACACTAGTTATTAATTATTTATTTAAATATAACATTGAAGAAGCGTTAAGTCTCTAAAGAGGAAAGAACCCTCTAAGCAACTGTAAGAAGAAACATGGAAATATTAGAGAATTCATTATTCAGTAATGAGCACTGTGGTAGGCAGAATTCTTAGATGACCCCCAATGGCCTATGCCCTTGTATGTGTGTTGGAACTGTGAATATGATAGGCTATCACTCCCATGATTACATTATTTGCATTATGTTTGTTATATGCAAAGGGATTCTGTAGATGTAAATTATGGTCCCTAGTCACATGACTTTGAGTTAATCAAAAGTGAGATTACCCTGGCTGGTGAATAATCAGGTGAGCCCTTTAAAAAAAAGTCAGGGGCTCTTTTAGCCAGAGGTAAGATTCTCCTGCTGGCCTTGAGGAAGTAAGTTGCCATGTTATGAGAGGACTACAGAGGGGGCTATAACGTTAAGGCCCTAAGGAAGACCTCAGGAGCTGAGAATGGTCCTTGAGCAAGAAAACAGGTACTTCAGTCCTACAACCACAAGGAACTAAATTTTCCCAACAAACACAGAAGCTTGGAAGAAAAGCCTGAACTCCAGAAAGAAAGGCAGTTTGGCTGCTTGTGATACTCTGAGCAAAGGATCTCACTAACCTGTGCCAGACTCCTGACTATGGAAACTGTGAGGTAATGTGTATATCGTTTCTAAGCTGCTAAATTTGTGGTAATTTGTTACATAACATGGAAAACTAGTATGAATCCCAAATTTTAAAAAGCAGCCCCTTTTTTGAACCTATTCCTTTCTCCCTTATTGCCTCCCTACCTTCCCTTAAGCAAGTGTCCTGAATCCACAGTACATAGTTTGTATAACATCCTCACTCTGGTTTTTCTTTTCCTCATCCATAATTTTGTGTTTATTTTTTCAATAGCTCTAAAAAAACTGTTCCAGTTTCTATGCTAGAAATATAAATTGCCTCTTCCAGATATGCATTTTGTAGTTTAATTGCCAAGCAAAAAGCCTCTGGCCAGAAGTTTCCTTTTGTTGCTCTCAACAGTAATCCCATGAACAGGGTAGATAAGGCTCCCTGGTTGTACTCTCCTTTATTCTCTTACATGGGAGTTCATTCATGCCTTTTGTTTATTCTGGGCCCCAACTTGATATTTTCTGCAAGATTTTGCTAGGTAAAATCTACATTCAGGACCTGACTCAATATCTGTGATTCATTCCTTTTTACATACTATGTGGTAGGCACTGTATTAGCTCTATATTTTCAATGATAAAAAAGTTATAATCCTTGCCTTTAGGTAGTTACCAGTCTATAACCTAGAAATATATCATGATAAACTACAGTAAGTGCTATGGAGAAACAAATCGGGGAGCTAAGGGAACTGCTGCTGCCTTCAAATCCTGTCTGGTAAATGCAAGTTACAGCCAGTTTCCTTCCGTGTACTCCTCCTGATTTGTTTTGTCAAAAGTTTCCTGGAAGCTCGATATAACATTAAAGGCCATGGCTAGATATACAATCATCCTGCTTTCCAACTTTTACTCTAGAGAAGGCATCTATCAGAAACTGCTGAGTAAATTCAGGGCAGTCCTGATGAGATGGAGGGTCTCTTCTCCAGCAGGGAGCCTCGGTAAACATTTTAATGTTCAAGAATGAATTATCAGAAAAAATAAAACAGGGCCCGTGGAAAACATTCTTATAGCCCAAATGAAAAGAAGAAAAGGGTTTAGAAAAAAATAAAACCAGAAAGAATCATTTCCCTAATCGCCCCCCAAACAATATATTTTTAGAGACTCTCTGATCTTGCTGTCTCCAAAGAATAAAATATTCAACATCTGCCTATTCAATGGACATGATACTAGTTGTGTAAAGAAAATGGTTTTGAGTGTTCAATTAGTTTAGGAGCAGTAAAGGAATAGGATGCGGTATAACTTCTCATTTCTAATAAAAGGTTGATTCTGACCTAACTTTTTTTTTTTTTTCCTGGACAGTAACGACTTTATAGCATTGAAAAACACTATTCAGTTCTCCTCATATATTTTTCACCACTGGATTAGAAACTTAAAATAATGAACCATTTAAAAAATTTGAAAATGTTCTTAGTTGGGATAGTGGGATCTGAAAAGTAGACACATGGAAATGCTAGAAAACCCAGCTTAACATGAGGGTGAATGTCTGGGTCACAGGAGCAGGATTTCTGGGAAGCCTATGGAGGAAATAGTTGGTGGCAGAAGGATTCTTTCCAGTCCACACTGGGGCAAAGGTGAGATGTCAAATGTTAGAAAAGGTCAATAAGTAACCAGAGAAAGTGAGGGCTAGTTTCCATCTATAATGATAGTGGAGTCTCTTATTTTTCTTTCTCCTTTTGAAACCCAAAGGCCTTGACAGTCCAAGTAGGGAAAAGCAATCATTTATTGGGAATGGTCTGTTTCCAATTACTTCACCAAAATCTTTAATCTTGAATTCTGCATAGAACTGAGAATAGTGAATGAAATCATTTCATATTGAATACATAAGTTCATTTATATCTCACAATCAGTTTTTTTCTGGTTCACATTTAAGCAGAGGCAGCAATTTTAAAAATCCTATATTATGATCTTAAAAAATTATAACATAAGGATTTCGTTACCAGAACTAAAGCAAAAGAGACTGAAGAGAAAATTCTAGTTGAACAATATCCATGTAAATTCTATAGGCAAGACTCTCCTAGAAAGTCACCATGATCTTAATGATATTCCTCCCTCCTGTGGATAGTATTAATATTCTTTCATTGGGAAAATTTTTCTTTTACAAGGAATAAAACTGAAAGAAATAAAATTCTGCATGTCATCCATGTATGGCTAAAAGCACAGTCACTTAATTAAAACATATGAGTTACAAAGAAAAGTACATAAATTTCTAGGTCACTAGCAAAATATTTTCCATAAAAGTACTTATCTAGAAAGATAAATAGTTCAGATTAATAACTCTTCCAAGTTAGTAACAAGTGTTTTAAATTTAAAACATGCATTTTCCTTCGTTATGATACCTGAGATATTTAAGAAAAAGAATTAAAAATTAAAAACCACCAACCAAAAAAAGAAAGAACAAAGATCTTAGGCAGAGGTGGAATTATTTATGTAACAAAATTTTCTTATGAAAAATATACTTAGTTATAACAACACTCATTTATAAACTATTTTCTGACAAATTCAGTTATTAAAAGCCTATACTATGTTTCACAAAATGTCAAGCAAATGAAGGTAATATAGAGGACTTTTTACCAATGCTTTTGCTAGTAGTTAGACTTCAGTAGCCTTTAGAGACCATTAAGTACCCTTTGGCTAATTGGCCAATGGTAGATTAATCCTCTCTTTATTCTAGCAGCACTATTTTAACACCCTTTACACTCTGTCAGTGTAGTGTCTGAATGACAAAATAATATTGTGCATGAATAATAAGCAGAAAAGTTAAAATAACATTTCATGTTTCACATGCCATACCTATGTGTCAGAAGAACTTTTCTTTTTAAGTCACTGACATTCAACTTTTTTAAACAATCTCATGTTGACATCTTACTGAGGTGAATCTTCCTAATTACTGCTAATTGCCTACCAAGAAAAAAACCCTTTTCATGAAGTACAGTTGTCTAGTACAGATGAACCCAGCTCTAGTGTGCAGATTAAAGACAAAGCGTGACACTTAAGGTGCTACTTTGTTATAAGGTCATACTAAATATGGTTTGCAATTAACAAAGCAGTTTTTATGGTACTGAAAATGCCAATCTGTCCTGATGTGCTCAAATTAGATTCTATCAAAGAAATATGGATATCTGCATATGGATAAGAGATATGCTACTCTCATAACATTTACAAGGAGTAAAATTAATTCAATGCCCTTATCCTTTGTAATGTAAGTTCCAGATAATGCCCAATAATTATTCTGTAAATTTGTCTGAATATTATTTCTCAAAATGAAAATCAACATTATTATTTCAAATGTCAAATTGCTTAAAAGAGCTTACTAATACTTTTAATTTTTAAAACAGCCCCCAATACTAAATACATTTAACATGTATCTTTTTATTTGTATTCATAGCTTTGACATAATAGGCATTTATAGTAACTATTAATCTATGTGATACTAGCAATACAGTGTGTTTCAAAATAATCTGAATAACAAAACTGATGAATTTTAACTGGACTGAAGTTAAACCACATTGTTTAAACTTCTGTTTCCACAACTACAGAAAAAGAATCAGCAAAAATGTATTATATGTGAAACTTGGAAAACTAACTAATACAACTGACTTTCAAGTATTCATGGAAAAACAATCAATGTTTGGTTTATTCATAGCAAGAACTGCTCAACTGTAGGTCTGTTATTATTTCAAATCCTCTACTGTAGTTACTAAGATAAAATTCCCCTTAAAACGTACATACCACATATTAAATACAGAGACAGATATATGTAACCAAAAGTATATCCAGAATAATTCAGCATTGTCACTATTATAAGAATTTCTCAATGTTCATATGGTAATATTACAAGTTCAGTTTCAGCCCTCCAGATATTTGATCTACGCATGGCATGCTTACCAATGACCATCAAGTTGCAATGCATTCCCATTCTGATTCCCTTCCCCAATAGAAATGCAAGAAGATGGCAGGGCCATCTGATGTCCTGAAGAGAAACTGAGCAATGTCTTTCTAAATCCCTCTTTTTCACTCTCTTTCTCCTGCTTTCTATTGCTTAAACTCAGCTAATTCGAAACAGAAATATCTATTCCTCACAGGTACTGTATACACATATTCTCTTTATTTTTCCTCTACCACTTTTATCAATACTTTTTTTTTCGGTTACTTAAGAAAAAAGAGAAAAAGAAATAAACATGCCAAATCACTAAAAACAACAGTTGGTGTTTCAAGGTGATATTAATACTGTATCTGTATCTACATAAAGAACAGCCATAAAATTTCAAGTGAAGTTACAGACAGTGATTGAGTTATCAGGAACAGAGGCTATCAAACTCTAGAATATCCGTAGAAGTCTCATGAAGTCTGCCTCATTCTCCCCAATTAAATTTGTTTTTCCTAAGCAATAGATTTCAATACTTTGTTTTTTTCCATCCTAGTGGGGTGATAATTGCTTCTTAATGCACTGTATTTTATTGCACAAAAAGGCCTTAGTGGACTGGCCTGAGGAAACTAATGCCCACATATATAGTATTGTTACTAAATGGAAGCCAGAGTCTAGACAATTAAAAACTGCTCATAATACTTAATTCTTATATAGACTTCAGAAGAAAGGCATTAATATTTCTTCAAATAATTTATGACTTCTAAAAATTTATAATAGACCATGATCTATTTCTAGAATTCACATTTTTATAAGGTAAAGGATTTTCAGTAAGCCTGTAAAATGCATGTAAATGATTATTAAGTTTATTTAAATTATACTGAAATCAATTCATATGAATAGTGCATTATCAAGCTAATCTAAATGAAATATTACCAACTTTCTGGGTAATAAACCCAAAGGCTAAAGATCATCATCTCTAGCTCTGACTTCATATGTTCAAATGAGTAAAATGATATACATTTCTTAAATACATACTAAATATGAATAGTGTCTTAATACTTAGAAATTGAATTTTTTTACTGATCGGGTCAACAGTTAACCACAGCTTTCCTGATTTGTACTACAGCTAAGCTCTGCAAACAAGTTACTTGGATGAGAGCCAGTTGGGGTGTTTTTAAAGAAACCCTACAACTCATTACAAATTTAACAGCAGTAGCACTAAGTATTCATATGATTTTGATTACACTTATAAGTACACCCTACTAAAATTCTCAAGGGAAGCAAGTTAATAATGTTTTTCTCTATTTCCTATGCAAGTTTCACAAGATTCAAGAGAGTAAAAAAAGAGGACATTTCTTTAAAAGAATAGTTTTTGCTATAATTGGATCTGATATAAAATGGGATTTTTTCATTAAAAATGAATATATGTGAAAATATATATTAAAAAGGTAAAAAAATGACTTTCATGACATAGAGTAGAAATTTCTTTTAAAGGAGAAAAAAGAGATTTACAAATCTTGGACTTAGACTAAATTATACAAGATATTTCTTATTGGTTTCACTTGAAAAACTTTTTGTTAACACAAAAATTTCATATAGGAACTTCTACCATCCTTCATTTAATTGTTCTACTTAAAATTATCTTCTGTTTATCATATTATTTCCATTAGTAAAGCTTGACCTAACAGAGTAGTCACTCAGTAAATTATCTCTTACTCAGTTGTGCTAAGTGAAATATTATGATTTATACAGCTCTTTAGGAAGAGGGTAGTCTGGAGTTCTTTCCATTTTTACTAATCAAGCTGGTTTCTCTGCTTTTCTCCTGTATCAGTGGTTCTCAAAGAGTGCATACTACCTAGACATATATTTTGGAAATTAGTGAGGGCACTTTTCAGTGCCAGCACTGAAATGGGTGAGAGCCAGGAACACTAGATGTACTGCAAAGTCTGTATCAGTCCTGCCCAACAGAAACTACCTTGTTTCCTGCATGACTTTCAAATTTCCTGCCAATTATTCATGTAGATGAAAAATATGCATATAATGAAATGAATCTAAATCCTAACTAAAAATTACATATAAACAGAGCATTTTTTCCTGTGGTCCCAGAAATTTATAAACTATGTAAATCAAAGGAAGACTGAAAGATGAGAAAGAAAAATCGCTTTCTTCTCTGGTGTCTAAGCTCTAAGGATGTTACCACATGGCTGGTACCCAAGGCCAGAGCGATATGGAGAAAGCTGGTCTGAGAGGAAGACACATGAGATAAACAGAAACCTTTAAAGACATTAGTGTCTGGTTCTAGTTAATGCTATTCTTCCCAAGTTTATTCTCTTCAGTTTATCCTTTGATTTTGTGAGCTTTTTTTTTTCTCCTTATTTAGAGTTCAGTTTCTGTCACTTGCTATCAAGAGTCCTGCTAATAAAGCCGTCTAAAAACATGTCCAAAAACCTCTTCTCAGTTGTCCTATTTTCTATTCCTCTATGGCATCTGACACCATTGACCAACTCTTCTCCTTTTTCTTACTGGAAACATTCCCTCCCTTGTTTCTGTTACAACACTCTCCCACCTTCTCCTTCTCTGACTCCACGTCTGCTTATACTCCCACAAACCTTTTGTCTTGCTGCAAAGATTTGTTCCACTCCCAGCATCTTTCTCTGGGATAATGGCATCAATAGGTTTCTTTTTTTATTTTTTATGAAATATTTCAAATATGTAATACATAAATAAAAAAATATATATAACAAATGTCCCTTTATCAATCACTCAACAAAGACAATGTATTACTAATAGAATTGAAGGCCATGATCCTATCCCCTCTGACTGACCAGATATAATCACTATCCTGAACATTTTGGTGTTTATCATTCCCTGCTATTTCCTTATACTTTTAATACATATGTTGTATTTCCAAAAGACATGTAGTACTTTTAAGACATTCCTTCTTCACATTTTAACATCTCTGAATTTGGGTTCCATCTTCCATAACTGGATACCATATAATTCCTGCTATAACTTAAATAATATTTCTTTTTAAAAATAGCACATTTGTTGAAGGCTGGTGAATAGAAATCTCATCGTAGCATATATTGATTTTATATCTAGCAATCTTGCTGAAATCTATTAGTAATTTGTCTTGAGATTCTGTACAGACAAGCATAGTGCTTGGAACTAATGATAGTTTTGTTTCTTCATTTCTAATAGTTTTAACGTTCATTTCTTTTTCTTATCTTAGTGTGTTGCCTGTGCCCTCCAGCACAATGTCTAAGACAAGCAGTCATGTGCCCTCCAGCACAATGTCTAAGACAAGAAGTCATGGGAGGTATAAATGTCTTCTTCCTGGTTTTAAAAAGAATGCTTCTAACTCCCACCATTAAGTATGATGATTGTTTCAAGGTTTTGGTATATACTTAACACAGTAAGAAAGTTCTCAGCTATTTCTAGTTTACTAAGAGAATTTTATCATGAACAGGTATTTAATTGTATCAAAAAATTATCTGTAATATTTTTCATTGTGGTAAAAATCATATAACATGAGATCTACCCTAACAAATTTATGAGTTTAGTACAGTTGGATCTTGCTTTTTAAAATCCATTTAGCCACTCTTTGTCTTTTGATTGGGGAGTAAATGTAAATTCAGTTAAAGTCATAATTGATAAGAAAGGACTTACTATTGCCATTCTGTTGTCTTCTATCTTATAGCTCTTTTGTTCTTATTTTCCTCTCTTCCTATCTTCTTTTGTATTTTGTTATTTTTGTAGCGGCATGCTTTGATTCTGTCTCATTTCTTTTTGTGTATCTTCTATAGGTATAATCTTTGTGGTTACCATAGGGCTTACATAAAACATCATATAGTTATAACAAACTATTTTAAGCTGATAACAACTTGACTTCAATTAAATACAACATTCTACACTTTTACTTCTCCTTCCCAAACATTTTATGTTACTGATGTTACAAATTACATCTTTTTGGTTTTTTTGTTTGTTTTGTTTTGTTTTTGTGTGGTACGCGGGCCTCTCACTGTTGTGGCCTCTCCTGTTGCGGAGCACAGGCTCCAGATGCGCAGGCTCAGCGGCCATGGCTCATGGGCCCAGCCGCTCTGCGGCATGTGGGATCTTCCCGGACCGGGGCACGAACCCGTATCCCCTGCATCGGCAGGCAGACTCTCAACCACTGCGCCACCAGGGAAGCCCACGAATTACATCTTTTTATATTGTCTGCCCATTAACATAATTTTACAGTTATAGTTTTTTACATACATTTGTCTTTTAACCTCTATGCCAACACTAAAAATGATTACACACTATCATTATAGTATCACAATATTCTGTATTCATCTATATAGTCTATATATTTTCCTTTACCAAGTGAGCTTCATAATTTCATATGTTTTCATGTTTCTGTTTATCATCTTTTTGTTTCAACTTGAAGGGCTCCTTTAAGCATTTCTTGTAGGACAGATGTAGTGGTGATAAACTCCCTCAGCCTTTGCTTATCTGGGAAAGTCTTTATTTTTCCTTCATTTTATTTTATTTATTTATTTTATACAGCAGGTTCTTATTAGTTATCTATTTTATACATATTAGTGTATATATGTCAATCCCAATCTCCCAATATTTTTCCTTCCTTTTTCTTTTCTTTGTGGTACATGGGCCTCTCACTGTTGTGGCCTCTCCCATTGTGGAGCACAGGCTCCGGACGCACAGGCTCAGTGGCCATGGCTCACGGGCCCAGCCACTCCGCGGCATGTGGGATCTTCCCAGACCGGGGCATGAACCCGTGTCCCCTGCATCGGCAGGTGGACTCTCAACCACTGCGCCACCAGGTAAGCCCTTTCCTTCATTTTTGAAGGGCTATTTTGCCAGATATAATATTGTTGGTTAGCAGATTTTTCTTCTAGCCATTATTTCTTTAGATAAGCTTTCTGCCCCTTCCCCTCTCTCTTCTCCTTCTGAGACTGCCACAGTATTAGTCCACTTGATATATCCCATAAGCTCCTTAGGCTTTCTTTACTCTTTTTCATTCTTTTTTCTTTTTACTCCTCTGCCTGGATAATTTCAAATGACCTGTCTTTTATTCCACTGATTCTATTTTCTGCTTGATAAAGTCTGATGTTGAACCTTCTAGTGAATTTTCAGATCAATTATTATATTCTTCAGTTCTAAAATTTATTTCTTTTTTACATTTTCTATCTCTTGTTGAAATTCTCATTTTGTCCATGAATCATTTTTTGAGCTCACTGAACATCTTTATGATGGTTATTTTAAATTCTTTTTCAGATAACTAATATGCCTGTTTCTTTAGGGTAGATTTCTAGAGGTTTATTTTGTTCCTCTGATTGGGCCATTTTACTGTCTCCTTGTGTTCCTTGTAACTTTCTGTTGTTATCCATGAACTTGAAGAAATATCTACCTCTTCTGGTCTTTATGGATTGGCTTTGCATAAGGAAAGAGCTTCATCAGTCAGTCCAGCTAGAGATTCCGGGAACACTCAAATCTTTTCTGTGGATGTGACTTCTCCTAAACTTCTGTGTGTAGATTTCTAATTAGAGGTATTTCCTTTTTTTTTTTCTTCAGGAGCTGATAAACTCTTGCTCCCTCTGCTGTCTTCTGTACTGGGGTCCTCAGAAATATTAGCATGCCACATAGCTCTTTTTTGCTCTCAGCAGCACCCAGACATCTACCTAGAGTATGTCCAGTTCCTTCAGTGTCCCAAGCTGGGCTAAATAGATACTCGTTCCTCAGGCAGCTCCTGAAAAGCCAGAATTCTGGACACACACTCCATTCTTCTTCTCTCTGAGGGAGAGGCCACCAAGCTATATCACCTTCTGTCTGCTGTGCCACGGGTCCTCTGGAACAGCAGCATGCCATACAGCTTTTTTTGGTTCTCAGTGGCCCCCAGGTATCTAGAGTATGGCAGGTCCCATCAGCAGAGAGAGGTGAGAAAGAAGCCCGTCCTCCAGGCAGGCTTAAGGTCCAGTATACTTTTTCCCTCCATGGGGAGAAGCTGGGAACTGGGAGTTTCCCCCAGATCACAAGGTGGTGTGCCAGAGGGTAGGACTCTGCCAAGACAGTGCCACAAATTTCCCAAGCAACTGCAGTGCAGCTGGTTGTGTACTTGCCAGGGGTGCAGGTGCCTCTTGGCTGCTTTCTGGATTTCTCACAAAAGGAACTGGTCCGAGTATTGTTGTTGAAATGGTGTCTCTGTAGGAAAAAGAAGGTCTGGTGCTTCCTATTCTTCCATCTTGTTGATGTTACCCCAGATTTTCTGCATGTTTAACATATTTTCTTCCTTTCTTTGTTATGGTGGTAAATCACATGGATAAGTTTTCTAATCAAACTTTTTATTTCTGGGATTTCCTGGCTTATTCATGACTTTTTAAAATACATTGTCTGATTAGATTTACCAAGGGTTTGGAAATCAGTGTTACAACTATGTTCACATTAATTTCCATTTCTAACATTTTTTTATCTTGTATTGTCAAAGTTACATTACCCTCATAAAATTAGAAGGAATTTGTTTCTACTTTTTCTACTCTTTGGAAAACTGTGTACGCCTGGTAGAACTTAAATGTGAAACTCAAATTTCAATTTCACCTAAGTGTTCATAATATAGTATTACTTCTTTTATTAAGAACTTTATTAAGGTATAGTTTACATACCATAAAATTCACCCATTTTTTAAGTGTATGACTGAATGACTTTTAGTATGTTTATGCACTTGTGCAACTGTCACCACAGACTAATTTTAGAACATTTCCATCATCCATACCAGAAAGAAACCTCATACCCATTAACAGACACCCCTCTCCCATCCCGGGGCCTACACAATCACTAACCTAAATTCTGTCTGTATAGATTTTGCCTTTTCTGGACATTTCATAAATGAAATATTACTATATGTGGTCTTCTGTGACTATTTCTTCCATTTAGCATGTTTTCAAAGTTCATCATTCATGTTGCAGCTTGTGTCACTACTTCAATCCTTTGTATTGCAGAGCAATAATCCACTGTACGGATATTTTGTTTCTCTATTCATCAGTTGATGTGCATTTGGGTTGTTTCCACTTTTGGGCTATTATGAATAATGCTACTATAAACATTCATGTACACATTTTTGTGTGAACTTATGTTTTCACTTCTCTTGGGTATATATCTAGGAATGAAATTGCTGGGTAATACGGTAATTCTACATTTTACCTTTTGAGGAACTGCCAAACTGTTTTCCAAAATAGCTGTTCCATTTTACATTCCCATCAGCAATGTATAAAAGTTCCAATTCATTTACATCCTCATCAACATGGGTTATTGTTCGTCAATTTATTAGTTTCAGTGATCCAACTTTGGTTTTTCTTGATCATGTCTACTGCATCTTTGCTTTCTACAATATTAACTTTTACCCTTAATATTTCCTTCTTTCTATTTTCCTTGGGTTTATTCAATTCCTCATTCTTAAATTGAATGGTTAGCTGATCAAAGTTTAGCTTTTCTGTAGTTTTAGTATAAGTATTTAAAGGTATACATTTCCATATAGGTACCAGTTTGCCTGCATTCTATAAGTTTTGATATGTATTGTTTCATTATCATTCAGTATGAAGTATTTTCTCAATTTTCATTTTACCTTCTTCTTTGACCCATTAGTTATTCAGAAATGTCTCTATAAGTTTGCATCAGAATTTTTAAACTTAACTTTTTAAATTGATTTCTAATTTCACTTGTGTTAGGCAATATTTTTAATATGATACAAAATTTTTGAAATTTGTAGAGAGCTGTGTTTTGGCCTAGTAATGTGACCATTTTTGGTAACTATTTGGAGCAAGACTTTTTATTACTTTCTTCAAATAATGTATACCCTTAATGACTTTTTTTCAGCTTTATCTTAAAAGTACTGAAGTTATCAATTTTTACATTACTTATTTTGAGCCTAAGTTATTAAATGTTTATATTTTAGAAGCTTTCTGATTCCCTTAATAGCAAAACTCATTGAAATAACTAAAATACATGCACATTTAATTACATTCTTCAATTATTCTCCTTCTCTTCTCATTTCTTAGTTCTTCTCATGGAGTCATCCTATCCTAATCAGCAGCATTTGACAGATGGTTGTTCACGCCTCAAAATAGTTTCATCATTTGGCTTCTTCAATACTCTTTTCTCTTGGTTTTCTTTCTAGTTAACTGGCCTCTCCTTTTCTGGACCTTCCTCATCTGCCCAAACTCTAAGGGTTGGAGGCCCCAGGGCTTAGACCTGGTACCTCTTTTTTTTCCTATTTGCCTTCATTCCCTAGGTGATCCCATCCAGTCTCATGTTTTTAAATATAATCTAAATCCTCCTAACTCCAAAATTCATACCTCCAGCCCAGCCCTCTCCTCTAAATTTAATACTCAGTTATCCTACTGCTCACTTGATATCTTCATTTCAGTGACAAATTGCACTTGGCTACAATGGTAAGCTGTCAATATGATTTTTAGCCCCTAGGGTTTTACATTTATTTTTTGGCAAATTCTGGTGTGCATTTATACGAATAATTGTTATATTTTAATCCAACTTTGTTGGTATGTTTTCATATAAGGTTCCCACTACCCCACAATAATTAGTATATTATATTGTCAAATATATTCTATCATCAACTTTCTGCTCACTTTAATTAGAATCCTCACTGGTACCTTAAAGACTTAACTTTTTAAACTTTTCTCTATATGATTGGCCATTAAACTCTGTGTGTTAAACCAATGCAAAATCTCCTGCTTTTTTTCTAACTTTTTCTGCTTCTATTAGTATTGTCTAAATACTTATCACCTTTTGCCTTGATATTTAAACTATCTCTTATCTAGCTACTTGCATTGAATTTCTGTTCTCTTGAACTTTAGTATCAGTCCTCACTGTATATCAGAAGCATCTGAGAGCTTTCAAAAACTAGCAAGGTGCAGGGACCACCCCAGTTATTTTAATTTAATTGGTCTAGCATAAGACCTGGGCATAGGTATTTTTAAAACTCCCCAGGTGAGGACAGCATGCAGCTAGGGTTGAAAACCACAGATATATTGGATTACTCATTAGTCTCAACAATCTACTTTCTCACCTTGATGTTTTCCAAGCTTTCTTTCTTCTAATGATTTTGTTCTACACACAAACCTTTCAAAATCAAATCAAATTTTAAGTCTAAGCCCAAACGCCATCACCTTCAAAAGCCTTACTAAATAATGACATCAATGAATAACAGTCTGTCTTTGTCCACTACATGTCCATGGTATATACTACATACATTCTATATATATAAGAGCTTCCTTGTACAATGGTACACATGTCCAACTTCCCTAATGTATCTTATACAGTGGACAAGGATCATGTTTAATTCATTATTGAATATCCCATTATTAGAGAGTCTTACATGTATTTGGTGCATTAAACTAAATTGAATTATAACCAATATAAACATACATAACTATCCATGTGCAAACCAATATTTTAGGCATTTAAAATCAAACACTAAAATATATGCATATTTAAAAATCATAATAATCCCATAGTGAGAAAAATGTTATAATTTGTCATTTCCAGTTATGTTGATATTTTAATGAGAGATACTTTCCTAAAAGTATATTGATACAAAGTGAAAACACTACAAGGAATATAAGACTGTGCAGTATATTATAACACTGGTTCATTATAAACAGAGATTAAATTTCTAAGTGATGTTTTCAGGTCACATTTTCTTAATATTTTCTGTGGTAAGATCACAAGTGAATCTGAAAACAGTATAGGGAGTATGATTTTACAGTACATTGTGTTCTGAGTGATAATAATAGTTCCTAACAAAGTCTAATAAAAGGCACAGACATTCTGTTACAAATATCACTTGGTTCATCTAGAAGATAGGACGTAGGAATAAGACGGTCACGTCCAATTCCACATGGATTGTCAGCTCGGATCCTGGTTTTTGCACAGTTTACCTTTCGAACATGATCCGAGTGACATTTCACAAATTCCTGGATAAATGTTGCTACACTCTGCTAGGAGAGAGACAGGCTATGTCATGCACAGATCAATAATAGCACTGTGTTTCATCAGCCTCAAAATCAAAAGTACTTCATCTGGCAAAAGCCATGGCCCTGGAGAATCTGACATATATAAACTGAATACCCTACAAGGAATGTGTACTACACAAGCTATTGGGGTAAGATAAAAGAAAACTCTGGAGATTAACAATGAAGTACAATAAGAGAGTACTAGTTTTCTACTTCATTATTACGAGAGGCATGAAAACAGATCATAAAAATGGAAATGAGGCTATTTAAAATTCTACAATTCCTGACAGAAAAAAAATGGGTCCTGAACAATAAACACCTTCAATCTTTTTAATAAAGGCTGTTATGTAAATAAATATAAAGCAAAGACAAATATAAGTTTAGTATACAATAGTAACCATATAAATCTCTGTAGACGAAAATGGTGTTTTGGAGATCCACAAAATACAAAATTATACGGTTTACTTCAGACTTAGTAGTTATCATGTTCAATGTTTATTTGCTAAATTAACCTAAAGACCCAAAGTATTTGTTGACTAGGTTATGCTCTGTGGTTTTTAATGCCAGATTCTGACACTTGGCAAAAGTCCTTTATTTGGGGATATATTAAACTTATTTAAGATTAATTCGTTTATGTAATTGGACAAGAGACGAAGCAAACTTGAAAACTCAAATCCTAAAATGAACCTGCTTTGTTTCAGATGGATGTTACCAAAAAAGTTTCTGAGAAGAAAAATCTGCTGTTGCAGAATTTAGCTGTATCTGATTCAGGGGGCAGGGGAATCAAGAATTCATCAAGACTCTCCTCCCCACGGTCCAGGCAGCTGGTCGACTAGGCCGTTGGCCCTCAAGCGGTGCCTTGTCCCTTATTTAGCTCTGGGGAGTGCCTGGCAGACATGAGGGCTGTAGAGATGGACTTGGAGGGCAGACAGGTAAAACTACTTTAGAAGGTGCACTTCCTACCTGTACGAATCCTCTTCTCCTGGGGCTTGTGGATGGAAGAGTTTTAAAGGGCGGATGGATAGCTTGTGAGGAAGGAAGGTTGAGAAGTCAGAGGCCTGCAATGTGAGTCACAAAAGAGTCTAGAATGGGCTTTCGGCTTAGATGGAAGTAGGCTCTGTGCAGCAGTCCCAGAAGACTTGCACAAGAAGAGGTTCAGACAACAGAAAATAATCCTAAGCAGTTGTACAGTGGGTTTCCATTGAAAGTGATTTTTGCTGAATTTGGAGGATATAAAGTTGTAAGCATTGAATCTCTGAATGAGGTTCATCCATCTGAAGGATCTTCAAGATGGCACAGGAGTAAGACATGGAGATCCCCTTCCTCCCCATAAATACATAAAAAATACATCTACATGTGGAACAACTCCTATAGAACACCTACGGAACACAGGCAGAAGACCTCAGAATTTCCAAAAGGCAAGAACTCCCCATGTACCTGGCCATGTTGCTGACAGGGTCTTGGTGCTCCGGCCAGGTGTCAGGCCTGAGCCTCTGAGGTGGGAGAGCTGAGTTCATGACATCTGTCCACCAGAGACTTCCCGGCCCCTCATAATATCAATAGGTGAGAGTTCTCCCATAGATCTCCATCTCAATGCTAAGACCCAGCTCCACTCACCAACCAGCAAGCTACAGTGCTGGACACCCCATGCCAAACAACTAGCAAGAAAGGAACACAACCCCATCCATTAGCAGAGAGGCTGCCTAAAATCATAATAAGTTCAAAGACACCCCAAAACACACCACCAGATGCAGTCCTGCACACCAAAAGATAAGATCCAGCCTCATTCATCAGAACACAGGCACCAGTTCCCTCCAAAAGGAAGCCTACACAACCCACTGAACCAAACTTACCCAGTGGGAGGAGACACCAAAAACAACAGGAACTATGAGCTTGCAGCCTGTGAAAAGGAGACCCCAAACACAGTAAGTTAAGCAAAATGAAAAGACAGAGAAATACAAAGCAGCTGATGGAGCAAGGTAAAACCCACCAGACCAAACAAATGAAGAGGAAATAGGCAGTCTACCTGAAAAAGAATTCAGAGTAATGATAGTAAAGATTATCCAAAATCTTGGAAATAGAATGGAGAAAATAAAAGAAACATTTAACAAGGACCTAGAAGAACTAAAGAGCAAACAAACAAGGATGAACAACACAGTAAATGAAATTAAAAATTCTCTACAAGGAATCAGTAGCAGAATAACTGAGGCAGAAGAAAGGATAAGGGACCTGGAAGATAAAATAGTGGAAATAACTACCACAGAGCAGAATACAGAGAAAAGAATGAAAAGAATTGAGAACAGTCTCAGAGACCTCTGGGACAATATCAAGTGCACCAACATTTGAATTATAGGGGGCTCAGAAGAGAAAAAGAAAGGGACTGAGAAAATATTTCAAGAGATTATATTGAAAACTTCCCTCATATGGGAAAGGAAATTGTCAATCAACTCCAGGAAGCACAGAGTCCCATACAGGATAAATCCAAGGAGAAACACGCCAAGACACATATTAATCAAAAAATCAAAAATTAAATACAAAGAAAAAATATTGAAAGCAGCAAGGGAAAAGCAACAAATAACATAAAAAGGAATCCCCATAAGGTTAACAGCTGATCTTTCAGCAGAAACTCTGCAAGCCAGAACGGAGTGGCAGGACATAGTTAAAGTGATGAAAGGGAAAAACCTAAAACCAAGATTACTCTACCCAGCAGGAATCTCATTCAGATTCAATGGAGAAATTAAAACCTTTACAGACAAGCAAAAGTTAAGAGAATTCAGTACCACAAAACCAGCTTTACAACAAATGCTAAAGGTACTTCTGTAGGCATGAAACACCAGAGAAGGAAAAGACATACAACTACAAACCCAAAACAATTAAGAAAATGGTAGTAGGAACATACATGTTGATAATTACCTTATATGTAAATGGATTAAATGCTCCAACCAAAAGACACAGACTGGCTGAATGGATAGAAAAACAAGGCCTGTATATACGCTGCCTACAAGAGACCCACTTCAGACCTAGGGACATGTACAGACTGAAAGTGAGGGCATGGAAAAAGATGTTCCCTACAAATGGAAATCAAAAGAAAGCTGGAGTAGCATTTCTTATATCAGACAAATTACACTTTAAAATAAAGACTATTACAAGAGACAAAGAAGGACACTACAGAATGATCAAGGGATCAATCCAAGAAGAAGATATAACAATTTTAAATATTTATGCACCCAACATTGGAGCACCACAATACACAAGGCAAATGCTAACAGCCATAAAAGGGGGAATTGACAGTAACACAATCACAGTAGGGGAATTTTAACACCCCACTTTCAACATGGACAGATCATCCAAAATGAAAAAATATAAGGAAACACAAGCTTTAAATAACACAACAGACCAGACAGACTTAATTGATATTTTTAGGACGTTCCACCCGAAAGTGGAAGAATATACTTTCTTCTCAAGTGAACATGGAACGTTCTCCAGAATAGACCACATATTGGGTCACAAATCAAGCCTTGGAAAATTTAAGAAAACTAAATAGTATCAAGCACCTTTTCTGACCACAACGCTATGAGACTAGAAATCAATTACAGGAAAAAAAACAGTAAAAAACACAAATCCATGGAGGCTAAACAGTGCACTGCTAAATAAGCAAGAGATCACTGAAGAAATCAAAGAAGAAATTTAAAAAACCCGAGAAACAAATGACAATGAAAACATGACAATCCAAAACCTATGGGAAGCGGCAAAAGGAGTTCTAAGAGGGAAGTACATAGGATTTCAAGTTCACCTCAAGAAACAAGAAAAATCTCAAATAAACAATGTAACCTTACACCTAAAGCAACTAGAAAAAGAAAAACAAAGAAAACCCAAAGTTAGGAGAAGGAAAGAAATCATAAAGATCAGAGTAGAAAGAAATGAAATACAAAAGAAGAAAATGATAGCAAAGATCAATAAAACTAAAATTTGGTTCTTTGAGAAGATACACAAAATTGATAAAGCTTTAGCCAGACACATCAAGAAAAAAAGGGAGAGGACTCAAATCAATGAAATTAGAAATGAAAAAGGAGATATTACAACTGACACTGCAGAAATATAAAAGATCATAAGAGACTACTACAAGCAACTATATGCCAATAAAATGGACAACCTGGAAGAAAGGGACAAATTCTTGGAAAACTACAACTTTCCAAGACTGAACAAGGAAAAATTAGAAAATATAAACAGACCAATCGCAGGTAATGAAATTGAAACTGTAATTAAAAATCTTCCAGGGCTTCCCTGGTGGCACAGTGGTTAAGAAAACGCCTGCCAATGCAGGGGACATGGGTACGACCCCTGGTCCGGGAAGATCCCACGTGCTGCAGAGCAACTAAGCCTATGTGCCACAACTACTGAGCCTGTGCTCTAGAGTCTGTGCGCCACAACTACTGAAACCTGCGTGCCTAAGAGCCTGTGCTGCACAGCAAGAGAAGCCACCAAAATAAGAAGCCTGTGCACTGCAAAAAGAGTAGCCCCTCTTCGCCGCAACTGGACAAAGCCTGCGTGCAGCAACGAAGACACAACAAGGCCAAAAATAATAATCAATAAATAAAATAAATACATTTATAGAAAACAAAATCTTCCAGCAGAGAGGGTGTGGAGAAAATGGAACCCTCTTGCACTGTTGGTGGGAATGTAAATTGATACAGCTACTATGGAGAACAGTATGGAGGTTCCTTAAAACACTAAAAATAGAACTACCATACGACCCAGCAATCCCACTACTGGGCATATACCCTGAGAAAACCATAATGCAAAAAGAGTCATGTACCACAATGTTCATTGTAGCACTATTTACAGTAGCCAGGACATGGAAGCAACCTAAGTGTCCATCAACAGATGAACGGATAAAGAAGATGTGGCACATATATACAAAGTAATATTACTCAGCCATAAAAAGAAATTCAGTTATTTGTAGTGAGGTGGATGGACCTAGAGTCTGTCATACAGAGTGAAGTAAGTCAGATATAGAAAAACAAATATCATATGTTAACACATATATATGGAATCTAAAAAAAAAAAAAGGTTCTGAAGAACCTAGGGGCAGGACAGGAATAAAGACATAGAGACTGGACTTGAGGACACAGGGAGAGGGAAGGGTAAGCTGGGACGAAGTGAGAGAGTAGCACTGATACATATACACTACCAAATGTAAAACAGATAGCTAGTGGGAAGCAGCTGCATAGCACAGCAAGATCAACTTGGTACTTTGTGACCACCTCGAGGGGTGGGATAGGGAGAGTGGGAGGGAGACGCAAGATATGGGGATATATGTATATGTATAGCTGATTCACTTTGTTATAAAGCAGAAATTAACACAACGTTGTAAAGCAATTATACTCCAATAAAGATGTTAAGAAAAATAAAAAAACGTAAAAAAAAAATCTGCCAGCAAATAGAAGTCCAGGACCAGATGGCTTCACAGGTGAATTCTATCAAACATTTAGAGAAGAGTTAACACCTATCCTCCTCAAACTCTTCCAAAAATTGCAGAGGGAGGAACAATCTCAAACTCATTTTATGATGCCATCATCACCCTGATACCAAAACTAGACAAAGATACTACAAAAAAAGAAAATTATAGACCAATATCAATGATGAACATAGATGCAAAAATATTCAATAAAATACTAGCAAACAGAATCCGACAACATATGAAAAGGATCATACACGATGATCAAGTGGGATTATCCCAGGGATGCAAGGATTCTTCAATAAACGTAAAACAATCAATGTGATACACCATATTAACAAATTAAAGAATAAAAACCATACGAACATCTCAATAGATGTAGAAAAAGTTTCTGACAAAATTCAACACCCAATTATGATAAAAACACTCCAGAAACTGGGCACAGAGGGAACCTCCCTCGACATAATAAAAGGTATATATGACAAACCCACAGCAAATATCATTGTCAATGGTAAAAAACTGAAAGCATTTCTTCTAAGATCAGGAACAAGACAAGGATGTTCACTCTTGCCACTATTATTCAACATAGTTTTGGAAGCTTTAGCCACTACAATCAGAGACGAAAAAGAAATAAAAGGAAACCAAATCGGAAAAGAAGAAGTAAAACTGTCACTGTTTGCTGATGACATGATACTATACATAGAAAATCCCAAAGATGTGACCAGAAAACTACTAGAGCTAATCAATGAATTTGGTAAAGTAGCAGGATACAAAATTAACACACAGAAATTTCTTTCATTACACTATACACTAACACTATACACTAACAAAGAAAGATCAGAAAGAGAATTTAAGGAAACAATTCCATTTACCATCGCAACAAAAAAATAAAATACCTAGGAATAAACCTACCTAATGAGGCAAAAGACCGGTACTCAGAACACTATAAAACACTGATGAAAGAAATCAAAGATAACATAAAGAGATGGAAAGATATACCATGCTCCTGGATTGGAAGAATCAATACTGTGAAAATGACTATACTACCCAAAGCAATCTACAGGTTCAATGCAATCCCTATCAAATTACCACTGGCAATTTTCACAGAACTAGAACTAGAAATTTTACAATTTGTATGGAAACACAAAAGACCCTGCATAGCGAAAGCAATCTTGAGTAAGAAAAACGGAGCTGGAGGAATCCAGCTCCCTGATTTCAGACTATACTACAAAGCTACACTAATCAAGACAGTATGGTACTGGCACAAAAACAGCAATATAGATCAATGGAACAGGATAGAAAGTCCAGAGGTAAACCCATGCACATATGGTCACCTTATCTATGATAAAGGAGTCAGGAATATACATAGTGGAGAAAAGACAGCCTCTTTAATAAGTGGTTCTGGGAAAAATGGATAGACAAATCAAAAAGAATGAAATTAAAACATACCCTAACACCATACACAAAAATAAACTCAAAATGGATTAAAGACCTAAATGTAAGGCCAGACACTATAAAACTCTTAGAGGAAAACATAGGCAGAACACTCTATGACATAAGTCACAGGTAGATCCTTTTTGACCCACCTCCTGGAGAAATGGAAATGAAAACAAAAATAAACAAATGGGACCTAATGAAACTTCAAAGCTTTTGCACAGCAAAGGAAACCTTGAACAAGACGAAAAGACAACCCTCAGAATGGGAGAAAATATTTGCAAACGAAGCAACTGACAAAGGATTCATCTCCAAAATATACAAGCAGTGGGCTTCCCTGGTGGTGCAGTGGTTGAGAGTCCGCCTGCCGATACAGGGGACATGGGTTCGTGCCCCAGTCCGGGAAGATCCCACATGCCATGGAGCGGCTGCACCCGTGAGCCATGGCCGCTGAGCCTGCGCGTCCAGAGCCTGTGCTCCACAACGGGAGAGGCCACAACAGTGAGAGGCCCGCATACCGCAAAAAAAAAAAAAAAATATATATATATATATATACACACACATATATATATATATATATGCAAGCAGCTCATGCAGCTCAAGAAAACAAACAACCCAATCCAAAAATGGGCAGAAGACCTAAAAAGACATTTCTCCAAAGAAGATATACAGATTACCAATAAACACATGAAAGAATGCTCAGTATCACTAATCATTAGAGAAATGCAAATCAAAACTACAATGAAGTATCACCTCACACTGGTCAGAATGGCCATCATCAAAAAATCTACAAACAATAAACGCTGGAGAGGGTGTGGAGAAAAGGGTACTCTCCTGCACTGTTGGTGGGAATTTAAATTGATACAGCCAGTATGGAGAACAGTATGGAGTTTCCTTAAAAGCTAAAAATAGAACTACCATATGACCCAGCAATCCCACTACTGGGCATATACCCTGAGAAAACCATAATTCAAAAAGATACACATACCACAATATTCACTGCAGCACTATTTACAGTAGCCAGTACGTGGAAGAAACCTAAATGTCCATCAATAGATGAATGGATAAAGAAGATGTGGCGCATATATACAATGGAATATTACTTGGCCATAGAAAGGAATGAAATTGAGTTTTTGGTAGTGAGGTGGATGGACCTAGAATCTGTCATACAGAGTGAAGTAAGTCAGAAAGAGAAAAACAAATATCGTATGCTAACCCATACATATGGAATTGAAAAAAGCGGTACTGATGAACCTAGTGGCAGGGCAGGAATAAAGACACAGATGTAGAGAATGGACTTGAGGGTACAGGGTGGGAAGGGGAAGCTGGGATGAAGTGAGAGAGTAGCACTGACATATATACATTACCAAATGTAAAATGGATGGCTAGTGGGAAGCTGCTGCATAGCACAAGGAGATCAACTTGATGCTTTGTGATGACCTAGAGGGGTGCGATAGGGAGGCTGCAGAAAGAGGGGATATGGGGATATATGTATACATATAACTGTTTCACTTTGTTGTATAGCAGAAACTAACACAACATTGTAAAGCATTTATAGTCCAATAAAGATATGAAAAAAAAAATAAAAGAGTCTGCCTGCCAATGCAGGGGACATGGGTTTGAGCCCTGGTCCAGGAAGATCCCACATCTTGCAGAGCTACTAATCCTGCGTGCCGCAACTACTGAGCCTGCACTCTAGAGCCCGTGAGCCACAACTACTGAGCCCACGACCCACAACTACTGAGCCTACGACCCACAACTACTGAAGCCTGCACACCTAGAGCCTGTGCTCCGCAACGAGAAGCCGCCGTAATGAGAAGCCCGTGCACCACAATGAAGAGTAGCCCCTGCTAGCCACGACTAGAGAAAGCCTGCGTGCAGCAACGAAGACCCAACGCACCCAAAAAGAAGAAAAAATTAAGATTCTTTCATGTTATATTGTGTGTCAATATTTCACTAATATTGGTGATTTAATAATATTCCTTGTATGAATATATCACAATCTGTTTATCCGCTCACTAACAAACGGACATTTCTGTTGTTTCTGCCTTTTGGCTATTATTAATAATGCTGCTATGAATAATACTGCCTTAACATTGACTGTCTTCTTATATGGTGTCTTAAGGTAAGATAGAGGCAAGAGATTGGGTTTTCTCATTTCTTTTCTGAGCATGCACATAGCTCTATGAATGCATATGTCCTCTAGATTCCCAAGAATATGTCAGAGCCTTTCAAAACTCTTATGGGCATCTCATTCCCCATTCAAGCTATTTGGTTAATATATTGTTTGACGAAAACTGGAATCCATCACTCTCAGGCAACCTGAAGTTAAGACACTTGCCTGTACTGTAGCTGACAACCCCATCCACCAACCCCTCCCTGCCAAGAAGAGAGCTGTCCACACTGAATGAGATCAGAGTGCCTGGGGTCTTCCAGAGAACCAACGGATAGAGCAAATAATGACAATTAATTGGGAATGAGGCTTACAAGGAGCTCCAGTTCCATTCTGCTTCTTCTGATAGCTGCCAGGATGCATGGGGAACATGCACTATTATTTTTCCAAGACTACTGCTGACCTGGGACAAATTAAAATGCCTGTTCCATCAAAGTTTCCTGTTCTTATCTAGACACATTTGTTTTTCTTGAATTAACACTCCTTAGATCCTTGCAAGTATGGTTAATTTCCAGAGTTTCACTGAAGAATTGTAAGTGATTCCTAATATGCACACAGAGTCTCTATAAAATGCTTTATAGTTTTCATGTAAAATACCTCTGCTTGATCTTCAATCTTTTTAAAGATAAGGAATTCATCTTTTCAGCTTAGAAGACCTGTAACTTCCTTGAACCATCTATTAATTCCCTTAGGAATATTACATTAACGCTTAGACGACTTGGTTCTGTACCCAGTGTTATGAAAATGTTGATTCTCAACAATTTTTGCCCTTTTTCCCATTGTTTTTATGGAAGAGTAAATTTTCAAAGTCCTTACACTAATAGTGATATATGCTACAACATGGATGAACTTTGAAAACATTATGCTAAGTGAAAGAAGCCAGACACAAAAGGCCAGGTATTGTTGATTCCATCTATATTAAATGTCTAGAATACGCAAATCCAAATAAACAGAATGTAGATTAGTGATTGCCTAGGGCTCAGAGAGATGGAGAAATGGAAGGATGGTAAGCAAAGGGTTCAGGGTCTCTTTTTGACATTATGAAAATGTTCTAAAATTGATTTTGGTGATGGTTGCACAACTTTGTCCATATTGTAACAACCACTGAATTAAATGATAGAATTGTCTGGTATGTGAATTATGTTTCATTAAAGTTACTGCCAAAAATAATAATAGTGGGTGATTTTACCCACTCTCAATAATTGATACTTCATTTACCTCACTCTCAATAATTGACAAAACTGAACAGAAAACCAGCAACAACAGAAGAGTTGAACATCAGTATTAACCAACTACATGTAAGAGATATATATAGAACACCCAACCCAACAACAGCAAAATACAAATTCTTATCAAGTGCAAATGGAACATTCTCCAAGATCTACTATATGTTAGGTCACAAAACAAGTCTTAATACATTTATAAAAACCAGATCATAGAAAGTAACTTCCAGTGTAAGTGTGGAACATAGGTCAAGATTGGGTATAAGTCCACTCTTGGAATAAAGGCCAAACACATTTCCTGTTAGTACAACTAGTATACCACTAATCTTTTATAAGTAAAACATTTCTAAGCATTGCTTGAATCAAATCACTAGATATTGGAAGTAGGGAATTTATAATTTAAAATTATGTGTGATAGTGGTTTAAAAAGTATTTTCTAGAATGATGAAAATATTACTTCTGTGTAAACAATAAATCATTCCTTACACACACAAATACCTTTAAGAATGGATACTTGAGCAGTCTCCCAAGGCAATAGAAATAAAAGCAAAAATAAACAATAATATTGGGAACTAATCAAACTTACAAGCTTTTGCACAGCAAAGGAAACCATAAACAAAACAAAAAGACAACCTACCAACTGGGAGAAAATATTTGCAAGTGGTGTGACCAACAGAAGCTTAATTTCCAAAATATACAAACAGATCATACAATTCAATAACAACAACAGCAAAGAAAAATTCAATCAAAAAAGGGCAGAAGACCTAAGTAGACATTTCTCCAAAGAAGACATACAGATGGCTCATAGGTACATGAAAAGATGCTCATCATTGTTAATTACTAGAGAAATGAAAATCAAAACTGCAATGAGGTACCAACTCACACCAGTCAGAATGGCCATCATCAAAAATTTACAAATAACAAATGCTGGAGAGGGTGTGGAGAAAAGGGAATCCTCTTACACTGATGGTGGGAATGTACATTGTTGTAACCACTATGGAAAATAGTATGGAGGGTCCTCTAAAAACTAAAAATGGAGTTGCCATATGATCCAGCAATCCCACTCCTGAGGATACACCCAGACAAAACTATAATTCAAAAAGATACATGCACCCCTATGTTCAGAGCAGCACTATTTACAATAGCCAAGACATGGAAACAACCTAAATGTCCATTGACAGATGAATGGATAAAGATGTGGTATACACACACACACACACACACACACACACACACACAATGGAATATTACTCAGCCATTAGAAAGAATGAAATAATGCCATTTGCAGCAACACAGTTGGACCTAGGGATTTTCATACTAAGAGAAGTAGGTCAGAAAGAGAAAGTCAAATACCATATGATATCACTTATATATGAAATCTAAAATACAACACAAATGAACATATCTATGAAACAGAAGAGACTCAGAGACACAGAGAACTTGTGGTTGCCAAGGGGGAGGAGGGGTGGGGAAAGGAAGGATTGGGAGTTTGGGATTAGTAGACGCAAACTATTATATACAGGATGGATAAACAAGGTCCTGCTGTATAGCACAGGGATTACATTCAATTCCTTGTGATAAAACCATAACAGAAAGGCATATGAAAAAGAATATATATGTATAATTGAGTCACTTTGCTGTCAGCAGAAATTAACACAACATTGTAAATCGACTATACTTCAATAAAAAATTTTTAAAAAGAATAGAGACTTAAGGAATAATCTGTTCTTTTTTATTTACTTTAAGATTAAATTATGATAACCAGCAGTAAGGTATACTGTGTCTAAAAATTGTTACAGAAAACTCAGCTCACCTGAGTAAAAATATATGTGCTATAGGAACACATTAATATAGATATTTAAATTAAAATCTTCACATTTTATACTAGTATTTGCAAAGAAGAGCTGGGGCAATTACTAGTTAATAATGTGATTTATAATGATAAATGGAAAGTTTTAGACATGGGCAAATGGGCGAGCTAAATGAATTTATGGAGCCTGCTTTTAAAATCTAAGCTATAACAGAATAAATATGACATAAAAATTTTAAGGTAAAGAAAAAAACTAAGTGGAAAAGGAATTCTAGTAAAATACTTGTCAAAAGATTTGGAGTTCTCCTTAATAAGACCTTATTTAAGAAATCTAGATATTAAACATTTCATCAGTTAGCAGTGTCTGGGAAATTTTTAAACTCATAGACATGTCTAACACAAATATGAACCAAACAACACATGTAAAACAAAATATCCATTTTTGTAATATAGTCTACTGGAATTTATTTGTAAAGTTCCCTTTACCTTTATTGTCTGTCTGCTTGTTTGAAACCGCTGATCAGACACTTGCTGCTGGTGAAGGAGCTTTTCATTGACTTCTTTATATTCTTTAATAGACAGTTCTGCTGCTTTTTTGGCATTCAAAAGTACACTGTTCTGTTGTTGCAAGGATACTATACGTTCTCGTAATAAAATAATACTGTTACTTGACTTCTGGGCCGTTATATTTTTCCAGTTTTCTCTGTTAACTATACAAAAAGAATGCTAATAATTTTTTAAAAAATCTCATTAAATTAAAAAGACATTGTTAATTTCATATGTATTCTTACCTCTGGTAGGACCTGTCGTATGTGAACTCTTTTGAATATTACTATTCTTCTTTTGAAAAGTTGGTTTTTTGGCATTCTTGTGAAAATAATTCTAAATTTGAAAGTTTCATAAAAATTAGATTATTACTCAATAACAATTTCAAGTGAACCAACATAGTATACAATATTTCTTTACTTAAAAACATATTTGTGCAGAGTTAAAAAATAAGTCTGGACAATAAAATTCTATAATTGATGGCAAGAACTCATAAATGAACATAATACGCACACTAACGTTGACCTAGCAGGTAGAAGATAAAAATACAAAAATGAACCCAAAAGTAGTAGAAACTTAACCTATGAACAGTTTACAAAGCTAGGAGCAAAAATAGTAAAAGTGACAAAAATAAAATAACTATATTTAATAATGTATTCTCTGGGAATCTAGTTCCTTTTCTCAAATACTGTTCTCCATTGTAGAATGACAAATCCCTTCTTACAAATGAAGCTAAAATAATGTTGATGAAAATAAAGTAACTTTCCTTGAATCTGTATCTTTTCCTCATGACATTCCAACACACTGAGACTAAATAAATAAAATGAAGCCATGTTGACTTTTGTTCCAAACTGTTTCACCGATCTATAAAAGCTTTCCCAAAACAAAAACTTAAATAGGAATATGTTTCAAAGTATTATAAATCCTAATAATAAAATATGTTGTTTTGTTTAAGAATTTATTGCCTGGGAAACAGGAAAAATATCAACCTAGAAAACTATTTCTTTAAAAAAAGGAATTTTTTTCAAACAACCCAATTCAGGAACATATAAATAATTATAATAAAAATGGAAGGAAAAAATAAATTTGACCAAATGTTAGACAACGAGCCATATACTTTATATCAACAGATATATAAACTATACTATATTATACATAAGGCATGGCCCTAAAGTAATAGAACTGATTTATTAACACAAATACCAGAAACTTCTAACTAAGATAGGGTTTTCCTTTAAACGAATTACTTTCCTTTAAACGAACTATGTTTCATTAAATATCTCATTTGAACTTGTCTTCAGAACTAGTATATAAGATATATTTTTAAATGTTTCATTCCCTTATTAAGATTCAGTTAATATTATGCACTGGTCATGTATCTACCACTATAAAAAGATCCAAAATAGAACTATCAAATTACCAATATTAGTTACCAGACTTGATATCAAATTAACTGGACCTAAAATAAAAAAGAGGCTTCCATTTCCAGTATTATTATTGATCAGAAATCCAGAAATATTCTTATACTTTTGAAGGAAGCACACTTAAAGCATGTTTTAAACATGACAAAGTGTTAAGGGAAATTCTGAGGCCAAAAATAAAGTAAAGCAAGAATTCAGAAGGATTTCCCTGGCAGTCCAGTGGTTATGATTCCAGGCTTTCACTGCTGGGGGCCCAGGTTCAATCTCAGGGACTAAGATCCCACAAGCCGTGTGGTACAGTGAAAAGAAAAAAGAATCCAGAGAGACAAGTGAAAAGCAAAGTGGCTAGCAAAATACAGGACAACTCATAATCCCTTGTGACCTTGAAATTCAATTTAAATACCAAAGCAGAATATAGGAGGAAAGGAAAGAAAGCCTAGGCCCCAGCTCCAGATGAGAAATTGGAAGTCACAAAGCTAGGGCACTGTATATAGCAATGGCCTGTACCTTTTTTATTGCTGAGTAGTATTCTATGGTATCGATGTATCATAGTTTGATTAACCATTCAGCTATTAAAGAAAATTTTGGTCGTTGCAGTTTTTAGCTATTAAAAATAAAGCTGTTATGACCATTCATGTACAAGTTTTTTAGGTAAACATAAATTTTCATTTCTATAAGTGTCCAAGAGTGAGAAAGCTGGGTTGTATGGTGAGCATATGATTAATATTTTTTTTTTAAAGAAACTGCCTACTGTTTCCCAGAGTGCTATACCACTTTATATTCACACAAGCACTGCATAAGAGATCCAGTTTCTCTGCATCCTTGTTAGCACTTGGTATTGTCGCTATTTTTTATTTTAGGTGTTCTAACAGATGTGTATCTCATCAGGGTCTTAATCTGCATTTCCCTAATGGTTAATGATGTTGAATGTCTTTATGTGTGTGTACTTGCCATACATTTATTCTTTTCAGTGAAATGTCTGTTCATGTCTTTTGCCTGTTTTCTCCTTAGATTGTTTGATTTTCTACTGTTGAGCTTTAACAAAATCCTTATATATTCAAGATATCAGTCCTTTGTCAAATATATGATTTATAAATACTTCCTCCCAGTCTGTAGTATGTCTTTTTAATCCTCTTAATAGGGTCTTTCACAAAGCAAAAGTTCTTAATATTTCATGAAGTCAAAATTTGATGTTTTCTTTTAGGGATCATGCTTTTGATAACATGTCTAAAAACTCTTCAGCAAGTCTTAACTCCCAGAGATTTTCCTTTTGGTTCCTTCTGAAAGTTTTATAATTTGTTTTACACTTATATCTGTGATCTATTTCAAGTTAATTTCTGCATAAGATGTGAGGTTTAGGTATAGGTTTATTGTTTTTTGTTTTTCTTTTTTTGCTTTTTTTTTTTTTTTTTGCGGTACGCGGGCCCCTCACTGTTGCGGCCCCTCCCGCCGCGGAGCACAGACCCCGGACGCGCAGAACCAGCGGCCACGGCTCACGGGCCCAGCCGCTCCGCGGCATGTGGGATCTTCCCGGACCGGGACACGAACCTGTATCCCCTGCATCGGCAGGCGGACTCTCAACCACCGCGCCACCAGGGAAGCCCGGTTTATTGTTTTTTGCCTAGGGATCTCCAGTTGTTCCAGCACTATTTGTTGAAAAGACTATCCTTCCTCTATTGAACTGCTTTTGCACACTTTTCAAAAATCAGTTGTTTTTCATACATGTGGAGCCACTTCTAAGTTCTATATTCCATCATGTAAGTATTAAACCTTTCTTCCCCTCTTGGTGGGTGTTTGGTGTCACCAGTCCTGACATCAAATTGAGTGGTGGGGAATGATGACATCCTCTGTGGGGCAGACACAAAATAGTTATCTTATTTTTTGGTTAATTTCCCATTTGGTTCTTTTCTATATATTCTATTTCATTGATGAGAATTTCTATTTCATTCTTGAGATGTTCTATTTTTTCATTTGTTTCAAACCTGTTTGTAAATGCTTGTTGAAGCATTTTTAATGACAGTTACTTTAAAGTGCTGTCGTATAATCTGATTGTCTATGTCATCTTGCTGTTACCTTCTGTTGTTTCCTTTTTTTCATGCAAGTTGAGGTGTTCCTGGTTGCTAGGTATAATGAGTGATTTTCAGTTATATCCTGGACATTTTGGGTATTATGTTTCAAGACTCCATATCTTATTTAAATCTTTTGTTTTAGCAGGCTTCCTCTGATGCCACACTCATGGGGCAAGGAGGACCACCTCATTACCGCCAGTTGGGGATAGAAGTTCAGTCTCTGCTGACACCCTGGTTGAGGAGGGGCACCTCATTACTCTTGGTGGGGGTGAAAGTTCAGGCTCCCCACAGACCTCTGCTAATACCCCTGGTTGGGAAATGGAGCAGGACTTTGTTTCTGCTCCTAACTTGGCCTCTCTTGACACAGTGCGGAGGGTGTGGGAGGCTTTATAGATATGCGAGGTAATGAAAGTCCAAATTTCTGCACTTCACCTCTGAAATCCAGAGGAACCCTGCTAGGAAACAAAAGAGGACATCTCTTTATTGCTGGATAGAGGTAGATGTCCAGCTCTCCATGTGGTCTCTAATGACATAAACTGAGGGAGTCATTACCATTGGCCCCTCACTGGGCCCTGTTAGAAGGAGGAGGGATGCCTTCTTATAGCCAGGTGAGAGTGAAAGTGTAGGTTCCCCACTAGGTCTTTACTGGTGGGGGTAGCTGTAGGGTTGTAATTTTTTCTGTGGTGTTCGGCTAGAGTAGTACAGTTATTGTGTAAAAGTTTTCTGTCTTACTGGGCTGTCCATTTCCTAGTCCTTTGACTAGAGAGAACAGGGTTTTACAGGGGGCTTTTATCATCTAACCAATTGGCCTTCCCAAGTTGCAGGTTTCTTCAGCACCCAGGCCAGGATATGTCAGGCAAAATGAAAACCCAGAGAACTCACCAATCATGTTCTTCTTTCAGTGCTGAGATCCCTACCCAGTGTGTCTCCTCTCCACCTTTCAGAGTCTTCTCATAGTTTTATTATTAAATTTATATTTATACAGTCCCTATCAAAATCCCAAAGGATTGTTTGTGAGAAGCTGATTCTAAAGAGCCAAGGACCAAGAATACTGAAGAGACTCTTGAAAGAAAACAAGGTGGGAGACTTGCTCTATTATAAATCAGGAGTACTATACAATAATATTAATGAGACAGTATGGTATAGATAAATATACTGATGGAACAGAAGAAAAAGTCTAGAGACATACCTGCATGTATATGCACGTGTGATTTACAGCAAAGTTGGTGCTGTTGAACAGTGGGGAAAAGTGTAAAACTTAATCCCTATCATTCATCACATGCAAAAATCAATGCCAGACAGACATAAAAATCAAAACAGTAAATCAGTTAAAATAGAAAAAGATAACAAGTAAGGTAGTATAAAAAATATCTAAGTTGAAGTAGGTAAAAAATAATTATAGAGAACATAAAAAGTGTTATTCATACAGGAAAAAAATTGTTAAATTTGACCACAATAGAATTATGATGTTCTATTCCCCAAAAGATTCCAATAAAAAAGGTGAAAAGGCATAGCATGGAGTAGGGCAAGATATCTACAGTGTATATAATCAACATAAGGCTCATATGTAGCATATGTAAGAACTCCTACAGATGAATAAGAAAAAGACGGACAACTCATTTGTAAATGGCACAGAGTTGAGGAAGCAATTCACTGAAGAATTCCAAATGGTCAATAATTGTAAGAAAGTATTATTCAACACTTTATTAGTAATCACACAATGTAAACTAAACCCACAATGATATACCTCAACATACAAACAAAAGTGGCTGAGATAAGAAGGACTAACATAACAAATGTTGATGAGAAGCAGTAAAAACGTTTACAGCCTGTTGGTGGGTACAACACTTTGGAAAATAGCAGTATCACCGAAAATCGTAGAAACACATAGTCTATGGTGCAGTAATTCTATCCCCTAGGGATTTCATTACAGACACGTCCATACCAGTACAGTGGAAGACATTTACAAGAATATTCATTGCAACATTATTTGCAAGAAATCCAAACTGAAGCAACCCAAAATTCAGCAATAGAATGGATAAATAAATTGTGATATATTCGGACAATGAAATACTATATACAACAAAAAAAATGAATGAACTCCACATAACACTGAATAAAATAAGGCAAGAAACAAAAGACATACCTTATAGATTCCATAAAGTTCAAAAGCAGGCAAAATTAACCATAATATTAGAAGAAATAAAATTATAAAGAAAAGAAGGGGAGTGATTAAAGGTAAGATAATGGTTACCTTTGGAGTGAGGGAGAAGTTCTACTATTTCCCAAACCCAGCTGGTACAATTTGATCAACTGTTACTTTCTGACTGCCAACAATGTACACAGATCTACTCAAAGTAGTTTACACTAACACTCTCTTATTTTATGAATAGAATTATGAGTTCCTTTTATTTATAAACTCATTAAGCAGCACAAAATCGACTGCAAATAAACAAAATTCACAATAATATAATGTATAACAAAATAGTTTTCTGTAAAATCTATTTATCAACCAACCACTCAATCAGCAGGTACTTAGAATATAATTCTTCATCATGGTAGTAACTAAAATAAACTTTTGTCATCCTGGAACTTTTTCCTCTAAAGTTCTGGCCAGATCTCAAATAATAAACACTTCGAATTAGGTTTTTAAAGAACCTTATATGTTACTTCAATGGTAATCTTTTTTTTTTTAAACAAAATAAAATTACCTTTTTTCATTTTTTCACTGATTTATGTTGAATAGATAAAACTTTTGATGACATGATGTATCAATGATAAGAATTATTGAATAAGTTGTTTTGGAACGTCAATATTTTAAGATTTAAAATATATTGGGGATGGGGGGTGCTTCAAGATGGTGGAGTAAGATGTGGAGGAGATCACCTTCCTCCCCACAAATACATCAGAAATACATCTACATGCGGAACAACTCCTACAGAACACCTACTGAAAACTGGCAGAAGACCTCAGGTTTCCAAAAAGGCAAGAAACTCCCCACGTACCTGGCCGTGAGACTGACAGGGTCTTGGTGCTCCGGCCGGGTGTCAGGCCTGAGCCTCTGATGTGGGAGTGCCAAGTTCAGCACACTGGTCAACCAGAGACGTCCCGGCCCTGTGTAATATCAATCGGTGAGACCTCTCCCGGAGATCTCCATCTCAACGTTAAGACCCACCTCCTCTCAACGACCAGCAAGCTCCAGAGCTGGACACCCCATGCCAAACAACTAGCAAGACAGGAACACAACACCATCCATTAGCAGAGAGGCTGCCTAAAATCATACTATGTTCACAGACACCCCAGAACATACCACCAGACCTGGACCAGCCCACCACAAAGACAAGATTCAGCTTCATCCACCAGACACAGGCACTAGTCCCCTCCACCAGGAAGCCTACACAACCCACTGAACCAACTTTAGCCACTGGGGACAGACACCAAAAACAACGAGAACTACGAACCTGCAGTCTGCAAAAAGGAGACTGCAAACGCAGTAAGATAAGCAAAATGAGAAGACAGAAAAACACATACCAGATGAAGGAGCAAGGTAAAAACCCACCAGACCTAACAAATGAAGAAGAAATAGGCACTCTACCTGAAAAAGAATTCAGAATAATGATAGTAAAGATGATCCAAAATCTTGGAAATAGAATAGAGAAAATGCAAGAAACATTTAACAAGGACCTAGAAGAACTAAAGAGGAAACAAGCAACAATGAACAACCCAATAAATGAAATTTAAAATACTCTAGAAGGGATCAATAGCAGAATAACTCAGGCAGAAGAACGGATAAGTGACCTGGAAGAAAAAATAGTGGAAATAACTACTGCAGAGCAGAATAAAGAAAAAAGAATGAAAAGAACTGAGGACAGTCTCAGAAACCTCTAGGACAACATTAAACACACCAACATTCGAATTACAGGGGTCCCAGAAGAAGAAGAGAAAAAGAAAGGGACTGAGAAAATATTTGAAGAGATTATAGTGGAAAACTTCCCTAATATGGGAAAGGAAATAGTTAATCAAGTCCAGGAAGCACAGAGAGTCCCACAGAGGATAAATCCAAGCAGAAACACACCAAGACACATATTAATCAAACTATCAAAAATTAAATACAAAGAAAACATTAAAAGCAGCAAGGGAAAAACAACAAATAACACAGAAGGGAATCCCCATAAGGTTAACAGCTGATCTTTTAGCAGAAACTCTACAAGCCAGAAGGGACTAGCAGGACATATTTAAAGTGATGAAGGAGAAAAACCTAAAACCAAGATTACTCTACCCAGCATGGATCTCATTCATATTTGATGGAGAAATTAAAACCTTTACAGAAAAGCAAGAGCTGAGAAAGTTCAGCACCACCAAACCAGCTTTACAACAAATGCTAAAGGAACTTCTCTAGGCAAGAAACACAAGAGAAGGAAAAGACCTACAATAACAAACCCAAAACAATTAAGAAAATGGGAATAGGAACATACATATCGATAATTACCTTAAATGCAAATGGATTAAATGCTTCCACCAAAAGACACACACTGGCCTAATGGATACAAAAACAAGACCCATATATATGCTTTCTATAAGAGATCCAATTCAGACCCAGGGACACATACAGACTAAAAGTGAGGGCATGGAAAAAGGTATTCCATGCAAATGGAAATCAAAAGAAAGCTGGAGTAGCAATTCCCATATCAGACAACATAGACTTTAAAATAAAGACTATTATAAGAGATAAAGAAGGACACTACATAATGATCAAGGGATCGATCCAAGAAGAAGATATAACAATTATAAATATTAATGCACCCAACATAGGAGCACCTGAATACATAAGGCAAATACTAAGAGCCATAAAAGGGGAAATCGACAGGAACACACTCATAGTAGGGGACTTTAACACCCCACTTTCACCAATGGACAGATCATCCAAAATGAAAATAAATAAGGAAACACAAGCTTTAAATGATACAATAAACAAGATGGACTTAATTGATATTTATAGGACATTCCATCCAAAAACAACAGAATACACATTTTTCTCAAGTGCTCATGGAACATTCTCCAGGATAGATCATATCTTTGGTCACAAATCAAGCCTTGGTAAATTTAAGAAAACTGAAATCATATCAAGTATTTTTTCTGACCACAACACTATGAGACTACATATCAATTACAGGAAAAGATCTGTAAAAATTACAAACACATGGAGGCTAAACAATACACTACTTAATAACGAAGTGATCACTAAAAAAATCAAAGAGGAAATCAAAAAATACCTAGAAACAAATGACAATGGAGACACGACGACCCAAAACCTATGGGATGCAGGAAAAGCAGTTTTAAGAGGGAAGTTTATAGCAATACAATCCTACCTTATGAAGCAGGAAAAATCTCAAATAAACAACCTAAGCTTGCACATAAAGCAATTAGAGAAAGAAGAACAAAAAAAACCCAAAGTTAGCAGAAGGAAAAAAATCATAAAGATCAGATCAGAAATAAATGAAAAAGAAATGAAGGAAATGATAGCTAAGATCAATAAAACTAAAAGCTGGTTCTTTGAGAACATAAGCAAAATTGATATACCATTAGCAAGACTCATCAAGAAAAAAAGGGAGAAGACTCAAATCAATAGAATTAGAAATGAAAAAGAAGTTACAGCTGACACTGCAGAAATACAAAGGATCATGAGAGATTACTACAAGCAACTATATGCCAATAAAATGGACAACCTGGAAGAAATGGACAAATTCATAGAAAAGCACAGCCTTCCGAGACTGAACCAGGAAGAAATAGAAAATATAAACAGACCAATCACAAGCAGTGAAATTGAAACTGGGATTAGAAATCTTCCAACAAACAAAAGCCCAGGACTAGATGGCTTCAGAGGCGAATTCTATCAAACATTTAGAGAAGAGCTAACACCTATCCTTCTCAAACTCTTCCAAAATATAGCAGAGGGAGGAACACTCGCAAACTCATTCTACGAGGCCACCATCACCCTGAAACCAAACCAGACAAAGAGCAGAAAAAAAGAAAACTACGGGCCAATATCACTGATGAACATAGATGCAAAAATCCTCAACAAAATACTGGCAAACAAAATCCAACAGCACATTAAAAGGATCACACACCATGATCAAGTGGGGTTTCTTCCTGGAATGCAAGGATTCTTCAGTATACGCAAATCAATCAATGTAATAAACCATATTAACCAATTGAAGGAGAAACCATCTCAATAGATGCAGAGAAAGCTTTCGACAAAATTCAACACCCATTTATGATAAAAACCCTGCAGAAAGTAGGCATAGAGGGAACTTTCCTCAACATAATAAAGGCCATATATGACAAACCCAGAGCCAATATCGTCCTCAATGGTGAAAAACTGAAACCATTTCCAGTAAGATCAGGAACAAGACAAGGTTGCCCACTCTTTCCACTATTATTCAACGTAGTTTTGGAAGTTCTAGCCACAGCAATCAGAGAAGAAAAAGAAATAAAAGGAATCCAAATCGGAAAAGAAGAAGTAAAGCTGTCACTGTTTGCAGATGACATGATACTATACATAGAGAATCCTAACGATGCCACCAGAAAACTACTAGAGCTAATCAATGCATTTGGTAAAGTAGCAGGATCCAAAATTAATGCACAGAAATCTCTGGCATTCCTACACACTAATGATGAAAAATCTGAAAGTGAAATCAAGAAAACACTCCCATTTACCATTGCAACAAAAAAGAATAAAATATCTAGGAATAAACCTACCTAAGGAGACAAAAGACCTGTATGCAGAAAATTATAAGATACTGATGAAAGAAATTAAAGATGATACAAATAGATGGAGAGACATATCATGTCCTTGAATTGGAAGAATCAACATTGTGAAAATGACTCTACTACCCAAAGTAATCTACAGATTCAATGCAATCCCTATCAAACTACCAATGGCATTTTTCACAGAACTAGAACAAAAAATTTCACAATTTGTATGGAAATACAAAAGACCCCAAATAGCCAAAGCAATCCTGAGAACGAAAAACGGAGCTGGAGGAATCAGGCTCCCTGACTTCAGACTATACTGCAAAGCTAAATTAATCAAGACAGTATGGTACTGGCACAAAAACAGAAATATAGATCAATGGAACAGGACAGAAAGCCCAGAGATAAACCCACGCACATATGGTCACCTTATCTTTTATAAAGGAGGTAAGAATATAAAATGGAGAAAAGACAGCCTCTTCAATAAGTGGTGCTGGGAAAACTGGACAGATACAAATAAAAGTATGAGATTAGAACACTCCCTAACACCATACACAAAAATAAACTGAAAATGGATTAAAGACCTAAATGTAAGGCCAGAAACTATCAAACTCTTAGAGGAAAACATAGGCAGAACACTCTATGACATCAATCACAGCAAGATCCTTTTTGACCCACCTTCTAGAGCAATGGAAATAAAAACAAAAATAAACAAATGGGACCTAATGAAACTTCAAAGCTTTTGCACAGCAAAGGAAACCATAAACAAGACCAAAAGACAACCCTCACAATGGGAGAAAATATTTGCAAATGAAGCAACTGACAAAGGATTAATCCCCCAAATTTACAACCAGCTCATGCAGCTAAGTAACAAAAAAGCAAACAACCCTATCCAAAAATGGGCAGAAGACCTAAATAGACACTTCTCCAAAGACGATATACATATTGCCAACAAACACATGAAAGAATGCTCAACATCATTAATCATTAGAGAAATGCAAATCAAAACTACAATGAGATATCATCTCACACCGGTCAGAATGGCCATCATCAAAAAATCTAGAAACAATACATGCTGGAGAGGGTGTGGAGAAAAGGGAACCCTCTTGCACTGTTGATGGAAATGTAAATTGATACAGCCACTGTGGAGAACAGTATGGAGGTTCCTTAAAAAACTAAAAATAGAACTACCATATGACCCAGCAATCCTACTACTGGGCATATACCCTGAGAAAACTGTAATTCAAAAAGAGTCATGTACCAAAATGTGCATTGCAGCTCTATTTACAATACCCAGGACATGGAAGCAACCTAAGTATCCATTAACAGATGAATGGATAAAGAAGATGTGGCACATATACACAATGGAATATTACTCAGACGTAAAAAGAAATGAAATTGAGTTATTTGTAGTGACGTGGATGGACCTAGATTCTGTCATACAGAGTGAAGTAAGTCAGAAAGAGAAAAACAAATACTGTATGCTAACACATATACATGGAATCTAAGGAAAAAAAAAAAGTCATGAGGAACCTAGGGGAAGACGGGAATAAAGGCACAGACCTACTAGAGAACGGACTTGAGGATATGGGGACGGGGAACGGTAAGCTGTGACAAAGTGAGAGAGTGGCATGGACATATATACACTACCAAATGTAAAATAGATAGCTAGTAAGAAGTAGCCGCATAGCACAGGGAGATCAGCTCTGTGGTTTGTGATGACCTAGAGGGGTGGGATAGGGAGGGTGGGAGGGAGGGAGACGCAAGAGGGAAGAGATATGGGATCATATGTATATGTATAACTGATTCACTTTGTTATAAAGCAGAAACTAAGACACCATAAAGCATTATAAAATAGTATAAAGCAATTATAAAGCATAAAGGAGCATAAAGCAATTATACTCCAAAATAGATGTTAAAAAAAAACATGATAATCTCATTAGAAGTTGAAAAAGCCTTTGACAAAATTCTACATCCAATTATGATAAAAACTCTACAGAAAGTAGGCATAGAGTGAACTTACCTCAAGATAACAAAGGCTATATATGAAAAACCCACAGCAAACATCGTTCTCAATGGTGAAAAACTGAAACCATTTCCTCTACGATCAGGAACAAGACAAGGTTGCCCACTCTTTCCACTATTATTCAACATAGTTTTGGAACTTTCAGCCACAGCAACCAGAGAAGAAAAAGAAATAAAAGGAATCCAAATCAGAAAAGAAGAAGTAAAACTGTCACTGTTTGCTGATGACATGACACTATACATAGAAAATCCTAAAGATGCCACCAGAAAACTACTAGAGCTAATCAATGAATTTGGGAAAGTAGCAGGATACAAAATTAATGCACAGAAATCTTTTGCATTCCTATACACTAATGAAGAAAAATCTGAAAGTGAAATTAAGAACACACTCCCATTTACCACTGCAACAAAAAGAATAAAATATCTAGGAATAAACCTACCTAAGGAGACAAAAGACTGGTATGCAGAAAACTTTAAGACACTGATCAAAGAAATTAAAGACGATACAGATGGAGAGATATACCATGTTCTTGCATTGAAAGAATCAACATTGTGAAAATGACTATAAGACCCAAAGCAAGCTACAGCTTCAACGCAATCCCCATCAAACTACTCATAGCATTTTTCACAGAAAAAGAACAAAAAAATTTACAATTTGTATGGAAACACAGAAGACCCTGAATAGCCAAAGCAATCTTGAGGAAGAAAAACAAAGCTGGATGAATCAGGCTCCCTGACTTCAGACTATACTACAAAGCTACAGTAATCAAGACAATACGTTACTGGCATAAAAACAGAAATATAGGTCAATGGAACAGGATAGAAAGCCTAGTGATAAACCCATGCACATATGGTCACCTTATGTTTAATAACGGAGGCTAGAATATACAATGGAGAAAAGACAGCCTCTTCAATAAGTGGTGCTGGGAAAAATGGAGAGATACATGTAAAAGAATGAAATTAAAACACACCCTAACACCATACACAAAAATAAACTGAAAATGGATTAAAGAACGAAATGTAAGGCCAGAAACTATCAAACTCTTGGAGGAAAACATAGGCAGAACACTCTATGACATAAATCACAGCAAGATTCTTTTTGACCCACCTCCTAGAGAAATGGAAATGAAAACAAACAAATGGGACCTAATGAAGCTTAAAAGCTTTTGCACAGCAAAGGAAACCTTGAACAAGACGAAAAGACAACCCTCAGAATGGGAGAAAATATTTGCAAACGAAGCAACTAACAAAGGATTAATCTCCAAAATATACAAGCAGCTCATGCAGCTCAATATCAAGAAAACAAACAACCCTATCCAAAAATGGGCAGAAGACCTAAATAGACTTTTCTCCAAAGAATATATACAGATTGCCAACAAACACATAAAAGGATGGTCAATATCACTAATCATTAGAGAAATGCAAATTCAAACTACAGTGAGGTATCACCTCACACCGGTCAGAATGGCCATCATCAAAAAGTCTAGAAACAATAAATGCTGGAGACGGTGTGGAGAAAAGGGAACCCTTCTGCACTGTTGCTGGGAATGTAAATTGATAAAGCCACTATGGAGAAACAGTATTGGAGGTTCCTTAAAAAACTAAAAATAGAACTACCATACGACCCTGCAATCCCACTACTGGGCATATACCCTGAGAAAACCGTAATTCAAAAGAGACATGTACCCCAATGTTCAGTGCAGCACTATTTACAATAGCGAGGACATGGAAGCAACCTAAGTGTCCATCGACAGATGAATGGATAAAGAAGATGTGGCATATATATATACAGTGGAATATTACTCAGCCAAAGAAATGAAATGAAATTGAGTTATTTGTAGTGAGGTGGATGGACCCAGCGTCTGTCATACAGAGTGAAGTAAGTCAGAAAGAGAAAATCAAATACCATATGGTAACACATATATATGGAGTCTCCAAAAAAAAAAAAAAAAAAAGGTTCTTATGAACATAGGGGCAGGACAGGAATAAAGATGCAGACGTAGAGAATGGACATGAGCACACGGGGAGGGGGAACTGTAAGATGGGATGAAGTGAGAGAGTTGCATTGACATATATACACTACCATATGTAAAACAGATAGCTAGTGGGAAGCAGTCGCGTAGCACAGGGAGATCAGCTCTGTGCTTTGTGACCACATAGAGGTGTGGGATAGGGAGCGTGGGAGGGAGACGCAAGAGGGATAGCATATGGGAATATATATATACGTGTAGCTGATTAACTTCATTATACAGCAGAAACTAACACAACACTGTAAAGGAATTATACACCAATTAATATGTTAAAAAAAAACATAAGCAGAATAAGCATCTCAATTGCAAACATGTAAATAAAACTTTAGAAAAAATAAAAATAAAGAAATTAAAAAAATAAAATATATTGGGGAATAAAATACATTAGGTTGAAATTAAAAAAAAATCAGAACAGCAAAATAAAAAAAATACGCTGGGGAATAAAATACATTACGTAGAAATAAGAAATTTAAAAATTTAGTCAGACTAAATAATTTATTATCATGAAGGCTAATATAAAAACAGAAATTTCTTCTTTTCATATATTTTATATACCTGCAAACAGCAATGAGCTTATTATCACATTCATTTATTTTTGGCTGAAAGATAAATACCTTAAGATTTATATTCAGGAAAATTATATCTATTTCCATGTTCATCTATGCAAAAGATTATACTAAATTAGTACTTGAAAATTATTAAAAAGTGAGTATTTTCACTGTATATTCCAAAGAAAACAATTTTTTAAGGATTTAAATTAAATCACTGGCAACAAAAATTGATTTAAGTTATGAAGCATGAGATAACATTAAAAACATAGCTTATAATTAAGCAAAATTGTGATATACCTTTGGAGTCTTTCCATCTACATTTGGATGTATTTGTACTATTTCTTTGCCTTGCATTTGGCTGTCTTCTGTTTGGCTTTCTTTCTGGTCTCCTCTATCCTCTGTAGGACTTATTTTCTGGGATGTTTCTACAATAATTTTCCCCAAATTTTGTACGGTCTGTGCTTCAGAATCACTGATTTTGGGAAAAAGGGGGGATATAAAGCCCAAGAAGAAGAGTTGTTAAACGTACCTCTTTAAGTTCAAGACCAAATAATATTACAGCACAGTTTATATAGGTAGCTACAAGTTTAATTTGGGCATTTACTGATTCTCATTGTTAAGAGAGAAAATTACTCTAAATATATTGAGAGAAAATTGTTTAAATATATTTTACAAAATTATAAAATCTCATCAAGAAGTTAGATTATCTAATATCACATGCTTGCAGCATCACTTCTATAGTATTTCTCCAAGTGTTAACTCAGGAAGCACATGTTTCAACGCTTGCAGGGTTGGAACACTCACTACTTTCTGACCCAGGGCAGAAAGCTTTAATATTTCTAAAAGAAAGTTTTCTCCTAGTCTGGAACAAAATCTGAATCTCTGAGCCTTTCATGAATTGATCTAGTTCCGTCTCTTATGGGTATTCATCATTCAATATAATACTTGTTAAGCACCAACTATGTACCAGGCACTTTTCTGGGCACAAGGGTAAAGTGGTGAGTGAAAAAAAAAAATAGATTAAACTCCTTGCCCTCAGGTAGCTTTCAGCCCAGTGGGGTGGGGAGAGAGGTGACAAAGAAGAGGACTAAATTTTATATATGTATATATAAAACACAGTATGTTAATAGTTTGTGTTAAAGAAAAAAAATAAAGGGAAGAAGATTAGAAGTGCTGGTGTTGATGCTGAGCAGAAATTTAAGTTCAATCCCTTTTCCACATGGACGATCTAACTATTTGGATATAGTTATATGATGCTTGCAACATCTCTAAGGAAAACATCCCTAGCTTGTTCAAGTACTCCTAACATGAATGCTTTTGAGATGCTTTCCCTTCCTGGTCCCTCTTGAAAAGTACACCAGCTTATTTTGATGGAGCATTATGTCCAGAATTCAATTTCATACTTCAAGTGTACAATGAGAAGTATTTAGTAGTACTCCTGGTAGATGTAGACTAAATTTGTATAAGCTTTTCCAGCATGCATATTGTACTGAGACTCTTACAGGATTTAACAAAATATACTTTTACATTCACTATTACAAAGTGCCATATCTTCCCATTGCATAGTTGAACAATTGACATTTTATAGCCAAGTAAAGGACCCTGTAGTCTTCTGGATAACTATATCTTCCCAGTCTATTGAGATCTTTGGGGATTTTGATTCTATCTTGTAAACTATTTTCCAGCCCTTTCAGTGTCACGTTATCCACAGATTTGATAAACATGTTTTGCTGAAATTCTGTCTTTCTTCTTCTAGGTATTAACAACTCCTCCTGATTATTACCTATCAGTGAATGGGCATTGATAAAGATAATTCATATATCGGGACCCACAAAATGCAGGCTGCCCCAGCGGCCCGGCCTGTGTCAGAAACTGGAACCTAAGTCAGCTGCACTAACGGGAAATGCATCACTGTCAAGGAAAGCTAACATATACCAATCAGAATCCTCCAATTCAGCTTTAGCTAGTTTGCGAACTTTAGCTAGCTACCTTACCCTAGAAAATAGGACCCGCTAGCTTTACAAGAAAATCCCTGACCTCCTAGCCAATCATGCCCTGTTTCTGCTTTGCCTCTTATAATGCTCTATAAAACTCCCTCCTGCCCCAAAACCCTTGAAAGAGTGCTCCACAGCTTGTTAGGCACTGGACTCCCCTTATCCATGCATGTTTTCCCATGAATAGAGGTCTTCATGCTCGTTACTAAATCATATTATTTTTGTTCTTTGACATCATGCTCTTGTAATATTATTCAACTATGGGAAATAAATATTCATAAGGTAATAATTATATAATATTCTATATACAAATAAATAAAGGGCCAAGTTCTATTTTCCTCAGTATCCAAGTAAATTTCTTATATTTCAGACTATGAAAAGTTAAAAGAAATAGAATGTCCTGAAGTCCTGAGGCTCCATTGTGGGATTTCTAATTGCTTGAGAATTCTTTGCAGCTGAGTGATTCCTGAGACCGTTCTGTCAGGCAGGAAATGTAACAATTAATCCTCACAGTGTAAAACTGAGTTTCACTGCTAATAACTTAAATGACAATCCTATGTTTTAAGAGATATAGTGTGATACATCCCCCAAAATACGTGACCTTCTGCACATGCACCAAGAAGATGAAATTGAACTGAGTGTATTCCTTAACTTTCACATATTTATTCAGACATACATACACCAGTAAATATGTACCACTATATTATGAAGAGTGTGGTAGTACCAACTGGCTGAGATATAATTAGTAGATGAAACCAGAATTTCCTGGAAGACAAAGATAAACACTTAGTGGGTTTTGGTTTTGTTTTTTTTTTTGCAGTACGCGGGCCTCTCACTGTTGTGGCCTCTCCTGTTGCAGAGCACAGCCTCCAGACACGCAGGCTCAGCGGCCATGGCTCACGGGCCTAGCCGCTCCCTGGCATGTGGGACCTTCCCGGACCGGGACACGAACCCGTGTCCCCGGCATTGGCAGGCGGACTCTCAACCACTGCACCACCAGGGAAGCCCTTAGTGGGTTTTAAGCTAAGTAGGATTTTATCTCTAACTGCTTTTGAGAACAGGGAAGAAAACCTTAGAAGAGGTAACAAAGAAACAGGAGAGCAGATTTGGTCTTTTTTCCTTACTTTCATAAATTTGTTTTTGAGTTTTTCACCTGTCTAAAGACCAGAGGCATGACCACTGATCGTTTAAAACAGTGGTTGGCAAACTTGTCTGCATATTGGAATCAGCTGGAGAGCCTCAAAACATACTGAAGCTTGTATCTCACTCCAGAAGTTATGATTTAATTGTTCTGGGATGTGGCCTGAGCTTTGGAATTTTTATGAGATCCCCAGGTGATTCTAATATGCAAACAAGTTTGAGAATTGCATTTTAAAATGTTTCAGATCTATGTCTAAGAAAACTATCCAGAAACATCCCAAATCTAAAACAGATCATGACTGCAGATTTAAAAAAAAAAAAAAAACTTGGGAAAATAAAAGGAAATATGCGCCATCATAAACCAAGACAGAATTATGGAAAATTGTTCCATGTGTCTGTTAACAATTCTGGCCACATTAAACTTCCGTATTATCTAGGTATAAAAAGAGGTGTTCTATTATCCACTTGCCTTTGTGGTTTTACTGATGTGCTTCAATGTATGAATGTATAGCCAGGGGTAAGGGTAAGAAATATTATAGATTTTTAGTATTTCCCTGTTGTTATTCACTAGGGGTTAGATAACTTAAAACTAGGAATCTGTAGAGCTTTAACTTTAAAGAACTAATTTTTAACCTCCTTCAATTAAAGTTAGCACAATGACTTGCATAATACATACATGAAATAATTAGTGAAGATGGTTCTTAATTTAAAGGATGTTAAACAGCTTGTAGACATCTGGTAACAAGCTGAAATGGGTCATTCAAAATTTATCTAACTAAATTAAGGGGAAAAAATGTTTCTCCTCCCAGGTTGCCATGTCACAAGATAACTAAACCGACTTAGTAGGCTTGCCTGGGAATCCTTAGCTGTCAGTGGTGAATATGCAAAGGGCCAGCAAATTAAATCAACCTGCCAAACTGTCAATTTCAAGCCTCATGACTGCATGAAAATAGCATCACTGGAAGAAATCAAGCATTGCCTTCTTTTGGGTTTCCTGGCACCTATTCAAACACTCATGCAGTTGTGGCTAATTTTGCATGCAAATTTCAGTCAATAAGCTCAGAACAAGACCTCCCAAGATATTTCAAAGGATCTGACAGTATTTTTTCTGAATACCAAATCGACAGTAGTTGAAATTCAATCTCCACTTGCTGGTGCTTTACATATGCACAGTGTCCCCACCACTGAGCTAAGTTAATGAGAGCCTTACCTGCTTTCGCACACATCCTCCCAGTCGTCCTTGCTGAGGTTCTCAAACACATTGCTCATGACCTTGATGGAGTGATTGAGAACAGTGTGGTAACGACCCACGGTGCGCTTTTTCTTGGCCGCTTTAAATTTAACCTTGGTAGTGGTTGCCTTACAATCAGATTGTCTAGATCCAGATCTCACTTCCGTGGTGGCCATCTCAGATTTAGCTTTGTCTGCTGAACGCTGTAATTTCTCTACTGAATTCATCAGCTCTTCATTTTCATTTCTCAACTCATTAGCTTCTGCCACTTGTCTCCTTAGGGAAGTGACTTCTATCTCCAGCTCACTGAGTTTTACTTGAAGTTCAGCTTTGTCTTTTTCTACATCTTTACTTCCCTTTTGCAGTTGTTCCACCTCTTTTTCTCTGGTCTTTGCGTCTTCTTGCTGCTGTTTCACAAGGGATTTCAGGAAATCATTTTCTTTTATTAATTTTTTATTCCCTTCTTTTAATTTTCTTGACCTTTTCTCAAAAGATTTTAGCCGATTTTCCAATTCAATGACCTAAATAGAAAAGTTTAATTTATTCTTTTAAAAGTCCAAAACCAGAATGTACTGTATTTTTATTGTCATTTCTAACTTATGAAAATAAAATTTCATTTAGCACAAGGACAAAATAAATCTAAAGTACTTAATTTCTAAATAATTCTAAGGTGGTGTACATAAATACATTCTAAAATGCAATAATACATCTGTTGAATAAAGGACAGATGGTAAAAGAAGTTAAAATTCTACACAATGTGACACAGAACTAAGTATGCTAATAAGCTCTGCAGAGTTCTCTGAGACTGTAAGTGCTTTGGCTTTATAGTCTACTGTTGGGAAGGAAAAAAATTTCCTTCTACCCTTCTAGGGTCTTTCTGGTCTCAGAATGAAATTGATATAAGACAGATTAACAAGAGAAAAATATAAGAATATAAAAATATAATATAAGATATATAAATATATATTATATAAATATATAATATAAGACAGATTAACAAGAGAAAAACAAAAATTTAATATCACGTATACCTCCTGTATACTTGGGAGATACCCAGGAAAACTGAGTAACTCCCCGAAATGGCCTAAGCCATCACCTTAAATACCATTTTCATCTAAAGACTATGTAAGATTTTGGTGGGTGGGAGTCAGTTATAGGAGGTTCCCAGGAAAAGCACAGTAAACAAGGGTCTGGCTGTTAAGCAGATTTAGGTCCTTGCCTTCTCCACTGATTACACTTTTAGAGATTTGGTCATCTTCATCTTCCTGGTACAGCAAGGTATACCCTCTTACAAATGGAGATTTCCCTTATAAATGTAAATGTTTCTTACAAAGGGATAACTTCTACTCAGTTTTCAGAGCTTTTCTTATGTCTGTAGTTTCTTAAAAATACTCAGCCTAAAATAATCAATATGCCAAAGAGACATATTTTGGGGTGATATATTTTGCTCCCCCTCATTTTACTACTCGTGAAAAAGAATACTTTCAGAGAAAAAAAATTTATACAAAAAGTCTGAAAACAGTACATAGGGAAACTTTATTATTAAAATAAAATTAGCCTTCAATATTTAACTATCATATGAAAAACTGATGACCTAAATACAAAATGATCTATTGAGGCTGCTTTTTCCTAAATTATAAAAATGTAATTTTAATAGTTGTGAGGTCCTTAGTTTATAAAATACAGGAATTTTTACCAAAAAAAAAAAAAAAAAGGAATCTAACAATGTTAAAATAATTATTTCAAGGTTTCATATGAATTAATTTTTTTACATTTATTTCATTAAACAGTGTTCATGTTGTAGGACACAGAAATAATATATAATTCTTGAACTTAATTTCAAAAACTATTCAGAAACAAAGACAATTGCACAAATAAAGCTAATAAAGGATAGAATCTAAGTGCCATAAGTCTGGACATAAAGGAAAGAGCAACTGATTCTAAGCCATGAGTACAAAAATTTCAAGGAGGAGTTGATTTCAACTTAAATCTTGAAAAATATTCAACACTGTTTGTAAAGCACTGTTGCGGAGGAAGACATTTCTCTCTACCCTTCTGTGTTCTTATGGCTGGTCTAAGAATTAAATTGACATGAGACACATTAACAGGAGAAAATCAAAGGGTTTATAACATGTGTACATGGGAGAGACCCAGGAAAACACAGTAACTCAATGAAATGGCCAAAACCCTCCTCGCCTTAAATACCATTTTCAGCTAAAGAGAAAAGAGGATGTTGGTGCTAGTGGTTTAGGAGGAAGGCAATTAACAAGGAGATGGAAAAGCAAATTCGTGGTAAACAAATGTTTGCTGAACCATGCAGAGACAACAGGACACAGAGAGAAATTTTAACAGACAATTTGCTAGATTCTTCCCTGACAACACACACCTAGTTTATACTACAGTTATCTATGGTGATAGTTCCCTTCCTGGAATAGGTCCTCTATCTTCATTCTCTTAGGCAGTCAGGTGGAAGGGCAAAGTTTCTTCCTGAGTCTTTTGGGTCCTGATTATTTTTGACTCAAAATAATCCATATGCCAAAGAGACTTTTGGAGTGGCAAATTTTGTTCCTTTATAGTACATTTTACCATTTATAAAAATTTTTAATAAACACAATCTCTTCTGATAATCTCAAAAACAGGTGAGGTAAGCAGAATTGATAATTATCTTCCCAGAAGAGGAAATGGAAGCTCTGAAAACTTAACACACAGACGTAAACATTTCCTGGTTAAACTGGGATTCAAGTTCAGGATTTTGTGCCTATCCCACTATTCCACAAGCCGTATGGGGAAGAAGACTTTCCCAGATATATGTGGAAAATGAACAAAGAACTAGGGTCAAGAAAGAAAGAGTCAAGCAAGAAACTTTTATAGGTCTTAACAGGGCTTACTCTTGACCTGGAGTAGATGTATATGAGTTTGCACCAGACTACTTGTAGACCTCTGTATATTTCTGGGAAACAAATTCTATTGATCCCTCTCAATGCAAATACTTTATTGGAGAGCTGGATAATGTGACAAAAAAATACAACAATTGAAAAACTATATGGACTCATACTTACCTTAAAACAAATCCTTCAAAGGAGAAAACATTATTGATACATTGACAACCAATGATTTAAAATAATATTCGAGAAATACACAAAAAACTTATGCATACTCTTAACACTTTCCAGTTTACTGGACTTGACTCATGATGGTGAAGATCTAAGTTGTTTCCTAATGTGAGTTTCAGTCCTCTCTGATCCTTCTGCACCCTTAGTCTTCTTGTGAGTTCAACCCCCTTCATTTAATTCAACAGTCATTTACCGATTGGTTATGCTGCCCTGGGACATGGATATTTCCCAACACAATATGAAGAATCTCAGCTAATTTTAATCAGTTTTTTCCATAGTATGATATACTCCCTACTGTTGGACTTATGTCTTTGTAGGGCTTACTCTTGACCTGAAATAGAGGTATATGAGTTTCTACCAGAATATTGTAGACCTCTGTATATTTCTGTGAAACAAATTCTGTTGTTGTTTCTCAATGCAAATACTTTATTGGAGAGCTGGATAATGTGACAGAAAATACAGTGTTCAGGAATACATGAACATTTTTACTTTTTCCAAAACACTCTATCACGAAATTATAGTCTCCATTTACTAAAAAATACTACAAGCAGAAAAAGAATACCACCTTTTTCTCTTTGGTTTCTCTCAGTGGTTTTTAATCACTGCCCCAAACAGTATAGTTTTCATAAATATACTTTAAAATATTTTAGCATGTTAGATTCCAGGGTGGAGTGAATAGAAGAGACTGTATTTTTAAAAATTATTTTATGAAAATAAACAATTATACCTTTAAAAAATGATTTTGACTGTGGTGATATAAAAATATTAGTAAGAAGCAGTGCAATCTAGGGGAAATTGAATTTTGAGCCTGGTCTGGATCTCACTTCTAGCTCTGATTGCTTTACCTGGTAAAATATTTAACCTATTTTACCTTTAGTTTCCTCATCTGTGAAATGGGAATAGTAACAGCTATTTTGCAGGTTACGAGCATTAAATATGATCATATACCACAATTCTCAGTAGACGGTAAGTTCTAGACGGTTCATCATCATCATCATCATCATCATCATCATCATCATTGTCTCTATTACTGTTAATCATAACAGCTAGTTAATAATATTACTTGAGCTAAAATATAATTACTTGCACTAAATATTGCTGAATTATCTATTAAATCAACTTTACACTTTTTTTTTTTTTTTTTTTTTGCGGTACGCGGGCCTCTCATTGTTGTGGCCTCTTCTGTTGCGGAGCACAGGCTCCGGGCGTGCAGGCTCAGTGGTCATGGCTCACGGGCCCAGCCACTTCGCGGCATGTGGGATCCTCCCGGACCGGGGCACGAACCCGCGTCCCCTGCATCGGCAGGCGGACTCCCAACCACTGCACCACGAGGGAAGCCCCTCAACTTTATACTTTTGATTAAAATATAACATAATGAAGAAATGTAACAAACATCTTAAATTTGAGATTTCAGTTTTGGAAATTGGCATTTTTTTATTTTAAGATTGGGTACAACTCATGAAAATTTTAGATACCAGTGGAAGAGTACCTTTTTAAGGTCTGTTATGTTTAAAATATTTAAAGTCTGTTAACTGCCTAATGTGAATCTATGTTTAAACATAAGAACTGGTCAAAATTATTTGCATTTAAGTTTAAAATGGAGGACAAGAGAGATACTACTTCTAAAGAATTTGATAAGGGAAAGTCCATAGCACATATTAAAGTGTTATTCAAGGTATACTCTCAAAAAATTGTCAAACTGATTTCACCTCTCCAAAAACAGAAAGGAAAATTTCAATATATATTTGAAAATGAAAGTCTGAGGAAGTGTTAAAGGCATTTGGTTTGTGTGGTATTAGATCATCTCAAGTCCAGTACTGAGCATTTAATTTACCAAAAAGATGGCTCCTTTCAAAACTGAAATAAAACACCTGACTTTTTAAAGTTTGTGTATTACTTTGTTAGAGCTGCCATAACAAAGTACACAGACTGGGTGGCTTCAACCCTAATAACCTCATTTTAACTTAATTAAAATTTTAAAGACCTCCATCTTCAAATATAGTCACATTCTGAGATACAGGGGATTAGGACTTTGACGTAAGAATTTGGGTGGGGGACACAACTTATCCCTTAACAGAGTGAAATGTTAAGACATTATTTTAAAAAGGATCTACTTATATGTTTCATTTCTACTATGTATTATATAAATATTGTTTTCATGTTTTTACTGTCTTTTAAACCCATTTTGAATGAATTTCATATATATCCTTCTAAAATAAGGGAACTCAACTAAAGGGGTTAAATCATGACTCATACAATTGCATTAGGTTAATATTTAAAAAAACAGTGACAAATTAGTACATTAATTTGACACATGGTCCAATGAAAACAATTTCTGTTGGCTTTTAAGACTTAAAATGGCTTTCTGGATCTACTATGGTAGTAGTCAATGAAGGGGAGCAGAATTTTGCCACCCCAAAATGTCTCTTTGACATATGTCTTATCTTGAGCTGGTTGTTTTTAAGAAACGGCAGACACAAGGAGAGGCTCTGAAAACTGAGTAGTAACTGACTGCCCAGCCCTGACATCTTTTCTTGTCTTTAGCTGAGGAAGGTGTATAAGGTGACGGCTTGGACCATTTCAGGGTGTTACTTCAGTTTTCCTGGGCATCTCCTATGTGTACAGGAGGTATGCCTGTTGTTAAACTTCTGTTTGTTTTTTCCTGTTAATCTGTCTTTTTATTACCGGGGATATCTCATCTGAGAACCTAAAAGAATAGAGGAAAAATTCCTTTCCTCCTCCACATCATTTATGGCAGTTGGAATGAAATAATAAACTTCTCTAGGTTTCTACCCTAACGTAGTAAGTAGTAGTGTAGTACAATATACCCACAGAAATAAAAATTATACAAAACCTGGCAAAAAAGAATAGTGTTCTGAAACAAAAAAGATAAATTGTTATAAACTGTATCACGTTCTAGCTGGCAGTATATACATTATTTCAATTACTTATTTTATCTTAAGATAATGAACATGAGCATTTCTTGTTCTTTATGTTATAATATGAAACTGATATGTGTCATTCAGTAATAATGAGATGATGGCCTGTGTTACCTGAGCATATGGCAAGTGTTAGGAGTATAAGGAATCATATCATCTGCTGTATATCACTAGATTTCCTACGAATCAATTCACAGACATACAAAATGTAAGTAGCTACATTAATATTTTTGTCTATATATCTGTAAACTTCCAGCTTTTTCTAAGAATATTTCCTTTATAACAATAACAAAAAGTATTAAAATAAAACCAAGCCCACTTAACTGAAACTGATGCCAATGTTATTTATATACAAAAATGTAAATTAAGTACAAAGTTGTAAAGATAAATGTTAAGATTTTTAAACAACATTTTACTATTGAAGATAGCCATGTTGTAAAGTGAGTATAGGGTTTATACAGAGTGGTTCTATTAAAACAGGGAGAGCTATACCAAATCATATGGGCATAAATTTTTATCTAAAATGAGATGAGACATGTATAATTTTCAAGTTTAAAATTAAAATTATAAACATATTACCATTTTACTGCATAAAGCTAAAACTATGCTTTTTTTTTAGTTCAAATATTGTACATCTGTATGCGTTTTGAAATGTAACAGAGAAAGTAAAATAGTTAAGTTATACCTAATAAACACATAGAGGGTAAATTTTTATACTTTCTATTGTTATCATTCTTTTTATCTTTGAAAATATTTTAAACCTATGTCAACACAAGCATGAGTGTTTCCACATTTACTTCACTAACATTGATTTTTTTAACCCCATTTTTGTAAGCCAATGATTTTGAATTTAAATTAAGGATTCACCCAAGGTTTAAGTTCATGAGACCTCGTTTTAAAATATAATCCTTTATGTTAAAATTCAGATTTAACTTGCTCAGTTCAATATCGTAAAGATTAGACTACCTTCTGCAATGTCTGCTCCGACATTTCTTTCCGATTCTTCTCTGGAGTACTCTTCTTGACCCCATCATCTTCACCGTATCTAAAGAGTTCTTCTGGCAGAGAATAAATAATATATTATGGTACCTCATATGCTCCTGAAACACTGTTCTGTCATTTTAAGAAAAAGGGGTGTATGGTTTCTCAACTATGAATAACGTAGTCTATTTTATTGTCAAGTATTTGGCCAGTAACTGAATGGTGACCTTTTTCAAGATTTTCAGTCTCACAATTATGTATCTTTATAGTGTCCCTTTCTTTTTTGCAGCGTAAGATTTTCAAAGGTATAACAGATCTGCAGGTTAACAATGCTGTATTTTTATTCCCATCTTCATTCTTTTGTAGACCATTCCCCTTTGCCTTAAAAGCAGAATTCACTGCCTTTTTATCTACACAGTCACTACTAGTTTTGTTCTCTGGATCTTGTTCCCTGCCAGGAGGATCAGAGTGATTGCTGAACAAAGCAAACAGTAACAGAATTAGGGTAGACTGAAACTGTAACACCCCCTACCACCACCTTTCTTTAAAGTAAAAGATCATGCACTGGGCAGAGTAAAGCATAAAAATCACATTTCCAGAAAAAGTGACTTTATAACAAATAGAAACCCAGGTAATGGGTAAAGTTGTTCCTACAAATCATTCCTACACTACCCAGGCATTTGACTAATAAAACCCCTTCGAACAAGCAAAACTGTATAAGCAACATAACAACATTAAAGGAAAAAAAATCATAAAACTTCAGTTAATATTATTAGAATTGAAATACATTAAAACCTATAAATATTTTTTTCTTAGAAGATAAATTATGGTGACAAATTTAACATTTTCTTACTGAATTATTTTTGAAATACACATTTCTCAAAGAATCAAAAAGGGGGCAAAAAGAATGCATAAAGCTAAAAGGATACATATCTGTGTTAGTCTGAGATGATTTTGCTTTAAAGTATGCTTGGCTGCTGTAGGTCAGTATGAAACTTTGATTTATCAACAAAGAAAAAAGAAAACAATATTACTCTCTGTAGAGTAGAAATCCTCTTGGTATAAACAGTGACTAACAAGTTTGTTAGAGTGAATTAGGCATTTCTTTTGTCTTTGAAACATGACATATCCAATTAAAACTTCTGTACTCCTGAAATAAATAGAACACTATCCTAAGGATAATAAAAGCTAGAATAGGTAGAATTTGCCACCCGGGGAATGTGTACCTTTATCTTGATGATAATCTGTTGGTTCCCGAGTTTCTTTCTCTAGTCCCTTAACACCATGGTGCTGAATTCATTTACAAAACTCTTTCAGCAATATAGAAATAATATGCAAATACAATTCATCTGTTCTAGTCATTTAAATATCTGCTATAGTTCTAAGTAAAATATTTACACTTAAAAATAAGAAAATAGTTCTATATTCAAAGACTGTAGAGTGCTAAAAGTAGCTAAATAACTCCAACAATATAAATGTTGAAGACTGATTTAAAAATGAATTTGATTGCTGCTTTTGTGCTCCTAGGTGTGTGCAAGATTCCCTGGTGGACTGGAAGACCATGTTCACTTGTGGTTTTCTGTTGAAAACTTTGTTTCTCACCTTCACAGGTTTTACAAAGAATACATGGCAGCTAGGCCCAGGCCATGGAGAGGAACAAAGACCCAACTCTCTGCCCCTTGATTCCCTTCCCCTTCAAGGATCTCAGGATTTGGGAAGTGAACCAAGAGGACCTAGTTAGAAATATACAGTTCTATTTTTGTCCTTTGGTGGATGTGTGAGAATATGCTTATCCTTACTGGAAATTTATTTTAAAAATTGTGGATTTAAATGCTTTACTTTATTTTTACCACTATACAAATTCGTTCTGATTTATATTCTTTCTCAGGAGTTTCTTCTCTCCCCACTTTTTCTTTTTAACTTTTAACTTTGCTTGCTCATAGTTGTTTAAACATTTTTCTCTATCGCCTATGTGTTTTTGGTCCCCTTAATTCTCCTGGATTACATTATAAATTAATGTAAGTTCTTCTGCAACTTTTTCTCCTTCTTTTAGATTCTCTTTTAGCTATTTTAACAAATTAATATTAAAAATCTGTTATCATTATAAGGGATTGCAGAATATGCCAGCCTAATATATGCCACTTTGGTATATTGATTATTTTCAGCAGTAGGAACTTCAAAAGCTGCAAATGCAGGTAGAGGCTTTCTCTGAACTCCCCTTATCTGCCAGAAGACCCTCCAGAAGGAACTTGAGTGTTATTACCCACTCCCCTAAAGTTTCATCAACCAGAGAAGATTAACTCTTATCACAGGAGAGGAAACTAGAAGTCCACACTATACCCAGACAAGCTTTACTACAAACTATCATTCCTCTCAGCTAGTCTTCTATGGGCCCATTCATCTTTTCTAAAATCATTTACTCTCCCCTAAGAGGCCTACATCCCTCCTCCTCTCTCCCTATTAAGACAGTATGTAATCCTGAATTCTAAAGCCACCTCTTTGAGTACTCACTCTTCCCTGGGTTTCTTCCATGTGTATACCATGAGGTATAAACATTAATAAATTTCTGGTTTCCTCTTGCTAATCTGTCTTTTATTATAGGGGTTTCAGCTAAGAAGGGTAGAAGGAAAATTCTTATTCCTCCCCTACAATTATATTTTTACTCATCTTAATATGATGCTTCCTACACTATCTTAAAGGTCTGTTTGTGATTGTATCAACTTGGGATATAAAGAAAGGAGAATAGGTATCTTGTGTATTGGCAATTTCCTAAAAAATACTGAAACCGAGCAGGACCCTGTGGAGGCTCCTGGGTATGAAAGCCTTTCTGTGTCCACCCGTTCCTTGTTTGTAGAGAACAGACTCCAGCCTCCATGACCTTCCCTGAGTCCCAAAGGGCAGATTCAAACAGTTGCTAATCATGGAAGGGAGGGGCTGCAGAGACAAGGCAGGAGCAGCCAAGAAACAATAGTGCAGCCTTGAGGCAGGTCCTGGTTTCACCTCAAGGGATACACACAACAGTACCTTTGAGCTCTTTACAGAACTAAAACCCCCAACAAACGGAAGATGTTAGCATTCTTCCTTCCAGAGAAGACCAGCTGAGGCCAGATTAAAGGAACCATAGAAGCTCATCAAGAGATGGCCTGAGACCAGATTAAAAGAGTGCAGGCCCTGCACACACCCTAATCTTATCGGCAAACTCACCCCTGAACTATTGCTGTAAAACTCCTCACCAAATCCTCCCAGGTTGGGACACACAGTTTTCAAAGGCAGGAGCCCACTGTGTCCCCCTTTGCCTGGCAAAGCAATAGAGCTACTCTTTCCTACTTCACCCAAAACTCTGTCTCTGAGATTCAATTGGGCACCAGGGCACAGAGGCCGAGTTTTTGGCATCAATATTACTATTTTTTCTTCACTTTTAGGAAAAGTGAATATATTACTTTAGAGGGTACTTGCCATAACATACAGTAAGAAATATATATTTGGTCTTTTTCCCTGGCTCCCCACACAAAGCTTCTAAAGTCCTTGGAATTTCATAAGTGATAGAGGTGAGAGGATTATCTTCTGTTATTCATAACAAGCCTCTTTGCACAAGGTTCCCCATAAATCTATTTTCCTTTATATTTCACTTCTACTTAACACAAGCTGGATATAAAAATGTTGTTGGAGACACCAACAAAAGTTGCAGGGTGCAAAATTAATACACAGAAATCTCTTGCATTTCTATACACTAATAATGAAAGATCAGAGAGGAGAATTAAGGAAACAATCCCTTTTACCATCACATCAAAAAGAATAAAGTACCTAGGTATAAAATTACCTAAGAAGGCAAAAGACTTGTACTCAGAAAACTATAGAACACTGATGAAATAAATCAAAGATGACACAAACAGATGTAAAGATATACCATGTTCTTGGATTGGAAGAATCAACATCATCAAAATGACTATACTACCCAAGGCAATCTATAGATTCAATGCCATCCCTATCAAATTATCAATGACACTTTTCACAGAACTAGAACAAAATATTTTAAATTTGTATGGAAACACAAAAGACCCCAGATAGCCAAAGCCATCCTGAGAAAGAAAAAGAGAGCTAGAAGAATCAAGCTCCCTGACCTCAGACTATACTACAAAGCTACAGCCATCTAAACAGTATGGTACTGGCACAAAAACAGAAACATAGATCAATGGAACCAGATAGAAAGCCCAGAAATAAACCCATGCACCTATGGTCAAGTAATCTACAACAAAGGAGGCAAGAATATACAATGGAGAAAAAACAGTCTCTTCACTAAGTGGTGCTGGGAAAACTGTGAAGCTGCATGTAAAAGAATGAAGTTAGGACATTCTCTAACATCATAATACACAAAAATAAACTCAAAATGGATAAAAGACTTAAATTTAAGACTGAATACTTAAAACTCTTTGAGGAAAACATAGGCAGAACACACTGTTACATAAATCACAGCAATATCTATTCAGATCTACCTCCTAGAGTAATGAAAATAAAACCAGAAATAAACAAATGGGACATAATTAAACCTAAAAGCTTTTTCACAGCAAAGGAAACCATAAACAAAATGAAAAGACAACCCACAGAATGGGAGAAAATATTTGCAAATGAAGCATCCAACAAGGGATTAATCTCTAAAATATAAAAACAGATCATGCAACTCAATATCAAAAAAACAACCCAATCCAAAAATGGGCAGAAGACCTAAATAGACACTTCTCCAAAGAAAACATACACATGGCCAAAAAAGCACATGAAAAGATGCTCAACATCACTAATTATTAGAGAAATGCAAATCAAAACTACAATGAGGTATCACCTCACACTGGTCAGAATGGCCATCATCAAAAAGTCTACGAACAATAAATGCTGGAGAGGGTGTGGAGAAAAGGGAACCCTCCTACACTGTTGGTGGAAATGCAAATTGGTACAACCACTATGGAGAAAAGTATGGAGTTTCCTTAAAAAACCAAAAGTAGAACTGCTATATGATCCAGCAATCCCACTCCTGAGCATATATCCAGAGAAAACCATAATTCGAAAAGATACATGCACCCCAATGTTCACTGCAGCACTATTAACAATAGCCAGAACACAGAAGCAACCTAAATGTCCATCAACAGATGAGTGAATAAAGAAGATGTGGTACATATATACAATGGAATATTACTCAGCCATAAAAGGAACGAAATAACGCCATTTGCAGCAACATTGGTGGACCCAGAGACTGTCATACTTTATGAAGTAAGTCAGACAGAGAAAGACAAATAATATATGATATCACTTATATGTGGAATCTAAAAAAAAGACACAAATGGACTTATTTACAAAACAGAAATAGAGTCACATATGTAGAAAACAATCTTATGGTTCTGGGGGGAAAGGTGGGGGAAGGATAAATTGGGAGATTGGAATTGACATATACACGCTACTATATATGAAATAGATAACTAGTAAGGACCTACTGTATAGCACAGGGAACTCTACTCAATACGCTGTAATGGCCTATATGGGAAAAGAATCTAAAAAAGAGTGGATATATGTATATGTATAAATGATTCACTTTGCTGTATACTTGAAACACAACATTGTAAATCAACTATACTCCAATAAAAACTTTACAAAAAGAATAATCCAGAATAAATAAAAATACACAAAACAAAATATACTATGAAGGCTCCCACTGACCTAAGATGAAACAATCTGAATATCAAAAAGAATAATGCCTTCAATGGATTAAAAAATCTTTAAATATATCAACAGAAGTTCTGAGTTTCTAACACTAACAAAAGCCACCAACTCATTGATCACCTTTGAAGGATGCTAGGTCACCAAATGAAAATTGGTAAAGAGGTGTAATCAAGATTTTTCTTGCCTTTCCTGTACAAACTGTATTTCAGGATAACCAAATAGTTATCCATATTCTTCTTCATAGAATTCCAGATAAAAAGTGCACAAAAAATGCTAAAATCAGAAAATTGCTGTGTTGCAACCCCAAATGAAATAATGAATTTTGATAACAATAACCAATGGATGCTAAAACCAGTAAATGAAACATTGATTGGGAATTTAATAATAGAGGGATTAGGCTGAAACCACCTGAAGTTCCTAATTAATCTTAATATTATTTAAAGTGGGATAAACCAGAAAAAAAAAGAACATGCACCCCAATGTTCACTGCAGCCTATGTACAATAGCCAAGACATGGAAGCAACCTAAATGTCCATCAACAGAGGAATGGACAAAGAAGATGTGGTACATAAATACAGTGGAATATTACTCGGCCATAAAAAAGAATGAAGTAATGCCATTTGCAGCAACACGGATGGACCTAGAGATTATCATATTAAGTAAAGTAAGTCAGACAGAGAAAGACAAATATCATATTACTTATATGTGGACTGTAAAAAAATCATACTAATGAACTTATTTACATAACAGAAACAGAATCACAGACTTCAAAAACAAACTTATGGTTACCAAAGGGAAAAGGTGGGGGGTGATAAATTAGGAGTTTGAGATTAACATTTACACAGTACTATATATAAAACAGATAATCAACAAGGACCTAGTGTTATAGCACAAGGAACTCTACTCAATATTATGTAATAACCTATATGGGAAAAGAATCTGAAAAAAATGGATATATGCATATGTATAACTGAATCACTTTGCTGTACACCTGAAACTAACACAACATTGTAAATCAACTGTATTCCAATATAAAATAAAATTTTTTTAAAAACTTAAGTTTCTGTCAATTTACGTCACAGTTATAAGATGTTATATGTAAGTCTCCTAGTAACCACAAAGCAAAAACCTACAAAAAACACATAAAAGATAAACAGACAGGGGGCTTCCCTGGTGGCGCAGTGGTTGAGAGTCCGCCTGCCGATGCAGGGGACACGGGTTCGTGCCCCGGTCCGGGAGGATCCCACATGCTGCGGAGCAGCTAGGCCCGTGAGCTATGGCCGCTGAGCCTGCGTATCCGGAGCCTGTGCTCCGCAATGGGAGAGGCCACAACAGTGAGAGGCCAGCGTACCGCAAAAAAAAAAAAAAAAAAGATAGACAGGAATATAAGTATATTTATACCACTAAAGAATGTCATCAAAACAAAAAGGAAGAGAGTAGGAGAAGAATAAAGGAAGCGGGTGGAACTACAAAAACAGCCAGTAAACAATGAACAAAAAAGCAATACGTATATACCTGTCAACAATTATTTTACCTGTAAATGCACTAAATTCTCCAAACAAAAGACACAGAGTAGCTGGATGAATAAAAAACCAAGACCCATCTATATACTGCCTACAAAAGACGCACTTTAGATTTAAAGACACACACAGACTGAACACAAAAGGATTGAAAAAGATATTCCATGCAAATGGAGACCGGAAGAAAGCTGGAGTAGCTACACTTACATCAGGCAAAATAGATGACAAGACTGTCAGAAGAGACAAAGATGGGTATTATATAACGATGAAGAGGTCAGTCCAACAAGAGGATGTAACATTTGTAAATATTCACACACCCAACATAGGAGCACCTAAATATAGAAAGCAAATATTAAGAGACCTAATGGGAGAAACAGACAGACATACAGTAATTGTTCTGTTCAGATTTTCTATTCCATCATGATTCAGTCTTGGTAGGTGGTATGTTTCTAGGAATTTATCCATTTCTTCTAGGTTGTGGAATTTGTTGGAATATATTTGTTAAAAGTATTTTCCTATGATTCTTTGTATTTCTGTGGTATCAGGTGTAACATCTCCTGTTTCATTTTTTTAATTTTATTTGAGTTCTCTCTCTTTTTTTCTTGGTAAGTATAGCTAAAGGCTTGTCAACATTATTTATCTTTTTAAAGAACCAGCTCTGAATAGATTTATAACAGATAAGGAGATTGAATCAGTAATCAAAAACCTCCCAGCAAACAAAAATCAGATCCAGACGGCTTCATTAATGAATTCTGCCAAATATTTAAGGAAGAATTAATACCAATTCTTCTCAAACTCTTCCAAAATATATAAGAGGAGGGAGCTTTTCCAAGCTCAATTCACAAGGCCAGTATTATCCTGATACCAACACCAGAAAAGTACACCACAAGAAAAGAAAATTATAGGTCAATATCCCTGATGAATATAGATATAATGTCCTCAAAAAAATATCAGTAAACAAAATTCAACAATACACTACAAGGACCATACGCTAAGATCAAGTGGGATTTATTCCAGCAATGCAAGGATGGGTTAACATCTGTAAATCAGTCAATGTGATACACCACATTACAAAAAGAAGGATAAAAATCATATGATCATCTCAACAGATGTAGGAATATCTTTTGACTATATTCAACATCCTTTCATGGTTAAAACCCTCAACAAACTGGGTACAGAGGGAATCTATCTCTACATAATGAGGGCCATATATGACAAGCCCACAGCTAATATCATACTCAGTGGTGAAAAGCTGGAAGCTTTTCCTCTAAGATCGGGAACAAGATAAAATGCCCATTCTCACCACTTTTATTCAACATAGTATTGGAAGTCCTAGCCAGCCACTTAAGCAAGAAAAATAAATAAAAGGCATCCAACTGGAAAGGAAGAACTAAAACTGTCACTATTTGCAGATGACATGATATTGAAAACCCTAATGACTCCATCAAAAACTGTCAGAACTGCTAATAACTGTAAGAACTAACAAATTCAGTAAATTTGCAGGATACAAAATCAATATACAAAAAGCTGTTCTATTTCTTTATACTCACAATGAACTATCAGAGAAAAATTAAGAAAACAATCCCTAGGAATAAATTTAACCAAGGAGGTGAAAGACCTGTGTATTGAAAACTAAAAGACATTAATGAAAGAAACTGAAGAAGACAAAAATAAATGGAAAGATATTTCATGCTCATTGATTGAAAGAACCAATATTGTTAAAATGTCTATACAACCCAAAGCAAACTACAGATTCAATGCAATCCTTATTAAAATTCCAATGGCATTTTTCAAAAGAAAACACAAATTCAAATAACCCTAAAATCTGATGGAACCACAAAGTACCCCAAATAGTCAAAGCAATGTGAGAAAGAAGAAAAGTTGGAGGCATCACGTACGCCCTGATTTCAAACTATATTACAAAGCTAATATTTAAAACAGTATAGTACTGGCATAAAATAGGCGCATACATCAATGGAACAGAATAGAGCCCAGATATAAAAACAAGCTTATATGGTCAATTAATTTACAACAAAGGAGGCAAGAATATACAATAGGGAAAGGACAGTCTCTTCATTAAATGGTGTTGGGAAAACTGGATAGCCACAAGCAAAAGAATGAAACTGGACTACTATCTTATACCATATACAAAAATTCACTCAAAATGTATTAAAGGCTTGAACATAAGATCTGAAACCCTAAAATTCCCAGAAGAAAACAGAGGCAGTAAGCTCCTTGACCTAGATCTTGGGGATGATTTTTTGAATCTGACATCAAAAGCAAAAGCAACAATAGTAAAAATGAATAAGTTGGACTACATCATACTAAACATCTTCTGCACAGCAAAGGAGACCATAAACAAAATAAAAAAGCAACCTACTGAATGGGAGAAACTATTTGCAAATCATATATCTGATAATGGGCCAATATCCAAATGTATTTTAAAAACTCATATAATGCAATAACAAAAAAACAAACAATTCAATTTAAAAGTGGGCAGAAGATCTAAATGGACATTTTTCCAAAGAAGACATACAGGTCTAACTTGTTTTATTGTACTTTGCTTTACTGTTCTTTGCAGATATTGTGTTTTTCTACTAATTGAGTGTTTGTGGCAACCCTCTGTCAACCAAGTCTGTTGGTGCCATTTCCAACAGCATTTGGTCATTTTGTGTCTCTGTGTCACATTTTGGTAATTCTCCTAATATTTCAAACCCTCCTCCAGCAAAAAAGACTATGACCCACTGAAAACTCAGATGATGGTTAGCATTTTTTAGCAATGAAGTATTTTTTAATTAAGGTAGGTACATTCATTTTTTAGACATAATGCTATTGCACACTTAACAAACTACGATATAGTGTAAATATAATTTTTATGTGCCCTGGGAAACCAATAAAATCACGTGACTCACTTTATAGCAATATTCGCTTTATTGTGGTGGTCTGGAAAAAAACTCCGCAGAATCTCCTAGATATGCCTGTACAGATGGCTAACAGATATGTGAAAAGATGCTCAACATCATTAATCATGAGGGAACTACAAATCAAAACCACACTGAGATATCATCTCATACCTTTTAGAATGGCTGTTGTCAAAAAGACAAGAAGTAACAAATCTTGGTGAGAATGCAGAGAAAAGAGAACCCTTGTGCACTATCGGTGGGAATGTAAATGGGTGCATCCACTTTGTAAAACAACATGGAGGTTCCTCAAAAAGATAAAAATAGAACTACCATATGATCCAGCAATTTCTGGGTATTTATCCAAAGAAAATGAAAACACTAACGTGAAAAGATATATGCACCCCAATGTTCACTGCAGCATTATTTACAGTAGTCAAGATATGGAAATAACCTAGGTGTCCATTGATGGATGATAGGATAAAGAAATTGTGACACATATATACATATACACAATGGATATTATTCAGCCATAAAAAATAATGACATCTTGCCATTTGTGACAACATGGATGGGCCTCACAGACATTATGATAAATGAAATAAGTCAGAGAGAGAAAAACAAATACCATATGATGCCTTTCATATGTGGAATCTAAACAAACAAAGAAACAAAGAAAAAAGCTCAGAAACACAGAGAACAGATTGGTAGTGGCCAGAGGTGATAAAAGAAATGGGTGAAGGGAGTCAAAAGGTAAAAAGAAAAAAGAATAATAAAAAAAAAAGGCCCCATCAGCTTTTCACCCAATGGTCTTAGTAGTCATTAATGATCATTGCCTTGATCTATGGAAAAAAAAAGAACTCAATGAAGGAGTAGCATAAAATATGATATAAATCAATAGTGTAAAATAGAAGGATTCAAATACTGGCCTTGACAAGTTCACTAGTAAACTAAATAAGAGCAACTGGAACAACAAAGTAATTGGGACAACTTCCAGATGAGTGATATATAAAAATTTAAATATTACATACAAATTATTAAGTATAAATTATTAATTGAATTATTAAGTATAAATTGTCAACACCTAAAAAGCACAGTGGTAACAATTAAGCTGTAGCAAGGTCAAATAAGAAGAAATTCTATCATATCAACCTTATTTACTTTTTTTAATGAGGTATCTGAGGATGGACTGAAGTCATATTGTAACTATAGTAATCCTGATTTTAACAAAGGAATAATCTTGTAATTGAAACAGATACATCCCCTTTTACTCAACACTCTCAGGCTAGGGGTCAGGCAGGTTTCAGATTTGCAGATCTCCAAGTTTCCTTCTACCTCTAAGATTGTGATTCCAGGTGAGAACTAAATGACTTCCAGAAAAGTGTAATGTCATATAAAAATATAAATGAATTATTGATAGTTAACTACCTCTATATTATCAATAACTCTATATTACCTATAAAACTTTGGACAAACACACCTAGTAAAACTTTGTCAATGAATAGTAAAAATGAATATTTTCTCCTTATCAAATATTTCTTTAAAATTTTTAATAAATTATAAAGCTGACTTTTAAGTGTTCTATTTGATTTTCTCATGAAAGGTGAAAATGTTAATGAGATATGAATGAGTAAAGCAGTGGAAAGAGGGGGGACAGGGTGAGAGTCTTAGAAGAAAATGAAAGTAAAACATAAAGAACTGGATAATTTTAAACTGCTTACATTAAACATTTATCCTCACAAAAAATTACCTTCTCTTCTCTCTGCCATAAATGTATTCAATTCTTGTATTGTTGCTTTATCAACAGACATATGTACCTTAAGTTTATCCAATTCTTCTTGAAGAGTCATCCTATGAAAATTAACACAATAAACAAGTATTTTAATTGTGTAAGTTAAGGAATAATATAGCAAACATATAAAAGCGGCAAAAATATTTTAAAAATACATGAATTAGACAGTAGTAAAATAAAAGCTAGAGTATATTAATATTAACAAATCCTAACAATTAAAATTGAATTTTAATGAGCATCTGGAAGGTAAAATGTTTCGACTAATTTTTAACTTTGTCTAAATAAACATGCTAAATAGGTAAAACATAAACTGTATAATTAAAAAAATCATCTATCGAGTTACCAGATCATTTTCTAACAGATACGCTATGTAAAATAATAAAATTGTTAATATATATCACTGCAAGCCAAGAGAGTAAATCTCTAGATGCCAAGTAAAGACAAAAAACCCTCACTAGTAAAATGGAATTGAGCTACCATGACAAGAGACCTGGATCAAATACTGCCCATGGAGACTTCAGACCTTGAGACCCGAGTGGAGATGAAAGTTTATATCCAAGGCCCTTCAGGGCTGAGAGACAAAACTGGACTAACTGCAGAAAGCTGGGAGACAAAATTTTGCTGAATGAATACCTGAATATCTGGGCTCATCTGGTTGAAGTTCCATTAAAAAGAGGCTTCTTGCCCTAGTCTGAGAGCAAGACAGAGTCAACCATGTGAGATTAGGATCCTAAGTCTATATTACTGGTTTCAAAATTGAGCCATTATACATTTGCAGAGAACTGAAGAAATGACAGCAATGTAAAAACTGGTTTATGCCCATGTACACTGGAGAGTTCAGGCAGACACAATCATCCACTGAAGAGAGGTGTCTACAACTGAGAGAATGGACAGGAGGAAAACCACCACAGAAAATAATTCTCAAGGAAGTCAGGTTTGCAGAGAAGAATAAATATGAATACGCTCAAAGCCATGAATGACAGTCTAAATATCACCCCATTCAAAGTGGGAGAATGTACAGCAAGGAAAAAAAATAATAGAATAATTCAAAATGAGTTCTTACAAAATTAGAGTTTTTAAAATGGTGATAAAAAGGAAAAAGAGGTGATAAACATATATTAAAAAGAACAGGGGTTTATGATACAAGAGAAGACAAATAAGAAAAAGAACCAAATACTATATCTAGAAATGCTAATAAATAAAACAACTAAAGGTAGTAATAGCAACATAATAATTGAAATTTAAAACTCAGTGGATGGGTTAAATAGCACACAGACAAAGCTAATGAAAATTTGTAAAATTAAAGACAACACAAAGAAACAAACAGAAAGAAATAGTAACTATATATAAAGTGTGTTGGAATGAGAAGGCCAGAAAGCATCTAGTAGAAATAATTCAAAGAGAGAATTAAGAAAATGGGGAGAAAACAATATTAAGAAAATGGGGAGAATTAAGAAAATGGGGAGAAAACATACAATGACTGAAAGTTGAGAACCGATGAAAAAGATTAATTAACAGATTAAGAGAGTATCAAAAATTGAAAACAGAATTAATAAAACTATATTCACACTAGAAACATACTGAAACTTCTGAAGGACACCATACTGAAGGACACCAAAGAAAAGGAGACAACTCTAAAATCAAAAGACTGAGAAAAAAATCAACTAACAAAGAACTCAGGAATGGCAGTAGACTTCTGATATCACAAGAAAAGTCAGATGGAAAATAAGTAATGTTTTACACATTCCATGGTTTACTATTCATAGATCCTAGATGAAAGAACTATTAAAGAATAGATTTTTAGGAAGAAAACAAACTCAAAAGCAATGTATGAAACAAAATAGGGAATGATGATGAAAGACGTGTAAATGTGTACATGGAAGTAAGCAAATATTTATTAAGCAAAGCAATCATAATACCTAAGTGAAGGTAGAACTAAAATTCTGAACAACAAAATGATGTTAGGTGAAGGAAAGGATCAGAGTTAAAGCATTTTAAGATCTTTGTATTGTTAAAGGAGAACAGAGGTAGACTGACAAACTTCAGACGGTCAATAAATGATCCATGTTAAAATTTCAAGAAAAAACATTTAAAGAATGGAAAACACATCAAAAATTTACAAACCAGAAGAGGACAAAAAAAGAAATTAAAAATGTAATCACAATGAAAAATAAAATATACACTAAGAAAAAAAAATATTAAGGATAAATATGGTCATTACATAATAGTCAAACAAATGATTTACCAGGAAGATATAACAGTTCTAAACTTTTATGTACTCAACAAAATAATAAATACAATTCTTATAATAATTCAAATAAAAAGGTACATAAAGTAAAAAAACAAAACAAGTAGTTTACTTCTTGAAAAAATTGATGTTTACAGTTTGATACATATAATTATATTCTTGTTCAAATAAACATAAATACACACATATAAAGAGTTTATAAATTGGGATCTTATACATTTGCAACTTAGGTTACAGATTGATGGGAAGGGTACACATACATACACACATACATACCCATCTACAAAGTGATTAAGTCTAAATTAGGGTTTTGCTTTGTTTTGCTAAGAACATAGAACATAATGTAGCAAGATGGCCCCACGAAGAAAAAGCAGATGTAGCTCATCTCAACTTAGTTTTCCTTGGCTCTCAGATCACTAATCCAGTGGAACACAGGGCTACAGTTGTTAGAAACGTTACTTCATGCTTCTTTAGAGGTATTCCATGCTTACAGTTTGGCTTTTTTTAGGAAGAATTCACACAGTCCCTACATTTACTATGATGCATTTGTAAACATTAGGGACCACCTTGTTCTTGAGTCAACCCAGGCACCAACAAACCACATCTAGATGGGTGTTGGGAAAGTGGCTGACTTCCAAAGAGTCAGTGCTCAAGCACCCCCATACAGGGTGGACACTGGCTGCTTACTGACTCTCATTCATTACCCATTTATTATGGCGTTTCTGATACTCTGTTTGGTATGGGAACCACAATTCAAAATCTACTTCTTACTGGACAAATTATATGAGATGACTGTATTCAGAAGCTGGTCAATAGGCTACAAAGAGCCGTGATCCCTGAGAGAAAGGAAACCAACAAAGAGCCCTAAGGATAGTTCAGATTTCGGCCAGGAGGCACTTGCCAGATCATGATGTAGGGAGAGGGGGTCTTCACTGAGTTGAAGAAAAAGAGACTGGAGTTTGGGAAAGCTGAAATGTTTGGAATTTGTAAAGCACTGTACTCAGAGAGAAGGAAGCTACAAAAAGAAGGAACTGCAGAAATCTGCATAAGAACTCATTTGAGTCTGTGGCTGAATATTTTGTTGAAACTCACTAAGGCAAGCAGAGAACAACCAGAGCTATAAACAGAACTATTCCCAGAGCTCTTATGGACTGGGAGACATTTGAACTCTCACCAGCTAGAAAGAAGAATCTTGTTGACCACCAGGGCTACTCAACAAAGAACCCAAAAGGATCATTCTAATGAATAGGGATAAAAAAGGCTCTGGTAAAGGATATGCCAAAGATGATGGTACTAGGATGTGGGGCTTTGGGGAGGTGCTTAGGTCATGAGAGTGGGGCCCTCATGAATGGGATTAGTAGTGAAAGCCCAGAGAGTTCCCTCACCCCTCTATAGTGTGAGGATAAGACAAGAAGTCTGCAACCTGGAGGAAGACCCTCACCAGCCCATGCTGGCATCCTGGTCTCAGACTTCCAGCCTCCAGAACTGTGAGAAATTAATTTCTGTTGTTTATAAGCTACTCAGTCTGTGTTATTTTGTTATAGTAGACCAAATGGACTAAGACATATGACCTCAAAAAATAACTACCATATGTATATGATCTCATATGTATGAAAAACATTTAAGGTATCAACATCAAAAATTAATCTCTGGAGTTAGAAAATAAAACTCAAAAATATACTTGCCATTTACTTCAGTGAAATGTCTATCAATAAATATAAAATGATATTTTTTCTTAACTAACAATCTTGTTAACTGTTCAGCAAAATACAATGAAAATACAACAAAAATATTACTATAGTCTACCAAAAGGTAGAAACAACCCAAATATCTATCAACAGATGAATCGATAAACAAAACATGGTATATACATACAGAGTAATATTACTCAGACTTAAAAAGAAAAGAAATTCTGACACAAGCTACAACATGGAAAACCTTAAAGATATTATCACAAATGAAATAAACCAGACACAAAAAGAAAAATGACTCCACTAATCTGAGATACTTAGAATAGGCAAATTCATAGAGACAGAAAAAAGAAAGAGGTGCTGAGGGAAGGGGGAATGGGGAGTTATTATTTAATTGGTACAGAGTTACAATTTGAGAAGATAAAAAAAGTTCTGAAGATGGATGGCAGTGATGGCAGTACAACAATGTGAGTGTATTTAATGGCACTGAACTTTATACCTAAAAATGGTTACAATGGTAAATTTTTACGTTTTGTATATTTTACTGCAATAAAAATATATTATATCTTCCATGATTTAGGTTGATTATACAGAAAACAAAAGTACAAACCATTTCTATATTTTAGCCAGATGGAAGGGAAGGAAAGAGAAAGAAGAGGAAAAAATGGAAAGAACCCACTGTACAGCATGTTAAATGTACTAATAAATGCCACTGAATTGTATGCTTTAAAATAAAACTAATATGTAATTTGTACATTGTTAATGGTTATCCAAAAATACATTTGTTTTCAAAATATGTTATGATTAGCAGACATTTTTTGGCTAGGAATTTTATTTCCAAATCATGTTAGAGAAATGCAGTTCCTAAAATCTTCATTTCTACATACAGAAAAAAAAATATTCTTGCTTAGGAAGACAGGGAGTTGCTTTGCAGAAGAAAAAAATAGCCAAAATTTCCTACCATGATACTTTGATTTTAACTCCTCAAGAAATTGTTATTGAATTTTATAAAATATTCTGTGAAATTACAACCTACATATATTTAATATTAAACCTAAGAGAGACAAAAGTACTCCATCCTGCGTTATGCCATTGATCTACAGCTTGTTTAGTTTTCATCATTAAAAACAATGATCAAAAGATCACTGAAATAAAGACTTTAGTTATTATTTAGAGAGTAAAATTCCCTATATCTATAAAACAAGTTTTTAATCACAAATTCTAAACTCCTTTATAATTGACCCCCAACTCTAACTACCTTCATCGACAAGTTCACTACTCAGCATCAACTAGGAAAAATATCAGTAATTCTTTGCAAATATTTTGCATTTCCATACAGAAGTTAGAAATATTTGTGATGTGGAATCATTAAGATTTGGTATGGACTGTTATAAGGAGGTCAGATAGAAGAGTAAATCAATTATAATCCCCTAGGTTTCTGGTTTGAGCAAATGGACAAATCATAATGCCATTTTCCCTGTTTTATGCCAATACTATTCCCTTATTAAAAGTTCTTATCATAATTTGCTTGTTTTCCCTGCTAAGCTGTGAGATCCTGACAAAAAGGGTGGCATATTATTTCTCTTTGTGTACCGGTGTCTAGCAGAGTGCCTAGCTGCAGCATTTTATACAGACTACAGATTAGTATTAAAAGACCAAAACTACCCCACCTACAGCAAGCTCCTGATTTATTTAGCCAAGGATACAGAAAACATACAGTGAATGTCTGCACACCTTCCCTTGACTTCTAGGGTTCCTATCATAGACAAGCTGGATTTGCTGTATAATAAAAGCTTAATACCCTGTGGCACGTGAGCCCCTTTTATAGTTTTATATCACTACTCAGAAATAATGTACACAAATACTTATATACTAATGTTTTTATTTAGCAGCATGTTAATATGACTTTGTTGGTTAATAAATCTAACTTGGTGTCAGTAAGGCAACATCCTCAACTAAGTGAAAAAGCTATGAGCCTACCGGCATTTCTGAAAGCTTTCCTTGCCTCTTTCTATCTAGCATACCAAAGAGTGGTTTCACCTCATCAGCACACGGCAGCTGCCCCTAGAATAAACCTCGTTAGAGTCTGAAATTAGTACTCTTCAGTACAACATTGCGTATTCAGTTCCTAGCTTAGTGCCTAGTTCTAAATTATATTGTTTAAATATTGAATGCATAAATAAATGAAGATATGAGTATTTGTTAGATAAATATCGAAGGAACCAGCCAATTTATTAGTTCATACCTTAATAAGTTCTTAGTCTTTTAAGATATCATTATGATATAATAAGTAGATGTATTTTATAAATCTAAATGAATTATTATAGGAACTATATTCCATGCAAATTTCTCAAGCCCTCAGATTTCCAAACTACAGCCCCAACAAATAACTCTGACCATACTCAGTGGTAAAAACACCTGTAATATAGGTCAGTGGTAGTGTCATTTTAAATTATATTTTAAAACCTGATTTGGAGTTGCCACACAATTTTTTTTATTAGGATTTTGAAAAGTTAACTCAACTTTTACGAATGGATTGGATTTACAGTTGCCACAGAATTTTTTATCAGGGTCTTGAAAAATTAACTCAATTTTTAAGATTGGTCTTAGAAGTACTATTCAAATTTGTCTTAAAAGTAGTTTTAGTAGACATCTTCTTTTAATGTTTTCTAGCCTTATATTTTAAAGATAGCTATTACTGTATAAATAGGGATAAATCTTACTCCTTAAACATCAGGACTGAGTATTATTAAACTAGATCCTGCTGTATGCCACAAAAATAAGAGTGCCTGGTCTATAGAAAAAACAGCTGAAACTTCTTGTTGCTGACAGGGGGTAGACGTATTTATCCCTATTCTTTCCATTAATTAAATATAAAAACCCTGAACACAATACAGGAGGTCCCTGACTTACAATGGTTTGACAATGACTTTTCAACTTCACAATGGTGCAAAAACAATATGCATTCAGTAAAAACTGTACTTAGAATTTTGATCTTTTCCTGGGCTAGTGATATGCTGTGCAATACTCCTGCATGATGCTCAGCACCTGCAGAGAGCCGCAGCTCCCAGCTAGCCATGAAATCATGAAAGTAAACAGCCATTTACAACTTACAACCATTCTCCACCCATACAACCATTTTGTTTTCCACTTGCAGTACACTAGTCAGTAAATTATATGAGATATTTAACCCTTTATTATAAAATAGGCTCTGTGTGAGATGATTTTGCTCAACTGTAGGCAGATGTAAGTGTTCTGACACATTCAAGGTAAGCTAGGCTAAGATATGATGTCAGGTAGGTTAGGTATATTAAATGTATTTTTAACTTATGATATTTTAAACTTATTATGGGTTTATTGGGACAGAACATCAGCAATAGCTGAGGAAGATCTGTACATAAAACAAATGCAAGAAGACTCTGAAAGGCAAAGAAAAGAAGAAGAATAGGATAGGGACCTTAGGAGTAGAGGAACAGCACAAGAAAAACAACTCACAGTGATAAGTTCCCTGGCTTTCTTCTTTGCTCATAAATATCTGAAACTAAGTACTGGAGAAACTCATGACCCAGAAACGCCAACAGACACAAACAAAATGTCTCAGGGAAAGTCTGCTCTCTCAAGCCAAAGAACCAGGAAAGGGACAGACAGACTAACAGGACAGAAATTTTATTGACAATAACCACCCCTACTCTAGCCATATACCACTAGAGGAAGAAAAACAAAAAAACAGCCTTGGGCTTCCCTGGTGGCGCAGTGGTTGAGAGTCCGCCTGCCGATGCAGGGGACACGGGTTTGTGCCCCTGTCCGGGAGGATCCCGCATGCCGTGGAGCGGCTGGGCCCGTGAGCCATGGCGGCTGGGCCTGTGCGTCCGGAGCCTGTGCTCCACAATGGGAGAGGCCACAACAGTGAGAGGCCCGCGTACGGAAAAAAAAAAAAAAAACAGCCTTGCTCTCTCTAACAATGAAGGCCAAGTGAGAAGCCTGGACTCCCATGCCCATCAAGTGGTAATGAGACACTCCTTCACACCCGCTTCAATGTAATGTCAGCAGAGGTCAAGTTAGGAGCTAAGACTCCCACCTCTTCCAGGCAGCAATAACGTGACCCTCTCCCTCAGGCATGATGTCATCAGAGATCTGCTAAGTAAAAGATTTAAATAAGATCCAGAGTCTCAAAGCATAATACTCCAATGTCCAAGAGACTACTGAAAATCACTTATCATACCAAGAACAAAGAAAATCTCAACTTGATTGAGAAACCATAACTAAGAAATGATACCACCAAGATAACACACAAGTCAGAATTACTTGATAAGGATTTTAGAGTAGCCATGATTAAAATGCTCCAATGAATGGTTATGAATGATCTTGAAAAAAACAGAAAGTCTCAGCAAATAAATAAGAGAAATAAAGAAGAATCAAGTGGGAATTTTAGAATTAAGAATCACAATAACCAAAAAACAAAACAAAACAAAATAACTTCATTGCATGGGCTAAATAGCAGAGGTGATAGACAAAAGAGGAAAGAATCAGCGAACTTGAAGATAGAATAATAAAAATTACCCAATTTGAACAACAGAGATAAAATAGTCTGAAAAATAAAATGAACAAAGCCGCAGGGACCTGTAGGACAATACTAAAAGATCTAACATTTATGTCAATTGAGTCCCAGAGTAGAAGAAATAGAATGTGGGGCTGAAAGAAGTAGTTGAAAAAATAATGACCAAAATTTCCCAAATTTGACAAAAGGCACATACCTAGAGATTCAAGGAACTTAGAGAATTCACAGAAGAGTAAACCCAAAGAAATTCATGCCAAGACATGTCAAAATGAAACTTTTAAAAAGTAAAGACACAGGAAAAATTCTTGAAAGCAGTTAGAGAGAATGATGTATTACTTTTAAGGGAGCAATGATTCAAATAACAGTGTATTTGTCATCAGAAACCACGGAGGCCAGAAAGAAGTGGTACATCCTTCAAGTGCCAAAGAAAAAAACTGCCAACCTAAAATTCTCTATCCAGTGAAAATATCCTTTACGAATGAAGGTGAAGTGAAAACATTTTAGATAAAGGAAAAGTTAGAGAATTTGTTGCCTACCTTAAAAGAAGGTCTAAAGAGAAGCTCTTCAAACAGAAAGAAAATGATAAAAGAAGAAAACTTGGGAAAAGAAAAATATATAATAGGCTACCCTTCCTTTGAAGTTTTAAAATAATATTTGACAGCTGAAGCAAAAATTGTAACATCAACTAATAGGTTTCTCTATGTATTTAGAGACAAAAGTTAAGACAACATATTATAAAGGGAGGAAGGTAAAAGCACACAGATAGAAGTAAGATTGCTACATTCCTGAAGTGGTAAAATGTTGACACCAATAAAGTATAATAAGTTATGTGTGTAAAATACTGAGAGCAAACACTAAAAAAAACCCAAAAAACAAAAACTTATTCAAAGAGATATAATCCAAAACCTTATAGATAAATAAAAACCAATTCTAAAAAAATGTTCAAGTAACACACAGGAAGAGAGGACAAGAGAAACAGAGGAAACAAACAGAAAATATAAATAATAACATAGTAGACTTAGCTGTAACATATCAATAATGCAAGGTATGTCAGCATGTAAAAATGTAAATTATTTCTATACACTAGCAATGTACAAGTAGAAGCTAAAACTAAAGTTTATAATATCATTTGTAATAGCTCCAAAAATTAAATACTTTTGTACAAATCTAACAACAGTATTAGACATACAGAATCTGCATGCTAAAACTACAAAACACTGATAAAAGAAAATCTCAACAAATTAAGTATTCATAGAATAGAGGACTCAACATGGTTAATATGTCAATTCTCGCCAAATTAATCTATAGATTTAGCACAATTCCAGTCAAAATTCCCACAAGATTTTGGTAGTTATTGCTATTTTTAAACCTATTTTTATAGGTAAAACTTTTATGGAAAAGCAAAGCGATGAGAAAAGCTAAAACAATTTGAAAAACAATAAAGCTATTTGACTCGCACTGAGTTCAAGACTTATTAGAGAGCTACAGAAATCAAGACAGTATGGGGTTCACAAAAGTTTAGGAATTCATATTAATGGAATAAAATAAAGAGTCTTGAAATAGACCGGCAGAAATATAGTCAGCTGATATTTGGCAGTTACAAAGGCAATTTATTGGAGAAGGAATAGTCTTCTCAAAACTGATGTTGATACAATTGGGCATATATCTTTGTAAAAAATGAACTTTAACCTATAACCCACACCTTATACAAAAATTAGCTAAAAAATGGATCATAGAGCTAAATATAAAACTCTTTAGAAGAAAACATAGGCTAAATACTTGTGACGTCAGGTCAGAAAAATAGTTATTAGGTATGACATCAAAGCCATAATCCATAAAAGAAAAAAATTGGTAAGTTGGACTTTATCAAAATTAAAATTTTGTCATGCAAAAGACATTGTTCAGGGAATGAAAAGGCAATCTACAGACTGGGAGTAAATATTTTCAAATCATATATTTGATTAAGTTCTTGCATACAGAATATATAAAGAACAAGTATTGTTTAATTAGTTTAATAACCAATCAATCTTTTAAAAATGAGCTAAAGAGTTGAAGAGACACTCGTAAAAGAAGATATAAAGACGGCAAATAAGCACGTGAAAAGATCATTACCATGAGCCATTAGTGAAATGCAAATTAATATTACAATAGAATACCAATACACACTTACGGGAATGGTCTTAAAAAAAATGGCAACACCAAGTGTTGACAAGAATGTGGAGCAACTGGCTCATATGAATTCCTGGTAGGAATAAGAATGGTATAGCCACTCTGGAAAACAGTTTGACAGTTTCTTACAGAGTTATACATACGTTGACCATACACACAGCAGTTCTACTCCTGGGTATCTACCTTAAAGAATTAAAAAGTTATGTTCACACAAAAATCTATGTATAGGACTTCCTTGGCAGTCCAGTGGTTAAGACTCCCTACTTCCAACACAGGGGCCGCGGGTTCAATCCCTGGTCGGGGAACTAGGATCTCCTGGGACACGTGGCGCAGGGAAAAAAAAAAAAAAACTATGTATACCAAAAAACTATACATAGTTGCGAAAAACTAGAAAAGACCCAAAAATTCTTCAGGAGACAGACAGACAAACTGTGGTACATCTATACAATGGAATACCATCTAGCAGAAAAAGGAACGAACTGGACAAACCGACATGAATGAATCTCGAAGGCATTATGCCAAGTGAAAGAAGCCAGTCTCAAAAAGTTACAGCTTATATGATTCCATGCATATAACATTCTGAAAAAAGGCAAAGCTATAGGGAGGAAGAACAAATCAGTGGTTGCCAGGTTCTAGGGATGGTGGGAGGATGTGACTACAAGTGGGTAGGACAAGGACATTTTTTGAGATGATGGAACTAGTTTGTATCCTCATTGTGGTAATAGTTACTTGAATCTATTGTGCATGTTATAGATATATGTAATATATCTATAACACTATACGTGCTACAACTCAAAAAACTGTATGCTAAAATGTACTATATATAAATAAAAAAAAATTCTGTCATCAGTAAACAAACTTCAATGAATAAAAAGACATGTTTCCTTTCTTATTGTTTCATCATGATATTTCTAGTTTAATTTTTAACATTATATTTCATTAGAACGTTCCCAAGAAAACTCCCTGAGAGTAGGAAGTTTGTCTGATGTTCTCATTTCATTCACTTAGCAGAATGCCTGTCACACAGCAGTAACTCAAACACATTTCTTAACTGAATAAATGTTTCATAAAATAATCCACCCCCCAAAACATTATTATATGACTTAAAGTTTATATCAATTATTTAGCACTCTTCAAGGTTATCACCTCAAACTTCACTATTATTTAATAAATTAAAACTGATATGAAAAATAAATATTTTTCAAATGGCTATCACATTAATAAATTTAAATGAATTTCAGGGGGAAAAAAATCCACACTTTTAATGACTCTTAGCATCTAATTTACAGAGCTACTTGTAACATACGCATACTGCTGGGTGAACAGACCAGGGTTCTAACCGTTCCCGAACTTCCTTAAAAAGGCTTTATTATTTTTTCTTTAGTTCTATTTCATTAATGAGCAAAATAAACCTCAAATAAACACCACTTACAACTAACCTCTGCTTGAATTTTTTTTGAATAGATTAGATCTTGCAACTAGTTAATTAGGTTTCGCACCTATTTCGTCCAAAATTAACTTTTGTATTTGGAGACAAAAAGATCACTAAAGATTATCAGAGAAAGTACAAATACATGCTACACCACAGATAAACCCTATGAAAATATTATGTTAAGTGAAAGAAGCTAGTCACAAAGAACCACATATTATATGACTCCATTTATATGAAATGTCCAGAATAGGTAAATCTATACCCACAGAAAGCAGATTAGTGGTTAGCTAAGGGGTGGAGAGCAGTGGAAGAATTAATGGAGGTAACAGATAAACTGTGTGGGGCTTTTTTGGGGGAGTAGGTAATGAAATTGTTCTAAAATTTATTGTGATGATGGGTGCACAACTCTTCGAATATTCTAAAAACCACTGACTTCTTCACTTTATATGGTGAATTACATGGCTTGTGAATTATATCTCAACAAAGTTATCTAAAATTATCAGGGAATATATTTGGGACAAATCTATAAAATCTACAAAAATTTTCAAGATAAGAAACTTTATTATCAGCATCAAACATTTAATACTAATAGAACGTAGTATACTTTGAGGTAATTGGAAGTATACATTTAAATGTATACTGATATGATCATTTCTTCAAAAGTTTAGCATTGCATGGAAAAGGTGGTAATCTAAAGCTACATGTGTTATTATATAGTATGCAAAATAAGATTCTAATTTACAGCTATGAAAATTCAATAATATTTAATCACATTATGCCACATGATACTAAATTCTAGTAATCTAAAAGATATCCAGCCTTCAAAAAAATTCCATGGTCTGAGTGTAAAAAATTTAACTCTAAATGAAGAAATAGTTAAGTAGCAAGAGGCTAATTGTGCTGGTCTAACTCCTTTCTGTTAAAAAAAAAAAAGTGTCCTTTCTTTGCCAAGCTGAATATAATACCTTGTGAATTATAAGATCAAGGAAGCAAGCTGTATGTTTTCTAAAATATGAGTATCCTTCATCAAGTTTTATACTTAGGGCAGCTAAAAGACCTATGTGGAGGGATCAGCATTAAGCCCAAAGGACAGGCAGTGCACAGCAATAAAGAAAGCAATTCCCTCGTGTCTTTTGCAGGTCACCGCCAAGGACCATGTTAGCAGATCCATACCAGACCTTTAACAGGCAGTTCTGCTGCTACCAGTAATTAGCTTGGACAGCTCTAGCTCCAAGAGTAGCAGCAAGGCTACACCATAATGAGCTCAGCTGGGATTAGCAGGACAGGGCAGGGAACCAAGAGAGCTCAGGCATTCTGCATTGCGTATGTATCTAGGAGATCAAACAAGGATGCCTGGCTAGGTTATCCCCTCTCCACCTCATTCCAAAAATGAAGCACGGCAGTGTCTAAAATACAGGCTAATGAAGAGCGACACCTCCAACAGATGAGAGCCACATTAATTAACACAATCCCTAGATCATATTATACAGTTTCAGCTAGAGCTAGCAAATGTGCAACTTGTTATTGCATTATACATATATATATTTTAAAAGCTAATCTTTTTTTCTCACTTTTACAGGCAAACCAGATTATTTCATTTTCCAAGTTTTATAAGGAATTTCTCTCGTGGCCTTTCAGACACAAAGAATTTCTCTCAAATGTTTATCTAAGTAGACATTGTTACAAAAAGAAACTCACTTTTGAATCATTAGCTCCTGGTTCTCCCTTTTGAAATAGGCCAGTTCATTCCATACAGCATCAGAATCTTCTTGTCGAAGTTTTTGGGGATCTGCTCTCTTTATTTTCCTGATTTCCATCCTATTTTTAAAATGAAATTGCTTTCTTACTTAACATGTTCAAAGTGTAATAAAAATTCATTTATACATTCCATAAAATTTAAAAATATCTATTGACCAAATTTCTAAATCAAGTTCACTATGCAATGAATTTCCTAAAACCTAAGTATGTAGAAATTAAAATCCTAGATCATGATTTCCTAAAAAGCTAAACTGCTGCTATGGAAAGCAAACTTTTAAGCAAACACATGATATTCTCAGGTCTATTTCTCTCATTCATTCTACTAGTAATAAAACATACATTGCAGAAATGTCACAGTTTCAAAAAAGGACTATAAGCAATCAACACATCTAGAATTTGCTGTCAACCAATCTGAATGTGGTTTATGTGCTCTACCTTAAAACAAGCAGTTATCAGTGAATATCAGAATATCAGATAGTTAGCAAGTAGTCTTCAAACTTCCAGTGACTACTAAAAAGTGAGGTAAGCAGAGGCTAAATCCAGGACAAATAGATTTATCATTGCTTTACTGAAAAGCAATATGAAACACTTTCTGTTCTTCAAAGGAAAAATCAGATGTGACAATTACCTATAAAACATGCCAAATGCCCTTTACGTTTTCATTTTCTGTACCTAAAACAAACTGTTCATTTTCTTTTGTAAAAGTGCAGTACTGGCTAATTTAGAAACTATTTCTCTGTAGAACAGACCAATGTGTATCATCAACATTGCCCTAAAGGATCCATCTCAAAAGATAAGAGGGTAGTAGATTTTCTGTACTCATTCAGTCCTTTGCCCTCTGTTGATACTGTTAACAGGGGAGCCATTTACGACTAACAAAGATCTGAACACCTGTTCAGAGCAATTGAACTGAGACTGCCAATTCATTCAGATAAGCTGCAGAACAAACTGATGGATAGAAAAGATTTTCAGATTGCATATCAGGTTGAAGTAGTTTTAAGATAGTTAACTATATATGTGAATTTCCTATTTCTCATGTCTTTCAAATAAAACTTATATACTTTTTGAGTTATATATATTGTAACACCAGTATTTTATTTATTTATTTAAAGTAGTTTTTCAATCATATGGATTTGAACTATTTTTGTTTTGTTATATACTTTTAAGTTACTCTATATATATTAAAAATATATACAATCATTCATAATCACCTATGCTAATTATTTCTGCAAATGATAGGAAAATCTATAGTTATTGCTATTTCTATTTTCACTTATTATATTCTCTATTTTAGAATCCTCAATAAAGATCTGACTACCAAATAATTTCTTTAAAATCAAACAAAAGCCATTAAATCACCTATATGATGCTACTCAGTTCCATTTAATATTTAGGGAAATGGCTTTATGAGCTATGTAACTCACATGCCACTGCCTTCTTCCCACTGTTTTAATTGCTCTTTTACTGCTCTGTAGTTGGTCTGTAACATCTGTAGCCTTTCCTTGTGTTTTTCATGGGCATCTCTTAGCTCATCATTTTCTTGGCTCTGTAAAACACAAAAAAGCAAGTATACAAGTCTGAACAAAGTATTAGTATAATGTTACAAATAAAAGGCTACCAATCTAAGTATGAAATTTGAAAGAAAATAGTATGTAAATATGAATTAATTTGTAATACTTACTTAAGCAGAAGAAAAAGAATTCCTAAAGTCACAGAACAGGTTTGCTTGATAAATTTGAGGCACTCATGGCATTTTAAAAAATCACTTAAGTAATCTCAAAATTTTGGCATCAAATTCGTTTCATTCCTTTCCCTTTTGATAATTAGTATATATACATGTATTTATGAACCAATCTTACATATTAAATTTTGTTTTCCAGGATTTGTCCACACATAATGCATCACTATTTTGTTAGTTATAAGTGCACATATAATTAGTGTAAGGACACTAATCATAGTAAGACCATAATCTTAAGAACACTATTTAAATTAATTCAATTTCTTTTACTATAGAATATGGAAAAGAACACAGAAATCTATATTATGACAATTAAACTAAATAAACTAACATATAGGTAAAGCCCCTGGCACTGTGCTTGCCCAATAGAGGCTCAAAGCAAAAGTGAGCTTTTTACTCTGTCCTCTTCCCAAGTATTAACAGTGATGCCCTTATCATTTAGAAGGCAAATGTACTGTTTCATTGACTATCTGTCTCTCATCCCAACAGTGAGTTAATACCTTATAGAGTCTGCATTATTTTACTGCAATTTTACCTGTCTCAACAGTATTTATATGTTGCCATTATACTTTGAATATATATCTAGTAGGAAAACTTCAATAATTCTCTTAAGTAGTTATTAGGACGTATTTGAGCCCTGTGTGTACCGAGTGGTATGTATGCCATATGGAAATGGAAGTGCTTGATGAAAAAGCATGAAAACGGCATCACTGACGGGGAAACTAGAATAAATGTTATTCTAAAGAGTTTTAGAAGATATAAATCACAGCCACTGCATAATTACTTGATAAAAAGTAGCATGGTTTAATACTATGGTTAAAAATTCAGGATACAGAATTCAATTTTGTTTGTTTCAACTGGAGAACCATATATTAATAACCTATTATATGCAGGGTGTTAAGTGCTGATAAAAGTTCAACTCCTGCTGCTCAAACTTACTAAATTTTACCTTGACATAGCTGCTTAAATTCAACGTGTCTCAATTTCTCCATCTTCAAAATGAAGCTATTTATGGACTTTCCTGGTGGCACAGTGGTTACGAATCTGCCTGCCAATGCAGGAGACATGGGTTCGACCCCTGGTCCGGGAAGATCCCACATGCTGCGGAGCAACTAAGCCCATGCGCCACAACTACTAAGCCTGCATTCTAGAGTCAGCAAGCCAAAAATATCCCATGGACAGTCACGGAACTAGGTCGATTTATTAGATCATTCAATAAAATATTTACAGAGTAACTTCTATGTATTTTGTAATTAAACTAGCTAAACTAGAGGCTCTAACTTCTGCGTACAAACAAGTCTCAATGACTAAAATATTAGAAAATAGTAAAGTTGCATCAACTGACTTTTCTCAATGATGTTTGTAATTCTACTTCTGAGTTGATAAGAACAGAAATGATTCTTGATCAAATCATCGTTTGCTCAAAGGTTTCTTGACAGTCATAAAGCAAACTAAGAACATGTACACTATTAATAAAACAGTGGCTCAATCTTCAGAGTATGATAGCAAGGTTTCTTAAGTTAAGAAAAAAACATTTATAGAATACCAAGGATTCCATGGATGTCTAATTTCAGCAGAATGTATAAACTTCATGAATTAAAAAGTCAGTTGAAAAGTCAATTGAAAGTCAGTAAAGCAGAGATTCATGGCACTAGTAATCGCAAGGATAGTAAGAATTTCATAAAGCTCTGATGCACTGTTTCCAAATTAAATTTTATAATTCACTACACCCATGAATTCAGGATTTGGAATTGGGTGAGATTTTTATAATAAGAACTTTCATCTCTTCTATTACTATTGACTCTACAACATTGGTTGCCCATCTTGAAAACAGGTACAACTAGCCACAGAAGAGAGCTTAGTAAGACCATATGTTAATGTTTATACAATTATATTTTATTATAATATATAGTATTAGAATAATATGCATGAAGAGCATGTCAATGTATCAAAATTTATGTACATATGTACCATAGGCTCCTGAAATTTCTTTGTTCCTCCCTCCCTCCCTTCAATCCACCTTGGTGATCAACTTGGGACCCTAAAGCTACCTACCATGCCATGATCATGCCTTTTGTCTTTAGTTTAGTGTTTCCAACAGTATCTTCCATGGAGCAACAGTCTTTTGGGAAATCTTAATAGGTATAATCAAGTAAATCTGATAAATAATGTATCTCTACCTTCCTATAGATTCACAATGCACATTGGTATGTTAAAGGATCACAAAAATAGAAAAACGTTAATCCATTGCTCACATATTTAAGCAAGGAACATTTTGTCTGCCATGTTCCCATTAGGTTCTTGAAGAGCAGTATTCAAAAGAATACCAACATGGGAAAGACCATGACAAAAATTCAACGTGTATTAGTGGGGAATGGTCTTCAAAAGGAGCTCCATGATCCCAATGTATTTTAAAAACCATAAGACACTGTTATGTGTTGAAATGAATCTCTCCCTAAAAGATATGTTGGAGTGCTAACCCCATTATCTCAGAATGTGACTTTGTTTGGAGACAGGATCTTTATAGAGATAAACAAGTTAAAATGAGATAGGGTGGGTCCTAATCCAATATGTTTGGTCTTCATAAAAAGGAGAAATTTAGATACAGAGAGAGGCTTGAATAGAGGGAAGGTGATGTGAAGACACAAGGAGAAGGCCATCTATAAGCCAGGGAACACCTGAGACTACCAGTAGCTAGGAGAGATGAATGGAACAGATTTTCCCACACAGACTTCAGAAGGATCTAACCCTGTTGACACCTTGATTTTGGACTTTTCTAGCATCCAGAACTTTGAGACAATACATTTCTGTTCTTTTAAAGCTAGTCAGTTTATGGTAGTTTGTCACAGCAGCCCTAGGAAACTAACACAAACACACCACTAATTCCTATCTTACCTTATACTCACATGTGCTTGAGTAATAGCAATAGCATTAATACTATAGCCTAATAATCAAGAAGATAGAAACAGGTCTTCTGTCTTCACTATATATGAGTTACATTTACTAAAGTCAGGTTGTAAATTTAAAAATGCCCTGGGCCCAACTACTCTCCTTGGAGTTGCTTTAATATACATGCTTTGTTTACCCATTCCTTTTGTTAAATGCTACTGATTATAGTGCCTTTTTCATTCAGCTATTTTGCTCCTTTAAAATAAGAAATCCTTTCCTACCAAATGATAAAATGCAAAGAAAAAAATTTGCTCCCATTTTTCCTTTATCTTGCAAATCTGTGAAAGAAAACAATCATTTGAAATTCACAATTATCATCAATTAACTTGAAAGAATACAGAAAAAATATAAATGAAAAAGAAATTGTGTGAAAAATAATTTTACTCTAAAAATAAACTTGAGGCCTCATCCAAGAGAGCAGTTATTAGAAAAAAGGAATGAGGAAATAAATTAGTATAATGTTTCTGAGACTCTCTGAAACAAGAAATTTAAGAAGTGGAAGAGAATAGATCTAAAAATGTCTGAATTGCTCTACTCCTTCCTGCCAAAAACAAGGAACTAAAAAAGACTCACAGACTTTTGGGGGCAAATGAGTGGAGTTGCTCTACTACTGAATGGGATATGTGATGGTTAATTTTTTATGTTAATTTGACTGCCCAGGTATTTGGTTAATGGCTGTTCCTGGGTGTATCTGTGAGGGTGTTTCTGTATGAAATTAACATTTGAATCAATACACTAAATAAAGCAGATTGCCCTCCCCAATCTGATGGGCTTCATCCAATCCACTGAAGGCCTGAACAGAATAAAAGGCTGAGTAAGAAAGAATTCTTTCTGCCTGACTGTCTTTGAGCTGGGACACTGGTCTCCTGCTTTCAGACTCAGACTGGGACTGGAACTTACATCATTAGCTCTCCTGGTTCTCAGGCCTTTGGACTCAGGCTGGAACTATACCATTAGCTCTCCTGGATCTCCAATTTGACGACTACAGATCTTGGACATCTCAGACTCCATAATCATGTGATCATATAAGCCAATTCTCCTTAGAGTAAATCAATCAATCAATCTCTCTCTCCCTCTCTCTCTCTCTCTCTCTCTATAAACACACACACACACACACACACACACACACACACACACACACACACATGTATTTCAGAATAATGATATCTCATTAGGGAAGACTAAAGGATTATATCTTATTGTTTCTATTTCTCCAGAGAACCCAGATTAATAGAGGACAGAAGTAGAAGCCTTGGTATGTAAATTTCAAGAATTATGCAAAAGAAGGATGATGGTGTCCTAAACATGCCCATAATATCCTGTTTGTACCTCCACGTTCACACCAATACACTAGATTCTAACTATTTACTCAGCATCATTTTTTTTCTCCTGTTATACAAGTGACTAGCACAATGCTTGGCTAATTGCATTAGCCAATAAGTTACAAATGAGTAAACAAATGAATGAGCAAATAACTACAGGTGTATAAATTTCAAGTAGGCTAAATGTTAGCAAGCTGAGGTCATCTGATCATTTTATTTTTGGGAGAAACAATAGATGATAATTTTCCTTTGTTTAGAACTAATAGTTTAAATCTGAATAAATATAAATTAAAACAATGTTTAGTGAAAAGGCAGAAAAACACTTCCAATTGTAGCTTACGGTTAACTATATCTCTAAACTATATTTTGCTCTAGAGTACAAAACATTTTCCTCCTAAGAATAATCTATCTGACAAAGAACCTAAGTTTTAAATATTTGGATTCTAATCATCGGTAAATTGGGCTTGTCACAGAATATTATAAAGCTATTTGAGATTCAGTTAAATGGCTAAATCTCAAATAGTGTTGGCCTTCTGGTAGTTGTGAATGAAGAATGACAAGTTTAGCCATATTAAATTCACAGAAAAAATTAAAGCCCTCAATATAGTCACATAAAATTGGTTCAATACACATAACCAACTTCTTCTGAGAAAGATAATTCACAAAGTATGAGTTGGAAAGTATAAACTCTTAAAGATAGAACAATAAATGCATATGCTTCTTAAAGACTGGAAGAACACAACAGATTCAAATGTCATGCATTCTGAGACAAATTCAGTTGAAATGGAGAAAATAATACATATTTATTTGCCACTTTGTATAATTTTTCTGTAAAGGACAATTTTAAGTGGCCTGAACTAGGTTAGCATAGTTGTTAACTCACGTTTCTTTGTGTATGTTTATCATATATAAAGAACCACAGGAAATTTCCCTTTCCATTTGCTGTAGTTGTATTTTTTGGTCTCTGAGAAACTATAAGAAATTTATTCTCAATACAGAGTCAAAATATTCCCTAATAATTTTAAAGTAGTGAATAAACATTTAGTTTTTAAAGTAGCAAAATTTTTTATTACTTTATGATCCTCAGAAATCTTAAGAACTAGACTAACCAATTTACACATTTTTAAAAAAGTAATTAAATTCAGGAAAGATAAATGATAAGCAGTAATTTGTGAAATGAATGTTTACTTTGGTATATCCTTACCTATGCAAGGTTATTACTAAAGAAAGGATTTAATGTTCACCTTTAGCTGTAGTACCTTCTCTAAGTTTTCAATCTTTCTTTCAGCATTTCTCAGCTTCTTTAGCTCCTCTGAGTCTAAGAAAGGGCTCTTTGGGGACAAAGACCTTGAGCGTTTCACAGGTGGTTCCTCGAGAATAAAACAAGGACATGGTTGAACTAGTTGGAACACTGGATTATGAAAGACATGCAAAATTAAAGAACAAGTAATTTTGAATACTAATAATGAATTATAAAAAGAAAAAATCTTGCATGGAATACCAGAGAAATAACAAGCAGAATTACCACAGTGCTACCGCTAAAGGTTTCTCTGTGACTCATTAATGAGAATATTCATTTACATTTACATTGTTTCTTTCAGAATAATGATGTCCCATTAGGGAAGACTAAAGGGTTATAGACTCAGAAATGCAAGAAACCTCATTACAAAGGAGGGGATAGAGGCTGGTCTAATTGCTCTATAAGGGTCCAAGGTTACACTTGATAGGACAACCAGAAACAAGAGGGAAAGGATTTTTTTCCCTTTGAAATAGTTTAACACACTGTGAAGTTGAAGGAACAATATGCTTGAGGAATATAAATACAACAGACAGTAGATCTTATACCATAATGACCATATGGTCATTAACTATAATGTGGCTAACTAGAGACAAGAATGTGTGTTTATATTATGTACAGCTTCATATACCAATCTGGAGAAGGAATATGTGAAAGCAACTATTAAGCTGGGCAACATATTGTTCATACTTACTGCATGTCCTTATGAAAAAGAAAGAAAATTCTTTCAAAATATCACTCTCATTTGCTTGACTTTTGTTAAACGCAATGAAACAACAAAGCAGTACATTTTTAAAGCTCAACAATACAGCACACAACCAAATTAGGCCCTATAAGGTCTCTCAATTTTAGGAGTATTTTCTTTCATTTAAATAAAGCTCAATGCTGTGAAACTACTCCAAAATGGCAAGAAACATATAACGGAGTTATGTTTAAATACATACATACATACATAAATAAAGCTAGTTCTGAAAATTACTAATAATATTAGGGGGAGTAAATAAGAATGCCACAGAAACATAGGTCTCATTTTAAATACTTCCTTTATTAAGACATTTGTCCTACCCATAGGAAAAAAATGAAAAGAATGAGAATTGAAAACATGATTTTCTACTTTTAAAAATATTTTCTACTGCTGAAGTAACAAGTGTGAGAAACATACCTCTAAAACTCCTTACTTTTAGGAAAAGCTTAATTCAATTTATATAGAAATAATATATTTACAATGTGATATTCTGAAATGTTTATATTAATGTTCATAGAATCTTTTGCAATATAATAAGAATATGCAATAAATACCACAAAAAGGAAAAGCTGAGACATTAATAAATAAGAATCATGCCACAAAAAATTTGCTTATTATTCTCCACTGTTACACCTTTAAATCTGAAAATATGTAACTGCACATATTAATGTTAAATTCCATTTTATAGTTTATATTCCACATGGGCAGTATTTTAAATATGACAGCTCAATGAAATAGAAACATTAAGATATATTTTTCTTCTAATTAAAATTAGAAAATTGAATTAAGGACTAATACCACATTAAATTTCTACTTAATTTATCTATAGATTAGATAGATGAGGGATACTTATCAAAACTTTTTAATATAAGAATGTTAATTTACTGCAAAAGAGGTATATCATTACTAATATATTTAATTAATTAAATAAGGAACATATTATTCAGTTCAAAAAGGGAAAACTTGCTACTCCCAGCCATGATTTTATAAAACATTTGACACAGAATATTTTTTAAAAGCTTCCAGAAATATAAGCAGAGAAGTAAATGCTGCTGTTTGTTTTTTAACTTCATCACTTGCCTTGCCAACCTCATCCTGACAAATTCACAAAATGACAAATGCCCCTACCTTATGTTTCCTTTCAGTACTTGTCAAGATGCTCTTCTCTGAGGAACCCTTGTTGGTAGATCTGTTCTCTGATAGTTTTTCATTTGCTATTTTCAGTTTCTCCTGTAAATACTCAATTTCAGACTTCTGTGAGACCATTAAGGTTTCTAAGCTCGATAAAGATGGCTGCTGAGAAACCTATTTTAAAAAGTATGTTTGTGTCTTACATTATTTACACATTCATGCAAATATTTATATATGTTACTACATTATATAAATCATAAGTATTCCAAGAAAGAACATTTCATTTCAAAAATAAACCGTAAACCTGAATTAGCTAAGCTTCTATCATCCTTATAGAATGGCATTTTCAATAAAATAACCAAGAGTCTGTGTAAATATTTTCATAAGTAATACTGTCATACAGATTTTCAGGAGAAAAAATTTAAAGTTGTGCATGATATACACAACTCATCTATAAAATTATTTCAAATTAATGATTATACACATAGGTATTTCCTCAGTAAATGCTTAATGCAATACCACTGAATATAAACCTGAGAAAAGGAAACCAACAGCACTATACGTCTAATTAGCTTTTAATGTATTATAATTTAGTGATAACTCAAAGAACTCTGATACTTTTTAAAGTCAGCAGAGTTCACAGTATTCTCCTTTGAAATTTATTCCCATGCCAGATAAACTGTTAATGGTAAGCACCACATTTTAACAACAGAAATCACAGGAAAATTAAGTTTGTAAGAAACCTAAAACTAGCATTCATGAAAACTAGCATTCAACAAAATTGTACCACCATCTTAACTGAATATACTTGAGACCATTAAAATCCATGCATATATACTATTTCAAATTAACCACTCCATTTACAAAAAACAAAAACACTAGATCATAGTGAAACCAAGTTTTTGTTGATTTCCAGGAAAGAAAAGTCAGATCTTATGATTCTAATATTATCAACATGGATCCAGTAGCCCTGAAAATAGTTTCATTTAAAATGTGGAGAGCCCCATCCTTCCTAAATGATATTCCTAAGGATTATAAGAAAAATATGTATGTTTAACTCTTCTGAACTAACAATGAGAAATATTACCTTTTCTTGGTTTTGACTACTTTTTTCTTTTTTTAGGGGATAGGCAAATTTTTACTAATCCTAACCTGTAATTTCTATAAAGAGAAGGATCATCTCATTATACTATCATCATACTATTACAGTATACTATCATCATACTATTACACTTTCCTCATATATAAGTCACCTGATTTGTTTCCCAATCTTTATTCTATCACAACACTAAATATTTTCCTCAGAATGTTGTTTATATTGTACTGTTACCAAACTTACAATATTAAATACTGACTCTATTAGCTTGCATTGAACATCAAATTAAAATACCTTAAGCACTTTTCTTCCAAACTCTAAAGGAGTCTGACCTATTCTTTTCTCCTCCTTTAACCACTGTATGGCTTTTATTTATTCTTTCCTCCTTTTTTGTAAACAGATTTATGATGCTTATAAATTTTTCCTTTGGGCTGCCAATCTGAGCAATTTACAAAGGCTACCTATTCTTGTTCTGGTTTTGTTAAATAAAATTACAATTAATATATTAATATCACATCATTTACCAAAGAAATTTTAAATAAATTGTTCAAAATCAAACAAAAATTTAGAAAAAAAACGGAAAAACATAATTTTAGCTTATTGGTATATCCAATAAGCAATCCTCTGCTCTTTAATAAACGAGTTTTCCAAGTCATCATTGGGTTATAATGCAACAGATAAGAATATAAAAACATGAATATTTGGTCAAGAAGCTGCAATTCTAAATCATTAAAATATTTATGAAGATATTAAAAAGCCTCCAACAGTGGACACTGCTACTATAATAATAAAAGATTTCTTATTTAGGCAGAATTCCTTTAAAATTCGTCAGTAAACAATAACAGAACTTCAAAATTAAAATACTATTTAAGTAGTGATTAACTCCAGCTCACATAGGAGCCATAATGTAAATAAATAAGTAAAATGAGTTATGTTTAAATTATAGCTTTAAAATTCATTCGACAGAGACACTTTGTATATATATTGAACATATACATATATACTTTACTTCCACAAGGAAACCTATGCACTCTCTCAGTTTTTCAAAAATGGAGTCTTCTTTCTCTCTCTCTCTCTCTCGTCTTTTATCACTTTTGCTAGAGATACATGCACATGAAGTATTTCACATTTCTCTTAATATAACCACTTTTAAAAGTATAAGTAAAATGAAACATCAAATCGCAGTCACCCTCATTTTGAGGGAATAAAGAGGGTATTTGTGGTAGTAGCTATTCAGCTCCAGCCAGCTGTTTTCACAGAGGAATGTGGCCCACTACTGCCAGATCTACTGATTTTTCAAAAGAATGGAGGAATTCAAATTTCTAAGAGAAATCTAATTTTACAATATTGGCCAGACTCAGTTTATGACTCTTGTATCTTGAGAACATGGTGGTGGGAGTATAGACTGCTACAAATTTCCTAGGGAAATTTTGAAATATGAATCAAAGAACATAATGTACCAAGCCTTGGACTTTGTTCTAATCATGCTGAGGGTTGATACAGAAAGATATCCATGATAAACTGTTAAGTGAGGAAGGCACAGGTTACAGAAGAATACAGCATACTGTATAGACATAAATTTCACCAAACCCTGAACTTACAGCATTATTTCTGAATGGAGGTATTATATGTGAATTTTCTTCATACATATCTGAATTTCCTTAATTTTTTTACAATGAACATGTCACTAAATAGTTTTTAAAATGTAATTTTTTCTGCAAATAAAACGGATAAAAAGTTCAGTATAAAAATTTCAGTACAGATGGGGAAATACAAATGAAAGCCTCTATCATATCATCTCTCAGAATTCACTAACGATAAGTTTGGGATATAGTTCCCATACTTTAAAGAGAAAAGGAAAACCATTTTAATTCTGACGTTTAACTTCTTTTTTATTACTAGCTTTATTTTTTATAACAGCTTTACATTTACAGAAAAACTGAGCAGATACTATAGAGACTTCTCCTACACCTGCCATCCCCACCCACCCAGTTTCCCCTATTATTAACAACTAAAATTAATATGGTACATTTGTTAAAATTAATGAACCAATTTTCATACACTATTTTTACTGAAGTCCCTAGTTTATTCAACTTTCCATAGTTTTTACCTAATGTTCTTTTCTGTCCCCAGATCCCATCCATGATACCACACTACATTTAGTTGTCATGTCAGCAACTCTTGGCTGGGACAGTTTATCAGACTTTTCTTATTTTTGATGACATTGACAGTGTTGTGGAGTACTATTTAGGTATATTGTTTTGATAGGATGGCCCTCTACT